>NC_137837.1:17838431-19325098 GCF_948465745.1 Chenopodium album
AACTCTCCCGAGGGACAAAAACACCCAAAACAAAATTCATACCTTTGAAAGGTCCATGGATTAGTCTTGATGTTTGGTAAAAGCATAGTTTTAATTTTAGCCCAAGCTTATTAATTAATTTTAAGCCCAAACCTTTTTATTTTATTATTTTATTATTTATTTTTGGCCCAAACATTTTATTTATTTTTATTTTATTATTTTCTTATTTTTAGCCCGAATAATAAAAGTCAGAAAAAAGCCCGAAATTATCAATCGGCACTTAGAAAGCCGAAAGAAATTAGGGTTAAAAATGAATTTAGACGGAAAAATGGACTGGAAGTGACCGTGTCACGGTACAGTCTGACCGTGTCACGGGAACCCTTCCCGTCTGACGGTGGGACTTCCCGTGACACGGGAGGTCTGCCGTGACACGGGACGTTCCGTGTCCTTTCCGCGTAAACCCTTAATGCGTTTTTCATTCCGTTTTTCTGAAAATTTCCCGCGTCACTCCAAAACTGTACCGTGTCACGGGAAAGTGTACCGTCTGATGGTACAGTCTGACCGTGTCACGGTACGGTCTGACCGTGTCACGGGATACTTTTTTAGGGTTTTTATCATTTTAGGGTTCCGTGTGCTCCCTCAGCACATTTTCCCTATAAATACCCCCTCATTTCTGATGTACGGGGCAATCAGAATTTTTATTATTTTGATTTTCTCTCTTCTATGCTATTAACCTAAACACTAGCCTCCCCTTTTCACTTCAAAATTCCTTCTTCAAGCACTCAAAGGAGTCCATATTTTACTCGTGGTTCTGTCCTTAAGCCAAGGCGTGAAAGGTAGAATCGTTTGAGGGTTTGCCCCAAAATCAACCTTATTTTATTTAATTTTATTTAGTTATTGTTTTATTATTTCCTTGAAGTTACTAACTCGTTTATTATTTTGTAGTTGCAAGCAAACAGATTCAAAGTAAGGATCATGCTCCTTTTGTTTTTATTATTTTTCTAACGATTTTATGTTGTTGGAATTGTGATTAAATTGGTTTTAATATTAATGTTGTTCTATTATTTTTATGATCACCATATTGCATGTTTAAAGGGAATATGTAATTGAAAATCACGCCTAATAAGATAATTTGGACAACCGGTTTAGGATCCTTTTTAATCTTATTATTAATTGAAGTGATCACAATATTTTAGAATTATGTGTGCATTAATATTAAACCAATTTAGTTAAATAATAGTTTGGAGCGAATTGAATTATTGTTTGTATGCCTTTGAGATCATAGGAATGCTTTTTAATATAAGAATCGAGTAGAGGCCAATACGGGCGAATGTGACTCCATGACTCACTTCGTACCATCATCCCCGATCCTCCTTTCGTGGTTCCGAACCATATGGAGTTAGTAATCTCATGGATTATGAATGGGGTGTAACCTTCACGGGTCAATCGTTGTTGCCTATCGTTGTCCCTTTATTCGTGGTTGCCTTAAATGATCCGTGAACGGTTTACAAGTTCCTTAAAAACTTGTTGGCGGCTCCCTACTTTATTTGTCCCTAATCGTTGTCCCTAATCGTAATGTCAATTCCCACTTCCTATGAGTGCCAAGAATATTCACAACATGCTTTTAACGTAGGCGCACTTCAAACGATGCCTACAGTTAGTAACCCACATAGCGGTCAAATACTTTAGTTGGACTTCTAACGGTGATGGTAAGGTAGACAGACCGACCTTAATGGACGCACCCTACTTAGGAGGCCTTAATTGGTTAAATGTGATAGGGGGTGAGACTTGGTGGGTGATTTATAGGGAGTCGGGTAGAAGAGACAACGCTTTCACCTTGCCTAACCCCTTGACTAAATTTGAGAAGGGTCTTCCCTCTTATACCTTTGAATTAGGAGACCAAGGGGAGGCCCAAGCACACCACCAAGCACCTCCCTCACCACCACAACATTTCCACCAACCATCACCCCAACACTAAACACATCACATTCCCACTCCCTCAACCAACTACAACATCGACCCTAACGCCCCATATGACTTTTCGGCTTTTAGAAGCCAATTGGATCGGATAGAGAGTGGGCAAGGGAGGATGGAGGGTATGGTTAGGAATTTGGACACTAGGGTAGGAGCCCTAGATGCTAGGGTTGGGGTTGTGGAGAGGAACTTGGGGCAGGGCTTATACCCCATGTGTGATGATTATGCCCGTCGGGGGGCTATTTCCCCCGAATCACTTGTCCCTGATTGGTTCCAATACCCCCAAGGGGGATACACGGACCCAAGTGCCTACGGTACCTATGTGGACTATTCATCGGTCCATGGATATGGGACCGATGCTCCTTTTGGTGGGCTTGGGGGGAATGTAGACCCTAACTATTTTGCAGGTGGTTCGGGTTATGGAGGTGGTGGTTTGAGCCATGGAGGGGCCGGTTCTAGCCATGGTGGTGGCGGCTATTCGAGGATGGATGAGGATGAGGAGTAGGTTACACTCCCAAGTCAATGAGGGCATTGCTTGATTTGGCTTGGGGGGGGGGTAATCTTTCGCTTGGTAACTCTCTTTCCTTTCTCTCTATTTACTTGCTTTCTAGTGTAGTTTTTATTTGCTTTCTAATTTAGTTTTATTACTTTCCTTATATGAAAAATACAAAAAAATTCAAAAAATAAAAAAATTCAAAAATACGTTCCAATGAATTGTAAATCATGTTTCCCTATGCCCCATACTTGAGAAAAATTGTTTTGATTCTTGGTATTTGAGGATGAATATTGTGGATTTGTAGGTCATGATTTGAAGTCTAATTGTTTGGATTCCTTTACATGCGTCAATTTTGTCCAACTACTTGTGAATATAGTGCTTGACTAGTTGATTTGGTTAGGAAATGTGTGATAGTTCCATAATTCCTGGTATGTCCATGAATTTGAGTATTGATTTGCAACTATGAGTAGTGTTTCATGACTTATTATTATGCACATGAGGAGGACGAAGGCGTTCATTCTTTTAGGAAGCCTTCAGAGTATTTAGATACATTTGTTCCCTTCTTGTCACCCATGTTGTTGCCTTGACCTTTTTGTTGTTTATAGCCACATTACAAGCCTTAATTGCCCCATTGGTTACTAGTCCCAAGCTTGGCTTGGGGGAGCTATTAGTGAGTGAGGTGAGGGAGTTTGTAGTGTGCACATTATTTGCACAATTTGGGTAGCTTTTGAGAAGTAATTTGTTCTTGATCATATTTTTGTTTTTATGAGTTCGAAAGTTGTATATATTTGAGAAAAATAAAAGTGTGATGAAAAAAAAGAAGTTCAAAAAAAAAAGTGAGAAATTTGAAAAAAAAAAGAAAGTGAACTTCTAAGAAAAAAAAAAGAAAAAATGTTTGATGTTCAAATGTTCTAAGTGAAGGTTAATCAAAAGAAAAGAAAAAAAAGTTGAGTTTCAATGTAAATATTTCAAGTTATGAGTTCAAGGTTTGCTATTCACTCTTGTTCCATATTATTATATTTTATGAGTGAAATTGTAAGAGTTGGGATTGTTTAATATGATTGGAGTATATTTGGTGGATTGTTGTTTGGAGTTGGTTATGTTGGAGATGTGTATGATCATTATTTTTGATCATGGGTTTATTAGGATTTGGCTCCCTTAATGCATAGCTTTCTCTCACATGATCCCAAATTTATCCTACCTTTACCCTAGCCTTACATTACAAGCTTAAAAGACCTTCCGACCTTGTGCATAGAAGTTATGTAAATGTGAAAGTGTTGTTTATCAATGCAAGTTATGACTTGGCATATTTCGAGTCGACTAGTAGGATGAGCGTTCAATGTTTTTGTACACACGAGAGTGTGAGTTGGGAGGGCATTGTTCACATTAAAGGGGTTGGGATAGAGAGCGATCGAGTACATTCTTTACTCGCCACATAAATGAGAGTCGAGTGTGTGAGCACTAGTCTTGAATTCTATATGCTCTTGTGGTTTGCTCTACTTGACAATTGTTGGGGAGGAAGGGTGATTAGATGAATAAGATTGATTGATGTTGAAGCATGTTCATTAATTTTACCTTGAATCGTTGGTGGTTGATTTGATTATTGGGGTGAAGTATGTTTTATATGTTCATTGATGAGCTATTTGCTTAGGGACAAGCAAAGGCTTGGCTTGGGGGAGTTTGATGTGTCCATTTTATATAGTATTTTACCCCCGTCCCTTGGTCATAATTAGTAGTGTTTTTGGCTCTTTAGGGCCACTTTTATTACTAATATGTGTTTTCTAGTGTTTTCGTAGTCTTGGTTGAGTTTTGCAGGGAATTGCACCTTTGGAGCATTTTTTCCGGGATTTTTATGAAGCAACTACGAGCATTGGAGGAGCACGACCGTCGTTGAAGCCCAAGGCCGGCTAGAGCCATCGAGCCGGTGATTAAGGGCTCGATATTTGGAATACCGAGGTTTGGACCGAGTATTCAAGACCCGAAGAGGAGATCCGGATTGGGCCGAAGAAATAAGCCCAATCGGGAGTCCAAAGCCTTGAGGAGCCACAAGGGCCCGATCGAGCAAGCTAAGCTCGATCGGGCAAGATGCGTGCTGGTGCGTGGCTCAAGGCGCGCCCGATCGTGCGAGGCTTAGCACGATCGGGTGGTGCAGTGAGAAGAGTAGTGCGAGAAAAAAAGGCGCGCCCGATCGGGCGGCCTCTAGCCCGATCGGGCGCGTGTTTCTGGAAAGGCTCTTTTGACGAGCAATTAGTTTCTAATTAGGAGTTGTTTTAGTTTTGTTTTTTAAGTACGTTTTGGGGACGATTAATGAGACTTATCATCTCTTTCTCTTAGACTTTCTCTCTCTACTTAGTTTTCTCTCTCTTAAACTCTCTCTAAACCTTTATTCCTAATTCTTTCTTTTAATTCCAGATTTATTTTGGTAACGATTTCTTCTCCCTTAATCTTAGTTATTTATTTATTCCTTTAATCATGTCTTATTTTATTACCTTGATTAGTTTAGTTTTTAATATGTGTGAGTAGTTTAATTTCTAGGGTTTATGGGGATCCATAAATAATATGAAGGGGTAATTTATTGTTGTTGATTATCAATGCTAGATTAATTTCCTATTGATTGGATTAATGCTCTGTGACTAGATTAGGCCTATCTTTTATGCATGAGTTTGACAATATTGATTCGAGAATCGAGAGATGAGAATTAATGTTTAGGTCTAGTTTCAATAGGCAAGTTAATTTATAAATGGTTAAGTCAAGATTCGAGAGATGAGATTTAATACCGATAAATTAATTTTGTGATTGTAATAAGTAGCGAGAGCCCTTTACAATCTGGTTAATTGATGCATTGATGATTGACTATTATTGATTATTGGTATTGAATGATAATTTCTTATTGGATTGTTTTAATATTTTACAATTGCGGCTTGTAAAAGTATAGCAATATTAAATTGATGAATCGAGCAGATGTTAATTTGATATTAAAGACTATTTTCAATAAGAATTTAGATCTAGTAAATTGCGAGAGCCTGTTAGATCTATGTTGATTAATAAATTGCGAGAGCCTTTTAATCATGTTATCTATGCCATGTCAATGATTGATTACCCTGTTTTACCCTGGAGTATTATTTATTGGTGAACCTATGCCCTAGATCCTTTTATATATTATTTCTTCCCTATTCCTACCCTTTGTAGTTTAGTTCCTTATTCAACTATAAATATTGGTTACTTAAATAGTTTAGATTATAATAATAAATTAGGAATAAAAAGACTAGTTTCCCTGTGGAGATCGACCCTACTTCCCTATCTACCTTAGTGATTTAGGTAATTATTTTTTATTAGGGGATACGACTTTACCCTGTCAATATACTACTTTTATTTTCGTGCAATGCATATATTTTACTAAGTATATAGTGAAGTACAACATTAATTCTCGTGCAATAGATGCACGATTGTTTAATACGAAGTAAGTATATAATAAAACAACAAAATTATAAAAATGCATAAAAAAATGAAAATGATAAACATAGCCCTAAGGGCTAACATTTATTACACCTATTTGCGCGTGATTTTGTCGTGAATTCTTAACTTAATTCCATTTTTAAAAGTATATTTATTGCTTATATATAGCCCTAAGCGCTACATATATCATTACTTTAAAAAAATTAAGGACTTGACACCAATTATTAGAAAGTATGAAGTAAATATAAAAAAATAATCACATAATAGTTATAATGAATAATTTAATATTTTAAAATGTTTAGATTAGATTTTATGTTAAGCAAATCATTATTTAGATACATTAATCCTTCATTATGGTAAGATTTTTTTTTTTTTTTTGAAGCAAATACTTATGGAGGGAAAACACTCAATATAATTCTGCCAAGTGTCATTTTAGATTTGCCTTTAGTAATATGTAATTGATTCTAAATAATGGCTTTGCACAATACTAGTTTTAATTATATTTTGTTGGCCAGCCTATTATCTGTAATCCATCGTATTTTTTAACGTATTTTCTAATTAATTAATTAATTAATTAATATTTTCTAAAAAAGGGTATTTTAGTAATTTATTTTACTATTTGAATTTTGAAGCCAAAATGATATTTGAATTTTGACGCCAAAAACATTTTAAAACTTAATTAATATTTTTGGATAAGATTTAATATCCATTTATTTTATTTTAAAAACCGAATTATTTATATATATTTTGGATATTTTAATTCAACAAAATTATATTTTATTATTTAATTAAAAGAGCCAAATTTCCTAAATAATTAACTAGGAATTTTTGGATTTTCTTGGTAAAGAAAATCTTATTTTCTTAGTGAAATTAATTAGTGGATAATTGGTATCATCCTAATTAATTATTTTTTACAAAATATATTATTTACACAATCAGTTTTATTCCTCCTTAAATCTAGCAAAATAATTTCCTAAATACTATTAAAGTGGTCCGAAAATTTGAGCTATGGAAGCTCAAAATTTTTGGCCATCTTAATTGATTTTTGGGTGATTTATTTTGGTAATTTGTATTTTTAATCATCTCCATTAAATCTATTATTTTTCCTTAATTCTTATTTCCCATCTCCTAAATATTTTATCATCTTATTTCCCTTACCTTATATCACCCTTGATTATTCCCCAAGTAAACCTCTTTTTTCATATTATTTTTCATGACAACACACTTCCTTAAATTGATTATTCTTAGTCACCATAATATTAAACTTTCCATAATTCTTTAACTCTCTTCTCCAAGTATTCCTTAATTCTTTTTACCATAATTCTTCCTACATTCTCCTACCATAATTCTTTCATTCATGAGCCTATAAATACCCCCTTATACCTCTCATATTCTTCACACCAAAAACTTAATTCTTTTCTTCTCCCTTATTTTTCTTTTCCCTTAACCTTTTCCTACTTTTCTTCTCCTATTTTCTAAAAGAAATTAAATCAGCATGTATACCTTTAAAGTCAATTTTCAGGAACTTCTAGTCAGTTTTTTGGGGTTTTGATGTTTCACAAAAGATTGTTCCTCTCGAAAAATCCTTGAGGTAAGGCTCAAGAATCACCCTATCCAGAGTTATCAAAAGATTTATGACCTCTGCAAGTTATGTCTATTCTTCCCAACACAAATTCAATTCTCTTTAATCCTAAAAAATAAACAGAAAAAAATAACGACAATCAAATCTAAATTGAACAAAAATCAAACATAAAAAATCATGCTTGAACAAGAAAATTCATATTCGATCAAAAACCCAAACAGAATTTGACAAAAAAATCAAATCAAATTCGAACAAATAACTTATAAACAAGAAAACGTACCTCAAACCCCGATTTGACTCCAAAATTTATCTCGAATTTGGTTTAATAAGGCCAAATTCGACCATGAAAACTCTAGATTTAGAGTTTTCATAGTCGAATTCCACCTTAAAACCATTAACTTGTTATACCACCGCCTACGAATCGAACCAAGCAAGAGAAACGGACCCTGAGGAAGAAGTCGACTCGCCAATAGAGGAAAGAGAAGGAGAAGAGGAAATAGAAGGAGAAGAGGTGAAAATTTGGAGCGTGAGAGGTGAAAGTTCTGGCGTGAGAAGAGGAAAGAGAAAGGAAAGAGAAGAGAGGAGAGGAGAATAGGAGAAGCATGAGAAGAGAGAGAAAGAGAGGAGAAGAGGAGAGGAGAGGAGCGGTTGTTCAATATTTTAGGGTTAGGATGCACACTTATATACATTTATTTTTTTAATAAAAATAATAACACATTTGCGACCGTTTTACCAGTCGCAATTAGTTGCAAATTGCAACCGTTTCTGAAACGGTCGCAATTAATTTAATTTTGAATTATTTTTCATATGAATTTTATTTAAAAAATTGCTTAATTACTTTTGCAACCGTTTTATAGCCAAAAAACAGTCGCAAATTTGCGACCGCTTTAAAAAAGGTCGCAAATCTGCGATCGTCTGATAACCGATCGCAGATTTTATATTTTACGACCGTTTTTGTGGCGGTCGTAAAAAATTGGTCGCAATTTGACCGAATTTTAGTAGTGCACGCATGGTGACAAGCTCTGTCGTTTGGCGACAGGCTTGTCGTTATGCAACAATTTAAAAGATAAACGCGCTTTTGTACGGAATCCTTTTCTTAATATAATTAAGCGATAAAAACTCCATTTAATCAATTTTAAATCAGATTTATCATAATAAAACACTTGTTTTATCTCAAACCAAATTCGTTTTTTTTTTCTAAAATATTAATTATCAATCCTAATGCCATTAGAACTCAAAATAACCTTCTAAACTATTCTAGAAGACTATAATCAATCCTAACAATTTTAGGAATAATAATTAATAGGCCCTCCAATAGATCATTGGGTCATAAAACCATTTCAAACCCAAATTAGTATTTGGACCATAACTTCCTCATTATTCATCGGAATTTGGCTTATAATATATCATTGGAAATCCCTTTATGAGCCCAACCCAACTACAATATTAATGGACCCTTATCATGGACCAAGATAAATTGGACTGGATATTTTCATAAAATAGAGTTCTTTTCGAAAACAGAAAGAAAGATATTTATTAAAACAGACACATCACAAGACTTTTCACCTCATTCGATAATCAAGTGACGTGAAAAGTAATCATCACTGGGTTTGGTTTTTGGGGAGACACATTGGGTGTTTACATCGTAATAATTGGGGGTCATTTTAATCCTTCATGGGTCTAATTAACCTAAACTCATATTAGGCATGCAAAAATAATAATGAACATCTATCTTTTCTTTTATGCTAAAAGTAATAATTCTTGAACATGAAGTGTGAATTACATGTCTAATGTTTTAATTATATTAAAAATTCAATTTTACTCTTATTAATCTGGGGATTACGACGATTTTTGGAAGGTCAAAAAGGGCAATTTTTAATGCTTTGAAGGACTATGGAAAAAGTTAAAAGGGTGGAAAGAGGAATTCCGATTAAATGGGATGTGCTTTGTGATCATCAAATCGGTTATTCAAGAAATTCCAATCTAATGGGAGTTTACAAAATTCCGATTTCTTACATTGATGATATTCGTTCCATGACCACAAGGTTTTAGTGAGGGAGTTCGGATTGAGAGGAAGCAGTTCACTGGATTAAGTGGGATGTGCTTTGTTCTCCAAAATGCTTGGGGGGGGGAATGGGACTTCGGGATATGAGGTTTTTTAAATCTAGCTCTCCTTAGTAAATAAGCTTGGAGACTTTTGAATCACCCTTCTTCATTATTTGGTAGTCCTCCAGCTTTCCCAATTTTTGAGAACTTCCCAAATACTACCTGAAATATGATTTGTTAGGGTCTTACCTTGGTTAGTTCGGAAGTTATTCTTGGTCGAGTATCGGGAGTTCCAAGTCTATCTTGAGAGATGGGTTGATTTAGAAGGTGGGCAATGGTGAGAGCATTGATATTTGGGGTGATTCTTGGGTGGGTGACAAACTGTAGGAAATTATAGGTACTAAGCAGCGGAAAAACATGAGTCATATTCATACAGTACCTAATCCCAAGATCTAATGCATAACACATAAAGAACATAAAATTATACCTTTGAAACGTGATTCAACGTGCGATCCAACAAGAACAATGGGAGATAAAGAACCCCAAGCGTGATTCCTCTACTTGGTCCACGGGCACAAGTTAAACCTCCACTAATGCTAGTTAGTCGTGATTGAACGCTTCAATCAACCTTCAACGGAAAAGAGAAACACGAGCTAACCACGAACCACCACGACGAACACCACAAGCCACCACAAGGGGGGCGCCGCACGTTCGAACGTGAGGGGAGAGGGGAGGGCCGTGAGGTGAGGAGAGTGTTTAGGGTTTTTGGGACATGGTTGCTTTGATGTCAAACTTACTGTAAGTTAATTATGACTTACTGCAACCCTAGGCATTGATCTTATTTATAGATCATATATCTAAATAAGAGTCCATGTCAAGCCCAAACTCCTTATCCTAAACACACTACTCTAGCCCAACACTCTACATGGTTTGTCATAATCTCATGAGGCCCATTAATGGGCCTCTTACTTGTTTAACCCAATACCCTTGTGTGTGACCTCATAGGATCCATTCTATTGGGCTTTGGACTATTTAACTAGCCCAAAGATCATTTGTCATATCTAGCAACTAACAGTGACGACCCAAAAGAATGAACTTATTATCTCCATAATAGTGATCCTTGATATATCTAGTAATTGCACTTATCGAAGACGGAACTCCTTCAATCTCCCACTTGTCTGAGACAAGTGCACAATATTCAAATTCCTTAAGTCAATGTGTGTCGATTTGATAATATGACTGCATCTCATGTCGTGATCATATTAGTCTACAAATCTTTTCTTGAAATACCGAGTTAGATTCACAGAACAAATTATTACTATGAAATTCATTTGAGCACGACCATGTATTTTCTAAATTCTCCCTCTTCAAGGGGCCAAGACACATTCCTAATTAAATAGGTAGACTCTATCCAATCTTGAGGCAACCAAAGCTCCCACTCAACTCATGAAGCAACCGGGAAACACCCTTTATAATCCCCAGTTACGGCTGGACGTTTGAGTGTACCACAGTTAAATCAATCATTGAATGGAATCAGTGTTCCACTCATGTCAAAGAAATTCACTAATATATCCGGAAGCTCTATACTTGAACTTCAAAGTAGGTCTATAGTTCGATCATGCATCATTCATGCATACCCATGTGATTGACTGAGCTTCACTACACTCCTATAGCCCATGAAACTGTGTTATCCAATCAATCTTACATGCTAGTCCAATTTATGAAATCATTTATGTCCACTTTAATGATTCCGAACTAGGAACTTAAATAACGTATGAATTTAGTTCACCCGTGGGGTTTCATTCAACAGGTCATCAACCTGATGAGCCCATCAATTCATAATTATTTTGGACATTTTATTTAATCTTGAAACCACGATTAAATAAGATTGAAACTTTGTTTCAATTGATAAACATAATTCTGCAAATGAATGTATTACACATGTAACTTGTTTTTCTCCAAAAACAAATACAACTTCTAATTACATCATTTGCCTCAATCCAGTTTCATTAGCATGTTTCCCATGCTTTGGAAATGGAAGGGGTTTACTAAGTAGAGTTCATGAGACATTCTCATAAACATGAATTTTTCAATTTCTAAATTTTATAATCATTTTCATCTCCATACACTAAGAATTTTCCTTCGTCCTTTCACAAGGAACTTAGAAATTTCTAATTTGTATTCCAACGTTACATTGGATTTCGATTAAAATCTATCATCACTTGTTCTTAAAAACACGTGAATCAAATATATGAGTATAGTCTATGGCATGAATGATGCATCCTTTGCAAATTGCATAAGGATCATCACTCAAAACCTTAATTTCATCATCCTTTCTCAAAGCATTGAATCATTAAGCAATGTGCCATGTTACATGGGATTGAAACTCCTTTCAATATAATGTTGAACCTTATAAGAACCTTATCAGTATAAATTTCTTAACCAAGCTCAAACTTCCATCGAGACCTATCTCTATAGATCTTGAATCCCAAATGTACTCATCATCCTCTCAAAGGTTTTTCATACAAAATGCACTACCCACCACTTGACTCTTCAAGCAATGAATAATTTGCTCTTTATACTAGACCAAGAAGACTTCATAGCTCCCAGTAAACATCTTGTATACACAAGACCTTTTCTTCATTTTACAAGAACATCAAACGATTTGATTAACTCACAAAATTAAGAACATTAACTCCTTGATGCTAACTTCAATTCATTAAGGATCTTTTTGCATCCATAGGATTGTTGTTTTTCAAACTTTTGATTGTATCATATAAAAATCTTATTTCATGAACAATTTCAAGAAAGTGTTTTGAAATCCATCAACCAAATCTCATAAGGTAGAAATTACTCAAATATCTTTAATAGATCTTTACAACGTGACTAATGTAAAGGTTTCATCGTAATCATAGTTATACTATGAATTTGTTGAATCCATTAACAAGTCTTTGCTTTAGTTAGAAAACACTTTTATTTCTTGTCTGCTTTGCTTACAATGAGTCTCACTCAATTAGGCAATTCATTCAAGTGTCATACACTTGCTTACAGACTTAGAATCTATTTCAGATTTCCTGGTTTTTAAACCACTTGGAGTTATAACTTGTCAAATCATCTTTGTTACTTGCATAATCATCATGTTCCAAAATAAATATTTTAGAACTCTTAGTCAATATGAAATCATATTTCTTTGGCTAAGTTTTACATATGCTAGTCATCATTTTGGGTTTTGATGCAACAATTGAAACTCATACAACAACTTTGTTTAGTTTTCAATGAGAAATGACAATAGAGGATGTGCACTTGGAATGTACTACCTTCGACACATGGTTATTTTTCCCATTACACTTAATGAGACCACGCGTTGTCATTTGTAACATGAGGTGAATCATGCTCATATTGTTGCTTTGATTCGATTACTTCTCAAATTTCTTCAAAATTTTCAAATTAGCTTTTCTTGAACTCTTTCAAAACTCTCAAAATTTTCGAGATTCTTATACTCCCACTTGCCTTTTGAGGAGGCACATTTAGCATAGGGTGAACCAATCATGGTTTGAACCACGTTTGTTTGTTTCTTTTCTCAAACTCTTTCGAGATTTATACTACTCCCACTTGACCTTTTGGAACAATTTCCATAAGGGCACCTACTTGAGCAACAAACATTTTGTGCTAAGTATGATTTGTATAGTAGTACCCCGTGCTCTGTATAGGAATTGATCGTGCATTAAACAATTTAATACAACATTTATTCCTTGCTTTGTAGAAAGACTTAATAAGAACTTTTCTTATCCATATCACATATGAAGCCTTTGCTACAATTTGATTTGACCTATGTAGTTTGTTTAGTTTTTTAGCTTATCTTAAAAGTATATCCCCTGAATAATGGTTGGAAGATAGGTAATTTCATCCATTATCAAAATATATCTCATATAGATTGATAGCTCCCATCATAAACACTTCACAAGGTTTTCTTTCGGAGTTTGTCGTAAAACTATTTCACAACTCTTGGATGTTTATCAAGGTCTTGGCTTAAATTTTCACAATTACAATCATATTGTAATGTAATCATTATCTTGTCAAGTTGATGCTGAATTTCATACTGAACATTTTGAACTTTTCAAAATTTTCACTCTTATGCTTCAACTAAGCACAAGTAGTGATCGATCACAAATGAAGTTTCAATGTCTGTCTCTAGCCTTTGAACCTTTGGTTTTCTTACATCGATATGTATTCGACCTCGAGTTCGCATCATCATTTATCTAAATGGTGACTTTGTCAATAATTTCACATTAGAATGATATTTACATATATCAATGGATTCATAATCCAATGATATTGAAAGTCCATCCCTTTGGATCTTCCGCATGCAATGTTCATTTTCATTCGAGTTAATTAACATAATAGAGACAATTTATATATAGGAATGGTTTAATAATTTCTATCATATAGAACTTTGAACCTATTTAGCAATCTCAAAACACATTATGCCTCAATGAAGCATAGAATAACATTTATTCCACGTTTTTTAATTTCGATGCTTAGTCATTACTACCATTGAATGGTGTTTTGATAATGGCAAGAATGAATAACATTTATTTAATTCTAGTCGATAACAAGGTAAGGTGCAATATAGGTTCTACTTGTAAAGTTGCAACTTTTGCTTCCAGACTCGTAGATTCTACTTGTGAAGTAGCAACATTTGCTTCTAAACTTGTAGATTTATTTCTCCTTTAGCCATACTTCTTCATTTAGTTCAACTTCATTCTCAATGAGAGAGAACTAAACAAGACATCATATATCCAAGAAGTAGCAATGTGCTAAATCAATTTCTATAATATACTTCTTAAATTAGAACATTTCCATTCCTTTACCTTCCAACTGTATGAGGTAGTTTCTAATCAATTGGAATTGGTCCATTTAATTTGAAACATTTGTTGTTCATAACAACTCTTAGCATGTAAGTAGTCTAGGTTTGAGAAGTAGCAACCTGTTTGCATTTCTTAGCCTATAACTACTTAATGTAATCCTCATATATTCCTAAACCTTTCCCATTTGATCCACTTAGAACATTTCTCTTAGGTTCAAAATGATTCTTTGCTTAACTACTTTAAGCACATTTCACGATTTTGCTAAGTATATTCTATCATTATTCATATTAGAGTTTAATCAACTATTTAACTCTATATGAAATGGATGAAGAATAATGTCATTTGATCAACTTTTGATCATAGAGATTTCCAATCACTTTCTCATATTCAATCATATTAAAGATAAGAGATTTTATTGGACTTATATACTTGTCTTTTAGAGGGTTTGTACCTCCCATCTCATTACATCCCCTTGAAACACTTTTCAAAAATGAAGATGTGTTGGCAATTTACTCAAACATTTTGAATAAAACCAACCTTAGACATGTGACATGGATTTCTAAAACTTGCCTTTTAGAAGCATCTTAGCAAAATTGGAATACAAGTTTATGGATTATCTTTTAACCTTTTGAGAACATTTCTCAACTTTATTTTCAATCGAGGAGATTATATGATAATAAAATTAGAACGACATGTTACTTATAAGTAAACGCAAAATTCAATTATGTTTAATAAAAAATTTTAAGTGCCATAAGCGAATTAAATTGGCAACTTTAAAACATTTATTCAATTTTAATTGATCCCTATTGAATAAAATAATTCCAGGATCCTTTATTTGTGCAATGATTGACCGGACTTTGGCCCTACCATCAACCATTACATTTTCAAGGTGAGTAAACTCTTTACTGATTACAACTCTTTGTAATTCTTGGTTGAATAATTACCCATCACATGTTTAATTATTACTCTTAGCTTCAAGGTTCTAAACTCTTTAGGTAACCTTGTTGAGTATAACCAATCAAAATTGTAAAATTTGTTTTACCCCCACTCCCCTAAGATATAATATGACACCCTACTTTGGCATGACCCATCATAAATATCGAAGGTTTCATCGGGTTTTTGATTGAAAAAGCTACCTCAATATTACCGGGACCTAGATTTATTATGTTGTGATTATTTAGTGAACTCTAGCACGCACATCATCATAAACATCAATAAAATCTAACAGGCATAATAAACTGAATGCATAAACAAGACATAGCATGGCCCCTAACCCTAAGAAAACTAACAAAGTAAATGCTCCCACTTGAACCTTCATGGATCTCATCCATCTTGCTCCTTTGGGTCTTCACTCCATGGATTTCTTTGATTAACTGCAACCTGTAATTTTACTCTATTCTATCTACTACTTAAATAAAATGAAATAAAATTACAAAAATACTTTATCGGTACGTAGACCGTACTAAGATTACAAAAATACATCACGATGCGCAGATCGTATTTAGCAATCTACTGGGCCATACTAGTCATTATATAGCAATAAACAACATCATATATTATAAAATTGCCACATAATAAATCACTCATCATGATTTCCTAAACTACAACATCGAATGTTCACAATTAAGGAAACATGCACCAAAGTATCTCATATTTTTAATTAATGTAATTAGATAATATCATATATTATTCATGACCATCAATAAAATATCATATATTTTAAATTAGTCATGAGATAGAATCAAATCTTATTTTAATCTTAAAAGATAAATCATATTTATCCTTAAAGATTATCCTAACAAAGTTAGGAAATTCTATCCTAATTACTAGCCAATCACAAAATTTTAAATCAATTATAACCAAAATTAATTATGGAATAATCACATTATTTAAATCAATCATTACCCTTTTGGAATATGCTTAGAATATCCTAATCAATCTTATCCAAAATTAACCACTTTAATTATGGATAATTACCAATTTAACAACTTTAAATATGTATAATATCAAATTTAACAACTTTTGAAAGATTTGATTTTATCCTAAAATAAAAGATTTTATCCAAATAAAACCGAATTTATCTTTCAAAATAAAAGATCATATTTTCAAAATATTTTATCTCATCCAAAATAAATCATATTTATCTTGAAATATTTTTTAAAATCAAATAATTTTTTTTTAAAAAAAACCGTGCACCAGCACTGTGGTGTGGCCAACCAAAGCCGTCCACGGTGGCCGTACACTGTGAGGTGTACTCTACTCTGCAGCGATGCACAGCAATAGCAGCAGTGACGTGCAACCCTTGCACGGTGCTGCAGTTGCTGCCTTTGCTGACCCGTCCTCCTGCCCCACCCCGCCCCTCCTTCTGGACCACTTGCACCAGCAGCCGCCGTGGCTGCGCCACCCAGCTGCGGCATATTTTGTAAAATTAAATTAATGTTAATGTGGTCCAATTAATTTCAAAATTAAATCACATTCAATCTTGAAATTAGGGTTTTTCATGCAATTAATCCCTCATTTAATTTAAAAGTTAAATTAAATAATTTGACCATGAAAAATTCATAATTTATCATGAAATCAAATAGATTAAAATCATTAATTACATAGTAAACGAATTAAATCAAAACCAAAACACAAAATTCATAATTTAGGGTTAGGGTTTCGAAATTTTTGAAATTAGGGTTTGGGGGGTTGAAATTTTCGAGTAATCTAGGGCAAAATTCGGATCTCTTCATGGCTATTTTGAGCATTATTAAATCACATTTAATCAATTCCAAGAGTTAAATCACATTTAATATAATAATTGACCCATAATTAAATTATTCTCCCTCCTAATTGAATTAAAATTGTGGACTATCAAAGAATTATAGTTAATATGCGTAAATGCAATAGGCTAACTGATACCACTGTAGGAAATTATAGGTACTACGCAGCGGAAAAACATGAATCATATTCATACAGTACCTAATCCCAAGATCTAATGCATAACACATCAAGAATATATAATCGTACCTTTGAAGCGTGATTCCACGTGCAATCCAGCAAGAACAATGGGAGATAAAGAACCCCAAGCGTGATTCTTCTACTTGGTCCACGGGCACAAGTTAAACCTCCACTAATGCTAGTTGTCGTGATTGAACGCTTCAATCAACCTTCAACGGAGAAGAGAGACACGAGCTAACCACGAACCACCACGACGAACACCACGAGCCACCACAAGGGGGGCGCCGAACGTACGGACGTGAGGGGAGAAGGGAGGGCCGTGAGGTGAGGAGAGTGTTTAGGGTTTTTGGGACATGGTTGCTTTGATGTCAAACTTACTGTAAGTTAATTATGACTTACTGCAACCCTAGGCATGGATCTTATTTATAGATCATATCTCTAAATAAGAGTCCATGTCAAGCCCAAACTCCTTATCCTAAACACACTACTTTAGCCAAACACTTTACATGGTATGTCATAATCTCATGAGGCCCATTAATGGGCCTCTTACTTGTTTAACCCAATACCCTTGTGTGTGACCTCATATGATCCATTCTATTGGGCTTTGGACTATTTAACTAGCCCAAAGATCATTTGTCATATCTAGCAACTAATAATGACGACCCAAAAGAATGAACTTATTATCTCCATAATAGTGATCCTTGATATATCTAGTAATTGCACTTATCGAAGTCAGAACTCCTTCACAAACATGGCAGCAATATTTCTTCGACTATTATCCCTGAAATTTCCAAGTTTTGAGACTTAATTGACCCTGAGTTGATGGAATGGAGACTTGATTTTATTCTGGAAAATTTCAATGAGCATGATGCTAAGTGCATCCTTGCTATCCCTCTTAGTATCCAAAGGCCGAATGATGAATTGGTTTGGACATTTTCGAACAGTGACGAGTATACTATAAAGACTGTATACTTCTTGGGGAAATATTGTGATTTAGATGCTTTTCACAAAGTTTGGATACAATTTGGAGTTTTGAAGTTACCCCCAAGGTTCGGCATTTTATGTGGAGGGCTTGTACCGATACGCTTGTTGTGAAGGATTATCTCCATTATCGTCACATGACAAAGGACAATCACTGCCCTTGGTGCCCATACACCATTTAAACAATGCAACATGCCCTGTTTGACTACTATGCAGTACGAGATATCTGGCAAGAGGTTGAGTGCGAGCAGCTTATTTGGAAAGGAGACATTTCCTTTGCTGATTTGGTGGTGGAATGAAAGGAATTCTCGAAGAGAAAATGCAACTTAGGGGCTATATTGCTTTGGCAAATCTGGAACAGAAGGAATGGAAAGGTGTTGATATCATGACAAATGCATGATCTCAGGTTTGGTATGCCACGCTGGCAGTTAGTTAGAGGATAGCTCATTTATTGTTATGTATTCCTCTTGTAATAAATAGCTTCCCCTGTAATTTTATTCTTCGGATTTACTCATAATAAAATTTCTAATTCTATTTTCTTCTTCTTCTTCTCTCTTCCAATATTCTCTCTAAATTATGGGTTTCTTATCATGGTATCAGAGCTAAACCTTGGGAGTTTGTCTTGATTTGTTGTGATTTCTTCTTGAAATCTTCGTACTCTTCTTCTCTTTCTTCTTGATTTCTTCTTCTTCTGTTTCGTTCGATCAATTTCGATTGTTCGATTTTCTGATTTCTTGATTTACCCTAATTTTTTTATTCTTCGAATTTCTTAGCTAGAATTCTTGCTTGAAATGGATGGAATGGTGAATTAGATGAATAGTAGTCAGATTCATACTACTGCAATCAATTTCAATGATCCTTATTTCTTGAGTAATGGAGATCATCCTAGAATGCAACTAGGTACTCACATTCTTACTGGAAGTAATTTCTTGAATTAAAGTCGAGCTGTGAAAATGGCGTTGATAGCTCGAAATAAGCTTCAATTTGTTGATGGTTCGTTGCCTATGTCTGCTACTAATTCTACTAATTATCAGAAGTGGCTTCATAATGATAATTTGGTCATGTCGTGGATCCTTAATTCCATGGATAAGGTACTTGTTGAATCCTTCATGTTTGTGAATTCTTCGCATCAATTGTGGATTGAATTGACTAAGCGTCTTGGTCATACTTCTGCTCCAAGAATTTTTTAGTTGCATAAGAATCTGACTAGTATACAACAGAATAATTTGTCTATTACTGAATATTTTGGTCAATTGAAATGTGTTTGGGATCAATTGCAAATTCTAGAAGGCTTTCTTGATTGTACTTGTGGTGCTACGTCAAAATGCTCATGTGGAGTGTTGAAGAAGATTCTTGAGAATGATCGACAAAATAAGTTGATGCAATTGTTGTCAGGTCTTAATCATGATTATGATCAGGTTAAGATTAATTTGCTAGGATCGAATCCTTTATTTCATGTTCATAAGGCATATTATACCTTACATCAAGTTGAACAACAAAATAAGTTGAATTATGTTGTTTCTGGAGTTTCTGAGATGAATGCCTTACAGGATGTTAAGGTTTTTCCTAAGCTTAATTTCTCTGGAAGGAGAGAGTTCAAGAAACCTAATAGTGATGTTTTTTGTTCACATTGCAAGAACAAAGGCATCAGATTGATCAGTGTTTTGTTCTAAATGGATATCCTGATTGGTGGAACAAGCCGAAAGGTGTTGAGAAGTCTACTGTTCGTTCTGCTAATAATGCCTTTTAGAGTTATCAGTCTGGTATTCTTAGGAAGGCTTCTATTGCTGTAGAGGATACTAATTCTTCTGGTGTTGATCCAGTTGTTGCATGCTTCAGCTATTTACAACAAGTTGCTCAAGATTATAAGAATAGGAGGATCAACTGCTTGTGCTATGGTTGGAGATGATCCTTTGAGTACTGTTGTTAATTTTGCTGGTACGATTATTTTTTCTCATGTTGCTAGTTTGCCTAAATACTTTGATTATGCTATCTGGATTATTGATACTGGAGCTAGTGATCATATGGCTTATAATTTGGCTTTGTTTGCTGCTATTAAGCAACTAGATAACCCTGTTAGAGTATCTTTGCCTGATGGAACTGTTAAGCTGGTCAAATATAATGGTCTAGTTCATCTTACTCTAAATATCACTCTCTATAATGTCCTGTATATTCCTGACTTCAAACATAGTCTGTTGTTAGTAGGAAAATTGCTAGATCACAATGAACTTGTTGTCATTTTTTAATAAGATTCATGTTCTTTTCAAGACTTCACCACTAAAAAGGTGCAAGCTGTTGGGACAAGAGTGTCAGGTCTTTACAAGTTTTCTATTGCTTCTTTTTCTTCTTTTGTCATAGCAAACTTGTTTCTGATGTTGATGTTGCTAATAATGTTCTTTCTGCAAATAATACTATCACTAGTTCTGTGATTCCTAGTATTGACTTAATTCATGCTAGGCTAGGTCATCCTTCTATGGGAAAATTAAATTATGTAACTCTTCCATCTTTTGGCAAGTTCAATAATACTTCTGATTTTGAGTGTGAAGCTTGTGTTCTTGGTAAACATCATAAGTTGCCTTATAGTTTGTCTAATTCTCATGCTTTAGAACCCTTTGATCTTGTTCATGCAGACTTATGGGGTAAGCACAGGAGACCTTCTTTGAGTGGGGCTACATATTTCCTCACTATCTTGGATGATAATACTAGAGTGACTTGGACTTATCTGATTCATTCTAAAACACAAGTGTTGTCTGTTCTTACTAGTTTCTTTAAGTATGTTACTACTCAATTTGGGAAACATATTAAGGTGATTAGGAGTGACAATGGCATTATTCAAGATTCTTGTGCTATTTTCTTTGCTAGTAGAGGTGTTGTGCATCAAATAAGTATTCCTGGTAATCCTGAGCAAAATGGGAGAGTGGAGAGGAAACATAGGCATTTACTTGAGACTGCCAGAACCCTCAGTTACCATACAAATATTAGGGTGATTTTTTGCTCAGTGCAACCTATTTGATTAATCAACTTCCTAATTTTGTTTTGAAATGGAAGAGTCCTTATGAGATGTTGATGAAAACAGATCCTAATTATGATCATTTGAAGGTTTTGGGTTGTCTTGCTTATCCTAACATGAAGACTGCAGACAAATTTGCTCCAAGATCTACTAGGTGTGTTTTTATTGGGTATCCTTTTGGACAAAAGGGGTATAAATTCTATGATTTGAGTACTCATAAGGTGATATTGAGTAGAGATGCTTATTTTGTTGAGGATTCATTTCCTTTTAAGAGCTTTTAGCTTATGTTCCTAATACTTCTCTCAGTCCAGTAGATCTTGTTAATCCTGCTTTGGATTGTTCTTTTCCTACAACCATTCCTACATATCTTGTTTCTTCTTCTTCTTCTTTCACACCTTCTTCTTCTCATTCAGAAACTGAATTCCCCAATAATCATAATTCTGATGATTCTTTTTCTTCACCAATATTATCTTCACTAGTAGAAAAATTGCATTTGGCACCCCCCATATGGCACCGGTTCAGACCAAACCGGTGCCAAAAACCGGCCCAAAATTGGGCGGGATTTTAAACAAAGGGAAAAGGCACCGGTTCAATTCAAACCGGTGCCAAAAATGTAAAAGGCACCGGTTTGAACCGGTGCCAAATGAACCGGTGCCTCATTTGAAAAAAAAAACCGCGTCTTCTTTCTTCCTTATTCTTCCTTCTCTTTCTCTTTCTTTTCATTGTCGCTGTTCACAATTATCTTCTTCACTGTTCCATTCTCTAAACCCCTCACCTCACCTACGAAACCCCTCACCTCACCGCCGCAACAGTCGCCGGCCACCATCACCGCCGCCACCCCTGGCCTTCTCTTTCTCCCCTGCCATTCTCTTCTCCACTGTTCCATTCTCTGAATTCTTGCTGAAGGTTGCTTGGTAGCTCGGTACCGTTGATATTAACAATAGTAAAGCCGGTAATTTCTGGATCTGAATCTATGAACATTACAGTCTCGCTTTGAATTGCTAATCCCTGTGCTGATTTTGGTAGTAATTTGTTTGATTATTGATTTTTGTTAGATTTAGGGTTTCAGATTTCAAATCTAGTTGTTATTTCTTTTGAATTGCTGTTATGTGTGCTGTTTTGGTTGTAATTCGTTTGATTATCGGCGTATGTTAAATCTTATTCTGTTTCTGATGCTGTTGCAACTTATTACTTGTATATGACATATGTTCATCCTTTCATATTTTCCCTTGCTACTATTATACCCATGCCTCCAGACGAGGTTTTGCGGAAAGGAAGTGGAACTCTTTGTGAGATGCTATTGATGGTCCAGGTAAATTATTTAGGCAATTTTTTGGTAATGTGTGTGGATTGGATTTTGTACTTTGACAATTATCTTACAGTTTTTGTGATTACGCAGGCATTCAGTGCAAATGTTATCTGTCCTAACAAACACCAGTCTGAGCCAGAAAAATTCTACAACAATAAACTCTTGGAGAGCGAGACTTACATTGGTGGTCATGTGGAGTGCCTCGAGAGTGGTGTTTTTAGATCCGATCTTCCAACTAGTTTCAAAGTCGACCCATCTGCGTATCAGGTTAGTCAGATGCTCAACGTGTGTTGTACAGAAGCTAGACCTTTTCATAATCCTTTTAGTAGATTAAGAATGGTGATTCTCATTAACTTATATATTTATTTCATCTCGTTAACTGATTCTGATCACTTGCATCTTCAGCAACTAATTGACAACCTTGATCGTGATCTGCAATATGCTATTAAAGTGGAGGGGAAGATGGACTTGGATTCTGTTGCAAATTACGATGAAGTGAAGGGTGCAATTAAGGAAAAGGTGCTTTTTTTTTTTTTTTTTGGTATCAGTGATGCTTGATGAATATCATTGCATCTTCTATCCTTCATTGCTCTGTAATGTTTATTATCATAATATAATAATCTTGGATCCCTAATGTTTACATATGACGGGTGATTGTTGTCAATTCACTTTGAAGTTTCAGTACCGGCTTATCTTTTGTGCTTGTTATTTCCACTATCATATGCTGTTGGCTTCCCTATGAAACAATAGTTTTAGATTTCATTATGCAGTCATTCTTACTTCTCTCTGGTTTGCAGCTTTCTTGCTTACGAGATGAACCTGTACGCGAAGAATCCCCCTTGATATATCATTTGGATGTTGCTGCTATGTACCCTAATATTATTCTGACAAACAGGCTTCAGGTGGGTTGTTTATTGGCTGCCCTTCTCTAGTTATATTAATGACCTTTGGAATTATCTCTATTCTATAAGGGAGCCCCTGAGTCGTGTAAATAATCGGAAGTTCCCTTGTTATTCTCTTAAATAAAAAACAGGTAGATTTGGGATAGAAAAGAATCTAAGAAAAGATTGGTTCTATAAATAACTACTTCGTAGTATATAGCTTAGGATATTGATGGAATGATATATTTTCATACATATAGGCATATAGCTTACCCATATAAATTTTTCTAAAAGGAGTTGGATTGAATTTATACGTATGCCATGTACATTTTTTATTTGCCACTAATAAGCTTATTCATTTATTTTATGAATGTGATATATTATTAATACTTATGGAATTGATACATTGCATGCATGTAGGACTAATGATATTAAAGTAGGGCTTGCTAGGCTATGAATGTTTTTCAATCCGCTGTGGGCTACAAGGGTGAGTGACAACTGATAAGAAATCATCTAGTGAAAACCCATGCAAAAGGCTATAATTATGTGACTATTTTGGAGTCTTGGACTTGGCTATTGCTATATGGAAGCCTCCTTTGGTCTTTCAATGTCAAATAGACCATAGATATTGGGTAACAGTATATCCTAAATCAATTAGTCAATTGCCCATGAGGAAGTTCATAAGTCCAGCACTTTTGCTTGTCAGATGGATTCTCAGGACACATGTCTAGTTGGTTTCAATGTCTAAAACTCTAAATGCTATGTTTTATCATGGAATTCTTGCTCTGTTTCAGGTAGTACAGTTTCTTTCTTGTTTCCGAAGTGCTACTTTCTTCTATTATATGTGTAAGTATTCAGATTCCTATGATTAGGTGATTTGTGGAGAAGTTTAGTTTCAGAAAGCAAGAATATTTTCAATTTAAGGCTGTCAAGATAATATTGGTTTCAGTTCTTGGGGAAATTGTAGTGGGATTTGCTTTCTGGCTTGGTGATACTATATAGTTCTCCGTGATATTATCCTGTTAGTAGATCGCATGCTGTATGTTGTTGCTTCTGTATCCTACTTGAGAATCACAGCCTTCAAAATTTATACGGTGTATTAATCCTTTCATGTATACTTGTGTAGGTTCTTGACTGTTTCTGAATGGAAGTAAAAATTTCCAATGAAACTGTTTGTAGGCCATGTTGGTAGAGACTAGAATGTGCAGGTTTCAGACTCTGTTCATTATCCAATGTCCCTGAATATTTTGCCATATTTTAGCTTGTAATTTTTGTTAATGATCTCAAGTGCTGCAATCTTGAATTCCGCGCAAAATTTCTAAAGTTGGATGCTGTTTAATATTCTTTTCATTACTCAGCAGGTTCTAGAGGAAGCAATGTATCTATTTAAAAATAACAGCTGCCAGGAGTCCCTGGACACTGATGCCCACCATGTAGTACAAGGCTGTAATAGCCCTTTGTCAGTCTTGGTGATGGAGATGATACAATCGATGCCAACAATCCCTTATAAGATTCCCCTGTGTATTGCTAACTACATTAAGAGCCACGTAGTATATATATACGTACTTACTATTATTTGTATATGTAAGCAACTTTTTTTTTTTTTTTGTATTGCGTTTGGGAATATTTATATCTATATATATATATAATTGAATTCTTGTATCTAATATTATTTTTGTATATAATAATTAATAATATTATTATTAGTTATTATAATAATAAAATTATTAATTATTATATTTAATATAATTGCTGGAATTACAGGGTATTATTATTGCAGGTTTTTTTTTTAAATATTATTGCACGATTGAAAAAAAAAAAACGAAAAAAAAAAAAATTATACAAAAGGCACCGGTTAGGCAGGAACCGGTGCCTAAACTATCCACCACCCAAAAAAAAAAATGGCGGGAGAGCAGTATTAGGCACCGGTTAACCGGTGCCTATTCTACCCTATGGCACCGGTGCCAAATAGGGGGGTTTTTGGCACCCCTCAAATAGGCAGCGGTTCAAACCGGTGCCTTAGACCGGGTTTGAACCGCTGCCTAATGCGTTTTTTCTACTAGTGCTTCTGATAATTCTTCTTCTCAAAACACTATTCTTGTTCCTGTCATAAATCCTGTTAGGGTGTCTTCTAGACCTTGCAAAGTACCTTCTAATTTCAAAGATTTTATTCTTGCACAAACTTCTCATAGAAATGTGCAGGATCAGGACAATGATCAGTCTCTTTCTTTCAATGTCTATGCTGAACCTACTTTGGCACACATAAGTCTTGAAAATCTATCTAGTCTATCCTTCGTTCTTACTGCTTTTGAACCTTCATCTTACAAGCAAGCTAAGGACCGTCAAGAATGGGTTGAGGCCATGAATAAGGAGCTAGATGCTCTTGAGTTAAATGACACTTGGGTTATAACTTATTTGCCTTCAGACAAGAAAGCTATTGGATGCAAATAGGTCTATAAGACCAACTTTAAACCCAATGGTTATATAGAAAGGTGCAAGGCTAGAGTAGTTTCTCGAGGTGATAAACAAGAGAAAGGGAAGGATTATAAGCACACTTTTAGTCTTGTGGCTAATTTGACAACTGTAAGGATTGTTCTTGGCCTAGGAGCTGTTAGAAATTGGGACATACAGCAACCTGACATTAATAATGCCTACTTGCATGGTTATTTGGATGAACAGGTGTATATGACACCTCCACCTGGTTATTCTAAGGCAAAGACACGGCAAGTTTATAGGTTAAAAAGGTCAATATATGGTCTGAAGCAAGCATCCAGATGCTGGAACAAATAGTTAAGCAATTTCTTGATTCAGTGGGGTTTTACTCAATCTCAACCAGGGGCGGATCTATTAAGGTGCACAGTGAGTCACGTGACTCACCAGCACACAAAAAAAAAAAAAAAAAAAAAAAAATAAGAGACCTCCTATTACAGATAGACGGTCTCTTTGTTACTTCTATTTGAGATTAGCCTATTGTCAGTTTTCTAAGTATCAAAGAGACCGCCTATTAAAATATCAGATAGGTGGTCTCTTTGTTGCTGCTATTACCACCACATCATTAGAGACATGTTATCTAGATAACAGGTCTCTTTTTGTCAGCTTAGAATAATTTTTTGCGTTGCTTTCTTATTTCATTAAAGAGACCTGTTATATTTAATAACCGGTCTCTTAAGTTATCTAACAATTTTTTTAATAATTCTTGTTTTTAAGTAAAAAATCATAAAATTAGTTTAATGTAATAGTTTTATAGTATGTATTTTTATATTCTATTTTTGGATTGAAATCATTTTGGTGAAATATAATTTTTTTTATATAATTTTTATATTGAAATAAGTGATCAATTATTAATGGTGACTCATAAGTTCGAAAATCCTGGATCCGCCACTGATCTCAACAGGACTATTCTCTTTTCATTTTGAACATATCTGGTTGCTTTGTTGTTGTTGTGGCTTATGTGGATGATTTGTTAATCACTGGTAATGACAAAAAGCCCATTAAGACTTTGAAAGAAGATTTGCATGTTGCTTTCTCTATTAAAGATCTAGGAGGGTTGAAATATTTCCTTGGGATTGAGGTTTCTAGATCAAGTAGTGGAATTCTTTTAAATCAAAGGAAATATATTCTTGATCTTTTAAGGGATCAACATATGGAGAATTGCAATTCAGCTTCTTTTCCTTTACCTAAAGGATTAAAGTTAAGTTCTTATGATGGAGATTTATTGCCTGACCCTAAAGGGTACATAAGGTTAATAGGGAAGCTGTTGTATCTAAATTTGTCAAGGCCTGACATTTCCTTTGTTGTGAAACACTTGAGTCAATTTCTGTCTGCACCCAGGGTTCCTCATTTGTCTACTACAACTCATGTGTTGAGGTATATTAAGGGTACTCTCAATCTTGGTCTGTTTTATCCTGTGAAATCATATTTGAAGCTTGTGGCATACAATGATGCAGATTGGGGAATGTGTTCTGATTTAGGGAGATCTTTGACAGGTTACTGTGTTTTTCATGAAAATTCCTTAGTTTCTTGGAAAACTAAGAAACAAAAGGTTGTTTCTGACAGTTCAACTGAGGCAGAATACAAAAGTATGAGTCACACAACTGATGAAATTGTGTGGTTAGAACAGCTGTTGGCAGAATTGAATATGGAGGTTCCTACTCCAATTAGAATGTTTTGTGATAATGTTTCTGCAATTCATATTGCAGAAAATCCTGTTTTCTATGAGAAAACTAAGAACTTGAGGAGTAAACATCATAAACTTAATGTGCATTATGTAAGGGAGAAAGTTCAGTCTGGCCTTGTGGAATTGAAGCATGTAAGGTCAGCTTTGCAGCTTGCTGATATAATGACAAAGCCATTAGGGGTAGATCAGCATTGGTTTTTGGCTTCAAAAAATTTGTTTGACTCAAAATACTTTATCTCGAGAATGGACAAGTCTTCAGCATTTGCCTTCAGACAGTCATTCTTGAGGGAGGGGTGTTGAGATCATGACAAATGCATGATCTCGGGTTTGTTTTGCCATGCTGGCAATTAGTTAGAGGACAACTCATTTATTGTTATGTATTCCTCCTGTAATAAATAGTTTCCCCTGTAATTTTATTCTTCAGATTTTCTCATAATAAAATTTCTGATTCTATTTTCTTCTTCTCTCTTCCAATATTCTCTCTAAATTCTGGATTTCTTATCACAAAAGGTGTTTAAAGGGTTGGAGGTGGATCATCCTTCAGTTATTAAACATTCGAAACGCCTTGCTGCTGACATTATGATGTACTCAACGAAGGTGTATGGAGGAATCTGCAGGCCACCAGCTTGTAGCAGCTCCAAAACCTTGAAGGCGCCACCCCCTGATGTTGTGAAAGTCAATTGCGATGCGTCATTGAGCGATGTTGGACGGATTGGGTTGGAGTCGTGGCTAGAAACTCTATGGGAGTTGTTCTTTTCGCTGCTACAAGGAGAGGGCGAAGTTTATGGGATCCCATTGTGGCCGAAGGTAAGGCATTGCTGATGACAGTTAGGCTTGCTCGCAAATTTGGCTTCAAAAGAATGATATTCGAGTCTGACAATCTCACTCTTATCTCAAAGCTTTCAAAGGCCTCCATTCACTTGATTGAGCTTGAGTCGATTTTAGAAGATATTTTTTCTATTACCTCCTCTTTTGATTTTGTTATTTGGAATCATGTAAAAAGGGAAGGCAACTACATAGCACATCACCTTGCTAAGTTAGTTTCGTTTGGTGTGGAGCTAGTGTGGGTTAACCATTATCCATGTGAGGTTAATCTATATGTTTTATCGGATGCTTTATCCCCTTGATTAATTAATATTATGCTCCGTTTGTTCAAATAAATAAATAAATAAAATTATGGAAGTGCTTGGTTAGGAACATATTGAGGCAAAATTAGTAAATCTGATCATACAAGCTAATTGAAGAGTTTGATGTGAACTGATTCAAAGAGCTTATACAACTAAATAAACTCAATTCCAAAAAAATTCCTTTCACTAGTAATTCAAGTATCTTAAAGTAACATGACAATTATTCTTCCAATTAATCCCAAACCCTAATGTCCTTATTGCAATAATTGGTCATTTTGCATATTAAAACAACTTTAAACAATTATCTATTTACCAAACAATTTTATACAATAAGTTAACAATTAATCAAATCAATTGATACAATTAGCTATTCATGGTCAGCTTATGTTTTGCCAAAAAAAATAAATTAAAATAAATATAAAAACAATCAACCAAGGTGCAAGTATACAAGAACACCAAAAATAATTGTGATATACATGGTGAAATTTAATCAATCATAACTTATATTACTACCAATAACAACAAAATCATGTACAAATTCATTCCAATGAAAGAAAAAAAAAAAAAAAAAATCCTTGCTTCCATTTCCTTTATCTATGCAAATCAAAGGGGAAAAAAGGGCTATTGATACATTTAACAAGGAGTAAGAAAAAAAAATTACAAAAGAGAGAAAAATATACTGTACAAAAAATTGGTAAGCTAGATGGAAGGGCTAGCTAAAAAGAATTGCCTACAACTTATCATTCTACTGCAAGTCAGCAACGAAAAATTTGGGTGTTTCTTCAGTCTTCGACAATTACGATCTATGTTAGTACCTAATGAAATAGAAGAGCAAAAAATCAATTCATTGTCTCCAATTTTCAGGCATCTACTTGAAGCAAAATGGTACTTCAAAGCATAATACTAACCTTTCAGCAATTCATTGTTATTTTGGTAGAAGTTCTTCAACTTCAATTTTAAGGAAGTTTGAATTTGATTCCCTCACAGAAACATCCACAGAAAATGATGAACAAACAGGTCGGTGATCAGAAAACTGATACTTATTAGAGTCCTTACGTTCGTAATGTAACTGCTGCATACCATCCCCCTTCCATAAAATTCTGTCACACCTGTAAATAGTATGTTATCGATAAGTTAAGTACATATATTTATGACAGGAAGATTCTGTAATATGTAAATCAAAATTCAGTGCTGATACCAAGCAGGAGTTCTTCTTTTGCTTGGTGCGATGTTGGTTTCTCCAAGATAAATGTCTGAGTTAAAAGAGTACTTGTAAGTAGGTGCAAATTTTATAAGCCCTTCTCTCCATCCTTTGAATACTCGCCCAGCCTCCCTCTCGATTTTTAGCTATACAAACACAGAATCACATCGATCAGCAAACATATTGCAGTTCATAAATTATAAATCTAAAATTATGGTGGCAATACATGAACAAACTTGTTCCTTTTGTTTACTTGTTACATTTACTTCAACAAGACAAGTTACCACTATAGCTCTGTTGAGAAAGTAGCTTTAAAACACAAAAATCCAGGCCATTGAGCAGTTTTAATTATTGTAAATCAGAATAATTGCACATACAGGTTGTGTTCTTTTCATTTGGAACATTACATATTTCGGGATAAAATAAGTTCAGATAAGTGAATTTAAGTTGAAAAGAACGTAGTCTACAAAATCTGAACTAGAAGGCATTGACATAGGATGTTCCATGAAGGACTTCAGCAAAGATGTAATGAAGCAAATAAAAGTAAATTGTAACACATACCTGATCCTTGCTGAGCAGCGCCTCCCATTCTCTTTTCTTCAGCAGCTTCAGGGTTTCCGTATGACTTAAAGCAATCCTGTAATTCAAGTCCCCAAACCATATGATCCGGCTAGTGTATTTTTTTTTTGCCCCACCCGTCAAATAAATTGGTCAGACATTATCAATAAAGTAATATCAGTAATCTGTAGCAGAAAACTATATATAACCTACTCATGCTCTAAGATTCTTTCTGGAATTTGGCTGTTCAAAACTTTGCATCTTCTTGGGAAATAAGTACTTTTAAGTATTTCAATAACATCCAAATTCCTTCTAAGCTCATCTCCTTCTTTCTCCCCGGATGCCAGATGGCTGCATATGAAACAAAAGCTCGTTCGATGCAAAAGCATGCTCACAGAGATGCAGCCCTGCCAAAAGAAATACATATCAGCATGATTTAGAAAGATTTGAATCTAAAAGCTGAGTTTTATTATTCCATAAAACAAAGAAATTACCTTGTTTCCGAGGCCCATGATACCACGACTAATACAAGAAGTTTTCAAGTGACTAATATGTGGAACGAGCTCCCTCTTTACCCATATTGTGAGAAAAATCCCAACCATCTGCTTACTTACAATTAAGCTGTATTTCTGATTACTTCCAGAAGAATTAATGATTTCTGAAAATACAACTCCGTTTGGTCCATCATCTTCTTCAGATGAATCGTCACTAATGTTACTTTGTTGGCAGCGAAAACACGAATCCCTGGTGTATCTTCTCTCTAAATCTGAGACACAGTTGCATGTCTTGAGCTTCTTTTTGCTTTCTGTCCTGAATTGCTTGCTCATAGCTTTGAGGGAGTACTTGGGAAAGAACAGTGAGCCACTCGCAGTGCTTGTTAGTTTATTATTTTTGGTTCCATACATAGTCTTTGCTTCTATCAAAGAGGTTGCTTTTCTCAGAGCTTGGAAATGGTTATTACTTCCATTGAGAGACTGATTAATAAGAGCCAGCCACCTTGCGGCTGGCTCACTGTCTTCTAAAACAAGCACGTTTCCAGCATTTAACGGGACAATTTCCTGAAATCTACATACAACAAGCAATGATCATAACAAATCAAATTCCATGTCCGGTCAGAAAACAGATTACACATTTATGGATAATTTCACAATATAAGGTATGCAAAAATAGGGAGATAGACTGGTTAATTAATTCTGATACAGATTTAACGAATAGAGGATTAAGGGAAAGAGCAAATTACCCCAGGACATAGATATCTGATGGAGCACTAAGCTGAAGAAAATCGTCAAGAACAAGGCTATTCTCTGGAGGCTTCCCTCCCACATTCCATGTAGCTACAAAAGTCCTGAGAAGAAAAAAAATTTAGAAAAATCAGCAAAATTTAAGGAAAAAAAAAAGATCCGGGATTTGGAAGAAAATGCAACCAAGAAAGAAAAAGAGGAAAGGGTAAAAGTGATCCTATGTACTTTAAGGTCTTGGCATTTTGAACTGCTGGCATTTCGGTTCCAGAATTAGTAAAGGCGTCTGCTTCTGCATAAGGCAAATCAATGAAACAAATCACCCACCAAATTTATAATCTGGATACACAAACCAATCAAACAGTAAATCGCAACCACTACAACAAGACAAATTCAACTAAAAGAGTAAGAGGAATAATATTGATAAGCAAATTGCCAATTACTACCAGCCAATCTATCAGCTTTATGATAAAGATAAGATAGATTGGAATTTAGAAGCGTATATATCATCCCTGCTTTAACTCACTATTAACAAGATTTGCCATAATCATAATGAATCATATTCTTCATCATAGATGCCAATAAATTTGGACCACTTTTTCCTTATAACTTTCCTACCAATGTGACATTATAAGTCATTCGATAATGACATTCATTGATTAAAAAGGCAAAATACCTTGTTATTGTACAATGTTCGAACATGAAAGATTAACAGAATCACTAGCAATAGCATACATCATGTCGACGATAAAAACATAACCGATATGGAAGGATTCGGAGTAACTAACCAGAAGGGAATTTAATCCCTCGTCGACTTCTTTCTTTTGATGCAAACATTTTATGAATCAAAGACTGAAAACATAACAAAAAATTGAAGGTCAAAAGAAGGGTTTACCAAGACGTGGCCAACATATAAAGCCAATATCTTGAAGAATGACAGCACAATTGGTCGGCATTTTGGTAATGGAAAATCCAGGAAATAAGGAATTAAACTAAATAATTTAAAAAAAAACATACATTAGAGGGTGTAAACTGTAAAGTATTTGATCACATGAAATAATTAAATAAATAAATAGAATTTGTAATATAAACTATAGTTTGAGTAATTAACAAATGATGGAAAAGTGAAATATAAGCATTAAAATTATAATTTAAATAATTAGAATAATAATTATACCTTGCTTTTTCTATCTTGTGAATTCAAAGCCATCTGAAGACCATCAAAAATTTGATAAATTGCTCTGGCCCAGAATCTCCAAACCCCATAAACTGTTGTATATTTATGCAAAATTTGACAAGGGTAATTAGACTATAATTAATTTATCAAATCTAAATACCCTTGTATTAAGAACAATTTAAGGGATTTGTAATCTTATTCACAACCAAAATCCCCTTTTCAATTTTAATATGAATCAATAACAATAAAAATATAAAAAATTTCACAAACAAAAAAAATAATTACAAGAAAATAATGCAAGAACAGAGCAAATGAGGATTATATAAGAAGGAAGAACCCATAAATCAATGTAATAAAAAATAAATAAATAAATAAAAACCCCAAATTTGAGATTTTTATTTTAATAAATTAATTTCGAGAAAGTCAACCTACCAGCCATTGAAATTTTCAAGGGAAAAACCTGGGAAAATGGAGAGGAATGAAAAATAAATCTGAGACAAAAACATTTGGAAATTTGGGGAAAAATTTTGAGAAAAAAATGGAGATTGAAACTTGTCTTGTAACACGAAGAAAGGTATCAAAATTCCAATAACATGAATATATAAACAAATACAAGTAAATAAATAAAATTAACTTGTTCAGATAAAAAGAAAGGGTCAAAATGTTGAAAAAAAAAAATCAAAGCAGTGGTACTAGTTTTTTGGAAGAACCTTGAAATTCCCAAGAAACCAGAAAATTTCTGGGAAATGTTATTATATTTGTTTGTATATGAAAATTTTGAGATGGGTTTTTTTTAATTTTTACAAGAATAGGGAATAAATTTGGTTTTTGTAAAATTGAAATTTGTTAATTCGTCTTAATAAATTTTTTTATACAGTTAATTTTTTTTAATTTGATTATATTTAAAGGATAAATAAATTAAATGAAATTATGTATTACCAAACGTGTCACTAAAAGTTACAATTAATATAAAACGGAATACATAAATTAATTTATAAAATTGGTTATTGTAAAATTGGGTTAGAAACTGTTTGATTGGGTGTGAAATTGTTATAGAGAGAAGAGGCAATGACCCCACGTGTGGGGAGTTTACAAACCAAATCTTACGTTTTACGGAGTATGGAAATTTCTCAATTCCCAATGACTGAAGACCTGAGTCTTCGTTTACTCTACCACCTTCGATTATTTTTGTGTTTTGTATTCACACATTGTATATTTATGAGATGGTTTTATCTCAACCAACAACATTCGTTTTTGGTCTCTATTCTTTGTTGTGTGGAGTGTAATCTACTTTCATATAAGTTTCCAAAGAAGAAAGAATTATGTTAATGGTTGTGTTATTCAAGTAGTAACAAGTGTCGAGTTTGTTGTGGGAGAGATGTGTTTTCGTTTTACCAAGATTAGTTGTAATCGTGGGGAAGAGGTGTTTTATTGTTTTTTTTAAAAGATTAATAGTAGAGAAAGATTAAAATGACAATTGATGCAATTAGTTGAGTTTTATGCGCATGATTTAATTAAGTGTTACACCAAAAATATAAAGAATTAACTAAGATAATTGGCATCTATTAGTGGAGGATCGTTAAGAGTTGAGCTTGCTCGTGAACTGTTCGAACTCAGCTCAGTCAAAACTCAAATCGAGTTTGGATTCGACTCGAGATTAAATGAGACGATACAAGAGCCATGCTAAGTTCGACTTGAAAAGCTCGCAAGCGGCTCAAATTATTATTTTTAAAATAAATATTATATGTATTTAATTAAATTTGATAAGTTAATAAGCATAATAACAACAATCCACTATTATATTTGGGTAGTTTGGTAAGTTATGTGATATGAATTATGTATTTATGGGCCTAAATGAGCTTAATTTCAAACTCGATCCAATAACGAGCTCAAGCCGAGCTCCACTTTTGAGCACTCAAGCTCAAGACGTCTACTAGTATTTGGGCTCGGCTCAGCTCAGCTCATTAACAAACCTATTATGGAGTACAATCTTTTATCCTTCATATAAGTTTACAAACAAGAAAGATTTATGTGGATGGTTGTGTTATTCTAGTAATAACAAGTGTCAAGTTTGTTGTGGGAGAGACATGTTTTCATTTTACCAAGATTAGTTGTCATCGTGGGGAAGAGATGTTTTTTTTTTTTTTTTTTCTAAAAATTGATAGTCACAAAAGATTTAAATGATAATTATTGATGTAATTAGGTAGAGTTTTATGCGCATGATTTGAGTTTTACACCAAAAATGTACAGAACTAACTAAGACAATGGGCAGCTATTAGTAAGGGATAGTGTCACTAACAAACTCATCTGCTTGGAGCTCTAGGTTAGAAGTAATAAAAGGTACATACATTTATTTAAGATAAACATAGCTCATTTTCGAGCAAAGGAATCGAACGAGGTCTAAAACTTGGATCATTCCAGATTCTTTTACCTATCTTGTTAAAATTATCGAAAACCCACTTTAAGGCAGAAAAGGTATGCCTAAGGCTAAAATTTATTTCTTGGAAGCCAAAAGATTTTACACAAATTTTGTAATTATTTTTTTTATACAATTATGTCAAACTCACGTTAATTAAATACTTAGGGTAAAAACGAATACATGTATTAGAAGAGATGCCCTGGCCATGTCCCTTGCCTGTGGACAGTTGTAATGAGTGAGGTTGAGCCTATGCAAAAAAGTAAGGGTTTATTTGGCATTATTTTTAATTTTTAATTTTTCTAAAATTTTGAAAACAAAAACCAAAAACAAGAAACAAGAAAATAAGGCTTGTTTGGCATTGTTTTTTGTTTTCAGTTTTCAGTTTTTTTTTAAAACAAAAAACAGGAAACAAGAAAAAAGTGTTTTCACTTTTCTGTTGTCAGTGTTCAAAATTAGCATGATTTTAATAAGTTTGACTAATTTTTTATTCATTATATGACATATGTCATACACTTTTAATTAAAATACAAAAAACCAAAAAACTGAAACAGCAACAATGTCAAACGAACCCCAAGTATTTTCACGTTTTATTTGTCAGTTAAATCAATTCTTGATTCATTATATAATTTTACTTCATCTATTCTTTTTTTATTGCACCATGATTATATAATATACTTCATCTGTTCTTTTTTTATTGCACCGTGAGGGATTTCACGTTTGCTAATTCATTATTTTAGCTATTAATATTTTCGATTATACTTTTATAAAAATTAAAAAAAAATGTTATTTGAAAAATAGATTTCGAGACGAACCTAATTATATCCCACATGATTATGTTTGTCCTAATGGATCAATCACAAATGATAGTCATCAAAGAAGAATAAGTGAATAGTGTAAAAGTCCTTATGGTGCAATAAAAGAGAAACGGAAGAAGTATATCATATGAATTATATATATATATATATATATATATATATATATATATATATATATATATATATATATATATATATATATATATATAAATATATATATATATATATATATATATATATATATATAGCGATACTCAACGTACCCTAAAGTTTTGGGTTGGGACAAGAATTCGAGATCCGGCTAAATCATATAACTAATATATAAAGCTAAACTTTTAACCAGGTCACGAGACAACAATACTTGGTGTTTCAACTTTTCGCCAAGCGTCGTGTCACGTTGGATAGATTTAAATAGATTTCTTAAGATAAAAAAGTTAGTTTAAAATTCTATTTGTATAGAATTTAAATAAAATTGTTAGTTGCTATTCAATAAAAAAAAAAATTGTTAGTTTAGAGTTATATTTTCGATAAAATACCAATATTTCAGATGTACAAATTGAATTATAATTTTATTCAAAAAAATTATTAGATTATAATTCTAAAAAATTATCATATAAATTTACTGTTTTGCATCATAATATTTTTTGGAACGAAGGAAGCTAAGTAGTTCAAAACATTTATAATAAATACAGATCGGTTAAAATAAAATATATACTTCACAATCTCTAATAGAATTTTATTGCTATGTAGACTTGTTAATTAGGGTCGGGGTCATGAGTTATCTTGGATTAAAAATTTATCTTAAAATTCAATAACAATCCGGGCATCGCACGGGGCACAAAGCTAGTACTTCCTCCGTTCTTTTATTATTGCACCACTTGCCTTTTTAGGAAGTTTCACAAATATTGCACCATTTTCTCTTTAGGAAAAAAATTATTTGTGTTCACACTACAAATACCCAATATACCCTTGCTCTTTCACACTTACTTTTTAGTTTATCAATATGTAACATGGGCAATTTTGTATTTTTACCTCTCTCTTACTTTTTTCCACTACCAAAATATTTGTACTCAACTCCTATGGTGCAATAATAAAAAAAAACGGAGGAAGTATATATTATATGCTTGAACCCCAAAAAAATAGTGGATTTTTCAGATCAATTATTATCTAGGCCAATTATTAAAAAAAAAATATTATCCAAGTCAAATTATAACTAAAATTATTTTAGGCTATCAAAAATAAATAAATAAAATTAAAAAAAAAAAAAAAAAAGATATAAAATCTCTCTAAATCCATGTAAATTTCAATCAGCAAGTCGGTTTGAACTAGCTAGTCTTGACTTAGGGTATGTTCTCATTGACTGAAATCAACTAAATTGAACTGAACTTATTAGAGCTGACTGAACTAAACTGAATATTTTATAAGAGAAGGAAATTAAGAGTTGAACTTAACTGAACTGAGCTGATTAGAGCTGAACTAAACTGAAGTGAAAATAATCGTATGAGAACAGACCCTTAGTCTACAAAACCCTAACTTATTTAGGAATATCATCCATGGAAACACTTTTTTTTTTTAGTTCTAATTTTACTCGAAATAAGAAGACTTTAAATGTTGTATAAAAAAATAACACTAATATTGAATTCTTATAATCATGTACTAATGATTATGTTTAGCAAACACAATACAAAGTTAGTGTTTTTTTAGTGTTGTTTAAAAAAAAAATAAAAAATAAAAAAAAGTTAGAGTTTATTTAGATAAAACCTATCATCAAAGTTTGATTTTATTTAGATAAAATCTATCAAAGTTAGATTTTATTTAGAGAATAACTATTATTAAACTAGTTTAATTATTCTTTTGAATTTTTTTCATTTAATCATTTGGTCTTTTTCTTTATAGAAGCCCCATTTCTTGTACCTTTTTCCTACCTTTTTGTTGCCCCCTAAATTCACCATGTCTTCGAGCCAAATGAAACCTTTATCTACCTAAACCACCCCCAACAAGTGTTATCCATAGATAAAACTTACTTTGACCATGACTTTGACTTGAATGGATGACTGAAGCAGCCAAAAGGTATGTTGAATATTTGAATCATACCAAACCAAAGATGTATACCTTTATCCATATTGCATATTGCATGTTGAATACTTTTACTATAATCTATAGTTTCAAAAGGCATGCATAAGCAACTAATGGACCAACTTCTCCCCAATCGGTTTAATACTACTTTCAATTAATAATGTTAATTATTACATTGTGTTTATATCCATTCTTCCTTTCTTCATGATGACATGAAATTTAGAAGAATTTTGTTAACTAATGCTCTCGGGGTGTTAGATAGCAATATACAAATTTTTTAAAATAGTACTACGTATATATTAACTTATAAAATGCATGTCAAAATCATGTTTATCAATATTAATTAATTTATAAATCAAAGTAATTATTAATGTTTATTTCAATTTAATATTTATATTTTATATTGTCATATGCAATGTCCCTAGGTGTTTGTTCGTTCCCTTTTTCTAAATCAATATTTCATAGGAGTATAATTTTCAAATTTTCCGGAGTTGGATAAGTTTTTTCTCAATATTGTAATGTATCCTAACTTATCGGAAGCGGTAATAATTGAGAGAGAGAGAGAGATAATTGGTTATCGATAAAGGGTCTAGCTATATATGTATTGGTGGTTGTTGAGGGCCTCTACAAAATCTGTTACTCAATTAGTTTCATCGTATATATGGCGAGATGAAATTGAACCAAAGTGGCAGAGAAAATCTATTACATCATATATAAGAAGAAATAAACTGAATCTTTATAAAGGCATTGAGTCTATTTCCCCTGCAAGATATTAATGATAAGTAATTGGTTTTTTTTTTTAGGAAAAAGCCCCCATTTATGACCTTTATATTATCAAGTGGCAAAAACGTAGTAAATAAATCAACAAAAAAAGTCAGCATGTAATTATATTATTATCGCAAGACCAATATTGTACTCCGTATAAAAGTTGCTGGCCTATTTACACTTTTTGATAAACGTTTTTTAATTATTAAGATGATAAATTTATATTGTTCTCATTCTTAAGGGCTCACAACTAAATTGCCATTGTGAAGAGTTGTACGTAACCTCGACAACTAATAGAGAGAGATACATCTAGTATAAAAAAACACAAATTTCAAGATGATTCCTTAGCTAATAACCACTTACACCAAATAACCATACTTTTACATGGAAAGTACATAAACAAATAGAACAATGAAAGAACACAATACTTAATTCCTTTAAGACAGAAATCCAAAGTTCAACACACAACATAGCATAAGCAAAACATGTCGACACAATGCCATGGTAAACCATGAAGAACATCCCCAAATAAAGGAAGCCGTGTTATATTTCATATGGGGCAAGCTAAGGGTAAATTGGTCAAACCATGGACCACCATTTTTCTAGACAAAGTAACGTTCTTGATGCATTCGTGTGTGCTTCAAACTTTGAAGCATTTGCCCCACTTTCCCAATGAGCTTTGTATAATATCAAAGGCATAATCATAGTAATCCTTTTATAATATATCAAAAGAAGGAATGCATGCATGTGGAATTTTATATTTATTTATTCAACTAACTATTTAAGCTTAATTGTATATGAAGTATAATATTGTTTATGCATTATATGTAATTATATACTAGCATTGTATCTAGACAAACTAATCTTAGTATAGATTACTCGAACCAAAATATCTTTACCTAGGTTTGTAATACATCCAAAACAAACTAATCAAATTTCTAATTATATAACAATATACATCCCATCTAATAGAACTTTAACTACTGCCTTACACACACACACACACAAGCTTTTGTCAATTGATTTTAGATCGACTATTAGTCTGCTAGTCTTATATGCTTGCTTTCTATGTTTCTATTACATTGTAAAATTTGATAACTATCTAAACAACTACTTATAGTAGTAAAGGGGTGAGTGAGTGTGTGTAAGAAATAAAGGTTAAAGTAAGATACTATGGGTAAAAAATAAAGGACAAGTGTAAGGAAAAGAAAAAGATACATTAAGAGATAATAATGAGTAAAAACAATGGCGGATTCAGGGAATACATAGAGGTATAGTTGTGCACTCATTAGAAAGGAAAAAAAAAAAAAAAAAAAAACTGATAACGAAGAGACCGCATGTAGCATGTAACAAATCTCTTATGTTTTATTATATACGTGTAGACATCTGATTGTGACTCTCCAAAAAACCAAACCCAGTGATGAGTATCTTTTACGTCTTTGTTTATCGAATTAGGTAAGGAGTTGAAGAGTCTCGTAAAATACCTAAGCCTTGACCATGTTTCTAATCTTTCCTTAAATGTTTATTTTTATCTAAAATCATTTATTTCGTGTCTTTAAACCCAAAATCATTCATTTTGTGTCGTTCAAATCGGTCTATTTTGGTTTATAATCAGGATCCGATGATTAAGTAGTTGGATGAGGCTTGAAAAGAGCTTTCCAACGATATATTATAAGTTCAAACCCATGTTATAACGAAGAAGTTATGACCAAAAATACTAAACTGAGCCCAAACCGAGCCTTACTTGCGACCCAATGATCATGTGGAGAGTACATTAGCCTTAACCTTATTCCTAAACCAATTAGGATTTATTGAAAGCTTCTAAAATCCTCTAGAAGATGGTTGTCAATCCTAAATCCACTAGAGTGTACTCGTGCAAAATGCAGGGGATATATTTTATATTAGAAAAAATTCAATATATAATATAAGAAAAATAAACTTTCAAATAGGGAAGTTGATTTATTGTAGTAACTTAGGCCATGTTTTTTTGAGAGTTGTTGTGGTCTGATCTACTTGACAATGTTCTGTTCAAATCTGCTCTATTGAGAATTAGTAATTTGTTGAAACATGATCTGCTCTGCTGAAATCTGATATGCTGAAATCTGATATTCACTGCTTTGCTAAAAAAACTCAATAAAAACAGGGCCGACTCTTATACGTGGGCTAACAGTGCCACACAATGTGGCCAGCTATTATGGGGGGGGGGGGTACTTTGTTAAATCTAAAGAGGTTACCCATTTTGTGTTATAGGGGTTACCTAGCTAGTGTCACAGGTCTAATTTGATCTTTTACAAGTAGCTATTCGGTGAGGCCAGTAACGCAAATAGCGTGCTCCAAATTTTATTTTATTTTATTTATTTATTTTATGATTAGAGAAGTGAAAATTGTTTGTAGGATAATCCCCAAAAAATATGCATATAATTGAAGGGTTAGTTGGGGATTTAGAGTGCTACGGTGAATTGTTGATAGAGGAATTGTATATTCGTGATAATGCACAATATATATTATACGCGAAAGAAAATAACACAAAGTGAACGGTTAATAGTGCTTAAAAATAAGTAATTTTTTTTATTAATTATTGCAGTCCCTTAATAAAATAAAATAAATAAAAATTGGGATGGGTAGTTATTGTCCTTATTGAGATTTTTTTTTTTTAAAAAAATTAATAAATAATAAATATATAGTGGGATGGGTACTTGGGTAGCTTTAAAAAAAAAATCTCAAATGCATGAGATTTGAGTTTTGGAGATTTGAAGGGCTGTGGTGAATTGACTCTGTAATTATATAGTACGTATAAGATTAGGATTTAGGATTGAAAACAATCTTCTAGAGGATTCTGGAAGCTTTCAATAAATCCTAGGATTTATTATTAGCTTCTAGGATTTTCTAGAAAGTTCTAATTTATCCTGTTTCGAAAAGATAAAGACTTAGAACTTTATATCAGATAAAAAACTTGTTTTTCAATGATTTTAATTCGAATAAAATTAGAATACGTACGGAGTTCGATTAAACTAAGTTGATTGGAAGTCGTATTCCGTACGCATCCTATCTTCCAAAAAAGTATCGCTGAGCGATAGAAATATCGCTCGGCGCGATAAACATATCGCATCGCGATTGTAGGGAATATTTCAAACATCAACTTAGAGCTCCAATGTGATCATGCATTTAAGCATGGTGGCATCCAAAGGTGTAGACACCTAAAAATGTCTCCCCAAAACCAAACTCGATGATGAACACCTTTCACCGCAATTATTGGTAGGGTTGAGTATTTAATCTTTGGAGTGCTTAAATCCATGTTCTATTCAATATTTCTTGAACCAATCCATTTCCTAGCTCATTTCCCTAAACCATAACTTGTTATCCACTTTTTGTGTCCACATCGCAAAACCGAGAGAAACTAATTTTTTGGTCTTATAATTTTGATCCAATTATTATTTGGTTGAATAGGCCTTGAAATAAGCTTTCCAACCATATATCATAAGCCCAATTCCGAGCTATAACGAAAAAGATATGAGCAAAACACTAAACTCGGCCTAAAACCGACACCCTTCCACTAAAACGGTCATATCTTAAAATATAAAAATAATTTTGACCTGATTCTAATTGGGTTGGAAAGTATACTTGATAATCTTTCCAATAATATATTATATTCCTTATTCCAAGTTACGGATCAAAAGTTATGATACTTTTAAAAAAGGGTAAAAACTGGAATCACCACGCACAGTGCAAAAGCACCGTGTCGCGTGAGTGTGCCCCGCCTGACGGTGCCTGGTGCCGTGACACGGTGCTTTACATCGTGTCACTGTGCTATTTTCAAAGCTTTTTCGTGCCAAATTCCACCGTGGCACGGTACCTGTTGCCGTGACACGATGCCTGGTGCCGTGACACGGTGCTTTAATTAAAATAAAAAAATAGCAAAAAATAGCAAAAAAAAAATTAATTAAAATAAATGTTCAAAGCTCGTTGGGTTTCCCCGAACCGAAAACTTTAGGCAAGGGTTGAACATTTCTTGATTCGTAACCTGAACTGACACAATCTGAGATGACTCATGACCCGACCCTAATCGACAGATCTAGCTACATAATAACAAAATTCTATTAGATTACAGAGTATAATATTTTAACCGATTAGTATATATTATAAATGTATGTTTTACGCTTTGAACTACTTCCTTCACTCCAAAAAATATTATGACATAAAAATTAAATTTATATGATAATTTTTTAGAATTATAATCTAATAATTTTTTTGAATAAAATTATAATTCAATTTGATATTGATATTTTATCGAAAATAAAACTCTAAACTAACAAATTTATCCTCAAATTCTATCCAAATAAAATGCTAAACTGACTTTTTTTTTATCTTATGTAGACTATTTAAATATCTTCTACGTGGCGTGACACTTGGCGAAAAGTTGGAACGCCAAGTGTCGCCGCCTCATGACCTGTCTAAAAGTTTAATATTGTCAATTACCATGTCACCGAATGTATTTTTATTTTTTAAAAAGTCCCCAAATATATTACTACGTATTAATAGTTTTTTTTTTTTTTTAATAGAAAAAATATTTCATTAATTAAAAGTCATACGACATGTACAATAGATATTCGACGTTAACAAATACATAAGATATTGAATCAAATAGAATTTTCCTTCATAAAAACTACGATCGTCGAGTAGATCTTGCACTGCGGAGCATCTCCCGCTTATATCGCTGAAAATTACAGCCTTGTTGGAGAGACAATCTAACGATCCTTTGTAGCCGTGAGGATGTTTTCCTTCTGATTCATCTGTTCGTATTCGAAAACTTGATAACTTTTTCACCAACGAAATAATTTCACAATAATCCATTAGATCTGCTACCATGGATTCAAAACTAAGAAATTTCTCCCTCGAAAAGAGGAGATAAACCTTGTCTTTCGAAGGAGGTCGAAAAACCCTTGTCTTTCGAAGGAGATCGGAAACCCTTTCTTTCGAGGGAGAAAACTTCCTCCCAAAAGGAGGAAGCATTATTATAAACCTAAAAGAAACAATAAAGAAACAAGGATTGGGACTTTCCACTGATTAAAATCGATGGAAGCCCCTTCAAAATTCAACAATGGAGGCTAGAGTTTTGGAGAGAGAAAGGAGGAGAGAGAAAGGAGAAAAAAAATTGGCAACCACAATAAATAAATACGTATTAATAGTTAACAATTACTAAAAATAAATAAATAAAGTTCAAGCTAAAATTAAATACTGAGTAAAGATTAAGAAAACATGTCAAATACATTTACTATCATTTATTCAAAAGATAAGATTAAGGGCTTGTTCTCATTGACTGGACTCAGCTGAACTGAACTGAACTGAGCTGAACTGAACTGAACTGAAGTGAGCTGAAATGAATATTTTACAAGAGAAGGAAATTAGGAGCTGAACTGAACTAAACTAAGCTGAACTGAACTGAGCTGAACTGAAGTGAACCTGAACTAAACTGAACTCAATTTTAACGTAAGAGAACATGCCCTAAGTATTGGTTCAAGTATATATATATATATATATATATATATATATATATATATATATATATATATATATATATATATATATATATATATATATATATATGTGTGTGTGTGTGTGTGTGTTTAACAATGGTAATATTATTGGTATTTTGTATGATATCAAAAACAATCCACAATAGATAAGAGCTAAATTTAAATAAATTTAATATACACACCACATGCCGTCGGTGTTGCTATATAGCTCAGGTTACGGTAGTTTTGTACCCCGTGAGATGCCCGGGTTGTTTATCGAATTTTAAAATATTTTTTTATCTAAAATAAATATGTTATTTGAATTTTCTACTCATGCATTAATAATCACTTAACAATCATACATGTCCGTCTATGGATACTAATAACTTACAACCATAACCGTCCTCTAAAACTGTAATCTCTTTTCATTTATCTGAGTATTTAGGGAAATACCAGTTGCATGTTAAGACTTAAGAGAACGATTATATATAATCACATGTCTCTTTGAATTTTTTTTTTATTTTTTTATTTTCCTTTTGTATATCGTTAGATTTGTCATTTGTATAGAAATATTCGTATTTAATTAAAAATAAAATTCTAAACCAAAAGTTTTATTGAAAATAAAACTCTAAAATAGCTTTTGTATCTTATGGAATCTATCCAAATTTTAATGAAAATAGAATTCTTAAATAATTTTTTTATCCTACCTTTTTCTTAATATTAACTTTTTTTATCCTATTCTACAAAAAATATTTTCAAATAAATCCCAAGTGTCATAATTAATTATTAATTGTCGCCTACGTGGCACGACACTTGGCGAAAAGCTAGAACGTCAAGTGTCGATGTCTCATGACTTGACTAAATTTTATCTTTATGAGTATTAGTTACTTCGTATATGATATGATATGGTACTTTTTGTAGTTTTGTTTGTAAATAGATATATACTTGTATGATGTTATTAACTTGAAATTTTTTTTTATCAACTTTAATTATTTTCATAGAAATTTAATTCCTTTCTTTTTTTTACATTGTCTAAAATTATTTGTATTGATTAAACCTTATTTTTAGCCTATTCTCTATTGTTATTAAAATAAATTAAATGTATTTAAATGGATCTTAACTTAAAGAAATTTTTCAACAAATTTTATGATGGAAATAGATTCGAGTTATAAGATATTTTAGTTTGTTTTGCATGTAGCTGGTCACACCGTGTGACCACTTATAAAAAAAAAAAAACAAAGTAACCCCTATAACACTGACTGAGTAAGCCTATAATATTGACCAAGTAATCCCTATTACACTATCGAAATAACACCTTTAATACTAGTCAGGTAACCTCTATTGCACTAATGAAATAACTTTTATAACGGTTGGCCACACCATATGGCCAGCCACATATAAGAATTTGTGTAAGATGTTTATTAATTTTGTATGTATGAAATTTTAGAAGCATGTTAATAATAAAACTCAAAACAACATTTTTATCTTAAAAAATCTATTCAAAATTTGCTTACTCAACATCATGTGTCACAATAATATCTATTTGTTGGTTATGTGTTTTGGCAGTTGACTGACTTTATTTATTAGTGATATAACATAATATGATGATATGATACTAGATTGATTCCTCCAAAAAAAAAAAAAAAAAAAAAAAAAGACTGGAAGAGTACTCAATAGTTTTTTTTTTTTTTTTTTGTTTTGCGACCAACACAACAAGGTATTTAAAGATAAAGAAAAGTAAAACATTAAATATAAATATACTTGCAGCGTGTAGCCGTGGAATATTGCATCAAAAAAAATATTTGCAGCTTGTATCTTGTTTTCATTTTATATGTTAAGGGTAAAACACATAATCTGACGAGCAAATACAAGTTAATCTACTAGATAAACGAATTTTTGTTAATCTGTTGACATTTTTGTAAATATATTGAAAAGACGTGATAATTTATTCAATATTTTTAGTGAGCTGTCCAATTACTGTTTGCAACTTGCATTTACGGTTTGATGAGGAAATTACGAGTTAAGTATAAATTTGGGGACTAACATTTTAAATTTTTCACCTTTTGGGAGCTCCCACTTTTTTTTTTTACTGTTTGGGACCTCAATGGTGCAATCCGGTCAAAAAGTGAGTCCCTTGGGTTAATAATGTTAGTCTCTTAAAAAGTGACAGAAATAAGTTAGTCCCTTATTTAATGCTCATGCTGGTTGATTTGATGGGGGCGTGTAAAAAACGAACACGTGGGCACGGGGAATGTAAAGCTTCTTCTGCAAGTTTTTTTAAATGCATGGTCCTAAATATAAAAAGATTTGTTTTCTTTTTTTTTTTTGGAGAAAAAAAACAACAACAACAAACGCAGCGTTTGAAATCTTTGTGTGTATTTACCCATTTTAGGCGCCATTATTCTCATTTACTCCCCTGCCAAAGCTCTACAAATTCCCTATCCGTGTGAATATTCTTCGTGTTTGGTGGCTCTCAAATTTGATAATTCGGACAACATTTCGCAAGGATAGTGAGGTAAGCATCATAAATTTCAATTATGCATGTTTTTTTTTTTCGAAAATATATGATTTTTATCTGGGTTGAAATAGGTTTTGGGGTTTTGAATTTTTTTTTTTTCCCTATTGCTTGAATTATGCGTATTTGTGTTGAAATTAGATGTTGAATGTGTTCGTAGTTGTGTACATTTAGCTTATGTGTTTGTTGATCGTTTTATTTTGCTGTAATTACCTGAAAATTTGAGTTGTGTTTTTTTTTTTTTTTTTTTGGGAATTAAAACGGCTAGTTCAATTGCAGTAGCTCTTAATATCCTTTTGTTTTGAATATTCTTGCTTAAATTAATGAAGGGACTCACTTAAGGAAAAATAATGAAATAAGGGACTCACTTTTGCTCAGGTGAGTTTAAGTTGGGTTAAATGACCGGAAACCTAATTAGTAGAGGTCTCAAAAGGTGAAAAAAAATAAATAAGAGGTCCCAAAAGGTGAAAAAATGAAAATGTTAGACCATGTTATTATTCTTAACTCGGAAATTACACATGTAACTCTCAACTAGTACATGAAAAAATACATGTAACCCTTCACGATTATAACCCAAATAAACACATGCACAATGCACAATGCTTAACTCTGATCTAACTTGGCAGAAGTTCAAACACATGCACAATGCACAATGCTTAACTCTGATCTAACTTGGCAGAAGTTCAAACACATGCACTGCATCATCCGTCAAATCAATATCTGGAGCAAGAATGTTTCAAAGATTTTTAAAAGTGTTGGTTGATAAATATTAAGATTTTTCATCCTTTGATGACTTTTGCTCATTTCGAACCCTATGAGCAATTGAGCACCATGCATAATAGAGGTTCTCAAAATCATTACTGTTTATTTGGTAAGTGACCAAAATTCCATAAACGACAATAATGAGAATGGATGTGTATAAATTTAAAGAAAAATCAAAGTTCATTTTCATGGTATTACTAATTCCCCCCAAATTGTCCATTTTTCTTGAAGATAGGACTACATTATTATGAACATTATGATATTTGCTCACTAATCCTTATCTCTCCATGTATTATGTTCTTATCCTCTGTTGAAGCCCATCCCACTACACAAACATGCCATTTCTGTAAAATCATTCCATTTTAATCTAATGGCAATATGGCATACCAAAAGCACTTTTCTGATATGCAAAGAGGGTAGAATGCAATTTTCTGTAAAAAGATGCTGATCTCCAATGTAATATAATGATGAGATACATCATACATGTGTTGATTCACATATATTGACTCATCCTTACAAATTCATGCACTACATATCATATGCAAGGAAATCTTCACTACCTAGCAAGCCTATAACGGCTATAATTGAAAAAAAAAAAAAAAAAAAAATGACCACCACAAAAGAAACTACCACTAAGTCATCAATGACATACATGCATCAACAAACCAAGTGAAAAAGAGCAACCACCAATTACAAAGACGAGGCATGTGATCCAGATACAGTTCAAGAATCAGCAGAAATCACCGGGACTGATTTGGGTTCATGGCCGTGCACTCTAAGCCGATATATGCAGGTAAATAATGAATTTCCATGGTTGGAGAGTAAATCAAACCTAATAGTGTTAATAACAGATGATCTAGCCTCATCAAGCACGTTGAAGGTCTGGGCATTGCTCTTCTTCAGGTCATACACAAATTCTGTCAGAAGAATTTCCTCTCTATCAACTGTGTCAATCTCAAGACCTTGTTTCCCTTGAAGCCAACCAGAGACCCGGCAATTTTTTGGAGCAGATGAGCGGTCAAAGGCCACACTCTGTAATGTAAAAAGAATAAACAAATTAATAAAAGCTAAAAATAATGTGGTTAGAAAAGGGCATTTAACAGAAAAATCGATCACATATCATGCCAAAGAAAAATATTAGTCATTTGATAAACTATAAGAGTAAGTCAAAGCAATTGAAAAATAACAGATAAAGGAAGAAGAATACTTATACAAAGATAATGACCAACTTCCCCATCCCACCCTAACTGGATCATACATCCTAAAACAGTTCGATTGAGAGTTAGATTAACCTGAACAACAAAATAAGGAGCTCATCCACACCAAAAATAATAGCCTGATGACAATACAGGAACATATTTGTCATAGCACAACTACTGCTTTTGCTAAATACAGATCAGTTGAACTGGTGGAAAAAAAGATCAAGAAAGAAAAGTCATAACAAAGGAACGGAATGGCCCATCAATTTAGCTTCAACCACAAAAAATTAAGAAAAATTGTAACAGGAGACCTAATTAAAAATTTAGTTTGCAAAAAACAACCTTTAACCAAATTTTGGATTTAAAGAGGTTTGGTAGGCACTGCCATTAGCCAGATGGTATTGCGGTGGTGGTGAAGTTAAAATGGGTGTTATTGGTGGCAGTGTTTTAAAAAGCGCGCATAAGGCGCTGAGACGTAAGGCGGTCAGGGGTGAGCGCTTAATTTGCTCAGGGCGAGGCATTTTGGGTTAGGCACACAAAAAGCGCCCGAGGTGCACCTAATGCGCACTTGGAGCAAACGTCAGCCAAAAATTTTAACTGCCCATATACTGCACCTCGCTTCAAAGAGGCGCACTAAGGCACACCTAGGCGCAGCAAAACCCCTTTCATTTCAGTGCGCCTTGAGCTTTTTTATACAAGTACATTGATTGGTGGTCACATGCTTTATACATGAATTGTCAATGACTCAACGCTGGATAAATATGGAAGTCACCCCCGGAATCTAGCATAATTCAAAATGTGGTCTTTTAAAAAAAAAAAAAAAAAAAAACAATTTTGAAAGTCAGTTTCTAACATTCCTCAACACTTAGACCAAAAATGCTATATTAATTAATGTCACTAATGCAATAAAAAAAAACACCTTCCCCCGTTTCATAAAAGTTGCAACACTTCACCCAAAAAACTCACATTTTTAGTCAAAGTGTTGAGCTAACTGCTTTAAATTTTTGAGCAAAATGATCTAAATGTGAACTAGATTTTAATACTCATACATAGAATCGTCCTCTATAATTAAATGTTCATTATTTCGAACTATTTTTTCATTCAAAACACAACCTGAATCAGGTGAAGGATATATATTTTAAATTAATCATCTTAAGAATTTCACAAAGAGAACGTTACAAACTTGCACCTTCTAATACATAGTTCCAAATACAAATATGTTAATTCGTTAACAAAAATGACTGCACGGGCTTGATCCAAATATGACAAACAAGAGAGCCAAACCCTAAGAAATTAATGCTATATAAAAGTGTGACAGCAGGCCCCAAAAGCCCCAAAATCCTATTGCTCTCACAAAAATGCACAACGGACTAAAAGATGACTATAAATCTATAATGGCAACTACAACATAGCATCTAAAAAAAATTGATAAATTTACTCCCCATCCCTGTCAATAATAAAAACACCCTGAGGTCACTTGTTCCATTTTCTTGTGACGTTAAAAGAAAGTAGAAAAAACAGACAAGAGTCAAACCCAAAAACGGAAGTATTAAACAAGCAGATGCTGGAATGCTGGGAAATATGTGGTTTTGTGCAAAAAAAAAAGATCCATGCAATGGCCTTTTGCAACATTAAGGTATAAAGAGAAAAGACTAAGAGATGGTACAAGTTGGAAAGGATAGAAATTTAAAAGTTTAGTGAATATGTTTTACTTTTACTTTGTGTCTGCTTGAAGTAACATAGCTTCCATGACATATACTTCAGTATTATTTCATTTCATTTCTTTGACTTACATTTCTTTGACTTAACCCTTGCCAAAGTATGTAGTAACACAAAAGAGGAAAAAACTTCAATGAGCAAAGTATTATTCTGCTGATCTTAGTTGTCTGTCCTGCTGTATAATACTCATAGTAACTTTGCTAATTTTACCATTATTGTGAGTCCTAACAAACAAGTAAACAACCTTCACCAATAATCACCAAATTCACAACCTCAACCAAAATTTCATTTTGTTTAAAAAGAGGGAAAGGGATACATGAGGAAAGAAATATATACTGTATTTTTGTTGTAGTTGTTTGTGTGAGCCTATAGAGAAGGGAAGAAAACCCCCACATTCTCCCACTTTACAACCATCACCATCGTACACAACAAGAAATAAAGACCAACCTCTCCAACATTGTAATCTCTCCCTTGGTAGCCATCTCCCTCTTGCTCGTATCTAATTATTGTAAATAAGTTGGGTTTTGGGGTGGAGGATGGGTTGGTTGGTTTTGGAGAAGCAGGGTGGGTTTTAGGGGTGTGAGGAGGATTTATGGTCAGTGGATGGGTTGTGCAGATTTCAGGTTGGTTAAGGTGATTTTGGGCTAGGTGTGGTAGTTTACAGTGAGTTAAGAGGGCAAAGTGTTGTGGTCGACAGTGGGGATGCTACAATTAGCTGAGGCAGTGTGGTCGACAGTGGTGGATGGGTTTGGCGGTGCATGTAGTTGGGATTGGGAAACAAGCATTAAAATTGGTGGTTTGGGAAGAGGTCAAGGTTGAGTAGTCATTCCCTATTCCCTTAGAGTGAAATTAATGGAGAGGGATCCTAGTAGAGAAGACTAGGGGAAACGATAAGGTAAAGGAAATAGGAAAAATGACCCAGCAACAAATACAGAAATCAAGAGAGTTCATTCCCTTATCCTTTCTTGATACCCCATACCAAACACAAAATATATTAACACTTGTTCCATTAGCTTATTAGATTCAAAGTGGTGAAAACAATCAGCAAGGAGTATAACACAGAACAAATCTACAAGCAAGACTTTAGAACAAGTGGCTGAGAGAGATATTTTACTTTGAGTAACAGTCTTAGTTTTAGAAAGATAGTGAGGCTTTAGAGTAGGCGCCTTAGCTCTATGAGGTTCAAAGACCTACAAAAGGCGCGCGCCTTTGCACTTTTTCTTGACTGCTTCATGCGCCTTATTTTGCGCTTTATGACTTAAAGCATCAATAGCTATTATGTAAGTTTATTTTTCCTAAAGCATGCCATGAGACTCAGTTATGGGTAGGTTTTCTTCAATTCTAGTGGAGAGAGAAATCCCTCTAGTCTTTACCTTATTCAATTTAAAGAGCCTTGCTATTAATCACATGACCCTTTCACCTTTTCTCATGACTTCAGTTTTACACTTATATAATAGAAAGTATTATTTCTTTTCTATATGAATAAGCCTCACCTAGGCACGCCTTGCGCCTAGGCTCCAGGGACTTTTTGCACCTTGCGCCCTTTAAAACTAAGGTAACAGTAAAAGACATTTTTTTTGTGTGTGTGGGAGGAGGGGGGGGGGGGGGGGGGGAGACAGAACACATAATGGATATTAAACCAAATAGATTGCAGTCAATCAAGTAAAGCTACCACTAGAATTCAAAAAATAGATTCCAAATAATCAATCTCAATATGCATAGAGAAACTAGGAGCAATGTAAGTTGCAGACCTTGCAAGAGCAACATGAAGATCTCAGAGTCAATGGATCTTTTCATTAGTCTAGATAAAAAAATTTAAGGGGCACCCAAACCTTTTATGTATCACCATTGACAACAAACAGGTGCATCCCAAATAACACCAATCCACAATTTTGGATTTCAAACTCTAAAATGATTGAAACCTATACCTAAATAATGACACTAACAAGATATAAATATCACCTACTAGGGCTCACACTAGATTAAATTAAAAGCATAACAGCAGAGGAGTACAGCACATAATTTAATTAAAATCAAAACACATTCACAAGAATTTGACACTTAGTAGTCAGTAACTTGGTACAACCCTCTAATACAAAGGCACTCCTTTTTCTGCCTTCTTTTAGATAGACAGGAAATGAATAAAACCTTTAATCTATAAACAAGATATAAGTGAAAAATATATTTAGAATAAGTAACAATGCTAACAAGTAACAACCAATAAAATCATTTACTTAAGTACTCCCTCTATTTCTTTTTTACAATTAGAGGCAACTAAATTTTTCCAAAACATAAGAAAAAGCATAGCCATGTAGAGTCTTGCTTGATTCATCTCAATGAGTGCTTTCAAAATATCAAATTTTATAATTTTACCATCACGTAATAAGAGATATTTAAGGTTACAGATGTGCATTGGCAAATGTGCATAATTAAAAGATAAACAAAAAAGGAATTGGAGGGAGAATTACAAAGTATTTTATTAAATAAGATATGACCTAACCATCTCATCTAAGTTGCTTAACTTTAGGCACACCCTTGAGAGAAAGAATTCTATATTTCCATGTATATCCAATCCAACGTATAAGCCTTAAGAGCTTAGATAGTCATCCAAATGATCATTACCAAAGAAATTGCACTGATAAGACAACACAAATGCACCTTACAAGCCCCAACATTCAACCAGGATAGAGAGAAAGAATTCCAAAAAAATCCATTCCAACGTATAGGCCTTAAGAACTTAGATAGCCGTCCAAATGGTCATTATACAAGATATTGCACCAATAAGACAACACATGTACACCAAAAAAATCCCAATAATCATCCTTGATTTGTACTTAAATCTGATACGTCTTACGCCAAAATATCACCCAAACCAAAGCCTTTAACCAATCCGAACTCGACATAAAATAAATCTACATCAAATGTGAATTTGACTCACTCTCATGGACAACAACCAAAGAAACCACGTACAACTATACTTAGCTTCAGTTGTATCTTTCCATCACTAAATCTAAGACTAATAGACTAACAATCAAAACCACACCATATACGCTTCCTTGGGAGCGAGCATAGAAGCTTGTAAGCACCATTTATCTTCAAATATTCTAATTCTATTTGACTTGAAAAAAGCTTTATAAGCAATCTGCCCTGGAATTCATGCCCATCTCCCAAGGGATCAATCATTTTTATATTTAAGCTTTCTTCAACATAGTCAAAATTTGATATTCTACTATTTTTGTGGAAGTTTTACACTTTGTACTACTATTAACATCAACAAGTCCTTCCCAAAACAAGTGGCATCATAATATTACGGGGAAGTCTCAAAAACAGTTGCCGCTTTTTACTTCTGAATGTCACTCAATTTACTTACAAAAATCATTCACCCTTGACTAATTCAAAATCTGTACCGGTGTAAGGTCATTTCAAGCAAAAAACACCACCCTTGACTAATTCAGAACCTGTACCAGTGTAAGGTCATTTTGAGCAAAAAAACACTAGCCAGCACTCAAGTAACTGAATCACACAGTAACACCAGTATGCAGTATATAGCATGTACTTTTCAGCATAAAGACTACTTAAAACAAAATAAAGCACTTCAATCATTCACAAATTGCAAGTCACACTTCCAGCACCATACATAGTGGGCTTAAATAGATTATGGTTTGCTAATGCTTGCATCAAAGGTTAAACATTGTGCACCAAAATTAAAAAAAAATAATAAAAAGGACACACTAAGTAACATAGTATAGATATATAGTTCTAACTTCAAGCACGTGAAACAACAAATCAAGCCACAGGGATATTAACATAAATATACCATAGAGCAGTATTCAACAACAGAACAACTCCGTATTAAGCATTTTAGCCTCATTGTAAAGTTCATTTCCAATTTCCAAATAGAAGAAAATAAAAGGACCTACACCTTGAATGACGCAAGAGTACTTTTATGGCAATTTGAGCTTTTACAAGAATTAATGTCAATTGTTTGAATACTCAAACCAAAGCCTCAAACCACGGTTATACTTCAGGAACATTTTCTCCCTCCCCTATTTAATCTCTGAGTCACTTAGATTATGCCAACACCATGCAAATGTAACAAGCTTATAAACAGTAATCCCTCCGTTTTTAAATACTTGCTCCACTTTTCATTTGCGGCCGTTTTTAAATACTTGCTCCATTTCCTTATTTGGAAAGCTTTTACAATATTTAATTAATTTCTCTCAATTAGTGGATCCAACATATATTTTCTCTCCTCCAATTCTCTACACTACTTTTGTCTTTTACATTTTTTATTCTTCCACCAACCCCACTACCTCCATATTTTATTACTTTTCCCAATTTCTCCTAAAACTCCGCGCATGGAGAAATGGAGCAAGTATTTAAAAACGGAGGGAGTATATCTGAATGCATGTAAATTTAATTTCAGCATATAAGGCTAAATAATCTAAAATAATACAGTAGAAACATAACATAGAACCAATAGATGGATTATAAGTACAGATAAAGTAATTTAAGCATTAGTATACTATAACAATCCTCACTAAACACATTGATAGAAGCTGCTGCCTTTAATCTAATAGCAATCTGAAACTTAAAGCTTCTAAAAAAGTTGCATAATTTGTCAAATTTGCATAACTATATATATTTTAAGGTATTGAATTCCAATGAACCAACTTAAGAATCACAAGATCCACATAACTACTAAACAGACCTTCAATAACCTCTATCTTTCTCCACATAATTCTATGAGGCAAATGACCTCTTATTGGCCAATGCAGCCTGCAGCCATCTTTAAATTATTCAATTCTACAAGAGAATTCCACAATCACAGCAACCGCAATGAAAGCGCACAAATAGTATCACACATAGATTTCATCTCATGTCATAGAGCACCCAAAAAGCTAATTGAAGAAAGAATATATATATATATATATATATATATATATATATATATATATATATATATATATATATATATAAAGGAAAAAAAATACCTCAGCAACATGTTCAAGTGTAATGGCCTCAGGAACAATGGCGGTCTTTAACTGGATTACAACAAAACCATTGCTGCCTGTCAGTGGGAAACACTCTCCAGGCTCTCCAAAGCTGGGGCTCAACATTTTAACCGCCTTACGGTGAACCCCTTTGTTCCCTACATTCAACCAACTACCTGCATTCCCAAAACCACCTAATGGTTCTGAATGACTAATAACTCTGGCACCACCACTAGCCACAGCATAATCAACACTTCCAAGCCCATCAGCAGCGTGTTTCTCGATTTCTTTCTCAACCACTTCCCTCGCCAAACCCCTAATCTCATCAAAACTCAACCCAATATTGCCACCACCATCACCTCTCTTCAGTTCATCATACAACTTCACCACATCATCTTTAGTTAACAACTCCTTCGATCGCAATTCAACCAAACCCAACTCCAAACCCTCACTCTTCTCCTTCAATTTCCTCAATTGAGCACCAATCTCTCCACTTTTATCCTCAATCTTCCTACTAACCTCTCTCCTCAAATTCCCAACCTCACTATCAATCTTCTTATCAACAACCTCCACTTGAACCTGCAGCATCTTCGTTGTCGTTTTGAGCGACGATTCAACCCCAGCAATCCTTCCCTCCATATCCGAAAACCCCATCAAACTACCCGAACCACCCATCTTCCCAGAATTAGCAACCAACTTCCTAACAATCTGAACAAACCCTAATAACACAAGCAACAACAATAAATTCTTAATCAAAACACTCATTACCGTAACCCACCGGGGCTTAGGCGGCTTCTGAGGCGCAGTTGCCGCCTTTCGATTCCGGGTTCGAAGAGCGGCATTTGAATTGGGCAATTGAGATGATTTCTTCTCCTTAGATCTTTCAATAACTGCTTCACCTCTAATCGAATGACTCAGATCTTTGCTACCGCTTGTCACTTTATCACCTCCTACATCACCCGCAACATTCTTGTTGCTATTGTTGTCCAAATTAAGGGAATTTGTTGCATCGTTAACTATGTCGATGCCCTGTTTCATGTCGGAAACTGCCGATGCTCTTCGGCGAGGATTCGCCGTCCCGGAAACTGTCGATGCTGACATTTAAAGGGATTAAATTCTGGAAATTTGAAGTCAACGGAGAAAAAGGGAACCCTAATTGATGAAATTGAAGTAAAATTTGGGGGAAATGGAGTGATTTGAAGAAGAAATTGAGTGAGTGACAGTAAGAGAGGAGAGAGAAAAGTAACCCTAAATGAGTTGATTGCGATTTACAAATTTGAAATGAGGGAAATGAGGGGTACGAGGATGAAAAGGAGGGAGATGGGAATTGCTTTTTCAAGAATTAAGATGGCGGTTTCAAATTGGTGATAATTAAATTAAAGTTTTTTTTTTTGTTTTTTTTTTTTCTCTCTCTCTCATTTATCTATCTATCTACTCCCTTCGTCCCTGAAAAAACGACCTATATGACCTAATTTAAGTCCAAAAAAAAAAATGACCCATTTGTTTTTCCCAACATCTATTCATTTCCCTTTCTTTTAAAAGTGTCAACTTGGCAATCTTGTGTATTTTAATTATATTGGTTGTTGTAAAACAATATTTTAATCTTATTGGCTAATAAAGCATCACATGGATCAGTGCATTATTACATCATGTTTATTAAGCATAGGATAAAGATAAAAACTTACATTAAGTACTTTCTCTCTAGATGTTAATTGCAAATTATTGTTGATTATTGTTTTCTCATACAATTATACTCGCAAATTAAGTTTCTTAATACCCGAGAAATCAACCCAAATGGGTCGTTATTTCGAAAGCGGATGGAGTATAAGATAATTATAGAGGCAATTCACCACAATTCCCCAAATCCCTAATCATCAACTTCTATTGATCACAACTTTTTTTAAAAACACCAATAAATACCTTACCCATCCCACTATTTTTTTAACTAGAGTGTACCCGTACCAAATGTACAGGATATATATTTAATAGAAAGATATTACAAATATCTAATAACAAAAATATATTTTAAGTACGTGAAGTTGTTTGTGATATAGTAACTTGCTCTTTTATGTGGCTGGATACTCCGTGTAGCTAGCTATTGTGGAAGTTACTTTGTCAATGTTATAAGGGTTACTCTATCAATGTTATAGGGGTTACCCGTTCAGCGTTATAGTTGTTATCTCCAGTGTTGTAAGGGTTACGTGTTTTGTGTTATAGGGGGAAATTACTCTGTTGTAGGCGTCGTTCGAAGTGCGCCTACGTTAAGCATGTGTGAATATGCTCGAAAGTCATAGGAAGTGGAGATTGACATAATACGATTAGGGACAAGGAAAGTAGGGAGCCGCCAACAACTTTTTAAGGAACTTGTAAACCGTTCACAGATTATAAAAGACAACCACGAATAAACAATAGGCAACAACGATTGACCCGTGAAGGTTACACCCCATTCATATTCCATGAGATTACTTACTCCAGGCCATATGGATCAGAACCATGAAAGAAGGATCGGGGATGATGGTACAAAGTGAGTCATGGAGTCACATTCGACCGTATTGACCTCTACTCGATTCTTATAGTGAAAAGTGATTCCTGCAATCTCAAAGGCATGCAAACAAAATATTCAATTTGCTCCAAACTATAATTATGCTAAATTGGTTTAATATTAATGCAATACATAATTCTAAAATATTGTGATCACTTGATTTAATAACAAAATTTAAAAGGAACCTAAACCAATCGTCCAAATTATCTTATTAGGCGTGATTTTCAATTACATATTCCTGACAGGGTAAAGTCGTATCCCCTAATCAAAAGTAATTCCTAAATCCTCTAACTAACGTAGATAGGGAAGTAGGGTCGAATCCATAGAGAAATGAGTCTTTCTATTCCTAATTAATTAAAATAATCCAGATTATAAAGTAACCAATATATTGTAATTAAAGGAAACTAAACTACGAAGATTAAGAGTAGGGAGAAAACAATGAATAAAAGGATCTAGGGCATAGCTTCACCAATAAATAATATTCCAGGGTAGAATATAATAATCATTCATCAATGCATATATCAATCAGATTATAAAGGGCTTTCGCTACGTATTATAATCACACAATTAATTTACCGGTATTAAATCTCATCTTTCGAATCTCGAATTAACCATTTATAAATTAACCTGCCTATTGAAACTAGACCTAAACATCAATTCTCATCTGTCGAATCTCGAATCAATATTGTTAAACTCATGCATAAAAGATCTGCGCAAATCTAGTCACAGAGCATTAAATCAATCAATAGGAAATTAATCTAGCATTGATAATCAACAACAATAAATTACCCCTTCATATTATTTATGGATCCCCATAAACCCTAGAAATAGAACTACTCACACATATTAAAAACTAAACAAATCAAAGCAATAAAATAAGTCATGATGAAGGGAAATAAGATTTAGAGAAGAGAAATCGTTACCAAACTAATCTGTATTAATGGAAAATAATCAAGAATAAGAGTTGAGAGAAGAGTTAAGTGAGAGAAAAGATCCTAAGTAGAGAGAGAAAGTCTAAGGAAGAAGATCGAAGAAGAGGTGCTAATAATTCCGTACAAAATCGTATTTAAACGTTTTCTAAAACAAGAATTAAAACTAAACATCATCAGGTCTTCTAAAAACGCGCGCCCGATCGGGCGAAGGGCCGCCCGATTGGGCGCGCCTTTTTCTTCGGGTTCTTCCCAAGCAGCATCGCCCGATCGTGCTAGATGCTCGCACGATCGAGCGCGCCTCAGCACGCTCAGCCTAATAGTCTTGCCGCGCCCGATCGTTCTAGAGGTAGCCCGATCGGGCGGTTGCTTCTCCTTGAGGCTTGGACTTCGATTGGGCTAGATTTCTCGGCCCAATCCGGATTTCCTCTCGGGTCTCAAATACTTGGTCCAAATGCCTTGGGATCCCAATTACCGAGCCCTTAATCACCGACTCTCACTGATCCTGGGCTCCAAAAGTGGTCGCGTCCTTCTAGCTTCCGTAGTTGATCCGTAAAGCCCGGGAAAATGCTCCAAGAGTGCAATTTCCTGTAAAATACAACTAAAACTACGAAAACACTAGAACACACAAATTAGTAATAAAAGTGGCCCGAAAGAGCCAAAAACACTACTAATAACGACCAAGGGACAGGGGTAAAACACTATATAAAATGGACATATCAAACTCCCCCAAGCCAAACCTTTGCTTGTCCCTAAGCAAAGATCTCATCAATGAATCAATAAATATGCTTCACCCCAATCCATAAAAATCAAACACAAACGATTCAGGGTAAATCAAATAAACACGTTTCAAAATCAACCAATCAAATCCATCCCATTACCTTTCTTCCCTAACAATTGTCAAATAGAGCAAACCACAAGAGCATATAGAATTCAAGACTAGTGCTCACACACTCAACTCTCATTTTTGTGGCGAGTAAAAGATGTACTCGATCGCTCTCCATCCAACCCCTTTATGTGAACAATGCCCTCCCAACTCACACTCTCGTGTGTATAAAACAATGAACGCTCAATCCTACTAGTGGACTCGAAATATGCCAAATCATAACTTGCATTGATAAACAACACTTTCACATTCATACAATTCTATGCACAAAGGTCGGAAGGTCTTTAAAGCTTGTAATGTAAGGCTAGGGTAAAGGGTATGATAAATTTGGGAATAAGTGAGAGAAAAGCTATGCTTAAAGGAGCCATATCCTAATAAAACCCAATGATCAAAATAAATAGTGACCATACATCTCCTACATAACCAACTCTAACATCAACCAAATAAACTCCAATCATAATAAATAATCTCAACTCTTACAATTTCACTCATAAGATATAATAATGAAGAAGTAGAGTGAGTAAACAAACTTTATTTTCCAAACTTGAATTTTTTTTCTATTTTTTATCTTTTGATCAACCTCCAACTAGAACACTTGAACATTTTTTTTTCTTTTGAAGTTCACTTATTTTTTTCTTCACATTTTTTTCCTTGAACTTCTCTTTATTTTCTTCATAATATCATGCTTTATTTTTTTCAAGAAAACATAACTCTCAAACTCATCAAAAATAAACATGAACAACAAAACAACTTCTCAAAAACCCACCCAAATTGTGCAAATAATAAGCACACTACAAACTCCCTCACCTCACTCACTAATAGCTCCCCCAAGCCAAGTTTGGGACTAGTAACCAATGGGGCAAAATAGGCTTGTAATGTGGCTAATAAACAACAAAAAGGTCAAGGCAACAACACGGGTAGCAAGAAGGGAACAAATGCATCTACAATCATCTGGAGGCTACCTAAAAGAACAAATGCCTTCGTCCTCCTCAATGTGCATAATAATGAATCATATAAATATTACTAATAGTTGCAAACCAATACTCAAATTCATTGACATACCAGGAAATATGGAACTATCACACATTCCTTACCAAATCAACTAATCAAGCACTATATTCACAAGTAGTTGGACAAAATTGACGCATGTAAAGGTTTCAAGGCAATCAAACATCAAATCATGATCAACTAATCCACAATTCTTATCATCAATAACCAAGAATCAAAACAATTTTCTCAAGTATGGGGCACAGGGAAGCATAATTTACAATTCATTGGAACGTATTTTTGGATTTTTTTATTTTTCAAAATTTTTTTTGTATTTTTCATAAATAAGAAAGCAAATAAAACTAACCTAGAAAGCAAGAAATCTAACCTAAGAAAACACACCAAAAATAAAAGAAAAGAGCTAGAGAAAGAAAAATACCAAACCAAAATCTCCCCCAAGCCAGAATCAGACAATGTCCTCATTGGCTCGGAAACTAGCCCAGCATAGCTAGTTCTCATCATCATCCATCCTCTCATATCCTCCTCCATGACTCGAGCCGGCACCACCCTAGCTCGGTCCAGCACCACCATAACCCGAACCACCTGCAAAGGAGTTAGGGTCCACATTCCCACCCATACCCCCAAAAGGAGCATCACCCCATATCCGTGGACTGAAGAGTAGTCCACATAAGTACCATATGCACCGGGGTGAGAATACCCTCCTTGGGGGTATTGGAACCAATCGGGAGTAAGTGAATCGGGAGGAATAGCCCCTCGACGGGCATAATCATCATACATGGGGTATAGGCCCCTCCCGAGGTTCCTCTCTATGTAACCAACCCGCCCATCTAAGGAGCTTAACCTAGAATCTAGGTTTTGCATCATACCCTCAAATCTCCCTTGTCCCGTCTCGATGCGGTCTAATTGGCTCCTAAAAGCCGAAAAGTCATAAGGGGCATTGGGGTCGACGTTGTAGTCGACCGAGGAAGTGGGCATGCCATAGGTTAAGGGTGGAGGTGGTTGGTAGTGTGGTGAATGGTGAGTGGGGGAATGGTCTAGGGGGGATTGGTGGGGTTGTGGTGAAGGGTGAGGTGGTTGAATCTCACCTTGACCATTAATCTCAAAAGTATAAGAAGGCTTCCCCTTCTCAAATTTGGTCAAGGTGGGGTAGGGTAAGGTAAAGGCTTGGTCCCTCCTACCCGATTGTCGGTGGACTATCCACCAAGTATCACTCCCCACGGGTTGCACCCAGTTCAAACTCCCTAAATAGGGTAGGTCCATGAGGTTTGATCCTACAACTTTCCTATGCCCATCCGGGTTCCAACCTAGGTGTTTCCTAGCAATGTGGGTCACTAACCCCCCAAAATAAATAGGTGCCCTAGACCTACTAGCCTCGGCCGCATTGGCCGCCCTTTGGAAGTGATTGGCTATCCTATGGGGTATGTTCAATTTTTCGGCGGTAGGAATTACATAGGATGCCAAAAGTTCCAATTCATCTCTCCTAACATTTGCCGGTTCATGCCTCCCAAAAATAGTGAGGCCGGCAAATCTTTGCCAAAGTTTTGGGACGGGATGTTGAATCCACGTCCCTTTGGCATGCTGGAGGTTAACTAAATCCTCCCCAGTTAGCCTCTTATAGACCACGGCGGTGTGGTCTTGAGAGGGTTCAATCGGTTTATCCGATTTCAAATCAAACAACTTTCCGAATTCTTTAAGAGTTAGTCTCACATCGTTGTTTAATAATCGGAATTGTACATGAGTAATTAGTGCATTCATTTTAATAACATTAAAACTTGAAATAAATTCTAATGTTAAGTAGTCATATGTATCATGGCACATTTGAAAGAAACCACTCATGCCTATACATTTGAACAATTTTTCCAAATATTTATCTAAGCCTAACCTAACTAGTGTGGGGTGATGAATAAAACGGGTAGAGATTACCTGACGATCGATGAGGTTTAGCATCCTAGCCCGTTGCTCCTCCGAGGTGATGACAACCTCCTCCCATCCCGGAATTTGAAGATCCGGGTTGACCGTTGGTTGTGGTGCCCTCGAAGTCTCACTCCTTTGTGTCCTTGAACGTTTTGAGGCCATTATATGAGGAAAAATTTAATGCTTGGAGCTTTCTCTCTCTATGGGTTTGAAGGAATTATGAGAGAAAGTGGGAGAAAATAGGTGGGAAATGTAGAGGAAGATGTGAGGATTAATAATATGTAAAATTTTTGAAGTTTTGATGGATGAATATGAGGAGATCTTGAAAAAGAAGTGAGTTTGAAGGTATAAAAATGGAGGTTTTAGAGAGAGAAAGTAATGGAGAAGAAGATGAAATAAAAAGAAAGTGAGGAAAGAAAGAGGAGGAAAAGTATATGGATGGCCAAAAATAGGCGCGCCCGATCGGGCAAGCCTCGCCCGATCGGGCGGATAATCTCAAATTCCAGAATCATGGTTGTGCGCCCGATCAGGCGAGCTCCGCCCGATCGGGCGCGAACACGAACGAAAAATTCGCCCTATGGTTTGCCCGATCGGGCGAGCTTCGCCCGATATATCTTTTCCTTCACTCGATTTGCGCCCGATCGGGCAACCTCGCCCAATCGGGCAAGATTTGCTCGAGTTTCTGACTGCACTTGCGCGCCCGATCGGGCGAATTTTGCTCGATTCCCAGCTCTCCTTGCGCGCCCGATCGGGCGAATTTTAGGTTGGAAATATATCATGCTTGCGCGCCCGATCGGGCGAGCTCCGCCTGATCGGGCTCGTGCCCGGTCTGAATTCCTTAGCTATTTTTTTTATCTTTGTCTTCAAATTTCTTCTAAGTCTTTCGACCTCTTAAACCTATACCTGTACAAAAACACTTATAAACGATAAAATTTCACTCTCCTCGCCTCTCTAAAATAAAAATAAAAAAAATAAAAGGGAAAACTAGTCTAAAAAGCAATAAAAAATACGGGTTGCCTCCCACAAAGCGCTGGTTTATCTAGGTCCCGCACGACCTTCTTACCAAGTACAATATCTAGGACCCTTGGCCTAACGCTTGATCGGGTGGTTTCTCACCCGGTCTAGCGGTGTTTAGGCTGCGATGGGGCTTCCTGACATACCCTGTGGGACGCCAAATCACCTTATCTGGTGGATCCTCCTTGACTTGGAATGGTGGATCTTCAATGCTACACACTAAAGATCCTTCTTTGATCGAGGATTGCTTCAAATTTTCCTTGCATGCGACACTTGCAACTCGATCTGACGGAACACTTACCGTAGGCTCGATTCGCACAACTTGCTTGATCGGTTCCACTTGTTCATCCTCGAAACCAAGACCAACATTGTAGAGTGCTCTTTCTATTGCATCGACTTCCTTCTGCCATTTGTTTATCTCATCTGAAAAGGATGCAACACAAGATACCGCCTCCAAGGGACCTTTTTCAAGAGCTTGGGGCTTGTTAGAATAATTTACAACCACATTAACACTAAAACATTTCTCCTCAGTCATGGAGCTTTTAGGGGCATTATTCAGGTTAAAAATAACTTTATCATCCCCTACTGATAGTGTTAACTTACCACTTCTTACATCTATGACTGCTCCTGCATTGTTAAGGAATGGTCTACCCAAAATAATTGGGGTTTGCATATCCTCAACCATATCAAGAACAACAAAATCTATAGGTATATAAAATTTACCTACTCTAACGGGGACATCCTCTAAAACACCTAAGGGGTATTTGAAAGAACGGCCGGCCATTTGTAGAGTTATACTGGTAGCTTTTAATTTACCCATATTCAACTTAGAACACACAGATAATGGCATGACGCTAACACTAGCACCCAAATCACATAATGCATTATCAATCAAGAGATTGCCAATATGACAAGGGATAGAAAAACTACCCGGATCTTTTAACTTAGGTGGAGACTTATTTTGAAGTACGACACTGCAATCTGCAGTGAAAGCTACCGTCTCTACCTCACTAATAGACCTTTTTCTCGTCAATATTTCTTTCATAAATTTTGCATACGAGGGGATTTGTGTGATCAATTCAGTAAAGGGAACTGTTACCTTCAAATCTTTTACTACCTCCAGGAACTTACCAAACTGCTTATCCAAGTTTGTCTTCAATTGGCGATTGGGGAATGGAAGTTTGATAATTGGCTTTGGAGCATTATTACTCTTGTCTAGAGTAGCCACCTTCTCTGGAGTTGTACCCTGCAATGTAGAATAAGATATGTTAGTATTATCCTTTATCCCTGCAGGGCTATCAACTACATTGTTTGGTTTAACGGAATCAAGATTAGCATTATTTAATAAAACAAGTTCATCAACTCTGGGCATAGAGGGCCCTTCATAGTTTGAACCACTCCTTAGAGTAATTGCAAATGCTTGATCCGTAGGCCTAGTCGGCTGTGCCGGCAGAGCTCCCTGTTGGCGGGCTTGTAGAGTAGCGGAGAGTTGCGCAATTTGATTATCCATAATTTTATTATGCGCTAGAATTTGATCAATTGTCGCATCTCTGCTCTCCATGTGCTTTTGCATATTAACCAACATTGCTCTTATTTCCGCCAGAGAAGGGTCGGAAGATGAGGGGGTTTGTTGTGGTTGGTTCTTCTGGCTAGCATTGGGATGATAATATTTCTGCTGCTGTGGCGCCTGTGGTTCTTGTAGTGGTGGATTTTGAACATTAGTGCTCCGGTAGGAAAGGTACGGATGATTCCGATACCCAGGATTGTAGGTGTTGGAGTATGGGTTATTCTGCCTATAAGCTTGGAAGGCATTAACTTGCTCCACGGAACTCCTGCAATCTTGCTCCCAATGACCTACAATACCACAATTTTCACAGAAGGGCTCATTAGAATTATTATTAATTGCAGAAACATTAGCTACATTAGCAGTGCTCAGATTATCTAATTTTTGGCAAATAGAGGTTAGTTGAGCTTGCAAAAAGGATACAGAGTCGACACTATGCTTCCCCTTGTTAGCAAATCCTCTAGGGTTCCCATATTGGGAATTGTGTATCGCCATGTCTTCAATAACCTGACCTGCATCATCAACATTAAGACTCATAAATCTCCCACTAGCTGCAGAGTCTAAAATTATTCTAGAGGAATTTCCAATGCCGTTATAAAAGGCTTGGATTAACTGCCATTGCGCTAAATTATGGTGAGGGCATTCTCTTTGTAAGTCCTTGAACCTCTCCCAAGCCTCATATAAAGATTCATCGGCTTCTTGGGCAAAGTTCTGGATCGCACTTCGTAGTTCTGCTGTTCTCTCTGCAGGATAATACTTGTTATAGAAATTCAAAACAAGAGTTTCCCAGTCAGTTATACCAAGTGTAGTTCTATTTAAGCCATTAAACCACAATTTAACTTTTCCAGTTAAAGAGAAAGGAAAGAGAATCTCCCTGATTTGGTCTTGAGTGACCCCGGCTTGCCTGATGGTGTTGCAATATTGACAATAGTCGGCAATGTGAAGATTCGGGTCTTCACCCTTGGCTCCACTGAATTTCTTCCTCTCTATCATCGTTATAAATTGAGGTTTGATTTCAAATTGAACCCCATCAAGAGCTGGAGTAGGGGTGAGATGTGGAAAATCCGTAAGCTTTGGTTGTGAATAATCCCTAAGCTTCTTTGGAGCCATCATCTCTGATTCTGCGTCGGATGATGTCTCTGAATCGCTAGAACCAGTTGGAGGATTTCGGTGATTATTGTTATTATCACCCGAATCCGCCAGGATTTGCTTGTAGAAATTTTTCTGTCTATGGAAGGAACGTTCGATCTCAGGATCGAATGGGATGTAACCTGATCTGGAACACCTGGGCATAAACAAAAACTAGAAGCAAATATGAGATTTGTCTCAGAGAACTAACGCTCTCTAAGACAAAAGGGAAATAATCTAGACTACAAAACAATTAGAAATAAAAATAAAACCGTTTCCCCGGCAACGACGCCAAATTTTGACAGGGTAAAGTCGTATCCCCTAATCAAAAGTAATTCCTAAATCCTCTAACTAACGTAGATAGGGAAGTAGGGTCGAATCCACAGAGAAACGAGTCTTTCTATTCCTAATTAATTAAAATAATCCAGATTATAAAGTAACCAATATATTGTAATTAAAGGAAACTAAACTACGAAGATTAAGAGTAGGGATAAAACAATGAATAAAAGGATCTAGGGCATAGCTTCACCAATAAATAATATTCCAGGGTAGAATATAATAATCATTCATCAATGCATATATCAATCAGATTATAAAGGGCTTTCGCTACGTATTATAATCACACAATTAATTTACCGGTATTAAATCTCATCTTTCGAATCTCGACTTAACCATTTATAAATTAACCTGCCTATTGAAACTAGACCTAAACATCAATTCTCATCTGTCGAATCTCGAATCAATATTGTTAAACTCATGCATAAAAGATCTGTGCAAATCTAGTCACAAAGCATTAAATCAATCAATAGGAAATTAATCTAGCATTGATAATCAACAACAATAAATTACCCCTTCATATTATTTATGGATCCCCATAAACCCTAGAAATAGAACTACTCACACATATTAAAAACTAAACAAATCAAAGCAATAAAATAAGTCATGATGAAGGGAAATAAGATTAAGAGAAGAGAAATCGTTACCAAACTAATCTGTATTAATGGAAAATAATCGAGAATAAGAGTTGAGAGAAGAGTTAAGAGAGAGAAAAGATCCTAAGTAGAGAGAGAAAGTCTAAGGAAGAAGATCGAAGAAGAGGTGCTAATAATTCCGTACAAAATCGTATTTAAACTTTTTCTAAAACAAGAATTAAAACTAAAAATCATCAGGTCTTCTAAAAACGCGCGCCCGATCGGGCGAAGGGCCGCCCGATCAGGCGCGCCTTATCGGGCGAAGGGCTGCCCGATCAGGCGCGCCTTTTTCTTCGCGTTCTTCCCAAGCAGCATCGCCCGATCGTGCTAGATGCTCGCATGATCGGGCGCGCCTCAGCACGCTCAGCCTAATAGTCTTGCCACGCCCGATCGTGCTAGAGGTAGCCCGATCGGGCGGTTGCTTCTCCTTTAGGCTTGGACTTCGATTGGGCTAGATTTCTCGGCCCAATCCGGATTTCCTCTCGGGTCTCGAATACTTGGTCCAAATGCCTCGGGATCCCAATTACCGAGCCCTTAATCACCGGATCTCACCGATCCTGGGCTCCAAAAGTGGTCACGTCCTTCTAGCTTCCATAGTTGATCCATAAAGCTCAGGAAAATGCTCCAAGAGTGCAATTTCCTGTAAAATACAACTAAAACTACGAAAACACTAGAACACACAAATTAGTAATAAAAGTGGCCCGAAAGAGCCAAAAACACTACTAATAATGACCAAGGGACGGGGGTAAAACACTATATAAAATGGACATATCAATTCCCTTTAAACATGCAATATGGTGATCAATAAATATATAATAGAATAAACATTAATATTGGAAGCAATTTAACCATAATTGTTAGTCAAATCAAATATAAATTAACCTAATCATGATACTAGCAATATAAAAATAGAATAAGTAATTAAATTAATTAATTACTCACATTTCGTGCGTTCCTTTAAATTGCTACATCATGAATAAATTGTTAGTAACTTTAATAAAAATATTAATCAAATGAAAATTAAATTAGATTAAATAAAAAGTAGAGTTAATTTGTTCCAAACCCTTAGTCAATTATACCTTTCACACCTTGGTTTAAGGACAGAACCTAATGTTAAGTATGGACTCCTTGGAGTGCTTAAGGAAAGAATGATGTAATTAGAAATATAGGTTTATAAGAAAGCTCTGGAGCTGGATTATAGGAAAGTTGTTGATGCTCTTGACAGAGCTCAGAGTGATCTTCATGCTCACCCTATTGATATTGACTGAATTGAGAAGGAGAATAGAGTTAGAGAGAATTTGGTGCAGAAAAAAGACATGTATCTGGATTTTTTGAAACAGAAAGTGAAGGGTCTATGGTCTCTCTATGGGGATCAGAACACTACTATTTTCCATAATGCTTTGAAGAAAAGACAGCTACAAAATAGAGTGTATGCACTTCATGATATGCATGGGAATTGGGTGGATAACCCTCAAAGTATTCCACAGGTTTTCTTGGAATATTATCAGCATTTGCTTGGTACAAATAATGAAGACAGATGTTCAGTGAATACAGCTGTTGTTAGAAAGGGTCCTGTATTGACTCAGGTAATGCAAGACTCTCTTGTAACTCCTTATACTCTAGATGAGATCAAGAGAGCCATGTTCAATATAGATGGGAACAAGGCACCAGGACCAGATGGCTTTGGTAGTGCTTTCTTTAAAGACTCTTGGGAGATTGTGGGAAGAGATGTGAGTGAGGCTGTTCTGGATTTCTTGCAAAATCATAAGATGTTGAGAGAAATAAATAACACTTCTATCACTCTAATTCCTAAGAACAACTGCCCTGGAAGTGTTACAGAATTCAGACCCATTTCATGCTGTAATGTCATTTACAAATGTATTTCTAAGGTACTTTGTGAAAGACTAAAGAGTGTGCTTCCTGAGATAATTACTGAAAATCAAAGTGCTTTTGTGCACAGTAGGTATATTGTGCATAACATTATGATATGCCAGGATCTAGTGAGGCAGTATGGCAGGAAAAGTGCAGCAAGTGGATGCTTGATGAAGGTTGATTTGAGGAAAACATATGATACTGTGGAATGGGATTTCATTGAAGAAATGATGAATGCTTTGTCTTTTCCTAAAGTTTTCATTGATTTGGTTATGATTTGCACTACAACTCCAAAATTTTCTCTTATGGTTAATGGTTCTCTTCATGGTTTCTTTAAGTCCAAGAGAGGCTTAAGACAGGGTGATCCCCTCTCTCCCCTTCTTTTTGTTCTGTGCATTGAATATCTCTCCAGGATTTTGAAAGTGGTTAGTGAGACTCCAGGGTTCAAGTATCATCCAAGATGCAGAGCAGTTGGGATAACTCACCTATGTTTTGCAGATGATCTGATTTTGTGCTGTAAAGGTGATGTCCAGTCTGTAAAGATGATGATTAAAGGTTTTGAGGTCTTCTCTAAAAGCACTGGTTTGAAAGCAAGTATTAAAAAAACTTCAATTTATTTCTCAGGTATGAGTGAGAATGAGAAAGAAGTTCAAGAGATTCTTACCCTTACTGGTTTTGTTAGGGACAGGCTGCCTTTCAAGTATCTGGGAGTTCCAATCTGCTCAAAGAAAATTTCTGCAGTAGAGTATGATCAGTTGCTTGATAAAATGTGTGCAAGGATTAAAGTCTGGAGCTCTAGGAATTTATCTTTTGCTGGTAGCCTTATTTGGTGAATGTTGTTTTGATGAGCATTCAAGTATATTGGGCACAAATTATGATCTTACCTAAAGGGCTTCTAGATAAAATAAATGCCATCTGTAGAAGTTTTCTCTGGCATGGCAATTTGAAGAACAAACCAGGTTATATAGCCTAGGAGAATCTGTGCTGCAAAAAGAAGAAGGGAGGCCTGGGTATTATTAATGCTAGAATTTGGAACATTGCTGCAATGGGCAAGCATGTATGGGCTATTGCTCAGAATCAAGAAAACCTATGGGTCAAATGGGTGAATGTTGTATACTTAAAAGGTGGGAATTGGGTTGACTATGAGCCTACTGCTAATTGTAGCCGGTATTGGAAACAACTATGTGAGGTGAAAAATAAGCTGAAAAATATCAATCCTTCGGTCTCTCTGGGGCAGGGAAGATATAAAATCAGCAAATTTTATGAGGCTTTGCAGGATGAGAAACAGGATTGTAGATGGGATAATGTGATCTGGGAGAGAGCTGCTCAGCCAAAACAACAATTCATTGCCTGGCTGGCCATTCAACATAGATTGAAGACAGGGATCGGCTGCATAATCAGTGGGATATCTCTGATAAGAAGTGTTTACTTTGTGATGCCTGTGATGAGAATCATAGTCATTTATTTTTTGAATGCTTTTACAGTAGCAGAGTTTGGCAGGATGTTAGAGATTGGATGGGCTTTGGTCCTGAGATCCTCAAGCTTAATACTCTGGTTCGAGTTTGCAGAAGGTTTAGAAATAGATTCCAGAGAACTATGGTGCAGGCCTGCATTTTAGCTGTTATCTACCAGATCTGGAGAGTCAGAAATGTAGCTTTCTGGGAAAAGAAAGTTATGAACATACCAAACATTGCTAGATGTATAAAGTCTGATGTAAAGCATAGATTACTAGCTATAGGAGGAAAGAAGCTAAGTGTAAAAAATAGAGAATGGCTAGAGAGCCTAAGTGTATAGGTTGTCTTTTGTTTATGACTTTTGGGGTCTTGTATAGCTTTTGGTAGCCTGTTTTCAGGCTTTAGCTTGTACTGATTGTACAGTTTTTGGTTGAGCAATACAACTACTTACTTACCAAAAAAAAAAAAAAAAAAAAAGAAATATAGGTTTAAGGCTTAGGATATGAGAGAAAGAGAAGAGAATGATTTTTGGTGTAGAAGAGAGGAAGAGAGAATGATTTGGTGCCCCGAACTGTAGAAAGGAGGTGGGTATATATAGGAAAAAATGAGTATAGGGAACACACGGAGCCCTAAAAAGATAAAACCCTACAATAAATGTCGCGACACGGCAAAATATGCCGTGACATGGTATACTTTGGCGTGACGCGGGAAAGAAAACAGACCTAAAAGATAAAACGCGTGAAGTCTGACACACGGGGAAAACACGGGATTATCCCGTGACACGGAATATGTACCGTGACACGACACAGGGCACCGCAACGTGGCATTGTCCACCATGGCATGGTACAGTACACCGTGTCAAGGTAAAAAAAATGCGTGAGAAAAAAGCGAAAATGACACGCAAAAAGCACCGTGTCACGTTATGTGTACCGTGAAATGGTACAGATTGTCGTGACACGGTACTAGATTTCGTGCCACGTCATATATTGTCGCGACGCGGCAATTTTGCTGTTGTGCAGTAACTCCTGTTTTTTACGCATATTTTAAAACTAAGATAACTTTTGATTCGTAACTCGGAATAAAGAATATAATATATCATTGGGAAGATTATCAAGTTTAATTTCTAACCCAATTAGAATCAAGTCAAAATCATTTGTAGATTTTAATATATGGCCGTTTTAGTGAAAGGGTGTCGATTTTTGGCCGAGTTTAGTATTTTGCTCATATCTTCTTCATTTTAAATCAGAATTGGGCTTATGATATATTGTTGGAAAACTCTTTTCAAGCCCCATCCAAATAAATAATAATTGTATCAAAATTATAGGGCCAAAAAATCATTTTCTTTCGATTTTGTGATGTGGACACGAAAAGTAGAAAGTAAGTTATGGTTTAGGGAAATGAGCTAGGAATTAGATTGGTTTATGAAATGTATTGAAAGGAAATATGGATTAAGCACTCCAAAGATTAAATACTCAATCCGACCTATAATGGCGGTGAAAGGTTGTTCATCATCGGGTTTGGTTTTGGGGAGACATTTTTAGGTGTCTACAGAAGCCCCCACTTTGACTAGGGATGTCAATGAGGCAGGGCGAGGCGGGGTGGATGTTGGCATTCCCATTCCCATACCCACCTAAAATTTTCATCCCCATCCCCGCCTCGGCGGGTACAATTCCAAAACCATCCCCACCCCACCCTCCACTTGGATATCCACCCCCACCTAAACCCCGCCAAAGACCCGCCTAATCCCCACCCAAGACCCATAAAACCTCCACCTTTCAAATACACAATCCTACATAATTAATATAGATTACATTAAAAAAAATCATTCTAAATATTACATATTTTTTTGTTTATAATATAAGTGTATTACAAAGTATTATAATTAATATTTTATTTTACATAAATATTTTATAAAATAGTATAAAAATATAAAATACGTTTTAAAAGATATATAAATGTGGGTATTAGGTGGGGATGGGGCGGGTACGAAGTGGGGCGGGTAAACCCTAAAATCCACCCCCGCCCCATCACCATGGCGGGTATGGTTTTCACCCCCATCCCCGCCCCACCACCCGCCATACCAAGACCCCGCCCCACAGACATCCTTAACTTTGACTGAGTTTGTAGAAACGTTAGTTTCGAAAACGATAGGAAAAGTAGTCGATAGGGACGGAGAATGATTTAAAGGTTCTGCGATCCTAAATCACTCTGTATACGCCGATACTTGTATAAAAATGTTAGTTCCATAGATAAAAGAGTAAAGGGATAGAATGCGTATCTGACACCAGTGTATCGGGGACGAATTTATTCGATGGTATTTGACACCAGTGTATTAGTGGCAAATAAATTTTGTAATTTTCTATGCTCGAAGAAATCCACCGGATGATGTTTGTTGAGATACTTTCCATGCTTGAGGAAAGTCGATAGATGATATAATCGTTGACTTCTTCGTCTTAAGAGGTGACAACGACCAACAATATTCCATGCTTGAGGAACAACTTGTCTGATGATGAGATTACAAGTCTCCGTGTATCGAGAACCTTGCACCGTGAATCGTCTTCGCTTTGGAGATGATCACTAAAATGATGATGGTTCGATTGTCCCCCAACGTGGGTTGTAGATGGTTCGCTTGTCCCCGAACGTGGGCTGCAGATGGTTCGCTTGTCCCCAAATGTGGGCTGTAAATGGTTCGCTTGTCCCCGAACGTGGGATGTAGATGGCTAGCTTGTCTCCGAACGTGGGCTATAGTTAGGGGTGTCAAACAGATCAGGTCGGGTCGGGTTCGTGTTCGGGTCAGCTACTTTCGGGTCAGCTGACCCCCAACCCGAACCTGATCCATTTAAGTTTTCGGGTTGAAAAACGCAACCTGAACCTGATATTTTCGGGTTCGGGTCAACCCGAAAATGACCTGATTTGACCCAATTTTTTTTTTTAGGTTTAAATCAATTTAATTTATTCGAACCAACCTGATTAACATTATATTGTTGTGTTCATTCAATTACATTTTTAAATTCTATAGCAAAACAACTATTAAATCCCAAACAAAATAGCCTAACTAAAGTATTTAATGGATTACAATTTACAAACAAAGTCTACTTAATGAATTACAAAATGGATTTCAAACTATAGTGATTTTAAGTACAATCTTTAATTCTCTTTATTTTGCCCGTCCTCTGTAGTGAAATGAATCTTCTCCTCTTTATTTGAGTGGCAGCAATTAAAATATAACACCACCATTATTTAACACCAAAACTGATGTAATTATCAACACAAACATGCAGATCATTAATTATCAAACAAGTAGACAACTTCTCACAAAAAAAACATTCTTAGAGTATTAAACCGCGTTAAACATGTAAAATCGTATAAATACACCAAATTACCACAAATTAGCATAATAAATTCGTATATAAACATGTAAAACAAAAATTAACACAAATAGCAACAACAAATCTACAGCCGAATAACGGAATAAAAATTCAACATAAATCAACAGCCATAATTAGCATGAAATACTTTACTTTAGCAAGATTAAAACGTATTAATTAGAAACAAAAAAATAAAACAAAAAATACCTTGAATTTATGAAGGAGACCGAGAAGAAGGCGTACATTTAGAAAGAAGCGTATATTGATGAAAAGATTCAAGGATGGAAGAGGAATTTAGGGTTTGAAAAAGGTTGGAGAGGATTTCAGGGATTGAAGAGAGAGAATACTCTAGAGAAGAGAGAGAATGGAGGAGAAACGCCCGATGAAAGTAAAAAGAAAGTGAGTAGTTTAGGGTTTTTGTTATTATTAGGTATTTAGGTGGGCTCATTTCATTTTTGGGCTGGGCTAAATATTTTCTGTAAGCTTTTTTATAATGATCTAAACTTTTTTTCGGGTTATGTGGGTCATTTTCGAGTTGAGATTTTCAACCTTAACCTAACCTATTTAAATTTCAGGTCGGGTTCTGTAGGGAATAACTTCAAGCTTAAATCCCACTAGCTTGAACCCCACTGTGATCATACACTAAAGTACGGTGGCGTCCAAAAGGGAAGAAGATAGAGCAAAAGAGTCGCTAACAAGTATTTTTTAGGAACTTGTAAACCATTCATAGGATGAAGGTTACACCCCTTAACGATCCAAGAGATCGTCAACTCCATAAGGTCTAGAACCAAATAAGGGTTCGGGGATGAAGGTACAAATCCAACCTAAAAAAGATTGAACCTGCCCTAATAATAGGCCTCTACTTTATTCTGATCGTATTCATGTGCGCTTTCTGATTAACATGCAAGCAATAGGATTAACCCTAAACTTGTTTAATCTATGTTGGTTGAATATTAATGCACAAATAAACTATTATTGGCGATCACTTGAATTATAATCACAATTAACCCTAAACAAGATTATTAATTATCTTATTAAGCGTGATTACAAGTACCAATTCCCTTTAAACATACATAAAAGGTGTGATCAAGCAATAAATATAAATATCAAGCAACACAATAAATAATCAATTATAATTGAAAATAATCATAATAACAACAATCAATAATCATAATCATAATAATAATCATATTAATCATAATAATTATAGCAATAATAAAATTATGATCATAATCAAAACAATTATAAAATAATCATAAATCATGTTAAAGCATGATAAAAATAGCAAGATCCTAGGCATGATACTAACAAGATTAATAACAAACCCTAGCATGTCACTAAGCAATAAAAATCAAATCTTTAACCCTAACATGATACTAACAATCATAAATATTAGGAAGAACATAAAAGGCATCATAGGAATCATGATTAATATTAAAAATACCCTAGACATGATACTAGGAATACAATGTAAACATGATTTCTACATCATAAAAACATTAAAGTACTTACTTTGATGCTTCGTACCTCTTTCTAATAACAAAATACACACGTTAGTAACTTCAAGGAAAATAATAATCAAACAATTAAATTAAATAATTGTAATAGATATTTGGGACCAAACCCTCATAAATTAAACCTTTTACGTTTAGAGCGAAGGCAACTTCGAATATGGCTAGGTGTATGTAGGTCTTGCGAATGCGGAATTTTGTATGAGAAAACAAAGTTTAGAAAAGGGAAGAAAGAATTGAAAGATTAAGAGAATGCAAATTAAAACTGATTGTAGATGAGAACTCGTGAATGAGGAGAATTGGTGAATTGGCGAATGAAAACGGAGTTTTTAATACGATATTTATAGAGAAAATCAGCCAAAAAGATAAAATAAACAAAACAGAGTCTGACGCACAAAAAACAGAGTTGGCGCAAACCCTGGCTAACTGGCGCTAGGCACCAACACTGGCGCCAGGCCTGGTTCCAGGCGCCAAAGCCTGGGGTCAGGCGCCAAGCCTATTTTCAACGCGTTTTCGAAAATCAGATAAGTTTGCCGTACTGGAGGATAAAATCATATAATTTCCTCGAAAATGCTATTTGATTTTAATTAAAACTCTGAAATGTCAAAAGTCAATTTATCAATGCTAATTGAATTAGGAATGAAAAGAACCTTCTAGAAGATTCTAGAAGACTAAAACCATTCCTAATTGCATTAGGAATGATAAATCATATTAGGCCCTCCCCAAGATCATTGGGCCGCATATAAGGCTCAAACCGGGCCCAGTTTAGTAAATTGGTCATAATTTCCTCGATATTCATCGGAATTGGGCTTATAATATATCGTTGGAAAGCTCTTGTCAAGCCCCATCCAACTACACTATTATTGGACCCATATCATGGACCAACCAAACTTGATTGGCTGTTTTCTTAAAATAAGTTTTCAAAAACAGAGAGAAGAGAAAAGAAATTAAAACTATCCGCAACACTAGACTTTCCACACTTTCACTTCATTCGATTATGATTCGTCGTGAAAGGTACTCATCAGTGGGTTTTGTTTTGGGGAGACACAAATGGGTGTCTACAGGTTTGTGTCGACCCATTTAAGTTTTCGGGTCGAAAACCTCAACCCTAACCCGCTATTTTTAGGTCGGGTTTGGGTCGTGTTTTCGGGTCGGGTCATGTTTTGCCAGCCCTAGCTATAGTTGGTTCGCTTGTCCCCGAACGTGGGTTGTGGATGGTTCGCCTGTCCCCGAATGTGGGCTGTAAATGGTTTGCTTGTCCCCGAACGTGGGATGTAAATGGTTTGCTTTTCCCTGGACTTGGCTGTAAATGATACCTGTAAAAATAAATTTGCCAAGGGACTCGTATATATTGTGATTGACTTGACCAACTGACTTGACATGACATGACATGTGTATGACTTGTGAGAGTATGTGTGTATATGTATGATTTAAGTGTGTGTGCAAACACAAGAAAACGAAGATGCAAAAGCAAAAAATTTCCGTCATTTTTGTCATGAATGGAGGGTACCGACTTTCGAGAAAGAAAGACGTGAAAACTGAACTTTTATTATCGAACTTTCCTCGATGAGAAAATTTTGAAAAAGTTTTTTGAATTTTCCCAAAAGAAAAGACATGAAGAAGGGAAGAAGTTTTGAACTTCCTCGTCGAGCAAGATGAAATGAATCATATGGATTGAATTGCTTGTCTTGAAAATAATGTATGCATGATACATGTCCTTAGGCCAGGAGGCTAAGGACAATTACATCATGTGACATTATAGATGAATGAACTTAGGTCATGGAGCTAAGCATCATATATGGTGTAAAGAAACGATCTTAAACGTCACTTAGGTCTGGAAGCTAAGCACGTATATAAATGAAGTGATTATTGCATAATAAACGTTGCTTAGGTCAAGGAGCTAAGCACAATATGCTTTGTATGATAAAAAATCATTGATATATAAATGTTGCTTAGAAGACAATGAATATTTCTCAGGTCAAGAAGCTAAGCAAGTATATATTGTTTCTTCTAATGAACGTTGTCTTGAAAGATGATGAAGCATGCGCTGTAGGTAAACAAGATTTCATGATAAAGGGTTCATAAGGAAAGATGATATGGCTATGTATGTGTGAAAGAAGTGTGTGAAAGTGATACTAAGGTGAGGCAGTAAAGGTTATGGTGATGAAAAGTGATGTGAGAAAAGTCGAGATGGTGACTCTTTAGGCTAGGTAGGCTAGATGGTGTGGTTCAAGCCCCCAAGTCTAGCTCTAATGGGTAAGGTCATAGGGATAAGCATAGGATATTCTTTGACTCGATCATGCATATATATGAATGTGGCCGCACCTCAATGTGAGGTTGCCTACGTATCCATTAGGAATCAAGCTGAGCGTAGCTCTAACCGAACTTTGCACAAATGTATATACACCTCAAAGAGGTCTTTCAAGGGTTGTAATGTGGTTAAGATGAAGGTTTAAGGAAGAAAGGGGTAAAAGGCTCAAGACCCGAGCGAAGCCCCTAAGATATGCAATTGTGTATTTGAAAATTTGGACTTTGCAAGTTTTATTTTTCATATATTTTTTTTTCCATTCTTTAGAATCAATGTAGGCAATCTCAGATCATGCGGTCCATCACTCACTTAGCATTCATGTTTGTTAGGCATGGTACCAAGCACTCGATGAGAGGCGTAATTTGAGACGTGTTCATATCGAAGACATTGGAACACTTGCCTTTAGACATTTGTTTTTATTTCCTTTTTTTGTTTGATTTTGCTTTCCGACTGTTACACAAATTGCACCCCATCTCATCCTAGGGTTACGTGAATGTGAGTTGAATAAATAAGGTCAATCGTTAGACGAGGCTCAAAGTGGTTGACGAAGAAATGGATATGTGATTGAATGGTTAAAACTCAAAAGGGAATGTCAGGGTTGCAAAAGTGGGGCTCAAGTCATCGGTAATTGTTTTTTTTTTAAATGATCGAGATGTAAAGAATACTCAATTTATTGATGAAAATGGTGAATAAGCTAACAAAATTATCAAATTATATAAAGGGAAATCTATGATAGACTTGAATTAGGGAAAGGGAAACTAATAAAAAGAAGAAATCATGAAATCTCGCGCGAAGGGCTTGCCATGCGCCTTGTCTTCATTGCTGCTTGTCACTTCTTACCACCTAGAGGGACATGAAGTTTGTTGGCATCTTCTAAGTCTTGAATGGTGTCCTTCAAATTCCAGCATTGTTCGGTAGATTGACCCCTTCCTTGATGATACTTGCAATGGGCATTAGGATTCCATTTGGCGCTACTTTCTTCAGGTTTTGGCTTTGGAAACGGCCCAATAGATGCGATCAAGCCTTGACCGTAGAGGCGATCAAAGGCCGCATCATAAGTCATTCCTAAAGGAGTGTAAGTTCTCCTTTTCTTGGGCAATGGAGCATCAAGAGCTAACACTTCATTGAGATCGAATTGGCTTATATTGTTGGTAGAATTTTCGTGCTTAGAAGACGAAGAATAAGGAAGGTCGTTCTTCTTGTTTTTCCAAGTGTTATTATTGTTACTATCAGCAGTCTTTATTAGCCCGTCCTCGATATTGATGCCAATGTCGTATACCGCTTCAAAAGTGTTTAGTGGAAGAAATTTGAGATGTTCCCTATACTTGTGAATCAGATTTTGGATGAAGAGGCGAACTATCTCTCTTTCTTTGGGAGGATCTACCAAGAGTGAAGTCGTTTCCCTCCACCTATTCAGATAAGCGGTGAAGCCTTCATTTTCTTTCTGTTTGAGAAGGGAGAGCGTAGACATCCATTTGTGTCTCCCCAAAACCAAACCCAGTGATGAGTACCTTTCACGTCGAATCATAATCGAATGAAGCGAAAGTGTGGAAAGTTTAGTGTTGCGGATAGTTTTAATTTCTTTTCTCTTCTCTCTGTTTTTGAAAACTTATTTTAAGAGAGCAGCCAATCCAGTTTGTTTAGTCCATGATATGGGTCCAATAGTAGTGTAGTTGGATGGGGCTTGACAAGAGCTTTCCAACGATATATTATAAGCCCAATTCCGATGAATATTGAGGAAGTTATGGCCAAATTACTGAACTGGGCCCGGTTTGAGCCTTATATGCGGCCTAATGATCTAGGGGAGGGCCTAATATAGATTTATCATACCTAATGCAATTAGGAATGGTTTTAGTCTTCTAGATTCTTCTAGAAGGTTCTTTTCATTCCTAATTCAATTAGCATTGATAAATTGACTTTTGTTGACTTTTTAGAGTTTTAATCAGAATAAAAGAATATTTTTGAGGAAAATACGATTTTATCCTCCTGTACGACAATTTTTATCTGATTTTAAGAAAACGCGTGGACTTCTGAGTCAGCGCCAAACGCCAGCTGTAGCACTTAACGCTACGATTGGCGCCTGGCGCTAGACTTGGCGCTTGGCGCCAATCTTAGCGTCTGGCGCTAAGGTCAACGTCTGGCGCCAACTCAGTTTTTTTTTTTTGCGTCAGAACTTTGTTTTTGATATTTTATCTTTTTGGCTTATTTTCTTTATAAATAACGTCGTAAAAGCTTCGTTTTGATTCATCCACAATCACCTACAATCACCGATTCTCTCTATTTTCACCAACTCTCATCAAGTTTTTCTTGATTATTCTCTTTTTCTCTCTCTTTTCTAAACTAGCTTTTCTCAAATACAAAATTCCGCATTCATTAACACTAGATACACCTAGCCATATTCGAAGTTGCCTTCGCCTTAGACGTGAAAGAAAGAGGTACGAGGCATCCAAGTAAGTGCTTTAATTGTTTTATTGATTTTATGATATAGAAATCATGCTTAGATTGTTTTATTGATTCCTAGTATCATGTTTAGGATGTTCCTAGTATCATGTTAGAGTGCTTTCTTTAGTATGATATTTAGGGTGATTTGCTTATATCAAGTATGATTCCTGTGATGCCTTTTATGTTCTTCCTAATATTATGTTTGTTAGTATCATGTTAGGGTTAAATATTTGATTTTTATTTCTTAGCGACATCCTAGGGTTTGTTATTAATCTTGTTAGTATCATGCCTAGGATCTTGCTATTATTATGCTTTAACATGATTATTATGATTATGATTATTATAATTATGATTATTATAATTATTATTATGATGATTATTTATTATGTTGCTTGATATTTATTGTTATTGCTTGATCACGCCTTTATGCATGTTTAAAGGGAATTTGTACTTGTAATCACGCTTAATAAGATAATTAATAATCTTGTTTAGGGTTAATTATGATTATAATTCAAGTGATCGCCAATAATAGTTTTATTTGTGCATTAAATTCAACCAACATAGATAAACATGTTTAGAGTTAAACCTATTGATTGTATGTTAGTCAGAAAGCGCACATGAATACGATCAGAATAAAGTAGAGGCCTATTATTAGGGCAGGTTCCTTCTCTTTTAGGTTGGATTTGTACCCTCATCCCCGAACCCTATTTGGTTCAAGACCTTATTGGAGTTGACGATCTCTTGGATCGTTATGGGGTGTAACCTTCACCTCGTGAACGGTTTACAAGTTCCTAAAAAACTTGTTGGCGACTCTTTTGCTCTATCTTCTTTCCCTTTGGACGCCACCATGCTTAAGTGTATGATCACAGTGGGGTTCAAGCTAGGGGATTAATGCTTGAAATATTCCCTATAGAGAGTTCACATTCAAATTTTTGGTTTGAATGTTACACTTGTAATGATTCATGAAACTTTCGGTGACATCTTGCAAAGTCGCAGTATGCTTGACATCTAGGGAATAAAACCATTGTTGGCAAGCATGCTCTAAGGAGAGAGGGAACACCTTAGGGAAGAGTGTTACGTCCAATCCCTTAAGGGCCATGGTTGAAGAGAACGCCTTCAAATGGAATATTGGATTGTTAGTAGGCTTGAACTTTGAAATATCAGCAGTGGAGAACTTTTCAAGGTGTCTGTCCTTCACATTCAAAGGAGTGGGAGGCTGTTCAACATAGGTGAGTATTTGGTACCCCCAAACTGTAGAAAGTAGGGGGTATTTATAAGGAAAAATGAGTATAGGGATCTGTAGACACCCAAATGCGTCTCCCCAAAACCAAACCCAGTGATGAATATCTTTCACGTCATTTGATTACCGAACGAAGTGAAAGTGTGAAAAGTCTAGTGATGTGGATGTTTTTATTAAAATATCTCTCATTCTGTTTTTAAAAATATTTCTTTCTAAACTCTATTATGAAAATAGCCAGTTCATTTTAGTTTGGTCCATGATAAAGGTCCAATAATAGTGTAGTTTATTTAGGCTCGCAAAAAGCTTTCCAACGATATATGATAAGCCCAATTCCGATGAATAATGAGGAAGTTATGGATTAAACTAAATTTGGCCCGAAATGATTTTTATATGTATCCCACTGATCTAGAGGAGGGTCTATTAATTATTATTCCTAAAGTTATTAGGATTGATTTTAATCTTCTAGAATAATCTAGAAGGTTCTTTTAAATTTTAATGAGATTAGGATTGATAATTATATTTTAAAGAGTTTTATTTTGAATAAAATAAGTGATTTGTCACAAACATGATTTTAATCTGATTAATGCGTACAAAGCGCATTTGATTTCTGACTTAGCGCAAGACGATAAGTCTATCGCCTGGCGCTAAGCTTGTCGTCTGGCGCTAACTTTTGTCGTTGGCGACATGAGGTATTTTATTCCGAATAGGACTTGATTTGTTTCAGACTATTTTTTCTATAAATAGGGGTCGTATCTCCCCGTTTTCATCATTCACAACCATCATCTCTCTACTCTCTTTCTAAAAGATAGAAGCTTCTTTCTCTCTATTGTTTTTCTAAACCATCCCTCTCACAAAATTCCACATACATTAGTTCTAGACACACCTAGCCAAGTTCGAAGTTGCCTTCGCCCTAGACGTAAAAGGGTGATAATTTCTGAGGGTTTGGTCCCAAATCCCTATTTCAATTATTTAAATTAATTGTTTGAATTATTATTTTCCTTGAAGTTACTAACACGTGTATTTTGTTATTAGAAAGAGATACGAGACATCTAAGAAAGTAATTTAATTATTATTTTGATATAGAAAGCATGCTTTGATTATTTTGATTCCTAGTATCATGTTAGGATGTTTTTATTACTTCCTAGTATCATATTTAGGGTATTAACTGAAATTTCTAATATCATGTACGTTTCTATGATGCTTCCTATTCTCTTTTTCTATCATGTTAGTATCATGTTAGGGTTAAAGCTTTGATCTTTATTGTTTAGTGACATACTAGGGTTTGTTATTAATCATGTTAGTATCATGCCTAGGGTCTTACTAATATTATTATTATGCTTTGAGATTGAGAATATTTTGATGATGATTTATTATTGTTATGTTGCTTGACATTATATTATTACTGCTGTTTCTTGATTACACCTTTTATGAATGTTTACAGGAAATTTGTACTTGTAATCACCCTTAATAAGATAATTAATAATCTTGTTTAGGCTAATTTAATTATAATTCAAGTGATCGCCACTAATAGTTTTGTTGTGCATTAATATTCAACCAACATAGATTAAACAGGTTTAGGGTTAATATATTGATTGCATATTAGTCAGAAAGCGCACATGAATATGAGAACAATAAAGTAGAGGCCTATTATTAGGGCAGGTTCAATCTCTTTTAGGTTGGATTTGTACCTTCATTCCCGAATATCCAGTCATGGTTCCAGACCACTATGGAGTTAGCGATCTCATGGGTCGTGAAAGGGTGTAACCTTCACCATGTGAACGGTTTACAAGTTCCTAAAACTTGTTGACGACTCTTTTTCTCTAGCTTCCTTCCCTTTGGACGCCACCAGGCTTAAGTGTATGATCACAGTAGGGCTCAAGTGTGGGATGCTTGAAATATTCCCTACAGGTTTTTGGCGACTCCACCAAGGAGGATTTCTATTTTAAGTCCTAGATTTTATTTTGGCAATAATTTAGAATGGGTGGATGAGACTTGAAAAAATCTAAGTTTTACATGTGCGTAATTTTGATTAACATTATTGTCATAAGAATAAAAAGGTCCGCATTGAAAAGACCATCCGTAATGCATCAAAAACATAGGATTTCTACATGTAGGAAATTAGGGAAATATCTTTCACAACTAAAGTCAAAATAACGTTGCGAAAAACTGGAAAATTCAAGAACATAAAGCTGCCGAGGCATGTAGGAATTAGCGCTGAGAAAACAGCGCCATCGCCAAGAGATGGCTCTGTCGCCTGGCTACAGTAATTTTCGTCTGGTGACAGTGCCATCTGACGACTGGCAATGTTGTCTCGCGCTGAATTCTTCCAATACCGAGCCAGAAATCTACCTTCTTGTTTCGACTAGTTTCTAGTACCGTTGCTCGGTTTTACTTCTTGATTGAGTTTTTCCCTATTTCTGAAACCCATATGTGTTCTACATATGGCAATAACCCTCTGGGAATTCACGCTCCATCTACCCAATCGAACGCTCCTGGCAACGAAGGGCACATCCGAGTTTGTTGAATTCACCAAACCGTGGAAGCGAGTTAAACTCGAGGGGTCCCATCCACTCGCATTAACCCTTCCAAAGGTTAGGCTTCCGCGCGGTGCATTTGGACTCATAGCCATGGACCCTCTTTGACTAACCCATATCCTGAACTTTAGAGAACTAGAGCCATGGTTAGGTTGTACACTCATTGCATCATATTGTGACTATTTGATTACTTGTGCATTATTTGTTTGTGCATAACCTATATGTGTTTCCACTAACCGTTTGTTTGACTTGTGAATGAGTTTAAATGAATTAATTAATGACTAAAGGACTTTGCTAAATTAATTAATTAATTAATGATTAAAGTCTAAATAATTTGATCGAACTTAACTTAGTACGACTTTAGGCTTGTTCCTTTAGAATAAAATATTGGAAACAGTCCCAGGCAAATGTTCCAGCAATGGCGCAGAGGTTTGGACTGTAGCGCCACGCGCTAGTGATTAGCGCCAGGCGACAATGTTGTCGTCTAGCGCCGGTCCTTAGCGTTTGGCGACAATCCTATTGCTCTGGCGGCAGTCCATGTTTTCGCTTGAGTCTTCACGACGAGTCTAATTAATCAGTTTACTTAATCAATTTAACCAGTTTCACTACTAGAAAAAGACCATTTTCCGACAGAAATTTTTCCTTGGAAGCACCCTATTTTCCGTCGGAAAAGGGGTTGTAGGAAAATTGACCTTTTCTGTCGGAAACACTTTTCCGACGGAATTTCTGACGAAATTTATGTGTCGGAAGAGCATTTCCGAGCCGGAAAAGTCCGTCGTAAAATAAGGACGGAATATACATCCGTCGAAAAATTACGACGAAAATTTCGTTAGAAACACCTACCAAAAATAAAAGCCACACCACCACCCACCACCAAGTTCAGTCGCGCCACTGCCCACCCAACCACAACCCCAAACCTAGTAGCCCCACCCTCCCACACACTTAGGCCCCACCCAACCCCCAAACCCGATCCCAGATCCCCACCAAACCCCCAACCCCGATCCCAGTAGCCCCACCCTCCCACACACCCAGATCCCCACCCTACCCCAAACCCTAACCCACTAGCCCAGAAAACCCTCCCACACCCAGATACCCACCCACCCCAAACCCTAAACAACCACCAGTCCGCCACCCATCCACCACGTTCAACGATAATTAACCCAAAAAAAAACACAAAACATACAAATTCACAGCCCATAAATTAACAAAAAAAAACAAATAAATAAAACATACCTATATTACCATTTTTCCTTCGAATTTCACTCGAATATGGTTTAATACAGTCAAATTCGACCATGAAACCTTTAGATCTAAGGATTTCAAGCTCGAATGTGACCGTAACAACCATTACTTGAAGATGATGTTCGACATTTGATTGGTAGAGGGGAAAGAAGATGAGGGAAAGAGAAGATGAGGGAAAGAGAAGATGAAAGAGAAGAAGAACTGCAGAGGTGAAAGAAGAGGAAAGACAGAGGAGGAGGAGGAAAGAGAAAGACGGCGGAGAAGGAGGAGATAGGGCGTCACAGAGGAGGAGGAAAGTGAAAAGGAGAAGGAGGAAAGAGGAGAAGGAAGGAAAGAGAAGGAGGAAAGAGGAGTAGGAAGGAGAAAGAAAGAAGCGGCACCCACTTATTAGGGTTATGAGATATTTTAAAAAAATATTATTTTAATGGTTCCGATGGAAAAATCCGTCGGAAATCATTAATTTTCCGACGGATTTTCCTACGGAATTAATTAATTCGTCGGAAATATCCGACGGAATATAAATCCGTCGAAAATTTTAGTTTTTCCGACGGATTTACGTGTCCGTCGGAAGCAATCCGTCAGAATTCAGCTGATTTCTAGTAGTGTTTATTAATGAAAATAGTCATGTTTAGTCCTTAATTAAATCTAGTTACATAGTCTAGTCCCATGGCCATGACACGAGTCAAACATGTTGCCTACACTCACTAGTCTTAGCACACACTTTGTGTATGTGTCATCATGACCATGTCTTAGGTTCATGCATGAGTCGTTATTTCCGTCATTTGAGTTGGGGGCCTATTCTATTCCTAATTCTCCCATATTTCTCTATCAACATCATTTTTTCACCCATATCATCCTTCTTTTCCTTCCATGTCCTCTTCCCATCTATTGCATGTTGAAAAGAGCTTGAGTCAAAAATAAAAAAAAATTACCCCTAACTTCCCTTTCTGCAGCGCTTGATTGAGGAGAGAAGAGTGCTTAACCAAGACAACACTTTTTGTTAAAGTATCACCCTTTGATAGAAGGAACAGGGTCGTAATAATAGCTAGTGAAGAAGAAGTTTTCTTATGTAATACCGGGGAAAACTCGTCAAGTCTGATAGAGGACGTTCATGAACTACGCAATACTATTGTCATGCTTATGGGTGCAATAGAAGGACTAGCAAATCGGATAAGGGTAATCAAACAAGGTTCTCATTGTCAAGACCAAAAGGAAAAAAAGGAGGATCGCTATTTTTCCACTTCCTCCCGTCAAGGATTTAATGAAAAACTCAATGCTCCTAAGCCACGGGATAAACAGACCATTGATGAATACACACTAATAGGAATGACTTATAGAGAAGTTTTCAACTACCTCCAGGGCCAAGGTCTCATTCACCTTATTGGTCCAATTCCAGATCTAGTACTTGAGAGACGGTCTTTCAATTGGGGACCCAAAATCCTATTGCCAATATCATAGAGGCCATGGTCACACCACTGAAGAATGTTTTTCCCTCAAGGATCGCGTTCAAGACCTCATTGATTCAAATCTCCTTCATGTTTCGGAGCAACAACAAGGCCAAGATTAGTAGCACTAACAACAATGGCTGGAAAGGAAAGAGGAACGACCATCCTTTTTCTTCCGAAACACCTACTCTAGTAACGATATTGGTACCTTTGACCTCAATGAAGTCTTATCCATGGATAATCAAGGACCTAGAAAGCAACTAAGAAAGGAATTCAATCCTATTGGGATTAGCTATGATGCTGATTTCGATCGACTCCATGCCAAGGGACTCATTACTTCCATTGGACCTATTCAAGATCCCCCACCTGAGAAGAGGTTGCCTAGTTGGGATCCAAATGTACATTGCAAGTACCATCAAGGTTGGGGTCATGCTACTGAGAGATGTTGGAAGCTAAAAGAGGTCATCCAATATCTAATTGATAATAACAAGCTTCCCACACCTCTAAATGGCAAGAAGACTGGGTGATGATAAAACAAAAGACACGAGGCGAGCTTTAACGACAAGATCTCGTGACCTCTTTTTTCTTATTTCTTTCCCCAATAAGTCTAGCATAGGTACCTTTTATTTTCCATAGATTTTATTCTTAGAATTTTTACCCTTCACTTTTTAAATAAAATGAGCATTTATTTTCTTGCATATGATTATCGTATTGCATGACATTAAAAAAAATCCATGTCGAACTAAGCACAAGGTATTCTTATGATTAGAGGCACCCCTTGTAGCCTATCATATAATCTTTACCCTTTCAAATATAATTTTTTTTTATACCCACTTTGAGCCTCATCTAATGATATGCTTTTCTTTTTTCAACCCACATCTACCTAACCTTGGGATGGGATGGTGTGCAACTTATGTAATTTTCAAAGAGTAAAAGGTTGAGTAATTTAAAAAAATTAAAATAAGCAAAAGCAATAAAAGTGTGCATAAGGGCAAGTGTTCTAATGTCATTGATATGAACATGTCTTTGATAATAACACGTCTCAGATTGCGTCTCTTATCGAGTGTTCGGTACCATGTCTGAGAAACATGAATGCCAAGTGAGTGATAGACCACATGATCGGGATTGCCCACACTTATCAAAAAATGCAAAAAGCAAAAAAGAGAGAGCAAAAAAATTAAATAAATAAAAGAAAAAGAGTGAGGAAACCTCAAGCATGAAAACGTAAAGATTTCAAATGCAAGATTGCACGTCTTGGGGGCTTATCTACGGTCTTGAGCCTTCATCCCCTTCTTCTGCAACCTTTAGCTTAACCACGTTACAACCCTTCAAAGACCTCTTTAAGGTATACACATACTTGTGCGAGGTTCGGCTAGAGCTACGTTCGGCCATATTCCTAACGGATACGTAGGCAACCTCACATCGAGGTTTGGCCGTAATAAAAATGCATTCATATTTACATTCATAATTGATCATATAAAGGGATCTCCGATGCTCATCCCTATCCATTTAGAGCTAGACTTGGGGGCTTGATCTCTACATCATTAGCTTACCTAGCCTGAGAGTCACCATCATTTGACTCTTCTTGAAATAAAAATTTTCCATACCGTTAGCCTTTGCAGCCTAACTTTAGTATCACTTTCATACACGTCACAGATACATGCCCAAATGATACTTCCCTTAGGATTTTTTTCACGAAATTTTAACATAACGAGGAAGCATACCTTGTCATCATTGCATCACAAAGTATGAAGTGCTTAGCCTCTGTGCCTAAGTTACCTAAGTACTTTCATCTAGAATCAACAACCGAAATAGCCTAGAATGTTACACACCCTAAGCATGGCGACAGAAGTGAAATTGCGGCGATAGCACATAGCAGCGCGCGCCGATGCGGCGACAAGATGCGTGGACCCCATAAATGATTATACGTTATGCAGCGATTTTGAGTTCCTTGGTACGCTAGTTAGCCCCTATAAGCAATTTGACATGGTTAAGTAGTTGGTTCGATTACAATCACAACAAGTGTATCGACTTGACAAATGATCATCTCACTTAGCTTAAAGCACCTAAGTATTGGCTCATCGCAAGCACCAAAGTAATGGTTCATAAAGAAGCGCATCACCAAAACGACAATTTTATAAGATTGGATTTTCATCTCAAAATGACAATATTTCCAAGAGTGAATTGCCGAGCATCATTCTTCAACGACAAATTTTCCAAGATTGGATTTTCGTCTCAAACTGGAAATGTTTCTGTAGGGAATAATTTCAAGCCTTTAAAATCCCACTAGCTTGAACCCCACTACGATCATACACTAAAGTACGGCGGCGTCCAAAAGGGAAGAATAAGAGAAAAAGAGTCGCCAACAAGTTTTTAAGGAACTTGTAAACCGTTCACAGGATGAAGGTTACACCCCTTAACGATCCAATAGATCGTCAACTCCATAAGGTCTAGAACCAAATAAGGGTTCGGGGATGAAGGTACAAATCCAACCTAAAAGAGATTGAACCTGCCCTAATAACAGGCCTCTACTTTATTCTGATCATATTCATGTGCGCTTTCTGATTAACATGCAATCAATAGGATTAAGCATAAACTTGTTTATCTATGTTGGTTGAATATTAATGCACAAATAAACTATTATTGGCGATCACTTGAAATTATAATCACAATTAACCCTAAACAAGATTATTAAATATCTTATTAGGCATGATTGCAAGTACCAATTCCCTTTTAAACATGCATAGAAGGTGTGATCAAGCAATAACAATAAATATCATCAAGCAACATAATAATAATCAATAATCATGAATAATAATTATAATAATCGTCAAGATAATAATAATATCATCATAAATAAAATAATCATCATCAAAATAATAATAATAATAATATTCATGATCATCATAAATCATAACAATCGTAATAATAATCATGTTCATGTTAACATTTAAGCATAACAATAGCAAGATCCTAGGCATGATACTAACAAGATTAATAACAAACCCTAGCATGTCACTAAGAAATAAAAATCAAATCTTTAACCCTAACATGATACTAACAATCATAAATGTTAAGAAGAATATAGGAAGCATCGCAGGAATCATATTTAATATTAAAATTACCCTAGACATGATACTAGGAATATCATAATAACAATGTAAACATGATTTCTACATCATAATATCAATAAATCAATTAAAGTACTTACTTTGATGCCTCGTACCTCTTTCACGTCTAGGGCGAAGGCAACTTCGAATATGGCTAGGTGTATCTAAGTCTTGTGAATGCGGAATTTTGTATGAGAAAACCAAGTTTAGAAAAGAGAGAGAGAGAGAATTAAAAGAATGCTAATGAATGTTGATGAATGGTGAGAATTGATGAATCTTGATGAAAATTGGTGAATGATTAAGAGAGAATTAGAGAATTAATGATTGCGAATGAAAACTGATTGTAGGTGAATAACTCGCGAATGAAGAGAATTGGTGAATGAAAACGGAGTTTTTAATACGATTTTTATAGAGAAAATCAGCCAAAAAAGATAAATTAACAAAACAGAGTCTGACGCTCAGGAAACAAAGTTGGCGCCAACCCTGGCTAGCTGGCGCCAACCCTGGCTAGCTGGCGCCAGGCACCAGCACTAGCGCTAGGCGCCAAGGCCTGGGGTTGGACGCCAAGCTTGATTTTAACGCGTTTTCGAAAATCCGATAAGTTTACCGTACCGGAGGATAAAATAATATAATTTCTTCGAAAATGCTATTTGATTTTGATTAAAACTCTAAAAAGTCAACAAAGTCAACTTATCAATGCTAATTGAATTAGGAATGAAAAGAACCTTCTAGAAGAATCTAGAAGACTAAAACCATTCCTAATTGCATTAGGAATGATAAATCATATTAGGCCCTCCCCTAGATCATTGGGCCGCATATAAGGCTCAAACAGGGCCCAGTTTGGTAAATTGGCCATAACTTCCTCAATATTCATCGGAATTGGACTTATAATATATCGTTGGAAAGGTCTTTGCAAGCCCCATCCAACTACACCACTATTGGACCCATATCATGGACCAACCAAATTGGATTGGCTGTTTTCTTAAAATAAAGTTTTCATAAACAGAGAGAAGAGAAAAGAGAATAAAACTTTCCGCAACACTAGACCTTTCCACACTTTCGTTTCATTCGATTATGATTCGACGTGAAAGGTACTCATTGTAGGGAATTATAGGTACTACGCAGCAAAAAAAAAAACATGAATCATATTCATACAGTACATAATCCCAAGATCTAATGCATAACACATAAAGAACATATAATCGTACCTTTGAAGCGTGATTCCACGTGCGATCGAGCAAGAACATTGGGAGATAAATAACTTCAAGCGTGATTCCTCTACTTGGTCCACGGGCACAGATTAAGACCTCCACTAATGCTAGTTAATTGCAATTGAACCCTTCAATTGACCTTCTATGGAGAAGTGCGAGCAACGAACCACCATAAACCACCACGAACCACCACACGTGCCACCAAGGGTGGCCGGCCGTGAGTCCAAAGGGGAAGGAGAGGGAGCCGTGAATTAGAGAGGGAATAAGGGTTTTGGGATTGGTTGCCTTGATGTCAAAATTCACTGTGTGTGAATTATGACTACTTGCTTGCAACCCTAGGCATGGATCTTATTTATAGATCTCATCTCTAAATAAGAGCCCATGTCAAAAGCCCAAAACTTATTTCCAATCTAACTATGCTAGCCCAATCCATTTCATGATTAGTTAATTGCTCATGAGGCCCATTAATGGGCCTCTAACTTGCTTAACCCAATACCCATGTGTGTGACCTCATAGGATCCATTCTAGCGGGATTTGGACCATTCGACTACCCCAAAGATCATCTCTCATAGTCTAGCAACAGATGATGACGCCCCAAGAGAACGAACTTATTATCTCCATAATAGTGATCCTTGATATATCTAGTAATTGCACTTATCGAAGACACAACTCCTTCAATCTCCCACTTGTCTGAGACAAGTGCGCAATATTCAAATTCCTTAAGTCATTTTGTGTCGATTTGATAATATGATTGCATCTTATGTAATCATTATTAATCTACAAAGCATTTCCTGAAATCTGAGTTAGAATTACAAAATAAATGGTTACTATGTAACACATTTGAGCACGACCATGCATTTGCTGAATTCTCCCTCTTCAAGAGGCCAAAATAAGACACACTCCTAATTAAATAGGAAGACTCTATCCAATCTTGTGGCAACCAAAGCTCCCACTCAACTTCTGAAATAACCAGGAAACACCCTTTATAATCTCCAGTTACGGGCAGACGTTTGAATGTACCACAGTTATATCATCCATTGAATGAGATCAATGTTCCACTCATGTCAAAGGAATCCACTAATATATCCGGAAGCTCTATACTTGAACTTCAAAGTAGGTCTATAGTTCGATCATGCATCATTCATGCATATCCATGTGATTGACCGAGCATCACTACGCTCCTATAGCCCATGAAACTGCGCTATCCAATCAATCTTAACATGCTAGTCCAAATCGAAATCATTTATGTCCAGTTTAATGACTTCGAACTAGGAACTTAAATAATGTATGAATTTTGTTCACCTGTGGGGTTTCATTCAAAAGGTCATCAACCTAGTGAGCCCATCAATTCATAATTATTTTGGACATTTTATTTAATCTTGAAACCACGATTAAATAAGATTGAAACTTTGTTTCAATTGATAAACATAATTCTGCAAATGAATGTATTATACATGTAACTTGTTTTTCCCCAAAAACAAATACAACTTCTAATTACATTATTTTCCTCAATCCAGTTTCATTAGCATGTTCCCATGCTTTGGAAATGGAAGGGGTTTACTAAGTAGAGTTCATGAGACATTCTCATAAACATGAATTTTGCAATTTCTAAATCTTATAATCATTTTCATCTCCAAACACTAAGAATTTTCCTTCGCCCTTTCGCAAGGAACTCTGGAATTTCTAATTTGTATTCCAACGTTATATTGGATTTTGATTGAAATCTATCATCACTTGTTCTAAAACGTGTGAATCAAATAGATGAGTATAGTCCACGACATGCATGATGCATCCTTTGCATATTGCATGAGGATCATCACTCAACACCTTAATTTCATCAATCTTTCTCAAAGTATTTAATCATTAAGCAATGTGCCATGTTACATGGGATTGAAACTCCTTTCACTATAATGTTTGAGCCTTATAAGAATCTTATCAATATAAGCTTCTTAACCAAACTCAAACATCAATCAAAACCTATCTCTATAGATTTTGAATCCCAAATGTACTCATCTTCTTCTTCAAGATTTTCATACAAAATGCATTATCCATCACTTGACCCTTCAAGAAATGAATAATTGCTCTTTGTACTAGACCAAGAAGACTTCATAGCTCCCACTAAACATCTTGTACACACAAGACCTTTTCTTCATTTTACGAGAACATCAAACGATTTGATTTACTCACAAAATTAAGAACACTAACTCCATAATGCTATGCATCCCTAGGATTATTGGATCTTCAAACTTTTGATTGTATCATATACAAATCTTCTTTCATGAAAAATTTCAAGAAAGTGTTTTGAAATCCATCTACCAAATCTTATAAGGTAGAAATCACTAAAACATCTTTAATAGATCTTTGCAACGTGACTAATGTAAAGGTTTCATCGTAATCATAGTCATACTATGAATTAGTTGAATCCTTTAACAAGTATTTGCTTACTTAGAAAACATTTTTCTTTCTTGTCTGTTTTGCTTATAATGGGTCTCACCCAATTAGGCAAATTATTCAAGTGTCATAAACTTGCTTACAAACTTAGAATCTATTTCAGATTTCCTGGTTTTTAAACCACTTGGAGTTATAACTTGTCAAATCATCTTTGTTACTTGCATAATCATCATGTTCCAAAATGAATATTTTAGAACTCTTAATCAATATGAAATCATATTTCTTTGACTAAGTTTTACATATGCTAGTCATGTGGGTTTTGATGCAACAATTGAAACTTATACCACAACTTTGTTTAGTTTCAATGAGAAACGACAATTGAGGATGTGCACTTGGAATGTACTACCTTCGACACATGGTTATTATTCCCATTACACTTAATGAGACCACGCGTTGTCATTTGTAACATGAGGTGAATCATGCTCATATTGTTGCTTTTATTCGATTACTTCTTGAATTTCTTCAAGATTTTCGAAATCATTTTTCTTGAACTCTTTCAAGGCTCTCAAACTTTTCAAGATTCTTATACTCCCACTTGCCTTTTGAGGAGACACTTTTAGATACCACTGTAAGAGTTTATAGGTACTACGCAGCGGAAATAACATGAATCATATTAAAAAAAGTACCTAATCCCAAGAATCACATGCATAACACACAAGACACATAATCATACCTTTGAAGCGTGAATTCCACAAAGCTATTCGACAGGAAAATTAGGGAGAGAATAGAGCCTCAAGTGTTGCTCCTCTACTTAGTCCACGAGATTCGAACGAGCCGTCCACCAATACTAGATTGGTCGAGTGATTGAGAAAAACCGCGATCACCACCTTTTCGGACAACCGACCACCGCACGAACCACCACTACCACGAGACACCACCGTGCGTCGGGGAGGAGGAGAGAGCCGTGAGAGAGAGGAATATGAGAGGGGTTGGGTTTAGTGTTTGCTAATTCGGGTTTGATCAAAAGATCAGTAAACTACTTCCTTGCAAACCTAGGCACCTAGTCTATTTATAATCTCATTATATTTAGACTAGTGCACGAAGCCCAAAAGCCTCTTAATTCCCCTACATGGCCGACCACTTAGAGTGATGAGGCCCAAGATGGGCCTCGTCCTCTAATGCTCGATCTAGCCCCTTTGTGTGACCTTATAGGATCCTTCCAATTGGGCTTTGGCCTATTTTACTAGTCCAAAGATCGTAAGTACCTCTAGCTATGACAAAACGACGACCCAAATGTTCGGACTTAATTATCTCCATAATTTGATCCAATTATATATCTAGTAATTGCACACGACGAAGACATAACTCCTTCAATCTCCCACTTGTCTGAGACAAGGGTGCAATATTCAAATTCCTTAAGTCAATGTATATGTCGATTTGATAATATGTCAATTAATATGTCGAGATCATATTAATCTACAAATCGTTTCTTGAAATCTGAGTTAGAATTACAAAACCAAATGATTACTGAGTAATGCATTTGAACGCGGCCACGTATTTTCTGAATTCTCCCTCTTCAAGCGGCCATGACACATTTCCTAATTTAATAGGTAGACTCTATCCAATCTTGTGGTAACAATCCTCCCACTCAACTTCTGAAATGACCGGGAAACACCCTTTATAATCTCCAGTTACGGGCAGACGTTTGAGTGTACCATAGCCATAACTTCCATTGAATGAAATCATGTTCCACTCATGTCAAAGGAATCCACTAATATATACGGAAGCTCTATACTTGAACTTCAAAGTAGGTCAATAGTTCGATCATGCATCATTCATGCATATTCAAGTGATTGACCGAGCATCACCATGCCCCTATAGCCCATGAAACTGCGCTATCCAATCAATCTTACATGCTAGTCCATTTATTGAAACCATTTATGCCCACTTTAATGATTTCGAACTAGGAACTTAAATAATATATGAATTTTGTTCACCTGTGGGGTTTCATTCAAAAGGTCATCAACCTAGTGAGCCCATCAATTCATAATTATTTTGGACATTTTATTTAATTTCCAAAACCATAATTAAATAAGAGAAATAATAATTTCTGTTTTAAACATAATTCTGCAAATGGATGTATTTATTATGTAATATGTTTTCTCAAACATACACAACTTAAATTACATAATTTGCTTCAATCCAAGACTTTAATATGACTTTCATACCTTAGTCTATGGAAGGGGTTTAGTGATTTCTCACTCATAATAAAACTTTGCAGAACGTGACCTCCCGCTGGTTAATGATCTCATAACTGAGGCGATATCTCATATCCATTTGTTTGGATTTGTGATGTGACCCTGGCTCCTTTGTTCTTGGGAAAAGGTGACTCTTTAGTCATATGACATTTTAATCCGAACTTCCTCTAAAACTATCTGACTATAGCTTAATACACATATTCTGACATTGAGCATGCAATAGTGCTCTGCTTTGAACTCTTCAAGCTCACTGTACTTCTCCATACTGACAAAATATGCATCTAGATCAACTTCTAGAATCATCTTGCCTGTTTGGAAAAACTTGCATCCATAAAACCTTTTGACAACTTGTTTACCTCTAACACCATAAACTAGAAAAATTCCTTTAGTGCTTCTCAAGTACTCAAGGATTTGTTCTTGGTAACTTTTCGTATGCTTATTCTGTATTTTCTTGAAACTTGCTACACATGCACAAGTCATATGGAACAACTTACTTTGTACATTCCATGGCACATGTAATGGACCCTTTTGCAGAAGCATAAGGTACACTACCTTTTCAACTCAACTCTACTAGCTTTTAAGGCAATGAGTTTTACTGAGTGTAAAACCATGAGGCATGGGAAGAGATTCTCTCTTAGAGTCTTGCATCTTGAATTTGTCAAGAACCTTATCAACATAAGTCTCTTGATTAGGTCTAGTCATCCTTCAAGATTCACTTTGTGGATTTTGATTCCCAATATGTACTCAACATCTCCTAAGTTTCCCATATAGAAACAATCTTTCTAACCATTGCTTGACTCATTCAAGCATTGATATATCATTTCATATGAACTGTATGTCAACTACACACTAGACTAAGAAGACCAATTTCTCCCACTAAAATTCTTGTTTCTACAAGATTCCTTTTCATTCTTCCAAGGTAATCAAACTGTTTGATTTCCTAATGAATGTTCCAACTCCCTGATGCTTACTTCAATCCATAAACGAATTTCTGAAGTTTGCAAAACTCTCTAGAATTTCTAGATTTCAAAACTCTAAGGTTGTATCATATACATTGTCATCCATCAAGAACATTTCATGAAGGTGATTTTGATTTCCATAACTAGAAATAATCCGAATAGGCTTACATGACTAATAGGTTTGACCCTATTTGTAAGACTATCATGGACTAGCTCATCTTTACAGACATGGAGTCCATTCTAGATTTCTTGGCTTTAAGCCACTTCCTGAGTTGGCACTTGTCCAAAGCTTGCTTGTAGGTATGGATTCCAACCATTCCAATAGGAAAATTTTAGAATCCACCTTTTAATAGAATTCCAACAAACTGTTTGTTTCGATCCTAAGTAACCTACGATAGGTATGAGCGACAATAGAATTATTCTCTTCAACTCTTTGAAGCCTTTCATTCTAGTAGGACGATAGAAGTCTCGCTACTTGAATTAGCTTGCTTCGACACATGTTTTATCAAATTAGCTGATTTCATGCGCCTTCGTCTCTGATGTAGTGTTATCCACATCCTTTTGTTGCTTGTCTTGAATCTCATTGAGATCAAACTTTACTCCCACTTGGCTTTGTAGGAAGACATTTCTTTCTATAAAGACACTATCGCGAGCAACAAACATTTTGTTTCTACGCGATTGTAGGAATAACACCTTTGATTTAGGGTTTATTATGTCATCTTTGTAAACATTTTACATAGATTTCATACTCCCTCAATCCTTTTTAGAAAAGATAACTTTGGAACATTTCCAATCCATAACATTTATGACATCTTTTTCTACTGCTTTGGTTAAGTTTCTGCTTAGTATATTCACAATTGTTGTTGTTCTAATGCATATCCTCAAAATGATATTTGTAAATCATTAAATCTTGGATCGAACCATGGCAAGAAAAGTTTGATTCCTGCTTTATACATACATTTTAATTGTAATGTTCCTGGATTGTGAACTAATTCAACAATTCCTTTAGATGATCATTTGTTTTGAGTTAAATATTTATCACAACAATCATATTGTAGTGCTAAATTGTTTATCTCAAATTGATTTTACATTTCATTTTGGAATTTTGAACATTTCAATGATTCCAGCTTTTATTTCATTAAGTAACTATCGACATATTTACTTAAATCGTTAATAAGAGCAATGAAATAGTTAAATCTCTTGCTAATTTTGAATTTATGGTACACTCACATCATATGTTTGTGTTCCAAAAGGTCATTTTAGCTCTTTTACCCTTTCAACTAAAAGGTAACTTGGTCATTTTACCTTATCAAGCATGACTTCTAATTCTGAAGTGATTCATAATCATATAAGAGTAAGAGTCTATCCATAACTTTGGATGTGCAAATGGTTTATGTGACCTAACCTTACTTTATTTATAAGTAAGTTTACTTTGAATCATCTAATTTTACTTTTGTGATCTACTTATATCAATGTCATACAATAAAATTAACTCATGTCTAGCAAAATGAAAACAATTTATTACCTTGGTCATGGATCAACATTTGTCCAAGCCAAGTAAACCAAATCAATATTCAAAACAAGAAAACCGAAATATTGTCTCATCAAAAACTGGAAATTGTTCTAAATGTCATGATAAACTAATCAGAAATTAAAACTATGAAGCTATTTCTGGCCACTCAAAAACACTTCTAGTGCACCTTCTAGCTGCATTTCCTTGCTAGCTTCACTTGTTTGCAGTTCCTGCGCAACATCACAATGTTAAGCACTGCAATTTGGTATCACATACCTTAGTGAAAGTTAAAATGTTTATAGCATTATACTTGAGGTTGATGCTCCATTCTTCTTCTTGAGGAAATCAAGGTATTTCTGGCAATTACGTTTCCAATTCCCCTTCTTCTTGCAGTAAAAGCATTCACTCTCACTTGCAGCCTTGGGTTTTGGATTCGCCTTAGGCTTTTCAGGAGCCTTGGCAACTTTCTTGCCCTTGCTCTTGGCACTAGCCTTTTGCCCCTTCTTCTTGAACCCCTTTCCCTTTTGAATTATAAGAACTTCCTTCTTAGGTTCCTTAGGGATTTGTTTCTCAGCACTAACCAGCATTGCATGCAATTGATTCATAGTCTTTGCATTGGCAGTCATGTTAAAGTTCATGATAAACTGGTTGAAACTTTCTGGAAGTGAGTGGAGAATGATGTCTGTTGCCAAATCATCACTATATGGGTACCCCAGTTTCTCCATACTTTGAATTAGGCCGATCATTTTGAAAACATGATCATGAACTGTGGCACCCTTCTCCATTCTACGATCTAGAATCTCACGATGAAGCTCATACCTTTCAACTCTAGCTTGTTTCTTAAACAATGCTTTGAGTTCTTCCATGATTGAATAGGCATCCTGGTCCTCAAAACGCTTTTGAAGACTAGGTTCCATGGTTGCAATCATTAAGCAAGTGATAGGCATAGCTCTATCATGAGCTTCCTTATGCTTCTTGATCTCTGCCGCAGTTGGATTTTCTGGCAGAGGTCCTGGTAATGGGGTATCAATGACATCCTCCTTACCTTCAGATTTCAGAACAAGCCTTAGCATTCTTTCCCAGTTGGAAAAGTTTTCCCCTGTTAACCTATCCTTCTCAAGGAATGGTCGCAAATTGTAAACGTTGTTGTCATTGTTATTACGGCTACCCATCTAAGTCAAAATAAGGCAAAGTTTAATTATTATGTTTAATAAAATTAAAGTACCATAAAACGCATTCATTTGGTAACTTTAAAACACTTTATTCAATGATTAAATGATCCCTATTGAATTTTAAGTGATTCCAAGATCCTTTATTTGTGCAATAATTGACCAGAGTGAGGCCCTGCCATCAACCATTACATTTTCAAGGTGAGTAAACTCTTTACTGATTACAACTCTTGCAACTCTTGGTTGAATAATTAACCATCACATGTTTAATTATTACCCTTAGCTTCAAGGTTCTAAACGCTTTAGGTAACCTTGTTGAGTATAACCAATTAAAATTGTAGAATGGGTCCTACCCCCACTTCCCCGAGATATATTATGATGCTCTGCTGAGGGCCGACCCATCATAAACGATCAAAGGTTTCGTCGGGTTTTTAATTGGAAAAGCTGCCTCAATATTACTGGGATCTAGATTTATTATGTTGTGATTATTTAGTGAACTCTAGCGCATCATCAATCAACATAAATAAACCTAAACATGCATAATCAACTAATGCAATAAAATAAACATGACGTAGTATGGCCCCTTAGTCCTAAGAAAACTAGAAATGAAAAATGCTCCCACTTGAATCATCATGGATCTTCATCCACCTTGCTCCTTTGGGCCTTCACTTCATGGGCTTCTTTTGGGCTAACACCATTTAAATAACTATTCTATTTACATTAAATAAAAGTTATAAAATACTTAACGGTACGCAGACCGTATTTAGATTACAAAAATACATCACGATGCGCAGATCGTATTTAAGAATCTATGGGCCATACTAGTCTATATATAGCAACATAATATCATATATTATAAAAGTGCCATATAATAAATCACTCAATATGCTTGTCTAAACTACAACATCGAATGTTCATAATAAAGTCAACGCATTTCCTAAAATATCTTATATATTAATCATAATTAGATAATATCATATATTATTCATGACGGTTCATAAAATATCATATATTTAATTTAGTCATGAGATAGAATCAAATCATATTTTAATCTAGAAAGATAAATCATATTTAATCTTCCATGATTATCCTAACTAATTTAGGAGATTCTATCCTAATTACTAGCCAATCAAATAATTTTAAAATCAATTACATCCTAATCTAATTATGGGATAATCACATTGTTTAAATCAATTATTATCCTTTTGGAATATGCTCAGAATATCCTAGTCAATCTTATCCATAATTAAACACTTTAATTTAGGATAATTACCAATTTAACAACTTAAATATGGATAATATCAAATATAACAAGTTTTGAATATTTGATTTTATCCTAAAATAAAATATCTTATCCAAAAAATAAATATTTTATCGTTTAAAAATAAAAGATTATATTTTCAAAATATTTTAACTTATCCAAAATAAACTGATTTTATCCCAAAATAATTCATAATTATCCTGAAATAAATTTTTTTTAAAACAGAATTTTTTTTTTTTTGAAATTTCCGCAACCACCAACGCCAGCCACCGTGGTTGGCTAGCCGAAGCTAGCCACGGTGGCTAGCTGCCGTGACAGCAGCCACTGCCACAAAAGGCAGCAGTGTGGCAGCTGCTACTGCCGGGGCTGCAGGCCACCGTGCGTGGCCAGCCAAGGCTAGCCACGGTGGCTGGCTGCCTTGCAGCAGCCACTGCCGCGCAAGGCAGCAGCACCCCGGCGCTGGCAGCCGCGGCAGCAGCCGTGCAACGGTTGCACGCTGTTGCCCACATCCACCTAGGACCGCCACGCTCCCCTCCCTCCCTCTGGACTGACCACCTGGTCGGCAGCCGCCGTGGCTGCGCCACCCAGCCGCGGTTGTCGACCAAAATAATATTTTTTTTTTTGTGTTTTTAATTTAATTAAAATAACATTTATCCTAATTAAATTAAATCAGTCCATAAGATTAAAATTAAATCATATTCAACTTTTAAAATTAGGGTTTATCATAAAATTAATCCTAATTAAATTTTAACTTTTAAAATTAAATCTATGATCATACATAAAACATTTTTATGCATAAATCAATCCAATTAAAATTATGAAACAAATTTAAAACGTAATCAACCAAAATAAGCATCAAAATTCATAATTTTAAGGCTAATAAGGTTTGAATTTTCGAATAAATTAGGGTTAGGGTTCGAAATTTTCGAACAATTTTAGGGCATAATTCGGTCCTCTTCATGGCTATTTGAGCATAATTAAATCGCATTTAATAGATTCCAAAAGTTTAATCATATTAAATATAATAATCGAACCATGTTTGTTTGTTGCTTTTCTCAAACTCTTTTGAGATTTATACTACTCCCACTTGACCTTTTGGAACAATTTCCATAAGGGCATCTACTTGAGCAACAAACATTTTGTGCTAAGTATGATTTGTGTAGTAGTACCCCGTGCTCTGTGTAGGAATTGATCGTGCATTAAACGCTTTAATATAATATTTATTCCTAGCTTTGTAGAAAGACTTTATGAGAACTCTTCTTATCCATATCATATGTGGAGTCTTTGCTACACTTGATTTGACATATATAGTTTGTTTAGTTTTGTAGCTTATCTTAAAAGTATATCCCTTGAACAATGGTTGGAAGATAGGTAATTTTCATCCATTATCAAAATATATCTCATATAGATTGATAGCTCCCTTCATAAACACTTCACAAGGTTTTATTTCGGAGTTTGTCGTAAAACGATTTCACAACTCTTGGATGTTCATCAATGTCTTGGCTTAAATTCTTATTATTACGATCATATCGCAATAATTTGAATGTGTTGCCAAGTATATGTCTTGACTTAAATTTTCACAATTACAATCATATTGTAATGTAATCATTATGTTGTCAAGTATCACTGAACTTCATACTGAACATTTTGAACTTTTCAAAATTTTCACTCTTATGCTTCAACTAAGCACATGTGATCATATCACAAATGAAGTTTTATTGTGCGTCTCTAGTCTTTGAACCTTTGGTTTTCTTACATCAATATGTATTCGGCCTTGAGTTCACATCATCATTTCTCTAAATGGTGATTTTGTAAAAATTTCAAATTAGAATGATAATTACATATATCAATGGATTCATAATCTAATGATATTGAAAGTCCATCCCTTTGGATCTTTCGCATGCAATGTTCATTTTGTTCGAATTATTTGACATTTTAGAGACAAATCATTTATAGAAATGGTTCAATTATTTCTATCATATAGAACTTTGAACCTATTTAGCAACTCAAAACACATTATGACTCAATGAAGCATAGAATAACATTTATTCCACGTTTTTGAATCTTCGATGCGTAGTCATTACTAACATTGAATGGTGTTTTGATAATGGCAAGAATGAATAACATTTATTTAATTCTAGCCAATAACAAGGTAAGGTGAAATATAGGTTCTACTTGTAAAGTTGCAACTTTTGCTTCCAGACTCGTAGATTCTACTTGTGAAGTAGCAACATTTGCTTCTAAACTTGTAGATTTATTTCTCCTTTAGCCATACTTCTTCATTTAGTTCAACCTCATTCTCAATGAGAGAGAACTAAACAAGACATCATATGTCCAAGAAGTAGTAGCAATGTGCTAAATCAATTTCTATAATATACTTCTTAAATTGGAACATTTCCATTCTTTTACCTTCCAACTATATGAGGTAGTTTCTAATCAATTGGAATTGGTCCATTTAATTTGAAACATTTGTTGTTCATAACAACTTTTAACATGTAAGTAGTTCTAGGTTTGAGAAGTAGCAACTTGTTTGCATTTCTTGGCCTATAACTTCTTAATGCAATCCTCATATATTCCTAAACCTTTCCCATTTGAGCCACTTAGAACACTTCTCTTAGGTTCAAAATGATTCTTTGCTTAACTACTTTAAGCACATTTCATGATTTTGCTAAGTCTATTCAATTATCATTCATATTAGAGTTTAATCAACTATTTAACTCTTATATAAAGTGGATGAAGAATAGCGTCATTTGATCAACTTTTGATCATAGAGATTTCCAATCACTTTCTTATATTCAATCATATTGAAGATAAGAGATTTTATTGGACTTTTATACTTGTCTTTTAGAGGGTTTGTACCTCCCATCTCATTATATCCCTTGAAACGCTTTTCAAAATGAAGATGTGTTGGCATTTTACTCAAACATTTTGAATAAAACCAACTCTAGACATGTGACATGGATTTCTAAAACTTGCCTTTTAGAAACATCTTAGCAAAATTTGAATATAGGTTTATGGATTATCTTTTAAACTTTTGAGAACGTTTCTCAACTTTATTTTCAATCGAGGAGATTATATATAATAATAAAATTAGAACGACATGTTACTTGTAAGTAAACGCAAAATTCAATTATGTTTAATAAAATTTAAAGTACCATAATCAATTTAAAATTTATTGGTAGCTTTAAAGCATTTTATTCAATTTTAAATGATCCCCATTGAATAAAATGATTCCAAGATCCTTTATTTGTGCAATAATTAACCAGAGTGAGGCCCTGCCATCAACTATTACACTTTCAAGGTGAGTAAACTCTTTACTGATTACAACTCTTGTAATTCTTGGTTGAATAATTAACCATCACATGTTTAATTATTACCCTTAGCTTCAAGGTTCTAAACGCTTTAGGTAACCTTGTTGAATATAACCAATTAAAAGTGTAGAATGAGGTCCTACCCCCACTTCCCCAAGATATATTATGACACTGTGCTGAGGGCCGACCTATCATAAACGATCGAAGGTTTCGTCGGGTTTTCAAATGGAAAAGCTGCATCAATATTACTGGGATCTAGATTTATTATGTTGTGATTATTTAGTGAACTCTAGCGCATCATCAAGCAACATAAATAAACCTAAACATGCATAATCTACTAATGCATAAATAAAACATGACATAGTATGGCCCCTTAATCCTAAGAAAACTAATAAAGCAAAAATGCTCTCACTTGAACCTTCATGGATCTCATCCATCTTGCTTCTTTGGGCCTTCACTTCATTGGCTTTTGGATCAACTGCAACTTGTAATACTATTCTATTCTATCTACTACTTAAATAAAATAAAATAAATTACAAAAATATTTAACGGCACGCAGACCATATTTAGATTACAAAAATACATCACGATGCGCAGATCGTATTTTCTATAAATAAGGGTCATATCTCCTCGTTTTCATCATTCACAACCATCATTTGTCTACTCTCTCTAAAAGCGAGAAGCTTCTTTCTCTCTATTCTTTTTCTAAACCATGTGAATATTTTATACAATTTGAATTACGTAGTACATGAGATTATGAGTTGGTGAATATATTTTTTTAAGAAAGTGAGTCACAATTATATAAAGTAATAATTATTTTATTAGATATTGAATAAAAAAAGAAAAAAAAAGTTTTGGAGGGAAAAGAAAAGCACCAGGAAATGATACGTGTCATTCCCGGTGTTTGTTTAAGTATTATGTTATTGATTAGTTGCAGAAAAATATATACATAATGTTTTTATGCAACCACACGCTTTTTTTGCAACAATCAATGTGACTGGAGTAACCCCTATAATATTGACGGAGTAACCCCCTATAACACAAACACATAACCCTTATAACACTAGCGGGATAACAACTATAACACTGAACGGGTAACCCCTATAACATTGACAGAGTAACCTCTAGAACGTTGACAAAGTAACTTCTATGCTAGCTATACGTAGTATCCAGCCACATAAAAGAGTAAGTTACTATATCACAAACAACTTCACATATTTAAAACATATTTTTGTTATTAGATCTTTGTAATATATTTCTATAACATATATAGAGTAATATTTTATTTATAGTTAAAATATTACTCCTTATTTAAAAATCAACAACGACCAAGAAGATGGTATGCTAAAATTTAATTTAGTATTTATAAATTAATTTAATTTAATATAACTCCCAAATGCTATCTTATGGAATAACCCCTATAACACTAGCCCAGTGACAAATAAGAAGATGAAGGCAAACTTTTTGCAATTTTCATTTTATTTTTTGTTAAAAAAAATACTCCGTAATAAAGTACATAAACAAGACTTGGATTTCAGCGGTAATGGGCTACATTAAAATTGGTTAATCGATCCTAGCAGCACAAATTTAGACAAATTATTTCAATTTACCATTTACCATTAAGTAAAACTAACCTTGACAATGATATTATTTCTCTGTTACCAAGTATAAGGCCTTTGTTGTTGTTGTTGTTGTTGTTTTCCCTGCAAAATGGATGCAATGGAGTAGTATGAGGTTAGTGAAAACAATCATATCATTGTTACATATTATTAGCAGGATTAAGAGTTGATTAAGAGAATTGTAATTAAGAGGAATAACTATTCCATTTTACACAATTCCAATAATGAGGGATAGTGACCCTAATAAGTTATTGTAAATTGTATAAACAAACGCAAATTTAGTGGATTTTTTCTTAACATTATTTTTTAGTTTACGTTTCCAAATAGTAAATTGAAATAATTTGTCTAAATTTGTGCTGCTAAGATTGATTAATTGGTTGTCCCTTGTCCCAAATTGGGTTAAATTGTTTTGAGAAATTTCTGTTGACAATTTGTTGGGTTATCACCAAAAAAAAAAAATTGGAGTAGTTTGTTAGGTTGATTAATTTTTTTAGGATTCTAGATTTTTTATATTTTTTTTGGCTTTTAGTTTAATTTATGGGATTTGCCTATCCCTTCAAACAAAGGTAACAATATAATTTTAAATACATTTATACTTTATCATATTGTATTATAGTATATATAATTGCAAGTTTCATGTTTATTGTCTAAGTATAGCTAATTTTTTATTGTTCATATGTGTTTATTGGTTTCATCGTTTCATGATTTATATCTCAAATTTTGTTTGTCTATTTAATCAATAATTATTTGGTTTGTATAATGCTATAATCTCATTTTTTTTTTAATTACTATCAAGTGACACCCATGATACTTTCAATTCACATTCAGGTATTGTAATTTTTGGTGCCAAATATAATTAAAGGGTTATTGGAGAATGGGAAAAGATTGTGGGATTAGCTTGGGAAATAACTGATGGATTGAAATTTGATCATAAATGAAAATTTATTAGTGGATTAATGGTGATGAAGAGGAGAAATTCAATGCGAGGAGAATAGGAAGATGAAACAAATTTGAAGCAAATAGCAACTCGTGTTCTTCCTATTTTTTAAAAAATTAAAAACTTATAAGAGAGGATTAATGAGGTGATGATATGTGTCATTTTTGGTTTGAGTTTTAAAATATTAGGTATAGAAGTAAGAAAGAAGAAGAAGAAGAAGAAGAAGTGGATTAATTAACGTCTTTGGGGATTGCTTGATAATAATTAATTAGTTATCAGTTACAAGCGTTTTGAAACTTGAAAGGGTTGGGAGTTTTAATTGCAAAAGACAATTATATTGTTGATGATAATTACTCCTTATAATGTTATGAGTATTTATTGATTCTGGGAAAAAATCTATATTTTTACCCACTTTGAGTTATACTTCGTATTATAAGATTTGAGCAAGATATCAACCTTATGGATGATAATAATAATAATACTATGACATTTGGGCAGCCTAATTTATCTCCTGGTGTTCGAGATGTAACAAAGAAAAAACAAATAAAATAACGTAGTTAAATAATTTTAAATACTGCTATATTATTATCTATATCACCCAAAGAATAATAATTTTTGTTATAGAAATAAAATTTAAATAAATACTAATGCACTATTATTAATTAAAACTTTATATATATATATTATAAATTTATATATAGTACCATTTAAATTTTAAGAGTTGTTTGTTTTAATACATGAACTACTAAAATTTAAGAATCAAGTATAAGGTTAGAGTAATTATAGAGCAAACTAAATACGGAGAATCAATAAGATTAAAATTATTTATGCACAAACCCTTTATTATACGTTATCTAATTTAAGATTCGTTTTAACTGAATAGGAATATTTACCCCATTAATTAGAGTCAATGGTTATAGTATAATTTGATAATATAACTTTTTGTCAATGGGCTAATAATTATATCATTTAATAAAAAAATATAATTATAATATTATTACTTTATATTATTCAAAAATAAATATTTAATTTTTTCTAGAATTAATAAAACAAAACAACAAAGGCCTTATACTTGGTAACAGAGAAAGAACATTGTCAAGGTTAGTTTTTATTTAATGGTAAATGGTAAATTGAAATAATTTGCCTACATTTGTGCTGCTAAGATTGATTAATTGGTTGTCCCAAATTGGATTAATTTTTTTTTGGGAAATTTCTATTGATAATTTGTTTTTTTTTTTTTTTTTTTTTTTTTTTTTTTTTTTTTTTTTTTTTTTTTTGGGAAATTTCTATTGATAATCTCTATTGATAATTTGTTAAGTTTTCACCAAAAAAAAAAAAAAAAAAAAAAAAAGGGAGTAGTTTGTTAGGTTGATTAATTTTTCGAGGATTCTAGATTATTTATGTTTTTTTGGCTTTTAGTTTAATTTCTGGGATTTGCTTATCCCTCCAAACAAAGATAAAAATATAATTTTACATACATTTTAACTTTACCATACTTTATTACAGTATATAATTGCATGTTTCATGTTTAATGTCCAAGTATAGCTGATTTTTGTTGTTCATTTGTGTTTATTGTTTCATCGTTTCATGATTGATTATCTCTAATTTTGTTTTTCTATTTAATCAATAATTATTTGGTTTGTATAATTCTATAATCTCATTTTTTTTTTAAAATTACTATCAAGTGACACCCATGATAATTTCAATTCACATTCAGGTATTGTAAGTTTTGGTGCCAAATATAATTAAAAAGGTTATTGGAGAATGGGAAAAGATTGTGGGATTAGCTTGGAAAATAACTTATGGATTTAAATTTGATCTTAAATGAAAATTTATCAGTGAATTAATGGTGATGAATAGTAGAAATTCAATGCGAGGAGAATAGGAAGACGAAACAAATCTGAAGCATATAGCAAGTCGTGTGCTTCCAATTATTTAAAAAATTAAAAACTTATAAGAGAGGATTAATGAGGTGATGATATGTGTCATTTTTGGTTTGAGTTTAAAATATTAGGTATAGAAGTAAGAAACAAGAAGTAGAAGAAGAAGTGGATTAATAAACATTTTTGGGGATTGCTTGATTAATTAATTATTAGTTACAAGCATTTCGAAACTTGAAAGGGTTGTGAGCTTTAATTGCAAAAGACAATTATATTGTTTACTAGATGTGAGCCCGTGCGATGCACGATTCTAGTAAATTATTTTATTTATTTTAAAATTTTGTATATTTATGAAGATCATTCATCAAATACATGGATAAACTTCCTAGTATCATAAGATGTTTTTTAATTTTAACACTATAGTTATCTTTTGTTGTTTTATTTATTTTATGTGACGCTTGAATTAAAAATCTCAAACCTTATTCGTTTATTTTGCTTATGTGACAATTTAAAGTTTTAATTCAAAAAATAAATGACAAATCTCTTTTTTTTTTTATTGATAAAAATAAGTCTTTTTCATATGTGTTTATTTAATATACTCGTTCGGTTTAAAATGTTAGTCTCATTTATAATCGTTTAACTATTAAAAATTATGGGGAATTCGTCATATGAAATTTAGGTTTATTCGTCTCAATGAGTACATTATTAAAATCAAACTTTTATAATATTTTCTAGGGAGAGATCAAAGATATTTGCGATAAAAAATTTACATTCATGTAAAAAAGATAATTATTACTTTTTTTTTTGAAAGAAGATAATTATTGGTTTTTTAAATTAATTTAAATTTTAATTATTCTCTATTCGTTGTTTTTATCTATGTATCAAAATTCTTAAATCTTATTCGTCACTTTTGCTTAGCTGGAGAGTAATTTTTTTAATTCTAAAATAAATTATTAATCTAATTTTTCATTGGACAAAATTATACCTTTTCTTATGTGGCGCGCCAAATACTCCCGAAAAATGTCTACTTTATTTATATATATTAGAATATAATTACTCCTTATAATGTTATGATTATTTTTTTATTTTGGAAAAAAATCTATATTTTTACCCACTTTGAGAGTTTGAGTTATACCTCGTATTATAAGATTTGAGCAAGATATCAACATTATGGATAATAATAATACTATGGCATTTGGGCAGCCTAATTTATCTCCCGGTGTTCGAGATATAACAAAGAAAAAACAAATAAAATAACATAGTTAAATAATTTTAAATAATGCTATATTATTATCTATATCACCCAAAGAATAATAATTTTTGTTTTAGAAATAAAATTTAAATAAATACTAATGCACTATTATTAATTATAACTATATATAATATAAATTTATAGATAGTAGCACTTAAATTTTACTAGTTCATGCACTGTTTTTTTTATTACATGAAATACTAAAATTTAAGTATCAAGTATAAGGTTAAATTAATTATTGAACAAACTAAATACTGAGAATCGATAAAATTAAAATTATTTATGCACAAACCCTTATTATACTTTATATAATTTAAGAGTCGTTATAACTTCATAGGAATATTTACCCCATTAATTACAGTAAATGTTTATAGTACAATTTGATAATATTATGTTTTGTCACTGGGCTAATAATTATATCATTTAATCAAAAATATAATAATAATATTATTACTTTATATTATTCATAAATATTTTTTTTTCTAGAATTAACAAAAGAAAACAACAAAGGCCTTATACTTGGTAACATAGAAAGAACATCATTGTCTAGGTTAGTTTTACTTAATGGTCAATGGTAAATACAAATAATTTGTCTAAATTTTTGCTACTAATATTGATTAATTGGTTGTCCCAAATTGGGTTAAATTGTTTTGGGAAATTTTTGTTGATAATTTGTTAGGTTTTCACCAAAAAAAAAAAAAAAAAAAAAAAAAAAAAAAAAAACCGGAGTAGCTTGTTAGGTTAATTAATTTTTCTAGGATTCTAGATTTTTTTATTTTTTTTTTGGCTTTTAGTTTCATTTCTAGGATTTGTTTATCCCTCCAAACAAAAGTAACAATATAATTTTACATATATTTTAACTTTACCATACTTTATTACAGTATATAATTTCAAGTTTTATGTTTATTGTCCAAGTATAGCTAATTTTTTGCTGTTCATTTTTGTTCATTGGTTTCATCTCATGATTTATATTTCAAATTTATTTTGTCTTATTAATTAATAATTATTTGGTCTATATATATAATGCTATAATCTCATACCAACTGATTTACGGGATATACTAGTATGTATGTTTTGGGAAAAATACTACTCGTATTATAAGTGGAAGTTATTATTGTTTCATTTAAAAAAGAAGTTATAGATTCTTTGTTTTACAGATAAGCTAATTATTTTCCAAAAAAAAAAAAAAAAAAAGATTGCACCATATTGAAGCATTGGTGTTTTGGAGAGTTGGGGTTAAACGTTGAAAAAACAACTCTTAATCATAGAATATTAACAGGTCATATAGAGACTAAATAGTATAAACATTATGAATTGATAATATTAATAATAAAATATTAGAGTATAATACATTGGGGTATTATATTATCATGGAATAATATAGACTTGGTGAGGAATATACGGCCTCTACTAGCTCTTCCCTTTTCACAATTTCATCACCAAATAACATATGCAACGTGATACCTAAAAAACTAGGTTAGTTGATTTTATTAACACGCGTCAATCACGTAAGAATTACATTGTAAAAGTCGTTATTCTAATTTAATCAATATTCATGAAAAGAACAAAAATAAACAAGATTCGTCTTGGCTTAAGTGATCAATCAACAATTAATCATTTAATTATATTCTTTACTTAACGCAAGATACTATGTGGAATTAATTAATTAAAAGTTCGTTTAAAGTGATCAAACTACACTAATTAATTAATTAAAGTTATTTTAAACAAGAAAATAATGTGATTGATCTAAGTGCTCTGGAATTTACCACTTCTCTTTGCTAGATCTTCGTTTAGAAGACTTATGGACTCCTTCTTGTTCGGGAACCTCCATCGTAATAACAAGTATTGAGAGGGGGTGATTGTTTAGGACAAGAGGGTTTGATAGTTCACAAAGTTTCTGCCAGAATTTTAGGTTAATTTATGTCTCTTTGAGCCTCGTATTAAGCCTCAATTTATAGGGAATGGGTACATTTAGGGTTTTGAACATTCTGCCGCAGCAGGTGTCACGCGCATCTGAATGGGTTGCGCGCGACAGCCCAACTCAAGTCATTGAGATGCGCTGCTTTGGGCAGCGCAACTGATGGTCTCGCGTACGATATTATGATAAGATTCGATTTTATATTTTTATGAAATCTGAATCTTTCGCAAGCGCATCACTAGTAGTTTCGCTGGGTGTTACGCGCAGCTAAATAAGTTGCGCGCGCTAGACCAACGCGACTCATTGAGATGCACGCGGATTTCCCTGCGGTAGCATTGAATTTTGACCTAGGCGCCTCTAAATCCGCCATAATTAGGCTTTAACTTCGGGCTTAAGCCTAATTATGACCGGACTTAGTTAATTGGACCTTATTTCATTTGTTTTTGGGTTAGGCTAGTCATTTTTGTGTCCTTGTGATTCAATCAGTTATCCATAAGTATTCTTCATGTTGACCCAACACGAATATGGTTTTATTTATCGTCATAGCACTTCCTGTCGGGACAAAAGGCCAAAAGTAGATGTCTACAGTAGGGCGGACCGCTTTCTCACAATCGGCTAGTATCTTATGACGGAGAAAAGCTTTTTTTTTTTTTTGCTCTTCTTTAGACAGCAGCTGAAATGGATTGTCAATATTGTCAGAAAGAGAGGAAGTAGTTCCTTTAGGTTTTCCCATATCTTTTCCCAACGACTACCTGATAAGGCGGTGCCTAAAAGTGCTAAGGGTAGGTTGTTCCTCTTCAATACTACTATCAGACATCTAATACACTAGCCTAAGCTAAAATGGCAGGAAAAAAAAATCGTAATCATGCAAAATAAAAACTTAGGGTTTGTAGATACCTTAGATTATTCGCCTTGAACAAAGGTATTGAATTGTTTCCCAATTGAAATCCGATTCCGTTTCGTTATAACAGTGCCTGCTATGAGAATGACAAAAATCTCTCTCAAATTCGCTCTATTTTTGCTTGCAGAAAGGATAAGAATGAAAAGCAAGTAAGGGAATAACCAGAATTTAGGGGGTTAAGAAGTGACGATTGATATGACCGTCCTGTCAGGGATCCAATGACAAGGGTAATTTTGCGATTTTAAAGTTTAAGCGTTAGATTTTTGACACGTGTCACAACACTTTTAGAGTTCCCGCCTAACCAATAAAACGATTGCCATTCTTATCAGGTATCTAGTTTGCAATCGGTAAAAAAAATATATATAAAACAAAAAAAAGGCTGGGGGGTTTGTTACTTTAAGTAGACCTTGTTTGCAGTCGACAAACAAGGTCACTTGGGTGAGAAAATGGAGTTTTTTCTCTCCCTTATTGTGTTAAGTAGACCTTGTTTGCAGTCGGCAAACAAGGTCACTAAGGGGGAAAAACGGAGTTTTTTTCGCTCCATTATTGTTTTAAGTAGACCTTGTTTATAGCCGGCAAACTAGGTCACTTGGGAGGAAAAACAAAGTTTTTTTCACTCCCTTCTTGTGTTAAGTAGACCTTACTTAAAGCCGGCAAATAAGGTCACTTGGGGGGGAAAACGGAGGTTTTTTGCTCCCTTCTTGTGTTAAGTAGACCTTGTTTGCAGTCGACAAACAAGGTCACTTTGGAGCGAAAACGGAGTATTTTCGCTCCCTTATTGTGTTAAGTAGACCTTGATTGTAGTCGGCAAACAAGGTCACTTGGAGGGAAAAACGAAGTATTTTCGCTCGCTTATTGTGTTAAGTACACCTTGTTTGCAGTCGGCAAACAAGGTCACTTGGGGGGGAAAACGGAATTTTTTTCGCTCCCTTGTCGTGTTTAGTAGACCTTGTTTCCAACCGGCAAACAAGGTCACTTGGGGAGAAAACGAATTTTTTTGTGTTAAGTAGACCTTGTTTGCAGCCGGCAAGCAAGGTCACTTGGGGGGGAAAACGGAGTTTTTTTGCTCCGTTATTGTGTTAATTAGTAGACCTTGTTTGCAGTCGGAAAACAAGGTCACTTAGAGGGGGGGGGGGGGGAACAGAGTTTTTTCGCTCCCTTATTGTGTTAAGTAGACCTTGTTTGCAGTCGGCAAACAAGGTCACTTAGGGGGAAAACGAAGTTTTTTCACTCCCTTATTGTGCTAAGTAGACCTTGTTTAATTTGTAGTCAGCAAACAAGGTCACTTGGGGGGTAAAACGGAGTTTCTTCACTCCCTTATTGTGTTAAGTAGTAGACCTTGTTTACAGTCGGCAAATAAGGTCACTTAGGGGAAAAAACGGAGTTTTTTCGCTCCTTTATTTTGTTAAGTAGACCTTGTTTGCAGTCGGCAAACAAAATAACTTGGGGGGAAAACGGAGTTTTTTCGCTCCCTTATTGTATTAAGTAGACCTTGTTTCTAGTCGGCAAACAAGGTCACTTGGGGGGGGGGGGGGGGCGGGAACGAAGTTTTTTTGCTCCCTTAATATGTTAAGTAGACCATGTTTACAGTCGGCAAACTAGGTCACTTGGAGGGGAAAACTGAGTTTTTTTCGCTCCCTTATTATGTTCAGTAGACCTTGTTTGCAGTAGGCAAACTAGGTCACTTAATAAAAAAAATAAAAAAAAAAAGAGTTTTTTCGCTTTTATATACCCCAGAAAAATAATTCTTAGTTCTCTTGATCGTACTTCAACATAACCAAGTTGGCACATCCCAAGTTAAGGTGAAAAATGCTAGACAGAGTGAAAGAAACATATGACCCAGACTTGCTCTTCCAATTCGAAGACCATAATAGACATTATTGCACATAAGTGAGAACATTAGCTATTCTAACGTCCTCACTTGGAGGGCTAGTTGTATGGGGAGATACGATATCTAGTACAGTGGCGATATCAATTCGTTTACAGTCTAAACGGGTTTGGATTTATAATCATAAAACCCATATCGGTAATATCACATAACGACATTGATATCGGCACCTCTTCAAATTCAGCACGTGGTGTTGGTTAATCGACACTTGGCATAAAGTGGTTGGCAGTTGAAGTTATTATAAATAAGTAAGATTATCCCAATTGAAAGGTAGCATTTATTACTCTCGCTCCCTCTTCTTTATTTCTCTCTTCATATCATATTTTCTTTCTCTTAAACACTTTCCAACTTTATCATCAGAGTGGTTATCCCTGGATTCACCCCGGGGTTAGCTAATCCTCATTTCCTATGTAGGTGCTTAGCCAGACGATAAGGTTTTTACAGATTTTGTATATATGTTGTCGGATCCAAACCGGAACATAAGCCTTCTCAATCACAGCCAGAAACTAAAACTATAAATATTTTTTTCCCGATATATATAGAAAGTATAATCAACACATAAAACTAGTAAAAGATTACTTCTAGCTCAAATGGCCAATTCATAGGCAAAATTGACTAATTCTATACTACCGTAACTATTATTAAAGCATCAAGGAAAGAATATATAGTAATCACAGTGGCTCTAATCTCCAGAGCGCATGAGGTGATGATGATGATGATGAGGAGGAGGAGGAGGACCTTGCACAATACTAAAGCGTTCGAGTTTGACAGTATCGTTCAATATGCATATTGATTGATCCACCCCTGCATCACAGCAGCTTAAGTTCAAACCACATCATATGATAGACCTCGAGTGCAGCACGTACAGGCCGGCCAGGAGAACAATTCTCAAACTCTCCTCCATATGTACTCCTACCTCCTAGACAGAGTTTGTAACATTGTGGTGTTTAGTCTTTACGTTCAACTAGGAGAGGTTTGAACGTTAACATCACACCTACGAGTTCCACCACATTGAGGAGGAAGAAGACTAAGTGTGTGCCTGCATAATGCCATCCAGAATCCGAGTTAGCTTAGTTTACAGTACAAAACTAGAGCAACTAACCAACTATATGTCTCAAAGTAATCTTTTTGTTACACCTCGACACATAGATTAGGAAAGGCGGCAGTTGTGTATGAATAAATCTTGAAACTACAAAGTATATAATAATAAGAAAATGCAAATATACTGTTGGAATTTTAAGAGAAGAAGAGGTTATATGATACATTATAGTCTTATAGTAAACTATTGATAATCATACTTTGTAAAAAGCTTTATAAATGAACTAGCCTTGTGGCCCGTGCAATGCACGGGTTATTTCTATAAAATTGTATTGAGAGATAAGTGAGGAATTATCAGTAAGTCATTATAGGGTATAATATGTAATTGGAAACATGATTAAAGAAATTAAAATTTTAGAACTTTAATCGAAAAAAAGGCTTAAATAAAAGGTGGAAGTGCTAAAATTAAAGAGAGAATAGGAAAAGGTTGAATTAAAGGGGAGAGAAGAAGATGAAGAGATGGAGTGTGTATGAAAAATAAAGTATAAATTTAATGAAAGAATTAAAAAAAATGGTGTAATAAAAAATTAATAGTGTAAGATGACATGTGGCACTATGGTTGGGGAAATGTAATAGAATGGATGGGGACATGTGTCTTTCTTAGTTTCTTGGTTATAGTTTTTAAATACTAAGTATAGATATCAACATCAACATTCTGGTTTGGAATGCAGCAAATTCTTTTCTTTATATTCTGTTTGAAATGCATCAAATTCTTTTCCTTATATTCTGTTTGAAAGCTTTTCAAATCAATATGAACATCAACAGCACATCTGCACATGTCAATGTCAACATTTTCACCTACCTATCATGAAATCGGGTAGCCAAACAAAATAAATGCAATTTTTCTAAGGAGAAGTCCTGAATTCCAAATGTTCACAGTTCATTCATCTAATTTCTTTTCTTTTATTGGACGAGTTATTCCAACAATACAATATAACTTAATACGTTATATACGATTGCTATATGCACACAAACTAAGGCTGCTGAAGAAAGACTGTTGATTTGGTAAGTGTGTGCAAGGAAAGGGTGGATAGATAGTGAATAAAAAGTTTGGCATGTGTAAGAAAAAGGAAAAACTGTAACAAAAGTGATCAGAAAGGTGTAAATATTGTGAGGTAAGGTAGTATGTGGGTTTGCCAAAAATTGAATAAATCGTAAGTGTAAAGAACTTTCAGGAACAAACTTTGGAAAACTTAAAAAAAAAACTTTCAGCAATGAAAACTATATTGTGTTTCAAAGGTAATTAAGTCACTGCTTAAGAACGCTTGTATAGAAAAAAGAGTGACATGCATTTTCACGATGATTGATGCAGCAGCAATGTAACAAAATGAGAAGTACTCTGTGTATAGAAATACTTGGTATAATTCTCTAGAGTCTAGACTGTACCTGGGAGGAAGGAAGCATCTTGACGCTTTTCTGACCATGAAAGCCTAAAAATTACATAAACAAAAACACGATATAAGAAGAAGAACCATACAGAGCTATCAAACATACAAACATGGTTAAATTTCCAATAAAACCTGGAGATTATATAAACAAACAAACTGAAAGGACAACTCCAATCATTATTCTTATGTCCTCAAGGCCTCTTAAGGGCACCTTTCATCAAAATTTCCAATAAAAGACTAATACTTGATATGGTAGTGTCTCGAAAAGGGTAGACAGTACACGGTAGTATAATCACTGGAAAGGGGTGTGGTGCATTTTGTAGTAAACAAACTAAGAAACAAAAGCACTTACAATGCACCACCACAAGCTGGACCAATTGCTTTAAAAAGGGACATGGCAGTCATAGAAATTCCGTTGGCTGCTCCACGTTGATCTTGATCCTGTGTTAACAAAATATTCATCTCAAGTGCATAGAGAAATTATTCATGTAATATAACTTTGCATGAGGAACAGTTAGAAGGTCAAGGTACAATACCACAGCTCGGTTTTGCAGAATAAATGTGCTGGTGATGATGCATATCTGATCATAGATTACGAAATAGAATAAAATTAGAAATAAACTACCAAAGGGGAACATATATCTTCAACTATTACTCATACTAAGACTAAAGTGCTCTTTGATCTTGATCCCTAGTAGAGACATTTAAATTGCATGGCGGATTAAAGATACCATATGTTGCTAAAATATTTAAGTAAAACAAAGTTTGTTTGCTTTACTTACTGATAAACAATTCTTGATCATAGAGGCAGAATTTAACAAGATGCTAAGGCTTAGCCCTGAAAACAATGCAAGGAAAGGATAACTTTGTAGCAGAGGTATTGACAACGCCTGCAAGAAGAAGTAGGTAATGTTATCATACTCGCGCGCATTAGTCATGGAAAACAAGCATGAATAATCACACGGTTAAAAAAAGCATACCCCACAAATTCGAGCAAACATGACAGGTCCAAAGAATTTGTTCAAGTATGGATATAAGATGAGCTGAAAAACCATCATCCCAAAACCTTTGAAAGGAGACAGGAATGAAAAATATAAAGAAAGGTTAGTGCAATCTGTGGAAGCAAAAATAATATTGAAGTCATTCATTTATAAGAAGCAAGTAGAATTTTACACTCTTAAAGATAACTCTTCATTTGTAAACCATAGATGACTTTACTTAGATGCTATATAACTGATGACTTTACTTAGATGCTATATAACTGACAGTTTGAAAATCAGACAAATAGTATACGACGTATATCTTCATAATAACAGTTTCGCAACAAAAAATAGATTGAACAATATACCATAAAACTAAGTATGCATATATGATCTGCCCCTATGAGTTTAAGCTTTTGAAAGTACAAGCAATAAGGTAACCAATAAACGATTCCTCTATACCTGTGACAGAAAGAACAACACCTACGTCTTCAGAAGAAAAGCTTAATCCTCCAAGTTTCCTTGGGCTTACTGCCCACAATGAGAATATCTATAGAAATGATGATGTTCTAAGTCAAGACAACTAATCCAAAACCGAAAAATAAAGATTGCAACAAGGATAGTTCATATCTACAAAATTGGACAGCTAATTCTAAACAAATATAGCTTGCAAATAGTAGATGTTATATCAAAGTTGGTATATGGACTATACATGTATCACAAAGAACCCAACAGAGAAAGTGAGGGATAGCTTAAGTGGTTAGAGCTTCCCTCCCGGTCCCAGGAGATTCTGGATTAATTCTCACCTCCGCCCTTGTGGCTCTCTAAACACCAAAAAAAACAAAGAACCCAACAGAATAAACCCTAAGTCTGTGTGCAACTTATAAATTCGTGCTTATGAATTAATCGTTGTGGCCTCATATATATTGTAATGTTAGCATTTGAGGTGATTTAACATGTCCTCTTGTACAAAATAGAAAATGAAATACATAATCCAGATATTATGTACATTGATTGAAGGAATGCATGGTTTCTGACTTGTGATATACATTGCACTTCAAACTTATTTAAAGTTGAAGACTTCTTAGAATGCTGTCAAAAATAAGGAAATTGCAAGTAATTGCTACTGTAAATATTTTTTGTGAGCAAGATTTTCAGAGTAATATTAGGAGAAAGATGAGTAACGCTTACCTCAGTGTAAGCCATATCATGCAGTGAGAAAATACAATACACAATAATAGAGGACATCAAAGGCCAATTTCTGAATAAGCTTTTCGCAGATACGTCAGCTTGTCCTTCAATTTCCTTCCCACTGCTCTTCTCATCTGCGCAGTAGCTTGCAGCTTCCAACGCTTCATACGAATCATCCCCTGATAAGTTCTTTGATTTGTGCGTGTGCAATGACTCCTGTGCAACGACATTGCTAGTTAACTTAATTTGTAATGCCTATTGTGAAAGCTGAACAAGAACTGAATAATTTTGTATTCATAACAAAATTTAACCTCATTATTCAACTTACACTAGTATGAATAAATTTATGGAAATTGAAGAAATTTACATATCATGGATTCAAGGTTAAGATCACACTTGAGAAGTCTTGATAATTTCTTTAGCTATACTTTTACAAAGCAACAGATAAAGGGACTAACCGGAAGCCAAAACGAACCAACAGTGATTACTGCTGCAAATGCAGATGTGATAAGGCAGGGCAAAAAGTACGGAAATCTGCAGCAAACATACAAATTTGCATTGTTATAACACCTGAACCAGATTCAAGGAATATCATCACACGAACTCCTTAATTCAAAACCATTAGCCCCAGGCGTATGAGAACTGACCTTCCAAACAATGACTCTTGGGAAAATATCTGAGGGTACTTTTCTGCAGGCTAAAGAATAATGAAAATGTCTCAGATTAATGACTTATTTGTACTAAGGGGTTCAAAATTATTAATGTAAGAGAAGAATATATTGCAACGACAGCTAAGTACCTTCAGACATTACACCATGCAAGCTACTGCATGAACTAATGTATTCCAACAGATAATTTCAGAGAAGAACCAATGCATACAGTCCTTTATCTAGAGCTTCAGGGCTAGGCTTCAGCAGTAAATTCTACAACACGGTTCATGTGGAGGGGAGGGGAGAATAGGTTGACACTACGTTGTTACCACAACTCTGTAAGGACCGTAAGTCTGTAACTAGTTATAAACAGGACTAGATATTGTCCTGGTTCATCTACTAAATTACATTTCAACTTCTAGTTATCTTCGCACCATGACTAGGTGCTCTTTCCAATAGAAAATTCTAAAGAAATGTAATACTACAGGATTCTTGCTCAAATCAAGCAGTTAAACAAGATTAACATGAGCAACATCTGTGATTTAACAATACACGGAGAGATGACAGCTTACCTGGGAAAGTAAACCTCCAAGTGCCGGTCCAATGATCAACCCTATACCCCAAGCTGTAGTAATCTGTACAAAGTCAAAATGTATAACAGAATTGTTCCTCAATTACTTACTAATATACTGGACTTAGTTGGTGCATGAATTAGCTGAAGAAGCTTACCATGGACATGCCTACAGCCTGATGTTCTTCCCGACAAATCTCTGATACATAAGCCTGCTCATAATGAAAAATTAACCTTGTTATTTGAGAAGAAAGTGATTAACATTAGAGAAAGGAAAAAACAATCTTAATACTAGATGCACAATACACAGCCATGTACGGAGGAAGTCGTTGAAAGAGATTTATGCAAAACAGCAAGCCTTACCTTAGCAGGCCCAAGTAATCCACACAAACTTCCTAAAAGGAATCTTGCTGAGACTGCCATCCAAAAGTTTACACTCAGACCAAACATAGTGTTGAAAATCACCCTGAAATGTGACAATGACCAGAACAATAAATAACAGCATGCACTATTATTGAATCAGGTAGAAGAAAGCTGAATTAGAAATGGGAGTAGAAATGGAAGTATTTGGTTACTAACACAGCTATTGTTCCTGTAATGATGATAGGCTTCCGACCATATCGATCAGCAAGTTTCCCCCAAACTACAGAAGTCAATGCCCGTCCAAACATGAAAGCAGATCCTTTGACATAAAATAGACACCATAAAGGATCAATTCTCTATCTTCTTATGAAAATACACTGAAATAAACAAGTATGCAAAAGAAACAGAAAAAGAAATCTCACCAACAAAACCTGCATAATATCCCACATCTGCCTCTTGCTCAGCTATATGGAAATCTCTAATCTGCACATATATATATATAATTATTGTCATACAGAACAAGTATATAGTATTAGTCCCCCCTAAAGAATGCTAGAGACCACAATATCACACTCTTCAGACAAAACAACTGCTCTAGGTGAATTTAAAATTGGCTTTATATGTTTCACTCTTTATTATATGAGGACTGAACTTTCATAAATTTATTAATTAGCTATTTATAACACCAGTGCTAATAAATTTATTATATTTTCCTTTTCAATATCTGTAAATGAGGATGCTTCTTGGTAAACATTCTGCTATCAAATGTTTTTCACCTTACAACATATAAAGGACAGCTCTTTTTTTTTTTTTTTTGGTCTTAATAAATTTTTGGAAAAGGGAAAAGAAAGTCGTCACTAAATTTCCTACACGTTCCTAGCAAGGCTACAAAACCAAGCTGCAATGGGTAATATCAGAGGCTAATATCTATCTTGCTCCACATTGCAGCCTGTAACACAACATACTTATATACTTCCTAGCTAAAACAACCTTCCAGCTTTATGAGAAGCTTAGAATGCAACGCAGCCGTTCTCCGGAATAGAACTTCCTCCTTATATCTGTTGTATTGCTTTCTTCTATTGACTCACAATTTTAATCATAACTTTAGACATAGCAGAATAGCAGAGGAAGTGCAGCACAGATGGCATGCTAAGCATACTAATGATAGTGAGCTCATGGTTTTGTTAATTTGTGTACAAAAAACATCAAATTTAGCAACATTTATTTCTTACCATGAAGTAAAGAAATGGGAAGAGCGATGATATTGGCAGAGCTGCACATAAAAGACAGGGAATAGATCAGAGTTCTATAATACGATTATGTATTATTAGTCCCGAGTTCTATCACAATATTTGCAAAGAGAATAACAAGAACTTTCTATAATCTATATAATTCAATCATTGAGAAAACTGCAAATTGCAACTTATGAGCTTCACATGTTCAATCATAAAGAAAATGCACATATTGGTACCTAAAGCTAGCTAAAATTTTGGTTTTAAACAAGGGTAACACCTATTAGCTTACCGTGTAGAATCAATAAAAATAACTTGTTTCAAAGTCTCAACTATCAACACAGCCATACAGACACCGTACCACCACCATTAACCCTTCATACCCTCCGCGCCACTCAGCTTACCACCAGAGCCATCTATCCTTTAAACACCCTCTCAAACCCCCCCCCCCCCTGCAATGCCGCTATGTTGGCTTGGTCTGTCCTGGCCTTTGTCCATAGGCCCATGATTATTCCACTAGAGTTGATTCAACCCGGCTAGTCCAAGCTGAAATGCATTTTTTTTTTCTTTTCCCTTTTGATGTGAAGCATGTTAGCATGATGTTGGAATATATCTTTGTCAACTTTTACAAAATTAGACTCAGAATAGTCACAAATACACACTACTCTAATGCTCAAGTTACTAGAGTTCAGCTAAAGTATTGCACCAACAGAAAATATTCAACCTTTTCATTAAACTCTTGACTCTACATTCTCTCCCTAATCAACAACAACCAATCATTGTACATATAACATAATATTGAAAAAGAAAGCCGGAAAATCAATTCATTCTAACAGTCAACTCATACCATTGCACAAGACAATGATCCAAATGCTAGCCAGTAATTTCCAGGGTATGCTATCATCAGTATCTTTTCGCTTTTCAATCTTACATCCAGGACAATCCTCATAATATACCTTCTTCAATAGCGGGACTTTGCGCTCATCCTCCATTTTTCACCAATAAGATACTGATAGTATTGCCCTGCCTCAATAGTCAATACTACTTACACCTGATCAACATAAATATTTCATATCAATATATCATTACACCCATATAAAAACAGCATATAAATTTTATAACTAATCATCAACTAACAAGAAGTTAAAGAAGAACTTTAGAACAATGTTGTCTTATATATCATTTTAACTATACCAGCTGATATATTCAACAAAGTGCAATATTATATGGGCCTCAGAAAAATGTCTTTTTTTTCTTCCAGTTTCAGGCTTTCTGAGGATACAGTATATATAGTTTCATGTAATTTGTTAATTTGCCGCTTAAGGGCAGATGAGAAATGAGTCACAGAAAGATGCTGCGAAATGATCATCACATGCGTCACCTTTTTACTTTTCAGTACAAGTAATCACAAACACACAAAATCGGCATCTGATAAAACTTGTTACTGAATTTTCTTGGCTTACATAGCAAATTGGGAATAATTTAAAGTGTACCTTTCGTTTTCATTTGATTTCTTTTTTGTCTCAATGTGTTTCATGCGTATGGTATTTTAACTCTTCATCATTCCAAATCTTGACTTTGGTACTCAATCACAACTTGATTTTGCATAGCTCAAATTAAGTTTGTACCAACTATTTTTAATTTTGAAAAGATTTATGGGATCTGTAAGATTAATGGGATCTGATGGGATTAATATATGTCAAAGATCTCATTAATAATTCCTAAAGTATTGATGAGATCTGATGGGATTAATATAGAAAATAATCCCATCAATCTTCCTACAAATATCAAAATAATACAATAATGTCTAATATCATAAACCTTTTATTTTTTTATTTTTGACAAAAAGAACCGATTTGTAAAAAAAAACATTTTAAAAGCTTTTTATTTAAAAAAAAAACCACCACATTCTCTCTTTTTTTATTATTTTTTTTTAGAGAAAACCTATTTCCCTAATTACCCTTTAATTAACTTAATTAAACTCTAATTTCTTTTTTTTCTTCTTTTTTGAATATAATTAACCTCTAACCCATTAAATTACTAAATAATTAGATTTAATATATATATATATATATATATATATATATATATATATATATAAACCACCACCCCCTCCCCTCCTCCTCCCCTTCTTCCTCCTTTCTCATCCCATGTAATCAACCCCCCTCCCCCCATCGGACCCGCTGTGCAGATCCCCTACCGACGACCTCCTCCACTGCCAGACAAACCTCACTTTTTCCCTAATCACCGCCCGACAACCACCTCCTTGATTTTGAAAACCCTGGAAAATTAATTTGGGGGTTTTTAATTTTGTGCATCTTGCTGGCAATTAATGCTTGTTTTGGTTTTGATTAGGTATGTATGTGATGCTAGGGTGATTTAGAATCAAATCGAGTTGGACTTGATTTGAGTATATAAGAGCCAAAAATACGAAGGGTGTGGTGGTCGCCAACGGTGATTAGGGGGAAAGAGAGGGTCAACCGGCGATGGAAGTAGGGGCCTGTTCACATTTACTTAATTTCAGTTCAGTTCAGTTCACTTCAGCTCCAATCAGTTCAGTTCAGTTCAGCTCTTAATTTCCCTCTCTCATATAATATTCATTTCAGCTCAGTTCAATTCAGTTTAGGTCAGCTCAGTTCAGTTCAGGTTAGTTCAGTTCAGCTCAGTTCAGTAATTGTAACAAAGGAAAAACGGAAAAGAAAAATCCAACCTTTGAGCAGTCTGACATTAAAATTCCAACCTTTCATAAATCTCATAAAAATCCAACATTTATAACCCACCTTCTTTGACAGATCCATTTGACCTTTAACCTGTTAAACATGTTAATTTTTTTATTTTTATTTTAAAATTCTCACTTTCCTTCTCACTCCTCTTCTTTCTCTCTCCTCTCTACACCACCACCAGTCCACCACCTCTGCCACCACTTACCCCACCAGTCCAATTTTAATTTTAAAATTAAAAAAAAAATCCCTTCTCACTAGCACCATATTCCTAGCCACCACCTCTACCACCACCGCCGTTACCCCACTGTCGCCAGCCCTCCCATCCAACCACCGGTAAATCTCTTCCCAATACGCCAGCACGCCTGCAACCACTCTCCCTAACACCAGCACTGCCCAAACCCGCTTCTCCTTCGTTGTTTGGGTTTAATTTTCTGGGTTTGGGTTTAATTTTGGGATTTGGGTTTAGTTTTCTGGGTTTGGGTTTAACTACGTGGTGGCTTTTAGGGGTGTCGTGGGTGGTCGTGTTTGGGGGTGGTCGTGTTTGGGCTTTAGGGATTTCATGCGTGGTCGAGTTTGGGGGTGGCTGCGGTGGTCAGTTTCGGGTAAGTGGTGGTAGGATTTAAGGGTATGGGTGGTCGGGTTTCAAGGTGGTCGCGGGGGTTGGTGTGGTGGTTTCAAGGTTGTCGAGTTTCAAGGTGGTAGGATTTAAGGATATGGGTGGTCAGGTTTCAAGGTTAGGGGGCGGTGGGGATGGGGATGGGGTGGTGAGGTACGGTAGGGATGGGGTGGTCAGGGAAGGAGGTAGGGTTGGCTTTTTGATTTTATTATATTTTTTTAATTTTTTTCTTTTCTTTTTTTTTTTTTTTTGTTTTTTAATGATTAAAAAAATAATTGACCAATTAATGATTGACACGTGCAGTGGCACATAACTTACAAAGATAGGTCATCAACAAGTAATGGATCTGTTAGAGAAGGTGGGGTATAAAGGTTGGATTCTTATGAGATTAATGGAAGGTTGAATTTTAATTGTCAGACCGCACAAAGGTTGGATTTTTAGTTATTTTTCCTTAAACAAATCCACTCATTAATAAAAAACTTACGACATCCACAAAAACAAATATATAAAATTGAACAAATAAGGGTTTTCTTCATCAAATCTACAATCATGGAATACACCTTGCATCATGTACATTTCTCGCAAACATCGTTGAAATATACAGCCTTTTTTGAGAGACGATTTAATGATTTGTTCTAGCCATAAGGATGATTTTCATCTGATTCACTTGAACATATCAGAAAATTCGATAACAGTTGCGATTCCGAACAAATCTTTACCAACAAACTTATAATAAGACAAAAGATGATTACCTTTTTTTAAAACCTTAACGTACAAAAGAACCCTAAAAAAATAAAAACTAAACCGACAAAAATTAACGACTCTACCATAGGGAGACACTCCAAGTCTCCACCATAGGGAGACGGTCAAACATCTACACTACTCTGTAGATTTATTAAAGCCTAGATTGCAAAACTTAAAAAAAAAAATAAGGGAAAAGGATCGACAATAGTCTTATTTCTAAAGAGATTAGACTATTTCCAACCTAAACGGCCAAAAAAATAGAAATCCCTAGAAGAGAGGATTAGAGAAGAGGAGAGGAAATGTCCTAGAGAATAGAGTATTTTTTTTATATACAAGAAATGTAAACTATAACTATTAGATTAAGGTCTTGTATGGTTGCAATTCAATAATAGGAGAATTACACATTCATAGGAAATGAGTTTATGGATTGTTGTTTGGTTATTATTTAAATGAAAAACTAGTATGTGTCCAGGGCGATGACCCAGGTAACCGGGTTGTTAGTTTGTACTAGTTGAGTTTGATAATCATGTTCCACTCTTTTCTTTTCTTTTTTTTTTTTTTTTTTGGGTATTGTTTTGATAATCATCTTGAAAATTTCATAATTTAAAAACAAAAATTGTATTAAGAAAAACATATTCAATATTTTATATGTTATGATTTATATATATATATACAACAATTATTGATTATATTACAAAAAAGAAAAACAAAATTATTATTTTTCATCAAATCGAAAAACAACACGGAGTTTTTCAAACTTCAATATTAAAGTTTTAAAATTGTCTTATGATCATTGCATGATGAGAACAAATAGGATAACTAAACACTAATCATTTAATCCAAATCAACTATAATTTTGTTGGGTAAAAAAACATTATAAATGGATAGCTAAGGTAGTAAGGATCTATTCTGATTAGCTGAATTGAGCTGAACTGAACTGAACTGAACTGAATATTTTATGAAAGAAGAAAATTAAGAAGTGAACTGAATATATTAGAGCTGAACTGAACTGAATTAAACTAAAAAATAAGTCGAAAAGAACAGACCCTAAGACATGTAACTTGATGATTGTTGGTATTAAGTTCAAGTCTTTGCATAAGCATTTTTAATTGTCAAATCAAATATATATTGTGATGTCCACACATGTGGCATATAATCTGCATTAGGAACGCTTTTAAAGACATAAATATAGACGTGGAAAGTGGAAATTTTTTGGAAAATCAGTTGCGTATCTTTATGCCTTGTTTGGTTTAAAAAATTTGTTTATACATTGTAATTACGTGCGGCCTGCAAGTATTTAATTTGCATATGCAATCACACAAGCCATAAAGATAGCCAAATTATAGTACACATATGTAGGGAGTGATTGAGTTTAAATATTATTTCCTTTAATGATTGGGTTTAGATATTATTGCTACACATACGTGAGGTGTGAACTGTTTACGTCAATTAGGCCTTGTTCTTTAGAGCTGCTTTGGTTTGTTCTGCTAAAATTTGCTTAGTTCGTTCTGCCTTAAATCTCAAAAGAACAAGGTCTTACATATTAATGGTTCGTTCAAAATTATTTAATCATTAAATATCATTTACAAAGTTAATAATACTGATTAACTTTTTTTTTTTTTAAAGACAAATCAGTGAGATAAACGGTTGAAAGTAAAGACAAAGGTGCTTGTCAAGAAAAAAAAAAGACAAAGGTAAGATAATCCCTTGGGACCCAAGTAAATACTATAATTGTCAACCAAGAATGCCTTGTTTAATACAGAGTAATATTGAATATTGATTGATTGGTAATGAGTATAAAAGCAATAGAATATCTACTAGACTACTACTGTACTACGTACTATTTAGCACTTAGCAGTATTAAATGGATTTTGACGAGTACCTACCCATGTTGCAGCGGCTGCGGCAGCTAGCACGTGCATTTTAATTCAAATCTACGCCATTAATTTCAACATCGATGAACTCATGTAGTCATGTACGTAAACTCATATCACCGTATAATCATAAATATACGTTTTATATACAGATTAGAACAAAATTTTATAAATTGTTGAATATATAGAGATAGTAGTAATAAATAGAGGAAAAAAAAATACATTTTCTTAATCTAGATTTTCCAAAATATTGTAATATTATAAACTAATTCCTTATATACATTGATTTAAAAACTATTTCCCACAATATCGTCTACGAGGCTCGGTTTCAAGGTTCGGTATTTGTAAGTATAAAACCGCTAATATTGTTGTTGGTTTTAACTAATACTCCCTCCGTTTTTAAATACTTGCTCCATTTCTCCATGCGCGGAGTTTTAGGAAAAATTGGAGAAAATAATAATATATGGAGATAGCCCTGTGGGGGTAAGTGAAAGAATAAAAAATTGTAAAAAGCAAAAGTAATGGAGAGGATTGGAGGAGATAAAATATGTGGTGGGCCCACTAGGTGAGAGAAATTAGTTAAATATTGTAAAAACTTTTCAAATAAGGAAATGGAGCAAGTATTTAAAAGCGGCCGAAATAGGAAAGTGAAGCAAATATTTAAAAACGGAGGGAGTATAGAACTTGTAATGGTATTAGAACCTCTATTGGTATCAGCAAACCTCTCATACCATTAGTGGTTCTATATAAAGATTCACTAGTGTAAGCTAAAGTAGAGGTTCTGTGCATAGAACCAGCGGTTCTATATATAGAACCACTATTGATATTAGCGGTACTATTTATAGAACGTCTAATGGTATTAGTGGTTTTTTACTACCAAGTTCCAAACCTAGGAACCGATCCTACGTGAACGGTATTGTGGGAAATAGTTTTTAAATCGACTTATATAGAGAACTAATTTGTATTTTAACATTATTTAGGGAAATAAAGGCGAGTTACTTTTGATAATCTCAGCTAAGTGTATTTTTTTTTTTTTTTTTTTTTTTGGCGCTTTAATAGCCATGCATTAACAGGTAATTGGTCTAAATTAAAAAAAAAAAATTAAAACATAAAAATTAAAACAAAAAATTAAAAAATTTACCGAGCCACCTTCCCCCACTACCAATCCCTATTTCCTCCCCTAAACTCGTTGAAATCCGGTCAGCTACCTACCTTAACCATAAATCGGTCGGTCAGTCCTCTACCGCCCTATCTGACCCACCCCGACCCCAAAACCACCGGCACGATCCATGGAAACCACAACAACTCCAGCCGGTTGGGTAAGTGGTTTTGAGGGTTAAGTGTGGGTTGGATGGTTGGTAGAGGGTCGGTCGACCATTTTCAGTGGTTAAGGGAGAGTGGTATGTCGGTTTCCGGTGAGGTTAGGGTTGGGGTTAGGGTTTCCGGTGAGGTTAAGGGGATGGTGGTGGGGAAAATATTTTTTTTTTTAGTATTTTTATTTTTTTTAAATTTTTGACCAATCATGTGATGACACGTGTCATGATAATTGTATAACAGGTTTTTGACTTAGTGTTGACCGATTGGGACCATTGGAGGCAAACGCATAGCAGAATTGAGACTATCTATCTATACTATATACTAAAGTAATCACCGGAGGTGGGACACTTGGCATGATTTTGTGAAAAATTTTCCTTCCAAAATGCTTTACTTTTATTTTCTTTAAAGTAAATCTATTTAAAAAATAAAAAAATCTTTTAATACTTCTTTTAAAGGATAGACTTTAATAATTTCAAAAAAAAAAAAAAAAATTAAAAAAGTGTTACATAAGCCATTTAGTTTCAATTAACTACCCCGTATTATTATTAATAAATATACTTTATAAATCCGTGCATTGCACGAGGTTAAAACTAGTTATTATTAAAAAAAAAAACCTTAGTTGAGATTATTAGAAGCAAATTGCCCATAGTTGGGCTTATTAAAGTGTATTTTTCCTATAAAAATTAGAGTAAAGATCAAATACGGTCTCTTAACTCCTGTATTTGAGCACTTTTGGTCCCACAACTCTCATTTATGCACTCTTAATTTATCAACCACTTAACTTGGTGTTTTCTAACCAAATAGTTTAGGGACTAGGTAACAATAGGTTTGGGACCTTAATATTTAGGAAAAATTGCTCCCATTAATTTGAACTTTGCCTCGTCCACCCAAATTAATCCCAACTTTCGTTTATTATCTATCACTCCCAACTTTAGGGGGTATTAATTTCTATTGCACCCAAATGACTTAAAACCGGTTGAAGAGGTAAATTTTGCTGACTTGTGATTAGTTGCACACGTGTCACATAATGATTGGTTAAAATTTTTTTAAAAAAATAAATATTAAAAAAAACCAAAACCTTCCCCACGACAGCAACAACCCGCCCCACCCACCCACGGCCACAAACACCTTCCCCCGGAGCACCGACCACCGCCCAGACCCCCTTCCCTGCCCTGGTGTCGGCGCCAAGGCCACCACCACCCACCTATTCTCCTTCACTCTCCACGACCACAACCACAACCCCATGTTTCTGCTCTCGCATACCAAAACCGGGGAAAAGAAATCGGGGAACGAAAAGGGGGCGAAATTCGACGGGGAAAGGGATGGGTAGGCGAAATCCGGCAGGGAAGGGGATAAAATGGTGGTAAAGAGGATGAAAACGGCGGGGGAACTGGGCAAGTGAGATGCATGGTCATGGTGCTGCGGTTGTGTGGTGGTGCGTGGCTGGTGCGTTGTGGTTGTCGTGGTGCTGCGGGGCTAAAGGGGGCGAAAACGACCGACTGTTTTTAGTGGTTTAGGGGGGTTGGTGGGCCGGTTTCCGGCGAGTTTGGAGGCTAGGGTTAGGGTTCCGGTGGGTTAGAGGGTGGGGGTAGGGTGGCTGGTATTTTGGTTTTAGTTTTTTTTTTTTTTTTTTTTTGTAATTTTTTTTGGACCTATCACGTGTGGACACGTGTCTAGGTAACCTGCAATATCAGGTTAGATTACCTGTTGGGTGCAATAGAAATTAATACCCCCTAAAGTTGGGAGTGATAGATAATAAACGAAAGTTGAGATTAATTTGGGCGGACGAGGCAAAGTTCAGATTAACGGGAGCAATTTTTCCTAATTTTTATTATTATTTTTTTTCCTACAAATAGTTTAGTGACTTTGTCTGAATTCATTAAATAAAGGGGATATGATAGGGTGAGTTGGAAAATTAAGTGATTGAAAAATTAGACTCGATCACCTATATTATAGTAGTAGTCCTATAACCAAATTAAAGGCAAGTCTATTATATAATTTAAGAAAAATTGGTAATAACAATCCCAATTTTTGCTCATCCGCTCGAAATAATCTCTTAACTTTAGATTATTTCTAAATAATTGGAACTTTGAGGGTCATTTGCTCAAAATGGTTCCAACCGTTCACTCAACCTGTTATAATAGGTGATGGTGACATGTGTCACCACGTAATTGGTTTAAAAAATTAAAAGAAAACCTTAAATATTTGTTTAAAAAACAAAACTTAAAAAAAACCTAGCCACCCACGACCGCCTTCCTCACCACCAACCACGACCCCTCCCGAAACCCCCTAACTCCACCGGCACCTAGAAGCACCTCCCTCATGCTGGCGACGCCCCTCCCTTACCCCCTGAACCACCATCGAAACCCTATCCAAAAAACAACGACATGATAGCTAAACAACCACCATCGCCGCCCAGCCACGAAAATCAGTCATCAAACAAACACACCATCGCTGCCCAAACACAAAATCAGCCACCAAACAGCCACCATTGCTTCCCAGCCATGAAAAGCAACCATCTCGCTTGTGGTGCAACAACATAGTAGCCCTACAACAACCAATTCATCGCCAATTATGCGGTGGGGGGGGGGAAGTAATTTAAGGATTTAGGGGGTTTTTAGGCTACGAGATTGGTAGTTTTTGGGGGGAAGGGAATCGAGAAGAGGAATGGGGGAGGGGGTCTAGGTGCATCAGGGTGAGGGTCGAGGACTTGGGCTAGGCCGGTGGGAGGAGGGACGCCAGCGTGGGTGGTGGTGGGGTTGTTGTGGATTGGGGCTGGGTTTTCTGTTTTTTTTTTTACCATTCACATAGTGACACAGATCACTTAAATAAATTTTTTTAACCTCTTTAATAGGTTACCGATCACCTGAAACCATTTTGAGTGTATAATCCCCAAAGTTCAATTCGGATTATTTAAAAATAATCCAAAGTTTAGATTATTTTGAGCGAACGAGCAAAAGTTGTATTATTTTTACCCATTTTCCCTATAATTTATGAGTTTTTTTTTTCCAACCTTCCTTATTACATTTATTTTTTTAGTTTTTTTTTTCTTTTTTAAATAGGATCAATAGTTGCCTATTAAATATATATTTATTTTTTAAAGAAACAAAAATATTCAAAGATGTATGTATCGTAATAAATATATATCATGTGCTTTAGCATGGGTTCGTTTGATTTGGATAAATCTTGATCCCAAAACAATTAAAATATATAATAGAACAATTCAAGCTAATGAATAATTAATGTGTGGTTGGTGCATCTGGAAAGAACATTAGGCATATTTAAAAGAAAATGTGGAAAAAAGAACATTATTGATATTTATAAAGAACGCGAGCATAATATGTTCTTTGAGTTAGAAATATATGTTCTTTACATTATACAATATGGTCTTTAATTTTTTTTTTCTTTACAAAAAAAAACGAGTAACCAGAAAAAAGAACATGTTCTTTAATGTATTATCATGTTATTTTTGTAAAGACTTTATGTTCTTTGGCTAGAGGTGATCAAAGTTAGACCGGTCCGGCCCGATTTTGGACCGATTTTGAGCAGAATTTTTTCGCCCCCAAATCGGGTCGGATCCGACCCGTAAATCTAAATTTTTTGGCGGATTTGGGAATGCTATGCATTTTAGTTGATTTTTTTGACTCGACCCGAAAAACCCGCACGGCCAGACCATTTTGGGCGGGTTTGGGCACAAAAATTTTGGCCCAAACTTGTCCCAACCCGAGAAATGAGCTGAGTTTTTAACCTTGTCCGGCCCGCCCAATGATCACCTCTATCTTTGTCAAATGCAAACTTTTTCTTTTTTTGTCAAATAATATGTTCTTTTTCAAACACGTTCAACCACCCGAGTAACCATGAAAAATTGCATATTCTTTTTTGTCAAATATTATGTTCTTTTTCAAACACATTCAACCACCCAAGTAACCATGAAAAATAACATGTTCTTTTTGTAAAGATTTTATGTTTTTTGTAATGTCATGTTCTTGTCATACGCAAACATGTTCTTTTGTCAAACACAGATATGTTCTATTTCAAACGCTAGCATTTTCTTTTTTTGCCATGTTCTTTAAAATATGTCTAATGTTCTTTTCGGGTGCACTATACTATTTTCAAGTATATATCACACGCTTTAGCATGGGTACGTTTAATTTGGATAAATCTTGATCCCAACACAATTAAAATATATAATAGAACAATTCAAGCTAATGAATAATTAATGTGTGGTTGGTACTATTTTCAACGAATAATGATAATTCTAATCGATTCAATGAGCAGAAATTTAATCCTACAACCAAATTTCCTTTTTACCTACAAATTTTAATAATTGATTCCATCCTTATCGATTGAGGACATGTCTTTATTTTAGGAAATGCTATCAGCGTATCAATTTACGGTGCTGATTTTGCAAGTGCAAAAAAAAAAACTACTTCCAAGGCAAATCTAAATATGTCAAACATGTTAATCCCTCCGTTTCATAATGTTAGCCCCTATACTATTTTGGGCGTTTTAAAATGATCTACTCATATTGAATCTATTCCTTTTTAAATTTTATTTTTATTTTCCTAATTTGGTCTTATAATTTCTAATCCCATTAGTGGATTGATGACATGGAAGTAATTAAATATCCTGATTGGTCATCAATCCCACTAAACAAGCATTGTAATTGATGCTTTTCAAATAAAAAAATCACAACATTTAATAAGATAGAACTAATTAAGCAATTTTTGTACTAAAATGTAAGATTCCAAATATTATTCACTCTTTTTTTTTGTGATTGATTCTATATGGGACTAACAAAGTGAAACGAAGGGAGTATTATATTAATCTTCTATATTATTTTATTGTTAACAAAATATATAAAATACTAAATATTCTAATGAACTTACTGGCTTACCGCATTACTTTATATAGGAAATATTGCCCCCATTAATCCATACTTTGTCTCGTCCGCCAATAATAATCCCTACTTTCGATTATTCACTATGACTTCCAACTTTATACCCTATTAATTTCAATTGCACCCAACCGGTCATCTAACCTGATGTAGCAGGTTGCTTAGACAGGTGTCAGCGTATGATCCGCTTAAAAAATAAATATTCGAATTAAAATAAATAAATAAAGTTAAAAAAGATAAAAATTAAATTAAATAAATAAAATTTAAAAAAAAAACACCTTCTCTCTCCTCCCTCCTCCCCCTTTCCTCTCTGCTCTCTATGGCTCTCCACCAGGCCACCACGGCCACCAGCAACCAAACGTCGGCAGACTTCCTGCCCACCTCCGTATTGCCACCTCCCTACCCACCTCCGCGCACTTCATGCCTAGGATCTTGCTATTATTATGCCAAGGATCTTGCTATTATCATGTCTTATGTTAACAATTAATCTTGTTAGTATCATGCCTAGGATCTTGCTATTATTAATAATTTGTTTTTAACATGAAAATGATTATGATAATTATGATTATTATTATTTTGATGATGATTAAAGTTATTTTAATTATTATTATTATTTTGGCTATTATGATGATTATTATTGATGATGATGATTATTATGTTGCTTGATTATATTTATTGTTATTGCTTGATCACGCCTTTTATGCATGTTTAAAGGAAATTTGTACTTGTAATCACGCTTAATAAGATAATTAATAGGAAAAATTGCCCAGAATAATCCCACCTTTGGGCCGTCCGCCCAAAATAATCCCACCTTTTGATTATTTTTAAATAATCCGACCTTTATACCAGATCCGCTCTAAATGGTCCTGAGTGACTAGTCACTGGTTGAAGAGGTAATTTTTTTTTTTAATTAAATTTAATTTACACATGTCACAACTTGATTGGTTCAAAATAAAAAAAATAAAAAATAAATAAAATAAAAGTTTCATCCACCAGTCACCATCATCCCCGCCACCACCCAAACCTAGAACCACCACTACTGCCACGAAAACAAACCCAGGAACCACCGCCACGGCGCCACCAAACCAGACCCAAAACCAGATCTTGGAACCACCGCCACCGAACAAGACCCCAGCCAAGCCAACCCCCAAAATCCCCTTCGAAAATTCAAAAACCCGACAAACCAGAACCTGGTAGTTCGACGCGGCTGGACAAATCAAGAACTTGGTCGGCGCGCCGGAGCTAGGTTTAAGGGAGATCGACGACGCGGCTAAAAATTGTGGTGGCTCGCCTAGGTTTTCGCGAAGGAGTAAGGGAGAGGGTTGGTGGTTCAGGGGAGGGGGAGGGGCCGCGCGCCTGAGTGGGGTTTAAGGCTGGCCGGAGTCGCGTGGCTAGCCGGAGTCGCGTGGCTGGCCGGAGCCGCGTGAATGGGGTTGGCCGGAGCCGCGTGAATGGGGTTGGCCGGTTTGGGGGTTGGCTTGGGTGGTGGATGGTTTTTTAATATTGATTTTTTATTATTTTTTTTTTAAAAAGATTTATTTTATTTATTTTTATTTTTATTTTTATTTTTTTGACCAATTACAAGTTGCCACGTGTATGGTAACTTGTTATAACAAGTTAAATGACCGGTTGGGACCAGTTATAGCGGAGTGGGTATAAAGGTGGGATTATTTAAAAATAATCCAAAGGTGGGATTATTTTGGGCGGACGGCGCAAAGGTGGGATTATTCCGGGCAATTTTTCCTAATTAATAATCTTGTTTAGGTTAATTTGATTATAATTCAAGTGATCGCCAATAATAGTTTTATTTGTGCATTAATATTCAACCAACATAGATTAAACATGTTTAGGGTAAACCTATTGATTGCATGTTAGTTAGAAAGCGCACATGAATACGAGAAGAATAAAGTAGAGGCCTATTATTAGGGCAGGTTCTTTCTCTTTTAGATTGAATTTGTACCTTCATCCCTGAACTTTCAGTCTTGGTTCCAGACCTATTGGAGTTAACGATCTCATGGATCGTTAAGGGGTGTAACCTTCACCCTGTGAACGGTTTACAAGTTCCTAAAACTTGTTAGCAACTCTTTTGCTCTAGTTTCTTTCCCTTTGGACGCCACCATGCTTAAGTGTATGATCACAGTGGGGTTCAAGTTTGGGGTAATGCTTGAAATATTCCCCTACAATAATTAAGATCTTTTAGAAATTTATAGAAGCTTCTAATTAATCCTAATTAGTTTAGGAATAGGATTAGACCTTTGGACACTCCACATCATCATTGGGCCGTAGGTAAAAACCGGTTTGGGCCCAGTTTAGTATTTTGGCCATAACTTCCTCATTATTAATCGGAATTGGGCTTATAATATATCGTTGGAAAGGTATTTTCAAACCCCATCCAACTACACCATTATTGGACCCATATCATGCACCAACTAAATTGGAATTCATGTTTTTCATAAATAGGGTAACAAAAGAAATATTTTCAAAATTAGAAAGAAGAGATATTTTAATAAAAACATCCTCATCACTAGATTTTTCACACTTTCGCTTCGTTCGGTAATCAAATGACATGAAAGGTATTCATCACTGGGTTTGGTTTTGGGGAGACACATTTGGGTGTTTACAAAAGCCCCCACTTTGACTGAGTTTGGAGAAATGCAAGTTTTGAAAACAACCTCCACAATCTTAGCGGATGCCGTCGAAGACCGCCCATCTCGTGCTATCTTCTCAAATCTTAGCGACAACCTCCACAATCTTAGTGGATGTCGTCGAAGACCGCCCCTCTCATGCTATCTTCTCAAATCTAAGTGACAACCTCAACAATCTTAGTGAACGTTGTCGATCTTAATGCTGCTTGAATTTTGCTATTGTAGATAATTGCTGAAATTTCCGCGGTGCCATTACGTCGGTACATTTTTGCTGTTTGTGAACCATTACGTCGGTTCTTTTTACTACTTGTGAACCATTATGTCGGTGCCTTTACTGCTTGTGAATCATTATATCGGTGCCTTTGCTATGAGCCAATGTTTAGGCGCTTTAAGCTGAGTGAGACGATCTTTTATCAGATCGATCACTGTAACACCCCAATAATTATCACTTAAAAACCTGTAAGAAACCTATATAAAACCCGAACAATTTCAAGAGAATTACTGGCGTGCTACCGCCACGTGTTCAAACGTTAAGACTATCTCAGAAATTAGCAGCGGAAAACTAAAACAGTTGTGAATAAACTTCAAAACAAAAGGATTAAATCAAAATAAGTGTTACAAGTTGAAACCATTAAGGCCCTTACTCAAAACCCAATAAAAGTAGTAAGTGATTAAATCCAGTGTTCGAATCTATTCAAACCCAAAAAAATTAGTGCCAAATAAAATTGAATTACAATAAATTCAAACTTGCAAAAGAAATAAAATGCAAACAACCAACTCTCTACTCAAGATCCCACAACCCTGATGAATGCTGCATGTGTAATAACCTGTGGTTATTCTGCTCCCCAATATTACAAGTGTAAAAATTTGATCATCACAGGGTCATTGAAAGGCGAAGGCCATGACCAAAGAAAGACACACACAAAAGCACGCAGTCAGCAAAGCTGAGTACATACAAGCTGCGAAATAAATTAAGAAAATACCTAACATGCTACTAATAATCAAGCACAAGCATCATTAAATACAGACTCAATTCATGAATCGATTATCAAATTTATTAAGACCTCACTAATTAATATTAACTGACTCATTTATTTATTTCATTGGATTTAGCAATAGACAAGGTTGTCCAACCCATGTCCCATTTGGAACATCAATAAAAGAAAAACCCCATGCCTCCTTTCGGAAACACCAATAAACATCCAACGACCACGGGCGCGACTCCGTGACCGTAGTTAGTATGAGATCTCACCTAACTCCTAGTTTTAGAAAAATAATATTTGAAATAGGAGACTCGTAGATCAGACGGCCTCGATAAAAGTACACGGCTAATACCCCATGTACCCTAACCCCTGATTGTCATTACTCCATATGTGCACCATTCCAGAGTTTTATTGCTCATCCATATATCTTGCACTTTACGTGATTTACAGGTTTAGACTTGGTGAAGACTCATATACATTACAATACAAACATTCCAAACACAATTCAATCAAACATGGCAAATTCTCAATTTAAATTCTTTATTTATTAGTGACAAAAAACATTTATTAATTATTCCTTTACTACCTCGGTGTATAAACACCTTGAGTGCATAAGGCACCCCAAAACCTTAACCTCGTCTTACAAGACTTGAATTTCTCCTTTACTCATCCCGTTTGCATAATCATGAATGAGTAATAATTTAATCTTTACACCAATCACATACCTTTGCCTTTAAGCGCACCTTGTATAATTAGAGCACAAATAATACTTGCATTATAAACTAGTGTACATCATTTGAAATTCACAATGTATAACCTGACAATTTAACCCAGTCACTTCTATACATGATACTAAGTTCTCGATCCGTCCTTAAACATGCACCTACAAGCAAGGTTTCGTAACTTGTACGTACCTTGTGTAAACAATCCGGTTGGCCACTTTAAAACTAGAAGTCGCCTTCTACAAAGTCCTCTCCTAAACCAAACAATTAGAAATAAATCAATACCAAAGCAATTAAATTTACAGCAATACTAAACTACTTTAAAACCTCTTAAATCATCAAAATAAAGCCTTTTAATTGTCCCCAATTATCAAAGTTAATAATATAACATCCCAACTTTAAGTTTATATGTTAGAATTATGAAAATATAGTGTTTTATATCAAATTACAGCAACTTTAAAGTAAGTAAATAAATATGGAAATTTGTTTTAAGTATATTAAATAACCCCATAAGCATAATTACTTGAAATAATCATTATATGGCAAGTTAGTGTGTTAAAAACCCAAAAAATATACCAATTTAATGCAATTAGAGGCTTCAAAATAAAAGTATAAAATCTGAAAATTTATTCTTGAGATTAGAATTTAAAGTTCAAAGCTTTTTAATCATAAAATACCCGCAATGATTATTTTATAAGACTAGAAGCATAAAAATATAAAATTAACACAACTTGTTCATAAAAATTGAAACTTTAATAAATCTGAAAATTTATATATGATTAAAATAATTATACTTTAACGTAATTTAAACATAGTATGATTAGATAACTTGATTAACACATTATCGATCAAGCCCTAAAACATGAAAAATCAATTCTTTAAACCCTAAATTCATACATATACAAAATATGAAATTTTCTATAATAAATTAAACATGTCAAAACTCATAAATTCATAATCTTTTGCAACCCAAGTATAATATCAAACCATAATAACAATCATTTAGAATAAAAATTAAACAAAGATTACAACTTTAAATCAATTTAATAAAATAAAAAAAAAAAGAAGTAAAGAAAAGGGAAGAAGAAGGGGCGAACGGTAGGGGGAGGCGCGGCTGGTCGACGGTGGTGGCCGGAGGTGCGGCTGTGCAGGCGGCCGGCGGTTCGTGTGGCTGGTGCGGTGGCAGGAGCTTCAAGGTTTTTTTTTTTTTTTTTTTTTTTTGTTTGCTGTTCGTGAATGCAGGGAGAAGAAGGAGAGTGAAAGCTTTTATTTTATTTTATTTTATTTTATTTTTTACGTGAGAGATAGGAGAAGTGTGAGGGTTTTATTTGGGCCTTGGGTTTCCTAATTAGATTAGGAGTAAAATTTGAGGTTTTGGGGTATTAAGTTAAAATTATTTGTAAATTAGTCAAAAACATATTAGTTTACTTAAATCTTTTCATAAAAATAATTTATTCAATGAAATTGGCATAAAAATATTTGTAAGAATAATATATAAATAAATTATAATTAATTTTAAAATATGGGGGATTGCAATCTACCCCTTTTAAAAGAAGTTTCGCCCTCAAAACTTTACCCAAAATCCATAGTTCCTCAAAAGTATTCAAACTTATGTGTTTTGTATTGCTGTAAATTGCTTGCTTCTCAACATGCATACTCAACAAACCGAACTTTGTACTCAATGAACTCATAATTGGTTAAGGTTTACATACTTTTATTGTATGTAAATGCAATAATAATGCATAATGTTAAACAAAAACATGCAAAATCAAGCAATAAATGGTATAATTGAGGTAAAAGCGCGAAATTACATCGCATTCTTCCCTCCTCAAAAGAAAAGAGTTACGCCCTCGTAACTCACCTCGTCAAACAACTCGGGATATTTGTTTTTCATCTCTTCCTCGGCCTCCCAAGTAGCCTCTTCGTACTCCTGGTTTGACCAAAGGACTTTCACTATCTTCACATCTTTGGTTCTAGTACTACGCACCTTGTGATCTAGTATCTTGATTGGTCTTTCTTCATAAGTTAGAGACTCATCTAGTTGAATAGTCTCCGGCTGCAAAACATGGGTTTCACTAGGCACATACTTTTTCAATTGGGAAATGTGGAACACGTCATGCATTTTCTCGAACTCCATTGGCAAAGCCAATTTGTAAGCCACTTTCCCCACACGTTGGAGAATTTCATACGGACCCACATATTTTGCACTAAGCTTCCCTTTCTTGCCGAATCGCATCACAACTTTTGTTGGAGAAACCTTTAGAAAGACTTTGTCCCCAACACTAAGCTCATCATCTCTCCTCTTCAAGTCGGCATAACTCTTCTGTCTATCTTGTGCTGCCTTGATACGTGACTGGATTAGTCTCACCTTGCTCACCATATCCTCAATGAAATATGTACCCAAAGTAACCCGTTCACTGTAATCATTCCAGCAAACTGGGCTTCTGCACTTTCTTCCATACAATGCTTCAAATGGTGCCATCTTGATGCTTGCATGGTAACTGTTATTGTAGGAGAATTCGATCAAAGGTAGGTGATCCTCTCAATTCCCTTGGAAGTCTAAAGCGCAAGCTCGTAACATATCCTCCATGGTTTGGTTTGTTCTCTCAGTCTGACCATCTGTTGCAGGGTGAAAGGCAGTACTCATCTTTAATGCTGTTCCAAGGTTCTCTTGCACTTTTTGCCAAAACTTTGATAGAAACCTCGAGTCTCTATCTGACACTATGTCCTTGGGAACTCCGTGCAACCGAACTACATTCTTCACATAGACACTTGCTAGCTGCTTTTTTTTCCAGGTTTCTTTGATAGGAATGAACATCGCTGATTTAGTAAGTCTATCTACAATCACCCAAATCGTGTCATTCCCAGTACGAGTCTTTGGTAAGCCTGTCACAAAGTCCATGGATATGGAATCCCACTTCCAACCTTGTATTTCTAATGGTTGTACCTTTCCCATGGGTCTTTTGTGGTCTATCTTCACCTTCTGGCACGTCAGACACTTGGATACAAACTCAGCCACTTCTCTCTTCATATTCGGCCACCAATAGAACTCCTTCAAGTCCTTATACAACTTATCACCCCCAGGGCAGGCCCGTAGAAGGCCATGTGCAAGGTGCCCTTAGCACAGGGCCCCCAATTTAAAGGGCCCATTTTTTTTCCAATTATTATTTTAAAAAAAAAAATTAAATGTTGTTTTTATCGCCAGAACCAGAAGACAGCAAAGAGGAAGGAGAAGCAACATTCACGCATTCAACTTTCCCAATTCCTATAATCCCATTCAATCAATTCAACCTTCCATATTAATTTCTCCATGTTTCCAAATTCCTCCCTAATTACATCAATCATGGAAAATTGTATTGCATATTTTCCCAGAATTTCAACGGAAAAAAAAAATAAACTCAGTCAAGAAATCAATTTCAATATTCCGAATTTCTTGTTATCAAACGGTAATTATTTTCCCATATATATGGGTTATCTTCCATTCAATCATCTTCATCTATCTATTCCCAATTGATACAATTATACTTTATACAAAATCAAAAACGAATTGAAGGGTTGAAGCAATTTTTTTTTTCTTTTTGAGGGGAACGAATTGAAGCAATTGAAGCAATCGATTTTAGGTAAATTTTTTATTTTTGTTTTTAATTATTTCTGGGGTTGATAATTTCAATTGAAGCAGTTTTTATTTCATTTTTTTTTATTTTTCGGCCCTGCTTTGAAGTTTGAATGCTTCGTGTCTGTGTCTTCTGGTAAATTTTTTATTTTTTTTTTTAATTAATTCTGGGTTTGATAATTTCAATTGATGAATTAAAGCAATTTTTATTTCATTTTTTTTTAATTTTTCGGCCCTGCTTGTGTATGAACCTTGAAGTGTTGCAACAGAGACATTAACAGGAATAACAGAGACATTAATTTTTTTATTTTGGCTAGTAATATGATAACGATGTTTTGAAGTGTATGAACCTTGAAGGAAAACATCTAATATGATAATTTTTGAAGTGTATGAACCTTGAAGGAAACATCTAATATGATAACGATGTGTTTCAATAGAGACATTAATTTTTGATTTTGGCTAATAATATCTGGAAAAGTGGAAATTCTAGAAATTATAATGTTCTCAATTTCTCATATATACCTTAATAGCAATAGCCTTATCACTTTACTTTAAAAATATTTGACAGTCGAGTACTCGAGTACAATCTTTTAGACACAATTCTTTGACAACGGAGAGGATATTGAAATCGAATAAAGAAAATATCACTCTCCAAACCTTGATTATAGTTACACATCCAACGGAGAGGATATTGAAATCGAATAAAATTCTAGGCTATTGCTATTAAGGTAAGCAGATTTGATTGATATACACTAGATGGGAGACTAGTTTTGTATCTAACAATTTTATTTTTTGAAGGTCCAAATTGGTCGTATTCTTTTGAACAAAGATTGAGAATCAACATTATGGAGTAATTCGCCAATTCGTCCAATTGATTGAAATAAAGCTTCTACTTTCCAGGTTTTTTCAATCCATATATATGATACTGTAATTTTTTTTTTTTTTGAGATTTTGAGATTATGCCTCCTAGAAAGTATGAATCTGGGTCTCAAAAGCGTAACAAAAAGAGAAAATTAGAAGTGTTAATTAATTCTCAAAAAGGTTCTCTTGACAAATTCGTTATAAAAGAACCTCAAGTTCCTCTTGTTGAGCCCGTTGATGATGTCCCTTTTGAGAATAATAATGTTGATGTTGATGATATTAATAATGTTAATGTTGATCTTGTTAGTGATATGCCTATTGCGGAGAATGTTGATGATGTGGATAATATTTTTGATGATGTGCCTAGTGTTAATTGCAATGTTGATGATGTGCCTATTGAAAATGATAATAATGCTGAAAATATTGATGATATGCCTTCTGATAATGATAATGTTAATCACCGTGAAACTAGTTATGTGCCTAATATATATGATCCTAGAGTTTGGGGTGGTCTTGATTCTAAAATGATTGATTTATTAGTGAAAAATGGTCCTAAAAGAGATAATTCTATTGTGAAAGGTCCTAAAGATAAATCTTCAAGACGATTTACGGCTTATTTGTATACTAGAGTTTTATCAAACGGTGAGAAATGTGATAGGGATTGGCTTGTTTATTCCAAAGAGCTTGATAGAGTCTATTGTTTTTGCTGTAAAATATTTAAAAAAGGTATGAGAAGAGGACAATTGACAAATGAAGGATTTTCATATTGGGGGCATGTAGGCTTTAGACTTAAAGAGCATGAGACAAGCATAGATCATGTTAAGAATATGACTACTTGGTATGAGTTGCGTCTTAGGTTTCAAAAGAATCAAACTATTGATAAGACGACTCAAATGCTAATTGAAAAAGAAAAAGACAATTGGAAGAAAGTAATGCAAAGAATTATTTCAATTGTCAAATTTCTTGCCAAACATAATCTAGCCTTTCGTGGTTCAAATGGGAAACTATACCAAAAAAGTAATGGTAATTTTTTGGGCTTGATTGAAATGTTGGCCGAGTTTGACCCAATCATTCAAGAACATGTCAACCGTATAACTAATAATGATATTCACTTTCATTATTTAGGTCATACAATTCAAAACGAGTTAATACTTTTGCTTGGTTCTGCAATAAAAAATGAAATCATTACAAAGATAAAGCAAGCAAAATATTTCTCGGTAATTCTTGATTGTACTCCCGACATTAGCCATCAAGAGCAAATGTCATTGATATTAAGATATGTGAATGTCTCTAATTGTAATGTTTGCATTGAGGAATCTTTCTTAGGATTTTTGAATGTAAATGATACAACTGGCCAAGGCCTTTTTGATGTTTTACAGAATGAATTGAAAAATCTTGATCTTGATATAATGGATGTGCGAGGACAAGGCTATGATAATGGATCTAATATGAAAGGAAAACATCAAGGAGTTCAAAAGAAATTTTTGGATTTAAATTCTAATGCTTTTTATACTCCTTGTGGTTGTCATAGTTTAAACTTGACATTATGTAATATGGCTAACACATGTAGTAAAGCTAGAGACTTTTTTGGAGTCATCCAACGTATATATACAATTTTTACAGCTTCTACTAAGTGATGGAAAATCTTGAAAGACAATGTAAAAGGACTAACTGTTAAGTCTTTTTCATCTACTCGTTGGGAAAGTCGTGTTGAAAGTGTTAAGGCTATTAGATTTCAAATGTCAGATATACGAGAAGCTTTACTTCAAGTAGCCGATAGCAATGATAAGGATTACAATATAAAGAGTGAAGCTAAATCCTTAGCAAATAATGAGCTTGGTGATTTTGAGTTTTTAATTGCAATAGTAATTTGGTATGAAATATTATTTGCAATTAATTTAATTAGTAAGCAAGCTATTACAATCAAAGGATATGCTTATTGATGTGGCTATTAAAAAAATAAGAGGGTTGATTTCTTTTTTTGAGGGGTATAGAGAAACTGGTTTTTATGATGCTTTGAGTAAGGCTAAGGACATTGCTATTGAAATGGATATTGATCCTATATTTCCCCAAAAACGTGAAATTAAAAGAAAAAAACATTTTGATGAGAATCCAAGCACTTCATCAAATGCTCCTCTATCTACAGAAGAATCATTTAGAGTTGATTACTTTCTTTATATTGTTGATCAAGCTATTAGTTCTCTTTATAAAAGATTTGAGCAATTTGAGGAATATGAAAATATTTTTGGTTTCTTATTCACTCCTCAAAGGATGAAGTCATTGGATGATTTAAGTTTGAAATCCTCTTGTTTGAATTTTTAAAATGCACTTATGTGTAATGAAAAATCAGATATTGATGGGAATGAATTATTTGTGGAGTTGAAGTTGCTTAAAGAAATTTTGCACAATGACATAAAATGACCTTGTGATATTTTGATATTTTTGAATGATGTGGGTTGTTTTCCTAATGCTACTTGTAGGGAATAATTTCAAGCCTTAAAAATCCCACTAGCTTGAACCCCACTGTGATCATACACTAAAGTACGGTGGCGTCCAAAAGGGAAGAAGATAGAGCAAAAGAGTCGCCAACAAGTTTTTAAGGAACTTGTAAACCGTTCACGAGGTGAAGGTTACACCCCTTAACGATCCAAGAGATCGTCAACTCCATAAGGTCATGAACCAAATAAGGGTTCGGGGATGATGGTACAAATCCAACCTAAAAGAGATTGAACCTGCCCTAATAATAGGCCTCTACTTTATTCTGCTCGTATTCATGTGCGCTTTCTGATTAACATACAATCAATAGGATTAACCCTAAACTTGTTTAATCTATGTTGGTTGAATTTAATGCACAAATAAACTATTATTGGCGATCACTTGAATTATAATCACAATTAACCCTAACAAGATTATTAATATCTTATTAAGCGTGATTGCAAGTACCAAGTTCCCTTTAAACATGCATAAAAGGTGATCAAGCAATAAATAATAAATATAATATGTATCAAGCAACATAATAAATAATCAACATCATTAATAATAATAATATCAATCATAATCATAATCATATTAAAGCATAGCAAGATCCTAGGCATGATACTAACAAGATTAATAACAAACCCTAGCATGTCACTAAACGATAAAAATCAAATCTTTAGCCCTAACATGATACTAACAATCATAAATATTAGGAAGAGAATAAAAGGCATCATACTTTTAATCATACTTAATATTAAAGTTACCCTAGACATGATACTAGGAATCAAAATAACAATCTAAGCATGATTTCTATATCATAATATCAATTAAACCATTAAAGTACTTACTTGGATGCCTCGTACCTCTTTCTAATAACAAAATACACACATTACTAACTTCAAGGAAAATAATAATCAAAACAGTTAAATTAAATAATTGAAAGAGAGATTTGGGACCAAACCCTCAGAAATTAAAACCTTTCACGTCTAGGGCGAAGGCAACTTCGAATATGGCTAGGTGTTTCTAGATCTAATGAATGCGGAATTTTGTATGAAAACCAAAGTTTAGAAAAGAAAGAATGAATGAAAGATTAATGAATTCAAAGAATTTGATGAATGATTGAGAGTTGATGAAGACTTAAGAATAGAGAGAATTGGTGAATGATAGATGAAGATAGTTGATGAAGACTTAAGAATAAGGAGAATTCGTGAATGAAAACAGAGTTTTTGATACGATATTTATAGAGAAAATCATCCAAAAAAGATAATTTATCAAAACAGAGTATGAAGACCACAAATCCACCTTGGCGCCAGACCTGGCTCATTGGCGCCAGGAACTGTGGCTAGCGCCAGGCGCCAATTCTGGCGTCTGGCGCTAATCTTTATTCCAGGCGCCAAGGCCTGGGGTTGGACGCCAAACCGGATTTTAAAGCGTTTTCGAAAATCTGATAATTTTACCGTGCTGGAAGATAAAATAATATAATTTCGGTCGAAAATGCTATTTGATCTAATTAAAACTCTGAAGAATCCTAATTGAATTAAAAATGATAAAACCTTCTAGAATGTTCTAGAAGACCAAAACCATTCCTAATTACATTAGGAATGATAAATCACACTAGGCCCTCCCCTAGATCATTGGGCCGTACTTAAAACTCAAACCGAGCCCAGTTTAGTAAATTGGCCATAAATTCCTCAATATTCATCGGAATTGGGCTTATAATATATCGTTGGAAAGGTCTTTGCAAGCCCCATCCAACTACACCACTATTGGACCCATATTATGGACCAACCAAACTGGATTGGCTGTTTTCTTAAAAATAAAGTTTTCAAAAACAGGGAGAAGAGAAAAGAAAAGAAATAAAACTTTCCGCAACACTAGACCTTTCCACACTTTCGTTTTATTCGATTATGATTCAACGTGAAAGGTACTCATCACTGGGTTTGGTTTTTGGGGAGACACAAATGGGTGTCTACACTACTATTGCATATAGAATTTTGTTGACTATTCTTGTGACAGTTGCAACTGCAGAAAAGAGTTTTTCAAAGTTAAAGCTATTGAAGTCATATCTTCGTTCTACGATGCTACAAGAAAGACTTAAAGGATTGGCGATGATAGCAATTGAGAATGATCTTCTAGAGAAAGTGGAATATGAAGACTTGATCGATGATTTTGCCTCAAAGAGCGTTAGAAGAATATCACTTTTCAAATAAATAAAAGTTAATATAGCTTAAGTTGATATGAGCCTTGAGTTGTATTTAGTTACTATTATCAACATGAATAAAATATCCGAATTTAATTTTGCGTAATTGAATATGTCATTGTTATATGAAAGCATTTTTATTTTGCAATGTATATATAGGAAAATTGTTCATTGCCAAAATTATAGATTAAAAAAATGTAAAATTTTAACATTATTAAGGGCCCCTTTTTCGATTTGGAACATGGACCCCAAAATCAATGCTACGGCCCTGCCCCAGGGTGAACTGAATATGGTGTATTATGGCACTCCTCCATGATTTTCCTTTTAATATCCTCACACTTCTGTGGTATACACAATCTCTCCTTGTATCTCAAGCTCCCATCCTCATGAATCTTGAATTCAGTCTCCGCACCACTAGTCACACGATCCCTAATCTTCAGAAGCGACTCATCCTCCAGTTGCTTTTCTTTAATCTCCTCAAATATGGAAGGTTAGATGGTTAAAGCACTTAGTAATCCCTCTAACTCTCCTTGGTTGATAACCTCAAGGTTCAATCTCCTCATATCTTCACACAACTCATTGGCCACAATCAAAGCATTGACATTATGACTCAACTTTCTACTAAGGGCATCCGCAACTACATTCTCCTTTCCCTCGTGATACTGGATGTGGACATGGTAGTTTGTAAGATACTCCAGCCATCTACGTTGTCGCATGTTCAAGTGATCTTGGGTGAAGATGTACTTTAGACTTTTATGGTCCGTGGAGATCTTACAAGAAACACCGTAAAGGTAGTGCCTCCAAATCTTCAAAGCGAATACAACAGTTGCAAGCTCCAAGTCATGGGTAGGGTATTTGACTTCATGTTTCTTCAGTTGTCTCGATGCATATGCGATCACCCTTCCATTCTGCTGTAGGACACATCCCAGACCATGCTTCGAGGCATCACTATACACTTCGAATCCTTCTATCCCATCAGGTAATACCAGCACTAGTGCAGTGGTCAATCGCTCTTTAAGGGTTTGAAAAGCTGATTCACAACTCTTGTTCCACTCAAACTTGGTATGATTCTTCATAAGAGTAGTCATGGGTCTGGCTATCCTCGAAAAAATCTTAACAAACCTCTTATAATATCCAGCTAATCCCAAGAAACTACGAACATCAGTCACATTCTTAGGTGTAGGCCACTCACTCACCGCCTTGATCTTCGCAGGATCCATGGATACACCCTCCTTCGAAATGTAATGCCCCAAAAATGCAACTTTTTCCAACCAGAACTCACACTTGGACAACTTAGCATACAACTTATTCTTCCTAAGAGTTTCAAGGGTAGTTCTCAGGTGCTCAGCATGTTCTTCCTCATTCCTCGAATACACCAAAATGTCATCAATGAACACAACTACAAACTTATCCAAGTACTCATGAAACACTCGGTTCATCAAGTCCATGAATATGGCTGGTGCATTGGTTAACCCAAAAGGCATGGCTGTAAACTCGTAATGTCCATACCGAGTTCTAAAGGCTGTTTTTGGAATGTCTTTATCTGCAACCTTCAACTGATGGTACCCCGACCTCAAGTCAATCTTCGAAAACACGCTTGCCCCCTTCAGTTGGTCAAACAAGTAATCTATCCTAGGTAGAGGGTACTTATTCTTCACAGTCATATTATTCAACTCTCTATAATCAATACATAGCCTCAAACTTCCATCCTTCATTTTCACAAATAGCACAGGTGCTCCCTTAGGAGATGCACCGGGCCTAATGAACCCCTTGTCTAACAACTTCTGCAATTGAGCCTTTAGTTCACTCATCTCAGCTGGTGCCATTATATGGTGCTTTTGAGATAGGTGCAGCTCCTAGAACTAAGTCAATGGTAAACTCAACTTCCCTCTTAGGTGGTATTCCCGAAATCTCTTCTGGAAAGACATCTAAAAACTCATTCACAATGGGCACATCCTCCATCCGCCTACTCTCACTCATACTCAAATCTTGAACACAGCAAAAGTACAATGGACATCCCTCACTAGCTTCTTCACCTTCATAGCAGAAATGATCCCAAAACCCTTAGGCTTCCCTAACCGTCTATAGGACACTTTCTTACCCAAAGGATCACTCAGCTGCACCTTCTGCATCTCACAGTCTATCTTAGCCTTGTATAAACTCAGCCAATCCATCCACAGAATTACATCTAAGTCCCTTAGGTTAAACTCAATAAGGTCTGATGGAAAGATAGCTTCTCCTATTTTCAAAGGCAAGCCTTTGAATATTTTATTACAATGAACAAGTTTGCCCGTAGGAAGACTGACTGACACATCAACATGACTCGATTCAGTTAAGTTTAACTTGCGCACAAAAGAAGTAGAAATGAAAGAATAAGCTGCTCTATAGTCAATAGAGTGTTGACAGAGACAGATTAGATAGAAAAAGTACCAGTAACTACATCCGAGGACCTCTCAGCTTCTCCCTTTCTCATCACAGACAAGCGGCCAAGAGTGTTGTTTCTTGCCTGATAACCATTGTTGTTGTTTCCTGATGAGTTGTTGTTTCCTGAGTTGTTGCTGTTGCCATTGTCAGACCTGTTGTTATTGTTGCTACCATTCCCAAACTTCCCATTCTGACCATTTCCCCTATTCCCCTAGTTGTTGAAATTGTTAGGCCTCTGCTGGGTGTTCCCACCGCTCCCACCATTTCCTTGTTGTTTTTGCTTGGTGTAACACTCATACTCTCTGTGTCCCCTTTTGTTGCAGAACCGCCAGGTCACCAAATTCCCATCACAGTCTCTCCCAGGGTGGTTCCTTCTACACCTCTTACAGTGGTAGGTTCTCTCTCCATTGTTAGCATTGGAAGAACTGCTAACATTCTGGTTACCCCTATAAAAAGAGTTCCCAATCCAAGGCCTCTTAGAGTTACTCTGGTTCTCAGATTTCCCAAAGTCCTTCCTTTTCTGCCCAGCCATAGCACTCGCACTAGCAGTCCTAGTATTCAGATGGTACAAATGGGCAGCTCTCTCATAGACCTTGTCAAGGGTTTTAAAAACTTTTTCGGCTAGGCCCTGTTGTAATTTGTCAGTCAATCCATGCTCAAACCTCTAAGCCTTCAGTTCTTCAGTTGGTACTACCTTAGGAGCAAACCTAGAAAGGGTCATATACTTATTATAGTACTCAGAGATTGACATGTCTTCCATTTCCAAGCTTATAAACTCCCGATCCTTCTGTTTCTTTAGGAACGGGGGGTAAAATTTGTCCCTCAAGAAGGTCTTAAACACTTCCCACCCAAAGTTAGGTTTGGCCCTAACGGTCACAGCATTGTCTCTCCACCAGATATCAGCTTCTTCCTTAAGGTACATAGCGGCCTGGTCCACTTTCATACCCTCAGGACAGTTGAGTGCCACGAACAGCTTGTCAAACTCTCGAATCCAGTTTTCTAAGAAAGTAGGGTCAGCACCTCCCCTAAAAGCTGGTGGCCTAACCTGAGCCAGCTTCTTAAACATTTTAGCTTGGGGGTCGACTTGGTCACCCCGATTTTGGATCACATTTTCAGCCAACAAACGAATAGCATCAGCTAAGGCAGGGTTCTCAGCCATTATAGCTCTACGCCTGAAATAAAATAAATATGCACTCCATTTTAAACGAAATCCAAATACTATTCACACATATTCATTGAATCACAATATTACATTTATGACATAAATTGGTTCAAAAGGGTACCTTGAGATTGCACCCCCTTGTCCCAAGCAAAACCACACAATAAAAGCACGATTCATACGCAGAATTAAATGAAGTTAAGAAAATAATTTCCCCATCCCGTGACACTCTTATTAAGTTTGATCATAGACAAAGAAATTTTCCCCAAAAAGTATATGATTACAAAAATTAAACTTGCTCTTGCTCACAAATAAAAGTAAAATGAAGCTTTTAAAAATAAAATATCAACTTCTTATTATAACTTATATAAAGGTATCAATCCCGAATAAAGACTCTGTAGCACTAGCTACTTATTAAAGTTAATCATCCAAATCAGACTATAATGAGGTTCTAATAACTATTATCAATGGCAAATGCCTTATTCATGCTAACTCCACCCTAACAAAAATAATCCTCAAGGTATCACATTGATGTTCTTATCTTTCTTCTCATTATAATTATTAACATCAAAATCAAGGTCATTTTCGTCATATGAGTCTTCAATAATTATTGCCTTGTAGAGCGGATTCGGATTTCTAGTAGCTCTCTTACCAGCATTTGGATCTTCAGGTGGTGGTTGTAACCATTCAAGCTCATCCTCATCTGGAAATTCAATAACAGTATAATTATGGAACATTCTTTGGTAGGTTTTAATCTTATGCTTCTTATTCTTTGCTGTTTTAAACTCATGTAAGTACTGGTAGTCTTCCTCATCTGGATTAGTTGGCGTCATAATCTTTTCAAACCTTTCCAGAGTATCGTCACTTCGAGTATCATTCTCATCCTCAGACACAAAAATGGGGTTGTTCATAATATCATTACTCACGCTTTCAGACGTGATTACTGAGTCGCTCATCTCTTTTCTACGTTAACCCAACGCAACGAACATTCAAAAGCATAACACAAGCACATCATAAAAATAAATCAATTAGAACATAATTATAACATGTTAAATAAATAAGAAAATAACACTTCATGTGATAATTAAATGCAAAAAAATATGTATGAAATATGCATGCATCCTTTCTTAAGTCTACCCAAAGCTCACCAAGTAAACAATATAAACTTCAAAATTGTTTTAAATAAAATGGTTTAAAACATACTTAGTTTCAAATGAATGAAAAAAAATTTTGTCATTAAAATTCAAAATTTAAATCATTGAATAGGCACCTAAGTCATACTAAGCTAATTGGCTTTAATGGTAATTAAATCTAACCTAAGCTCCCAGATACCACTTTGTAACACCCCAATAATACTCTCTTAAAAACCTGTAAGAAACCTGTATATAACCTGAACAATTTCAAGAGAATTACTGGCGTGCTACCGCCATGTGTTCAAACGTTAAGGCTATCTCAGAAATTAGCAGCGGAAAACTAAAACAGTTGTGAATAAACTTCAAAACAAAAGGATTAAATCAAAATAAGTGTTACAAGTTGGAACCATTAAGGCCCTTATTCAAAACCCAATAAAAGTAGTAAGTGACTAAATCCAGTGTTTGAATAAATTCAAACCCAAAAGAATAAGTGCCAAATAAAATCGAATTAAAATATATTCAAACTTGCAAAAGAAATAAAATGCAAACAACCAACTCTCTACTCAAGATCCCACAACCCTGATGAATGCTGCATGTGTAAGAACAAGTGGTTATTCTGCTCCCCAATATTACAAGTGTAAAAATTGGATCGTCACAGGGTCATTGAAAGGCGAAGGCCATGACCAAAGAAAGACACACACAAATGCACGCAGTCAGCAAAGCTGAGTACATACAAGCTGCGAAATAAATTAAGAAAATACCTAACATGCTACTAATAATCAAGCACAAGCATCATTAAATACAGACTCAATTCATGACTCGATTATCAAATTTATTAAGACCTCACTAATTGATATTAACTGACTCATTTATTTACTTCATTGGATTTAGCAATAGACAAGGTTGTCCAACCCATGTCCCATTTGGAACATCAATAAAAGAAAAAACCCCATGCCTCCTTTCGGAAACATCAATAAACATCCAACGACCCAGGCGCGACTCCGTGATCGTAGTTAGTATGAGATCTCACCTAACTCCTAGCTTTAGAAAAATAATATTTGAAATAGGAGACTCGTAGATCAGACGGCCTCGATAAAAGTACACGGCTAATACCCCATGTACCCCAACCCCTGATTGTCATTACTCCATATGTGCACCATTCCAGAGTTTTATTGCTCATCCATATATCTTGCACTTTACGTGATTTACAGGTTTAGACTTGGTGACGACTCATATACATTACAATAAAAACATTCCAAACACAATTCAATCAAACATGGCAAATTCTCAATTTAAATTCTTGATTTATTAGTGACAAAAACATTTATTAATTATTCCTTTACTACCTCGGTGTATAAACACCTTGAGTGCATAAGGCACCCCAAAACCTTAACCTCGTCTTACAAGACTTGAATTTCTCCTTTACTCATCCTGTTTGCATAATCATGAATGAGTAATAATTTAATATTTACACCAATCACATACCTTTGCCTTTAAGCGCACCTTGTATAATTAGAGCACAAATAATACTTGCATTATAAACTAGTGCACATCATTTGAAATTCACAATGTATAACCAGACAATTTAACCCAGTCACTCCTATACATGATACTAAGTTCTCGATCCGTCCTTAAACATGCACCTACAAGCAAGGTTTCGTAACTTGTACGTACCTTGTGTAAACAATCCGGTTGGCCACTTTAAAACTAGAAGTCGCCTTCTACAAAGTCCTCTCCTAAACCAAACAATTAGAAATAAATCAATACCAAAGCAATTAAATTTACAGCAATACTAAACTACTTTAAAACCTCTTAAATCATCAAAATAAAGCCTTTAAATTGTCCCCAATTATCAAAGTTAATAATATAACATCCCAACTTTAAGTTTTTATGTCAGAATTATGAAAATATAGTGTTTTATATCAAATTACAGCAACTTTAAAGTAAGTAAATAAATATGGAAATTTGTTTTAAGTATATTAAATAACCCCATAAGCATAATTACTTGAAATAATCATTATATAGCAAGTTAGTGTGTTAAAAACCCAAAAAATATACCAATTCAATGTAATTAGAGGCTTCAAAATAAAAGTATAAAATCTGAAAATTTATTCTTGAGATTATAATTTAAAGTTCAAATCTTTTTAATCATAAAATACCCACAATGATTATTTTATAAGACTAGAAGCATAAAAATATGAAATTAAAACAACTTGTTCATAAAAATTGAAACTTTAATAAATCTGAAAATTTATATATGATTAAATAATTATACTTTAACATAATTTAAACATAGTATGATTAGATAACTTGATTAACACATTATCAAGCCATAAAACATGAAAAATCACTTCTTTAAACCCTAAATTCATACATATACAAAATATGAAATTTTCTATGATAAATTAAACATGTCAAAATTAAAAAATTCATAATCTTTTGCAACCCAAGTATAATATCTAACCATAATAACAATCATTTAGAATAAAAATTAAACAAAGATTACAACTTTAAATCAATTAAATAAAATAAAAAAAAAGAAGTAAAGAAAAGGGAAGAAGAAGGGGCGAACTGCAGGGGGAGGCGCGGCTGGCCGACGGTGGTGGCCGGAGGTGCGGCTGTGCAGGTGGCCGGTGGTTCGTGTGGCTGGTGCGGCGGCAGGAGCTTCAAGGTTTTTTTTTTTTTTTTTTTTTTGTTTGCTGTTCGTGAATGCAGGGAGAAGAAGGAGAGTGAAAGCTTTTTTTTTTTTGACGTGAGAGATAGGAGGAATGTGAGGGTTTTTGAGGGTTTTATATGGGCCTTGGGTTTCCTAATTAGATTAGGAGTAAAATTTGAGGTTTTCGGGTATTAAGTTAAAATTGTTTGTAAATTAGTCAAAAACATATTAGTTTACTTAAATCTTTTCATAAAAATAATTTATTCAATGAAATTGACATAAAAATATTTGTAAGAATAATATATAAATAAATTATAATTAAATTGAAAATATGGGGTTGTCGTGGGTTGGGGCAGGGTTTTCAGTTTTTTTTTTATATTTTTTTTAACCATTCACATAGTGACACAGATCACTTTAATAAAACTTTTTTAACCTCTTTAATAGGTTACCGATCACCTAAAACCATTTTGAGTGTATAATCCCCAAAGTTCAATTCGGATTATTTAAAAATAATCCAAAGTTTAGATTATGTTGAGCGAATGAGCAAAAGTTGTATTATTTTTACCCATTTTACCTATAATTTAAGAGTTTTTTTTTCCAACCTTCCTTATTACATTTATTTTCTTAGGTTTTTTTTTTTTTTTTTTTTTTTTTTTTTTAAAAAAAAAAAAATAGGATCAATAGTTGCCCATTAAATATATATGTATTTTTAAAGAAACAAAAATATTCAAAGATGTATGTATCGTAATGAATATATATCACGTGCTTTAGCATGGGTACGTTTGATTTATAAATCTTGATCCCAAAACAATTAAAATATATAATAGAACAATTCAAGTTAATGAATAATTAATGTGTGGTTGGTGCCCCTGGAAAGAACATTAGGCATATTTAAAAGAAAATGTGGAAAAAAAGAACAATATTGATATTTATAAAGAACGCGAGCATAATGTGTTCTTTGAGTTAGAAATATATGTTCTTTACATTATACAATATGCTCTTTAATTTTTTTTTCTTTACAAAAAAAACGAGTAACCATAAAAAAGAACATGTTCTTTAATGTATTATCATGTTATTTTTGTAAAGACTTTATGTTCTTTGGCTAGAGGTGATCAAAGTTAGACCGGCCCGGCCAGATTTCGGACCGGTTTTGGGCAGAATTTTTTCGCCCCCCAAATTGGGTCGGATCCGACCCGTAAATCTAAATTTTTTGGCGGATTAGGGAATGCGCTTTTATGCATTTTAGTTTATTTTTTTGACTTGGCCCGAAAAACCCGCACGGCCAGACCATTTTGGGCGGGTTTGGGGACAAAAATTTTGGCCCAAACTTGTCCCAACCCGAGAAATGAGCTGAGTTTTTAACCTTGTCCGGCCCGCCCAATGATCACCTCTATCTTTGTCAAATGCAAACTTGTTCTTTTTTTGTCAAATAATATGTTCTTTTTCAAACACGTTCAACCACCCGAGTAACCATGAAAAATTGCATGTTCTTTTTTGTCAAATATTATGTTCTTTTTCAAACACATTCAACCACCCAAGTAACCATGAAAAATAACATGTTCTTTTTGTAAAGATTTTATGGTCTTTGTAATGTCATGTTCTTGTCATACGCAAACATGTTCTTTTGTCAAACACAGATATGTTCTTTTTCAAACGCTAGCATTTTCTTTTTTTGCCATGTTCTTTAAAATATGTCTAATGTTCTTTTCGGGTGCACTATACTATTTTCAAGTATATATCACGCGCTTTAGCATGGGTACGTTTAATTTGGATAAATCTTGATCCCAAAACAATTAAAATATATAATAGAACAATTCAAGCTAATGAATAATTAATGTGTGGTTGGTACTATTTTTAACGAATAATGATAATTCTAATCGAATTCAATGAGTAGAAATTTAATCCTACAACCAAATTTCCTTTTTATCTACAAATTTTAATAATTGATTCCATCCTTATCGATTGAGGACGTATCTTTATTTTAGGAAATGCTATCAGCGTATCAATTTACGGTGCTGATTTTGCAAATGCAAAAAAATCCACTTCCAAGGCAAATCTAAAAATGTCAAACATGTTAATCCCTCCGTTTCATAATGTTAGCCCCTATACTATTTTGGGCGTTTTAAAATGATCTACTCATATTGAATCTATTCCTTTTTAAATTTTATTTTTATTTTTCTAATTTGGTCTTATAATTTCTAATCCCATTAGTGGATTGATGACATGGCAGTAATTAAATATTCTGATTGGTCATCAATCCCATTAAACAAACATTGTAATTGATGCTTTTCAAATAAAAAAATCACAACATATAATAAGATAGAACTAATTAAGCAATTTTTGTACTAAAATGTAAGAATCCAAATATTATTCACTCTTTTTTTTTTTTTTTTTTTTTTTGTGATTGATTCTATATGGGACTAACAAAGTGAAACGGGGGGAGTATTATATTAATCTTCTATATTATTTTATTGTTAAAAAAATATATAAAATACTAAATATTCTAATGAAGTTACTGGCTTACCGCATTACTTTATATAGGAAATATTGCCCCCATTAATCCCTACTTTGTCTCATCCGCCAATGATAATCCCTACTTTCGATTATTCACTATGACTTCCAACTTTATACCCTATTAATTTCAATTGCACCCAACCTGTCATCTAACCTGATGTAGTAGGTTGCCTAGATAGGTGTCAGCGTATGATCCGCTTAAAAAATAAATATTCAAATTAAAATAAATAAATAAAGTTAAAAAAGATAAAAATTAAATAAAATAAATAAAATTAAAAAAAAAACACCTTCTCTCCTCTCCCTCCTCCCCCTTTCCTCTCTGCTCTCTATGGCTCTCCACCAGGCCACCACGGCCACCATCAACCAGACGCCGGCAGACATCCTACCCACCTCCGTATTGCCACCTCCCTACCCACATCCGCGCACTTCATGCCTAGGATCTTGCTATTATTATGCCTAGGATCTTGCTATTATCATGTCTTATGTTAAAAATTAATCTTGTTAGTATCATGCCTAGGATCTTGCTATTATTAATAATTTGTTTTTAACATGAAAATGACTATGATAATTATGATTATTATTATTTTGATGATGATTAAAGTTATTTTAATTATTATTATTATTATTTTGGCTATTATGATGATTATTATTGATGATGATGATTATTATGTTGTTTGATTATATTTATTGTTATTGCTTGATCACGCCTTTTATGCATGTTTAAAGGGAATTTGTACTTGTAATCACGCTTAATACGATAATTAATAATCTTGTTTAGGTTAATTTGATTATAATTTAAGTGATCGCCAATAATAGTTTTATTTGTGCATTAATATTCAACCAACATAGGTTAAACAGGTTTAGGGTAAACCTATTGATTGCATGTTAGTCAGAAAGCGCACATGAATACGAGAAAAATAAAGTAGAGGCCTATTATTAGGGCAGGTTCTTTCTCTTTTAGATTGAATTTGTACCTTCATCCCTGAACTTTCAGTCTTGGTTCCAAACCTATTGGAGTTAACGATCTCATGGATCGTTAAGGGGTGTAACCTTGACCCTGTGAACGGTTTACAAGTTCCTAAAACTTGTTAGCTACTCTTTTGCTCTAGTTTCTTTCCCTTTGGACGCCACCATGCTTAAGTGTATGATCACAATGGGGTTCAAGTTTGGCGTAATGCTTGAAATATTCCCTACAACAATTAAGATCTTTTAGAAATTTATAGAAGCTTCTAATTAATCTTAATTAGTTTAGGAATAGGATTACACCTTTGGACACTTCACATCATCATTGGGCCGTAGGTAAAAACCGATTTGGGCCCAGTTTAGTATTTTGGCCATAACTTCATCATTATTCATCGGAATTGAGCTTATAATATATCGTTGGAAAGGTCTTTTCAAACCCCATCAAAATACACCATTATTGGACCCATATCATGGACCAAACTAAATTGGAATGCATGTTTTTCATAAATAGGGTAACAAAAGAAATATTTTCAAAAATTGAAAGAAGAGATATTTTAATAAAAACATCCTCATTACTAGACTTTTCACACTTTCGCTTCGTTCGATAATCAAATGATATGCAAGGTATTCATAACTGGGTCTGATTTTGGGGAGACACATTTGGGTGTCTACAAAAGCCCCCACTTTGACTGAGTTTGGAGAAACGCAAGTTTTGAAAACAAAAGTCAAAGTAGCAATAGGGACGGAGAATGATCCAAAACGTTCTGTGATCCTATATCATTATTGTAACACCGATACCTGCAAACTAGCGTTAGTTAAAACATATAAAAGAGTTAAGAAATGCGTATCTTGCACCGTCGAGCACACGTCTCTGGAGGTAACCGATCTGTCGCTGCATTTGTTGTTGTGACAACCTTCCACAAGCTATGGAACACCATCTTGCTGTTTTGATGTTGCTGATGTTCACTCGTCTCCGAGCAAAAGAGCTTTTTTCTAGAATCATAGTGATAACCTTCCCAATCATAGCGAAAGCCGTCGAAGACTGCCTCATCACAAACCGCTCATCTCAAATCTTGGTGACAACCTCCACAATCTTAGCGAATGTCGTCGAAGACCGCCCATCTCGTGCTATCTTCTCAAATCTTGGCGACAACCTCGACAATCTTAGCGGATGCCGTCGAAGACCGCCCATCTCGTGCTATCTTCTCAAATATTAGCGACAACCTCCACAATCTTAGTGGATACCGTCAAAGACCGCCCCTCTCATGCTATCTTCTCAAATCTAAGTGACAACCTCAACAATCTTAGTGAACGTTTTCGATCTTAATGCTGCTCGAATTTTGCTGTTGTAGATAATTGCTGAAATTTCCGCGGTGCCAATAAGTCGGTACATTTTTGTTGTTTGTGAGCCATTACGTCGGCGCTTTTTACTACTTGTGAACCATTATGTCGGTGCCTTTAATGCTTGTGAATCATTATATCGGTGCCTTTGCTATGAGCCAATGTTTAGGCGCTTTAAGCTAAGTGAGACGATCTTTTATCAAGTCATTCACTTTATGTGATTGTAATCGAGCCAATTACTAAATCATGTCAATTTGCTTAGAGGGGATAACTGGCATACCAAGGAACCCGGAAATTGCTGCACTAGGTCCGCATAATCTAATATGGGGGCCACGCATTGTCGCCGCACCAGCGCTTGCTTGGAAAATGTGTCGCCACATTTTGCTTCTGTCGCCAGGCGATAGATGTTGTCGCCAGGTGACAGCCTTGTAATCTGGCGCTGGAGTCGGGTCTTCCTCATTTTGCTCTTGCTGCTGCTGTTTGTTGCTCGGTTTCGCTCCGAACTTTGAACTTGGTCGTTTCCTTTCAATCAAATCCGCTCAAATCTTTTGTAAATTAAAGCTCTTCATCTCTAATTTACTGATCTATGTAACTCCTCTCATCTTGGAAGAATCTCATGTGTCATATTCGCGATTTTTCGAAAAAATCCGGGAATGTTCTTGCTTGCTGGGATGCACCTGCATTTATATTTTTTACTATAGGACTTTGTTCATCTCTTTAATTATCTTAAGGTTAACCTAAGGCTTAGTGTTACTTGACTCATTGACTTGACATGACTCAAAGTATGAACTTGACTTAATGATGACTCACTTTGTGTGACTCGTGTGTGCATAGACTTAACTCGATGCGACAACATGACATGACTCATGTGTGCATTGTAATATAATCGTGCGACTCGAAAATGCAAAAAAGAAAAAAATTTCCGTCATTTTTGTGGAGGGTACCGACTTTCTCCCGAAAAAGAAAGACGCGAAAAAGAATCGAAGTGTTTGATGGTGCATGTTGAATGAGCTTATCCAAGTATATGCATTTGATGCTGTCTCTCAAGGTGCAAAGGTTAAGTATCCTAGGCTATCCTAATTGACTCAATAATGAAAGTATGTAGGTAACTTAGGCACGGAGGCTAAGCACTTCATACTTTGTGATGCAATGATGATTGATCTTGATATGACAAAGCATGCTTCAGTGTTGTGTTTAGATTTCATGACAAAGGGTTTCTAAGGGAAGTATATTTTGGTCATGTATTTGTGATGTATGTGATAGTGACACTAAAGTTAGGAGGCAAGGGCTAAGTGTGTGGAAAAATATATTGAAAAGAGTCAAATGATGGGGACTCTTAGGCTGGGTAGGCTAATAATGTAAGGATCAAGCCCCCAAGTCTAGATCTAAATGAATAGGGATGAGCATTGGAGATCCCTTGACATGATCAATTATGAACGAAAATATGAATGTGTAGACACCCAAATGTGTCTCCCCAAAACCAAACCCAGTGATGAGTACCTTTCACGTCGAATTATAATCGAATGAAATGAAAGTGTGGAAAGTCTAGTGTTGCGGATAGTTTTAATTCTTTTCTCTTCTCTCTGTTTTTTAAAACTTATTTTAAAAAAATAGTCAATCCAGTTTTGTTGGTCCATGATAAGGATCCAATAATGGTGTAGTTGGATGGGGTTTGAAAAGACCTTTCCAACGATATATTATAAGCCCAATTCCGATGAATATTGAGGAAGTTATGGCCAAAATCCTAAACTGGGCGCGATTTGGTTTTTATATGCGGCCCAATGATCTAGAGGAGGGCCTATTATTAATTATCATTTCTAAAGCTATTAGGATTGATTATAGTCTTTTAGAATACTCTAGAAGATTCTTTTAAATCCTAATGGAGTTAGGATTGATAATTATGTTTTAAAGAGTTTGAAATTGAATAAAACTACTCATTTTAAGAATCCTTGTTTTGTACGAAGTGGAATATATTCAGATTTTATTTCGTGCCTCATGATATTTATCCAAATTTTTTATGGTTGGATAGATCTTGAAATTATCTTTCCAATGATATATTATAATATTAAATCCGAGTTATAACGAAAAAGATATGCATGAGACATGAAACTTTATCCAAAACTGACACCCTTCCACTATTTTGGCCATATATTTTTATCTACAAAACATATTTATCTGATTCTAATTGGGTTGGAAATTAGAATTTAAGAGATTTCCAACGACATATTATATGCCTTATTTCAACTTCCGGATCAAAAGATATGATAAAAACAAAAACGCATGAATTTCTGAAATCAGCGCCTGGAATCATGCTTGGCGCCTGACGCCAATTAGCTGGTGCTGGCGCCAACTCTGTTTTGCGTGCGCCAACCTCGTTTTGCGTGCGCCAAGTGCTCTGTTTTGATATTTTATCTTTTTGGCTGATTTTCTCTATAAATAACGTATTAAAAACTCCGTTTTCATTCACCAACTCTCATCAAGATTTTCTTGATTATTCTCTCTCTCTCTCTCTTTTTCTAAACTAGCCTTTTATCAAATACAAAATTCCTCATTCGCAAGACTTAGATACACCTAGCCATATTCGAAGTTGCCTTCGTCCTAGACGTGAAAGGGTTTAATTTATGAGGGTTTGGTCCCAAATCTCTATTTCAATTTTTTAATTTAATTGTTTTGTTTATTATTTTCCTTGAAGTTACTAACGTGTGTATTTTGTTATTAGAAAGAGGTACGAGGCATCAAAGTAAGTACTTTAATGGTTTTAATTGATGTTATGATGTAGAAATCATGTTTATATTGTTATTATGATATTCCTAGTATCATGTCTAGGGTAACTTTAATATTAAATATGATTAGTACGATGCTTCCTATGTTCTTCCTAATATTTATGATTGTTAGTATCATGTTAGGGTTAAAGATTTGATTTCTAATGCTTAGTGACATGCTAGGGTTTTGTTATTAATCTTGTTAGTATCATGCCTAGGATCTTGCTATTTTTATTATGCTTTAATATTAACATGAATATGATTATGATTATAATTGTTATAATGATTATGAATATTATTATTATTATTATTATTATTATTATTATTATTATTATTATTATTATTATTATTATTATTATTATTATTATTATTATATTATTATTATTATTATTATTATTATTATTATAATTATTATTTTATTTATGATGAATATTATTATGATTATAATTTTATTGTCATGACATTGATTATTATTATGTTGCTTGATGATATTTATTTTTATTTCTTGATCACCTTTTATTGCATGTTTAAAGGGAATTTAGTACTTGTAATCACGCTTAATAAGATATTTAATAATCTTGTTTAGGGTTAATTTGATTATAATTCAAGTGATCGCCAATAATAGTTTATTTGTGCATTAAATTCAACCAACATAGATTAAACAGGTTTAGGGTTAATCCTATTGATTGTACGTTAATTAGAAAGCGCACATGAATACGATCAGAATAAAGTAGAGGTCTATTATTAGGGCAGGTTCAATCTCTTTTAGGTTGGATTTGTACCATCATCCCCGAACCCTTATTTGGTTCTAGACCTTATGGAGTTGACGATCTCTTGGATCGTTAAGGGGTGTAACCTTCATCCTATGAACGGTTTACAAGTTCTTAAAAAAAAACTTGTTGGCGACTCTTTTGCTCTATCTTCTTCCCTTTTGGACGCCACCGTACTTTAGTGTATGACCACAGTGGGGTTCAAGCTAGTGGGATTAAGGCTTGAAATCATTCCCTACAGTTTTTGGTGACTCCACTGGGGAGGATTTCTATTTTAATTCCTTAATTTGTTTCGGCAATGATTTAGAATGAGTGGATGAGACTCGAAAAGTTCTAAGTATTTCATGTGCGTAATTTTGATTAACATTATTGTCATATGCATAAAAAAGATCTCATTGGAAAGACCATCCGTAATGAGTTAAAAACATAGGATTTTACACGTAGGAAATTTGAGAAATATCTTTCACAACTAGGACCGAAATAACACCGCGCGAAACTGGAAAATTTTATCGAGCACAGAAAGCTGCTGAGGCATGTGGGAAGTAGCGTCAGGGGCCAGAGCTTGGCGCCAGCATTTTAGTCGTAGCGCCAGACGTCAGTATTGGCGCCAGGCGCTACAATTAAAAGCTGGCGCCAGTCTCTGTTTGCTGGTGCCAATTTCCCCCAATACCGAGCCAGAAATATGCGTTCTAATTTCAACCGGTTTTTCGTATTGTTTGCTCGATTCTACTTCCTGATTGAATTTTTTTCTCACTTTTCTGAAACCCATATGTGTTCTACATATGGACATAACCCTCTGGGAATTCATGCTCCATCTACCCGATTGAACGCTCCGTGCAACAAAGGGTACATCCGAGATTGTTGAATTCACCAAACCATGGAAGCAAGTTTTTTCTAAAACTCGCAGTGTCCCATCCACTCGCGCCAACCCTTCATGGTTAGACTTCCGCGCGGTGCATCCGGACAATTAACCATGGACCCTCTATTGACTAAACCATAACCCGAACTTTAGAGAACTAGAGCCATGGTTAGGTTGCAAACTCATTGCATCATGTTGTGACTACTTGACTACTTGTGCATCTCCTACTTGTGCATACTTATTATGTGACTAAATTAATCGTTTGGTTTGACTTTTGTTTGTAAATAAGTCTTAATAACTAATTAATGACTAAAGGACTTTGTTTAATTAATTAATTAATTAATTAATTAATTTGAGCTAAAAAAAAAACTTAAAATCGAGTCATAGTCCCTTTAAGTCAACCCGGCTTTTTATTCCCGTATACTGCACAAGCGTCAACTTGTTTTGGTCATAGCCAGAGTTCTAGGAAGAGTTACGAGTCGTACAGCCTAAGGATCTGTAGCCCCGAGTTTTTTTATTTAATTTAGTGTTGGTTTCATCCCAATCAGAGTCGCAGATCAAAAGTTATGACTAAAATACCACAGTCTGTCAGTTTAATGCATATACGCGAGGTCTTAATTTAGTCTTTGCTTGAGTCTAGTCACGTAGTCTAGCCACATGGTCATGACACAAGTCTTAACATGTCACATACACTCACTATTCATAGCATACACTTTTTATATGTCACCGTGACCATGTCCTAGGTTCATGCATGAGTCGATCTTTTCCGTCATTTGAGTTGGGGGGTACATTCTATTCCTAATTCTTTATATCCCTCCATCTAAATCTTCTGTCACATTCTATTCCAATCTTTCTTCACTTCCTCCATCCATTTCATGTTGAATAAAGTTTGAGTAAAAAAATTAACAATAGATATCCCAAAATTCCTTTTCCACAGTAGTTTGTCGAGGAGAGAAGGGCGATTAATCAAGGACAACCTCTTTATTCAAGTCTCACTTTTTGATAAACCGATTCGACAAAAGAGGAAGGATAAAAAGATAATGGCAACTCAAGAGGAAGTTAATGAACTTAGGAGTCAATTGACTTACGTGACTGAGACACTGAAGCTACTCACCCTAAAGGTCGTTGATCCCGTGAAGCAACAACAAATGAACCTCATGCAAGAAAGTTTGAGGAAGCTATCTAGTGACTATAAATTTCAGGGCATGAGTTCTTAAGGGGTCTCGCTGGACAAGGAACTTCTTCCACATAAGTTCAACGCCACTGACATCCCTAAATTCAAGGCAACAGATAACCCTTACTTCCATCTAAGGGCTTTCGAAACTATAATGAACATTAAGGGTATCGATAAGAAGGTTTTCCCCTCTCTGTTCCCACTATCTCTTGAAACCGTTTGCCAACAATGGTTCTTCTCCCTTGACAAGGAGAAAACCTCTACCTGGGAATCGATAGTAAACGCTTTCGATGATAGGTACAAGTGCAATATCCAAGTTGAAACCGACCATAGACAACTTGAGATGCTTAGACAAAAAGAGAGTGAAGGCTTTACTTTTTTCTTTAATAAATGGAGGGAAACTTCTGCCAAGATGATTGAGGTCCCCACCGAAAAGGAGTCTGTGAGGATGTTTATCAAGAATCTCCAAGAAAAGTATTCAAAGCACTTAAAATATCAACACAACTTGAATACTTTCAAGGCCGTTTATGACATCGGAATTGAAATCGAAGACGACCTCGCAAAGCAAAAAGCTACTAACAATAGTAACCACGGTGGCTGGAAAGGAAAGAAGAGCGACAATCCTTCTTCTTCCGAAAACGCCCACTCTAGTAGTAATGTTAGTACCTTTGACCATAATGGTGTCTTAGCCATGGACAATCAAGGATCTAAAAGGAAACCCAGGCGAGAGTTTACACCCATTGAATGACCTACGATGCTGCTTTCGATCGTCTCTATGATTGAGGATTAATCAAACCTATTGGCCCTACCGAGGATCCAACACCAGAAAATCGATCTTCGAGATGGAATCCAAACTCCTATTGCAAGTACCCTCGAGGGCGCGGTCATACTACTGATGAATGCTACAGGTTTCAAAACCTCATTCAAGATCTCATAGAGGCAAATAAGATCCCATTGCCTCTAGCTAGCGAGAAGACTGGATGATGTCGGAGCAAACAACACAAGACCGAGGCGAGCTTTAACGACAAGATTTCGTGACCTATTTTTTCTATTTCTTTTTTATTTACCCTTTCCCCAATAAGTCTAGCATAGGCACCTTTTATTTTCCCTTAGATGAATCTTGTAGATTCTTTTCCCTTTTTTAATAAAAATGAGCATTTATTTCCTTACATATGCTCATTTCATTATATTGCATTTAAAAAAAAAAAAAACAATGTCGAATTAAGCTCAAGGTATACCAATGATTTAAAACACCCCTTGTAGCCACGTCATATCTCCTTTCACCTTTCAAATATGCAATCCATTCTTCATAAACCACTTTGAGCCTCGTCTAACGATAGACCTTTCTTTTTTCAACCTACATCTATCTATCCTTGGGATGGGATGGTGTGCAACTTTTGCAATTCTAAAGAAAGCTTGAGCAAATTCAAAAGTTTAAATAGCGAACAAAATAAGCAAAAATAAATAAATAAAGTGTACAAAAGGGCAAGTGTTCCAATGTCTATGATATGAACATGTCTTTGATATGAATATGTCTCAGATTGCGTCTCTTATCGAGTGCTCGGTACCGTGCCTGAGAAATATGAATGCCAAGTGAGTGATAGACCGCATGATCAGGGATTGCCCACACTTATAAAAATAAAATAAATGCTAAAGAAAAAAGAGCCAAAAAAGAGTAGAAACTCAAGCATAAAAATATAAAGATTCAAAAGTGAGGTTGCACACCTTGGGGGCTTATCTAGGGTCTTGAGCCTTTATCCCATTTTTCTTCAAACCTTTAGCCTAACCACATTACAATCCCTTAAAAAGACCTTTTTGAGGTCTACACATACTTGTGCGAGGTTCGGCTAGAGCTACGTTCGGCCTGATTCCTAACGGATACGTAGGAAACCTCACATCGAGGTGCGGCCGTAATAAACATGCATTCATATTCACATTCACACACTTACACCATGATCATATCAAGGGATCTCCAATGCTCATCCCTATTCACTTAGAGCTAGACTTGGGGGCTTGATCCCTACATCATAGCTTACCTAGCCTAAGAGTCACCACCATTTGACTCTTTTCAATATATTTTTCCACACACTTAGCCCTTGCGGACTAACTTTAGTGTCACTTTCACACACCGCACATATACATGACCAAATACTTCCCTTAAGAACCCTTTGACATGAAATCTTAACATAACAATGAAGCATGCCTTATCACATCACTCATCACTCATAATTGTCATTTCATAGAAGTATGAAGTGCTTAGCCTCCGTGCCTAAGTTACCCAAATACTTTCATCATTGAGTCAACAGTTGAGATAGCCTAAGATGGGTTAATCCTTGCACCTTGAGAGATAATATCAAACAACATTTGACTAAGCTCATTCAACATGCATTCGAAAGCTTCGATTCTTTTTTCGCGTCTTTCTTTTTCGGGAGAAAGTCGGTACCCTCCACAAAAATGACGAAAAATTTATTTTTGCTTTTTTGGCATTTTTGAGTCGCACGATCACATTACAATGCACACACGAGTCATGTACACATTGAGTCATGTCATGTCATATCACTTTGATTTGAGTCACACATGTGTCATTTCACTTTGAGTCGAGTCAACTTCGAGTCAGCCAATCATAGAGAGTCAAGTTTATACCTTGAGTCGTGTCAAGTCGATGAGTCAAGCAATGTTAAACCTTAGGTCAACCCTAAGATAATTAAAGAGATTGGCAAAGTTCTATAGTCAAAATAAATACAGGTGCAGCAGAATAGGGAGGACCCTACTCTAATTCCTGGCGCCTGAGACATCTCAGCAACGACAGAGCTCGAAGCCTCTCAGAAAGGTGATTTCAACCTCATACAGCAATTTCGGGTTCCTTGGTACGCCATTTAGCCCCTATAAGCAATTTGACATGATTGAGTAGTCAGTTTGATTACAACCGCAAATAGGTGATCGACCTGATGAAATATCGTCTCACTTAGCTTAAAGCGCCTAAGCATTGGCTCAAAAGCAGAAAAGGCACCGACGTATAGGTTCAAAGCAACGAAAGCGCCGACGTACAGGCATAGCGGAAGCAAAGTTCGAGCGAGCTTTAAAGATCGACAAGTGTTGGTCTTCGGTAATTTTCTTCGGAATATTATCACAACAACTGAGGATGACTTCAAGTAAAGTTATTTTCAACGGCATTCGCTAAGATTGTGGAAGTTGTCACTAAAGATTTGAAAACATAGCACGAGATGGGCGGTCTTCGACGGCATTCGCTAAGATTGTGGAGGTTGTCACCCAAGATTTGAGAAGATAGCACGAGATGGGCGGTCTTCGACGGCGTTTGCTAAGATTGTGGAGGTTGTCACCAAGATATGAGAAAAGTGGTTCATGATGAGGCGGTCTTCGACGACTTTTGCTATGATTGGAAAGGTTGTCACTATGACTCAAGAAAAGGCTTAAGATATAGCAACATTGATCGACGGTGTTCCCTAGATTGCAGAAGATCGTCAAAACAAGCAGCAAGAAGGCGTTCCATAGATTGTGGAAAGTTGTCAAAAAGCAACTGAGGATTGTTTCAAGAGAAATAATCTTCGATAGTATTCCCTTGGACGTGGAATATTATCAATGCGGATGAGGATTTGTTTCAAGAGAAGCAATCTTCGATGATATTCCTTTGGACGTGGAATATTATCAATGCGGAGGAGGATCGTTTCGGGCGAAGCAATCTTCTATATTGGAAGCAGTTACGTGCGTAGCGGTTTTCAAGCGGGATGACATTCTCTAGCTTGCAGGAGGTCATCAAAACAACAGTAAAGCGGCAACAAATCTGTTACTTTCAGAGACGTGTGCTCGACGGTGCAAGATACGTGTTTCTTAACTCTTTTATCTGTTTAACTAACGTTAGTTTGCAGGTATCGGCGTTACAAGAGTGATTTAGGATCGCAGAACGTTCTGAATCATTCTCCGTCCCTATCGATACTTTGACTTTCGTTTTTCGAAACTTGCGTTTCTCCAAACTCAGTCAAAGTGGGGGCTTCTGTAGACACCCAAATGTGTCTCCCCAAAACCAAACCCAGTGATGATTACCTTTCACGTCAAATCATAATAGAATGAAGTGAAAGTGTGGAAAGTCTAGTGTTGCGGATAGTTTTAATTCTTTTCTCTTTTCTCTGTTTTTGAAAACTTATTTTAAGAAAATAGTCAATCTAGTTTGGTTGGTCCATGATAAAGATCCAATAATGGTGTAGTTAGATGGGGTTTGAAAAGACCTTTCAAAAGATATATTATAAGCCCAATTCCGATGAATATTGAGGAAGTTATGGCCAAAATACTAAACTGGGCCCGATTTGGTTTTTATATGCGGCCCAATGATCTAGAGGAGGGCCTATTATTAACAATCATTCCTAAAGCTATTAGGATTGATTATAGTCTTTTAGAATACTCTAGAAGGTTCTTTTAAATCCTAATGGAGTTAGGATTGATAATTATGTTTTAAAGAGTTTGAAATTGAATAAAACTACTCCTTTTAAGAATCCTTGTTTTGTACGAAGTGGAATATATATTCAGATTTTATTTTCGTGCCTCATGATATGTATCCAAATTTTTTATGGTTGGATAGATCTTGAAATTATCTTTCCAATTATATATTATAATATTAAATCCGAGTTATAACGAAAAAGATATGAATGAGACATGAAACTTTATCCAAAACTGACACCCTTCCACTATTTTGACCATATCTTTTTATCTACAAAACATTTTAATCTGATTCTAATTGGGTTGGAAAGAAGACTTTAAGATCTTTCGAACGACATATTATATGCCTTATTTGGACTTCCGGATCAAAAGATATGATAAAAAAACGCGTGAATTTCTGAAATCAGCGCCTGGAATCAGGCTTGGCGCCTGGCGCCAGCAATTGGCGCTTGGTGCTAGCCATTGGCGCCTGGCGCCAATTAGCTGGTGCTCTGTTTTGTGTGTGCCAACCTCGTTTTGCATGCGCCAAGTGCTCTGTTTTGATATTTTATCTTTTTGGCTGATTTTCTCTATAAATAACGTATTAAAAACTCCGTTTTCATTCACCAACTCTCATCAAGATTTTCTTGATTATTCTCTCTCTCTTTTTCTAAACTAGCCTTTTCTCAAATACAAAATTCCTCATTCGCAAGACTTAGATACACCTAGCCATATTCGAGGTTGCCTTCGCCCTAAACGTGAAAGGGTTTAATTTCTGAGGGTTAGGTCCTAAATCTCTATTTCAATTATTTAATTTAATTATTTTGTTTATTATTTTCCTTGAAGTTACTAACGTGTGTATTTTGTTATTAGAAAGAGGTACGAGGCATCAAAGTAAGTACTTTAATGGTTTTAATTGATGTTATGATGTAGAAATCATGTTTATATTGTTATTATGATATTCCTAGTATCATGTCTAGGGTAACTTTAATATTAAATATGATTAGTACGATGCTTCCTATGTTCTTCCTAATATTTATGATTTTTAGTATCATGTTAGGGTTAAAGATTTGATTTTTAATGCTTAGTGACATGCTAGGGTTTTGTTATTAATCTTGTTAGTATCATGCCTAGGATCTTGCTATTTTTATTATGCTTTAATATTAACATGAATATGATTATGATTATAATTGTTATAATGATTATGAATATTATTATTATTATTATTTTGATGATGATTATTTTATTTATGATGAATATTATTATGATTATAATTTTATTGTCATGACATTGATTATTATTATGTTGCTTGATGATATTTATTTTATTGCTTGATCACCTTTTATTGCATGTTTAAAGGGAATTTAGTACTTGTAATCACGCTTAATAAGATATTTAATAATCTTGTTTAGGGTTAATTTGATTATAATTCAAGTGATCGCCAATAATAGTTTATTTGTGCATTAAATTCAACCAACATAGATTAAACAGGTTTAGGGTTAATCCTATTGATTGTACGTTAATTAGAAAGCGCACATGAATACGATCAGAATAAAGTAGAGGCCTATTATTAGGGCAGGTTCAATCTCTTTTAGGTTGGATTTGTACCATCATCCCCGAACCCTTATTTGGTTCTAGACCTTATGGAGTTGACGATCTCTTGGATCGTTAAGGGGTGTAACCTTCATCCTATGAACGGTTTACAAGTTCCTAAAAAAAAACTTGTTGGCGACTCTTTTGCTCTATCTTCTTCCCTTTTGGATGCCACCGTACTTTAGTGTATGACCATAGTTGGGTTCAAGCTAGTGGGATTAAGGCTTAAATTATTCCCTACAGAATGCATTTTTATTATGGCTGCACCTCGATGTGAGGTTGCCTATGTATCCGTTAGGAATCAGGTCGAACGTAGCTCTAGCCGAACCTCGCACAAGTGTGTGTATACCTCAAAAAAGTCTTTTTAAGGGTTGTAATGTGGTTAGGCTAAAGGTTGAATAAGAAAGGGAAAAAATCTCAAGACCCTAGATAAGCCCCCAAGGTGTGCAACCTTGCTTTTGAATCTTTATATTTTTATGCTTGAGGCTTTTAACTCTTTTTTAGCTCTTTTTTTTTTTTTTTTTTGTTTATATTTTGATTTCTCTTTTTCTTTAGCATTTTTTTTATAACTATGGGCGATCCCAATCATGCGGTCTATCACTCACTTGGCATTCATGTTTCTCAGGCACGGTGCCGAGCACTCGATAAGAAACGCAATCCGAGACGTGTTCTTGTCAAAGATATTTTCATATCAAAGACATTGGAACACTTGCCCTTTGTTACACTTTTATTTATTTCTATTTTTTTTATTGCTTTTTTATTTTTTGAAATCACTCAAGCTTTTGAAATTGCATAAGTTACACACCATCCCATCCCAAGGTTAGCTGAATGTAGGTTGAAGAAAGAAAGGTTTATCGTTAGACGAGGCTCAAAGTGGTTTATCAAGAAAATATTGTATATTTGAAGGGTGAAAGGTAATATGATGTGGCTACAAGAGGTGCCTTAAATCATTGGTATACCTTGTGCTCAGTTCGACATGTTTTTTTTTTAAAATGCGATGTAATGCAATGATCATATGCAAGAAATAAAATGCTCATTTTTATTAAAGGAAAAGAAAGAATTATCTTACAAAATAAATCTAGGGAGAATAAAAAAAGGTGCCTATGCTAGACTCATCTAGGAAGGGATAAATAAAAGAAATAGAAAGAAGGAGGTCACGAAATCTTGTCATTGAAGCTCGCCTCTTGTCTTGTGTCGTTTGCTTTATCATCACTCGCTCTTCTTGCTAGATGGAGGTATGAGAAGCTTTTTATTATCAATCAAATGTTGGATAGCCTCTTTTAGCTTCCAACAGCTCTCAGTAGTAATGTGCATCTGGATTCCAACTAGGCAATCTCTTTTCAAGTGCGGGATCTTGAATAGGTCCAATGGGAGTAATGAGTCCCTTAGTATGGAGTCGATCGAAGGCAGTATTGTAGCTCATCCCAATAGGGGTTAAGTCTTTCCTTAGTTGCTTCTTAGATCCTTGGTTATCCATGGCTAAAACTTCAGTGAGATCAAAGGTACTAACATTGTTACTAGAGTGGGCGTTTTCGGAAGAAGAAGGATTGTCATTCTTATTTCCTTTCCAGCCACTGTGGTTACTATTGTTAGTAGATTTTTTCTTTGCGAGGTCATCTTCGATCTCGATGCCTATGTCATAGACATCCTTGAAAGTATTCAAGTTATGTTGATATTTTAAGTGCTTTGAATACTTTTCTTGTAAATTTTTTATGAACATCCTCACGGATTCTTTTTCAGTATGGACTTCGATCATGTTAGCGGAAGTTTCCCTCCACTTGTTGAAGAAGGAGGTGAACCCTTCGTTTCCTTTTTGTTTTAGCATCTCAAGTTGTCTATGGTCGGTTTCAATTTGAATATTACACTTATATCTATCAATGAAAGCTTTTTTTATTCCATCCCAGGTAGAGGTCTTCTCTTTATCAAGGGAGAAGAACCAATGTTGACAAATGGTTTCAAGAGATAGCAAGAATAAAGAGTGAAAAATATTCTTATCAGTCTCTTTAATTTTCATTACAATTTCAAAGGCCCTTAAATGAAAGTAAGGATTGTCAGTTGGCTTAAACTTAAGGATGTCATAGGCATTGAATTTCTGTGGAAGAAGCTCCTTGTCCACTGAGACCCCTTGTGAGCTAATGCCCTGGAATCTATAGTCATTAGATATTTTTCTCAAGCTTTCTTGCATGAGCTCCATTTGTTGTTGCTTCACAGGGTCATTGATTTGGATGGTTAGGGTTCTTAGCACTTCGGTAACACTAGCCATTTGCTTATAAAGCTAATTGACTTCTTCTTGACTTGCCATTACCTTCTTAGCTTTTCTTTTTTGACCGACTGGTTTATCAAAAAGTTGAACTTGAATAAAGGTGTTATCCTTGATTAATCACCCTTCTCTCCTCGACCAAGTATTGTGGAAAGGGAAATTAGGTATATTCACTGTTAATTATTTAACTCCAACTCTATTCAACATGCATGGATGGAAGAAGGTAGGAAAAATGAAGGTTGTGATATGGAGAAAGCATGTAGAGAATGGAAAGATGATGTAGATGGAAAGATATAAAAAAATTAGGAATAGAATGTACCCCCAACTCAAATGACGGAAAGAACCGACTCATGCATGAACCTAAGACATGGTCATGGTGTGAAAAGAGTATGTACAAAGTGTGTGCTAAGACTAGTGAGTTTAGGTGACATGTTAAGACTTGTGTCATGACCATGTGGCTAGACTATGTGACTAGACTCAAGCAAAGACTAAGTTAAGACTTCATGTATATGCATTAAACTGGACAGCCTGTGGTATTTTAGTCATAACTTTTTATCTGCAACTCTGATTGGGATGAAACCAACTCCAAATTAAAGATAAAACTGTAGGAGATTATAGTTACTAATTGCGGAATTGACATGAATCATATTCATATAGAACCAAACCAAGGATCTCATGCATAACACATAAAGAAGTAAGAATTATACCTTTGAAGCGTGATTCCACCGGTGATCGAGCAAGAACTAGGGAGATAAAGAACCTCAAGTGTGATTCCTCTACTTGGTCCACGGGCACAGATTAAGACCTCCACTAATGCTAGTTAGTCGCGAGAGAACTCTTCAATCGACCTTCTACGGAGATGAACGAACAATGAACTAGCCAAGAACCACCGCGCAACACCACGAGGACTACTAGGGTGGCCGGCCGTGGGTGAGAGGGGAGAGAGAGGGCCGTGAGTTTGAGAGGGGAGAGGGCTTTGGATGATGGTTGCTTAGCTTCATAATTCACTGTATGTTAATTGTGACTTAATTAATCAACCCTAGGCATGACTATTATTTATAGATCATATCTCTAAATAATAGTCCAAGTCAAAGCCCAATTCACTACACTTAGCCCAATCATACTTATGACTAATTAAATGCTCATGAGGCCCATTAATGGGCCTCTAACTTGCTTAACCCATTAACCTTGTGTGTGACCTTATAGGATCCATTCTAAAGGGCTTTGGACTATTTAACTATCCCAAAGATCATCTCTCATAGTCTAGCAACAGAGGATGACGCCCCAATAGAATGAACTTATTATCTCCATAATAGTGATCCTTGATATATCTAGTAATTGCACTTATCGAAGACACAATTCCTTCAATCTCCCACTTGTCTGAGACAAGTGCGCAATATTCAAATTCCTTAAGTCATTTTGTGTCGATTTGATAATATGATTGCATCTTATGTAATCATTATTAATCTACAAATCATTTCCTGAAATCTGAGTTAGAATTACAAAACAAATGGTTACTATGTAACACATTTGAGCACGGCCATGCATTTTCTGAATTCTCCCTCTTCAAGAGGCCAAAATAAGACACACTCCTAATTAAATAGGAAGACTCCATCCAATCTTGTGGCAACCAAAGCTCCCACTCAACTTCTAAAATAACCAGGAAACACCCTTTATAATCTCCAGTTACGGGCAGACGTTTGAATGTACCACAGTTATATCATCCATTGAATGAGATCAATGTTCCACTCATGTCAAAGGAATCCACTAATATATCCGGAAGCTCTATACAAGAACTTCAAAGTAGGTCTATAGTTCGATCATGCATCATTCATGCATATCCATGTGATTGACCGAGCATCACTACGCTCCTATATCCCATGAAACTGCGCTATCAAGTCAATCTTAACATGCTAGTCCATTATTGGAAATCATTTATGTCTAGTTTAATGATTCCGATCTAGGAACTTAAATAATATACTAATTTTGTTCACCTGTGGGGTTTCATTCAAAAGGTCATCAACCTAGTGAGCCCATCAATTCATAAATATTTTGGACATTTTATTTAATATTAAAACCACAATTAAATAAGAGAAATAATAGAATTTATGATTAAACATAATTCTGCAAATGAATGTATTACATATGTAACTTATTTTTCTCAAAAACAAACAACAACTTTTAATTACATCATTCACTTCAATCCAGTTGCACTAGTATGCTTCTCATGTTTAGGCAATGGAAGGGGTTTAGTGAGCGGATCAACAATGTTCTCATCCGTATGAATTTTGCTCATCTTGACATCTCCTCTGTCAACGATCTCTCGAATGAGGTGAAACTTCCTCTCTACATGTTTGGATTTGAAATGTGACCTAGCTTCCTTTGATTGAGCAATGGCGCCATTATTGTCACAGTATACCTTAATTCCCTTTTGAGCACTTGGTACGATCTCCAGCTCAGTTAGGAACTTCTTTATCCAAACTGCTTCCTTAGCTGCTTCAACAGCAGCCAAATACTCTGATTCTGTCGTAGAGTCTGCGACAGTGCTTTGCTTTGAACTCTTCCAGCTCACTGCTCCTCCATTCAGACAGAAAATGTATCCAGATTGAGATCTGAAGTCATCCCTGTCTGTTTGGAAACTCGCATCCGTATAACCTTTGACAACCAACTCATCTTCGACACCATACACTAGAAACATTCCTTTCGTCCTTCTCAAGTACTTAAGGATGTTCTTGGTAGCTGTCTAGTGTGCTTCACCTGGATTTGCTTGAAACCTGCTGCACATGCTTATAGCATATGCAACATCTGGCCTTGTACAAATCATGGCATACATAATCGATCCTATTGCAGAAGCATAAGGAATGATAGCCATACGTCTCATCTCATCTGGCATAACCGGGCATTGAGATTTACTGAGCGTAATGCCATGGGACATGGGGAGAAAACCTCTCTTGGAGTTTGTCATCTCAAACTTGTCAAGAACCTTATCAATATAAGTCTCTTGACTTAGTCCAATCATCCTTCGAGACCTGTCTCTATGGATCTTGATTCCCAAAATGTACTCGGCGTCACCCAAGTCTTTCATGGAAAAACAACTCTTTAACCATTCCTTGACTGACTCAATCATTGGTATGTCATTTCCCATGAGTAGTATGTCATCCACATACAAGACTAAGAAAACTACGCTGCTTCCACTAGACTTCTTGTATACACAAGGTTCCTCTTCACTTTTGATAAAATCAAACCTTTTGATCGCTTCATCAAAACGAAGATTCCAACTCCTGGACGCCTGCTTCAATCCATAAATGGATTTTTCAAGCTTGCATACCTTTCTAGGATTTTCTGGATCTTCAAAACTCTCAGGTTGTGTCATGTACACTTCCTCCGTCAAGAACCCATTCAAGAAGGCGGTTTTTACATCCATCTGCCATATTTCGTAATCGAAAAATGCAGCAATCGCTAGAAGAATCCGAATGGACTTAAGCATTGCTACTGGTGAAAAGGTTTCATCATAGTCAATACCATGAATCTGTCTGTACCCTTTTGCAACCAGTCTTGCTTTATGGATGTAGGCATTTCCATCCTTGTCTGTTTTAATCTTGTAGACCCATTTGCAACCAATGGGTTTTACCCCATTAGGCAAGTCTACTAGGGTCCATACTTTATTTTCAGACATCGATTCCATTTCGGATTTCATGGCCTCAAGCCATTTATCTGAGTTGAGGCTCACCAAAGCTTGCTTGTAGGTTGTGGGTTCCTCATTCTCCAATAAGAAGATTTCAGAATCCTCAGTTAACAGAACCTCAACAAACTGTTTGTTTCTGATTCTGGCAAACCTACGTGGGGTAGGAGCAACAGTAGAAATTTTCTCTCCAACTCTTTGAAGATTTTCGCATGAATTAGATTCAAGTGGGACGATAGGAGTCTCGCTAGTGGAATTAGCTTGCTCCGACGCATGATTAATCGTCTCATGCGCCCTTGCCTCTGACGTGGTGTTATCCACATCCATTTGTTGCTCGTCTCGAATTTCTTCGAGAACCACTTTACTCCCACTTGGCTTTCTAGAGAGGAATTCCTTTTCTAGAAAGACACCATCGCGAGCAACAAACACTTTATTATCTTCGCGATTGTAGAAGTAAAACCCTCTTGTTTCTTTAGGATAACCCACGAAGAAACATTTGTCTGATTTAGGGTGTAGTTTATCGCTTTGTAAACTTTTTACATAGGCTTCACATCCACAAATCTTGAGATAAGACAAATTTGGAACTCTTCCATTCCATAACTCATATGGTGTCTTCTCAACTGCTTTGGACGGGCTTCTGTTTAGTACTCTGGAAGCTGCCTCTAATGCATATCCCCAAAACGATATGTGAAGATCAGTAAAGCTCATCATGGACCTAACCATATCTAGTAAAGTCCTATTTCTCCTTTCTGACACACCATTTAACTGAGGTGTCCCTGAAGGGGTTAATTGTGAAATTATTGCACAATTAATCAGATGTTCATCAAATTCTTGGGTTAAATATTCGCCACCACGATCAGATTGTAATGCCTTAATTGTTTTCCCAAGTTGGTTTTGTACTTCATTCTGGAATTCTTTGAACTTTTCAAAGGCTTCCGACTTGTTCTTCATTAAGTAAATGAAACCAAATCTACTTAAATCATCAGTGAAAGTAATGAAGTAGCTAAACCCACCCCTAGCTTTTGAACTCATTGGTCCACACACATCTGTATGTATGAGTCCCAAAAGGTCCCTAGCTCTTTCACTTATACCCGTAAAGGGTGACTTAGTCATTTTCCCAAGCAAGCATGACTCACAATTTTCAAATGATTCATAATCAAAAGAAGAGAGAAGTCCATCCTTATGTAATTTCTGGACGCGCTTTTGGTTAATATGACCAAGCCTACAATGCCATAGGTAAGTTGGGTTTGAACCATTTGTTTTCTACTTTTTATGATCTATATTGTAGACATAAGTTGCATATTCTAAGATATACAAGCCATTGATTAACTTAGCATTAGCGTATAACATATTTTCTTTCGAAATAAAACAACGCTTGTCTCTTATTTCAAATGAAAAACCTTCAGTATCTAAAACTGGAACTGAAATAATGTTTTTAGTAATGCTAGGTACGTAATAACAGTTATTAAGTACTAAAATAAGTCCAGAAGGAAGTCTCAAATGGTAACTCCCAATAGCAAGTGCAACAACTTTTGCTCCATTTCCTACTCGAAGTGTTATTTCCCCTGGATCTAGCTTCCTACTTCCTTTCAAGCCCTGCACGTCATTAACGATATGAGCACCACATCCGGTATCAAATACCCAAGTGGAAGATGAAGTAAGATTAATCTCTACAACAAAAACATCAAGTAACTCCTTACCTTCTGTTTTCACTGGTGTGTAATGGGGACACCTTGGTGTATGGACTTGCCATCCACCACAAAAGAAGCATTGGCATTCTCTCCTTATCAGGAACTCTTCAGTATGGTGAAGTAAGATGTTGATCAAATTTGCTGATGATCCCTCATCATTATGAGAAAGTCTTACTATATCAAAACCATCATGGAGCGAGAACAAGATAATGTCACGCGCGGAGTCATCGTCGATCTGTTTCCCAAGGATATCCATTTGATTGATTAAATCAATCAATTCATTGACATGGTTCCTCACTTACTGACCAGGTAAGAGTTTCTTTGCCATTATCTTACCAAGAATCTTGTAAGTCTCATACCTTAAACTGTCAGCCCAGGAATAGTAAATCTGAGGGATCGAGTTAACGATCTCTCTTACATTAGGATCGTTGACACCTCCACTACCCAATGCCCCCATGCCACCTCTAGAGATAGCACGAAGACATTGATACAAGTTGGTCACTTCATACTAATTGAATCTATTATACCAACAGTTTGGAATATATTCCAGTATTAGGTTCCTGACCCTCTGTGCATCCGAAACTAATTTTGCATGCCTTTCAGGATCCTGACCTAGAGCACACTTGTTCCCAATGGGTATATATAGACGAGCTTCAAGCTTGTGGCTTGTGAGAACACTTCTCAATTCGTCCTCCCATTCCCTGTAGTTTCTGAGATTTAGCCTTAAACTGAGTTTCATTGGTAAATTTGTGTTGTCATATAAGTTATTCATCTACAAACAAAAACAAAACGAGGCAAAATTCAATAATTATGTTTAATAAATTTAAATTACCATAAACAATTTAAAAAATTATTGGTAGCTTTAAAGCATTTTATTCAATTTTAAATGATCCCCATTGAATAAAATGATTCCAAGATCCTTTATTAGTGCAATAATTAACCAGAGTGAGGCCCTGCCATCAACTATTACATTTTCAAGGTGAGTAAACTCTTTACTGATTACAACTCTTGTAATTCTTGGTTGAATAATTAACCATCACATGTTTAATTATTACCCTTAGCTTCAAGGTTCTAAACTCTTTAGGTAACCTTGTTGAATATAACCAGTTAAAAGTGTAGAATGAGGTCCTACCCCCACTTCCCCAAGATATATTATGACACTCTGCTGAGGGCCGACCTATCATAAACGATCGAAGGTTTCGTCGGGTTTTTAATTGGAAAAGCTGCATCAATATTACTGGGATCTAGATTTATTATGTTGTGATTATTTAGTGAACTCTAGCGCATCATCAAGCAACATAAATAAACCTAAACATACATAATCTACTAATTCATAAATAAAACATGACATAGTATGGCCCCTTAATCCTAAGAAAACTAATAAAGCAAAAATGCTCCCACTTGAACCTTCAAGGATCTCATCCATCTTGCTCCTTTGGGCCTTCACTTTATTGGCTTTTGGATCAACTGCAACCTGTAATACTATTCTATTCTATCTACTACTTAAATAAAATAAAATAAATTACAGAAATACTTAACGCCACGCAGACCGTATTTAGATTACAAAAATACATCACGATGCGCAGATCGTATTTAGAATCTATGGGCCATACTAGTCTATATATAGCAATAAACAATATCATATATTATAAAGTGTCACATAATAAATCACTCATCATGCTTTCCTAAACTACAACATCGAATGTTCACAATAAAGGAAACATGGCTTCTAAATATCTCATATTATAAATAATTACTGTAATTAGATAATATCATATATTATTCATGACCAATCATAAAATATCATATATTTTAATTTAGGTATGAGATAGAATCAAATATTATTTGAATTATGGAAGATAAATCATATTTATTTTCCATGATTATCCTAATTAATTCAGGAAATTCTATCCTAATTACTAGCCAATCACGTATTTTAAATCAATTATTATCCATAAATAATTATGGGATAATCACATTATTTAATCAATCATTATCCAAATAGAATCTTTTGCTCCATAATTATCCAAACTTAACAAAATTAACAACTTTAATCTTGTTAATTATCTTTTCAAAATTAAAACTTATCTTTTTAAAATTTGAAAATCTGATTTTATCCAAAATAATTTTTTTTTTTTTTTTTTTTTGAAAAAGTTGTCGCCAGCCACCGTGGTGTGGCCAGCCGAAGCCAGCCACGGTGGCCGTACACCGTGGTGCTGCTGTTGCTGCTGTTCTGACCCGTGATGCTGCCCCTCCCCGCCCCTCCCTCCGGACCACCAGCCGCGGCAGCCGCCGTGGCAGCACCACCCAGCCGTAGGGGTGTCCGTTCGGTTTTCGGTTTGGATTTAGTCCAAATCCGATCCAATCCGAAATATAATTCGGTTTTCAATTTTCCAATCCGATCCGATCCGAATTTCTATCTTGATCCAATCCGATCCAATCCGAATTAAAATTCGGTTATTTGGATCCGATCCGAAAATCCGAATTATATAATACATTATTTTTTAGCGCCTAATACAATTATAAAAATAAAGCTTTACAATAAATAAAAGTCTTCAAAATCATGATTAAAATAAATAGTTCAACGTTAAGTCATTAATTAATTAATACAAAGTCTCTCTAATTTATTTTATGTAGTAGTAAGTAATTGAGCTAAACTTCAAAATATACAGAAATCCATATTTATACAAGCTTAATTTTACAATTCGGTTTTCGGTTTGGATTGGATCCAATTAGGGTCAATCCGATCCAATCCGAAAATCCGAATTTCCAAAAAATCTCAATCCGATCTGATCCGATTTAAAGTTCGGATCGGATCCGAATTGATAATTCGGTTTGGATTGGATTGGATTTCGGTTTTTATCCAAATTATGGACACCCCTACCCAGCCGCGGTTGCTGCTGCTGAAATTATTATTATTTTTTTTATTTTCAATTAAATAAAACAAAACAGATTCCAAAACTAAATCATATTCAATTTTGAAATTAAGGCTCTTGATGAAATCAATCCCCAATTTAATTTTATTATTACTTAAATTAAATAATTTGATCATGAAAATTCATAATTTTAACATGTAATCAAATAGATTAAATTCTTTAAACATATTACAATCGAAATAAATCAAAAATTAAACACAAAATTTCACAAATTAGGGTTTAAATTTTCGAAATTTTCGAAAATTAGGGTTCTTGGGGTTCGAAATTTTCGAAGCTATTAGGGCAAAAATTCGGATCAATTCAAGGTTAATATGAAGCAAATTAATTACTTTTAATGATTTTATATTGTTAAATCACATTTAATATAACAATTGACCCATAATTAAATTATTCTCCCTCCTAATTGAATTAAAATTGTGTATTATCAAAGAATTATTACTCAATATATGTAATTGCAAGAGGCTAACTGATACCACTGTAGGAGATTATAGGTACTAATTGCGGAATTGACATGAATCATATTCATATAGCACCAAACCAAGGATCTCATGCATAACACATAAAGAAGTAAGAATTATACCTTTGAAGCGTGGTTCCACTGGTGATCGAGCAAGAACTAGGGAGATAAAGAACCTCAAGTGTGATTCCTCTACTTGGTCCACGGGCACAGATTAAGACCTCCACTAATGCTAGTTAGTCGCGAGAGAACTCTTCAATCGACCTTCTACGGAGATGAACGAACAACGAACTAGCCAAGAACCACCGCGCAACACCACGAGGACTACTAGGGTGGCCGGCCGTGGGTGAGAGGGGAAAGAGAGGGCCGTGAGTTTGAGAGGGGAGAGGGCTTTGGATGATGGTTTCTTAGATTCACAATTCACTGTATGTTAATTGTGACTTAATTAATCAACCCTAGGCATGACTATTATTTATAGATCATATCTCTAAATAATAGTCCAAGTCAAGGCCTAATTCCTAATCCCACTCAAACTACACTTAGCCAAATCATACTTATGACTAATTAAATGCTCATGAGGCCCATTAATGGGCCTTTAACTTGCTTAACCCATTACCCTTGTGTGTGACCTTATAGGATCCATTCTAAAGGGATTTGGACTATTTAACTAGCCTAAAGATCATCTCTCATAGTCTAGCAACAGAGGATGACGCCCCAATAGAATGAACTTATTATCTCCATAATAGTGATTCTTGATATATCTAGTAATTGCACTTATCGAAGACACAATTCCTTCAAAAACTCGGGGCTACAGTCCTTATGTTGTATGACTCGTATTTATTCCTAGAAATCCGGATATGACCAAAACAAGTTGACTCTTGTGCAGTATATGGGAATAAAAATTCGGGTTAACTCAAAGGAGCTATGACTCGATTTTAGACATATTTATTTAGCTCAAAGCCTCAAATTAATTAATAAATTAATTAAGCAAAGCCCTTTAGTCATTGGTTAGTTTATTAAGACTTATTTACAAACACAAGTCAAACCAAACGGTTAGTTTAGTCACATAATAAGTATGCACAAGTAAGAGATGCACAAGTAGTCAAGTAGTCACAACATGATGCAATGAGTTTGCAACCTAACCATGGCTCTAGTTCTCTAAAGTTCAGGATATGGGTTAGTCAAAGAGGTTCCAAGGTTATGAGTCTGGATGCACAGCGCGGAAGCCTTACCTTTGGAAGGGTTGGAGCGAGTGGATGGGACCTCGCGAGTTAAACTCACTTCCATGGTTTGGTGAATTCAACATTCTCGGATGTACCCTTTGTTGCTCAGAGCGTACAATCAGGTAGATGGAGCATGAATTCCCAGAGGGTTATTTCCATATGTAGAGCACATATGGGTTTCAGAAAAGAGAGAAAAACTCAATAAGGAAGTAGAATCAAGCCAATAGTGCTAGAACTGGTCGAAATTAGAACTCATACTTCTGGCTCGGTATTGGAAGAACGCAGTGCCAGCCAACAAGGACTGTCGCCGGGAGCCTTGTCACCTGGCAACAGAATTGTCGCTCGGTGACAGATCAATATCTTCGGCGACAAGCTCTGTTTTCTAGACGCCAGTTCCTACATGCCTCAGCATCTTTCTGTATTCTTAAATTTTCCAGTTTTTCGCAGCATTATTTCGATTCTAGTTGTGAAAGATATTCCTCAAATTTCCTACGTGTAAAAATCCTATGTTTTTTACTCATTACGGATGGTCTTTCCAATGAGATCCTTTTTTATGCATATGACAATAATGTTAATCAAAATTACGCACATGAAATACTTAGAACTTTTGATTCTCATTCACGCATTCTAAATCATTGCCGAAATAAATTTTAGGAATTAAAATAGAAATCCTCCCCAGTGGAGTCGCCAAAAAACTGTAGGGAATATTTCAAGCATTACCCCAAACTTCAACCCCACTGTGATCATACACTTAAACATGGTGGCTTCCAAAGGGAAGGAAGCTAGAGCAAAAGAGTCGCCAACAAGTTTTAGGAACTTGTAAACCGTTCACATGGTGAAGGTTACACTCCTTTAAGATCCAGGATATCGTTAACTCCAATAGTCTGGAACCAAGACTGGAAGTTCGGGGATGAAGGTACAAATCTAACCTAAAAGAGATTGAACCTGCCCTAATAATAGACCTCTACTTTATTCTTCTCGTATTCATGTGCGCTTTCTGACTAACATGCAATCAATAGGTTTAACCTAAACCTGTTTAATCTATGTTGGTTGAATATTAATGCACAAACAAACCTATTATTGGTGATCACTTAAATTATAATCATATTAACCCTAAATAAGATTATTAATTATCTTATTAAGTGTGATTACAAGTACAAATTCCTTTTAAACATGCATAAAAGGTGTGATCAAGTAATAACAATAATATAAAGCAACATAATAATAATCATAATAATTGTAAAAAGAATTATAATATTAATTATAATCAATAATCATCATCATCATGTTAAAGCATAATAGCAAGATCCTAGGCATGATACTAACAAGATTAATAACAAACCCTAGCATGTCACTAAACATTAAAAATCAAAGCTTTAGCTCTAGCATAATACTAACATGCTATTAGGAAAGAAAATAGGAAGCATCACATAAATCATAATTGATATAAGGAACTTATTTTTGTCACCCTAAACATCATACTAAGAAAAGCATCCTAACATGATACTAGGAAAACATCCTAAACATGATACTAGGAATCAAAATAACAATCTAAACATGATTTCTATATCATAATATCAATTTAAACAATTAAAGTACTTACTTGGATGCCTTGTATCTCATTCTAATAACAAAATACACACGTTAGTAACTTCAAGGAAAATAATAAAATCAAACAATTAAATTAAATAATTGAAATAGAGATTAAGAAAGTTTAGACTAGATTTGGGATCAAACCCTCAGAATTATCAAACCTTTCACGTTTAGGGCAAAGACAACTTCGAACTTGGCTAGGTGTGTCTAGTGCTAACGTATGAGGAATTGTGTTTGTAAAAGGCTAGGCTTAGAAAGAGAGAGAGAGAATAAGCTTTAGCTTAGAGAGAGAAGAGAATTAGAGAGTTTTGGTTAAGAATTCATTAAAAACGGAGGTCTAATGACGCTATTTATAATGAAAACAGTCCGGATTATGATAAAAAAAAAAAGAATCGGAGTTTGAAGAAGAATAAAACACGACACTGTCGCCGCAACTGCCCCTGTCGCCTCGCGACAAGGTGCGGCGCCGCGCGACAGAGTCTGTCATCCGGCGCTGCAAGACAGTTTTTGCGGATTTTGTTTTATCATATCTTTTGATCCAGAAGTCTAAATAAGGCATATAATATGTCATTAGAAAGCTCTTGAAGTTTACTTTCCAACCCAATTGGAATTAGACTAAAATATTTCGTATATAAAAATATATGGCCGAAATAGTGGAAGGGTTTCAGTTTTGAATAGAGTTTCATATTCCATTCATATCTTTTTCGTTATAGCTCGGAATTAATATTATAATATATCATTGGAAAGATAATTTCAAGATCTATCCAAACATATAATATTTGGATAAAGATTATGAGGCACGAAAATAATATATGACTTTCTATGAAGATCTTTAAATTCGAATAGAATTAGGATTAAAAAAAAAAAAGGAAAGTTTTTATAAAAGGAGAGTTTTTATTTAACTCAAATTCTTTAATCTTATCTTTTCAAAAAGGATAATTAAGATCTTTTAGAAACTTATAGAAGCTTCTAATTAATCCTAATTAGTTTAGGAATAGGATTAGACCTTTGGACACTCCACATCATCATTGGGCCGTAGGTAAAAACCGGTTTGGGCCCTGTTTAGTATTTTGGTCATAACTTCCTCATTATTCATCGGAATTGGGCTTATAATATATCGTTGGAAAGGTCTTTTCAATCCCCATCCAACTACACCATTATTGGACCCATATCATGGACCAAAATAAATTATAATGCACGTTTTTCATAAATAGGGTAAGAAAAGAAATATTTTCAAAAATAGAAAGAAGAGATATTTTAATAAAAACATCCTCATCACTAGACTTTTCACACTTTCCCTTCGTTCAATAATCAAATGACATGAAAGGTATTCATCACTGGGTTTGGTTTTGGGGAGACACATTTGGGTGTCTACAATTATCCACATCCATATCCATTTGTTGCTCGTCTCGAATTTCATCGAGATCTAAATTTACTCCCACTTGGCTTCGTAGGAAGATATTTCTTTCTATAAAGACACTATCGCGAGCAACAAACACTTTGTTTTCTACGCGATTGTAGGAATAATACCTCTTAGTTTCCATGGGTAAACTCATAAAGAACTATTTATCTGATTTAGGGTCTATTATGTCATGTTTTTAAACATTTTACATTGATTTCACAACCCTTAATCTTGTTTTGAAAAAGATAACTTTTGGAATATTTCCAAATCATAACTCTTATGACATCTTTTCTACTGCTTTGGTTAAATTTCCTATTTAGTATATTCGCAATTGTTGTTGTAATGCATATCCTCAAACGATATATATAGATCATTAAAGCTAATCTAGGATCGAACCATGGCAAGCAAGGTTTGATTCCTTCTTTAAACATACATTTTAATTTTTGTTTCTGGATAGTGAACTAATTCAACAATTCCATTTAGATGATCATTCCTTTTGAGTTAAATAATCATCACAACAATCATATTGTGGTGCTAATTTGTTTATCTCAAACTGATTTTACATTTCTTTTTGGAATTTTGAACATTTCAATGATCCCAAGCTTTACTTCATTAAGTAATTATTGATATATTTACTTAAATCGTTAGTTAAAACAATGAAATAGTTAAATCTCTTTGCTAATTTTTGAACTCATTGGTTCACACACGTCATATGTTTGTGTTCCAAAATATCATTTTAGCTCTTTTACCCTTTCAACTAAAAGGCAACTTGGTCACTTTACCTTATCAAGCATGACTTCTAATTCTCAAGTGATTCATAATCAATTTAGAATAAGAGTCTATCCAATGTAACTTTGGATGTGCAAATTGGTTATGTGTGAAGGAGTTATGTCTTCGATAAGTGCAATTACTAGATGTATCAAGGATCACTATTATGGAGATAATAAGTTCATTCTATAGGGTCGTCAATGTTTGGTGCTAGATATGACAATTGATCTTTGGGCTAGCTTAATGGCCCAAAGCCTTATAGAATGGATCCTACAAGGTCACACATAAGAGTACTTGGTTAAACAAGTTAGAGGCCCATTATTGGGCCTCATGAGTTCATGACATACCACATTGATATTTGGGCTTGGATAATTAGAAGAGTCTAATGGGTTTTGGACTTGACATGGTTTTATTTCTAGATATGATCTATAAATATAAAACATGCCTAGGGTTGCATGAGATATATAACAATTGAAATACAGTAAATTGTTACACAAGCAACCAAGCATCCCAAACCCTAACTCTCTCTCTACTCAGCCCTCTCTATCTCTCTCCTCCTTGTCCGTACGGTCCTCCCTTGTGGGTGGCGCGTGTGGTGGTGCGTGGGTGGTGTTGTGGTGTGTTCGTGGCTCAAATCTCCGTTGAAGGTTGATTGAAGTGTTCAGTCACAACTAACTAGCATTAGTGGAGGTTTAATCCATGCTCGTGGACTAAGTAGAGGAATCACGCTTGGGGTTCTTTATCTCTCATTGTTCTTGCTCGATCGCACGTGGAATCACGCTTCAAAGGTACGATTATATGTTCTTTATGTGTATTGCATTAGATCTTGGGATTAGGTACTGTATGAATATGATTCATGTTTATTTCCGCTGCGTAGTACCTATAATTCCCTACAGTGGTATCAGTTAGCCTATTGCATGTACGCATATTGACTATAATTCTTTGATAGTCCACAATTTTAATTCAATTAATAGGGAGATTAATTTAATTATGGTTCAATTATTATTTTTAATGTGATTTAACTTTTGGAATCAATTAAATGTGATTTAATTATGCTCAAATAGCCATGAAGATGACCGTTTTTAGCCCTAATATGTTCAAAAATTTGGAACCCCCTAACCCTAAATTTCGAATTTTTCGAAAATCCTAGCCCTAAAATGTGATTTTTGTGCTTGATTTTGATTTAATTCGATTTGTTTTATGTTTCATAATTTTAATCGAATTGATTTATGCATAAAAATGTTTTGTGTATGATCATCGATTTAATTTTAAAATTTAAAATTAAATTGGGATTAATTTTATGATGAACCCTAATTTTAAGATTGAATGTTGATTTAATTTTAATTTTTGGACGGATTTGATTTAATTTTATTAAATGTTATTTTAACTAAATTGAAAACAAAAAAAAAAAACAAAAAAAAAACAAAGAAAAAATTATTTTATTTTATTTTGGATAAAATCAGTTTTCAAAATTAAAAATTAAAAGATAAGTTTTGATTTTGAAAAGATAATTAACAAAGTTAATGTTGTTAATTTTGTTAAGATAGGATAAATATGCAGCAAAAGATTCTATTTGGATAATAATTGATTAAATAATGTGATTATCCCATAATTATTTTAGGATATTAATTGATTTAAAATATGTGATTGGCAAGTAATTAGGATAGAATTTCCTAAAAGTTAGGATAATCATGGAAAATAAATATGATTTATCTTCCATAATTAAAATAAGATTTGATTCTATCTCATACCTAAATTAAAATATATGATATTTTATAATTGGTTATGAATAATATATGATATTATCTAATTACAGTAATTAATTAAATATGAGATATTTAGGAGCCATGTTTCCTTTACTATGAACATTCGATGTTGTAGTTTAGGAAAGCATGATGAGTGATTTATTATATGGCATTTTATAATATATGATGTTATATATTGCTATATAGACTAGTATGGCCCATAGATTCTAAATACGATCTGCGCATCGTTTCGTATTTTTGTAATCTAAATACGGTCTGCGTACCGTTAAGTATTTTTGTAATTTATTTTATTTTATTTTATTTAAGTAGTAGATAGAATAGAATAGTATAACAGGTTGCAGTTAATCTAAGAATCCATGGAATGGAGGCCCAAAGGAGCAAGATGAATGAGATCCATGAAGGTTCAAGTGGGAGCTTTTGCTTTATTAGTTTTCTTAGGATTAAGGGGCCATACTATGTCATGTTTTTATTTATGCATTAGTAGATTATGCATGTTAGATTTTATTTATGTTTTTTGATGATGCGCTAGAGTTCACTAAATAATCACAACATAATGAATCTAGGTCCCAGTAATATTGAGGTAGCTTTTCCAATCAAAAACCCGATGAAACCTTCCATATTTATGATGGGTCATGCCAAAGCAGGGTGTCATATTATATCTTAGGGGAGTGGGGGTAAAACAAATTTTACATTTTTGATTGGTTATACTCAACAAGGTTACCTAAAGAGTTTAGAACCTTGAAGCTAAGGGTAATAATTAAACATGTGATGGATAATTATTCAACCAAGAATTACAAAGAGTTGTAATCAGTAAAGAGTTTACTCACCTTGAAAATGTAATAGTTGATGGTAGGGCCAAAGTCCAGTCAATTATTGCACAAATAAAGGATCTTGGAATCATTCTATTCAATAGGGATCAATTAAATTGAATGAATGTTTTAAAGTTACCAGTTTTATAATCGCTTATGGTACTTTAAATTTTTATTAAACACAATTGAATTTTGCGTTTACTTTTAAGTAACATGTCGTTCTAATTTTATTATTATATATAATCTCCTCGATTGAAAATAAAGTTGAGAAACGTTCTCAAAAGGTTAAAAGATAATCTATAAACCTATATTCCAACTTTGCTATGATGGTTTTAAAAGGCAAGTTTTAGAAATCCATGTCACATATCTAAGGTTGGTTTTATTCAAAATGTTTGAGTAAAATGCTAACACATCTTCATTTTGAAAAGTGTTTCAAGGGATACAATGAGATGGGAGGTACAAACTCTCTAAAAGACAAGTATAGAAGTCCAATAAAATCTCTTATCTTCAATATGATTTAATATAAGAAAGTGATTGGAAAACTCTATGATCAAAATTTGATCAAATGACGCTATTCTTCATCCACTTTATATAAAAGTTAAATAGTTGATTAAACTCTAATATGAATGATGATTGAATAGACTTAGCAAAATCATGAAATGTGCTTAAAGTAGTTAAACAAAGCATCATTTTGAACCTAAGAGAAGTTTTCTAAGTGGCTCAAATGGGAAAGGTTTACCAATACATGAGGATTGCATTAAGAAGTTATAGGCCAAGAAATGCAAACAAGTTGCTACTTCTCAAACCTAGAACTACTCACATGCTAAAAGTTGTTATGAACAGCAAATGTTTCAAATTAAATGGACCAATTCCAATTGATTAGAAACTACCTCATATAGTTGGAAGGTAAAAAAATGGAAATGTTCCAATTTAAGAAGTATATTATAGAAATTGATTTAGCACATTGCTACTTCTTGGACATATGATGTCTTGTTTAGTTCTCTCTCATTGAGAATGAGGTTGAACTAAATGAAAAGTATGGCTAAAGGAGAAATAAATCTACAAGTTTAGAAGCAAATGTTGCCACTTCACAAGTAGAATCTACAAGTCTGGAAGCAAAAGTTGCAACTTTACAAGTTGAACCTATATTTCACCTTACCTAGTAATTGGCTAGAATTAAATAAATGTTATTCATTCTTGACATTATCAAAACACCATTCAATGTTAGTAATGAATACGCATCGAAGATTCAAAAACGTGGAATAAATGTTATTCTATGCTTCATTGAGTCATAATGTGTTTTGAGTTGCTAAATAGGTTCAAAGCTCTATATGATAGAAAAAATTAAACCATTTCTATATATAAATTGTCTCTAAAATGTCAATTAATTCGAATGAAAATGAACAATGCATGCGAAAGATCCAAAGGGATGGACTTTCAATATCATTGGATTATGAATCCATTGATATATGTAAATATCATTCTAATTTGAAATTATTGACAAAGTCACCATTTAGAGAAATGATGATGCGAATTCGAGGTTGAATACATATCGATGTAAGAAAACCAAAGGTTCAAAGGCTAGAGACGGACAATGAAACTTCATTTGTGATATGATCACATGTGCTTAGTTGAAGCATAAGTACGAAAATTTTGAAAATGTTCAAAATGTTCAGTATGAAATTCAGTATCAACTTGACAAGATAATGATTACGTTACAATATGATTGTAATTGTGAAAGTTTAAGTCAAGACATATACTTGGCAACACATTCAAAGTATTGTGATCTGATATGATCATAATAATGAGAATTTAAGCCAAGACCTTGATGAACATCCAAGAGTTGTGAAATCGTTTCACGGCAAACTCCGAAAGAAAACCTTGTGAAGTGTTTATGAATAGAGCCATCAATCTATGTGAGATATATTTTGATAATGGATGAAAATTACCTATCTTCCAACCATTATTCAGGGTATATACTTTTAAGATAAGCTACAAAACTAAACAAACTACATAGGTCAAATCAAATTGTAGCAGAGGCTTCATATGTGATATGGATAAGAAAAGTTATTATTAAGTCTTTCTACAAAGCAAGGAATAAATGTTGTATTAAATCGTTTAATGCACGATCAATTCCTACACAGAGCACGGGGTACTACTACACAAATCATACTTAGCATAAAATGTTTGTTGCTCAAGTAGGTGCCCTTATGGAAATTGTTCCAAAAGGTTAAGTGGGAATAGTGTAAATCTTGATAGAGTTCAAGAAAAGCAACAAACAAACATGGTTCAAACCATGGTTGGTTCACCCTATGCTAAAAAGTGCCTCCTCAAAAAGTCAAGTGGGAGTATAAGAATCTCAAAAAGTTCGAGAGCCTTGAAAGAGTTCAAGAAAAGTGATTTCAAAAATCTTGAAGAAATTTGAGAAGTAATCGAATCAAAGCAACAATATGAGCATGGTTCACCTCATGTTACAAATGACAATGCGTGGTCTCATTAAGTGTAATGGGAATAATAACCATGTGTCGAAGGTAGTACATTCCAAGTGCACATCCTCAATTGTCGTTTCTCGTTGAAAGCTAAACAAAGTTGTTGTATGAGTTTCAATTGTTGCATAAAAACCCACAATGATGACTAGCATATGGAAAACTTTGTCAAAGAAATATGATTTCATATTTATTAAGAGTTCTAAAACATTCTTTTTGGAACATGAAGATTATGCAAGTAACAAAGATGATTTGACAAGTTATAACTCCAAGTAGTTTAAAAACCAGGAAATCTGAAATAGATTCTAAGTCTGTAAGAAAGTGTATGACACTTGAATAATTTGCCTAATTGGGTGAGACCCATTATAAGCAAAGCAGACAAGAAAGAAAAATGTTTTCTAACTAAAGCAAAGACTTATTAAAGGATTTAACTAATTCATATTATGACTATGATTACGATGAAACCTTTACATTAGTCACGTTGCAAAGATCTATTAAAGATCTTTCAGTGATTTCTACCTTATAAGATTTGGTAGATGGACTTCAAAACACTTAATTAAAATTGTTCATGAAAGAATATTTGTATATGATACAATCAAAAAGTTTAAAGATCAAATAATCCTAGGGATGCATAGCATCATGGAGTTAGTGTTCTTAATTTTGTGAGTAAATCAAATCGTTTGATGTTCTCGTAAAATGAAGAAAAGGTCTTGTGTGTACAAGATGTTTAGTGGGATCTATGAAGTCTTCTTGGTCTAGTATAGAGAGCAATTGTTCATTTCTTGAAGGGTCAAGTAATGGCTAATGCATTTTGTATGAAAATCTTGAAGAAGAATGATGAGTACATTTGGGATTCAAAATCTATAGAGATAGGTTTTGATGGATGTTTGAGCTTGGTTAAGAAACTTATATTGATAAGATTCTTATAAAGTTCAACGTTATATTGAAAGGAGTTTCAATCCCATGTAACATGGCACATTGCTTATGATTCAATACTTTGAGAAAGGTTGATGAAATTAAGGTCTTGAGTGATGATCCTTATGCAGCTTGCAAAGGATGCATCATGCATGTCATGGACTACACTCGTCTATTTGATTCACATGTTTTTAAGAACAAGTGATGATAGATTTCAATTGAAATCCAATGTTACGTTGGAATAAAAATTAGAAATTTCTAAGTTCCTTGTGAAAGGACGAAGGAAAATTCTTAGTGTATGGAGATGAAAATGATTATAAAATTTAGAAATTGCAAAATTTATGTTTATGAGAATGTCTCATGAACTCTACTTACTAAACCCCTTCCATTTCCAAAGCATGAGAAACATGCTAATGAAATTGGATTGAGGCAAATGATGTAATTAGAAGTTGTATTTGTTTTTGGGGAAAAACAAGTTACATGTGTAATACATTCATTTGCAGAATTATGTTTATCAATTGAAACAAAGTTTCAATCTTATTTAATTGTGGTTTCAAGATTAAATAAAATGTCCAAAATAATTATGGATTGATGGGCTCATCAGGTTAATTTATTTAAATAACCTAGTGAATGAAACCCTACAGGTGAAATAAATTCATACATTATTTAAGTTCCTAGTTCGGAATCATTAAAGTGGACATAAATGATTTCATAAATTGGACTAGCATGTAAGATTGATTGGATAGCGCAGTTTCATGGGCTATAGGAGCGTAGTGAAGCTCGGTCAATCACATGGGTATGCATGAATGATGCATGATCGAACTATAGACCTACTTTGAAGTTCAAGTATAGAACTTCCGGACATATTAGTGGATTCCTTTGACATGAGTGGAACACTGATTCCATTCAATGATTGATTTAGCTGTGGTACACTCAAACGTCCAGCCGTAACTGGGGATTATAAAGGGTGTTTCCCGGTTGCTTCATGAGTTGAGTGGGAGCTTTGGTTGCCACAAGATTAGATTGAGTCTACCTATTAAATAGGAATGTGTCTTGGCCCCTTGAAGAGGGAGAATTCAGAAAATGCATGGTCGTGCTCAAATGCATTACATAATAATCATTTGTTCTGTGAATCTAATTAACTCAGTATTTCAAGAAAAGATTTGTAGACTAATATGATCACGACATGAGATGCAATCATATCATCAAATCGACACACATTGACTTAAGGAATTTGAATATTGCGCACTTGTCTCAGACAAGTGGGAGATTGAAGGAGTTATGTCTTCGATAAGTGCAATTACTAGATGTATCAAGGATCACTATTATGGAGATAATAAGTTCATTCTATAGGGTCGTCAATGTTTGGGGCTAGATATGACAATTGATCTTTGGGCTAGCTTAATGGCCCAAAGCCTTATAGAATGGATCCTACAAGGTCACACATAAGAGTACTTGGTTAAACAAGTTAGAGGCCCATTATTGGGCCTCATGAGTTCATGACATACCACATTGATATTTGGGCTTGGATAATTAGAAGAGTCTAATGGGTTTTGGACTTGACATGGTTTTATTTCTAGATATGATCTATAAATATAAAACATGCCTAGGGTTGCATGAGATATATAACAATTGAAATACAGTAAATTGTTACACAAGCAACCAAGCATCCCAAACCCTAACTCTCTCTCTACTCAGCCCTCTCTATCTCTCTCCTCCTTGTCCGTACGGTCCTCCCTTGTGGGTGGCACGTGTGGTGGTGCGTGGGTGGTGTTGTGGTGTGTTTGTGGCTCAAATCTCCGTTAAAGTTTGTTCAGTCACAACTAACTAGCATTAGTGGAGGTTTAATCCATGCTCGTGGACTAAGTAGAGGAATCACGCTTGGGGTTCTTTATCTCCCATTGTTCTTGCTCGATTGCATGTGGAATCACGCTTCAAAGGTACGATTATATGTTCTTTATGTGTTATGCATTAGATCTTGGGATTAGTTACTGTATGAATATGATTCATGTTTATTTCCGCTGCGTAGTACCTATAATTCCCTACAATGTGACCTAATCTTACTTTGTTGTAAGTAAGTTAATCTTTAAATCATCTAATTTTGCTTTTGTGATCTACTTATATCAATGTCATAAAACAAAATAGCTCATTTCTAGCAAAATGAAAACAATTTATTACCTTGGTCATGGATCAACACTTGTCCATGCCAAATAAAACCAATTCAGTATTCAAACAAACACTGAAAATTGTCTCATCAAAAACTAGAAATTGTTCTAAAATCATGATAAACTAATCAGAAAATAAAACTATGAAGCTATCTCTAACCACTCAAACACTTCTAGTGCACCTTCAAGCTCAATTTCCATTGCTAGCCTCACTTGTTTGCAGTTCCTGCGCAACATTCATAATGTTAAGCACTGCAACTTGGTATCACATACCTAGGTGAAAGTTAAAATGTGTATAACAAGAGTATTAGGTAACTTTTACCTGTTACTACATCCTACTGAGGACATTCTTGTTCATGCTCTGGCTTATTATCCTTTCAGGTAATTCTCTGCATGATTCTTAAGTAAATCACTAGCCTGACTGCAGGTCATCATGTTGAGAAAGCTTTTCCAGGTCAAAACCATCATGTAGATAAAGCAAAATTATATCATGAACCTGATGATCTTTGTATGGTCTCCCTAACATACTCATGCGGTTAAATAGTTGAATCTGTACTGACTGGCCTGGCAAGAGTTTTCTCGAAATTATCTCGCCATTGATCTTGTAGGATTCAAACCTAATATTTCTAGTCCAGGAGTCGTCGTTCTTGGGAACCATATTAATGATTTCCTCGACATTTCCATCCAATTTCCCATCAACATGGGAATTCAGTATTCCATTGCAAACATCACATAAGCATTTAAATAAGATATAAGGTTCATAGTCCATGAATCTTCTAGCCCAATCCTTTAGAATAGAAGACAACATTACATATGCGATTCTCTTAGAATCTAAAACATTTCTCAAATGCTTCTCAGGAGTCATGACTGGACTAAATCTGCCCTCTATTGGTAAGTCTAAACGAAATTCAAGATTTCCGTTCCTTAGAACACTTCTAAGTTCACTTTCCCAATCGTTGAAGTTGAGAAAATTAAGCCTTGTTTTCATTATTGGTGGTAAAGAATTATTGTCATCATTGTTACGGCTACCCATCTATGTCAAAATAATGCAAAGTATAATAATTATGTTTAATTAAAATTTAAAGTACCATAAACGAATTAATTAGGTAACTTTGAAACACTTTATTCAACATTAATTGATCCCTATTGAATTTTAAGGGATTCCAAGATCCTTTATTTGTGTAATAGTTGACCGGACTGAGGCCCTACCATCAAGCATTACATTTTCAAGGTGAGTAAACTCTTTACTGATTACAACTCTTATAACTCTTAGTTGAATAATTAACTATCGCATGTTTAATTATTACTCTTTGTTTCAAGGTTCTAAACGCTTTAGGTAACCTTATTGAGCATCACCAATTAAATATGTAGAACGTGATCTACCCCACAATACCTAAAATAACAAGTGACACTCTGCGGAGGCTGACCTATCACTCACTATTCAAGGATTGTTGGGTATCTAATTGGAAAAGCAATCTCAATATTACTGGGACCTAGATCATTTATGTTGTGATTATTTAGTGAACTCTAGCGCATCATCAATTAACATAAATAAAATCTAACATGAATAATCTACTATTGCAATAAAACATGACATAGTATGGCCCCTTAGTCCTAAGAAAACTAGAAATGAAAAGCTCTCACTTGAATCATCATGGATCTCCATCCACCTTGTTCCTTTGGGCCTTCACTTCATGGGATTCTTTGGACTAACACTATTTAAATAACTAATCTATTTACTTTAAATAAAAGTTACAAAAAATACTTAACGGTACACACACCGTATTTAGATTACAAAAATACATCACGATGCGCAAATCGTATTTTAAAATCTATGGGTCACACTAGTCTATATATAACAACATAATATCATATATTATATTAAATGCCACATAATAAATCACTCAACATGCTTGTCTAAACTACAACATCGAATGTTCATAATTAAGGCAACGCATTTCCTAAAATATCTCATATTTTAAATCATAATTAGATAATATCATATACGAGTATTATTCATGACCAATCATAAAATATCATATATTTTAATTTAGGCATGAGATAAAATCAAATCTTATTTTAATCTAGAAAGATAAATCATATTTAATCTTCCATGATTATCCTAACAACTTTAGGAGATTCTATCCTAATTATTAGTCAATCAAATAATTTTAAAATCAATTACATCCTAATCTAATTATGGGATAATCACATTATTTAAATAAATTATTATCTGTAGACACCCATTTGTGTCTCCCCAAAACCAAACCCGGTGATGAGTGCCTTTCACGTCGAATCATAATCAAATGAAACGAAAGTGTGGAAAGGTCTAGTGTTGCGGAAAGTTTTATTTCTTTTCTCTTCTTTCTGTTTGTGAAAGCTTTATTTTAAGAAAACAGCCAATCCAGTTTGGTTGGTCCATGATATGGGTCCGATAGTGGTGTAGTTGGATGGGGCTTGCAAAGACCTTTCCAACGATATATTATAAGCCCAATTCCGATGAATATTGAGGAAGTTATGGCCAATTTACTAAACTGGGCCCGGTTTGAGCTTTAAGTACGGCCTAATGATCTAGGGGAGGGCCTAATATAATTTATCATTCCTAATGTAATTAGGAATGGTTTTAGTCTTCTAGAACATTCTAGAAGGTCTTTATCATTCCTGATTCAATTAGGACTCTTCAGAGTTTTAATCAAGATCAAATAGCATTTTCGATTGGAATTATATTATTTTATCTTCCAGTACAAAAAAATTTATCAGATTTTCGAAAACGCGTTGAAAACCGCTTTGGCGTCCAACCCCAGGCCTTGGCGCCTGGAACCAGGATTGGCGCCAGGCGCTAGCCATTGGCGCCTGGCGCTAGTCACTGGTCCTGGCGCCAACTAGCCAGGGCTGGCGCCAAGGTGTTTTTGCGATCTTCAGACTCTGTTTTGTTAAATTATCTTTTTTGGATGATTTTCTCTATAAATATCGTATCAAAAACTCCGTTTTCATTCACCAAGAATCATCAATTCTCTTCTTCATTCATCAACTCTCTTCATTCACAAATCATTCATTCTCTTCAAATCAATCAATTCATTCATTCATCTTTCATTCATCTCTTTCATCAATAACATTTAATTCTTTAAAATAAATATTCTTTCTTGCTTTTTAATACAAAATTCCGCATTCATTAGATCTTGAAACACCTAGCCATATTCGAAGTTGCCTTCGCCCTAGACGTGAAAGGTTTTAATTTCTGAGGGTTTGGTCCCAAATCTCTCTTTCAATTATTTAATTTAATTGTTTGATTATTATTTTCCTTGAAGTTACTAACGTGTGTATTTTGTTATTAGAAAGAGGTACGAGGCATCCAAGTAAGTACTTTAATGGTTTAATTGATATTATGATATAGAAATCATGCTTAGATTGTTATTTTGATTCCTAGTATCATGTTAGGATGTTTTCCTTAATTTGATGTTTAGGGTGACAACAATAAATTCCTAGTATCATGTCTAGGGTAACTTTAATATTAAGTATGATTAAAAGTATGATGCCTTTTATTCTCTTCCTAATATTAATTCATGTTAGTATCATGTTAGGGCTAAAGATTTGATTTTTATTGCTTAGTGACATGCTAGGGTTCGTTATTAATCTTGTTAGTATCATGCTTAGGAACTTGCTATGCTTTAACATGAATATGATTATGATAATAATTGTTATAATTTTATGATTATTATTGATTATGATTGATATTATTATTGTTAATAATGTTGATTATTATTTATGTTGCTTGATATGTATTATATTTTTTATTGTTATTGCTTGATCACACCTTTTTATGCATGTTTAAAGGGAATTTGTACTTGTAATCACGCTTAATAAGATAATTAATAATCTTGTTAGGGTTAATTGTGATTATAATTCAACTGATCGCCAATAATAGTTTATTTGTGCATTAAATTCAACCTACATAGATTAAACAGGTTTAGGGTTAATCCTATTGATTGTATGTTAGTCAGAAAGCGCACATGAATACGAGCAGAATAAAGTAGAGGCCTATTATTAGGGCAGGTTCAATTTCTTTTAGGTTGGTGACAGGGTAAAGTCGTATCCCCTAATCAAAAATAATTACCTAATTCACTAACTAAAGTAGATAGGGAAGTAGGGTCGATCTCCACAGGGAAACAAGTCTTTTTACTCCTAATTAAATATTATAATCTAAATTATTTAAGTAACCAATATTAAAAGTTGAATATGAAACTAACTAAAAAGAGTAAGAAAAGGGAGAAAATAATATATAAAAGGATCTAGGGCATAGGTTCACCAATAAATAATATTCCGGGGTAAAATAGGGTAATCAATCATTGACATGGCATAAATAACATGATTAACAGGCTCTCGCAATTTATTAATCAACATAGATCTAACAGGCTCTCGCAATTTACTAGATCTAAGTTCTTATCGAAAATAGCCTTTAATATCAAATTAACATCTGCTCGATTCATCAATTTAATATTGCTATACTTTTACAAGCCGCAATTGTAAAACATTAAAACAATCCAATAAGAAATCATCATGCAATACCAACAATCAATAATAGTCAATCATCAATGCATCAATTAATCAGATTGTAAAGGGCTCTCGCTACTTATTACAATCACACAATTAATTTATCGGTATTAAATCTCATCTCACGAATTCTCATCTCTCGATTCTTGAATCAATATTGTCAAACTCATGCATAAAAGATAGGCCTAATCTAGTCACAGAGCATTAAATCAATCAATAGGAAATTAATCTAGCATTGATAAATAACAACAATAAATTTACCCCTTCATATTATTTATTAGATCCCCATAAACCCTAGAAATTAAACTACTCACACATAATTAAATATAAACTAAGCAAAGCAATAAAATAAATCATGATCAAAGGAATAAAATAAATAACTAAGATTAAGGGAAGAGAAATCGTCACCAAAGTAAATCTGGAATTAATCAAAGAAATAAGAACAAAGGTTTAGAGAGAATTTTAAGAGAGAGAAAAATACTAAGTAGAGAGAGAAAGTCTAAGAGAAAGAAGTTTAAGAGAAGAAGAAGAGAGAAGAAGATCTCCTCCAAAAGAAGAGACGATCTAAAAACGTATTACGGAGGAGTATTTATACTCCGTACAAAAATCCTAAACTAAAACAAATTAATACGACTCTAATTGTTTCCTAAATAAACACGCGCCCGATCGGGCGAGGCACCGCCCGATCGGGCGCGCCTTTTTTCACCTCTAATATAACAATCTCGCGCCCGGCCGGGCGCGTCACCGGGCGCGCCTCCGGGCGCCAGCCTTTTTGGCCGGGCGGATCATTTGGGCCAATATTTGGACTTCGATTGGGCTCCAATTCTTCGGGCCAATCTGGGTTTCCTCTTTGGGTCTTGAATACTCGGTCCAAACGCCCCGGTATCACCTCTACCGAGCCCTTAATCACCGGTTCGATGGCTCTAACCGGCCCTGGGCTATAAAATCTGGTCGTGCTTCTCCAGTGCTCGTGATTGCTCCTTAATATCTCGGGAAAATACTCCAAAAGCATAAATCCCTGCAAAAGTCAACCAAATCTACGAAAACACTAGAAAACACCAATTAGTAATAAAAGTGGCTCTAAAGAGCCAAAAACACTACTAATTAAGACCAAGGGACGGGGGTAAAATACTATATAAAATGGATACATCAGTTGGATTTGTACCATCATCCCCGAACCCTTATTTGGTTCATGACCTTATGGAGTTGACAATCTCTTGGATCGTTAAGGGGTGTAACCTTCACCTCGTGAACGGTTTACAAGTTCCTTAAAAACTTGTTGGCGACTCTTTTGCTCTATCTTCTTCCCTTTTGGACGCCACCGTACTTTAGTGTATGATCACAGTGGGGTTCAAGCTAGTGGGATTTAAAGGCTTGAAATTATTCCCTACAGTTTTTGGCGACTCCACTGGGGAGGATTTCTATTTTAATTCCTGAATTTGTTTCGGCAATGATTTAGAATGAGTGGATGAGACTCGAAAAGTTCTAAGTATTTCATGTGCGTAATTTTGATTAACATTATTGTCATATGCATAAAAAGGTTCTCATTGGAAAGACCATCCGTAATGAGTCAAAAACATAGGATTTTACACGTAGGAAATTTGAGAAATGTCTTTCACAACTAGGACTGAAATAACACCGCGCGAAACTGGATGATTTTATTGAGCACAGAAAGCTGCTGAGGCATGTGGGAAGTAGCGTCAGGGGCCAGAGCTTGGCGCCAAACTTTTAGCCGTAGCGCCAGACGCCAATATTGGCGCCAGGCGCTACAGTTAAAAGTTGGCGCCAGTCTCTGTTTTCTGGCGCCAATTTCCCCCAATACCGAGCCAGAAATATGCGTTCTAATTTCGACCGGTTTTTTGTATTGTTTGCTCGATCCTGCTTCCTGATTGAATTTTTTCTCACTTTTCTGAAACCCATATGTGTTCTACATATGGACATAACCCTCTGGGAATTCATGCTCTATCTACCCGATTGAACACTCCTGGCAACAAAGGGTACATCTGAGAGGTTGAATTCACCAAACCATGGAAGTGAGTTTTTTCTAAAAACTCGCGGTGTCCTATCCACACGCGTTAACCCTTCACGGTTAGGCTTCTACGCGGTGCATCTGGAAAATTAACCATGGACCCTATTTGACTAAACCATATCCCGAACTTTAGAGAACTAGAGCCATGGTTAGGTTGCAAACTCATTGCATCATATTGTGCCTACTTGACTAATTGTGCATTATTGGTTGTGCATATATATTCTATGTTCCTCTTAACCGTTTGTTGATTTGTGTTGAGATTAAAATTAATGACTTAAAGAACTTTGCCTAATTAATTAATTAATTAATTAATTTGAGTCAATAAAGTTTCTTTTAAATCGGAATTGACCTAGTACGACTTTAGGCATACCCCAGTTGACTAATAATACCGAAAACAGTCCCAGACCAAAGCTCCAATGTTGGCGCCAAAGTCTGAGCTGTAGCGCCACTGTATGGTGTGTAGCGCCAGACATTTACTAAAAAGTCTGGCGCCAATCACCATATTGTGACGCCAGTCTTGTCGCTTGGCCGACAGTTCGGATTATTTGTCGTGTCATCACCTAGGGTCTAATTAACCAGTTTACTAATTAATTCGGTTAATTTTCGCGGTCAATAACACCTTGTCAAGTCATTAATCGAGTCTTGCTCACATAGTCTAGCCACATGGTCATGACAAAAGTCTCAACATGTCACCTACACTCACTAGTCTTAGCACACACTTTGAGTATACATCACCATGACCATGTCGTAGGTCCATGCATGAGTCGGTTTTTCCGTCATTTGAGTTGGGGGTACATTTTATTCCTAGTTCTTCATATCCCTCCATCTAAATCTTTCTTCACATTCTTTCATCTTTCTTCACTTCCTCCATCCATTGCATGTCGAATAAAGTTTGAGTCAAATAATTAACAATAAGTATCCCCAAATTCCTTTCCCACAGTACTTGGTCGAGGAGAGAAGGGCGATTAATCAAGGACAAACTCTTTATTCAAGTCTCGCTTATTGATAAACCGATTCGTCAAAAGAGGAAGGCTAAGAAGATAATGGCAACTCAAGAAGAAGTCAATAATCTCAAGAACCAACTGGCTACTGTAACTGAGACACTGAAGCTACTCGCACTCAAGATCGATGATCCCGTGAAGCAACAACGGATGGACCTCATGCAAGAAAGCTTGAGCAAGCTATCTAGTGACTACAAATTTCAGGGCATGAGTTCACAAGGGGTCTCACTGGACAAAGAACTTCTTCCACACAAGTTCAACGCCACTGACATCCCTAAATTCAAGGCAACAAATAACCCTTACTTCCACTTAAGAGCTTTTGAAACTATAATGAGCATTAAGGGTATCGATAAGAAGATTTTCCCCTCTCTGTTCCCACTATCTCTCGAAACCGTTTGTCAACAATGGTTCTTTTCTCTCGAGAAAGAAAAAACCTCTTCTTGGGAGTCGATAACAAACGCTTTCATAGATAGATATAAGTGCAACGTCCAAGACGAGACGGACCACAGACAACTTGAGATGTTAAAACAAAAGGAAAACGAAGGGTTCACGTCTTTCTTCAATAAATGGAGGGAAACTTCTGCTAATATGGTCAAGGCTCCTACCGAAAAAGAATCTGTGAGGATGTTCATCAAGAATCTCCAAGGGAAGTATTCAAAGCACTTAAAGTACCAACACAACTTGAATACTTTCAAAGCTGTTTATAATATAGGCATTGACATTGAAGATGACCTTCTAAAAGATAATAGTGCAAGAGGAAAGAAGAGCGACCATCCTTCTTCTTCCTCTAATGAGGTACATGCTACAAACACCTCTAAACCACGAATCCAAAGATCAAAAAGGGTGTTCACTCCACTTGGTATGAGTTATGAAACGGCTTTCGAGAAGCTAAATCATAAAGGACTAGTCATGCCCATAGGGCCCATCAAAGATCCGGTTCCAGAAGCTAGGCCACCTAAGTGGGACCCTAATAAGCACTGCAAATATCATCAAGGAAAGGGTCACGACACTGAAGAGTGTTGGAAACTCAAAGAAGCTATTCAAGATTTGATCGATGACAATGAAACTTCCGAAGTTCTAGCCATCGAAGATGACCAAGCATCCTTTAATCCATCACTTCTTATCACACCTGTAGGAGAGCCCGTGATCGAGACAGCTCATAATATCCTAATCAATCTTATCCAAAATTAACCACTATAATTATGGATAATTATCAATTTAACAACTTTAAATATGGATAATATCAAATATAACAACTTTGGAATGTTTAATTTTATCCTAAAATAAAATATTTTATCCAAAATAAAACCGATTTTATCCCAAAATAATTTTGTAATTATCTTGAAATATTTTCAAAAAACTGAATTTTTTTTTAAAAAATCGTACTGCACGGTTGCTAGCCACCGTGGTTGGCTAGCCGAGGCTAGCCACGGTGGCTGGCTGCTTTGCAATAGCCACTGCTGCAAAGGCAGTAGCACCCCGTAGCAGTGGCAGCCACGGCAGCAGCGTGCAACGCTTGCACAGCTGCTGCCCCAGCCACCAGGACCGCCGCCCTCCTCTTACCCTCCCTCTTGGACCACCATCTGGTCGGCAGTCGCCGTGGCTGCGCCACCCAGCCGTGGCTGCTAGCCTTAAAACTATTTTTTTAATTTAATTAAAATAAATTTTATAAAAATTAAATCAAATCAATCTAAAATTAAAATTAAATCTACATTCAACTTTAAAATTACGGTTCATCATTAAATTAATCCCAATTTAACTTCAACTCTTAAAATTAAATCGATGATCATACACAAAACATTTTTATGCATAAATCAATCGGATTAAAATTATGAAACATAAAACAAATTGAATTAAATCAAAATCAAGCACAAAAATCATATTCTAGGGCTATGATTTTCGAAATAATTCGATATGGTTTAGGGTTTTTCGAAAAAATCAAACTAGGGTTCTATGGTTCATAATTTTCGAATACTCTAGGGCTTAATTCGGTCCTCTTCATGGCTATTTTGAGCATAATTAAATCACGTTTAATCAATTCCAAAAGTTTAATCACATTAAATATAATAATTGAACTATAATTAAATTAATTTCTCCCTCTTAATTGATTATAAAATTAACATGGACTTCAAATTAATCGTATTAATATGATCAAGCGTGTTCATGCAAGAGCCTAACTAATACCACTATAGGAGTTTGTATGTACTATGCAGCGGAAAATCATGATACATATTTAATCACTTACCTAATCCCAAGATCACATGCATAACACACAAGACACGTAATCATACCTTTATAGCGTGAATTCCACGTAGAAATTTGATTGACAAATCAAGGAGAGAATAGAGCCCCAAGCGTTGCTCCTCTACTTAGTCCACGAGCTTCGAACGAGCCGTCTACCAATAATAGATTGCTCGAATGATTGAGAAAAACCGCGTCACCACCTTTAATGGACTAAGCCGACCACCACGAACCACCACAATTGGCCCCGAGGAGGAGAGAGGGTGTCGTGAGAGAGAGGAGTTTGAGAGGGGTTGGTCTCGTGTTTGCTAATTCGGGTTTGATCACACTGATAACTGAATTACTTACTCTGCAAATCCTGGTCACCTAGTCTATTTATAATCACATTATAATTAGACTAGGGTTAGGAAGCTCAAAACCCTTTGTAGACACCCATTTGTGTCTCCCCAAAACCAAAACCAGTGATGAGTGCCTTTCACGTCGAATCATAATCGAATGAAGTGAAAGTGTGGAAAGTTTAGTGTTGCGGATAGTTTTAATTTCTTTTCTCTTCTCTCTGTTTTTGAAAACTTATTTTGAGAAAATAGCTAATCCAGTTTGTTTGGTCCATGATATGGGTCCAATAGTAGTGTAGTTGGATGGGGCTTGACAAGAGCTTTCCAACGATATATTATAAGCCCGATTCTTATGAATATTGAGGAAGTTATGGCCAATTTACTAAACTGAGCCCGGTTTGAGCCTTATAAGCGGCCTAATGATCTAGGGGAGGGCCTAATATGATTTATCATTCTTAATGCAATTAGGAATGATTTTAGTCTTCTAGATTCTTCTAGAAGGTTCTTTTCATTCCTAATTCAATTAGAATTGATAAATTGACTTTTGTTGACTTTTCAGAGTTTTAATTAAAATCAAAGAGCATTTTTATGGAAAAATATGATTTTATCCTCCTGTACGGCAATTTTTATCTGATTTTAAGAAAACGCGTGATTTTCTGAATCAGCGCCAAACGCCAGCTATAGCGCCTGGCGCCAGCATTGGCGTTGGTTCGTTTTTTTGTGCGCCAGACTATGTTTCGATATTTTATCTTTTTGGCTGATTTTCTTTATAAATAATGTATTAAAAACTCCGTTTTCGATAACCAGTTTTCAGCAATATTCACCTACAACCAGTTTTCATTCATCAATTCTCTCTCATTCTCTTCTCATTCATCAACTCTCGTCAATTTTCTTGATTATTCTCTCTCTCTCTCTTTTTCTAAAAAAAAATCCGCATTCATTAGATCTAGATACACCTAGCCATATTCGAAGTTGCCTGCGCCCTAGACGTGAAAGGTTTAATTTCTGAGGGTTTGGTCCCAAATCTCTATTTCCATTATTTAATTTAATTGCTTTGTTTATTATTTTCCTTGAAGTTACTAACGTGTGTATTTTGTTATTAGAAAGAGGTACGAGGCATCAAAGTAAGTGATTTAATGGTTTTTTATTGATGTTATGATGTAAAAATCATGTTTAGATTGTTATTTTGATTCCTAGTATCATGTCTAGGGTAAATTTAATATCAAGTATGATTAAAAGTATGATGCTTCCTATGTTCTTTCTAATGTTTATGATTGTTAGTATCATGTTAGGGTAAAGATTTGATTTTTATTTGCTTAGTGACATGCTAGGGTTTGTTATTAATCTTGTTAGTATCATGCCTAGGATCTTGCTATGCTTTAACATGGTTATTAATATTATTAATTATGATTGTTATTATGACGATTATTATTATGATTATTCTTCATGATTTATGATTATAATTGTTATAATGATGATTATTTTTAATTATGATTGTTATGATTATAATTTTATTATTTTGATTATTATTATGTTGCTTGATATTTATTTGTCATTACTTGATCACGCCTTTTATGCATGTTTAAAGGGAATTTGTACTTGTAATCACGCTTAATAAGATAATTAATAATCTTGTTTAGGGTTAATATGATTATAATTCAAGTGATCGCCAATAATAGTTTATTTGCATTATATTCAACCAACATAGATAAACAGGTTTAGGGTAATCCTATTGATTGTATGTTAGACAGAAAGCGCACACGAATACGATCAGAATAAAGTAGAGGTCTATTATTAGGGCAGGTTCAATCTCTTTTAGGCTGGATTTGTACCTTCATCCCCGGACCCTTATTTGGTTCAAGACCTTATGGAGTTGACGATCTCTTGGATCGTTAAGGGGTGTAACCTTCACCCTGTGAACGGTTTACAAGTTCCTAAAACTTGTTGGCGACTCTTTTGCTCTATCTTCTTCCCTTTTGGACGCCACCATACTTTAGTGTATGATCACAGTGGGGTTCTAGCTAGGGGTTAACGCTTGAAAATATTCCCTACACCCTTCAACCCATTCCATGTGGCCGGCCATACTAGGGGATGAGGCCCATCATGGGCCTCGTCCTCTCGTGCCCGATCTAGACCCTTTGTGTGACCATATAGGATCCGTCCAATTGGGCTTTGGGCTAATTTACTAGCCCAAAGATCTTGGTACCTCTAGCTATGACCAAACGACGATTCAAATGTCCGAACTTAATTATCTCCATGATTTGATCCTTTTATATATCTAGTAATTGCACACGACGAAGACATAAATCCTTCAATAACTAGTACCAATAAAAGTCATTTAAGTAATTATCAAATCGAATTATAGTAAAAATCAGTGTATTATTAAAAACAGTTATTTTAAATTAAGGTGTTGTTATTAATTTATCAAATACTGTTATTGATTCATTAAGTACTATTATTTACCCTACATATCTATTAACTAATACTAAAATAGAACTTGCTTACATCATTTTTGACACATGTTAAACTATCATTAAAAATTTTCCCACCAAAACAATATATGATGTCATTTTTTTTTTTTTTATTTTTTTTTTTATTTTTGGTTTTTGTTACCACCTCCGTTACATATTATTTGCAACGATTTGACATAAAGTAGAGAGGGTAAATGTCTAATTGATGCAAATAATATGTAACAGAGGTAGTAATTTACTTAGCGTATTTTTTAAAAGCATATTGTATAATTATTTTTGGAAAAACATGCATTATTAATGCAATATAATGTATAATACTTTTAAATATTTTCAACACAGCAAATCAATAATAATTTTTTTTCTCAATTTAAATTTAATAATTTTTCCTTATTATTTCAATTTTCTTATACACATTGCATTTGTATATTTCACATAAATTGCCTCATTTTTTAATATTATATCACAAATTAATTATGAAAAAAAGTTATTACTACCGTGCGATGCACGGGCACTAATCTAGTATATATATACTAGTTTGTGCCCCGTGCGATGCCCAAGTTGTTTATTGAATTGTAAGATAAATTTTTAATCTATATATCAAATTTAAAAATATATCATTGATACAAATTAGTTAGGAATTGGATGTGCTTTTTTGACGATTAGCTATCTGATAGGCATATAATGACTAATAATAATGTTGGTGGGGAAATGTTCGATTTAATACACATAAAAAAATAGCAAAAAATAAATTAAATGAAATAAATGTTCAAAGCCCGTTGGGTAGATCCGAACCTAAAACTTTGGGCAAGAGTTGAACATTTCTTAACTCATAACCTGAAGTGACCCAATTCGAGATAACTCGTGGCCCGACCCTAATTGATGGGTCTACATAGTAATAAAATTCTATTAAATTGTGAAGTACTCATATTAGTTTAGCCGATTAGTATACATTATAAATGGATGTTTTACACTTTGAACTATATTAGAATTATGATCTAATAATTTTTTTGAATAAAATTATAATTCAATTTGTACATCTGAAATATTGATATTTTATCGAAAATAAAACTCTAAATTAACAATTTTATCTTGAAATTCTATCCAAATAGAATTCTAACTAACTTTTTTATCTTGTAAAGTCTATCCTACGTGGCGTGACACTTGGCGAGAAATTGGAACGCTAAGTGTCACTGTCTCATGACATGGCTAAAAGTTTAGCTTTATATATTAGTTATATGATACATACTAGTTTTGTCCCCCGTGCAATGCCCGGGTTGTTAATTGTATTTTAAGATTAACTTTAATCTATATGTCAAATTTTAAAATACATCATTGATACAAAATTAGTTAGAAATTGATGTGATTTTGTGACAATTTGATATCTAGTAGACATGTAATGACTAAGAATAAGTTTGGTGGAAATGTTCGAATTAATACATTAAAAAAACAAAAACATCAGCAAAAAATAAATTAAATAAAATAAATGTTCAAAACCCATTAGATTGACCCGAACCCAAAACTTTGGGCAAGGGTTGAACATTTCTTGACTCGTGACCTGAAGTGACCCAATCCGAGATGACTCATGACCCAACCCTAATTGACATGTCTACATAATAATAAAATTTTATTAGATAGTGAAGTATATTATTTAATAAATGGATGTTTTACGCTTTGAACTATTCCTTCGCTCTAAAAAATGTTATGATATAAAAAATAAATTTATATGATAATTGTTGTGAATTATAATCTAATAATTTTTTTGAATAAAATTAAAATTCAATTTGTACATTTGAAATATTGGTATTTTGTCAAAAATAAAACTCTAAACTAACAATTTTATCATAAATTTCTATCCAAATATAATTCTAAAGTAACCTTTTTCATCTTATGAACTCTATTTAAATCTATCCAACGTGACGCGACACTATATATATATATATATATATATATATATATATATATATATATATATATATATATATATAATTTTCCTTCATAAAAACTACGATCGTCGAGTAGATCTTGCACTGCAGAGCATCTCCCGCATATATCGCTGAAAATTACAGTCTTATTGGAGAGACAATCTAACGATCCTTTGTAGCCGTGATGATGTTTTCCTTCTGATTCATCTATTCGTATTCGAAAACTTGATAACTTTTTCACCAACGAAATAATTTCACGACAATCCATTAGATCTCCTGCCATGGATTCAAATCTAAGAAATAAAGTTCCTCCCAATGAGGAAGTATTATTATAAACCTAAAAAAAAAAATTAAAGAAACAAGTATTGGAGCTTGATATTGGACGAGGTGACCTATACCGAGTAGCGGTCCATCATCCCCCCCACTTAACACTACCTTAGTTGAGTAGTTCATGTTTTCACGAGCCTATGACACTTGCTTAGCAAATCACCTCGACCAAATTATGCAAACATTTCCCACCAAATTGTGCACAAATTCAAATTCACATAAAATCATGTACTCCCCAATTTGTGCATAAAATCATATTCATGGGTCAGATAAAAACTTGGGTTTTCTTGGGCAAGATGAGTTTTTGGCTATATAAGGCAACTAATTTCAGCTGGATTATTCCTGATCACTTAATATGCCAAAGATTACACAGGGTTACTCGGTTCTTCGGTACGATTTCGTATTCCGATGTAACTACGTGTACAAAGATGATAACTAATCATTCTAGATATGGTAGGCTAAATGATGCACTCCACCTGTTTGATCAAATGCCTGTTAGAGATACCATTGCTTGGAATTCAATTGTTAAAGGGTGTTTAGATTGTGGTGATTTGAGCATGGGTCGGAAGCTATTCGATGAAATGCCTGTGAGAAATGTTATTTCGTGGACGACGATGATTAGCGGGTATATGCGATTTGGGTATGTAGAGTTGGCTGAAAGATTGTTCAAAGAAATGCCTTTTAAGGATGTTGCTGTTTGGAATTCTATGGTTTATGGTTATTTTAGGAATGGTAGAGTTGGTGAGGCTGTTAAGGTGTTTGAAGAGATGCCCTGTAGGAATGTTATTTCGTGGACTTCGATGATTAGTGGGCTTGATCAAGTTGGGAGAAGTGTTGATGCCTTGAGTGTATTTAAGCGGATGGTCGGTGATGGGATCGAGCCCTCAGCATCAGCAAGTATATTTCCTTGTCTGATAACAGCTTGTGCCAGTTCAAGGGCTATTGAGCTTGGTACACAGATTCATGCGCGCATTGTGAAGCTGGGGTGCGTGGATGAAGAGTATATAACTTCTTCTTTAATAACATTTTACGCAACTTGTAAGCAACCAGAAAATTCTAGCAAGATCTTTAGGGAATATGTGCATGACAGCGTGGTTGTGTGGACTTCCCTCTTAACAGGATATAATTTGAATTTGATGCATAATGATTCATTGACAATATTTACTGACATGATCAAATTGGGGATTTTACCTAACGAGTCTTCTTTCACTAGTGTCTTGAATTCTTGCTGTGCACTTACGTCTCTTGATATAGGGAAAGTTGTTCACGCAGAAGCTATTAAGCTGGGATTTGAGGCTTCTGCATTTGTGGGGAATTCACTTGTTACATTGTATTCTAAATGTGGGGGCATTCTAGATGCACTAAAAGCATTTGAAGGAATAAGAGTGAAAAATCTTGTATCCTGGAACTCGATCATTGTTGGGAGTGCGCAGCATGGGTGTGCTAATTGGGTGTTTACATTGTTTGCACAGATTCTACGCGCAGGGGTTGAACCTGATGAAATCACTTTCACTGGGTTGCTGAATGCTGCTAGTCATTCTGGAGTGTTCCTGAAAGGGAAGCGATTTTTCCAGTTTTTCACCAAGTATTCTTTGATAAAAATGAATGTTCAGCATTATGCTTGCGTGGTGGATATCATGTGCCGATCTGGGGAACTAGATAAAGCAGAAGACTTTATCAATAATATGCCAATTAAGCCAAATTCTCTGGTTCTGTTAAATCTACTTAATGCATGTAGAACACACTCTGATATTGAAATAGCTGAAAGAGTGTCAAAGTACATACTTGATCTAGACCCACATTGCAGTGCAGCTTACACTTTATTGTCTAATCTTTATGCTTCAGCTGGAAGATGGAATGACGTCTCAAGAGTAAGATCACAGATGAAAAGAAGAAAACTTGCAAAACAAGAAGGATCGAGCTGGCTAAATCAGCATGACGGGCATCCTGATGTCCTATCTGGAAACTTATCCCATCATCCCATTTAATATATCAGTGAAAATCTACTGTTTGGTATAAATATTGCAAAAATGATCATCAGTCTGATAAAGAGTTGAATGTGGGATGTGCTATTACCTATCCATAATGAGGATTTATCAAAAAGGTTTCTCTGCTAAGTCCTGCATTGGTAAAGGTAAGATTGCTTACATTTTGACCTCCTCATCAGAATCCTGCAGACTTGCTTATGTAGTTACTGTTGTTTGTACTCCTATATAGTATATTCCGAGACTGGTTATTGGATTCGTTACGAGTAAAGAGTAGTCTAACATTTAAATAGAATTTTTAATCTTAATGTATGCATTGATGTTTCTAACTTTTTAAGAAATACGAAAAAGGTCACTGGTATTATGATCATTGTAAGACATTGCAGGTGTTTTCCTTTCTTCATGATTTGAGATTTGTTGTTCAGCAATTTATAGAGGTGGTTTAAGCTCTTTATGTTTTTTGTTTTGGTATTATCAAACTTGATGGGCACTTCCTGGATTAAAGGTCCACTACCCGACTACAACATGCCGGACTTCAAAGAGCGAAAAAGGTTTTCTCAAGACAGTGTAGATATGTCTTGGACACCTTAGAAACCCTTTATAACCTTCAAGCATCCCGTACAGCCCTCTGGTCAATCTTGAAAAAGTTCAAATGTGCATATAGCATTGTTGCTGATTAAAACCACTTCAGGCGCTTAGCCATGGATGGAAAAGGAAAGTTGGACTTGTTAATCCATATTTTAGCATATTATGAAACTAACCTTTAAATAAGGATAACTACAGAGTAGAGATTTGCAATAGCAATTCAAGTCAGCCAGCCTGCTTGCTGCTGAACCTATTTCAAAAGCTTTGAGTCGATATCCATTTCCCATGCTTTAAAGTATGTCATCTGCTTCTTGCTAGACTTATTTTTACTACGTATGCTCTCGAGTCTATATGACAAGTGCTTCATCCAATATGTTGCTTGCAGTATATACCTTGAGTGGTAACAATCATATGTCTAGATATGCACTGGCCGTCCTCTAGATCCTTAATGAGATTTAATGTTGTCAGAGTATTAGTACCGCTCATTAGCTAAAAACATTGTTGCTTATCATTTTCCTTTTTTTTTTTTAGGAAATTACTCGTCCAATTGTAGCCTTTACCTTTCCATGATTGTTAGATAAGTTGTCTACTGATTCATGGTGACAATAGACTTGGATGTCAGAGTTAGGGAAGCTGTACATTTCTACACTATACTGCCATTGTCCTGTCACTTTTATTATACTTAACATGATTCAAGAGCTTCCTCCAATATGATTTTATTCCTCTGAAATATATGAAAGTACTCCTGGCTTGCTACTAAGAGAATACTTCTGCTGTCCTAGTAATATATTCTCTGAACTGGTAATACCTTGTTTCTTGCAGGTTAATTGAGTTAATCTCAAAAAACTAGTAAAAACTGCCATTGAAGAAGCAGGAAACACTGCATATTGCGGACGATTGCTGCTGAACTTTGTCAGTAGGTTAGTCTTCTGCATTGTCACTGTTGATTGACCATTAAGCATTAAAATAGTCTCCAAAGAAGCCTAGTTAGTGGTTTAATCCCTTTTCAACAAACTGTAGATTTGATGACGTATTGTAACAAAATGTAAGAATTTGTGGAGTAGCAGCAAAAATAGGGCAGAATGATGTGGGAGAATAACATGACTTCATGACCATTATATAGTGTTAAAGTTTAGAGCTGCATTACTGTTATATTGTTATGGGGTTGATGGGTAATTGTACCGTGTCAGTTGAAATAAGAGATATTAATGCAGAATATTGGTCATTCTATAAAGGGAAATGTAGATTGAAGAGGACGACAGCTTCATGAAGACTGATAGTGATCAGGTTTCAGTGATTTTTACAGTAGGGGCAGTAACCTAGTGAATAGGGTACAGCCTATATCTTGTTGTTGCCTTGGAAATGTAATATCAAATTTAAGCCCCTTTTCTCTTATGCAACATCGTCTTGGATATCATTTCTTGATGAGTTCTATGGTTATTGTCTTTAGCATTAACCTGGGTTCTACACTGTTCCCTTAAATTCCATGATGTACAGCATTAGCAAGTAGCTCCCCCGTCCCTACACCCTCATTGATTTGGCTACCATCTACTTTTTCTAGCTAACTTCTACTGTTTAGATAGAAAGTATCTCGGAGTCTAGTCTAACAATCTTGCTTAACGTTTGCCTGCAGGCATTGTCTCTAACATGCAGATATCCCCTGAAATCCATGTTTCATAAGAAATTTATCCCACTTCCAAGTTTCTTGGTTTAAGAATCCTATTCCTGTTGGTGATAAATAAATACTCCACAAGTTCAATGCATAAAGGGCCAAACAGAGGTGGTTTGGAAATGGTACCAATAGGGAAAAAAATGAAGAAGCAACGGCATCACTGTGAGACAGCAACGACTAACAAGTATGTCATGGTTGTTGATGGGATCACTAAAAGAGTTGTTAAATGAGAAGAGAATTCATGTGAAAAGTTTGGCATTGATGCCATTTGATGTAGGGCGCTTTAGGTAAACACTAAGATCTTGGTTTAATGGGATATGTTTGTTTGGAGATTTTGTGCCATGTTATCTCATGCGGAGGACTATAAGCTTTGAATTTTGAAGTCTAAGATTTGAGCCTCCTAATTATATTTCAAGTAAATTATGACTTGGTAGCATTGATTTTTTGGTCTAGAGAGAGCCTTAATTAAAGGGTATATGATCCAAACAGTTTCAATCTCAACTCTGAGGTAAAATAGTTAGTAGGTGTTTATCTTTATGTAATTGAGTTTTATCAATTACTCTTGGATTAGCTCAAGTTAGTTACTATGTAATGACAATTCAATAATGAAAGTTCTTGTTTCTTTTTTTTTTTTTTTTTTTTTTTTTTTTGGCTGCTTCTTCGAACTTTGTATTACATACTAAAACATTATGTATAAATTGACTCTAACCATAAGAAATAATAGTTGATATGAAAACGTTACGTAGTTTAAGACAGTTTTATCTTGTATGGTGTACCTTTTTGTTAGCAATTGCACTTAGGAAATTTCGTATTTTACCACTAAAAAAAATTAATATTCAAACCCACCAAAATAAAATAATAATAATAAAAATAATAAAAATAAAAAAATAAAAATAAAAAAAAAGGATTTCACCACCAAATATCTGTTAAATTTAACTTTTCTTTTTTTTTTTGGAAAAATTGTAAGAACCCACCTTTTATAACACTCTTTTTGTGAAAAATCACCTTATAAAAATTTCTTGTAAAAACACACCTAAAACCAGAATTTTTTTGCAAGATAAAACCTTAGACTGGTTTCAGGGCATTGACCCTGTTTTCCGGTGTTGACCCCCACGTGAGGGTTACGTGCTTAACCCCTCCCTTCACAAAACCACCCATACTATAACATAGCCAGACCTAAACGCCGACACCACCACCTAGCCACCACTAGAATTACCTCTTAGCCGCCGACATCACCACCCATCAACCTCGCTGCCATCATCGCTCACCCAAATCATTTTAAACCCGCCTACAAATATCCTCACCCACCTCCACAACCACCCATGTCCCACCCTAAACTACCCAAATTCACCCGGAATAGTGTACCCTCCCCCAAAAACGACTAGAGAGGAGAGAAGAGAAGAGGGTAGGTAATAGTCCCCCACTCCCCCCCCCCCAACTTTTTCCCCCAATTGCAAACCCTAGATCTAAGGTAAAAAAAAATATATATATATATCAACAAAATTAACAACAAAGAATCAATTTTATTATCACTAACAACTTACCTACCTCAAAATTAGATTATTTGAGGTTGTTCTTTGCAACAATTCGAGCAAAACAATGGAGTTTTTCCCTTCTATTGAAAAAAATCAAGGGTTGCTAGGAAGAATAGAGGAGTGAGAAAGTCTAAATGAAAGAGAAAAAGGGTAAAAAAAAGAAAGAAAAGGGATTTATTCGGTGGGTTAAAAGTGATTTAGGTAGGTGGTGATGGCGGCTATGTTGATGGGTGGTGGTGTCGGCGGCTGAGAGGTGTAACTAATGGCGGCTAGGTGGTGATGTTGGTGGTTGGGGTTGGTTAGGATGCGGTTTGGTGGTTTTGAGGAGGGAGAGGTTGAGCACATGACCCACATGTGAAGGTCGACGCCGGTAAACAAGGTCAAAGCCCTGAAACCGGGTTAAGGTATTATTTCGCAAAAAAAAAAAGAAAAAATAAATAAAATAAGAAAGTTTTAGGTGTGTTTTTACAAGAAAATTTTTATTAGGTGTTTTTTCACAAAAAAAAAAAAAAAAAAAACAAAAGTTGTTATAAAAGGTAATCTCTAAACATGTTTCCTTTTGTAAAAAAAAAAAATTGATTTTTGTGCCAAAAACATGTTCTTTAGAGGTTTTGGGAGTCATTTTTGTCTCTTAAGGGCCTGTTCATATTTACTTATTTTCAGTTCAGTTCAGTTCAGCTCCAATCAGTTCAGTTCAGTTCAGTTCAGCTCCAATCAGTTCAGCTCTTAATTTCCCTCTCTCATAAAATATTCATTTCAGCTTAGTTTCATATCAGTTCAGTTCCAATCAGTTCAGTTCAGTTCAGCTCAGTTCAGTAAATATGAACAGGCCCTAAGTCCGATTTGAGCTTAAAATTTACAAAACAAAATAAAAATAAAAATAAAAAAAAAAAAACCGAAGATGCCCCTTGTTGCATATGTCACGGAGACCGAGGTTTTTTAGTACGCAAAACGAGACATTTTTTATGTTATTTTGTAAATTTTAACCTGAACTCAAAATCAAAAGGCAAAAAGGAACCCAAAACCTCTAAAGAGCATATTTTTGGCACAATAATCGATTTTTTTAAAAAAAAAAAAAAAATTAAATTTATCGACTTTTTTTTACCCAAAGTGTTAAATAATGGTCAAATCTAAATTTTTTTGTCATTTTTAAGTGGTATTTTAAAACAAATTTCTTTTGGGTGGTAATTTTTTTAAAAAAAAAGGGTTATTTATGGGTGATAAAATACAATTTTCCTTGCACTTATTTAAAATTCTATCTAATTGAGCTATGGGTATCGGAGAAAATGGCTTTCTCTCTCTAGAAGCTTAGTCATCGGAGAACACCTCCAACACAATAGTGTTTGGAGCTTCGGGAGCTTCCTCCTAGTGGGGGAAAGTAGTGCACTTTCTTTGCTGCTCAACATTTAGATTAGTCTTTTCGAGTGTTTTTTAGTTAAATCCGTTCTTTTAGTCCATTGTCCAATTTGTAAGATGGAAACCTCTACAGATATTGACATGGAAGCTACCCAAGAGTTAGACTTAGTGGATAGATCAGTTACTCAGCTTGATTTGGGCACATGAACTGATCATCTGAATCAGCTGAATGAGGATATGGAAATTATCCAGGGGAATCAACAGGGGAGGCCACAAGTTGAAATGGAGCAGGGTAAGGAAATCAGACCAACTGCTGCTGAGGTAATAGCTGGGAAGACTCCAATTACTCACATACCAAGCAGTAGCCCAGCAAGAAAGGCAGTAGGATCCTTCAGGGAGGCAGTTACTCACTATTCTCAATGGTTCAATGAAGCAAAGAAGATCGTGATAGCCTCACAAGAATGGGAGGATGATGATGAGGATCTTTTACTCATGCACATGCTGTAAAATTCCAGAAGGAGAAGCTAAAGGAACTTAGACGTCCATGGAATCTGACCCTAATAGGGAAATGCCTCGAGCTAAAGATCAGGGCAGAGTTTATGAATCAGAGAGTTCAGAAAATGTGGAACCCAAAGGGGGATCTTGAAGTGATTGAGATGGAAAACGGAGTGTATTTATTTCGATTTTCCTTACAGGATGATCTAGATAAAGCACTCTTTTGGGGGCCATGGTTCATCTTTGACCACTACTTGATGATGGATAAATGGAAACCTAATTTTAGACCATCCTCGTAAACATTTAAGAGTATCTCTGTATGGATTAGATTTCCGGAGCTCCCTGATGAGTATTATGACAAGGATCCTCACCATGATACCACCAATGGCGCCTCTTCAGCTTTGCATATTCCCGACCCAAATCCCCCTTCTTTACCACCTTCTAAACCTTATTCTATCTCCACCATTAGCTCCCCTCATTCTCTTCATATCAAACCTACATCCATCTCTCAATCACCAAGCCCTAATCATGGAGAACCAGGAAAAACTCGAGTAGGAAACCCCGATGATCCCAATGTCGAACCATCGACCCGTTTTACCTCGATTAACCTTGAACCATATGAATATGCCAATGAACCCTCGACTTTACCGATTATCACCTTACCATCCTTCTCAATTTCAACTCCAATCCCCTGCAATTCGCCACACGATCTTCCCTCCTCAGCAATCAAACAAAGCCTTAACCCTGTCCTATCTATCCCAGGGCTCACCTCCATCAAAAGCTCATTACCTCTTCCCAACATTCCTAACACCTTACCTTTGGCCCGTAATGAGAATGAATCCACCTCCGAACGAATTATTGAACAAAATCAATGTGGGAATTCAAGTTATGATGAACCAATTTATTCACCCATCCCTGCCAGAGTACGAAACTCTTTTCATCCCTATCGAAGCTCCACCAAAAAATCCCCCAATTTATCCCTTACTATTAACAAGACAAATTTTAAATCTTATGGAACACTCAAATCTGTTTTTGATTCTGGAAACACGAACGGAAGTAGTCGGGATGGAGATGAATCTCACTTACACTTCGACGGGCAATCTAATTCAGGATACCAACATGATAGCACAATCTTTGTCGATGGAGGACATTTAGGCAATCGGGAAACTCGACATGTGGAGGGATTGGGGGATATTGTTCCCAACCAAGAATAACCATCGAGAGCATAATAAAGGGATTTTCCCTAACTTTCCCCTTCCGTTAGTTAATATGAAGACGATTCTATGGAATGTGAAAGGTGCTTCTGGCAAGGAATTTGCCCCACATGCAAAAGAAGTGGTGAGGTTGCATAAACCTGACATCCTGTTTCTTTTAGAAACTAAGTCAACGGATAATGTTGCCCGAGCAGTGTGTAGAAGGCTAGGGTTTGAGGATTTTTGAACTTTACCTGCTAATGGGCTTAAAGGAGGAATTTGGATTTTTTGGCGCAAACCTGCCATTTTGGTAGATTTTGTAACTGAATCTCCTCACGTTATTCATTCACTTTTCAAGAGTTCTCATGTCGATCCCGAGGTCCTTATTACGGCTGTCCATGCTCCCTCAGCCTCCAAGGAAAAAAGAGATTGATGGAAAGCGCTTGGGGATAACTCTCCTCCATCCTCTACTCCCTGGCTCCTCTTAGGAGACATGAACGAGGTGATTTCACAGTCTGAAAAAATAGGGGGGAGACCGGTTACAAACTCCCAAGGTAGGGCTTTTTTGGATTGGACTGATGCTGAAGGTCTGATCGATTTAAAGCATAACGGTCCGGCTTTACTTGGGACAATGGAAGGGAAGGAACAGATTTAATTAGGGAAATACTTGATAGGGCTCTTGCGAATGCTGAGTGGATGAAAGTGCACCCACAAACTCAGGTATTTCACTTAGAAAAAACTTATTCAGATCATTGTCCAATTTTAGTTGATACTAGCTCTTTTAAATGCAATTTTAATTATCCTTTTAGATGTAAAGAAGCTTGGATGGAAAACCCTAATTTTGATACGTTCTTTGCTACTGCATGGGGTAAAGGGGATAATTTTTTTGACTCGAAAAAACACTTCACAGCGGATGTTAAATTATGGAATAAATTTGTTTTTAATGGTGCAATCCGTAATAAAAATAGAATTATAGCTCGTATTCATGGAATTCAAAAGGTACTTAGTACTAAATATTCTTCCTTCCTTATTAATCTTGAAAAAACGCTTCTAAAAGAATTGAATGAAGTCCTTAAAATTGAAAGAATTTCTTGGGCACAAAAGGCTGGAGTAGATTGGAGGAAATTTGGGGATTGGAACACAAAATATTTCCACATTTTGGTTAAAATTAAAAATTGTGGAAACAAAATTTTGTGCCTTAAGGATGACAATGGGAATTGGGTTTATGACCAAGATAGGCTTAAGTCCATGTGCGTTAACTATTTTAGGAATATCTTTGCGTCGACACAAAGCAGTCAATCTAGACGTGTCAATTTTGTTCCTAATGTTGTAGTTAAAGATGATGATTTGGTGTTTCTTGCTAGTGAAGTCACTAGTATGGAAATTAAAAGTGTTTTAAATATGATGGCTCCTATGAAAAGCCTGGGTCCGGATGGTATTCAACCTAAATTTTTTCAAAAATATTGGGATGTGGTGGGCAGCTCTATTGTGAATCTTGTGTCTAATTGCTTTAGGGAAGGGAAAATTCCAGATTATATAAATGAGTCGTATATCTGTCTTATCCCCATAGTTGAACAACCGGAAAAAATGAACGATTTTAGACCGATAGGGTTATGTAATTCTATTTATAAACTTATCACTAAGATCATAGCTAATAGGATAAAACCTCTGTTGGGAGAGTTAATTAATCTGGTTCAATCAAGTTTCATAGAAGGAAGAAGTATTAATGAAAATGTGTTAGTCATCAAGGAAGTTGCTCATTTTTTAAAAAAAAGTGAGCAAGAAACACCTTATGGCTTTCAAAATCGATATTTCTAAGGCCTATGATAGCTTGGAATGGGGGTTTATTAGGGAAACCTTGGTTGGGCTTAATTTTCCGATTGATCTTGTTAATTTAATTCTTAGTTGTATTACTACTCCTTCTATTTCTATTTTATGGAATGGTGAGGTAACTAGTAGTTTTACTCCTTCGAGAGGAATTAGACAAGGTGATCCCCTCTCTTCCTACATTTTTGTTCTTTGTCTTGAAAGACTGTCTTTTATGATAGAACAACAGGTAAAAGAGGGCAATTGGCTTCCGATTAAAATTGATAACGAGGTTAACATTTCCCATCTTTTTTATGCAGATGACGTATTTTTGTTTGGAAGGGCCTCGGTTGAAAATGTGAGAGTCATTAAAAAAGTTCTTCTTGACTTTGGCAATAGATCAGGTTTGTTCATTAGTCCTACTAAATCTAAGGTTATTTTTCCCCCCAAGCTGTGTCTTTCCCTTAAAAAAAACCATACTTGATGCCTCTAATATTAAGGGAGCACCTTCTTTTGGGAAATATTTGGGTGTTAACATTAGCACTAATAAACTTAGAAAGGCGGACAATGTTGATCTTCTTACCAAAACCAAAAATAGAATTAAAGGATGGCAAGCCAAGCTTCTTAATATGACCGGTAGGTGTACCTTAATAAAATTTGTTCTTAACTCTTATCCCCTTTATGTTATGCAAACTACTTTACTCCCTAGTGCTATCATTAAGGATTTGGAAAAGAGTTGTAGACGGTTTTTATGGAATAAGGTGGATAAGACACACTACCTTCCTAGGACTAGTTGGGAACAGGTTTGTATTCCTTCGGGTCTAGGAGGTTTAGGAATGCGTAATTTAAAAAATTGGAACCTTGCTTTTATGGCTAAACTTGGGTAGAGAATTATTCATGATCCGGATATGCTTTGGGTTAAAATCCTTCGTGCTAGATATTTTAGGAGATCCTCTTTCCTTTATAGCATTCCTTGCACTAATGATTCTCCTCTTTGGAGAGATATCCTTAAAGGCAAGGAATTACTTATGAAAGAGATTTCTTATAGAATAGGAGATGGGAAAGATATTTGTCTTTGGTACCACCATTGGGTGGGAGAGAAGCCCATTTATTTACTCATTGACAACCCTATTCCTAATTATATGGCTCATTGGAGTGTTAATTATATTATTGATAATGGTAAATGGAACACTCATAGGATTAAACATATTATTCCGGATTATTTATGTACTCTAATTGAGGCCATTCCTTTGCCTAGGGTTGTTTCGATGGAGGATACCCTTTGTTGGGGAATTGAGTCTAATGGACAATTTAGCATTCGAAGTGCTTACAAATTGGCTTCCAATTTTGTACCCACCCTTCATTTCCCTCTATTAATTGGAAAAATTTTTGGCATATCCCCATCCCTTTTAAGTACAAAATGCTTGTGTGGAATGTGAGTCACCAAATCCTCCCTACGGCCTCTACCTTAGCTACTAGAATTGACAATTTTGATCCAATATGTACTAGATGTAAGCTTGGGGAGGAGAGTCATATGCACTTGTTTCGTGACTGTATAAATTCGAGAATGATGTGGTCTAGGATTTTTAGTCTTAATAAGATGGACAAGGACTTCAACTTTCAATTTTTTTATAATATTAATTGGGAAGGATAGATGAATTATAACATGAATATGAGCAATACTTGGAGGGTAGTTTTCTCAGTGGCTATATGGCATATTTGGAGGGCTAGAAATTATACTGTCTTCCAACTTGCGGTTTTCCATCCTCTAACCTTGTTTAACAGATATAAGCTCGATTTGGATACTACACTACTTGTTTTTCAGGGAAAAGGAAGAATTCCAGCTATCCTAAAACGGGAAACTAGGTGGCAGAGGCCTCATGGAGATGCCATCAAAATTAATACTGATGGTGCGTGGGAATGGAGGAAAAAGGACATATCTGGAGCGAAAGCGGTGGCTCGAAATTCAGATGGAGTTTGGTTCTTTGCAAAGGCTTGGCAGATCAATGCTGGAAGTGCAGCTCAAGCTGAGTTAGTTGCAATTTATGGTGGTATGCAAATGGCAGTCGACGCAGGGCTGACTGAGGTTATAATTGAGACGGACGCCCTTTCTCTTAAGCCTACAATTGAAGCTATAGATAAGAATGGGACTCATGAGCATGCTGCTATCCTCAGGGATATTCAAAGTCTGCTCCACAAGGGCTGTAATTTCTCCTTCAACTATGTACCAAGGGAAGCAAACAGAGTGGCGCATTACATCACAAAAATAGCTAAGGAGCTGGATGCTGGAGCTCAGTTTTTTCACCACCCTCCCACCTGTGCTAAAGATGCCTATGAGGATGAAATCACAAGAAGCATTTGATGGTGTTGATGATAAGAGGATCTTGAAGAAGTTGTCTGTTTCTTTTATTCACCCTAAGAATTATAATTATGTTGTTGGTTGGGCTATGAACCTAAATTTTATGTTTAACTAGTCGTTGGAGCACGCGCGTTGCGCGTGCCCCCCCCCCCCCCCCCCCGACGGCAAGATAAGTAAAATTTGTGGTGGTGTTCGGGTTTTGTAATAATAAGGATACATGAATTTTCTATGGGGAAATATCTACGAAAAAACAATTATTATAAGTGAAGTTATCTAGAATTTGTTATAATTCAAAGATATTTAAAAATTATACTATTGTTTTAGATATTATTTTCGAATAGCTTCATTTTAAAATGATTGTGATAAAGAGTAGTATTAAAAAAAAAATGCAATACTAATGGTATATTAGTTTGTTAGACTTTTTAAAGTAGAAAATTTTCGAGTGGTTTTTCTATCGAAAAATTATATAAGTTAGATTTTTTAATCGATGCGGAAGGTATAAACCCGTATAACCATCGAAGACTGTTGAAGTGACTATTTCCTGGAAATTAGGAGGCGATGAATGAGAAATATCATTTGTGTATGTATTAAAGTTTATTTGCTGGTCATTTATCTATAAATTATTTTATGTATGATATTTTTTATATAAAAAATACAGTTGGAGGGAATAGCTTTACACTTTTATATTTAAGATTATAGTCGTTAGAGCACACACTACGCGCTTGTCCCACCCCCCCCCCCCCACCCCCACCCCCACCCCACGGTATGATATGTAAGATTTGTGGAATGTTGATCGTATTTTGTAGTTTGGGGTGTTATATATTAACATGATGATTAGAGGATCTTATTTGTGTGGTAGTCACTAACTTGATTTTAAGTTCTTCCTATCTCTTCTTCCTTCATATGTACCCTCTCTGTTATATTTCTTCCTCGTCATATCTCATTTCCCTTTTCTATTCATTCTTGCTTTCTTTCACCATCTGCTCCTTTTTTTTTTTCCTCCAACCTATTTTATCTTCTTATATGGTTTGAACGGTTAAGTAAGCCTCCATCTCTCTCTTATTCTATCCTGACTCTTCCCTCTTTTCCGACTCATCTATCTCTTTATCACTCTATCTCTCTCTCCTTGCCCCACTTTCTCTTAATTGCTCTATTTCTTTCTCTTCCGGCCCTTATCTCTCTTTTTCTCCCATCCTCTCTCTCTCTCTCTTTCTCTATGCCGACCCTTCTATATCTCTTTCTCACACCTTTCTCTCGTTCGACTCCCTCCCCCCCCCCCCCCTTTCTTTCTCTTTCTCCCACTCCTTCACTTTTTCCTATCTCTCTCACTCCTCCTCCTACTCTCTCCCTTTTTTCTTTTCTCTCTTCTCCTCCTCCCACTCCCTCTTTCTCTTCATCTCTTCTCCTCCCTCCATCCTTATTTCATTTTATCTCTTAAAAGCTATCTATTAATATGATTATATAAACATTTGAAAACAATTTACTTGTGAATCCAACATAATTATACTATAAGGTTAAATGTTTTAATCTAAAAGTGTCACAAATTACTTAAAATTTCCATAATCATCACAAAACCGCATTTGTTAATGAATATCATTTAGTGAAAGATTTGAAGTTTGTCCAACTCTAATTGTCGATTTCTATTCCCTCTTTCTTGGTCACTCTGTTTCTCTATCCCTACAACTTTCATTTTCTTTTATTTATGTTTATAATTTTGAGTAGTTTTGAAAGTTTCTTAAACTTATTTTCATCTCCTTTTTCACCTAAAAAGTCTCTCTCTATAAAATATCAAAAGTACAGGTGTCGATGTAAATATGTATCATGATATCATATGCATACAATCTCCAAAGTGAAACACATTAAGAAATTGATTGGACTACTTCCTACATCCAAAGAATATAAAGTAGTTTGACAAATAAAATCATGGAATTGAAGCGCAAATTTGCATAATGCTCTACCTATTGAGGACAGAGGCTAGTGTTATTTAGGGCAATGTAAGTAAAAGTGATGCGTTTAAAAATTACCTATCTTACAATACTCCTCTTTAATAACCCAGAAAATAGGATGTTTTCACCTTTAAAAGCTTATTGTGCAGTTAGTGAGGAAAAAACAGATGCTTAATGTACAACCAGCTAACAATTTGAAATGCAACAACTTCCACTCCAAATGATCCAGAACAAAACAAATTGATCATATTCTTAGATTATACATGTATCCAAAAGAACATATTAAATTCCCAGTTTGACAAGAATTAAATCAAGCTATATCAAGCACATAATTAGAAGATAATTTACAAAGTATAGAATTTCGGGCCTACTAAGAAAATTCTCGATATAAAAAATGGATCTAAAAATGTGTAAAATAACAAGGCAAAAAGCTACAAAGCTCAATATTATTACTCCGTACTATATATTTGTAAACACTTGTGAAGCTCACATTTTGTTTTGCCTGAACAAGAAGATAAAGAAAAGCGATCTGTTGCATTTGAAGTCATAATTGTCATCGCTATATGCTTGATGCAATGAGCTGCATACCTGCAGTTGCTACCTTAGAATTAACCTGAAAGAGTCAGAACTCCAATTAATCAAAACCAAATATTTCAGTTGAAAATAAGGAATTCTTGATATCACACTTGTAGTGGCATCATATAACTTTAGATAGTTTTCTTGTTTTTGCAAGCATACCTTATTGCTTTATCTATTAACAGACATTTATTGATCCCTAATCAAAAGCATAAAGTCTGATAATAGTATAATACAGGTAGTATAATACAGGATTTCAAGCTCACAATTACTACAAAAGAAAATAAATGGATAGTTGAGCACTCTGCTTATAATTTACTTCGTATAATAAAGCAATGCATGGTTGTCCATTTTGGATCAAGAGTGTTATAAAGGTGTAATCATTGAAGATAATTTAAAACAATAGCTCAATTTTGAAATCATTAAATCTTTTAATAAACAATTATTGGAGTCGTCTTTTATTACATGACAATTTACCGAAGAGCAACAATTTCAAGATGGTAGTGCGAGGGTTCTTGACTCTCCGCTAGTCAGAGCTAATTTTCTAACAACCTTCATTAAGAAAATAATCAATTAGACATTTAACAATCTTAATCAAATAAATAAATAGATAAATAAAGCGCTAACTTTAGAATGCAGAGAAATCAAATCCCTATATTTTTTACCAAATTGCATCGAAACTACCCCAAAATAATGAATTAATTTATTTAAACTGAAAAACTACAATTTTAAAACGATTGAATTGATTCGAGAAAACCCCTCAATTTTAAACGAATTCAATTAAATCAAAAGCCCCCAATTTCTTATCAAATTGAATTGAGAAATTCGCAATTTTAAAATGAACTAAATAAAGGAAACCATGGAAATGAAGAGATACCTTAGTAGCAAGTTTCTAAGTAAGAGCCATTGAATTAGTTATCCATAAATCAAAATCACACACACACACAAGTACTCAATTTAGAAAGGAAGCACAACAGCCCCAAACAAAACAAACAACCCTTGCAGTATCAACAAGCACAGAACAATGATACTCAAGAAGAACACAAGAACAATCACACCACAACAAATAACTCACAAGCACCACACAGCAATCCCACACACTACCATAACACGAAGGGAAAAAAAGACCTTGGAAAAGTTCCTCACATTTGCACACAAAGACACTAAGATTAGCCTTTGAATTCTAACAAGGATGAAAAAAATACGAGTGTTTACAGTGTGACTATTACAGAGACATCTAACAAGCAAAACTCTCTCCCAGATTTATCTATACAAAGTAAATACCTTAGCGGGTTTCAGTACAGAAGTAGGTTAGTTGTGTTCCATATTTTCCCTAAATTAAAACATGAAACCAAATCTGTTGAAAAAATAATTCAAAGGCAAACTTTATAAAGTTAAAGTTGATATATAAGAGAAAACCATTAAAAGTGGTTTAAGGAAAAGTGTGTTGTTTGTTCTACCTCCCACAGCCCTTCATACCTCTTAACTAAAGTAAGCAAACACTGCCCAATTGCAAGCTCGTTTTTTACAGCGATCCCCAACCCAACATGTGACCTAGAGATCAAATTAGCGTCGACATTCAACATGATAATACCTTCAGAGAGGGGGGGAGGGGGAAAATCCAACTTGATGCAGAAGGGTATATCTAACGAATATTTTGTGTGTATAACAGCCATACACCTCAACATATTTTACAAATCCAATAGTTGTATACACTATGTTCAATATTATGTTTTCAAAGATGAAGTTGTTCCTGTAGAACCAAGTAGCACACATCATAGCAAGTATAGTTGCGAGTTAAGAAGGATTACCACATCAAGGATAGGACCTTTCCCTGAAGAAGCAGCATGGTTTGGAACCACATCCTTCGTTTTATCCCCTGTCATAAGACAAATTGGGAAGATTCAAGGCATAGAGCATATAAGGCTTATGATCTCGTATTTTATTGAACACAAACCACTGCAAGTAAAACGAATTAAAACATTATATAGATTGCAACTACATGTTAGAATGTTACGAACTTGATTAGTCTTTTTAAGAGCATGCTACATTTAACATAACTAACTTCAATCACCTCTGCCATGCACTGATTTAAAGTTGCAGACTTTACCTGAAACTGATTCACTTGCATCTTGACCATCTAGCAGCAAAATCGATAGTCCCCAAATAATGAAAACCTCTAGCAGACTTCATTAATCAATTAGATACTGAAAGATCTTAATCAAATAGATAAATAAATAAATAAATAAGACTTTAACTTTAAAATGCAAGGGAATATAATCCCAATTTTTTACCAAATTGAATCAAAACACCCCATAATCTCGAAATTATTTTTCACCCTCCATTTTTGCATATATAGAAATTAAAGCACCGCTCATAATCAAGGTACAAGAAATACAACGAAAAAAGGGAAATGAACACAACCTTAAAGGAAGAAACAATGAAGCACAACCAATCTTCATGAAACAATTACTCATACATCACTCATACAAAAGAACACAAAATAAATAAATTTCAAACCGATTTTAACAATAATGGTGCAAATATAACCTAATTCGGGCAGCTGATCTAGTGTGGCTGGTTTTGTCATTTTTAGAGTTTAAATGACTGTAATTGGTTTAGGCTGTAATTCATATTTTTTTTATCAAAATAGCAAGAAAAACATGTTTTGTTCCTCGAAGTAGCCATTTTAAAAAATGTAAAGAAAATTCTATCAATCTTTTACAAAACTTTGATGAAACTTAAAATTGCCCATAATTTAACAACAGACGATTAAATGTAGCCTTGTTCTTTTTATCATTCCCTAATTGTGGGAAACTTTTCCAACTTACAAAGTAAATAAGTAACAAATCTAAGTACCCATTCTACGTAAGAGCATCATATTCATCAAATGACATAAAAAAATTGACTACATTACTAAGAATATGAAATAATTAGTAAAGAGAAAACAAAAACAATTAAATGAAAGAACCCATGCGTAAATTTGCACGAAAACAAACACCCATCCAAAAAAAAAAAAAAAGAAGCAACAAATCAAACTCTAGGATATCAAAGTAAAATAGAGCAGAATTATACCTTTCCGGTGAGAAATTTTCCAGAAAAAGCTAAAACCCAGAATAATATGATGAAGAACAAGTTTGTTCTGCAAGAAAATTGAGAAAATTCGAAGAAATTGTAGTAAAAGAAGTAAGAATAAGAGGGAAATGAAGATAAAAAGTGTAGAATATAAATGAGAAATTCCAGTTTGTTAATTGCTATTATTAAAAGGTAATGAAGCTTTAGCTAAATTTGTTTCTCTTTTATAAGCTTGAAATGGTTGGATTTTATTTATTTATTTATTTATTTTTAGGAAAGGTTAGGCATATATTATTACAAAACAAATTCCGCCAAAGAGATAATGCTTTGGGGAAACGGACTCATACAAACATGTTCTGAAACATTACGAGTCTCCCACTGAGCTACAAGATGGGCTACCGAGTTGCCTACCCTTCTCACATGTGACGAAATAAAAACATTAAACATACTTGACATACCCCTAATATCATCATAAATTATGCAAATTGAAAAATAGCCTATGAAGTTGTTATCAATCTCTGAAATACCTTAGCAGAGTCTCAATCCAGATGTTCAAGATGCCCAACCTATGTGCAATTTGCATTCCAAAACGCACCGCTTCAGCTTCTGCTGCCTCCACCTCTAATCCCGCAGCCACCCTTCGAACAGCAGCCCACAGCAGCTCCCCATGTTCATCTCGAGCAACCGCACCAAGACCCACATATTGAGCCGTGATGTGTGCATCAGCATTTATTTTGGTGAGCCCTGCAGTAGGTTTTATCGAAGAAGAGATCAGTCGAGGCGCACTTTAGGTAGAACAGCTATACATAAAATTAAATACTCCTATAAAACTGCATGAATTTTCTTAATTAAACAAACTACATCTAATATATGCATATTTTCAAGTATCAAATCACAGTCATTCGACCAATATACTATGTTCAGTAACTTAACAAACAGAATTAAGCACTTGTTTAGCGATTGTTAGCTCGAATCTCAGCTATTTTTCCATATCTCAGTATATAGAGCAGCAAAATCAGATAATAAATTCAAAATAACAAATTAAATCGAATTAAATCTTTTTTTCAGACAGATCTGCGCAAAAGTGAACATCTAAACCCTAAAAACCAGAAGAAAAAAAAAAAAACAAAGCAAAACAAAACAAAACAAAATAACAAAAAATAAAAATAAAAAAAATAAAAAAAAAAAAACCAAAAAAAAAAAACAGAAAAATAAAAGAAAACACACAAACCTGAGCAGCTTTGTAAGCATTCAAAGTATCTTCAGACTTCCGCAGCAGTTTTCCTTTCATCGGCATATATAAATTAAGCCAGTTCTCTCCTTTTTTTTTTTTTTTTTTTTTTTCCTTTCTCAGGTCAAAATCAAAACGTCGAAATCACCACTCCTTCATCAACAAAAATAGTTTGATTTTTCAATCGAAATTCAGAAAATTAATTAAGAAGAATTATCTTCGATTTTTCAATCGAAATTCAGATTAATTAAGAAGAATTACAAAAAAAAAAAAAAAAAAAAAAAAAAAAAAAAATGTATCAATCGAAATTCAGATTATTAATTAAGAAAAATTACCCAAAAAAAATAACACAAAAAAGGATTCAACCCCATGAAAAACGAAATAATTTCACACAAATACACCCACAAAGATTCAACCCAAAAAATTCAAAAACATATTCAAATCAACAGGAACATATGTGCAAAAAATCCACGACAATCGAGCAAGTAAAGCCTAAAAATCTGAAACTAAATCGAGAAAGAGGAAAGAGTTCGAACCTGATGAATGTGACGATCTGAAAATCGTCTTCCACAATCTCAGACACGAAGAATTCGAAGCACCATCGAAAGGGATGATCGGTGGTCTTGAGCGAGTTGTTGAAGTTTTCCCTCTCTAGCTTTCTCTCTCCTTGTTTCCCCTAAAGAAATGCTCTGACCTTTCCTTCTGAGATGAAATCAGAGAGAGGAAAGTCGGTGATAATGAAGCAAGGGGGCCACTTTCAATTACAGCTGTCACACATAATGCACTTGGCTAAGAAAGGGCAATTTTGGCAATTCATTAAATATAGGGGTGTCTTTGTAATAGCACCAGAGTGCATTGTTCATAAGAACAGTATTTAGTTTTGCATGTTTTGTAAGGTCTATAGATTTCTTTAGTAGCAGTAGTTTGAACTTTTGTATGGGTAATGCTGAGCTGGATTTTTGGCTCTCTGGCTGTATTTTGACTATCACTAATTAATCTATAGTTTCCCTGGTTTTTTTTTTTTTTAAAAAAAAAAAAAAAAAAAAAAAAAAGAGCTGTGGGTGTTTTTTAAATGATGGTTTAATCTAAAATCTTTTAAATCAAACGACAAAAATGTTGACCAAAGTCGAATTAAAACCACTTTATAAATAGCTTCATTGATTATTGTGAAAAGTAGAATCAGTAGTACAATACTAAAACACAACTACAAAGCCAAATGAGTAGCATCTTAGGTGTTATATAGTACAAACTACAAAGCAACTGTTATTTGCAGCAGACAAAATTTGTAGTTCAGCAAAAGTAAAACCATTCAATTATAATTTAGGAGCGAGCTGTTTAGCCAAACTTTTGGATGTAATTCTCAGCTTGAGAAACACATCTTAAGCTAAACAGGGGTTTCTCTAGAAATACAAAAATAGTTTACAAAGATTCCAAAAATAGATTCTAGGACAGAAGCACCAAATTGGAGCTTCTCTAACCGTCTTTTAAGGGCTAGGTGTTCCATTTCTCAGCACAAATTCTGCAACAAAATTACAGACCAAAGGTCCACAATGTCGACAGCAAATCTCTCCGCAAATCTGCTTAATCATCACTGCCATATCCACAGCAACATTTCACTTCATCGCTGTTTTACTGACCTGCAGCTTCAAGCTACAATATTAGATAATAGTTTTGACCCCATGATAATAAGTAGCCCGGACAATAATATTACTTGATAGTCCTCAATAAGGGGCATCTTTTCTAAAAAGTATCATATAAATGTGAAAGTTCAGTAACAGAGACAGCACATCAATAGAAACTTCTATAGCCAAGGAACAAAAAACAGAACTACAATAACTCCAAGGAAAAATAAAGGGATTTGCATGCCCAAATGATAGGCAATTAGAAGAGCTACATATTAGCCCAAAACTCAGACCACCAACTCAAGAAAATCTGAACTTCAGTTATTCCTAGGTTGCCTTCAAACACAAAACTTCCAATAAAAATAACATTCTCCAACCATTCTGGGACTAACCAACTCCAGATGAAAGGCCATTGCAGGCATCATGCCATTTTGTCACCAAATAAATATTACTTTAAGATGAAATGGAGAGCTAACATAACTATAGAAGGCATTTGTTTCAATATGGAAACACCAGAATGGAACGGCCTCATTAGAGGATGTAAGCATCTGCTCCTAGATAATATCTAATCAATAATGTGTGTCTATTGGTAGTACAGATTAACTAAGACTACATAATAATTAATTTTTCATTCATTAAAGATCAAGAGAATTAGCAAGCCAAGGACCAATAAGCACAAAGATGGGGGAGGAGGCTAATTAATCAAAAACATTAATCATAGATGACTAGAATTGCCATTAAGTAATACTTCCTCCATTCTCTTTTGATTACAATATTGGGCATTTTCACGCTTGCCGATGCACATCTAATACCATTCATTTCTTTAACTATATTTTAGCAAAATTATATAAAGCTAAAATTATCAAACTACATCGAAATTAATCTAACAAAATCATATAAATCACTAAAATTGGTTATAGGAGTGTGTATGAACAGTGAAAAGAGCTCATGTTGAGCTTCAACAAAAACGGAGAAAGTACATATTAAAGCAGGTAAGCAGCAATTTTGAAATAGAATTATTAGCTCTCATCCAAGCTACATCCAGCATCAATTTTGCCAAAACTTCACGAGACATACAGCTCATCTCGCAGCTACATATCAATGAAGGGAAAATACATAAAGCAAAGGAAACATGACCGATTTATATCCAACGATAGCAGCTACATATCAATGAAGGGAAAATACATAAAGCAAAGAAAACATGACCAATTTATATCCAACGACTCACAGTTAGCATTGCATTTCTTTAGATAAAAGGTTCACATCCTAAGTTATGCTCACACATCTACGAATGTACAGTACATATTTACAGGCATACAGCAGTTAAGAACCAAAATTATGTTGGGAAACAAGTTACATATGATCTAAATTTAGTGCCAGATCATACTTTTGTTAACAAGAAAAAAAATGACCTTTAAAAACAAGAATTATCAACTTGGATAAAAGGGAACAAATAATAAATGCACTCTACTTTCAGCCTACAAGCAGCAAATTAACATGACTATCATCTACTCCCTCTGTCCCTTTATGTTTGCCCGTGTGCCCCATAGCAACACACTTCACTTAGAGTTGGGCAGAGGTTGTGCACGTGAGGCAATGTTTTTTTCTTTTTTTTTTTTTTCTTTTTTTTTTTTTTTTTTTTTTTTTTTGCACTAATCAATAGAATAAAGTGGAGAGACAAGTGGGCTTAACATACCAAAAATGGAGTAGAAAAATATAAGAGACAGATTAAAAAGAAAACAAGGGTAAACATAAATGGGTGGAGGGAGAATTCATTTTGACATCATTCCTCTTTTTCTATCCAACACTCCATTTTCTCTTTACAATTCTTCTTTCCCTATAAAGTGGAGGGAGTCTTCATTCTAACAATATCCCTCTTTGTTTTCCCATCACTCCATTTTCTCATACTGTTGTTCTCTCCTTACCACTAATGCTCTCAAAGTCTAATATACCCTCCCTACCCCCACAATACTCTATATTACCTCCATTTATAAAATAAAAATTTAATACTTTATCTCCTCAAGCTTACTACGGTCCATAGTAAAACTTTGATCACTAATATTTCTAATTATATTTTTATAAAAAATAAAGGGATATTCTATATGGTGGCCTCTTGGTTCCAATTTTTCTACGTGGAAGACAAACTTTTTTCCAACTCTCTTAAGTTGCACCCAAGTTTTGAACAATTAAGTATAGCGTCCTTTTTTGGGTTTTATGGCTAATGTTTTTAGCTTTTTGGTTAACCATAAGTAACTAAAAAATTAATTAATTAATTAATTATTTTTAAAAAAAAAAAAATCACGGCAACCACTTATGGCAGCCACTGCCCCAACGCGCCATCCCCTGACCCCCTAACGCCGGCGACTCCCCTGACCTGCCAAATGCCACTGCCCCTGACACCGACTCGCCTAAATCACCTCCCCCAACGTCGACACCACCCCGATCTCCCTCCCTTCCCCTTCCCTAACCACCGCAACCCCTACCCATTCCGATCCAATCGAAAACCCCTAAAAATCATTAGAAAAGTTCGGTCGTTCCTCCCCACACACCAGAAAGCGTCGGCCTTTTCGAGGTGTAGAGGAAGGGGCAACCAAACTTTTTTGGTGAGTTTTTGGGATTTTCGAGGGATAGGGAAGGGTTACAGGATTGGGTATGAGTCGGTTTATAGGATTACAGTTGTTTGGGAAAAAGAAGGAAGGGAGGCCAGGAAGTCGCCGGCGCAGGAAAGGGGATCTGTGAATGCTAGTGTCGGCAGCAAGCGGCAGGTGGCTGAATGGGTGGGTGATTGGTGGTTTTTTTTTTTTTTTTTTTTTTTGAAGAATTTGATTTTTTTGTTAAAAAAAATAGTTATGGTTAACCATAAAATAAAAAAGTTAACCATAAAACCCAAAAAAGGGCACTACACTTGATTTTTCAAAACTTGGGTGCACTTGAGAGAGTTGAAAAAAGGTTTGTCTTTCACGTAGAAAAATTAGAATTAGGAGGCCACCATGTAGAATTTCCCAAAAATAACTAAAAAATGACAGATTGAAAACACAATGAGACGAATAAATCAAGACCCCACTTGAATATATAATTTTCCTTTATGTAAATACAAGTTATTTTAGATTTTAACACCTGCTAAAAACCCGAAAATGGTTTTTAACACCTCAAAAAAAAAAAAAAAAAAAAAAAAAAAGGGTATTAACACCATACAAATTTCCAAAAAATTGGTATTACCACCACTTAATGGTTTTCGTTAAAAAATTCCGTTAAATGTGGTCCACACGTGTCACTATTTTATTTGTTTAAAAAAATAAAAAAAAATTAAAAACCTAAAACTATCCCCAGCCACCCCAGCGCCACCATCGCCGTCCCAAACCCACCCCATGCCAGCGATCCCACCCCCACCCCCCTTTCCTCCACCTACGCACCCCACCCCTTCCCTTTCCCCATTTTCGTTTTCCGACCCACAACCCCGAAGCCACCCTAAACGGATTTTCGAGTTTCATTTGGGGTGGTAGGGAATCGATTAAGGGAGGGGGAAAGGAGAGGGCGGGCGTTTCCGGGGGAGGAGGATGGGGAGGAGGGGCGTTTTCTGGGGGAGGGGGGCGTTTAGGGTGGTTTCGGGGTGGTGGGTGGAAACGAAAATAGGGAAAAGGAAGGGGTGGGGTGCATAGGTGGAGGAAAGGGGGGTGGGGGTGGGGTCGCCAGCGCCGGGCGATTCTCTGGGACGCCATGGGGACGACCCTGGTGGCGCGGTGGTGGGACTGGGGTGGCTGGGGGTAATTTTAGGTTTTTTATTTTTTTAAATTATTTTTTTAAATTTTTATTTTTTGTTTTTTAATTTTTTATTATTTTTTTAATTCTTTTGGCCAATAATAAAGCAACACGTGTCTGTATGGCTCTACTTAACGGATTTGTAAACGGAATCAGTTATGTCGTGGTAATACCCAATTTTTTGAAATTTGGGTGGTGTTAAAATCAATTTTTTTTTTATGATGGTGTTAAAAACCATTTTCGGGTTTTTGTGAGGTGTTAAAATCTAAAATTTCCGTAAATACAAAACATAAGGAATTTGTCAATAGTGCCAAAAGTATAGTGTTAGAACTTTCTGAAATAGAGGTAGTAATAAGTAGGAAACACACTAATGCAACTTGCAAAACCACATTAATGATTATTAGATGTTGCAAAACAAACGCACTAAGAAACTCTAAAGAGCCTGGATAGTTGAAAACCACATCCACAATTACAGGCAATTTTATTCTAACAAAATTACCTTTGTAACTCCAATGAAAATCTAAAGTATAAATCATAAATGAGCTAGTATTTTAGAAAATCTGAATTCCTAACATGGCCTTAAAGACCGTAATTGCAATAATAGCACACAAAGGCAAAGGACACCAGCATATGGATTTGTTTAAGGCTGTTGACAAAATTGTCATCCTAGCTTCACAAGAGTTTCAATTCCTTTAAAAGTTCTATTTTGATAATAATTAAACCTTCGCTATAGACATAAAAGGAGTTCCTACTTACAAACCCCTGGTTTAATTCTATGTTGCAATAAGTAGCTCAATTAACAGTAGGGATGGCAATCTAGTCCAGATCCGACCCTACTCCGCCCTGATCCGAGTTAAAATATCCGCTTCGAGTCCGAGAAAAAAGTAATCCGAGTTTGACTCCGTTAAAATAATCCAACTCCGAGTCGGAGGAGGGTCGGAGTCGGATCCTACAAAAAATCCGAGAAAAAAATCTGACTCCGACAAATGTTCGACTTTAACGGATTATCCGACTCCGACTCTAATAGATAGTGGATTTTTGTGTGGGTCATGGTGGCATGGGTGTGGGTTGTAAAGGCCCAAATAGCCCAACATCTCAAAGTATATTGAATAATGAAAAAAAAAACTCGAAGTCGGGTCGGATCGGAGTCGGAGGTCGAATATTGAAGTCGGATGTCGGATTTAACCTCCGACTTCCTGTCTAAGCATAATCCGCTCCGAGTCCAACCCGTTGCCATCCCTAGTTAACAGATTCGCAAACTAACACCCATCCAAATTAAATTACACATACAATAAATATCTTCATGTCAACTAATGTCATTGGTTGATATAAACAGTTGAACTCTACTTATCCTATGTAATAGCTTTTCTCTGACTACACAATGTAAAACCATGCTTAATAACTTTAATAAAATAGCAAAGCTACGTGTAAGATGAAAATTGATAAAATACAATGCAAGGCAATAAGCTCTAAAGGAAAGACGAAGAGCTAAACACAAGAAAGAAGGGAAACAAGTGACTAGTGAACCTTTGCACAGCGACAGAGATTTAGGAAAACAAAGAGTTAGGCTAATGGTCAACAAACTCTTAATTACAAACTCCGTATCTAATTCTATATTGTAACAAGTAGAACAACTTATGGATTTGCAATCTGAAACCCAACTAGAAGTAAATTACGCATACAATAAATATTATCATATCAACTAATGTCTTTGGTTGCTATAAACAACTGAACTCTACTTATCCTATTCAATAGGCTTATCTCTAACTACACAAAGTATAACCATACTTAATAACTATATTTAAAATAGCAGAGTTGCATGTAAGATGGAAATTGATAAGATAAAGTGCAAGGCAATAAGCTCTCGACGAAAGATAAAGAGCTAAACACACAAAAGAAGGGAACAAGTGACTAGTGAATTATTGAACAGCTACAGAGATTTAGGAAAACAAACAGTTAGGCTAGTGGTCTACAAACTCTGATTACACTGAATAAAATACTCAGTTCAAACACGTAAAATGGCAGAATTTTAGCACAATAATTGAATGCACAGTCAAATAAACTTCAAGACGATAGGAAGCAGCATCCAAAAAAAGAGGTACAAGATCAAAATACTAATACATGAATGAGAGAAAGACATTGCGACCAACTCACCTAAACTTTTGGGGTCTTATTCAAATATCCTTTAAGAACATCCATTACTGCCCCAAAATCTGCTTTCACTTGCACGGGTGGATTGGCAAACCTGCAAGACATATCAGGGATATTCTTTGAATGATAATCAACCTTGGACTGTGTGAATTTCAGCCCATGAGCAGTGCTGACAACAACCGTCCTATCATTTGGTCCTATGACACCACTATTCCTCAACTTTATCAATGCAGTCAATGCAACACCAGTATGCGGGCAGATAAACATCCCGGTGGAATCGGCTTGAGCCATGGCATCCATTAGTTCTTCCTCGGTGGCCTCCTCAACAATACCATTACAATTTTGCAAGGCGAAAACAGCCCTGTCAATAGATACAGGATCACCAATCTGAATGGCTGAAGCAAATGTAGTATTTGCTTTCACAGGCTGAAAATCCTTCCACCCGGACTTGTAATGCACGTACAACGGATTAGCATTAGCCGCTTGAGCACACACCAACCTCGGCATCTTATCAACAAGCCCCAATTCATGGCACATTTTAAAACCCTTATAAAAGGCATATATATTACCCAAATTCCCACCAGGAACAATAATCCAATCCGGCACCTCCCAATCAAACTGCTGCAAAATCTCAATTGCAGCAGTCTTCTGCCCCTCAAGCCTCAAACTATTCAAAGAATTAGCCAAATAAATCGGCAATTCCGCAGTTACTTCCCTAATCAACTGCATACAACCATCGAAATCGGTATCTATACTCAACACAAAAGCCCCATTAGCAATGGGCTGAACCAACTGAGCCATAGAGATCTTATCAGCAGGCAAAAACACAATAGAAGGAATCCCAGCAGAAGCACAATAAGCAGACAAAGCAGCAGAAGTATCACCAGTTGAAGCGCACCCAACACCGACAACAGGGCGCTTCATCTTCCTCAATCTATTAACCTGACTAACCAAAACAGTCATACCCAAATCCTTAAAACTACCAGTATGACTAATCCCACAATGTTTAACCCACAAATCAGACATACCCAGAAACTGTTTTCCAAACCTTTCAGCCCAAAACAGATTAGAGTTACCTTCGAAAGCCGAAACGATGTCGTCCCCATCAATCTCAGGAAGAACCCATTCTTTCTTCGACCAAACACCAGACCCATAAGGCCAATTGGTCTTCCCAACACGAGAATCGAAGAGGGATTTCCAGTAATGTCCATCAAATTGCTTCAGAGCTTCCATATCATGTTGAACGTCCAATAAGCCGCCGGAGCGAGAGCGGTAAACGATCTCATCGAGGGAGTAGGACTCGGTGGAGTCAGGTGGCGCGTTGAAGGGGACGTATTTGGCGGAGAAATTGTGGGATTTGGCGTAGCGGCGAGCTTCTTCGCGGATGTTTTCGTGGGCGGCGCGGTGGGTGGAGGTGGAGGAGGAGGAAGAGGAGGTGGCGGTGATTGGTGGGAGGGTGAAAATGGGGGTGGTTTTGGGGTGGTGGCGAAGAGGAAGATGGTGGTGGGTGAGTTTGGAATTAGGGTTTTGGAAGAGAGAGGAAGTTGCAGGGTTGAAGAGGGAGGAAGAAGACGCCGCCATTGATGGAAAAGGGGGGAGAAACGAGGAGGAAGAGAGAGAAATGAGGGGATTGTGCTGAAACACAAATTGAAAGGCGTTGTCTTATCGTTGTATTTGTATTTGTATATGACATACTCGTATGAGACAATTTTTGGAATAAACTATGGAACATTTGGGCAAGTTGATGGTTCGATTTTTTGGATCTCGTTGGTACAGATTCATTCGGCTGGCGGGTCGGTTTGGGTCCATTCTTGTTAATTAGGGGGTTGGTTTGATTTGGTTAGTTTTGTATGGTTTTAATAGGTTGTAATCAGATAGGGTTGGGTTAAAACGGGTCGAGATAATGAAAATGGTTTTAGTCGAGATAAAGGGGGGATTTGGTTTCCTATCGAGCTTTATTATCGTAGGATCGGATCCTAGATGGGTTGAGATAGTCGTAAGCTAATGACTTTGATCCAGTTACAATCTTGACATAAGAATAAACAAATCGTAATTGGGTTAAAACGGGTCGAGATAATGGAAATGATTTTAGCCGTGTTAAAGGGAGGGGGGTTCAGTTTCATATCGAGCTATATTATAGTAGGATCGAGTCCTAGATGGGTTGAGATAGTCATAGGCTAACACGGCCCACGGGTCAGGCTGAATGCTGAAACAAGATCACATGGTAGATGAATTAGTTTGAATTGGTAAAAAAATAAAAAATAAAAAATAAAATAAAATAAAATAAAAAATAAAAACTACAATTTGCTTATTCTTATGTCAAGATTGTAAGTGAAACAAAGTCATTAGCTAGGTTATAGTGTTCTCGTAAAAATAAAATAAAATTAAAAAGCTAGGTTATAGTGAGTTTTGTTCAAATATCAAGTCGGGTCATAGATAAGGGAATTATACAATAAAAGCTGGGAACTGTTTTTTCCTCCAAAAAAAAAAGAAGAGTCTAGACGTTAACCTATAAAAGAGAGGCCTATGACTTTAATAGGATAGTATGGCATTTTGGATATACCAGTGAAGTGGAAAATAAGTCATAGTGGCATGTCTATCAAATCCAATCTGAATACCAGAGGAACACAAGTGGATATTATGTGCGACTATTGTGGGGCGTATATTGAAGATGCAAAACATTTGTTTGTCTTATGTTCTTTAGCTAGGTATGCTTGGGATGGTTCCCACATGGACATTACATGTGATAATACTAGATGCTTCTCCTTTATAGAATGAATTCAAAATTATATCTTGTTTTTTTATAGTCAGGATGGAAGCAACTTTATGTAGTGTATGGATTCAAAATTATATCTTCTTGTTTTTAGTTAAGGGCACCCCAAGGTTATATAAGAGACTTGTATAACAATTTAAAGGAGCTCTTTAATTACCTCCAAGAATACAAAAAACTGAACTAGAGAAAGTTGGGAACCTTGAGAATATATGATGACTATACAGATCCACGTACTGTCGATTTTAACTCAAGCAATGATAGGAAGAGATAAAGTTTTACTGGGGACCAATACGACAAGGCAAGAGTGGGGTTGGTTGGACAACGAAATATGGCATAGGTAGTCAGCATGATGCAGGGGGAAACTATGGTTTAGTTAGTAATGCTCTTCAAGCTTTGATAGAGGTGTGCAAAAAGGCTTCACAATGGAGTCAAAGAATGAATTTTAAAAATATTTTGGTTTTCTTAGATTCAAGTGGGCTAATTGTCCAGATTGATAAATAAAAAAAAGACTCCTCACGACAATTTGGTAAAATAAAAATAACTTTGGCGACGATATGGTAAAAAAAAGTTAACTCCATGCGACAATTTGGTAAAAAAAAACTAATCTCAGACGACATTTGCGCCAAAATATCAAACTTTTCCAACAAAGTCTTAAAATTTCCTAATTAATTTGTTATTGAGTTTATTTAATTCTTTTTTCCATTTAAAAATTAAAATTTATATGTCATATCCTTTTATTTTGCTTAATATAAGTCCTAATAATATCAATTTTATTTTAAACCCTTTTTTTTTAAAAAAAAATTATTGATAAGGGGTAGAACAATAAAGTGAAAAATAATATTTACACAATAATTTTTCTTCAGATTGTTAGTTCTGAAAAAAGGGTTGGAAAATTAGGTAAGAAACCACAAAGAACGAAGAACTAAATTAAGCATTTGCGGGTAGTTTATGTATAATTTTACTTACTTGTCGCCTGAGATGATTTTATTTACCTAGTTGTCGCTTAGGGTTAGTTTTTACGGCTATTTCACCAAATGCTACTGAGCAATTTAAAAATTCACCAAATGCCATCGGACTTTTCAGAATTCACCAAATGCCACCCAGTTTTTAAAAAATTCACCCAGTGCCATTAATGACCAACGACCGTTAACTCCGTTAGTAATTAGGGGTTAATCATGACATGTGTCATGACATAATTGGACCATTTATCATAATTCATAAAAATTAAAAAAAATACAAAAAAAGTTAAAAAAAATACAAAAAATAATAAAAAAAAAAACAAAAACCTCAAAATTTTCCCAGCCACCCCGACCACCGCCTAACCCTAACCCCTCCCCTCATCTCGCCGGAAAACGGCCGATCACCACCGAAAACCACCAACAATCGGTCGGCCGACCATGTAGCTCACCACCTGACCCACCTTTTATTCTAAATTTCTAAACCACTATCATTTTATAATCCATTTTAGCCATTTCAATAACCCAAACCCTTTTGTTAGCCCAAAATCAATAACTTTCACCTGTTTCCTCTTCTAATAATTATAGCACGAAATCAAGCAAATCTGACTTTTGTGGCTCATAATTTTTATCAAAATCATAATTGGTTGGATAGCCCTTGAAATAAATTTCCAATGATATATCATAAGTCCAATTTCAATTAAAAACGAAAAAGATCGATATGATTAAAATACCAAACTCTATCCAAAACTGACACCATTGACCTATTTCGACAATATCTTATATTCTACAGATGATATTAATCTGATTCTAATTCGATTGGAAATTAGACTTTCAGAGCTTTCCAAAGATATATTATTTATCTTATTATGAATTTTAGATCAAAATTTATGATAAAAACAAAAACCACAAAATTGTTGACCCGCACTAATTTTCTAAATTCTATCTTCTTTTCAAATTATATATTCACTCGATTTTAATCCTATAAATACCACCCTATTTTCTTGTTTTTAGAGGTGAATTTTTGACATCCCAACATCTATTTTTCATCCTAACATTTCCAAAAGGCTTGTTCTACCTTTTTACTAAGGCGTGAAGGTATAATCCCAAGGGTAAAATCAATTTTTCTAACTCCTTAATTCTTTCAATTCAATTTATATTTTTATTGAGTTAGATATAGCAATTTAAAGGAGCGACCGCATTGTGAGTAATTTATTTATTTAATTTTATTTTTATTTTGCTATTATCATGATGGGATTGATTTGTGCTAATTAATATTATGACATTGGTTCCAATATTTTTGTCGTACTATTATATTTATTTTGATCACCCTTTTGCATGTCTAATCAATAATATTTAATTTAAAATCACGACTAATAAGATAACTTGGAAGATCAGTTTAGGATCTTTTTAATCTTATTGTTAATCAAAGTGATCACTAATATTTAGAATTATAAGTGCATTAATATTTAACTAACTTAATAATTTAGTTTGGAGCAATAGAATCTTTGTTTGTATGTCTTTGACATCATAAGAAATACATTTTACTACACGAATCGAGTTGAGGCCAATACGGGCGAAGTTGACTTCCATGACTGACTTTGTACCATCATCCCCGATCCTTCATTCATGGTTCATGACCATATGGAGTTAGTAATCTCATGGATTATGAACGGGGTATAACCTTCACGGGTCAATTGTTGTTGCCTTTTATTTGTCCTTTATCGTGGTTGCCTAAAATGATCAATGAACGTTTATAAGTTACTTTAAAAACTTGTTAGCGACTCCCTACTTTATTTCCCTTATTGTATAATGTCAAATCCCACTTCTTATGATTGCCAAACATATCCACAACATGATTAATTAGGTGGGCTTCAATTGATGCCTATAGGAATAGGGTCAAGTCATATTCGATTTGGTTGACACGACTAGGAAATAAACAACCACTTTAGCCTTGTTATATTGAGGTTTGCTCATATTGAGTTGGGTCATGTAAAAGTTCGGTTGGTTCAGGTATCGGCTTATGTAGGGATCCCCATTGATTCATTAATAAAATTCAGTTTTTGAAGTGTCAACTAGTTTTTAGCCTGGGTGATGCCCTGATTCATTTATTTATTTATTTTTTTTTTTACTTTGCTACAAACTAAATTAGAGTTTGTTAAAAATCAATACCACTTCTTAGGAAATCAGTGGCTATTATATCACCAATTGCATCTAGAAAGAGAATAGAAGAGTAATGAAGAAGGAATCCCTCAAAGCCCCTTATCCATCTCTAGCAGCTGGCATTCTTATATTCCTTATTAGATTAAATACTTTCTTTAGTTTAGCAGATCCGGTATCGGAGGCATTCTTCTAACATAAGAACGTTTCAAGGGGAGTAGCACTTTTATAGTTCTACCTATACTTAAAGTAGCTAAGGTGTTAACTCAATAATTTAAGTTAAGGAATACATGGAAATCTCCAAAGATAGGTAAGGCTCTAAAAGAGTTTTCTTTTTTGGAGGATAACAGAAGTGTTCTAGCTTAATGCGGGTCTCAGGTTTTCCCAAATCTTTGATAACATTGTAAACAAAAGGAGCACATAAATAGAGATTTACCTTCGTAAGAAAGGCGTCAACAAAAAATCCTTAATTCGTAGAAGACTAGTAAAGCTGAGTAGCCCGAGGATTTTATCAACGAATGGAAGAAACAGTAAGAAATAGATATAATTTATATTAGGGAAAAACTCCTGTTCTTTACCGGTCAGATCTTTCAACACATGGATTTTTGACTAAAGAGAGGGGTCTTCGGAGGAAAGAAGAGTTGTACTAAAGACTTTTTATTAGCATAGAATAAAGTGAAGCCCCGCGCTTTGGCTTAGTCACTCTCTTATCGTTCCTAAGAGCGGATGTCAGGATTGAACAAGACGAGTTGCTACGTGTAACATAAATAAGACTTTTTTTCTAGGGCTTCCTCTAACATGAGAAGAAGTCGTTAGCAGTTAAGGTTAGGGTTTTAGTTTAATACCTATTGCCCTATTCTGATAGCAGAGTAGTGTTAAAACCAATAAGAGAACTATGGGTGATGACCTAGTCTTTTAAGGCAGTCAACATCCGCAGTTAAGTGACCAGTTCACTCTATATATAGTAGAACGGAATCTATCTACTTCTCTGTTGCTATTCTTGCCCTAGAGAAAAGGAACCTCTTTTAAGACCTCATGGTGCTTACGGCTTTCCCAAGACAAATTATTCAAAATCGGCACCAAGGACCAAGGGTTTTCGAACTACTTGGGATGTCCCCTTTAGACTTTCATGCATAAAACTGACACCGCTCTTAGCAGCTTAACCACGATAAGTTGGATAGACAACCACTCTCCTAAAAGGGATATCCTTCCATATATATGACCATGGTCTTGTCACGAGCTGAATTTAAACCAGCGCGCTCCAGAATCATGATCTGGGTTTCGACCTATTGATCGTGACTTTTGGTTACCCGGTTCATCGATATCTTAACAAAAGGAAATACTAACGAAGGTAGACTATGTTCGGGGTGGCCTGAAGCCACAAGCGAATCTTTCTTGAGCTTTTTCTCAACCCATACATTCAATCCCATCCACAACTAAAACCACTTATCCGAATACGAATGAAATAAAAAAGCCATTATTAGGGCAAACAATGCGAAAGCTTCGCCCTGCGGCGTGCTTTTCTCTAGGCTTCCGTCTCCTCTAGTGTAACCCCTAGCTAGTCCCATAATCATTAGAGGATTCTCACAGAATGCCCCAGCAATAGCGTAAGAATACTCAAACCGCCAACGCTAACAATGAAATTAAAGTCAAGGCACAAGGGCTCACAACACTTCAAAGATTGATTCGATCGTGCCAAAAGTTTCCCTTCGGCTACCTTGCTACGATCTGTCCTTCTTAGGGGTTTTTTTAAAACTTAACTGTAGCGGAAATGCTCTTTTATACACACATACATACGATGGATTTGATCTTTTAGTTTAATAAGGTTGGAGAAAAACGAAGAAAGCCATGAAACGAAGAAGGAAAAGTTTTTAATAAATTGAATCAACTTTTCCATTTTCCCTTTTTTTTTGCTCGCTATTTCGTACCACTTTGGGGGGAGCCCCGGGGTTTTAAAGTCGAAGAACCAAACCAAGATTTCCTTGAGATTCAGGCGCCACAACATCTTGGAGGTGATGCAGGCAGCATCCTTGTATTGGAATAAATATGCCATGAATAAGCTCCAGACACATAGGCCGATAAAATGATTTAGAGCGGTTCGATAAACCAATTTTATCATGGTCTAAAAAATGAAAAAACGGATCTAGAAAACCTTGAATTTTTTTTTGCATTTGTTTTTAGATTTCCCGCCTCTTTTGATAGGCTTTTTTTTAAGAAAGCTTTCTTCTTATTGCTCTATTGTGCGATACTTAAAAGTTGAGACTTTTCAAGTTCGCCAGAACAGTACATGATTTTCATGTTCGGCGTGCACAGGGAGCCTGCCCACAACCTAACTCCCTTTTTCTCGGAGGCGCAAAATTTTTCTTCTTTCACTTCCGAAAAAAGCTTTTTATATTTTTTCTTGTAGTTTTTCTTTGACGCATCTAGCGTTTGAAGCCTTACTAAGTAATAAAAGTTATTGCTTTCTTCTCTTTCCACTAGTAGAAACAATGAAAAAGGCACCCCTATATTGCCACCGGTCAGTCCAAACCAGTGGCAAAAAAGGCTAAAAAATGGCAAGTTCAAATCGGGGAAGCTTAATGGCACCGGTTCAGTTCAAACCGGTGGTAAAAAAAAAATTAGCCCACCGGTTTGAACCAGTGCCAATGTGAACCAGTGGCTTTTTTTTTTTAAAAAAAAAAAAAAAAACCCGCCCCTTTTATACTCCCCCAACCCTAACTCTCCTCACTTTCTCATCGGCCGCTCTCTTTCTCTCTCCTGCTCTCCCCTACTCTCCCTTGCTCGATCTCCCTATCTCCTGTTCTCCCTTCTCTTTCTCATCTTCTCCTTCTCTTTCTCATCTCCTCTTTCTCTTTCTCATCTCGATCTTCTTCTCCCTCTTATCCTTCTCCCTCGTGTCCTTATCCTTCATTTTCATTCGAAGACCACCACGAAGACCACCACAAACACATGCAACACCGACTTTTCCACCACCACCAAGACCACCACGAACACATGCATGAGCAAGGTTAGGGTTTAATTTCTGGGTTTAATCCAAAATTATTCGAGGTTAGGGTTCTTGATTTTTCAAGGTTTAATTTCTTGATTTTTTTGGGTTAAAATAATTGATTTTTTTGGTTTTAATTAATCGATTTTGGTATTTTCTGAGATTTTTAATCGGTTTGAATTTGATTTTTTTTTTTTTATTTTAATCGATTTTTATTCGATTTTTTTTATTTTGATTGATTTGAATTCGATTTTAATTTTGGGTTTTTTTTTCTAAGCTCTTGAATTCGATTTCAATTTCTGTTTTTTTTTCGAGTTCTTGAATTCGATTTGAATTTCTGGTTTTTTTTTCTGGGTTTTTAACTACTTTATGGGTTTTTGTTTTTATTTTTGTGGGTTTTTTTGTGGTTTTTCTGGTATTTTTTTTTAATATTTTTTTGCAGCTTATTTATTTAAATCGATTTATTTTTTAGTTTTAATTGGTGCAGGTATATTGATGTTGTATGGGGTTTTTTTGATTTTGATGTTGTAATTTTTTTTTATTTATATTGTATTTCTTTTTTATTTATATAGTAATTTTTTATTTATTTATATGTTGTAATTGATCTATATTATTGATCTATATTGTAAATTTTTTTTTGATTATATATTGTAAATTTTCGATTATATTGATTGACATTCGATTTTTATTTTGATGTTCTTATTTATTTTAATCGATTTATATTTTATTCGATTTAATTTGTAAGTTTAAAAAAGACAATTTTTTTTTTATTTTTTGGGCAGTTTTGGCACCGGTTAACCGGTGCCAAAAACAGTGAATTAAATTTTTTTGGGCATTTTTGACATCGGTTAACCGGTGTCCATAACAAGTTTTCCAACAGGTTTAAACCGGTGGCTTTTCATGCAATTATTGGCACCCCCCAAATACTCACCGGTTCAAAACCAGTGCCGTATTCGTTTTTTCACCTAGTGTTCCGCGATTACGATGGATTTGTAGCCAAAAGCCCCTTCTCCTGTAAATGCTTTTAATAGCTGTGTTCTGTCAACTGTTTCGGGCTTTCCCAGATTTCTAGTAGAACATATTCTCTTATACCGTGATTTTTGTTTTGCATTGTTTTTTTTTCTTTGTGTTTTTTTTTTTACATTATTTTGTTTTTTTTTTTTTCATTTTTTTGTTCCGCTTTCTCTTTTTCTAGTGGATCAACTTTACTGAAAACCTTTCTATTTTGTCATTTTTTCTTATTAGATTAGAAATGAACACCTTGATGCCGAAGCCGATTTGCCCAAGATGAAGATCATTCTTATAGTAGGGAGCACATACTCCAATCTCTACCAAACTAGACTTTGAGGACACTGATAATGCCGCGGAATGTGAAGCGTGCATTATTGGACTAGAAACAACAGTTAGCATAGGTGTGCAAAAATTAGAGGTATATGGAGATTCTAGCTTGATAATAAATCATATACTTAAAAAATGGAAAATTAAGAACTCCGCAATGATATTATACCAAGCACACCTAGAGCAACTCATCGAGCATTTTTTATTATATTGACTTCAAATATCTCCCAAGGGATGAGAATCAATTTGCCGATGCGCTAGCAAAATTAGCCTTAATGATCAACATTCCAGATCACTTAAATATGAGGCCATTGTGCATTGATAGAAGAGACGAACCAGCTTATTGCAACGCAATAGAGGAAATAAATGACAACGAAGGAGAAAGTCCTTGGTATGATCATATCCTCTAATACATTACTCATGGCACGTATCCTGAAACTACTTCATCAAAAGACCAACGAGCTTTGAGAATACTCGCACCCTAATATGGTTTATTAAATGGTCAATTATGCAAAAAATGACCTAACGGTCAAAGCTTATTGTGTATAGACCACTCTTAATCCACGTGCCTTATGAAGAATACTCACAAAGGTGTTTGTGGACCTCACATGAATGGAAAAATGCTTGCCAAAATAATCTCATGACAAGGGTACTTTTGGTCCACCATGGAACATGATTGCATACAAAATGTCAAGAAATGTCCAGAGTGCCAAATGTTTGCTAATTTACAACACCTCCCACCATCCGAACTATATAATCTCACTTCCCCTTGGCCCTTTTTGACTTGGGGAATTGACATAATTGGTAAAGTTTCTCCAACAGGAGCAGGAGGACACGAGTACGTACTAGTAGCCATCGATTACTTTACTAAATGGATCAAGGCCGCCTCTTACGTTAATATCACTTCTAAACATGTCGCAAAGTTTCTTGAACGAAACATATTTTGTAGATATGGAGTTCTACATGAACTAATTAGTGACCAGGGATCTCAATTCAAAGCAGAAGTTGAGATCCTTTTAGCTCGTTATAAAGTAAAACATCATCATTCGTCTCCATATAGACCCCAAATTAACGGAGCAGTAGAATATGCGAATAAAAAAATAACAATCATCATTAAGAAAATGACAGAAAACTATAAGGACTGGCCAAACAAACTATACTTTGCTCTATGGGGTTAAAGAATATCCATACGAACATCAATAGGAGTAACTCCATACTCCTTAGTTTTCGGCATGGACGCAGTTCAACCAGTTGAACTAGAAATACCATCCATATGCATCGTACTCGAAAGTAAGCTATCGGAAGTTGAATGGGTACGAGCAAGGCATGAAGAGCTTTTATTCCTCGATGAACGACTATTAAAAGCTTTGCATCATGTACAAGTCTACCAACGACGCATCGCGCGACACTTTAAGTACAACCCCGTAATATTAAAGAAGTTGAATTTTTACTAAAAGAGGTTAGGGGTCCACCAATCAATCCAAGGGAAATTCAAACCTAATTAGATAGGACCATACCGCGTAATTGTAATTCTATCTGGAGGAGCCGTTTGATTAATGGATATTGGTGCGATGAAATCCTTTAGTTAATAAACATTGATCGACTTAAAAGTATTACATATAAAAATCCGGATAAACTCGTTCATTCGTAATTAACAATCATGTCTCTTAACATTCAAATGAAGATTCTAAGTGTTATACACTTTACCGAATCACACGGTAAAGTTCATAACACTTGGGGGTATAATAAAAAAACATATACCGTTCAAAGTGTTCAGATTTTTTCGAACAACATGAAAAAAACTCTTCACCCTTGGGGGGGTAATATTGATTTAATTTTTTTTAAAAAAACCCTCGTAGCACAAGTGTCGCGTGCAACAAATCAGTTCTGCGCAACAAGCACGAGCAACCCTGGACGTTGCGCGCGCCACTTGATGACGAGCTACGAACCCAGAAATTCACGCTTGAATAGAATTTTAATTGTTACTAGCGATAAAATATGGGCGTTTTTCAAACATTGTGTATACTCGGAAAAAAACAAAATTAAACTTTAATTTAAATTATTAAACAAAGTTTGATTAATTTTTCATTTAATTTCTACAAGTAGGATTAAAGAAAATAAAAAAAAAAATTTAACTCTTTTTTGCAAAGAACTACGCAAAGCCTGATTTTGTAATACGGATACGTAGGCAATCTTTATGTTTGGATACGTAGGCAGTCTTATATATATATATATATATATATATATATATATATATATATATATATATATATATATATATATATATATATATATATATATATATGACCGAATCATATATAAAGGAGCTCATTTTTATTCCAAACAAAATTCAAAAGACATCATAAAACTAGATAATAAGTAATTAAAAAAAAACATAGAAGTGATTACACTTTATTCAAAAAAGTATTTATCTACTAATATTGTGTAACACTCTAAGGTTTTACTATGTCCTCAATCGTCATAGTTGACGGAGGAGTAGTTTCGATTGCAGTACTCTCAGCAACCTTAGAGCTTTCCCCTTCGCCTTTATTTTTGACCCAAACATTATTCTTCAACTTAGGAATAGGGGCCTTTTCAACCCTCGTTCCCTTGTCCTTAGCATTTGGAGCCTTCTAGCGAGGATTTGATGAACGTTCCTTAATCTTCACGCCTTTGTTGTGCGGGTTTAGGAGGAGCCTTCCTTTTAGGTTCCCTTGAACGAGCCTTAAGTGATGAGGTGAAATCTAACTTTCTTAACACTCCTTTGTTTTGCCTATTAGAAGGAGTAGTAGTGGCCGAATACATCGAAGGCTTGGGTGGATTGCAAGCCGAGGCAGCTTGATTTTGTTGACGAGCCTTATTTAACTCTCCCTTGTCGCCGCATTCATCCAAGCTTTGTAAAAGGAAGATAGTGCTATGCTCGTTGTGGGATTTTGCACCACCCACTTAGGAAGGTTAGACCAATATTCCATCCAACGAGAAATCCTTTCAAGTTTAAAATTCACATCTTTAGGGGCATCACAATCTTGTGGGGGAGTAATTTGTTTCATCCCATACTATCTCATCATCCTACAAGGAAAGATGTAAGTAGTACTAGAGAGGCCTAAAAGCTTAACGTAGGGATAATTAAAACTATTCCCAATCATAGTACTTATGTTCCACTAAGGAATCACAAAGCATATATTAGCAACCCCATGACAGAAAAAAGATGTCTATTCTTCCTCATTCTTATGATTGTAAAGAATACGACGACCAGGGAACGTTCTCACTCCGTTAGCCTCAAGATTTTGTGGTTGATCAACAATTCTCAATTGCTCCATGAGCCAAATTTGAAAAAAGAAGAAAAAAATTAATTTGCGACATTACACTAGCAGGTGGCGCGCGCATGACAACTAATCGCGCGCGCCACTCGAGCGCTTTCAGGAAGATTGCGCTGGTTAGACCAGCGTAACTTGCAAGGCTACGCTAAGATACGACGATAAAAAACGATTTGTAATAGGAGTGGACTTCCCGTGAAACCGTTCTCGTTTGGGTCTCTTATGAGGCGATTCAAGCAAAGTACAGTTTCCCCCAGCGCTAAGGGAGCGGGTGAATGATATCCCTCTATTTGCTCCACTATGGACACGATAGAATAAACTCCGTATTCTTTACATGTCCTAAGCAAATAATTGACAACAAGACAAAATACAAAGCACAAATTTTAAAACGTTGTTTAGCCAAATTGTCACGAGGGGCAACAACATGTTCAATAAATTGAATTATATTCACGCCTTCTTCTGTCCCAATTTTGGCCATATCATTGTCATTCTAGCAAAAAAAACGTTGAAGCACAGGTTTGGAATCTGATAAGGTAGGGGAATATGTCACAGGATGAGTATTTGTAGGGAAGCCTAGTAGAGCCTCAAACTTTCCATGTAATGGGACAATTTCATCCCCTTTAAAGAGGAAAATATGGTGGTTTGAGTCCCAATGATTAACTGCGGCATGGAGGAAATCAAAAATTATATTGAGTTGCATATAGCTTAATAGGGGGTCAAGGTGGTATATTTTAAAAGCTAATTTATCCTCAGTTAAAAGGGAAGTGACCCATTGTTTCAAACGTTGCTCAAATGTTTTTACCATTGTTGAAAACCAAAGAAAAAGAAAAAGAAAAAGAAAGTGGAGAAAGAGATCAATATTTTTTTTCTTTATAATACGTATGAATGAGAGATGATCAAAATCCTACACGAAACCACGTTTAAATAGACCCAAACAGGTAATTTTTTTGGCAATTTTCGCCCAAAGGAAAGTTCACCCGCAGGTGGCGCGCGCACCTCACGAGCCAATTTACATACGCGCAATAGCCACGCTCAACCATCCAGTTGCGCGCGTCCTGTCCTGTCATGACATGTTGGTTTGTTTATTTTCGTATTTCGGACTACCAAATAATAGAATATCAACGAAATCTTATGACTAATCCCTACGCTTGCCTTTGTTAGTTTTGTTTCCTTTCTTCATTCTTTTTATTTAATTTTTCTTTCTAAATTCCTTTTTTATTTTATTTTATTTTCTTTTAAGTTCTTTTTTCTTACCTTTCACCCTTTTCTTTCCCCTTTGGTTTTCTTTAATTTTTCCTTTTCTTTTCTTTTTTGTTATTTTTTCGAAGGGGGTAAGTCGGGAACCCTTTCCCTCCCTCGGAAATTTTTTTGTTTTTTAACACTTATGGAATTAAAATATGATATATATAAAGAAAAAATGTGTCATATGTACAACGGTAAAAATATAAAAAAAGTACATTTTCCATAAGCCAAGTCTGGATGCTCGGCGACTCTCGGAAGGCTGTTGTACATCTTGCAAAATCCAAAACAAAGATTAATACACAAAGGGTGTGTTTGGTATGCTATTTTTCTAGGCCTAGAAATGGAATCGTGTTACCGTTTCCGTTAGAACATGTTTTGTTAATGAATTAAGTAACATAAATCGTTTCTTTCCTCTAATCCATTCCACCACTTTGTTTCCAAAGTAAAATATGGGGAAACAAATCCTGTTTCTCTCCTCTAACTCAAAAAGACAACTCTACCTCTTCTCTCTCCTCTCTCCTCTTAGGCTCTCATATGACATATCTCCAAAAAAAAAACCTCAATTTTGATCAAGTTGTTAAAATTTCCTATTTGAGTTTTTGATCTATTTGTTGATTGCTATTTTACATCTATGGTGTTAATTTCTAGGGTGTTCTATCTTAATTTTTCTGTTCTATTTGAGTTTTACTTTAATTGAATCTCCTGCTCTTTGCTTCATGTTATTATTGCTAATATGATGCTTGAATCTTGATGCTTCCAATGTTTCTCCAATTTCCAGGTATTCTTTATTAATAATGAACAAAATTCTGTAATCAGTCTTGTAACATTATAGTATATAGTTTTTTTTTTTTTTTTTTTTTTTTTTTTAGGAAATTATAGTATATAGTTTAATGATATTGTTTTATTTTTTAGGCAAATCTCAATAAGGACATTTAAGAATTTGCTAGGTTTGAGGGGTAATAACAATCATTCTACCAATAGCATATAAAATAATTAAGAACGATATTGAATCAACAAGAAATCAATAAGTAGGCAATAAATATTCAATTATATAAAGAAGATGAGTTTAGAGACACAATACTGAGTAAGGACAGTCCTTCCTGTTCAGTAGAGATGCAATTCCATAGATAAAAGCAGAGTAATTTTATTATATTTAAGTGTATACGTGAGTACATCCATGCTAAGAATGTCTAGTTATGCTTATTTATAGCTAGGGATCACTAGGGTTTACAAATATCTTCAGAATATATTTGAAATGAGGAAGATTTTCTTGATTTAACTTCTTCCTTGTTCTGTAGGTGTATCTTTGGCAAGTATCTCCTTGATTGATATGTATGATGCTGCTTTCCTTGTTTACTTCAATCAAGCCGTTTTGTATATTTTGCTGACTTATTGGTCTTGGATTGATGCCCTAGATGTAATGGGTCGTATGGTGATACAGGCCCAACAATTGCCCCTAATTTTTATTTTCAATTATTTGGAAATGAAAATTACTTAAAAAGTCGTTGGGAGGATTTTGAAATTTTAAAAAATACTTCAACGGTTAGCAAAATAGGAAACGTGATGGCAGTTTAAGGCAACTTCCTCGATAACCGTTTGTGGCGGTGTATTTCTTTTTTGGTATTTATTGAGTGTGCAGGATCTTGTCTAATCACTTCATTGCTTTGCCCCAATTTCGATTTTCACCAGGTATTCTCTGTTTCTTCTCTGTTTCCTCTCTGTTTCCTCTGTTTCTTTTCTTCGTTGTTTTTTTCTTTTATCTTGCGATGGGTGGTCATGTAAAAGTGGTGTTTGCTGGGGTGGATGAGGGTGTAAAAAAGCCGTCCTTAGTGGCGCAGAATGTATTCCCTGCTAAGGATGTTTACCCTTCCACCATAACGAAAGAAGAGGTTTAGGGCATCGCTGCTGTTGCGCGATTTCCTGATGGGGTTGTGGTGAAAATTCCATCTTCTAGGGAGAGGGCTGACTGGACTGCTCCTGGTTGGGTGTGTTTCTTTGAGTATCCCTTTGTAATTGGGCATGTCTTCCCTTTTTCTCTTCTTGTTCGTCAATTTCTCTCTAGGGTTAGGGTTTCACCTTGTCAGTTATTGCCCCAAACTTGGAGGGTTTTGAGAATTTTGGATTTGCTGAGTGCGAAATTGGGTTTAGAACTTGATGTGAGGGATTTGTGTTATCCTTATACTATAAGGACCAGTGGTAAGGGTCGGGTTGGTCTTCGTTTGAAGGATGGTGTTGGTCCTTTGGTGACTGATTTGGAGAAGGCTTTTGACAAAAAGTGGTATCACAAATTCTTCTTTGTGAGGATTGACTCGTTGGGTGGTGATTGTGACTTTTTGATTGACACTGTTGAGGCTGAAGGTATTTTGTTTTCTCATTTTTCTTGTGTTTTGCTCTCTTTCTTTGTTGATTTGGGCTTATTTGCTTGATGGTTGCAGTGAGTAAATTGAAGCAGCGTTCTCAGTCTCCGTCCCTGATAGACAAGTTGTACGAGTTGAGTGTAGACGAGAGATCCTTCATCAAGTTGACGCAATCAGAGGCGGTTATCCAGATCAAGTCTTTGGACGATTTTGATTCTGAGCAGAAAGTTGCCCCAACTATGTCTCAAGGTATGTTCTTCTTTTTTCTTTTCCTGTTTGTGGTTCTTGTTGTGTTGCTTTCTGTGGATGTGTCCTGTTGCAAAATTGTTTTGCCTTTGTTAAATATAAATTTGGCTCTTAATTTGTTTATCCTTTCTGAGGTGGTTATGTGTTTTGTTGAGTATATTTGTTGTATTACTTGTTGTGTGCGTTTGTCATGTTCCCTATTACATCCTCTTTTGAATTCTGCCATGTTCCTTGCAGATACTTCAAGGTCACTAAGGTCTCATGACCTTCTTAGCTCATCTTCCCTTCTGGGCCGCCTTAAACATCGCTCTTCTCCTCTAACTACTGAGGCTGTTCCTCTCAATACGGTGGCTCCAAAGAGTGGTGCTCCTCCGCCTCCACCCCGTACTAGCCTCATGAGGAAGCTGGGGGTGCCTATTGATGTTGATGCTGCTGATTTCTCTATTGATTCCTTGGCTCCGCATGTGGACACCTTGCTGTTTCCGTCCTTCAAGGATCGCCAATCCTCGCAGACCTTTGCTGATCTTTCTCAAAAGGCTGCTGTGCAGTCTTTCCAGGTATGGTATACTCCGAAAAAAGAAATTTAATAAACATGACTAGAAACGGATTGTGCATTCCTTACTTGATTCCGTGTTCTGCAGAGCCTTCAGTCTTGCTTGGGCATATTGGGCAAAGTGTCTGAGTTTACTCGAGCGTATGAGGGTATGAAGAAGGAGCGTGATGCTCTTTCTGATAAGTACAAGGCTGCTACTGAGGCTTTGAAGACTGAGCGTGCTAGGCACAGGGATTGCATTGCTGAACGTGATGGGCTGAAGAGGACCTCGAAGGAGGCTGGGAACGAGGCTGTTGATGCTACAGCGTATTACTTTGGGAAAGCTCGTCTTGAAATGATGGAGGAATTTCAGCAAGGAAAACATGAGGCCTGGGATTATGAGGCTGACAAGGCTGCTTTTGAGGTTGCATTTCCTGCAGGGACTGTTGCTCCTGGCACATTGTTGCTGAGCTATGCTGATGAGGAAGTGAATTCTCCTCACAACACCGAGGTTAAGGATGTCCCAGAGAGTACGAAGCCTGTTGCTGAGGAAGTGGCCCCTGCTGACAACATGGATGAGAATTAGTTTCAATGGTGCTGTGGTCACCTTTAAAAATTTGTTAAATCTAAAGGATGTTTGTTTTTACTGCCTTGGTGCAGTTGGATAATTTGTTTTGTCTTTGTGCTACATTTCTGTAGCTGGATATTTTGTTTGTTTTATTGCTCTGCAACTAAGTATTTCTGTCTCTTTTTTGCTATGCTAATCTGTATTTATGCTTCTTATTGTCTCATTGCTATCCTATAATCGTATTGCAGTCGTATTGCAGTTGTATTACAGTTGTATTACATTTTTGATAGGAATGTAGTGTTGCTTACATGTGTTTGCTTGTTCTGCGAGGATAGTTGGTTTGTTCCTTGCTGGGATGGTTAACCTTTGCTCTGTGCTGGTCTGTTGTGCTTTTGCCTAGTAATGTAGGTAATGTTCCTTGCAAAACAGAGTAAGGTGAGGGGTGGCCGTGGGTTTCCCCAACGGCCCTCCGATGCCAAAGTCAGTACTCGTAATGATCATAAATTGAACTGACAAAGTGTGAGTAAAGAGAAGTACCTTTCGTGCTGATTTTGGCTGTTGGAGATTTTTGTGTTTTTGTATTTTTCTTCTTTTTTTTTTGTTTTTGTTTTTGGTAAAAAAGACAAAACTGAAATGCTAACTACGTACCTTCGCTTCTTCAGAAATGATATAGCTTTAAATGTGTTGCATTCCAGCTTCGCTGTACTTCTTTTCCTTCTGCATTTCTGAGTCTGTAAGCTCCATTGCCCACTACCTTAGTGATCTCGTAGGGTCCTTCCCAGTTGGGTGCTAGTTTCCCTGCGTTTACTTCCTTGGTGTTTTCGTATACCTTTATGAGAACCCAATCTCCTAGTTTGAAGACTTTTGTTCTGACGTTCTTATTGAAAGATCTTGCTACCTCTTGTTGGTACGCCGCCATCCTCATTTGTGCGTCTTTTCTAAGTTCTTCTACTGTATATAGGTTGTGGATTAATTCTGCTTGGTTCCTTTCTTCTGTCATTAACCCATACCTTGCTGTGGGGACTTCTACCTCTGTTGGGATCACTGCTTCACATCCGTATACCAATGAGAATGGAGTGTGGCCTGTGGCGCCTTTTGGAGTTGTTCTATCTGCCCACAGTATGTTGGGTAGTTCGTCTGCCCATTTCCCTTCGGCTCCTTCTAGTCTTTTCTTCATGTTACCTATAAGGACTTTGTTGCTTGATTATACTTGTCCATTTGCTTGTGGGTACCTGGGTGTGGATGTGATGAGGGAGATGTTCCATTCCTTACAGAACTTGGTGGTCTTATTGCCGATGAATTGGGATCCATTGTCTGTAATGATCTCTGCTGGTACCCCGAATCTACTTAGAATGTTTCTTTTTATAAACGAGATGACATGCTTATCCTTGATTTCCTTGTATGCTTCTGCTTCGATCCATTTCAAAAAGTAGTCTGTCATTGCTAAAAAGTATACTCTCTGTCCTGATGATGGAGGTAGCTTTACTATATCCATTCCCCATTTCATTAATGGCCAAGGTGTCAATGTTGGATGTAGTTCTTCTGATGGCCTGTGTGTTAAGGGTGCGTGCTTTTGGCATGCTAGGCATTTCTTGGCGAACTCTGCTGCATCCTTCCTCATGCTAGGCCAGTAGTATCCCATTCTGAGTGCTCTGTTGGCTAGGATCCTTCCTCCGGAATGATTTCCACATTCTCCGCTGTGTAAGGATTGTAAGACCTGTTGAGCTTCTTTTCCTTCTAGGCATCGTAAGAAAGGTCCTGCTGCAGACTTCTTGAAGAGTACATTGCTGATCAGACAGTATTTGGAGGCTTTCTGAGCAAACGCTTGAGCCGCTACTTTCCCTATTGGTTTTGTCTTGCCCAAGAGGTATTCTTTCAGTGGTGTTATCTAGCTGTTGTCTTCCTCTTATGTAAAGTTTGCTTTAACTTCAGAAACACTCATTGTTGATTCTTTCTTTATGGCCGGAAAGAGTACGAGAACTAGAGGGATAGCTCTAAATTCTTCCGGGTTGATGTTCGATCCCAAGTTTGCCAGGGCGTCTGCTTTAGTGTTCAAGTTTCTGGGCACTTGTTCTATTTTGAATTCCTTGAACTCTTTAATGAGCTTCTTTGCGACCTCCAGGTAAGCTATCATCTTGGCGTCCTTTGCTGCATACTCTCCGTTGATTTGGTTTACCATAAGCAAGGTGTCTGATATTACCTCTAGATGTTGTATCCTCATGTCCTTTGCAACGGTTAATCCTGTGATTAGTGCTTCATATTTAGCTTCATTATTGGTAGCTTTGAAGTTGCACCTTATTGCTTGTGCTATCTTGTCTCCTTGGGGTGATGTCAGTACTACTCCCAAGCCCACTCCACGTATGTTTGCCGCGCCATCTGTGTGGAGTATCCATTTCTGTGTAGCTTTTGGTTCTTGTAACGTCAATACTTCCTTCTGTGCTTCTTCCTCAAGGGTAGGGCTGAAGTCTGCTACGAAGTCTGCCAAGGCTTATGATTTGACTGCCGTCCTGGGTTCGTATTGTATATCGTACCTGCTCAAGTGTAAGGCCCATTTTTCCATCCTTCCTGACATCTCTGGCTTTCTCATGATAACTCTGATGGGATAGCTGGTACGTACTCGTATGGAGTGGCTTTCAAAGTATGGGCGTAGCTTTACTGAAGCAATGAATAAGGCTAAAATGATTTTCTCTAATGATGCGTACCTCGTTTCTGCACTGAGTAAGGTTTTGCTTACGTAGTAGATTGGGAACTGCTCTTTGTCTTCCTCTCTTGTGAGAATTGCGCTGACTGTCCCTTCAAACACTGCGAGGTACAACTGAAGTGCCTCTCCTTCTTTGGGTTTGGAGAGAATCAATGGGTTGGCTAAATATTCTTTTAGTTTCTGGAATGCTTCGTCGTGCTCTTGTTCCCACTTGAATTCCTTATTCTTCTTCAATACTTCGTAAAAGGCTCTATTCTTGTCTGAAGATTTTGAGATGAACCTGTTCAATGCTGCAATTTTCCCTGTTAAGCTTTGTACATCCTTTTTGGACTTTGGTCGCTCTAGGTCTAGGATGGCTTTGACTTGGTCCGGGCTGGCTTCTATTCCTCTTTGAGTGACCATGCATCCTAGGAATTTTCCTGATTGTACTCCAAATGTGCATTTTGTGGGGTTTAACTTCATGTCGTACTGCTTCAAGATGGCAAATGCTTCTCTAAGGTCTTTGACGTGATCTTCTGCCTTTTTGGACTTAACTACCATGTCATCAATGTAGACTTCCATTGTGTTCCCAATCTGTCCTTCAAACATCTTGTTCACCAACCTCTGGTATGTTGCTCCTGCGTTCTTCAATCCAAAAGGCATTACCTTGTAGCAATATATTCCTTGACTGGTAACGAAAGCGGTTTTCTCCTGGTCATCCTTATGCATGAGGATCTGGTTGTAACCACTGTAGGCGTCCATGAAGGATAGCAGCTCGTGCCCTGCTGTGGCGTCTACCATGGCATCAATATGAGGCAGAGGGAACGGATCTTTTGGGCACGCCTTGTTGATGCCTGTAAAGTCTATGCAGATTCGCCATTTTCCATTTTTCTTCCTGACTACCACTACGTTGGCGAGCCACTCTGGGTACTTTACCTCTCTGATCTTCCCAGTCTTTAGTAGGTTTTGAATTTCCTCATTGATAATCTTGTTCCTTTCTGGCGCAAATTTCCTTCTCTTCTGTTTTACTGGTGTATGCATTGGATCTACGTTCAACTTGTGAGTAATTACGTCTGGAGGGATGCCTTTCATGTCTTCATGGGTCCAAGCGAATACATCTTTCTCTTTGTCTAGAAAGTTGTAAACTTGTTGTCTGAGTTCTGCCTTCAACTCTGATCCTATTCTGACTTTTTGATCTGGATGTTTGGGGTTCAACTGGACTTCTATAGCTTCTTTCTCTTCTGCTATGCTCAACTTTTCTTGGCCCAGTTGACCCTCTGATTGCTATGCTGAACTCTTTTCTGCCGACGTTGCTTTCAGTGCTATCTTGTAACATTCTTTAGCTTCCTTAGGATCTCCTCTGATTTCTTGAATACCCCACCTAGTAGGGAACTTAATGACTTGATGGTACGTAGAAGGGATGGCTTTCATTTCATGTATCCAGGGTCTTCCTAGAATCATATTGTATGAAGATAGAGTATCAATCACTAGGAACTTGACCTGTAGGTTGATCCCTTTTGCGTATGTTGCCAATGTAATCTCTCCGCTTGTCTTTTTGGTTTCCCCACTGAATCCCACTAACATTGTTCACTTGTTGACGATGTTCTTCTCATCTATGTTCATGTGTTTCAGGGTGTCGAGCATGATGATATTTGCAGAGCTTCCATTGTCAACTAGGATTCGTTTGATCATGCAGTTTCCCACTGGGAGTGAAATCACTAGACCGTCATGATGGCCTTCTACTGCATCGCTTTCTTCAAACATGATGGGGATGTCTATCTTGGATTTTTCCCTCTTGTCTGGTTGATCCTTGTTACTTTCCTTTGCATGTCGTTTTGCTGCTGAATATGTTAAACCGCATACTTCTGACCCTCCTGATATGAAACAGATGGTTTTGACAATTGGAGGCGGAGGAGGGGGACCTCCTTGCTTAGAATCTCTCTCCTTCCCTGAAGCTTTAGATCTATTTGACAGGAGCTCTTTGAGGTAGCCTTTCTTTAGCAAGTATGCGACTTCCTTTCTGAGCGCGACACATTCATCAGTAGTGTGACCGATATCTGAATGGAAATCACACCATCTGGATGGATCTTTCTTCTCTCCAGGCCTATCACTCCTTCTGGGCCATTGCACAGTATCCCCATCTTATTTAGGGTCCTAATTACTCCTGCAGGGTTAACGTTAAAGCAATACTCATGTAACTTAGGCGGGAGTTCAGGATCCCCCCTCCAATCAGAAAATTCTTCTTCGACAGCATTGATTGTTCCCTCGTCAAAGCGAGAACACTGATACGGCTTGAATCGATGGTCCCTTATGGGAAAATTGTTGTTCCTTCTTGATTGGCGATCTAGCTCGAGAGTCTTTCTTGCATATGCATCTTCCTCAAATCTGACTTGAGCCATAGCTTTGGCTTGCACATCTTCAAAGGTTGTACAGGGATATTTAGTCAACTCCTTGTAGAGCTCACTATGGTCTAGCAATCCTCTTCTGAACGCTTCGATTGTTGTGGGAGCATCACACTTATGTATTCCAATCTTCTCCCTGTTGAACCTGTTAAGATAATCTCTCAAGGATTCACCATGTCTCTGCACAACGCGGTACAGATCTGAAGATTGTTTTTTGATTTTCCTGTTGCTGGAAAATTGGACCTTGAATAGATTCACCATTCCTGCAAAAGATCGAATAGTCCCATTATCTAAATTAATGAACCAGGTTAGAGCTGGACCTGATAATGTGGCTCCAAAGCCTTTGCACATGATAGCCTCTCTGATGTCTCTAGGGATTGAGCTTGTCATCATCTTCTGTTTGTAGAGGGATACGTGCTCATCAGGGTCTGTTGTTCCATCGTACATAGTCATATTGGGCGTGCTGAACCTCTTTGGGACTTCTACCATGGCGATCTCTTCTGAGAATGGGGATTCTATATAGCCATCTGCTGCTTCCTCTTCCATGGGTTTCGGCATTCCAGGGATTTTGGCTATTTTGGCCTCGATTGTTTTGAGGTATTCCTTGACCATCTTTTCTACTTTTCCCTCTTCGGCTCTTTCCTGACTATCCTTCTTGGGGGTTCCTGCATCCAAAGAGTCTAGATCCAGGGTATCATCCCTGTTGTTAGATCCTTTTTCCCCGTTAGGGGTGTGAAAAGTTCCTGACATATCAAGCTGCATGGCTATACTTTCAGTGTTTTTTCTGGTGTTAACGGTTTTAGAAGCCACTAATTGTATTTGGCTACGAAGGGCTTCATTTTGTTTGGTGAGACTGGTGAGTTTGGCTTCAGTTTGAATCTTTTGGGCCAACAGTGTTTCAATCTGGCTTTTTTGTTGGTCTAGGGTCTGACGGAATGCATTCATTCCCTCATTGATTTCGGCTATGGTAAAGGGTACTTGGTGCCCAGTCATGGTGTTTGTCTTGGTTATTGACGGATTGGTAGGTTAATTGATTATCAGCCCCACGGTGGGCGCCAAGTTGTTTAGGCAAATCTCAATAAGGACATTTAAGAATTTGTTAGGTTTGAGGGGTAATAACAATCATTCTACCAATAACATATAAAATAATTAAGAACGATATTGAATCAGCAAGAAATCAATAAGTAGGCAATAAATATTCAATTATATAAAGAAGATGAGTTTAGAGACACAATGCTGAGTAAGGACAGGCCAACCTGTTCAGTAGAGATGCAATTCCGTAGATAAAAGCAGAGTAATTTTATTATATTTAAGTGTATGCGTGAGTACATCCATGCTAAGAATGTCTAGTTATGCTTATTTATAGCTAGGGATCACTAGGGTTTACAAATATCTTCAGAATATATTTGAAATGAGGAAGATTTTCTTGATTTATCTTCTTCCCTGTTCTGTAGGTGTATCTTTGGCAAGTATCTCCTTGATTGATATGTATGATGCTGCTTTCCTTGTTTACTTCAATCAAGCCGTTTTGTATATTTTGCTGACTTATTGGTCTTGGATTGATGCCCTAGATGTAATGGGTCGTATGGTGATACGGGCTCAACATTTTATATGATTGTAACAAAAATGCAAATTGCTTATAGCATACACTAATCTCTACATGTTTGATCTTTCCTAGATTTAGAATTCATTTTTGGGTGATCATAACCTGTTTGATAAAAAGCCTAGCTGAATATTTAACTACATGAATACATGATAGTTTGTCTATGTTTTACTACAAAATCTGTTCTTGCATTTATACAAAATTATAAATGGTAGCATGTTATTGCTTATTGCATATGATCAGAACTAGAAATGCTTGATTCTATCCAATTTATCGAATTCGGCTAATCTTTTTTACTCTCTAATTAATGAAGGGATAGCATAAGATGAAGGGAAGATACAGAACCTAGTAGGAAAAAACAATCTTATATCCTATCTTTATGTTGATCAAGAAGATTTGGCTAAAATGATCAAGAAGATCAGTAAGTAGAAAGCTGTTGTTGCTCATATACTACGCTCATTGTTGCTCTTTTTTGTTTCCAAGTTATCTATGCCAAACAAGAGGAAACGGATTGGTTGTAATCATTTACGTATCCTTAAGAATACCAAACAATTAGTAAGGGTAATACAATATATTACTCTTTCTCCCCCCTAATTTGTTTCCAATCCGTTACCTTTACTAATTTGATACCAAACACGCTCAAAGTGTGTAATAACTTTGAAAAAGAAGAAGCAAACAAAATTATCACGACCATCCAATGATCATGGCATGACAAAGCCACGAGGGCTCTCCGATAGGCAGCTCCGAAAGCATGCATAGTCCTCACCATGCCGTTCACGGTCTCTCGCCGAACCTGTTCCAAAACAATAATAATAATAATAATAATAATAATAATAATAATAATAATAACAATAACAATAATAATAATAACAATAATAATATTAATAATAATAACAATAACAATAATAATAATAACAATAATAATATTAATAATAATAATAATAATAATAATAATAATAATAATAATAATAATAATAATAATAATAATAATAACGATAAAGGACAATTATAAAACAAATGTATATGATATATGGAAAAAATATATACATGTACAGAATAAACATACCGAATTAATTGTCTCTGGTACAAACGGTATGTCCTCATCTTCCACCGCTGGAAGAATCTCACGAATTACCGACCCAAAAACGTCAGTGTAGGGAATAAATTCAAGACTTAATCCCACTAGCTTGAACCCCACTGTTATCATACACTAAAGTACGGTAGCGTCCAAAAGGGAAGAAGATAGAGCAAAAGAGTCGCCAACAAGTTTTTTTTAGGAACTTGTAAACCGTTCATAGGATGAAGGTTACACCCCTTAATGATCCAAGAGATCGTCAACTCCATAAGGTCATGCCAAATAAGGGTTCGGGGATGATGGTACAAATCCAACCTAAAAGAGATTGAACCTGCCCTAATAATAGGCCTCTACTTTATTCTGATCGTATTCATGTGCGCTTTTTAATTAACATGCAATCAATAGGATTACCCTAAACTTGTTTAATCTATGTTGGTTGAATTTAATGCACAAATAAACTATTATTGGCGATCACTTGAATTATAATCACAATTAACCCTAACAAGATTATTAATTATCTTATTAAACGTGATTACATGTACCAAATTCCCTTTAAACATGCAATAAAAGGTGTGATCAAGCAATAAATATAAAAAATCAAGCAACACAATAAATAATCAATATCATGAATAATAATTAATAATCATATCATAATAATAATCATAATCATCATAAATAAAATAATCATCATCAAAATAATAATAATAATCATAAATTATAACAATTATAATAATTATCATGTTCATGTTAATATTAAAGCACAATAGTAGCAAGATCCTAGGCATGATATTAACAAGATTAATAACAAAACCCTAGCATGTCACTAAGCAATAAAAATCAAATCTTTAACCCTAACATGATACTAACAATCATAAATATTAGGAAGAACATAGGAAGCATCGTAACAATCATATTTAATATATTTGATATTATAACCTTTTCCCTAAACATGATACTAGGAATATCATAATAACAATATAAACATGATTTCTACATCATAATATCAATTAATCAATTAAAGTACTTACTTTGATGTCTCGTACCTCTTTCTAATAACAAAATACACACGTTAGTAACTTCAAGGAAACTAATAAACAAAACAATTAAATTAAATAATTGAAAGAGAGATTTGGGACCAAACCCTCAGAAATTAAACCTTTCACGTCTAGGGCAAAGGCAACTTCGAATATGGCTAGGTGTTTCTAGATCTTGCGAATGCGGAATTTTGTATAAAAAGCAAAGTTAGAAAGAATGAAAGAAAGAGATGAATGAGAGAGATGAATGAATTAAAGAATGTCAATGAATTAGTGATTTGCGAATGAAAACTGATTGTTGATGAATGGTGAGAATTGATGAATGAAAACGGAGTTTTTAATACGATATTTATAGAGAAAATCAGTCAAAAAAGATAAATTAACAAAACAGAGTTTGACGCTCAGAAAATAGAGTTGGCGCCAACCCTGGCTAGCTGGCGCCAAGCACCAGCACTAGCGCCAGGCGCCAGGCCTGGTTCCAGGCGCCAAGGCCTGGGGTCAGACGCCAAGCTTAAATTTAACGCGTTTTCGAAAATCCGATAAGTTTACCGTACTGGAGGATAAAATAATATAATTTCTTCGAAAATGCTATTTGATTTTGATTAAAACTCTTAAAAGTCATTAAAAGTCAATTTATCAATGCTAATTGAATTAGGAATGAAAAGAACCTTCTAGAAGAATCCAAAAGACTAAAACCATTCCTAATTGCATTAGGAATGATAAATCATATTAGGCCCTCCCCTAGATCATTGGGCCGCATATAAAACTCAAACCGGGCCCAGTTTAGTAAAATGGCCATAACTTCCTCAATATTCATCGGAATTGGGCTTATAATATATCATTGAAAAGGTCTTTGCAAGCCCCATCCAACTACACTACTATTGGACCCATATCATGGATCAAACAAACTGGATTGGCTGTTTTCTTAAAAATAAGTTTTCAAAAACAGGGAGAAGAGAAAAGAAAATAAAAACTTTCCGCAACACTAGACTTTCCACACTTTCTCTTCATTCGATTATGATTCGACGCGAAAGGTACTCATCACTGGGTTTGGTTTTGGGGAGACACAAATGGGTGTCTACAGTCAGTATGCGTAATCTCCGCCGTGGGAGGCACCCAACCACCCAGCTCGACTCGCTGAAAATATAATAATAATTAAAGGAGTCAAAGTTCTAAGCAATAAGTAAAGAAAAAGAAAAGGAAAGAAAAATACTAACCGAAACGAAATATGGAAAAGGAGGCAGCCTAGATGCAACGAACGTCGGGTAAGATGCACCCGGCACCACCAGCTGCTCCATTGGATAACTAAGATCGCATGAGCTCGATCCTCGGTAGACAGTAGGTCCAAACGTAGCACCTAGATCGGAGGGTACGCGTGAACCAAAGGCTCCTCGGACAAAAACTGCCAAAAGACACGCTGGCAAAAGAACCAATCATTTGTCCTCTAGGAGTCCCTGGTAAAGGGTCGGAAATGGCAGCAAACCATACCTGCTTGGACAGCCTTAGGGACCTCGATGATCAAACTCCAAGGACGGACCCTAAAACCAAGCATAGTGATGAATGCCTTTCATGTTTTTTGATTATCGAACAAAGCAAAAGTGTGAAAAGTCTAGTGATGAGGATGTTTTTATATCTCTTCTTTATGTTTTTGAAAATATTTCTTTTCTTACCCTATTTATGAAAAATGTGCATTCCAGTTTAGTTTGGTCCATAATAAGGGTCCAATAATAGTGTAGTTGAATGGGGCATGAAAAAACTTTCCAACGATATATTATAAGCCCAATTCCGATGAATAATGAGGAAGTTATGGCCAAAATACTAAACTGGGCTCAAATCGGATTTTACCTACGACCCAATGATCATGTGGAGGGTCCAAAGGTTTAATCCTATTTCTAAACTAATTAGGATTTATTAAAAGCTTCTATAAGTTTCTAAAAGATCTTAATTATCCTTTTTGAAAAGATAAAATCAAAGAGTTTGAAATTGAATAAAACTTTCCTTTTTTTAATCCTAATTCTATTCGAATTTAAAGATGTTCAAAGACATTCAGATATTATTTTTGTACTGCATAATCTTTATCCAGATCTTATATGGTTGGACAGATCTTGAATTTATCTTTCTAATGATATATTATAATCACTAGTAGAAAAATAGCAATAGGCAGCCCCCAAATGGCATCAGTTCAGGCCAAACCGGTGGCCAAAATCGGTCTAGAAATGGGCGGGATTTTAGAATAAGAGAAATGGCACCGGTTTGGCCTGAACCGGTGCCAAAAATGAAAAGGGCACCGGTTTGAATCGGTGCCAATTGAACTGGAACCAAATTCAAAGAAAAAAACTCGCCTTTCCTGCTCCTTCCTTCCCCCTCCTTTCTTTTTTCTCTTTCCTTTTTCATTTCGTTCAGCTCAGCCTTCATTGTTCCATTCGACCCAGCGTAAACCCTCACTGCCCTACTCTCCGTTTCCCTCCACCATAGGTGCCACCTTCAACGGCGCTTCAAAAACCCTCACCGCCCTTCTCTTTCTCCCGTCAACCAAGGCTAGAGGTTTGATTTCGAGGCCTGAGGTTTCCTCCACCACCGAGCCGCACCTGTCAATGTGTTGAAGCCGCGCTACCGCCCTGAGGTTCCTCCACAACCGAGTCGTGCCACTGCCCTGAGGCTCCTCCAGCACCGAGCCGTGCCCTGCCCTGAGGCTCTCCCTCCATCTGCTGCCCTCCTTCTCTCCTTCCATTCAAGGTTTTCCTTTTAATTTTTTTTTGTTTTTTTTTTTACATTATTTTCCAATTATATACTTATATATATTAATTTGTTTTGCATTTTGAACCATTGTTAGCAAATTAAAATTTAGGTTTGAATATAATTTTTCTCAATTTTAGGTTTGAATATAATTGGGAAATTGTGAAAATATTAGAGATTAGTAACCTTGTTACTCAATTAGTTGGATTTTATTATGTTTTAATGGTTAATTTACTTTTTTTTGGTGGATAATTTTGATTTAATAAAATATATATCAACCTTGGTACTTAAATAAATGAAATTTGGTTTGTTACTTTTAATGGTTAATTTGAAATTGTTTTGATGGATTATTTTGAATAAGTTAGAAATTTGAAACTTTGTTATTAAATTAGTTGAATTTTGGAATGTTTAAATGGTTAATATTAAGTTGTTTTGATGGGTTTATTTGAATAAATTAGAGATTAGTAACCTTGTTACTAAAGTAGATGAATTTTGGAATGGGTGAATGGTTACTTTTAAGTTGTTTTGATGGGTAATTTTGAAAAAAATTAGAGATTAGTAACCTTGTTAGTTTAGCAATTTTGAATAAATTAGATGAATTAAAGTAGTAAATACATAGTTTAGCAATTGTTAGTTCGATGAATGATGTGTTTTAGCTTATAAATATATTAGTGAATTGACATGTTATGAGAAAGAAATAGTACATATATAATATTAACCTAATTTTTGTTTATTGTTTTTTTTTTTAATAGATTCATATGTGAGTTGAAGCATGAGTTTAGCTTGAGGACTACATATTGAGCTCATGTAGGTAGTTGCTATATTGGTATGACTTATAAACTTTACTAAGCTATATTTCTTTCTATTTATCCTTTAAATAAAAGTTTATTCATGAAATTGCAACTTGTGTATTGTTTAATTGTAAATAAATACAACAATATATAGAATACTTGCATCATCATATGCCTAGATACCCGTTCAAGGCTTTCTCATTAGGAGAAAGTCTTGAATAGTCCCCGGTTGGGACTGTTCTTGAATGTGTACTCTCACTTAGGTGGTGAATGTATGTTTTCTTTTCGATTTTAAGGAACATCTTGGCTTACCATTTCCTCACTATGTTCTCTAGGTATATATGTGGGCAATTATTTATCTACATCGTGTACTTGGAGAACTAGGGGGAAATGCTGCCGGATTTTCCTTAAAATTGGAAAGTTGACATACATTCACTAGTGAGAGTAGACATTCAAGGATGGGTTAGGTTGGAGTGATAAGGACCCTTTGGAAACATGCATTTTCTCACTATATGAATGGTATATTCACGTTTTGTACTTGAATTTGATTTACATAAAATATGTAGCAATTACACATTATTCATTATATGTTGCTATATATGTTTAGAGACAATTTACTAAATGGAGAAGGATCGTGGTTGGATGTATGGTAGACGCGATACATTGGAATTTTGGAATGGGGTTCAAGAGTTTTGCGAGAGGGCTTTAGCTTATCAACGCAAACTGGGTGACAAAGGCCTTTATTGTCCTTGTGTTGATTGTAATAACGTGAATGTGGTCGATAGTGTTGAAATCATTTGAGATCATGTATTATGTCGGGGGTTTAGGCATTTATACCATGTGTGGATTTGGCACGGAGAAAGTGGAGAGTACAGTGGGGATCTTGATCGGAATGATGTGCGTGTTAGAAGCAATGAGATTCATGTGGACGAGGAATACGAGAATGATGACTATATTGTTGATAATGGTGAGGATGGAGCCGATGATGATCAGGCTGATGAGGTCGAGGATGAACAAGTGGATGAGATGTTGCATGGTGTTGAAGGTGGAGTGTTTGAGTTATTATCGGAGGCTTCCAAAAAGCCTTTGTATCCCGGGTGCAAAAAATGCTCCAAACTATCGGCCGTGCTAACACTTTTCAACATTAAGTCGAAGCATGGGTGGACGGACATTAGTTTTACTAATTTGTTGACCGCATTAAGTGATATGTTTCCTGATGGGAATGAAATTCCTAAGTCTTACTATTACGCAAATAAGCTCATGTGTCCCTTTGGTTTGGAGTATAAGAAGATACATGCATGTCCTAATGACTGTATTCTGTATCGAAATGAGTATGAACAATTGTAGGAGTGTCCATGATGCAAGCGGTCGCGCTACAAGCGCATGAGTTGCAATCCTAGTACGGAGGGACCTCCTGCTAAGGTGTTGTGGCATCTTCCCATTATTCCAAGGTTTAAGCGTCTGTTCTCAATACCAAAAGACGCTAAAAACTTGAGGTGGCATGCAGAGGGAAGAAAGAAAAACAGAATGCTGAAGCATCCAGCTGACTCTCCACAGTGGAAGAACATTGATTTGAAGTTTGAGGAATTTGGTGATGAAGTTAGAAATTTAAGGCTTGGGTTGTGCACGGACGGGATTAATCCATTTGGCACTTTTAGTACCCAACACAACACATGGCCGGTACTTTTAGTGCTTTATAATTTGCCTCCTTGGCTGTGCATGAAACGTAAGTATGTAATGCTTTCATTGCTAATTGGTCCTAAGAAACCTGGAAACGACATAGATGTTTACCTTGCGCCGCTTATTGACGACTTGAGAAAGATGTGGGACGAAGGGGTTTCCGTGTTCGATGCTAATCAGAAAGAGATGTTCACATTGCGTGCAGCCCTTATGTGGACCATGAATGACTTCCCTGCATATGGCAACTTGTGTGGGTACAAGGTCAAAGGGAAAAAATCATGCCCCATATGTATTAATGACACATCAAGCGTATACCTTACTCATTCTCACAAAGATGTCTACCTACGGACTCGAAGGTTCCTTAGGCGTGATCACCCGTACCGTAGGCAGAAAAAGGCTTTCGATGGAACAGTGGAAGAGGATACTGCGCCTAGACCATTGATTGGTGCTGAGATTTGTGCTCGGGTGAAAGGGATACGAACGGTGTTTAGAAAATCAGAAAAAACTGTGGTCTCAGCTGCTCTGTTTAAGAAAGAATCAATCTTTTGGAAGCTTCCGTACTGTAGAGAGCATGACGTTAGACATTGTCTTGATGTGATGCATATAGAGAAGAATGTGTGTGATGCTCGTTTGGGAACGCTTATGAATATCCAAGGTAAAACAAAGGACGGAAAGGGTGCACGGTTAGATTTGAAAGAGATGGGGATTCGTCCAGAATTGTGGCCTCAAGAAAAGGTTGTAAAGGGGAAGGAACCGAGAAAAGAAGATGAAAATGTTTCAAAAAAATGGAAGGAGAAAAGCAAGGGAAAGGCAAAGGTCAAAGATGCGTCAAAGAAGAAAGTTGAGGGTAAAGGGAAGGATGAAAAGAATTATTTACCCCCGGCTTGCTATACATTGTCAACGGTAGAGAAACTTATGTTTTGTGCATGTTTGTACGGCATTAAGGTTCCATCAGGGTACTCATCTAACATGAAAAGATTTGTAACCTTAAATGGAGAATTGAAGCTGACAAGTATGAAATCCCATGATTGTCACACTATGATGCAGGTATTCCTACCGATTGCAATCCGTGGTATTCTACCGAAACACGTGAGGGAAGCGATTACAAGCCTTTGTTTGTTTTTCAATACAATTTGTAGTAAAGTTCTTGATCCTTGTACACTAGAAGCTTTGCAAGCAAATGTGGTTGTGACTTTGTGCAAATTTGAGATGTATTTCCCATCCTCATTTTTTGACATAATGGTTCATCTGGTTCTTCATTTGGTGTGTGTGATTAAGTTGTGCGGTCCAGTGTTCATGAGGTGGTGCTACCCTTTTGAAAGACACATGGGTACATTACAAGATAAAGTACGGAACCGGGCTCACCCTGAAGGAAGTATGATGCAAGGGACCGTGGGTGAGGAGATAGGTAACTTTGTGGCGGACTATATAGCCCTTGCTCAACCTATTGGTCTTTCTACTTCTCGACATGAAGGTAGACTTGATGGTCATGGCACAATTGGGTCGAAACGAATGTCACCAGACCGAGATCAGTTCTTACAAGCACACCTTTATGTGTTGCACCATGTTTCAGATGTGCACCCATATTTAGACGAGCACATGTCTAGTTTGCGTGACGAATTTCCATCGAAAGGTGAAAGGGCACTTATGCAGTTGCATAATAAGAGGTTTGTTAATTGGTTTCGTGATCGAGTAATGAGTGGATTGGATGATACTAATGTGACCGATACAGTACGATGGCTTGCGTACGGTCCTAGGGATGATGTTCGTTCATTTGAGGGATATGACATCAATGGGTACACTTTTTGGACCGAGGGTCGTGATTTGAAATCTTCCTCCACCCAAAACAGTGGTGTAACGCTTGTGGCATCGTCAAAGGAGTTTGCAAGTTCTAAGGATACATCACCTGTCGATGCAGAGTTGTCATACTATGGTCGAATTCAAGAAATATGGGAGCTTGATTATTGTGACTTCACGGTTGCTCTTTTCAAGTGTAAGTGGGTTGATAATATCAGGCGTAACGTCAAATATGAGGAATTTACTCTTGTAGATCTTGGCCACTTGAATGATAGTGTGGAACCATTTATCCTTGCATCTCAAGCTAAGCAAGTGTTCTACGTAATTGACCCAGTGGATTCAAAATGGTCTATAGTGCTAGCTGTCAAAAAAAGAATCCTAGGCATTGGAGATGTTGAGGATGAGGAAGAATATGCGTTTGATGATTCAACACCTTTCATTGTTCCTAGACCTGTTGTACTAAATGACATAGACAACGAAGTAGGTTATATGCGATCAGACCACAACGAAGGAATTTCAGATTGAGGTAGTTTGATTAAAAGTTAGTAATGGTTTCATTGCAAATATAGTTTAGTTATCATGTATATAGGAGCATAAGTAGGCGAAAATGACCATAAAATAACATGTTTGTAGTTTGAAATTGCCTAAGTGTACTCATTATCATGCATATACAAGGTTATAGGACCATAAGTAGGTGAAAATGGCTTAAATAGCTTCTACTTAACCCAATTCCTTTGTTTTGTGTATGAACTAACATTTATTCATTCTAACAACCTATATTCATTACATTTAACATGTTTGTAGCTTGAAATTGCCTAAGTGTACTCATTATCATGCATATACAAGGTTATAGGACCATAAGTAGGTGAAAATGGCTTAAATAGCTTGTACTTAACCCAACTCCTTTGTTTTGTGTATGAACTAACATTTATTCATTCTAACAACCTATATTCATTATATTTAACATGTTTGTAGTTTGAAATTGCCTAAGTGTACTCATCTGCACTCATACTTTACTATACACTAATATTGTTTTATGATTGCTTTGACAGGTGCTTATATCTCATGGAGGACGATCATAACCCTCATTGTGCAGAGGACATTGACGATGATGAGAATGAGGACAAGTACGAGGATGAGGACGAGAACGATGATGAGCCTTATGATGTGAATAAGGAGGATGACTTGGGTGAGCCAGAGGATCAGGCTCAAGATGAGTTCGAGCGCAGGCTTGAAGAATTTGAAATTTCAGCTGAACGTGCACCGCCTATTGAAAATACAGCACGTGAGATTGTTGGTGAGAACCCGACTCCTGAAACTCATGGCCAAGGACAAGATCAAAACAACACAGGTGGTGGAGGGGGGGGGGGGGTAAAGGCACCAGCTCAAAGAAAGGGAAGAGGTCCGACGAGAAGTTTTAAGAAACCGGACGGTCCCATGGTCATGGAGTATGACAACAACGGCCAATCCGGGCCCAAATGGCGTTGAGAATATGCTAATCAGGTTGGCATTGTGCGCGGATAATCCCCATTACACTTGTAATGCGGCAAGTACCTCCAGATTTGATTCAAACATTCTGGGATGATACAAGGGTAAGTGTGTTTTTGACACATTTAGACAATTTAAGAAACCTTAACCTTATGGTTGTTACTAAATAGAAACTAATAATCGGTTTTAATTTGTACTTGCAGAGGCTGTTTTCTATTCCTAATGATCCCGAGAAGAAAAGGGTGTTTGAATCTTTATTAGCGGAATGATTTAGAGGCTTTAAGACCAACTTGACTAATGGGTGGATCTACAAGAAGAAGAAGAAATCAAATAAGAAGAAAGCTGATGAGGATGACCTTCTCCCGTGGCAAAAATGGCCGACCGTGTCAAAAGATGACTGGGAAGAGTTCGTTAGAATGAAGACTCAAAAGAAAGCCATTGTAAGTTTATGTAAATCTGATCTCAATTGAATAATAGCTTGACTCTTTTTGTAGCAATGATACTAACATTTGTTTTAATGTAGGAACTTCGAGAGCAAAATAAAAAGAATGCAGAGATGAAGGAATACGTCCATCGTATGGGGCCTAATACATTTGGTGAAAAGAGACCTGAGTGGGTCGATAAGGGTTTATAGCCTAAATCGCTTCTAGTGGCATCGAAGGAACCCTCTAGTTCCACGATCACTACTTTGGTGAGTCGTGCTGGTGATTTCTTTTGTTCTCTCCATACGTTTGATAAGAAAACCGGAAAATGGGTCATTAAGGGTCCGGAAACCAAAAAAATGGCAGATAAGCTTGTAAGTTACCTATGAACTGTTGAATTTTAAGTCAGTTTTGCATCTAAATCACTATACAAACCATTAACTGTCCTATGACCTCATTTTTCCTTTTGTTATAGCTTGAGCACACTCAAGAGCTGGTGGAGGGCAAATTTGAACCAAGTGTGGAGAATGACCCTTTCACCATGGCTTTGGGAAGGCCATACCATCCAAGACAAGTAGTAGGTTCGGTAGGGTCATAGCTTGGATGGCAAAAGGTGATGGGTCCAGAATACACGAAATCGAGTAGATCTCGAGCTAGTGTTAACTCACCGGGGGAGTTGGATGCCAAGGTGGCATCAATTAAGGAAAAAGTACGCAACGAGTTAGTAGATGAATTCAATGCTTGGGCGAAGTAGATGAACTTACCGACTTTGCCGTTCCTCGTGAGTACCCCAGTCGACTCATGTTCTCAACCAAAAGGACAAGGAGAAGGTGATAGACATGGAGGAGATGAGATACGTGGTGAAGATGTGCCACCTGAGGTAAAATCAATTGGGTTATTAAAAGTTTTAAAATGCTGAGTTAATTGAGATCTGAGATGGCATGATTGATATACTGTTGCAGGTTCCTACTCCTACACATGCGGACTCGGGGGAGCTTGATAATCCAACACCGCATGAATATCCAGAGTTACAGGTGATTTGTAACCCTCTACCTTAATAAATTTTGTTATTGTAGACACCCATTTGCGTCTCCCCAAAACCAAACCCAGTGATGAGTACCTTTCGCGTCAAATCATAATCGAATGAAGTGAAAGTGTGGAAAGTCTAGCGTTGCGGATAATTTTAATTTCTTTTCTTTTCTTTCTGTTTTTGAAAACTTATTTTAAGAAAACATCCAATCCAGTTTGGTTGGTCCATGATATGGGTCCAATAGTAGTGTAGTTGGATGGGGCTTGCAAAGACCTTTCCAACGATGTATTATAAGCCCAATTCCGATGAATATTGAGGAAGTTAGGGCCAATTTACCAAACTGGGCCCGGTTTGAGATTTATATGCGGCCCAATGATCTAGAGGAGGGCCTATTATTAATTATCATTCCTAAAGCTATTAGGATTGATTATACTCTTCTAGAATACTCTAGAAGGTTCTTTTAAATCCTAATGGAGTTAGGATTGATAATTATGTTTTAAAGAGTTTGAAATTGAATAAAATTACTCCTTTTAAGAATCCTTGTTTTGTACGAAGTGGAATATATTCAGATTTTATTTTCGTGCCTCATAATATTTATCCAAATTTTATATGGTTGGATAGATCTTGAAATTATCTTTCCAATGATATATTATAATATTAAATCCGAGTTATAACGAAAAAGATATGAATGAGACATGAAACTTTATCCAAAACTGATACCCTTCCACTATTTTGGCCATATCTTTTTATCTACAAAATATTTTAATCTGATTATAATTGGGTTGGAAACTAGACTTTAAGAGCTTTCCAACGACATATTATATGCCTTATTTGGACTTCTGGATCAAAAGATATGATAAAAACAAAAACGCGTTAAAAACAGGCTTGACGCCTGACTCCAGGCATTGGCGCCTGGTGCTAGCCATTGGCGCCTGGCGCCAATGGTCAATGACTGGCGCCAACCTCATTTTGCATGCGCCAGATTCCGTTTTGTTAATTTTATCTTTTTGGCTGATTTTCTCTATAAATAATGTATTAAAACTCCGTTTTCGATAACCAGATTTCATCAATTCTTATTTCAATTCACCAACTCTCATCAAGATTTTCTTGATTATTCTCTCTCTCTTTTCTAAACTAGCCTTTTCTCAAATAAATAATTCCGCATTCGCAAGATCTAGAAACACCTAGCCATATTCGAAGTTGCCTTCGCTCTAGACGTGAAAGGTTTAATTTCTGAGGGTTTGGTCCCAAATCTCTATTTCAATTATTTAATTTAATTGTTTTGATTATTATTTTCCTTGAAGTTACTAACGTGTGTATTTTGTTATTAGAAAGAGGTACGAGGCATCAAAGTAAGTACTTTATTGATTTATTGATGTTATGATGTAGAAATCATATTTAGATTGTTATTATGATTCCTAGTATCATGTCTAGGGTAACTTTAATATTAAATATGATTAGTACGATGCTTCCTATGCTCTTCCTAATATTTATTCATGTTAGTATCATGTTAGGGTTAAAGATTTGATTTTTATTGCTTAGTGACATGCTAGGGTTTGTTATTAATCTTGTTAGTATCATGCCTAGGATCTTGCTATGTTTATTATGCTTTAATATTAACATGAACATGATTATGATTATAATTGTTATAATTTATGAATATTATTATTATTATTATTATTATTATTATTATTTTGATGATTATTTTTATTCATGATTACTATTATGATGATATTATTATGATGTTGATTTATTATTGATTATGTTGCTTGATATTTTATTGTTATTGCTTGATCACCTTTTATGCATGTTAAAGGAAATTTGTACTTGTAATCACGCTTAATAAGATAATTAATAATCTTGTTAGGGTTAATGTGATTATAATTCAAGTGATCACCAATAATAGTTTATTTGTGCATTAAATTCAACCAACATAGATAAACAGGTTTAGGTTTAATCCTATTGATTGCATGTTAGTCAAGAAGCGCACATGAATACGATCAGAATAAAGTAGAGGTCTATTATTAGGGCAGGTTCAATCTCTTTTAGGTTGGATTTGTATCTTCATCCCCGAACCCTTATTTGGTTCAAGACCTTATGGAGTTGACGATCTCATGGATCGTTAAGGGGTGTAACCTTCACCCTGTGAATGGTTTACAAGTTCCGAAAACTTGTTGGCGACTCTTTTGCTCTATCTTCTTCCCTTTTGGACGCCACCGTACTTTAGTGTATGATCACAGTGGGGTTCAAGCTAGTGGGATTAAAGGCTTGAATTATTCCCTACAGTTATATTATCTATGATGTAGTAAAAGACCTATTTAATTATCTTCTTTTTATATATACTTGTGTAGGAAGACACCCGATGTGCACTTCTAGCCCCGGGGCATGCAAATAGTATGGCGTTGAGTTGGGTGGCGTATGGTAGTGCCCAAGCGACGACCGGTGTTACGGCGGGGCCACCTCATTACTCGGTAGGGATCGATTCGGTGGTTCAGGGGTTCAAAGACATCCCACTACCCGTACCGATAGAGAAGGTTGAGATAACAAAGCTTTGGCATGCTATAGGTAGCTTCGTTGATTGGCCACGTGCGTGGGTCAAGTTGATTAATAAGGAGGTAAATTATTTATTTCTCAATTTTTTTAGTGTTAAATAACCGTTAGACACTCTGAAAATAAAACCGTCGAAATAGCAGGACTCCCCGACTCCCATCTCCGATGCCGAGGCAGCGGCGGCCTCAGCTGGTGCTCCTTGCGCTGCTCCGGTCTCTGGAGCGGCTGCCCGGGCAGCTCAAACCTCGGGAGCCGCTGCCCTGGCAGCTCCGAACTCTGCAGCCGCTGCCGTTGCTGCTCCGGCATTAGAATCACGCAACCTCGGGAGCGGCTGCAGTGGCTGAAGAAGCCCCGGCAGCCGGTTGCCGGGGATGCTGCAGCCTCGGCAGCCCCTGCTTTGGCTGCTGCACCCTTGGCAGGCGGCTGCCGGGGTTGCTGTGGCCTCGGCACGGGCTGCCTTCACTATTCCGGCAGCGGGGGCGGCTCCCTCGGGTGTTACGGTTTGGCGGAAGTTGCGTATTTTTTTTTAAAAAAAAATTTTAGCATTTTTTTTTTTTTTAAAAAAAAACTCGGCGGAATGGCTTTTCGCATGCCTATTTCCTTCATTTCTCAACTTATGAACTTATTCTTTCTTAAACTATATCATAATTACATATTTATAAGTGATGTGAGTTGAAATTGCATAAAAGAAGCAAAGTTCTAAGTTTTTGGGTCCATTTCATCAAAATAAAGCCATTTTGAGCCGAAATGACTACTCACTTGCCTATTTTCTTCATATCTCAACTTAAAAACTTATTTATTCTCAAAAAATCTCATAATTACATATTTATAAGTGATTTTCAGTTGAAATTACATAAAAGAAGCTAAGTTATAAGGGTTTTGGTCCAATTCATCAAAATAAAGCCATTTTGATCCAAAATGGCTTCTCACTTGCCTATTTTCTTCATTTCTCAACTCATCAACTTATTAATTCTCAAACCATATCATAATTACATATGTATAAGTGATTGTGAGTTGAAATTGCATAAAAGAAGCAAAGTTCTAAGTTTTTTGGCCCATTTCATCAAAATAAAGCCATTTTAAGCCAAAATGGCTACTTGCCTAAGTTCTTCATTTCTGAACTTATAAATTTATTCATTCTCTAACCATCTCATAATTACATATTTATAAGTGATTGTCAGTTGAAATTACATAAAAGAAGCTAAGTTCTAAGGTTTTGGGTCCAATTCATCAAAATAAAGCCATTTTGAGCCAAAATGGCTTCTCACTTGCCTATTTTCTTCATTTCTCAACTTATAAACTTATTCATTCTCAAACCATATCATAATTACATATTTATAAGTGATTGTGAGTTGAAATTTCATAAAAGAAGCAAATTTCTAAGTTTTTTGGCCCATTTCATCAAAATAAAGCCATTTTGAGCTAAAATGGCTACTCACTTGCCTATTTTCTTCATTTCTCAACTTATAAACTTATTTATTCTCAAACCATCTCATAATTACATATTTATAAGTGATTTTAAGTTGAAATTACATAAAAGAAGCTAAGTTCTAAGGTCTTTTGTCCAATTCATCAAAAAAAGCCATTTTGATCCAAAATGGCTTCTCACTTGCCTATTTTCTTCATTTCTCAACTTATCAAGTTATTCATTCTCAAACCAGCATATCATAATTACATATGTATAAGTGATTGTGAGTTGAAATTGCATAAAATAAGCAAAGTTCTATGTTTTTTGGCCCATTTCATCAAAATAAAGCCATTTTGAGCCAAAATGGCTACTTGCCTAATTTCTTCATTTCTCAACTTATAAACTTATTCATTCTCTAACCATCTCAGAATTACATATTTATAAGTGATTTTCATTTGAAATTACATAAAAGAAGCTATGTTCTAAGGTTTTGGGTCCAATTCATCAAAATAAAGCCATTTTGAGCCAAAATGGCTTCTCACTTGCCTATTTTCTTCATTTCTCAACTTATAAACTTATTCATTCTCAAAACATATCATAATTACATATTTATAAGTGATTTTGAGTTGAAATTTCATAAAAGAAGCAAAGTTCTTAGTTTTTGGGCCCATTTCATCAAAATAAAGCCATTTTGAGCTGAAATGGCTACTCACTTGCCTAATTTCTTCATTTCTCAACTTATAAATTTATTCATTCTCAAACCATCTTATAATTAGATATTTATAAGTGATTGTGAGTTGAAATTACATAAAATAAGCTAAGTTCTATGTTTTTGGGACCAATTCATCAAAATAAAGCCATTTTTAGCCAAAATGGCTTCTCATTTGCCTATTTTCTTCATTTCTCAACTTATATACTTATTCATTCTCAAACCATATCATAATTACATATTTATAAGTGATTGTGAGTTTAAATTACATAAAAGAAGCAAAGTTCTAAGTTTTTGGGCCCATTTCATCAAAATAAAGCCATTTTGAGCCAAAATAACTTATAATATGTCTATTTTCTTCATTTTCTCAACTTATAAACTTATTCTTTCTCAAACTATTTCAGATTTTGCATGGAAGCAAAACTTCAAAGAGAAAGAGGGTGGACAAGCTTAGAAGCATTGATCAACCTAAGAAGAAGCTAAGTGAACAAAGGTACAAGAGTGAACAAGCGTCGAAGTTGCACTCTTCGAAAGGTTCACCCATGCAACCTACACCACTAGTTGAAGACATTGTTCTTTAATCGCTCTCTGCCAACATGACCTTTCTTCACAACCGTGCTTGTCTTTTGGTCGATCCCATGGAAGTTGCACTTCCTAAGGCAATGTTCCACTGTGATGAGGATGCAGTTGCATGGACCAGCAAAAGAAGATGTGAAGGAATTTCTACGTGGTGCAAAGCTTAACATTTCCCTCATTCAAACATTCATGAGTTACTTCAATTCCCACATAACCTACACTTTTTTCAAGTTATTCAAATTTATGGTGATTATCCTACATGTGATTAATTATTCAATGTTCATGCACGCAGAGCACTACAGGAGCACTTAACTGAAACTGATTCTCCTTGTAAAGTTGGGTGGTTATGCCCCGAGCAGTTATCCACTACTAGAATAATAGGCAACCCCCATGACGTTTTGTACTATGTTGAGCAAAGTATCAAGGAATTAGCACGTGTGGGAGACAAGTTCATATTCGCCCCATGTTATAAAGAGTAAGTCTAACAACCATGTCAAATTCAATCGATTTGGCCTCATTATATGTTGACTCCTAAATATTAATTTTCTTGTCTATTGTGAACTTATGTAGGGAGCATTGGAGCCTCATGGTGATTTGTAATTCCAATAACACAATTTATCACCTTGATTCAGCTCGATCATCGGACAAGTGGCTCGTGAAGTCTATATTGCAAAAGTAAATATATTTAGCTACCTAGTGATGATTATTGCTAATAATAACTAATTTAGTAGTCATACGACTAATCAAATTTGAATGTACTTTATTTACTACAGTGTTATGAAGAAACTACATTGTCGTGCTCCAAAGGGTCCAACATGGAAGTCACCGTTGGTAATTTACATGATATTGTGATTATCTTCAAAATCTATGTTAGTAAATATTTGCTAATTTCCTTTGCATGTTTCACTAATGTGATTTTTTTTTCATATTCTAGTGTGCACAACAAGAAAATGGACTTGATTGTGCTTTGTATGTGATGAGATTCATGCTTGACATTGTGACTCATTGTATGGACACTCAACAGCTTGATGAGGTAAGTCCTAAAACTTAATGAAATGCTATATTGATGTGATTTCTAGCCTTAGACACCCAATATTACCCAACATTGACATGTTATGAGAAATAAAAAGGTCATTTGACAAGAAAGGTAGAAAATGGGCTGAATAGAAGTCATTTGGGCCATATTTGGGCCATTTTGTGTTAATATGCTCTTCTGATGTGATTTATTTCCTTATACACCTATAACTAGATAATATTGACATTTTATGAGATAAATAAAGTTCACTTAATAAGAAATGTAGGAAATGGGCAAATTAAAGTCATATAGGCCATATTCAGGCCATTTTGAGTAAAAAGCGTCTTAAACCTTAATAAAATGCTCTTTTGATTCAATTTTAGCGCTTAGACACATAAAACTAGGTGTCATTGACATGTTATGAGAAAGAAATAGTTCATTTGATAAGTAATGTAGGAAATGAGCTACATAAAAGTCATATAGGCCATATTTGGGCCATTTTGAGTAAAATGCGTTGTTAAACTTATTGAAATGATATATTGATGTGATTTTTAGCCTTATACACCTAATGTTACCCAACATTGACATGTTATGAGAATTAAAAAGGTGATTTGACAAGAAAGGTAGAAAATGGGCTGAATAGAAGTCATATGGGCCATATTTGGGCCATTTTGTGTAATATGCTCTTTTGATGTGATTTCTTTCCTTATACACCTATAACTAGATAATATTGACATGTCATGAGATAAATAAAGTTCATTTAATAAGAAATGTAGGAAATGGGCAAAGTAAAGTCATATAGGCCATATTTGGGCCATTTTGAGTAAAAAGCGTCTTAAACCTTAATAAAATGCTCTTTCGATTCAATTTTAGGGCTTAGACTCATAAAACTAGGTGTCATTGACATGTTATGAGAAAGAAATAGTTCATTTGATAAGTAATGTAGGAAATGGGATACATAGAAGTCATATAGGTAATATTTGATAAAATACATATTGTTTTGCCTAATTAATTAATTCTAACATAATTTTTTTGTATTTCAAGTTTTGCAAGGTCCAAAAGGATGGTCCGTTGACAATCAAGGAGCTTAATGAAGTTCGTGACATGTTGACGTCTTTTATCACCTTCAACATGTAAATGGCATTTTAATTGTAAATTTATGTTAACTTTTGAACTATATTATTATTCATTATATATTTACTTACTATCATTTGTATATATAACACTTTTTTTTATTGTATTTCATTTGGGAATATTTATATCTATATATATATATATATGAATTCTTGTTTTTAATATTATTTTTGTATTTTATTATAATATTTAATAATATTATTATTAGTAGTAATTATTAATAATAATATTATTAATTATTTTATTTAATATAATTGCTGGAATTACAGGTTATTATTATTTCTGGAAACAGGGTTTCTTTTTTTAAATATTATTGCACGAAAAATGGAAAAAATAAATATTGAGTAAAAAGGCACCGGTTAACCGGTGCCAAAACTAGCTACCACAAAAAAAGGCGGGAGACTATTTTAGGCACCAGTTAACTGGTGGCTAAAATAGTTAAAGGCACCGGTTAACCGGTGCCAAAACAAGTATAGGGCATCGATTTTGAACCGGTGCTAAAAAAGGGGGGTATTTGGCACCCCCCACATAGAAAGCGGTTCAAACCGGTGCCTTAGACCGGGTTTGAACCGCTGCCAAAGGGTATTTTTCACCTAGTGAATATTAATTCTGAGCTATAACGAAAAAGATATGAATGGAATACGAAATTCTATCCAAAACTAACACCCTTATACTATTTCGGCAAAAAATCTGTCCCAGCGCAAAACGACAAGTCTGTCGCCTGGCGCTGCTACATGTCATCTGGCGCTGACTCTTGTCGTTGGCGACAGGAGGTATTTTAATCGAAATAGGACTTGATTCGTTTTCGTACTATTATTTCTTTAGATAGGGGTCGTATCTCCTCGTTTTTAATCATCAACATTCACAATCATCATCTCTCTATTCTCTCTATCTAAAAGCTAGAAGCTTTCCTTCTCTTTCTATTCTTTTTCTAAACCTTCCCTTTTACAAAATTCCTCACTCATTAGTTCTAGAAACACCTAGCCAAGTTGGAAGTTGTGTTCGCCCTAGACGTGAAAGGTTGATAATTTCTGAGGGTTTGGTCCCAAATCCCTATTTCAATTATTTAATTTAATTGTTTGATTTATTATTTTCCTTGAAGTTACTAACGTGTGTACTTTGTTATTAGAAAGAGGTACGAGACATCGAAGTAAGTAATTTAATTGCTTCATTATTATAGAAATCATGCTTAGATTATTTTGTTGATTCCTAGTATCATGTTAGGATGTTTTATTGCTTCCCACTATCATGTTTAGGGTTATCTAATATTTCTAATATTATTATGATGTTCCCTATTTCTTTCCTAATATGATGTTAGTGCCATGTTAGGGCTAATTGATCTTTAATGTTTAATGACATGCTATGGTTTATTTTTAATCTTGTTAGTATCATGCCTAGGATCTTGCTAATATTATTATGGTTTGAGATTGAGAATATTATTATTATGATGATGATTATCATGTTTCTTGATATATATTTATTGTTATTTCTTGATCACGCCTTTTATGCATGTTTAAAGCGATTTTGTACTTGTAATCACGCTTAATAAGATAATTAATAATCTTGTTTAGGCTAATATGATTATAATTCAAGTGATCGCCAATAATAGATTTGTTTGTGCATTAATATTCAACCAACATAGATTAAATAGGTTTAAGGTTAACTTATTGATTGCATGTTAGTCAGAAAGCGCACATGAATACAAGAAGAATAAAGTAGAGGCCTATTTTTAGGGCAGGTTCAATCTCTTTTAGGTTGGATTTGTACCTTCATCCCCGAACTCCCAGCCATGGTTCCAGACCTATTGGAGTTAACGATCTCCTGGATCATTAAGGGGTGTAATCTTCACCATGTGAACGGTTTACAAGTTCCTAAAACTTGTTGGCGACTTTTTTACTCTAGCTTCCTTCCCTTTGGACGCCACCATGCTTAAGTGTATGATCGCAGTGGGTGTCAAGTGTGGGATGACTTGAAATATTCCCTATAGTTTTTTTGCGACTCCACCGGGGAGGATTTCTATTTTAATTCCTAAAATTTATTTTGGCAATGATTTAGAATGAGCGGATGAGACTCAAAAAGTTCTAAGTATTTCATGTGCGTAATTTTGATTAACATTATTGGCATAAGCATTAAAAGGTTCTCATTGAAAAGACCATCCATAATGAGTCAAAAATGTAGGATTTTTACACGTAAGAATCTAGGGAAATATCTTTCACAACTAAAGTTGAAATAATGCTACGAAAAAATTGGAAAATTCAAAAACAGAAAGCTGCCGAGGCATGTAGAATTAACGTTGAGAAAACAATGTCAGCGCCTAACGATGGCGTTGTCGCCTGGCGACACTTGTCGTCTGGGGACAGTGCCAGCGTTTGGCGGCGACGCTGTTTTCTTGCGCCAAATTCTTCCACTACCGAGCAAGAAATGTACCTTCTTGTTTCGACTAGTTTACTAGTACTGTTTGCTCGGTTTTAGTTTCTGATTGAGTTTTTCCCTTTTTTCTAAAACCCATATGTGTTCTACATATCGCCATAACCCTCTGGGAATTCACGTTCCATCTACCCAATCGAACGCTCCTGGCAACGAAGGGTACATCCGTGTTTGTTGAATTAATGACTAAAGGACTTTTCTTTATTAAATAATTAATTTAAACTAATAAATATGTCTAAAATCGTGTCATAGTTCCTTTGAGTCAACTCGGATTTTTATTCCAGTATACTGCACAAGCGTCAACTTGTTTTGGTCATAGCCGGAGTTCTAGAAAGAGTTACGAGTCGTACAACATATGGATCTGTAGCCCGAGTTTTTTTATTTAATTTGGCGTTAGTTTCGTCCCACTCAGAGTCACAGATAAAAATTTATGACTAAAATACTACAACATGTCCAGTTTAGTGCACATACATGAGGTCTTAACTTAGTTTTTGTTCGAGTCTAGTCACAAAGTCTAGTCACATGGTTATGACACAAGTCTTAACATGTCACCTACACTCATTAGTTTAGCACACACTTTGTGAATATGTCACCATGACCATGTCTTAGGTTCATGCATGAGTCGATCTTTCCATCATTTGAGTTAGGGGTTCCACTTTATTCCTAAATTCTTTCATATCTCTCCATCTACTTCATTTTTCCATTCTCTACATACTTTGTCCATACCTATCATTCTCCCCTTTCTTTCATGACCTCTTCCCATCCATTGCATGTTCAATAGAGCTTAAGTCAAAAATGAAAAACTTACCCCTAATTTCCCTTTCCACGGCACTTGGTCAAGGAGGGAAGGGCGATTAATCAAGGACAACACCTTTGTTCAAGTGCTACTTTTTGACAAATCAATTAGTCGAAAAAGAAAAGCTAAGAAGATAATGGCGTCTCAGGAAGAAGTTAATGAACTAAAGAAGGATGTGGCCAACCTAACTGAATTAATGAAGGGTATAGCTCTTCAAGTCAATGACCTTGTAAGGCAACAACAAATGGAGCTCATGCAAGAAAGCCTGATAAAAATATCCAATGACTACAGATTCCAGGGCATTAGCTCACAAGGGGTCTTAGTGGACAAGGAACTTCTTCCATAGAAGTTCAATGCCACTGCCATCCCTAATTTCAAGGCAACAAATATCCTTACTTCCACTTAAGAGCGTTCGAGACAATAATGAACATTAAGGGGATAGATAAGAAAATTTTTCATACATTGTTTTCTTTATCACTTGAAACCGTTTGTCAACAATGGTTCTTTTCTCTTGATACAGAGAAAACCTCTACTTGGGATGATATTGTAAATGCTTTCATCGATAAATGTAAATGTAATATTCAAGTCGAAACCGACTATAGACAACTTGAGATGATAAGACAAAAAAAGAATGAAGGCTTTACTTCTTTCTTTAATAAGTGGAGGGAAACTTCCGCTAGGATGATTGAGGTGCCCACCGAAAAAGAATCTGTAAGGATGTTCAGCAAGAACCTTCAAGACAAGTATTCGAAGCATTTGAAATATCAACACAACTTGAATACTTTCAAGACCGTCTATGACAAATGAATTGAAATAGAAGATGAACTTGCAAAGCAAAAAGCTCCTAACAATAGCAACAACAGTGGCTGGAAAGGAAAGAAGAACGATAATCCTTCTTTTTCCGAAAACGCTCGCTCTAGTAACAATGTTAGTACCTTTGATCTCAATGAAGTCTTAGCCATGGAAACTAAGGAAAGATTTCACTCCTATTTGGATGAACTATGATATTGCCTTCGATTGACTCCATGCCAAGGGACTCATTACTCCCATTAGACCTATTCAAGATCCCGCACCTGAGAAGAGATTACCTAGTTGGAACCCAGATGCACATTTCAAGTACCATCAAGGTAGGGGTTATACTACTGAGAGCTGTTAGAAGCTAAATGAGGTCATCCAATACTTGATCGATAATAACAAGCTTCCCATACCTCCAGCTAGCAAGAAGACCGAGTGATAATAAGAGCGCAAGACACGAGGCGAGCTTCAACGACAAGATTTGGTGACCTCTTTTTCTATCTTTTTTTTTATTCCTTTCCCCAATAAGTCTAGCATAGGCACCTTTTATTTTCCTTAGATCTTATTTTATAGGGGTTTTCCTTTTTACCTTTTAATTAAAATGAGCATTTCTTTTCTTGCATATGATTATTTCATTGCATTCTTACAAAAAAAAGAAAAATCCATGTTGAACTAAGCACAAGGTATACCAATGATTTGAGGCACCCTGTGTAGCCTATCATATCATCTTCACCCTTTCAAATATACATATTTTTTTGATAAACCACTTTGAGCCTCACCTAACGACAGACCTTTCTTTTTTTTTTCGACCCATATCTACCTAACTAAAGATGGGCAACGGACGGTGCCATGCCGCCGCGGGCTGTGCCTAGCCGTGCAGCGGTGGTGGGCGTGTTGTGCCATGTCGTGCTTAAATTTGGCACACCCTAGCCCACGGCAAGGCACGGTCCACGTGCTTGGCGAGCCGGGCCACGGGCCAAACCATGCCATTTTTTTTTCTTTTTGTTTTTAAAAAAAACGTAAATAAAAAACAATATATATATTTTAATACAACTTAATTTTATATAAATAATGTTATTAATTTATGTTAATGTTAATATATTTTGTTTTGAACAACTTTATTTTAATTATGGTTATATAAATTATTTATCTAATTATGTTTAAGTTTATAAAAATAATTTTATTAATTTAGCAAAAAACAACAATACATATAATAAAAAAAACTTACGAGTGTCGTGCAGGGCCGTGCCACATGCCGTGCCCTCATGCCACGTGTCGTGCCATCGTGCCGACCCACGGGCCGGCCATTGTGCCTCGTGCCGCGCCCGTGCCGATTCCCTGATTTTTGTTCAAGGCATGGTCCACGGCCCACAGGTGGGCCGCCGTGCCAGAATCGTGCCGCCCGCGTGCCGGCATGGCCCGTGCCCATCTTTATACCTAACCTTGGGATGGGATAGTGTGCAATTCACGCAGTTTTCAAAGAATAAAAGCTTGAGTGATTTTATGAAAAATTCAAAAGAATAAAATAACAATAAAAATTGCAAAAGGGCAAGTGTTTCAATGTCATTGATATGAACATGTCTTTGATATGAACACGTCTCAAATTACGTCTCTTATCAAGTGCTCGGTACCGTGCCTGAGAAACATGAATGCCAAGTGTAAGGAGGGTGATCCCATCGTAGGGGGTCCTTCCTTAGATGCCCATGGCCATTTAAAAGCCTAGGATTTTACACTTGTTAAGGTGTATTAGGATTTGAATTCCTGACTATTTGGGAGACCTTGTATTAGAAATGATATTCTCATCACACTTTTTTGTAAGAAACAAGTCGGAGTCGCTAATGAGTTTTAGGAAAACTCATAAACCTTGTTCATGCCTTTCTCCCAACTAGAGTTCAAGGGATAATTAGCACGAATAGTAAGTTTACCCATGCCCAAATCGGTCTACATAAACCAGAAATGAGTTCGGGAGCGAGGGTACTAAGATAACGTTCCCTTTAGAGGGGAATCACTATCTTAGCCCTAGTACGGCCTCTACTAGCTCTTCCTTTTCCACAATTTCATTACCAAACAATATATTCAACGTGATACCTAAAGAATAAGTTAGTTGATTTTATTTACAAGCATTAATTATGTAGGAAATACATTGCAAAAGTCGTTGTCCTTTGTTTAATCAATATTCGTGAAAAGAACAAAATAAACAATATTCGCCTTGTCTTAAGTGATAAAACAACAATTAATTATCAAATTCTATTCTTGATTAACAAAAAAATACTATGTGAATTAATTAATTAAAAGTTTGTTTAAAGTTATCAAACAACATTATTTATTCAATTAAAGTTATTTAAACAATAAAGGAAAAGTGATTCATCTAAGTGCTCAGGAAACTAACCATTCTTCTTTTATGTTAAATCTCCGTTTAATGTGTTAATGGACTTTCTTTCTTCTTCGTACCTCCAAGGACTTCAATGGATTCAATTAGGGTTGGAAATTATTTGGGAAGAGAGAAGAAAAAGTAGTATGATAGTAAGAGAAGTTGAGAGATTAGGGTTTTAAGAATACTAGGGTTTTTAATTCTGATTTTTCTGTCCCCGTAATGCTGAACGAAGACCCCTATTTATAGGCGTAGGAATATAGGTTTAGGGTTTTAGAGCCGTGACTTCAGGTGGAGCGCGCAACTCTCTGAGTCACGTTGGGTGCCGCGCGCATCTCAATGAGTCACGATGTAGGGAATAATTTCAAGCTTTAATCCCACTAGCTTGAACCCCACTGTGATCATACACTAAAGTACAGTGGCGTCCAAAAGGGAAGAAGATAGAGCAAAAAAGTCGCCAACAAGTTTTTTAAGGAACTTGTAAACCATTCATAGGATGAAGGTTACACCCCTTAACGATCCAAGAGATCGTCAACTCCATAAGGTCTAGAACCAAATAAGGGTTCGGGGATGATGGTACAAATCCAACCTAAAAGAGATTGAACCTGCCCTAATAATAGGCCTCTACTTTATTCTGATCGTATTCATGTGCGCTTTCTGACTAACATGCAATCAATAGGATTACCCTAAATCTGTTTATCTATGTTGGTTGAATTTAATGCACAAATAAACTATTATTGGCGATCACTTGAATTATAATCACAATTACCCTAAACAAGATTATTAATTATCTTATTAAGCGTGATTACAAGTACCTATTCCCTTTAAACATGCATAAAAGGTGTGATCAAGCAATAACAATAACAATCAAGCAACAATAATAATAAATAAATAATAATTATCATCAAGATAATAATAATCATAAAAATAATAATCATGTTAATCATAATAATAATCATAACAATAATAAAATTATAATCATAAATCATGTTAAAGCATAATAAAAATAGCAAGATCCTAGGCATGATACTAACAAGATTAATAACAAACCCTAGCATGTCACTAAGCAATAAAAATCAAATCTTTAACCCTAACATGATACTAACAATCATAAATATTAGGAAGAACATAGGAAGCATCGTAACAATCATATTTGATATTAAAATTACCCTAGACATGATACTAGGAATATCATAATAACAATTTAAACATGATTTCTACATCATAATATCAATTAAAATCATTAAAGTACTTACTTTGATGCCTTGTACCTCTTTCTAATAACAAAATACACACGTTAGTAACTTCAAGGAAAATAATAAACAAAACAATTAAATTAAATAATTGAAAAAGGGATTTGGGACCAAACCCTCAAAAATTAAACCTTTCAAGTCTAGGGAGAAGGCAACTTCGAATATGGCTAGGTGTTTCTAGATCTTGCGAATGCGGAATTTTGTATAAGAAAACAAAGTTTAGAAGAAAAGAAAAAGATGAATGATTAAGAGAATGCTAAAGAATTAATGATTGCGAATGAAAACTGATTGTTGATGAATGAAAACCGAGTTTTTAATACGTTATTTATAGAGAAAATCATCCAAAAAGATAAAATAAACAAAACAGAGTCTGTCGCACAAAAAACAGAGTTGGCGCAAACCCTGGCTTACTGGCGCTAGGCACCAACACTGGCGCCAGGCGCCAATGGCTAGCGCCAGGCGCCAGACCTGGTTCCAGGCGCCAAAGCCTGGGGTCAGGCGCCAAGCCTATTTTCAACGCGTTTTCGAAAATCAGATAAATTTGCCGTACTGGAGGATAAAATCATATAATTTCCTAGAAAATGCTATTTGATTTTAATTAAAACTCTGAAAAGTCAACAAGTCAATTTATCAATGCTAATTGAATTAGGAATGAAAAGAACCTTCTAGAAGAATCTAGAAGACCAAAACCATTCCTAATTGCATTAGGAATGATAAATCATATTAGGCCCTCCCCTAGATCATTGGGCCGCATATAAGGCTCAAACCGGGTCCAATTTAGTAAATTGGCCATAATTTCCTCAATATTCATCGGAATTGGGCTTATAATATATCGTTGGAAAGCTCTTGTCAAGCCCCATCCAACTACACTATTATTGGACCCATATCATGTACCAACCAAACTGGATTGGCTGTTTTCTTAAAATAAGTTTTCAAAAACAGAGAGAAGAGAAAAGAAATTAAAACTTTCCGCAACACTAGACTTTCCACACTTTCACTTCATTCGATTATGATTCTTCTTGAAAGGTACTCATCACTGGGTTTGGTTTTGGGGAGACACAAATGGGTGTCTACAGAAGCCCCCACTTTGACTGAGTTTGGAGAAACGCAAGTTTCGAAAACAAAAGTCAAAGTATCGACAGGGACGGAGAATGATTCAAAACGTTCTGCGATCCTAAACCAATCTTGTAACGCCGATGCCTGCAAACTAACGTTAGTTAAACAGATAAAAGAGTTGAGAAACGCGTATCTTGCACCGTCGAGCACACGTCTCTGAAAGTAACCGATTGTTTTTATGACCTCCTACAAGGTAGAGAATGTCATCCCGCTTGAAAACCGCTACGCCTGTAACTGCTTCCAATATAGAAGATTGCTTCGCCTGAAACGATCCTCTTCTGCTTTGACAATATTCCACATCCAAGGGAATACTATCGAAGATTGCTTCTCTTGAAACAATCCTCATCCGCATTGATAATATTCCATGTCTAAGGGAATACTCTCTTGGAACGCCACCTTGCTGTTTCGATGTTCACTCGTGTCTGAACAAAGAGCTTCTTTTGGATATGTTCACGCGTCTCTGAACAAAGAGCTTCTTTTTGATATGACTCCAATTTTCGCTGTGATAGTCTTCGAAAAGATCACTGCTTTTATCCTTAATGCTGCTATGCCAGTACGTCGGCGCTTTGCTGCTTGTGAACCAGTGTGTCGGTGCTTTTGCTGTGATGACAATCCTCTTTTCTTTGGGAATAGTTGCCAACATAACTCTTGTATGATGTATGACAATCCGATTTAGGGAAAGTTGTCAATGCTTCGTAAAAATCCATCCTTGGAAATGTTGCCACAATGATGCGACAATCCGTATCTAGGAAAATTTGCCAAAATCCAATTTTTGGAAAAGTTGCCAATGCTTCGTAACAATCTTTCATAAGAACTTTGCTACGATCGACAATCCACATCTTGGAATATAACTCTTGAAAGCAATCCACCTTGGAAATTTGCCAACGCTATGCGACAATCCTTTTAGGAAAATATTGCCACAATTGACAATCCGCGCCTTGGAACATTTGCGAAAAAGAGTCGATCGACAATCCACTTCGGGAAAATTTGCCACTTATTAAAATGAATGAAAATCCACGTTGAGGAACCTTTGCCGATATTTATGCTGAATAGAAACTTACAACAATCCTTTGAGAAATTTTTGCCATAGGGAACTGGGTGTATGACAATTCAATCTCGGAAAACTTGCCGACGATCTATGAATGTATGACAATCCGAACTTGGAAAAACTTGCCAATAAAGAAGGAGCACGACAATCCATTCTTGGAAACCTTGCCAGAGATGACAATCCAATCTTGGAAAAATTGTCGTTTAAGAAGAATGCACGACAATCCATTTTTGGAAATATTGTCAGTTGGGGATGACAATCCAATTTTTGTAAAACTTTGTCGTTCAATAAGAATGCGCGACAATCCATATTTGGAAATATTGTCGTTTAAGTGCTTGCTTTTGGACCGATTGTAATGAGCCAGTGTTTTAGGCGCTTAAGCTAAGTGAGACGATTTTTTGTCAGGTCAATCACTTACTACGATTGTAATCGAGCCGACTACTAATCATGTCAAATTGCTTATAGGGGCTACCTGGCGTACCAAGGAACCCGAAATTGCTGCATGAGGTCAAAATCACCTTTCTGAGAGGCTTCAAGCTCTGTCGTTGCTGAGATATTTCTGGCGCCAGGCGCTGGAGTAGGGTCTTCCCTGTTCTTCTGCACCTGTATTTATTTTGACTATAGAACTTTGTCAATCTCTTTAGCCATCTTAGGGTTGACCTAAGGCTTAAAATTATCTTAGGGTTGACCTAAGGTTTAATGTTGCTTGACTCATCGACTTAACATGACTCAAGGTATAAACTTGACTCGCTGATTGACTGACTCGAGGTTGACTCGACTCAAAGTGAAATGACACATGTGTTAGACTCATGACCCGTGTGTGCATAGTGTTGATTATGCGACTCGAAAATGCAAAAAAGCAAAAATTTTCCGTCATTTTTGTGGAGGGTACCGACTTTCTCCCGAAAAAGAAAGACATGAAAAAAGAAAATCAAAAGTTTGAAGATGCATGTTGAATGAGCTTAGTCAGATGTTGTTTGATATTGTCTCTCAAGGTGCAAGGATTAATCCATCCTAGGCTATCTCAATGGTTGACTCAATGATGAAAGTATTTGGGTAACTTAGGCACGGAGGCTAAGCACTTCGTACTTTGTGATGCAATGATGAGTGATGTTGATATGACAAGGCATGCTTCAACGGTGTATTAAGATTTCATGACAAAGGGTTCCTAAGGGAAGTATATTTGGTCATGTATCTGTGCGGTGTGTGAAAGTGACACTAAAGTTAGGCCGCAAGGGCTAAGTGTGTGGAAAAATATATTGAAAAGAGTCAAATGGTGGTGACTCTTAGGCTAGGTAAGCTAATGATGTAGGGATCAAGCCCCCAAGTCTAGCTCTAAGTGAATAGGGATGAGCATTGGAGATCCCTTGATATGATCATGGTGTAAGTGTGTGAATGTGAATATGAATGCATGTTTATTACGGCTGCACCTCAATGTGAGGTTTCCTACGTATCCGTTAATTATCAGGCCGAACGTAGCTCTAGCCGAACCTCACACAAGTGTGTGTATACCTCAAAAAGATCTTTTTAAGGGTTGTAACGTGGTTAGGCTAAAGGTTGAAGAAGAAGGGGATAAAAGGCTCAAGACCCTAGATAAGCCCCCAAGGCGTGCAACTTTGCTTTTTGGAATATTTATATTTTTATGCTTGAGGTTTTCTACTCTTTTTTAGCTCTTTCTTTTGTTTTAGCATCTATTTTATTTTTATAAGCGTAGGCAATCCCAATCATGCGGTCTATCACTCACTTGGAATTCATGTTTCTCAGGCACGGTACCGAGCACTCGATAAAAGACGCAATCTGAGACGTGTTCTTATCGAAGATATTTTCATATCAAAGACATTGGAACACTTGCCCTTTTGTACACTTTTATTTATTTTTGCTTTTGCTTATTTTTGCTATTTTAATTTTTTTGAATCGCTCAAGCCCTTTTTTTAGAATTGCATAAATTGCACATCATCCCATCCCAAGGTTAGGTAGATGTAGGTTGAAAGAAGAAGGGTCTATCGTTAGACGAGGCTCAAAGTGGTTTATGAAGAAAGGATTGTAAATTTGAAAGGTTAAAGGAGATATGACGTGGCTACAAGGTGTGCCTCAAATCATTGGTATACCTTGTGCTTAATTCGACATGGATTTTTTTTTTATGCAATAAAATGAAATGATCATATATGAGGAAATAAATGCTCATTTTATTAAAAGAAAATAAATAATGATCCTACAAAATAAATCTAAGGAGAATAAAAAGGGTGCCTATGCTAGACTTATTGGGGAAAGGGTAAATAAAAAAGAAATAGAAAAAAGAGGTCGCGAAATCTTGTCGTTGAAGCTCGCCTCTTGTCTTGTGTTGTTTCCTTTATCATCACTCGCTCTTCTTGTTAACTGGAGGTATGGGAAGCTTGTTATTATCAATCAAATGTTGGATAGCCTCCTTTAGCTTCCAACAGCTCTCAGTAGCATGACCCCTACCTTGATGGTACATGCAGTGTTCGTCTGGATTCCAACTAGGCAATCTCTATTCAGGTGCGGGATCTTGAATAGGTCCAATGGGAGTAATGAGTCCTTTGGCATGGAGTCGATCGGAGGCAGTATCGTAGCTCATCCCAATGGGGGTGAAGTCTTTCCTTAGTTGCTTCTTAGATCCTTTGTTATCTATGGCTAAAACTTTACTGAGATCAAAGGTACTAACATTGTTACTAGAGTGGGCGTTTTCGGAAGAAGAAGGATTGTCGTTCTTCTTTCCTTTCCAGCCACCGTGGTTACTCTTGTTAGTAGCTTTTTGCTTTGCGAGGTTATCTTCGATTTCAATTCCGATGTCATAAACGGCCTTGAAAGTATTCAAATTGTGTTGATATTTTAAATGTTTCAAATACTTCTCTTGGAGATTCTTGATAAACATCCTCACAGACTCCTTTTCGGTGGGGACCTCAATCATCTTAGCGGAAGTTTCCCTCCATTTATTAAAGAAAGAAGTAAAACCTTCATTCTCTTTTTGTCTTAGCATCTCAAGTTGTCTATGGTCGAATTCAACTTGGATATTGCACTTGTACCTATCAACGAAAGCGGTTACTATCGATTCCCATGTAGAGGTTTTCTCTTTATCAAGGGAGAAGTACCATTGTTGGCAAACGGTTTCAAGAGATAGTGAGAACAGAGAGGGGAAAACCTTCTTATCAATACCCTTAATACTCATTATGGTTTCGAATGCTCTTAAATGAAAATAAGGGTTGTCAGTTGCTCTGAATTTTGGGATGTCGGTGGCGTTGAACTTATGCGGAAGATGTTCCTTGTCCAGCGAGACCCCTTGTGAACTCATGCCCTGAAATTTATAGTCACTAGATAGCTTCCTCAAAATTTCTTGCATGAGGTTCATTTGTTGTTGCTTCACGGGATCATCGACCTTGAGGGTGAGTAGCTTCAGTGTTTCAGTCATGGTAACTAGTTGGTTCCTTAGCTCATTGACTTATTCTTGAGTTGCCATTATCTTTTTAGCCTTCCTCTTTTGACGAATCGGTTTATCGAAAAGTGAAACTTGAATAAAGAGGTTGTCCTTGATTAATCGCCCTTCTCTCCTCGACCAAGTACTGTGGAAAAGGAATTCGGGGATATTCATTGTTACTTATTTAACTCAAACTTTATTCAACATGCAATGGGTGGAGGAAGTGAAAAAAAATGGAATAGAATATGAAGGAAAAATGATGGAGATGGAGGGATATGAAGAATTAGAAATAGAATATACCCCCAACTTAAATGACGGAAAAGACCGACTCATGCATGAACCTAAGACATGGTCATGGTGATGTATACTCAAAGTGTGTGCTAAGACTAGTGAGTGTAGGTGACATGTTAAGACTCGTGTCATGACCATGTGGCTAGACTATGTGACTAGAGTCAAGCAAAGACTAAGTTAAGACTTCACGTATATGCATTAAACTTGACAAACTGTGGTATTTTAGTCATAACTTTTTATCTGCGACTCTGATTGGGATGAAACTAACTCCAAATTAAAGATACAACTCAGGGCTACAGATCCATAGGTTGTACGACTCGTAGTTCTTCCTAGAACTCCGGCTATGACCAAAATAAGTTGACGCTTGTGCAGTATACGGGAATAAAAATCCGGGTTGACTTAAAGGAACTATGACTCGATTTTATGTTTATTTATTAGCTCAAATTAATTAATTAATTAATTAATTAAACAAAGTCCTTTAGTCATTAATCAGTTTATTTAGTCTTAACACAAGTCAAACAAACGGTTAGGAAAAATCACATAGAGTATGCACAACAAATAATGCACAATTAGTCAAGTAGGCACAATATGATGCAATGAGTTTGCAACCTAACCATGGCTCTAGTTCTCTAAGTTCGGGATATGATTTAGTCAATAGAGGGTCCATGGTTAACTGTCCGGATGCACCACGCGGAAGCCTAACCGTGAAGGGTTGGCGCGAGTGGATGGGACACCACGAGCTTTTAGAAAAACTCGCTTCCATGGTTTGGTGAATTCAACATCTCGGATGTACCCTTTGTTGCACGGAGCGTTCAATCGGGTAGATGGAGCATGAATTTCCAGAGGGTTATGTCCATATGTAGAACACATATGGGTTTCAGAAAAGTGAGAAAAAATTCAATCAGGAAGTAGGATCGAGCAAACAATACGAAAAACCGGTCGAAATTAGAACGCATATTTCTGGCTCGGTATTGGGGGAAATTGGCGCCAGCAAACAGAGACTGGCGCCAGCTTTTAATTGTAGCGCCTGGTGCCAATACTGGCGTCTGGCGCTACAACTAAAATACTGGCGCCAAGCTCTGGCCCCTGACGCTACTTCCCACATGCCTCAGCAGCTTTCTGTGCTCGATAAAATTTTCCAATTTCGCGCGTTGTTATTTCGGTCCTAGTTGTGAAAGACATTCCTCAAATTTCCTACGTGTAAAATCCTATGTTTTTAACTCATTACGGATGGTCTTTCCAATGAGATCTTTTTTATGCATATGACAATAATGTTAATCAAAATTACGCACATGAAGTACTTAGAACTTTTCGAGTCTCATCCACTCATTCTAAATCATTGGCGAAACAAATTCAGGAATTAAAATAGAAATCCTCCCCAGCGGAGTCGCCAAAAACAGTAGGGAATAATTTCAATTTTTAATCCCACTAGCTTGAACCCCACTGTGATCATACACTAAAGTACGGTGGCGTCCAAAAGGGAAGAAGATAGAGCAAAAGAGTCGCCAACAAGTTTTTTTAGGAACTTGTAAACCATTCATAGGATGAAGGTTACACCCCTTAATGATCCAAGAGATCGTCAACTCCATTAGGTCTAGAACCAAATAAGGGTTCGGGGATGATGGTACAAATCCAACCTAAAAGAGATTGAACCTGCCCTAATAATAGGCCTCTACTTTATTCTGATCGTATTCATGTGCGCTTTCTGACTAACATGCAATCAATAGGATTACCCTAAATCTGTTTATCTATGTTGGTTGAATTTAATGCACAAATAAACTATTATTGGCGATCACTTGAATTATAATCACAATTACCCTAAACAAGATTATTAATTATCTTGTTAAGCGTGATTACAAGTACATATTCCCTTTAAACATGCATAAAAGGTGTGATCAAGCAATAACAATAAAAATCAAGCAACAATAATAATAAATAAATAATAATTATCATCAAGATAATAATAATCATAAAAATAATAATCATGTTAATCATAATAATAATCATAACAATAATAAAATTATAATCATAAATCATGTTAAAGCATAATAAAAATAGCAAGATCCTAGGCATGATACTAACAAGATTAATAACAAACCCTAGCATGTCACTAAGCAATAAAAATCAAATCTTTAACCCTAACATGATACTAACAATCATAAATATTAGGAAGAACATAGGAAGCATCGTAACAATCATATTTGATATTAAAATTACCCTAGACATGATACTAGGAATATCATAATAACAATTTAAACATGATTTCTACATCATAATATCAATTAAAACCATTAAAGTACTTACTTTGATGCCTCGTACCTCTTTCTAATAACAAAATACACACGTTAGTAACTTCAAGGAAAATAATAAACAAAACAATTAAATTAAATAATTGAAAAAGGGATTTGGGACCAAACCCTCGGAAATTAAACCTTTCACGTCTAGGGAGAAGGCAACTTCGAATATGGCTAGGTGTTTCTAGATCTTGCGAATGAGGAATTTTGTATAAGAAAACAAAGTTTAGAAGAAAAGAAAAAGATGAATGATTAAGAGAATGCTAAAGAATTAATGATTGCAAATGAAAACTGATTGTTGATGAATGAAAACCGAGTTTTTAATACGTTATTTATAGAGAAAATCATCCAAAAAGATAAAATAAACAAAACAGAGTCTGTCGCACAAAAAACAGAGTTGGCGCAAACCCTGGCTTACTGGCGCTAGGCACCAACACTGGCGCTAGGCGCCAATGGCTAGCGCCAGACCTGGTTCCAGGCGCCAAAGCCTGGGGTCAGGCGCCAAGCCTATTTTCAACGCGTTTTCGAAAATCAGATAAATTTGCCGTACTGGAGGATAAAATCATATAATTTCCTCGAAAATGCTATTTGATTTTAATTAAAACTTTGAAAAGTCAACAAGTCAATTTATCAATGCTAATTGAATTAGGAATGAAAAGAAACTTCTAGAAGAATCTAGAAGACCAAAACCATTCCTAATTGCATTAGGAATGATAAATCATATTAGGCCCTCCCCTAGATCATTGGGCCGCATATAAGGCTCAAACCGGGTCCAGTTTAGTAAATTGGCCATAATTTCCTCAATATTCATCGGAATTGGGCTTATAATATATCGTTGGAAAGCTCTTGTCAAGCCCCATCCAAATACACTATTATTGGACCCATATCATGGACCAACCAAACAGGATTGGCTGTTTTCTTAAAATAAGTTTTCAAAAACAGAGAGAAGAGAAAAGAAATTAAACTTTTCGCAACACTAGACTTTCCACACTTTCACTTCATTCGATTATGATTCGTCGTGAAAGGTACTCATCACTGGGTTTGGTTTTGGGTAGACACAAATGGGTGTCTACACACGCGCGCCAGGCGTACGCAACTGATTGAGTTGCACTGGTTTGCGGTTTGCCTTATACGAAAGTGTGTTTTTAAAACTTCCATAACTTTTGATTGCATAGTCGGACTAAGGCGTGTGAGATATCATTGGAAATATCTGAATGTCTTCTTTCCAATGCCATTAGAATCAGGCTAAAATATGTTATGGAACAAAGGTTATGGCCGTTAGAGTGCAAGGGTGTCGGTTTTAGGACCCGGTTTAGTGTTTTTATCATAACTTCTTCGTTTTGGCTCGGAATTGGGCTTATAATATACCGTTGGAAATATTTTTGAAAGGTCTATCCATATGTATAGGTCTTGTATGGTAATTTTATGGTTTGTTTATCTGTTTTTCTCGGTTTTCAACAATGTAGGTTTCATTGGATCCAATCATTGCATTTGCTGCATTTGGGTCCGTTATTAATCAAGTTTAAACATGTATGAACATGTTTTAGGCCTAATTAGTAATTAGACAAGGCTCTAATATTAGTCTCAAATATGGGTTTCAACTTACTTCATAATGCATTTCGTAGTCCATAAACACCTCAACTTTGATTTAACATGAAGAACGGATTTTTGTAAGATCATCGCACTTCCTTTCGGGGTAAGAGGCCAAAAGTAGGTGTCTACACCAAGTGAGTGATTGAACGCATGATTGGGATTGCCCAAACTTATCAAAAAAGGTTCAAAATAAAAAAAATGCAAAAGCAAAAAAAAAAAAAAAAAGAGCAAAAATAAAAAAAGAAAGAGCTCAAAAGTGAGAAACCTGAAGCATAATAATACAAAGATTCAAAAGCAAGGTTGCACACCTTGGGGGCTTATCTAGGGTATTGAGCCTTTATCCTTTTTTTCTTCAACCTTTAGCCTAACCACGTTACAACCCTTAAAAGACCTCTTTAAGGTATACACATACTTGTGTGAGGTTCGGCTAGAGCTATGTTCGGCCTGATTCCTAACGGATACGTAGGCAACCTCACAATGGGGTGCGACCGTAATAAAAATGCATTCATATTTACGTTCATAATTAATCATATCAAGGGATATCCAATGCTCATCCTTATTCATGTAGAGCTAGACTTAGGGGCTTGATCCCTACATCATTAGCTTACCTAGCCTAAAAAGTCACCATTTTTTGGCTCTTCTCATAATACTTTCCCATACACTAGGCCTTTGCAGCCTAGCTTTAGTGTCACTTTTACACACTGCTCGGATACATGACCAAATAGTAATTCCTTTAGGAACCTTTTGTTACAAAATCTTAACATAACGTGGAAGCATACCTTGTCATCATTACATCACGAAGTATGAAGTGCTTAGATTCCATGCTTAAGTTACCTAAATACTTTCATCCAAAATTAACAATGGAGATAGCCTAGGATGTTACAATCTTTGCGCCCTAAGATACGACGTTGATCCATACATTTGTTTAAGCTCATTCGATAAGCATTGTAACACTTCACTTCCTGTCTTTTTGCGTCTTTCTTTTTCGGGAGAAAGTCGGTACCCTCCACAAAAATTACTGATTTTTTTTGTTTTTCTGGGTTTTCGAGTCGAATGCACACATAAGTCATGCACATATCGAGTCTCATGAGTCAATACTTTGCACAAACAAGTCACAATCGAGTTGAGTCGACCTCGAGTCGGTCAATCGTATTAAGTCAAGTTTACACCTTGAGTCATGTCAAGCCATGTGTGTCAAAACGCTTTGAGTCGAGTCATGACAAGTTATATGTGTTAAAAACACATTAAGTATTATGTAATGAGTCAAGAAACACTAAGCCTTAGGTCAACCCCTAAAGAAAAGATGAGCAAAGTCCTATAGTCCAAAATATAAATGCAGGTACAAAAACATTTGAAGCAAAAGGACGTAAATGGCTTAGCAAATCAACTAGAGTCGGACTGATCGTAGTTAGATTGAAAATCGGCCTGATTGATCGAACACATCTAGATTTTGATCAACCACCTAAGACTCAGTAAAATCCTAAAGAATAGAGTTTTCAACACAGTTTCAAGGTATAGGAAGCTATCACTTCCAAAGAGCTAGCGAGCAAGAATATTCCCGGATTTTTCGAAACTGCGCTTATATAAACACATAAAATTCTTCCAAGATAAGAGGAGTTGGAGCAAAACTTACATGGATTGGTAAAATAAAGATTAAGAGCTTTAATTTGCAAAAGATTTGAGCAGATTTGGTTGAAAGGAAACGACAATATTATCGAGCAGCAAATAACATCAATATTGGAAATGGAGAAGAAAAGAGTTTTTAGTTCAAAAACTTGACTCTGTTGCTAAACGACAATATTATCGTCTAGCGAAAAAGCTAAATCCTGGCGAAAGTGCGTTCCGGCGTGCGCTGGTGTGGCGACATAATATGTGGCCCCCATAAATGATTGTGCGGACCTTATGCAGCAATTTCGGGTTCCTTGGTACGCCAGTTAGCCCATATAAGCAATTTGACATGATTAAGTAATCATCTCGATTACAATCACAATAGGTGATCGAGCTGATTAAAGATTGTCTCACTTAGCTTAAAGCGCCTAAACATTGGATCATCGCAAAGGCACCGACATAATGGTTCACAAGCAGCAGAAGGCACCGACATAATGTTTCATAAGCAGCAAAGGCACTGACGTAATGGTTCACCAACAGCTAAATGCGCCGACGTACTGGCATCGCGAAAATTTCTGCAAATATCACAGCAGCAAAGTTCAAGCGAGCTTTAAGGACCGACAAGCGTTGGTCTTCGCTAATTTTCTTTGGAATATTATTGCAACGACTGAGGATAAACTTCAAACAAAGTTATCTTCGATAGCGTTCCCTAAGATGTGGAAAGTTGTCAGAAAGTTGAGGATAACTTCAAGCGAAGTTATCTTAGATGATGTTCCCTAGCTTGCGGAGGGTTGTCACGGAAAACTGAGGATGGCTTCAAGCGAAGTTATCGTCGACGATGTTCGCTAAGATTGAGGAGGTTGTCACCTAGATTTGAGACGATAGCACAAGATGGGTGGTCTTTGATATTATTATGATGTTCCCTATTTCTTTACTAATATCATGTTAGTGTCATGTTAGGGGTAATTTATCTTTAATGTTTAGTGTTATACTAGGGTTTGTTATTAATCTTGTCAGTATCATGCCTAGGATCTTGCTAATATTATTATGCTTTGAGATTGAGAATATTATTATTATGATGATGATTATCATGTTGCTTGATATATATTTATTGTTATTGCTTGATCACGCCTTATGTGCATATTTAGAGAGAATTTGTACTTGTAATCACACTTAATAAGATAATTAATAATCTTGTCTAGGCTAATATGATTACAATTCAAGTGATCGCCAATAATAGATTTGTTTGTGCATTAATATTAAACCAACATAGATTAAACAGGTTTAGGGTTAACCTATTAATTGCATGTTAGTCTGAAAGCGCACATAAATATGAGAAGAATAAAGTAGAGGCCTACTTTTATGGCAGGTTCAATCTCTTTTAGGTTGGATTTTTACCTTCAACCCTGAACTTCCAATCATGGTTACAGACCCATTGGAGTTAACGATCTCCTGGATTGTTAAGGGGTGTAACCTTCATCCTGTGAACGGTTTACAAGTTCCTAAAATTTGTTGGCGACTCTTTTACTCTAGCTTCCTTCCCTTTGGACGCCACCATGCTTAAGTGTATGATCATAATGGGGATCAAGTGTGGGATGGCTTGAAATATTCCCTACAGAGATCGATCTACAAAATGCGACCACATGAGAAAATCATTCAAAACTATATATATGGAAATGCTTGTTGTTAAAAACATACTCACTAATGCACGAGTTTTCGAAAGAATCCTTTGGCGAAAGTCGCCGGCTGAAGTTGCTATTCTTTTTCTAATTGTGACCAGACAGGTGGCCGATAGGAAAAACGAGCCTTCCCAAGTATCCTGGGGGCTAGAAAAGGCAGATACGAATACTTCCTAGCCTAAGAAAAGAATACAATTAATTAAAAGCCAAAATGGTGATAAAAAAATATATAAAGATTAAGATACGCACCTTGAGGATACGACCATGCCAAAAAAATGGAGATCCGATGCACCTCAGTAGCTGTCGCGGAATCCATCACTCGTGTCGCCTTGCTCATGGCTGTAAGCATGCGATACCTCCGCCCAACTTAAGTTACTTGCCCCAAATCAGTGAGGCAAACGAGTAACCCTATAGTGAAACGGTCTCCCCGATCACTCAGAATGGTGACGGAAAGAACGTGGGCAATGTATATCCGAGCCAGCTGCTCTGGTGTACACTGTCGATCTACCTCGTTAGCCGACAACTCGACAGCAAGAACCGAGTACGGATAAGACTGCGCGTACATATGAAGGGCCGCCGCAAGACGGTCCCCCTCGAGGTCGCGCAACCTCTTCTCTGACTCCTTCACAGTCTCTATAACCCCAGGCTCACCTCCAAAAGGAAAACCCGTGATCATAAAGAAGTCGAAAAGGGTAACCGCCATCTCCTTATGGGAAGTGAAAAGTGTTAGTGGAATCCCACCAAAACTCTAGCAACCCACGAAGGAAAGCTGATGATGCAGGCCGACTCGATAACTTCCGCAGAGTCGCCAGCTGGGGGATGATCCCTGAAAGCTCCACCACCTCTTTTACCGCGTCAGGTAAACTCTCGAAAAGACCTCTCAAGTCACCTAAGCCGTACAAACGCATGCTAGGCTTACTCTAAAAGAAAATATACGGTCATGACTTTTTAAAAGAGAAAGAAACGATGAAAGCCAACTCCTAATTGAAACATGATGGTCTGGGTCCCACTTAAGGACCTGAGGGTCCCAGTTGGGAGGAGCCTCCCAGACCACATCCTCATAACGCGTCGATTGGTCCCGACGCGTCGCTCTCGAACCTCCTTGCGGGGACGTGTCACCCTCTTTTGAGGGTGAACCGCCTCGTCAGGCATAGACATTCCTAGGTCCTCCTCAACGTCGACGAATGGAGGGGAATCCATGCAATAACAGATAAAATTCCTTATTAGTTTGTTTTTTCCTAAAAAGACTAGTATACGTGTTCAAGACTCATTTCTTCAACATAACGACTGCCGAAAGGGAAAAACACAAAAAATCAAATGCCACCCACTCTAGGGGGCTATGACACCTGCATTTATACTCAGTAAATGGGGGCTTTAACACCCGCAAAAGCCATCTTATGCCATTTTTAATTAAAATATTCTAGAGACTATATTCTTAAGCCTCAAAGAATCAACTACTTTCAGAAGAATAATCACATAAACATAATTATTGTCTACCAAACAATCTTGAGGTTCGAACATGGCTAAAATAAGCTACAATGTATACTTCGCGCCATTTTTTCGGATGTAAAATTTTCAAAATATGATTCATGAAAGTAATTGTAGTTTTAATACTATAAGTCACTTCATAATAAACACGTATAACCAAATGAGCAAGCAAAAATAACAAATTCGTACTAAAATTCGAAGAAAAATGCCAAAAACGTACGTAAACCAAGAAATGCTCATACAAGGTTCAATACTCATCCATTTTTCGTGAAATTTCTTTCAAAACACTCCTTAAACATAGCATAACAATATAGAACAAACAATTTCAAGAATTATGGAGCAAATCGGAAACCCCCAAATTCAAATTTTGGGGTTTCCGATCCGAAATTCCTCAAATTCAGCCAAAAAATTGAATAAAACTTGTAAAACTTACATTGGATTGTGGCAAATATGAATAGGGGATGAGATTTTTTTTTTAGCCTAGAAGAGCAAAGAATTCAGAGCTTTGTAGAGTGAGAAATGGACGAAAATGGCGAAAGAAAGAGAAGAGAGAGAGCTAACTGAAATCACGCTCTTCGATCTCTCTTTTACTGAATTAAATGTCGCACACAACTGAATCTGCTGCACGTGACAACCCAACGCAACTCAAAATGATGCGCGCGCCTAGCCAGCGTGACCCACTGAGTTGCGCGCGAATATTGAAAGGAATGGTGTCCTTCGAACAAGTTATTATTCCGATAAGGGGTTCAAAATTATTAGAAAGCTAATTTTTCAGTGATGTCAAGTGATCGGAATGCCTGGGTGGAGGTCGCTTCCGATCAGTAATATTAATGCATAATTAATATTATAGCTTAATCTTGACTGAACCCTTCGGGTCACACCCAAGCAACTAACGAGACGAAGCGACAAACTAATTAGGAATTAATTAATAAGTCGACCGAGTAATTAATATTTAGACGTCGGAATTTCAAGCTTGGAGCGTCGAAACCGAGCGTCGGAAGTCGAGTAAAAAATAGTAAAAGACAAGACGTGAAAATAATAATAAATCAACAATGACCAAAATACCCCTAGCATCGTAAAACTGAGTGTTAGGGGCGCGGTAAAAAGCTAGAAACCCGCACCAAGTGTGTGTGGCTATGCTAGCATACGACAGCTAGTAGCCCGCACACTTGGTGCGTGGCTTGCTAGGTCGTGGCAGCTAGCAGCCCACGGTTTTGGACGCAAGTGAGGTGGGCCGAAGCCTCACAAGCGCCCCATGGCTGCCCACAAGGGAACCATGGGTGCCCAAGTGAGCTGCCATGTGGCCGAACTCAATTGGAAGAAAAGAAAAGGAGGTGGCCAGTTATGGGAGCTAGAGAGGGGGGCAAGTTTGGTCCCCCCCTCCTCAAATGGTCCTCACCTACTCCTCCTTGTATGCTTTCCACTTGTTGATTTATTACTAGTTTGATTATTAATTTTATTTTAGCTTTAAAATAAAATGGGAAAATTAAATTCTCCCACATTGATGAGAGATCTTTTCACACTCATGCATTTCCCTATAAATACCCAAGTTGGGGTATTGGGAAAAACACTTGAGTAAGAGTTGGAAAAGGCATCACTAGTAGTGAAAACCTTTAAACTCAAGAATTGAAAAAGGCATCACCATTGTAAAAACCTTTAAACTCAATTACTCGGGTTTTGATCGGGCCTTACTAACTCCAAGGCATTGGACCTAGTCGGTGTTAGTGAGCTTACTGGCTTACCGGACAGTTAGAGTGTCCGTCCACCCCCCATAGAAAGAGCGACATGCAAAGTCGCATCTGTTTAGATACGTGCCCCTCGAGACACATGTTCTTATCTCATAAACAAAACTACTAAGTGAGTTGCCGATTTTTTTCTCTCTCACTGAATTTGGATATATGCCCCCAGTCCTGAGACATGTATTTCTATCTTGTAAACCCTGAATACTGCATTTTGGCAAGCGAGTGTCAAGAACTTTATTCACATGTTAGGCTACGAATGTCGAAACACCTCTTCTTTTATCATCTTTTAACTTATTAAAATCATAGACTAAAGTTTTAATGACATATAGAGGGACTTTAAATCAACGATGCCATAATTGAGAGGATATCATCCTCTTTAATCTTTTTAAACCAATATCTTCTCATGACATGACATCACCCAGGACAGCCTTTACTTGTAAAAGCGTTCTACAATTGCAAAGGATCAATCTAGATTCTTTAGCGCGTTAAGACTAGAAAATACTCTTTCTAGCCTTAATAGCTACTTGTCTTAAACACTTGGCGAATCAATGATCATTTTGACATCCTTAACATTACTGAAAGATTCTCTATTCTTAGGGAACTTTGCAGAATAAGTCTCGGATTTACTTCCTTAGCTACTTTGATTCTCGTCTATTCTAGACTCGATCAAAGTAGGGGCTAACTATAGACATCTACATTTGGCCTCTTGTCTCGATCGGAAGTGCTATGACGATAAATAAAACTATCTTTGAGTTGAATCAACGTAAAGAATGCTTATGGACAACTAATTAAGCCACAAAAATGCATAACATCTAGCCTAACCTAAAACAAAATGAATTAAAGCCCAAATTAACTAAGATTTAGAGGCGCCTAGGTTAAAAATTAAAGCTGTTGCAGAAAAATCCGCACACATCTCAACGAGTCGCGCTGGTCTGGCGTGCGCAACTCATAAGGTTACGTGTGACACCCAGCGCAATGTCTAATGATGCGCTTGCGAAAGATTCAGAATTTCATAAAAATATAAAATCGAATCTTACCATAATATCGCGCGCAGGACATCTAGTTCAGGGCAGCGCTTCTAAATCACTTGCGCTGGGCTATCGCGCACAACCCATTTAGATGCGCGCGACACCTGCTGTGGTAGAACACTTGAATCCCTAAATGCAGACAGAAATTAACCCAAAACTTTGGCAAAAACTTTGTACTCTTAACCCTCTTGTCCTAAACACTCACCCCCTCAATACTTGTTACTAGGGTGGAGGTTCCCGAATAAGGAGTCCATAAGTTTTCTAAACGAAGATTTAGCAAGGAGAAGTGGTAAATTCTCGAGCACTTAGATCAATCACCTTTACTTTCTTGGTTAAATGACTTGTAATCAATTAATTAGTGTTGTTTGATCACTTAAAACAAACTTTTAATTAATTAATTCCACATAGTATCTTGTGTTAAATAAAGAATAGAATTGAATAATTAATTGGTGATTGACAATTTATAAGTGTTTTTTTTTCCAACTTTGATCTCTTTGATCGTCCACGCTATCGAGACCTCCTTACCAATCCCTTCTTGCAGATTGTTGATAAGCTCAACTGAATCAGTTAGGATTAAAATTCCCTGTTCTCCCCTCGATTTCGCCCATTTTAAAGCTTCCAAGCAAGCTCACGCCTCACATTGTAGTGCAGATGAAGCAGCCCCATGTTTACCTCCCCCTTGTATGACTGTATTGGTGCTTCCATTACCCGTGACAGCCCATCCTATCCCTAACCTAGTAGAATGTTTGTCCCATGCACCATCGACCTCTACAATGAACCTACCATAAACAGTCTTGTCAATCCCCAAATTTACTTGAAAGAAACTCGGGGGGTGACTAGGCTCATTCCTAGTATCACCATCTAACCATTCTCATGCTCTATTGACTGAACATAAATCTCGTGGTCTTGCAAGGCCATGTTGATGAATTCCGTAGCCAGGCTCGTACTTCCCCTTGCCCCATTGAAGACTTTCTCATTTTTGGCTTTTCACAACCCCCACAAGGTTGCGATAAAGGTTGTCATACGCATACTATGCCTACCATCCTCGCTATAAAAGAGTAGGATATGATGCTGAATCCATTTCCGTAAAAAATTAAACTCAAGAGACTCAGAGCAAATAGTCAGGGAGCCATTTCCCCAAACTTCCTTTGCTATATCATAAAACCAAAAAAGGTGTTGACTTTCCTCTTTTCCACCCCACAAAAATCACAGGCTTCCTCAACATGTATCCTCCTATTTGTTAGGTTTGTCTTTGTCGCTATACCATCATGAAAAAGCCTCCACATGAAAAGCTTCCATTTTGGTTGGATGTTTAACCTCCATATCAGCTTCACAAATTCTTGATCTGTAGACGAAAAGTTATTCCTTTCCATGCCCTTCCCTTTAGAGAGAAAGTATCATATTTTCACAGTGTACTTCCCTGATGGATGATGCTTTCAGTAAATGTAGTCATCCTCGAGACTTGGAGGAAGATCCATTAATAAGATGGCCTTAGAACTTTTCCACTCAAAGCACTCTCTCACCTTCATTCCCTGCCTTCCAAGTCATAGTACCAGTATCAATGAAATCACTAACCTTCCAAAGCATTGATGCTCTCAAGGTTTGTGTTGATTTAATAGCCGGGATTTCCCCTTGGACCCAAGGAGAGCTCATAGCCTTTATACTCATACCATTCCCAACCTTCCAAGCATAACCCTTTTGAAGGAGCCAACAGATCCGTGCAGGCTAGATCTACCTAAGGAGGGATGACCAAAGCCCTTATATGGCCTTGCTATATTACAAATGCCACATTTTTTACACTCTCCATGAACCCTTGAAAGTAGCAACTGCAGATTAAGATGCAATCTCGTTGCTTGTTTGAAAAGCAAGGCATCATTTAGGGTGGTCGTTCCCCTAATCCCTAAACCTCCCATGCTCTTTGGTAGCCGAGTAACAACCCTACTAACCAGTGCAACCCCTTGTTTCCATTGTTGGACCACCAAAAAATCGTGTGATTAGCGAATCAATCTTGTTTGCTATACTTTGAGGCAACTTAAGACATTTCATAACATGAGCTGAAATGCTTACCAAAACTGTGTTGATAAGAATTAGTTTTTCAGCTTGAGAGAGATTAAGAGAAGCCCAAGATAGAATTTTCTCTGAAACCTTTTACACCAGATATTGGAAAGAGTCTCTCCTCCTTCCTTAGATATCAATTGGGGCTCCCAAATGAGTTCCCATGTTATAGATCTCCGTCATTGAGAGGATAACTTTTAAAACCACTTTCGTTCCCTCATCCAAACCAGGAGAAAACTTCACAAATGACTTTTGTAGATTTAGTTGTTGACCATATGCCTCACTAAATCTTTGAAGAATGTCATTAATGCATCGACAAGAATCCTCAGTTGCCTTGAAGAAGAGCATAGCATCATCTACAAAGAAAAGATGGGAAATAGAAGGGGAGCGTCTTGACACCCTTAACCTTTTGAATTGTTTAATGTCTTCAGCCAGAGTTAACATTCTTGAAAGAATGTCCATATAAAAGATGAAAAGATATGGCGATAATGGGTCCCCTTACCTTAGACCACAATGCGGAGTAAAAGCCGCAATAGTTTTCCTGTTGATAATAGTCTTAAAACTGACCGTTGAAACATACTGTGCAGTCATCTTGATCCAGTGTGCCGAGAAGCCACAAGCCTGTAATACCTTAAGTAGAAAGAGCCAGTCGACTCTGTCATAAGCTTTTGATATATCGATCTTCAACCCTGTGAAGTTAGGGCCCTTCTTTGAGTTTATAAGATGCATAAGCTCATGACTTAGAAGAATATTATCGTCCATATATACCTTCCTGGGATAAGGGCATGTTGATTCTCAGAGATAATGCTTGGCAGAATAGTCTTGAGTCTATTTACCAGGCATTTAGAAATGCACTTGTACACTGTATTACACAAACTGATAGGCTGTAACTGACTCACGAGTTCTAGCATCCTGACCTTCGGAATTAGAACTAACAGAGATTGATTCCACTCCTTTAGCATAACTCCTGTTCTAAAAAATTGTTGAACACTATCCACTACCAGTTGCCCTACCTCTTTCCAGTAAATATGGAAGAAATAAGTAGTAAAACCATATGGCCCCGGAGATTTAGACCTATGCATACCAAACATAGACTTCCAAATCTCCTCATCTATAAATGGCCTATCAAGCCTTTCCCTATCTTTCGACGAAATCACCGAAACGTCCAATTGTTAAAGAAGCAAATCAATATCTTCATCATGATTATTAAGGATGTTTGGATTATACACATCCTTAATCGAGTTTAAAATTACCTCTTCCACTGCATGTTGACCCTCCACCCAAATATCCTCATAATTCCTTATCGTAAGTATTTCTTTGTTTAGTTGCCTTTGTTTCACACGTCTGTACATCATAAAAGTAGGACAATCCCCCAGCTTGATCCATTTAGATTTCATTCTCTGCCTCCAATAATCAAAACTCAATTGACACTCCGAAATACGGCTGTTAATATGATGAATATAATTTTCTCCCTACTGAACCGAGGTAACACCCAATCCTGAGTTATTGAGGTCTTTAGATAGCACCCTCCAGTTGATACCCTAGACTTTCCTGTTATCCAAACACCAATATTGAATTTTAGTTCTTAACAACCTTAACCTCTTGGATAGTCGATCCATACAAGACTTTTGAGCTTTTATCTTCCAAGCATTAACCACTAGTTCCTTACTTTTCGGAAATTTAAGGCATCATCTATCGATTTGGTACGGCCTATTAGACTTCATAGCACTAGGATGCAGAATGTATGTGATAGTTTCATGATCCGAACATATTATAGGCTCATGAAAAATTCTTCCCTCCGGAGAATGTTATTGGAACCATTCCTCCGTAATATAGTCTTGATCAAGCATTTCCAAAATCAAACCATCTTGTTCTCTTTTGTTACTCCACGGAATCCTGGACCTGAGAACGGAACTTCGATCACATCACTACTAAACCTCCAATCTAGAAAAGCATTTATCCCTCTAATCATAGTACTACCTCCTACCTTATCACTTCCACTTTCAACTTGGTTAAAATCCCCTATAACCAAAACTTTCTTATATTCTTCTAAAAACCAATGGAGTTGCTCCCAAAAAATTTCCCTATTTTCAACTTGAGGCTCACCATAAAAGAACATTACATACTTAACATTTCCATTAGCTTCCAAGATTTTACAAAATACAAAGTTCTTAGGCGAGTACAAGCATTCCACTACATCATTAGTCCAAGCTAGTACTAAAAGACCCCTGCTACTTCCTTCCGCATCCCACCCAGAAGCGAAAGTAGCTCCTAAACTATTTAACTTAGTAGATGCACTAACATAAGCCATTTTTGTTTCAGAAATAAACATATACATAGGTAGTTTTGACTTATAGAGCCACACTAGATACGAAATTGCAAGGGAGTGTGGATCGTTCAAGCCCCTACAATTCCAAGAAACCGTTGTCATATTTAATTTGGGGCCTGATCTGGTTCAGTGCCCTCACCCATTGAGATCCTCTTCATCGACTCAAGAATAGTCACTTGCAAGTCCATGCCAATATCATCTCTGATCTGCCGATACACCGATGTCACTTCTTCACTTTTTTAACGCTTGTAGGAAACAGAATTGGAGGGAAAATCATCTTGACAGTGCTTGTTCTTACCCCTTCTTGCAATATCATCATCGATGTCCACACCAATTTCCTTTGCCATATCCGGGTCTGAAATTGCTTTGGAAGCAAATCTCTTCGACCCCTTTTCATCCTTTAACCAGATATTAAAACCCCCCTTTCTCTGACCACCTGTGATATCTTTTAGCCCTTTTTGGCTTTTTCGTTCCACCAGAGTATAATCTGACTCACTTTCTCTAACGGAATCGCCATCACATGAGTGATGTAAGTGGTGAGTTGCTTCCTTGATCCTCTTCCTTGTATTGGCACTGTCATCATAATTAAAAAACTCAGTAAATTAAATGAACTAAGATGCGAGACCGGTGTTACCAGTGTGTTCGAAGGATCGAACTCTGTTAATGGCAAATTCACCATTCCAGCCAACTCTTCCAAATCCAAGCTCAAGAAAGGGGGTGTAGCAGGTCTTGCATTTCGGAACGACCTATCATTCCCCTAATTTCTTGCGGATCTTATTCCCAAAGTGAAAATTGTGCTAGCCTCCATTATGCACGCAAACTCCTCATCTAATAAATTTGCATCATCTCTTCTCTCTGTTGACATACTTATTGCATTAGCCATATAATCATTCGGCATTCTTGACATAATAGGAATGTGAGTATCAAATACCACCCTCTCATAACTCTGCCCATAGAAAACCGCAAGCCTGGATGCCCACTCCGAAATACCCAGAGTACGGAAAAAGGAACCTAGCCCAGCCTAGTGTTGTTACTCTTGCTATGCCGAGGAGGACTCTCCAACCTCATACGTCGATCTAGCAAAGTTTGGCCTTGACGGAGGTGGTATTGAGTGATGTGTTGGTGAGGTAAAGGCCCTGTCAGAATTGAGCCTCCATGGCTTGAAGCCTGATCCCGTTGCTTGCGGGCTTGACCTATCAAAAATCAAACTTCTTTGTACATTAGTGTTAGTTTCATTCGTATGTTGACTTCCTCTTCCTTGAGTGAACTCGGCATATGGATCGTTACCCAACCCCGGCCTTCTTCCTGGTGAAAGAGCCACATCTGGTTGAGTTTGTGCTCTCTCAACCTCCACCAATTAAGATTCATTGAGTGATTGCCCCTCCGAAATATCTTCTTTCCCTGAATAAAAGAAATCAGTTTCATCGGTTTTTTGTAATGGCTGCTCCATATCAAACGGTTGCCATCCTCGAACGCTAACTCGTACCTTCGGATCCTCTTGTAAAAAGGAACATCATTAGGGATATTGTGATGTCTCAAATCCGCATTAGTGTTTCGAAACCTGTATCTACTTGGCAAACCTTGAATAAAGTTAGAGTGAAAAGGATATTTAGTAGGACCGTACAATACCCGTATTCCATCCACTTCAACTTCATCAAGCCTACGCCTTACACGTCTTCTCGCAATAGTGGGATGTATAGCACATCTTGATGTTGCGTGCCATGCACACCCACAGATTTTACAAAATCTGAAAAAACCTTCATACCAAAAGTAAACCCAAATCACCCTATCCCCTTCCAATGGTATAAAACAACCTAGAATTAAGGGTATGGATTGATCAATGATCACTCTTGCTCTAAGTTCAGCTTGGAGAGGTAAGTTCTCCCCTTCCTGATCTATCTCTTTAATGTACCCAATATGCCGAGATATTTGTCTTTCCCACCCATTTGTAAGGTAGGTTAGGGATAGTCCATATACCCTTACCCACGTCCTTGTCAATGTGAAGTTCGTCTGCTGAGGCACGTAATCAGTTTGGTACCCCCTGAAGCTAATCATCCTTCCGTCGATTATTGTTGTATTGATTCGGATTAGACCCTCCTGGTTTGTCTGTTCCTACATTCAAATAAAAAATATATTCCAGATCGATGAACTCTAATTTCTCCCCTCCTCATCCATCTTGAGTTTACAATGAGTTGCACAAACGTGCTTGAAGGAGGGTGGGGCCCAACAAAGACCCCAATAACACAAGAATTGAAATTTATATTCCTATTTGTTAAGTCAAAATCTGGTGGAGGAGGAATAAGGGTCCCCATGCAGATCCAGATTTTGTTGCTCATTATTATGAGCATCAGAGGAATTTGTTTGTTTGCTCCTAACTTAGAGAATATTTGAAGTAAAGAAGAAGATATTAAGAAGAATGTTTCAGAAGCACAGAAGAGGAACTTAGGAAAAACAAGAGTAAAGAATTAGAAGTTGAGTTTAACTGAGGTATATTCCTCACATTTATAGCCCAGGAAAACGTTTTGGAAGTTGCACACTTTCAAGCATAGGGAGCAAGATCTAGAGAAATAAATAAACAGACCTAAATAGCTGCCTCTAGCTATATTAATCTGCACCAGTGAACATTCAGTACAGTAAATGCACCAATGGCATTGCTTGCATGTAGTTGCCAAAACACCAAACCCAACAGCTGTATTGATAGAAACAAGAAAAGGGAGAAAGGCTTAAGCCTATCCTAGAAGCCGAGGAGTTGTTCGCAAGAATGAGGAAAAGCAGCTCCTTGGATACAGAAAAATGGATATTTATCCACTAAGAGAAGCAATCCAATAGAGGAAATCTGTCCCACCTACTAGGAGCTAAATATCCTACACTCAATTAGCACCAGGAAATCTTAGTAGATCTTTTAAGGATAACAAATTGCTTGATGAAGGCAGCCTTGGAATGAAACCTAGCTGAGCTAGATAAGAAACTTACTTTTTAGTGAGAGAAGCACTCTTTCAACAAGTGTTGCAATAACTTAATGTAATTCCATCTTAATAAAGAATTTGTGTTCAATCACAAGCTTGGAAACCTTAAATACTCAAAATCTAAGCACCAACTTTTTTTTTAAATTTCTTTTTTATAAATGACCTCCAAAAAATTTCCAACATTCCGAATTCTCATAGTAAACTTTTTTATTCTTATAATTTCCACTTCTACTTTTATTTTGAACGTACATACATAACGTATATTTCGTTTGATAGCACTAATACACTTTAGTTAATTAAAATGGGTAATTATTGGTTACATAGGCTAAGCTAGAATTGCAAGGATGAGAATTTAGAGAGTTGTGGTTAAACGATAAAAATATAACACAGACACACAAATAATGGATAATCATTGTTTTTCTAAATGAAAAAATAAAAAACTATAGATAGGCTAAAATTGCAACAATTAGACTTTATTTGTAGTGATGTGAATGAAAGTTAGGGTCTGTTTTGTCAGCTTAATTTCAATTTAGTTCAGTTGTAGTGCTATGAATGAACACACACATGTCAGAAAAAAGCTGAGTAATCACTACTGATCAAAATACAAAGAACAATAGAACAATTAATATAATTAGCTCACTAAACAATGTAGTTCAAAACTACATTACACATTGTAATCTGGAAATAACCTTTATCAACTCAACCTCAAATAATAATACGAACCTTTAATCAATTGACTCATCTATCCCTTAAGTGTGTCACACTCTTTGTTCTATACCTAGCCTTGGACATGGGTAATTCAAATAACAAACTAACAAGTATAAAAACTTGAATACTCTCAATAACCAGAAAATACCTCTAACCATGACTAACATATGAGTTAAATCCCACTGTATGGGACCATAGAAAATTATAAAATAAGATTGTACCTCATTCTTAACTCATGATTATTATTATTATTATTTTCTTACCAATATGCCAAGGACTAAGGTTTATAGCGTCGAGCCTCAAACTATGAATAAAATAATATGCTCAACCTTTTGATCTCGTACTTCGGTCGAATAATCATTCACAAACTAACTGATAATATTTCAATAATGGTACATGATCCCAAATAACATAGCAATTCGATTCATAAATATCTCAACTCTTGGGGCAATAATACTAGCTCCCAAAATTAATTAATTCTCCACCCAAAAAAATATATTAGTAACCCTAAAACCTCAATATTAAAAGCAACAACATTAAAACCCTAGGAAACTAACACAATAAATCAATACGATAATTTAATCATATAATACCACACACTAATCATATACATATAATCTTGATTGTAAGAATAGCAAATATAAAATTTACACATAATAAAATAGAGTACAATCGATCAATAGACAAATTATACCGTAACAACTCGAATAACTAATACAATCAAATTATAATCAAACAACTACAAAGGATTGACAGTGTGATTACCTCACGAAAACATGGCTAAATTACCGGAAGAGTGTAAAAATAATTAGCATGACTAGCGTAAGGTAATATGAACTTTAATTGGTTAATTAATGGGTATTGGCTTTAGATTGGTATTTTCGCATGATATAAAGGGTGAAAGATTGTCGCATGATATAAAGGGTGAAAGATTGTCGCATGATATAGATTGAGAAGGGAATTGATGAAGTTTGAGCATTATTTTGTTATTTAATTTTTTATTTTTTTGAGAAACGGTGAAGTTTGAGTATAAGACAATTAAACTAGCGGAACAAGCTTGCAATTATTTATTTTTTTTATTTTTTGTTTTTTTTAGAAACAGTGAAGTTTGAGTATAAGACAATTAAACTAGCGGAACAAGCTTGCACATGTCAAAGCTTAGAGTTTTGAGAAGGAAAAACACGACTGCACATAAGGTCATAAATATACACACATAGGGTTTAAGATAATTTATACTTCCTCTATTCTATTAATATTGCAATAAGGAGGAAATTACGCATCCCTGTACATATTTTATGTGCAAAATATTTATAAATGTGTAAGAGTAAAAATTATAAAAAGTTGAGATTGTGAAAGTATTTTATGAGACGAATCCAACAAGATCCCACATGACTATATTTTGTTTAACGTATAAATCATATTATATGATCAAACAAGAGTGATGAATAGTGCAAAAAGTCCATTGTTGCAATATTAACAGAAAGGAGGAAGTATAAGATATTAAATAATTTAAAATATCTTATTTTAGCCATAAAATATATTTGATAAAACCTTAAAATATTCGGTATTACAATCTACCCTTACCTCCTTTAAATAAGTCTCGACCCCAATGCTTAAAATAGGAAAATAACTTGTAAATATAAGAGAAAGTAAAAAACTAAACCAAACTTTTCTTTATAAAATATTGGAAAGATTGCCCCCAATAATCCGACCTTTAGCTCATCCGCCCAAAATAATACCACCTTTTGATTAATGTTATTTCCCTTAAAATGGTCTCAATCGGTCATTTAACTTGTTATACCAAGTTACATGACATGTGTTGGCATCTGATTGGACTAAAAAAATAAATAAAAGAAAAGAAAAGAAAAAATAAAAAATTAAACTTATTATTTAATTAAAAAATCCACTAGTTTCATAAAAAAAATAAAAAATAAAAACCAGCCCAACCACCTTCCATGGTATCCCATCAACCCTCCTCGCTGCCTGACGCTAAGCACCAGAGCGTCGCGTCGACTACTTTCCCCTTTCCCCGTGGAATCGCCGACTCCTTCCCCCCCCCCCCAACTGAACCACCAACCACCCACTAAAATACCCTTCCCCGTCCCAATCTCGACCTTCCTCTCCTTCCCTGCCACATTTCCGGCTCTCTCCCTTTCCCCTGTTCATTTTCTGGCCCCTCCCCTTCCCTTCACACCGATTTTGACCCCCTTTCCCAAGCCTCAATTTCAGCCACCCTCTCCTTCCCATGACTTGATTTTGGTAATGGGTTAGGTAGTTTAGAGGTGAAGGAAGTGGTGAGGGTAGAGGCCAGGCGGATACCAGCGCCACGGCCGGTCTGGTACAGTGGTCTGGGCGCGGCTGAGCTTGGTTCTAAGATGATGATGGGGCAATGTGGTGGCTGGGTCTAGTGTTGGTGGTGGTTTTAGTTTTTAATTGTTATGATTATTTTAAAAAAATAGTTTTGAACTAATAATTCCCATAAAAAAAAACTAGTTAATTAAAATTAATTAGTATAGACACCCATTGGTGTCTCCCCAAAATCAAACCCGGTGATGAATACCTTTCGCGTCGAATCATAATCAAATGAAGTGAAAGTGTGGAAAGTCTAGTGTTGCGGTAGTTTTTATTAAAATTCTTTCTTTCTGTTTTCGAAAACCTATTTTATTTTATCAAAATAGCCTATCCAGTTTAGTTTGGTCCATAATAAGGGTCCAATAATAGTGTAATTGTATTGGGCTCAAAAAGAGCTTTCCAACGATATATTATAAGCCCAATTCCGATAAATGATGAGGAAGTTATGGCCAAATTACTAAACTGGGCCCGGTTTGATCTAGAGGAGGGTCTATTATGAATTATCATTCCTAATGCAACTAGGATTGATTATATTCTTCTAGAATCTTCTAGACGGTTCTTTTGAATCCTAATGAGATTAGGATTGATAATTAAGTCTTATGAGTTTTATTTGGAATAAAAGAAGTGTTTTAAATGAAATTACAATTTTAGCCCTCGTACGGACTTTTACGCTTAATTTTATCAAAAAATAGAAAACGTGTGGAAAATTGTCTGTAGCGTCGAACGCCAGGATGTCGCCTAGCGACAGGCTTGTTGTGTGGCGACAAGCCCTGTCGCGCGGCGACAGGGGCTATTGCAGCGACAGCGACGTGTTTTATTCCTTTGCAAACTCCGATTCTATTTTATCTAATCGAGACTGTTTTCATTATAAATAGCGTCCTTAGACCTCCGTTTTTAATCATCAATTCTTCATTAATTCTCCATCTTATTCTCACCAACTCTCATCAGGAAATTCTTGATAATCTCCCTCTCTTTATAAACCAACTTTTTACAAACAAAATTCCGCATTCACAAGATCTAGACACGCCTAGCCAAGTTCGAAGTTGCCTTCGCCCTAGATGTTAAAGGTTTGGTATTTCTGAGGGTTTGGTCCCAAATCTCTATTTCAATTATTTAATTTAATTGTTTGTTTATTATTTTCCTTGAAGTTACTAACGTGTGTATTTTGTTATTAAAAAGAGATACAAGGCATCGAAGTAAGTACTTTAATTGTTTTATTGATCTTTTGATATAGAAATCATGCTTAGATTATTTTATTGCTTCCTAGTATCATGTTTAGTGTAATAAATAAAATTTCTAATATCAAGTATGATAAAAAGGATGCTTCCTATTTCTTCTTAATATCATGTCACTAAGCAATATCAAGTATGATAAAAAGGATGCTTCCTATTTCTTTATTTCTTAGTGACATGCTAGGGTTTGTTATTAATCTTGTAAGTATCATGCCTAGGATCTTGCTATTGTTATAATGCTTTAGCGTTTATATTATTATGATTATTATGTTGCATGATATATATTATTGTTATTGCTTGATCACGCCTTTTATGCAGGTTTAAAGGGAATTTGTACTTGAAATCACGCCTAATAAGATAATTAATAATTTGGTTTAGGCTTATATGATTTTAATTCAAGTGATCGCCAATAATAGTTTTATTTGTGTATTAATATTCAACCAACATAGATAAACAGGTTTAGGATTAATCTATTGATTGTATGTTAGTCAGAAAACGCACATGAATACGAGAGAATAAAGTAGAGGCCTATTATTAGGGCAGGTTTAGTCTCTTTTAGATTGGATTTGTACCTTTATCCCTGAACTTTCAGTATTTGTTCCATACCTATTGGAGTTAACAATCTCTTGGATCGTTTAGGGGTGTAACCTTCACCCTGTGAACGGTTTACAAGTTCCTAAAACTTGTTGGTGACTCTTTTGCTCTATCTTCCTTCCTTTTGGACGCCACCATACTTAAGTGTATGATCACAATGGGGTTCAAGTTTGGGGTGGTGCTTGAAATATTCCATACAAGTAGTTATAAACATTTCATACAAAAATTTAAAATTAAAAGTTATTTTTAACCAATCACGTTATGACACGTGTAAATAAAACTTAATAAAAAGTTACCTACTTAACCGGTAGCAGGTCACTTGGGACCATTTAAAACAGATTAGTATTAAAGGTTGGATTATTAAAAAATAATCGAAAGGTGAGATTATTTTAAGCGGATGAGCCAAAGGTCGGATTATTCCGGACAATTTTTCTTAAAATATATCGATGGAGTACTAAAATATTAGGGGGATTACAATTAGTGTGATAATAGAAGGTGTCAACTAAAAAAAATGGAGAAGTCATGTAGAACTACCAAATGTAACCTTCTTTCGGAAACAGAGGGAATATAATATTAAATAATGAAGTTCTTTAGTTCACAAAAAAAAAAAAAAAAAAAAAAAAAATGAAGTTTCCAACCAAAAATGAATACTACGTTACTAATATATTAAAAGTCGTTTCTAAACACATCGATGTGCCACGTAGTCTCTTTTTATTGCACCACTTCACCCTTCAAACATCTCACGACGCCACATCATCACTCAAATTATCCTAGCCATTCACCCAAGAAACCAATATTAGTTCGTATAAAAACATAAGAATAATGAGATTCGAACCCTCAACCTTTTATTACAAATATGACTATTTATATTAACCATCTAAGCCAATTATCATCTATGCTAACGATATGTAAAAAAAAATTATATAAACGCAAACCACAAGTTTCAATTAAAAAAAAATTCAAATAATAACTCAATTTTGGTTTGACAACGACAATTTCAGTTTTGAAAAACTAACCCTTTATGAAATCAATTAATTGCACGTGTACAATTACAACTTAGTCAACGCCCGAAATACTCATTGGTTGAAATTAAAAAGTTTGTAAATAGTAATTAGTATTTTTTTCCTAAATTTTTTTTTAATAAAAGTGAAATGCATGGAATTTGAGTATTGGGATTTTGGAGGATTGTTGTGAGGTGTTGTCAAAACGACCATAAAATTATCTCGAACCGTCTCGGAAACACTGAGACGTTGGACTTTTTTTACTATTCATATATTGACTTTGATTATAATTTTTTACTAATAAAAACATATTTTGTCATAAAATATGTTGTTAGATGGGTACTAATATAAAGTATGACTTTTATTATAATTTTCATTAATATTTAATTATATTAAAATTAGGTCAAACTAGTGGATCGACATATATGCAAAGGTTAACCGTGTCAGATATTATGGGGCGTAGGGAGTATACGAGTGCTAAGTACCAAGCAAAGTTTGGTCTAGTGACTTTAGGGTGAGGATTAATGTACCCAACCTCATCACTCCCAAAGTGCCTAACTCATTAACCTAGGTCGGGAGGACCTGTGACTCTGTGAGAGATTCTGGCCCCATAGGACTCTCCTTCTTATTAACAAAAAAGAAAGGTTTTCTACATAATTCCCTTATGTAACTGACTTTTCCGGCCAAGTTGTGCCATATACCCCTGAAAAAATTTAAAATTCACCATAGATCCCCGAGTTATTACAAAATTCATTGCCCTTAATGACAACAAGATGAGTGGAATTTGGTTAATTATTTATCGAAACTACCTTAGATCTCTCCTCCCATCCTTGAAACCACCCCTCTCCTTTTTCCAACCCCTGAAACCACTCCAAATCTCTATAATTAATCACATTCGTATGATTGATTTTGAGGATTCTAATAGGAAATTTGGGTGGTTCAGGGGGTGGAAAAGGAATGTGAGGGGTTTTAGAGGTAGAGGAATGTATTTAAGGTGGTTTCGAGTCATTATTAACCCCAATGACTGACAAAATTAACAAGTATTAGTCATCAAGGGTGTATGGTGTATATTTATGAAAACTCGGGGATATTTGATGAATTTAAAAAAGTTTATAGGTATATGGTGAATAATAAAAATAAAAAAACTTAGGGGTATATGGTTTAAAAAACCGTTTTCCATATTACACATGATACTATACCCGCCAGTTACAATTTTTTAATACACCATGTCACTACCGTTAACCTAACGTTAAGTAGTTATGTTAATGATCAACTAATTTAATTTATTTCTCGTTTTGCGTGCCAAAAAAGGTTTAATTAAGGTTTCAAGAGTTAGCTTAATTCTTAAGGATCCAAATTGAATTCAATATATGACATGGTGTGTATTTTCTAAATTGTAACTAAGGGACACCACATTATATCATAAAACTAATATATAAAGCTAAACTTTTAGTCAAGCGACTAGACAGGGACACTTGGCATTCCAACTTTTCACCAAGTGTCGCGCCATGTAGGATAGAGTTATATAAAATTCAATTTGTAGGATAAAAAAGTTAGTTTAAAATTCTATTTTCAATCAAATTTGGATAGAATTTTAGGATAAAATTGTTAATTTAGAGTTTTATTTTCGATAAAGTACCAATATTTCACATGTAAAAATTGAATTATAATTTTATTCAAAAAATAATTAGATTATACTGTCATAAATTATCATATAAATTTATTTTTTGTATTTGGAGCAAAGGAATTAGTTCAAATTTATTACATCCATTATTTATAATATATTCTAATCAATCAAAATAATACACTTCACAATCTAATATAATTTTATTACTGTCAATCGGGTCGGGTCACGAGTCATTTCGAATAGGGTCATTATTTCAGGTTACGGGTCAAGAAATGTTTTTCACCAATATTATTATTATTAGTCATTAAATGCCTACTTGTAGGGAATACTTCAAGCATTACCCCTAGCTTGAATCCCACTGTGATCATACACTAAAGTACGGTGGCTTCCAAAGGGAAGGAAGATAGAGAAAAAGAGTCGCCAACAAGTTTTAAGAACTGGTAAATCGTTCACGAGGTGAAGGTTATACCCCTTAACGATCCAGGAGATCGTCAACTCCAATAGGTCTGGAACCATGACTGGTAGTTTGGGGATGAAGGAACAAATCCAACCTAAAAGAGATTGAACCTGCCCTAATAATAGGCCTCTATTTTATTCTGATCGTATTCATGTACGCTTTCTGACTAACATGCAATCAATAGGATTAACCCTAAACCTGTTTATCTATGTTGGTTGAATATTAATACACAGATAAATCTATTATTGGCGATCACTTGAATTATAATCATATTAACCCTAAACAAGATTATCAATTATCTTATTAAGCGTGGTTACAAGTACAAATTCCCTTTAAACATGCATAAAAGGCGTGATCAAGCAATAATAATAAATCAAGCAACATAATAATAATCATCATAAATAATAATTATAATAAATATCATAATAATAATCATCATAACAATAATTATAACAATTATGATCATAAATTATAAAAATAATCATAATAATGTTAAGCATAATCATAGCAAGATCCTAGGCATGATACTAACAAGATTAATAACAAGCCCTAGCATGTCACTAAACAACAAAGATCAAAGCTTTAACCCTAACATGATACTAACATGATATTAGGAAGAACATAAAAGGCATCATACTTTTAATCATACTTGATATTAAAGTTACCCTAGACATGATACTAGGAAGATCAAAACACCCTAACATAACACTAGGAATCATAATAACAATCTAAGCATGATTTCTACATCATAATATCAATAAAAATCATTAAAGCACTTACTTGGATGCCTCGTACCTCTTTCTAATAACAAACAACACACGTTAGTAACTTCAAGGAAAATAAAAACAAACAATTAAATTAAATAATTGAAATAAAGATTAGGGACCAAACCCTCAAAAATTAAAACCTTTCACGTCTAGGGCAAAGGCAACTTCAAACTATGTTAGGTGTATTTAGGTCTTGTGAGTGCGGAATTTTGTTTGTAAAAGAGGGGGGTAGGTTTAGAAAAGAGAGAGAGAGAGAAGCTTTATCTTAGAGAGAGAGAGAATTAGAATTGATGATTGTAGATGAGAATTGGTTATTGAAAACGGAGTTTTTAGGAGGCTATTTATAGAGAAAATCAGCCAAAAAGATAGAAAATCGAACCAGAGTTCTGACGCGAAAAAACAGAATTGGCGCCAGACGCTGACATTAACGCCAGGTGCTAATGCTGGCATTAGGCGCTAATCAGGATTTTGACGCGTTTTCTAAAATCAGATAGAATTTAACCGTACAGGAGGATAAAACCGTATTTTCCTCTAAAACATTCTTTTATTCTGATCAACAAAAGTCAATTTATCAATGCTAATTGAATTAGGAATGAAAAGAATCTTCTAGAAGAATCTAGAAGACTAAAACCATTCTTAATTGCGTTAGGAATGATAAATCCATATTAGGCCCTCCTCTAGATCATTGGGCCGCATATAAGGTTCAATCTGGGCCTAGTTTAGTAATTTGGCCATAACTTCCTCATTATTCATCGGAATTGGGCTTATAATATATCGTTGGAAAGCTCTTTTCAAACCCCATCCAACTACACTATTAATGGACCCATATCATGGACCAACCAAACTGGATTGGCTGTTTTCTTAAAATAGGTTTTCAAAAATAGAGAGAAGAGAAAAGAAATTAAAACTATCCGCAACACTAGACTTTCCACACTTTTACTTCATTCGATTATGATTCGACGTGAAAGGTACTCATCACCGAGTTTGGTTTTGGGGAGACACAAATGGGTGTCTACAAAAACCCCCACTTTGACTGAGTTTGGAGAAACGCAAGTTTTGAAAACAAAAGTCAAAGTATCGATAGGGACGGAGAATGATTCAGAACGTTCTGCTATCCTAAATCATTCTTGTAACGCCGATACCTGCAAACTAGCGTTAGTTAAACAGATAAAAGAGTTAAGAAACGCGTATCTTGCACCGTCGAGCACACGTCTCTTAAGGTAACCGATTTGTTGCTGTTGTGACAACTTTCCATAATCTAACGGAATGCCATCTTGCTGTTTTGATGTTCTCTCGTCTCCGAACAATAGAGATTTTTTGGACATGTTCACGCGTCTCTGAACAAAGCGTTTCTTTTTCTTGAATCATAGTGACAACCTTTCCAACATAGCAAAAGTCGTCGAAGACCGCCTCATCACGAACCGTCCTTCTCAAATCTTGGCGACAACCTCCACAATCTAAGCGAATGCCGTCGAAGACCGCCCATCTCGTGCCATCTTCTCAAATCTTAGTGACAACCTCCACAATCTTAGCGAATGCCGTCGAAAACCGCCCATCTCGTGCTATCTTCTCAAATCTTGGTGACAACCTCCACAATCTTAGCGAATGCTGTCGAAGACCGCCCATCTCGTGCTATCTTCTCAAATCTGGGTGACAACCTCCACAATCTTAGCGAATGCCGTCGAAGACTGCCCATCTCGTGCTATCTTCTCAAATATTGGTGATAACCTCCACAATCTTAGCGAATGATGTCAAAGACCGCCCATCTCGTGTTATCTTCTCAAATCTCGGTGACAACCTCCACAATCTTAGCGAATGTCGTCGAAGACCGCCCATCTCGTGCTATCTTCTCAAATCTTGGTGACAACCTCCACAATCTCAACGAATGCTGTCTAAAATAACCTCTCTTGAAGTCATCCTTAATTGTTGCGATAATATTCCGAAGAAAACTACCGAAGACCAACGCTTGTCGATCCTTAAAGCTCGCTTGAACTTTGCTTTAGCCTATGCATCGGCGCTGCTGCTGCTTGTAAACTGGTATGTTGGTGTCTTGGATTGTGAACCTATATGCCGGTGCTTCTGAACCAGTATGTCGGTGTCTTTGCTGCTTACGAACCATTACGTCGGTGCCTTTGCTGAGCCAATGCTTGGGCGCTTTTAAGCTAAGTGAGACGATCATTCATCAGGTCGATCACTTATTGCGATTGTAACCAAGCCGATTACTAAATCATGTCAAATTGCTTATATGGGCTATCTGGCGTACCAAGGAACCCAAAATTGTTGTACGAGGTCGAAATAACCGTCCTGAGAGGCTTCGAGATATGTTGTTGTTGAAATATTTCTGGCACCAAGAATTGGCTCTGTCGCCAAACGCTGGATCTAGCGCCAGGCGCTGAAACCTGCGGCCAGACGCTGGATGTTGTTGTCTGGTGCTGGAGTCGGGTCTTCCCTATTTTGCCGGTGTTGGTCGGTTTCGCTTCGAACTTTGAGCTTGCTTGGTCGTTTCCTTTCAACCAAATCCGCTCAAGTCTTTTGTAAATTAAAGCTCTTCATCTTTAATTTACTGATCAATGTAACTCCTCTTATCTTGGAGGAATCTCCTGTGTCATATTCGCGGTTTTTTTGAAAAAATCCGGGAATGTCCTCGCTTGCTGGGATGCACCTGCATTTATATCTTTGACTATAGGAATTTGCTTATCTTTCTTTAGGGTTTACCTAAGACTTAGTGTTGCTTGACTCATTGACTTTTCGTGACTCGAGGTATGAACTTGACTCGTTGTGATTGACTCGAGGTTGACTCGACTCAAAGTGTTTGACACATGTGTTAGACTCAAATCAAGGTGATATCATGACATAACTCAACGTGTACATAACTCGTGTGTGCATTGTATTGTGATCGTGGGACTCGAAAATGCAAAAAAGCAAAAATTTTCTGTCATTTTTGTGGAGGGTACCGACTTTCTCCCGAAAAAGAAAGACGCAAAAAAGAATCGAAGTTTTTGAAGGTGCATGTTGAATGAGCTTATTCAAATGTCATTTGATACTATCTCTCAAGGATTGTAACATCTTAGACTATCCTAGTTGACTCGATAATGAAAGTATTTAGGTAACTTAGGCGCGGAGGCTAAGTACTTCATACTTTGTGATGCAATGACGATTGATGAGCGATTTTGACATGACAAGGCATGCTTCAGCGTTATGTTAAGATTTCATGACAAAGGGTTCTTTAGGGAAAGACTATTTGGTCATTTATCTGTGCGGTGTGTGAAAGTGATACTAAATTTAGGCCACAAGGGCTAAGTGTGTGGGAAAATATATTGAAAAGAGTCAACTGGAGGTGACTCATAGGCTAGGTAAGCTAATGATGTAGGAATCAAGCCCCCAAGTCTAGCTCTAAGTAAATAGGGATGAGCATAGGAGATCCCTTGATATGATCATGGTGTGTGAATGTGAATATGAATGCATGTTTATTACGGTCGCACCTCGATGTGAGGTTGCCTGCGTATCCGTTAGGAATCAGGCCGAACGTAGCTCTCCATTTTGGTTGGTCCATGATATGGGTCCAATAGTAGTGTAGTTGGATAGGGCTTGACGAGAGCTTTCCAACGATATATTATAAGCCCAATTCCGATGAATATTGAGGAAGTTATGGCCAATTTATTGAACTGGGCCCGGTTTGAGCCTTATATGCGGCCCAATGATCTAGAGGAGGGCCTAATATAGATTAATCTTTCCTAATGCAATTAGGAATGGTTTTAGTCTTCTATATTCTTCTAGAAGGTTCTTTTCATTCCTAATTCAATTAGCATTGATAAATTGACTTTTGTTGACTTTTCAGAGTTTTAATTAAAATCAAAGAGCATTTTTGAGGGAAATACGATTTTATCCTCCTGTACGGCAATTTTTATCTGATTTTCAGAAAACAAGTGATTTTCTGAATCAGCACCAAACGGTAGCTGTGGCGCCAGGCGCTAATGTTGGCGCCCGGCGCCAATAGCCAGCGTTGGCGCTAATTCAACTTTACGTGCGCCAGAACTCTGTTTTGATATTTTATCTTTTTGGCTGATTTTCTTTATAAATAACGTCATAAAAACTCCGTTTTCGATAACCAGTTTTCACCAATTCTCATCAACAATCATCAATTCTCTCTCATTCTCTTCTACAATTCACCAACTCTCATCAAGATTTTCTTGATTATTCTCTCTTTCTCTCTTTTCTAAACTAGATTTTCTCAAATATAAAAATTCCGCATTCATTAGACTTAGATACACCTAGCCATATTCGAAGTTGCCTTCGCCCTAGACGTGAAAGGTTTAATTTCTGAGGGTTTGGTCCCAAATCTCTCTTTCATTATTTAATTTAATCGTTTGTTTTATTATTTTCCTTAAAGTTACTAACGTGTGTATTTTGTTATTATAAAGAGGTATGAGGCATCAAAGTAAGTACTTTAATGGTTTTTATTGATGTTATTATGTAGAAATCATGTTTAGGTTGTTATCATGATATTCCTAGTATCATGTCTAGGGTAACTTTAATGCTAAATATGATCGTTACGATGCCTTTTATTTTCTTCCTAATATTCATGATTGTTAGTATCATGTTAGGGCTAAAGATTTGATTTTTATTGCTTAGTGACATGCTAGGGTTTGTTATTAATCTTGTTAGTATCATGCCTAGGATCTTGCTATTTTCATTATGCTTTAACATTATTCATGATTATTTTTATTATTGTTATTATGATAATTATTATTTTGATGATGATTATTATTACGTTGCTTGATTATATTTATTTTTATTGCTTGATCACACCTTTTATGCATGTTTAAAGGGAATTTTGTACTTGTAATCACGCTTAATAAGATAATTCATAATCTTGTTTAGGGATAATATGATTATAATTCAAGTGATCGCCAATAATAGTTTATTTGTGCATTAAAATTCAACCAACATAGATAAACAGGTTTAGGGTTAACCTATTGATCACATGTTAATCAGAAAGTGCACATGAATACGATCTGAATAAAGTAGAGGCCTATTATTAGGGCAGGTTCAATCTCTTTTAGGTTGGATTTGTACCTTCATCCCCAAACCCTATTTGTTTTGAGACCTTATGGAGTTGACGATCCCTTGGATCGTTAAGGGGTGTAACCTTCACCTCATGAACGGTTTACAAGTTCCTAAAAAAAACTTGTTGGCGACTCTTTTGCTCTATCTTCTTTCCCTTTGGACGCCACCATACTTTAGTGTATGATCACAGTGGGGTTCAAGCTAGGGGTTAACGTTTGAAATATTCCCTACAGTTTTTGGCGACTCCACTGGGAGGATTTCTATTTTAATTCCTGAATTTGTTTCTGCAATGATTTAGAATGAGTGGATGAGACTCGAAACGTTCTAAGTATTTCATGTGCGTAATTTTGATTAACATTATTGTCATATGCATAAAAATATCTCATTGGAAAGACCATCCGTAATGAATTAAAAACATAGGATTTTACAAGTAGAAAATTTGAGAAATATCTTTCACAACTAGGACCGAAATAACACTGCGCGAAACTGGAAAATTTTATCGAGCACAAAAAGCTAATGAGGCATGTAGGAATTAGCTTCAGCAACCAGAGCATTGGCGCCAGACATTTAACTGAAGCGCCAGACGACAGGCTTGTCGCCAGACGCTACAGCTAAAACCTGGCGCCAAGCTCTGTTTGCTAGCGCCAAATTCTTCCAATACCGAGCCAGAAATATGCGTTCTAATTTCGACCAGTTTTTCGTATTGTTTGCTCGATCCTACTTCCTGATTGAGTTTTTCTCACTTTTCTGAAACCCATAAGTGTTCTACATATGGACATAACCCCCTGGGAATTCATGCTCCATCTACCTGATTGAACGCTCTGAGCAACAAAGGGTACATCCGAGAATGTTGAATTCACCAAACCATGGAAGCGAGTTTTTCTAAAACTCGCGGTGTCCCATCCACTCGCGCCAACCCTTCACGGTTAGGCTTCCGCGAGGTGCATCCGGACAATTAACCATGGACCCTCTATTGACTAAACCATATCCCGAACTTTAGAGAACTAGAGCCATGGTTAGGTTGCAAACTCATTGCATCATATTGTGCCTACTTGACTAATTATGCATTATTTGTTGTGCATATACTATGATTTCTTAACTGTTTGTTTGACTTGTGTTGAGATTAAATAAATTAATGACTTAAAGAACTTTGCCTAATTAATTAATTAATTAATTAATTTGAGTCAATAAAGTCGTAATATTTGCTGCAGTAGCATATTGACAAGTCTTTATGTTTGGATATCAAAAAAAAAAAAGTCTAATATTTTAATCAGAATTGACCTAGTACGACTTTAGGCATACCCCTGTTGATTAATAACACCGAAAACAGTCCCAGATTGAAGCTCCAGCATTGGCGCCAAAGTCTGGATTGTAGCGCCACTCTCAGGAGTGTGCCGCATGGCGACAGCTCTGCCGTCTGGCGCTACACTACACAGTGTGACGCCAGTCCTGTCGTTTTGCCGACAGTTCTGATTATTGATCGAGTCATCACCTAGTGTCTAATTAACCAGTTTGCTAATTAATTCGGTAAATTTTTGCTGTCAATAATACTTTGTCGAGTCATTAATCGAGTTTAGGCACTAAGTCCCATGGTCTTACACAAGAGTCCAAACATGTCACTTACACTCAACGCACACACCAATACACATACTTTGACCATGTCTAAGAGAGTCTTGTATGCGCGTTTTTTTTTTCCGTCATTTTTTTAGGGGGGTAAGTCAGATATTAATCCTCCATTTTTTCTAAAAAAAATATATACTAAAAAATACTATACTTAACTCTTAAAAATATACACATTATTTTTGCCTATTTTTTGCCTTGCCAAAAATATGCACCCATTTTTTTTTATTTTTCCCTCTTTAAAAAACCGTAAAGTCAAGTCGATTTGAGTCAAGTAATTAAAACGCAAAATGGTTTAAATTACAGTGCGTGGTAAAGAAAGGAAGGACGGTTAATCAAAGACAACCTTTTCGTACAAGTCCAACATTTCGACAAACCCATAGCTCGTAAGAGGAAAGCTAAGACAATAACGGCAAGTTGGAAACACAAGAAGAAGTCAATGAGCTTAGGAACCAACTGGTTACCGTGACTGAGGCACTGAAGCTCCTAATACTTAAGATCGATGATCCCGTGAAGCAACAACAGATGGATCTCATGCAAGAGAGTCTAAGCAAGCTATCTAGCGACTACAAGTTTCAAGGGCTTACTTCACAAGGGGTCTCGGTGGACAAAGATCTTCTTCCGCAGAAGTTCAATGCCAACGACATCCCGAAATTCAAAGCAACTGATAACCCTTATTTTCATTTAAGAGCCTTCGAAACAATAATGAGTATTAAGGGTATCGATAAGAAGGTTTTCCCCTCTCTGATCTCACTATCTCTCGAGACCGTTTGCCAACAATGGTTCTTTTCTCTCGAAAAATAAAAGACCTCTACCTGGGAGTCCATAGCAAATGCTTTCGTTGATAGATACAAGTGCAACATTCAAGTTGAGACTGACCATAGAGAACTAGAAATCCTCCAGCAGAAAGAGAACGAAGGCTTCACGAACGAAGGCTTCACCTCTTTCTTTAACAAATGGAGAGAAACCTCAGCTAAGATGATTGAGGTGCCAAGTGAAAAAGAGTCTGTAAGGTTGTTCATAAAAAACCTTCAAGAAAAATACTCCAAGCATCTCAAGTATCAAAATAACCTCCATACCTTCAAGGCCGTCTACGACATTGGGATCAATATTGAAGACGACCTAGCTAAGTTAAAAGCTGCCAACAATAACTCCAACAGTGGCTGGAAAGGAAAGAAGAACGACAATCCTTCTTCTTTCAAAACCACCCACTCAAACAACGTTAGCACTTTTAATTTAGGTGAAGTCCTTGCTATGATCAATCAAGGACAAAAGAAACCATTTAGGAGAAACTTTACTCCTATTGGCATGAGTTATGACACCGCATTTGATCGATTAAATGCAAAAGGTCTTATAACTCCTATTGGACCATTTGGGGACCCACCAGTCAAAAAGAGGTCGGCTAATTGGAACCCCAATGCACACTACAAGTACCACCAAGGTAGGGGCCATCTTACCGAAAACTGTTGGAAGCTTAAGGAAGCTATCCAAGGCTTAATCGATAACAACAAGCTACCATTGCTCCCTGCCAGCAAGAAGCCAAGCATTGATAATGCACCTCTCGCTCACGCCTTGGCTATCTCTGATGAGGAAAGCGAGGTTGACCCCTCGTCTCTCATTAAACCTGTCAAAGAAATCCATGCCATTAAAGAAGACGAGAAGATATTCTTCGACGCCATGGATAGCCTTCCAGAACCGGCAAGTAAAGAAGACATACAATCGCTCACACTGTCTATGATGGAAGGGTCGCGTTTGCTACGTGAAACTCTCAAAGCTATAAAGGAACTTCAAAAGAAATATGACGAGGTTCCACTCCCGAAAATCGAATCTAAGAGAGAATTCACACCCATGAGAACAACTTATGAGGCAAAACGTTTTCCTTTACAAGTCACTGAAAACCCAAGAAGAGTAATAGAATCTACACTCCAATTGGGATCCCATATGCACAAATGTTTGAAATGCTCTTCGAGAGTGGCGAGATCAAACCTCTCGAACCGAGATCATTCGAATCATTGAAAAGGACAGATAGATATTACTGTCAGTATCATCAAGCAGGGGGTCACACTATCGAAAAATGTTTCAAATTCAAGGATTTAGTTCAGAATGATTGATGAAAAGAAACTAGTCCAAGTTCCACAAGAAGACGATGCAACCATTAATGGAGTTTGGGACAGTGATGAAGAAGATGTCTACTTAAAAGACATAGTAGGATCTCCACCTTTTGTGTCATACGCCATGGATGACTTTTGGGCTGAAGAAGATTCATCGATAGACGTCCTCACAAGATCCGGGAGAATGCAACCTCCCGTTTTAACACAACCTATGTCGACCACACAACAAGTTCCCATACCTATCATTGAAGACAATGATATCGTTAAGCAGTTTAAGAAGACAAAAGTTGAGATGAATGTATGGACACTTTTGGCAACATCTTGAGAGCATAGGTTGGCTGTAATGAATGCCTTAGACAAAATAGGGATAGATTCTAACACTACTCCTGAGGGGTTATCCAACTTCCACACAAGTGATCTTCCTAGTCCAATTAATTTGATCACCTTTTCTGACAAGGATTTACCTCCAAAAGGTGACAAACATTACAAGGCATTAAACCTCACAGTAGTTTGCAAGAGAATGAATGTCCCTATGACTCTTGTAGACAATGGATCAGCCATCAATGTCTGTCCACTTAGAACTGTGAGGATGCTAGGCATAAGGGATGAAGAATTAACTCCGTCTACACAAGGAATAAGGGGCTACGAAAACACTCGTCGTCAGGCTCTTGGTAAAATTACTCTGAATGTAACAGCGGGAGCAATAGAACATGCTACTACTTTCCAAGTTGTAGACATTAGAGTTTCGTTCAATTTACTGTTGCAGCGCCCTTGGCTTCATGACCTAAAGGTCGTCCCCTCATCTCTCCACCAACAAGTAAAAGCTATAGTTGGGGGAATTCCTATCACCATCGATGCTTCGCCTATGAGGATCAAGTCTATAGAAAATCCAATCATTAATGTGGAGCACGACAAGGATGATGAAGACTTATGGGGCTTTAACGAAGAAGTCTCCTTAATCCAGGAGGATGAAAGGACCCCTCTTTGCCATGACCCCCATTCCAACATGATTAAAAATGCTATTCTAAAGAAACAAGGACATTTTCCTGGGATGACCCTAGGAAATAAGAAAGGAATAGAAAAATCGCTGGAGTCACCTAGCCTCACTAAGTTAGACACTTTCGGACTTGGTTTCGAACCGACTCGGAAAGATCTCAAGCGTGCCCAGGTAAAATCAAAGGCACGTAGAGACGCTCGCACTCAACAGAAAGCAATCCCAATGGATCAGTACCCTTTTACACTTAATGGTCAATTTATAAAAGAAGGAGAGGACTATCCATGCCATGAATTTCCCGAGCCATTTGTTGTAAACGGCATAAGGCGACCGGGATTTGAGATTTTCTTGGATTGTTACTTCACAGATTGTAGACACCCATTTGTGTCTCCCCAAAACCAAACCCGGTGATGAGTACCTTTCACGTCGAATCATAATCGAATAAAGCGAAAGTGTGGAAAGTTTAGTGTTGCAGATAGTTTTAATTTCTTTTCTTTTCTCTCTGTTTTTGAAAACTTATTTTAAGAAAACAGCCAATCCAGTTTGGTTGGTCCATGATATGGGTCCAATAATAGTGTAGTTGGATGGGGTTTGAAAAGACCTTTCCAACAATATATTATAAGCCCAATTCCGATGAATATTGAGGAAGTTATGGCCAATTTACTAAACTGGGTCCGATTTGGTTTTTATATGCGGCCCAATGATCTAGAGGAGGACCTATTATTAATTATCAATCCTAAATCTATTAGGATTGATTATAGTCTTTTAGAATACTCTAGAATTTTATTTTAAATCCTAATGGAGTTAGGATTGATAATTATGTTTTAAAGAGTTTGAAATTGAATAAAACTACTCCTTTTAAGAATCCTTGTTTTGTACGAAGTGGAATGTATTCAGATTTTATTTTCGTGCCTCATAATATTTATCCAAATTTTATATGGTTGGATAGATCTTGAAATTATCTTTCCAATGATATATTATAATATTAAATCCGAGTTATAACGAAAAATATATGAATGAGACATGAAACTTTATCCAAAACTGACACCCTTCCACTATTTTAGCCATATATTTTTATCTACAAAATATTTTAATCTGATTATAATTGGGTTGGAAATTAGACTTTAAGAGCTTTCAACCGACATATTATATGCCTGATTTGGACTTCTGGATCAAAAGATATGATAAAAACAAAAACGCGTTAAAAACGGGCTTGGCGCCTGACTCCAGGCATTGGCGCCAGGTGCTAGCCATTGGCGCCTGGTGCCAATGGCCAATGCCTGGTGCCAACCTCGTTTTGCGTGCGCCAGACTATGTTTTGTTAATTTTATCTTTTTGGCTGATTTTCTCTATAAATAACGTATTAAAACTCCGTTTTCGATAACCAGATTTCATCAATTTTTATTTCAATTCACCAACTCTCATCAAGATTTTCTTGATTATTCTCTCTCTCTCTCTCTTTTTCTAAACTAGCCTTTTCTCAAATAAATAATTCCGCATTCGCAAGATCTAGAAACACCTAGCCATATTCGAAGTTGCCTTCGCCCTAGACGTGAAAGGTTTAATTTCTGAGGGTTTGGTCCCAAATATCTCTTTCAATTATTTAATTTAATTGTTTGTTTATTATTTTTCCTTGAATTACTAACGTGTGTATTTTGTTATTAGAAAGAGGTACGAGGCATCCAAGTAAGTACTTTAATGTTTTAATTGATGTTATGATGTAGAAATCATGTTTATGTAGTTATTATGATATTCCTAGTATCATGTTTAGGGAAAAGGTTATAATATCAAATATATTAAATATGATTGTTACGATGCTTCCTATGTTGTTCCTAATATTTATGATTGCTAGTATCATGTTAGGGTTAAAGATTTGATTTTTATTGCTTAGTGACATGCTAGGGTTTGTTATTAATCTTGTTAGTATCATGCCTAGGATCTTGCTATTTTTATTATGCTTTAATATTAACATGAACATGATTATGAGTATAATTGTTATAATTTATGATGATTATGAATATTATTATTATTATTTTGATAACGATTATAATTATTGTTATTATTATTTATTATGTTGCTTGATACATATTATATTTATTGTTATTGCTTGATCACCTTTTATTGCATGTTAAAGGGAATTTGTACTTGTGATCACGCTTAATAAGATATTTAATAATCTTGTTAGGGTTAATTGTGATTATAATTCAAGTGATCGCCAATAATAGTTTATTTGTGCATTAAATTCAACCAACATAGATAAACAGGTTTAGGGTTAATCCTATTGATTGTATGTTAGTCAGAAAGTGCACATGAATACGAGCAGAATAAAGTAGAGGCCTATTATTAGGGCAGGTTCAATCTCTTTTAGGTTGGATTTGTACCTTCATCCCCGAACCCTTATTTGGTTCATGACATTATGGAGTTGACGATCTCTTGGATCGTTAAGGGGTGTAACCTTCACCTCGTGAACGGTTTACAAGTTCCTTAAAAACTTGTTGGCGACTCTTTTGCTCTATCTTCTTCCCTTTAGGACGCCACCGTACTTTAGTGTATGATCACAGTGGGGTTCGAGCTAGGGATTTTAAAGGCTTGAAATTATTTCCTACACAGATGAAATCCCAACTCCTGTCCATAAGGAGGAAGCACCCCCATGCTTTGACTTTAACGTCATGGGATTACTATTTGGGCGAGAAAAGAATGAGCCAACTTACAGAGAAGATAACTCCTCGCTCATTCAAACAGTCTTACAAAGAGAAAGCTTCGATCCCTCGAAGCTAATCACTCCAGCTGAAGGATCACTACAAGGGTGGCGCAAGACTATCAAGGTGACTACTCCAAGTGGAAGAAAAGATCCATCACGACAGGGCAAGGACCAATGTTTGAAGAGTCATCTGAGTCAGAGTCTGAGTCGGAGTCTCTCCTTATAGAGTCTTTTAGGTCTTTAGTAGTAGCACCTTCCTGAAAGGAATGGTGTCCTTCGAACAAGTGTACTATTCCGTTAGTGGGTTCAGAATTATTAGAAAGCTAATATATTCAGTGAGGTCAAGTGATCGGAATGCCTGGGTGGAGGCCGCTTCCGATCAGTAATATTAATGAATAATTCATATTACAGCTTAATCTTGACTGAACCCTTCGGGTCACACCCAAACATTCAACAAACCGAACCAACGAATTAATTCGGAAGGAATTAATGAGTCGACCAAGTAATATTTATTTAGACGTCAGAAATTCGAACTTAGAGCGTCGAAACCGAGCGTCGGAAGTCGAGTCGAAAAATAGTGAAACATGAGACGAGAAATAGTAATAAATCAACAAAAGACCAAAATACCCCTAGCATCGGAATGCCAAAGAAAACCGAGTGCTAAGGGCGTATGGCCTAGCATGGTGGCTAGCATGCGCACCAAGCCGAGCCTAGGCTGGCTGGTGCGTGCTAGCGCACCCATGCTAGCATCGCAAGGCTAGGCGCTGCCTAGTGCGCGCTAGCATGCTAGGCACAGCCTTGTGCGCGCAATGGCTAGCAAGCCATGCCGCAACAAGCTGCAGCAGCTAGCACGCTAGGCGCGCCAGCTCGCCACAGCTAGCAGCAGCATGGCTAGGCCATTGCTTGCTGCCTAGCAGCGCTGGCCAAGGCACAAGGCCAGCAGCAGCCCGCACAAGCATGCTGGGCTTGCTGGCCAGCAGCGCCTGGCAGCCCGCATGCGAGTGCTGGGCCTGCTCGGCTTGCTGGGCATGGCTGCCACGGACAGCAGCACATGACAGCCCACCTTGGCTGCCTTGGTGCCCAAGGGTGGGTGCCATGTGGCTTGTGGTCCTTGAGTGTGTGTGGAGTGAGGTGGCCGGTTATGGGAGAGGGAGTGGGGAGCAAGTTTGGTCCCCCCCTTCTCCAAGTGGTCCTCACCTAACCACTCACATGAGCTTGCCACTTGTTGATTTATAACTAGCTTGATTATTAATTTTATTTTAGCTTTAAAATAAAATGGAAAAATCATACTATCCCACATTGATGGGAGAGTAAATGATACTCCCATCATTTCCTATAAATACCCAAGTATGGGCATTGGGAATGATGCTTGAGTAAGAGTTGAAAAAGGCATCACAATTAGTGAAAACCTTTGAACTCAATATAATTACTCGGGTTTTTATTGGTCGGGTCTTGCTAACCCCAAGACATTGGACCTAGTCGGTTTTGTTGGTGCGGGTGGACTTCGTTAGAGGTCTCCGTGTGAGCGGGACTTGAAGCTTTCAAGTAAGAGCTCATAGGAGCGAAGAACGCGTCAAAGGTAATTAGCTTATCTTAATCTTGTGATTAATTTAATTATGTTTATGGTTTTATTTATTGTGAGTGCGGTCTTGTTTTTTGGTTTGTTTCCGCGGTGAGTCGGACTCACCAAACCCTAACAGCGGTATCGGAGCCTCGCACGTTTATTTTTAAAATCATAGTATTTTCAAGGTGTTTTTATGGCTTAATTTTTCTGGTTTTAAGTTGCTAATTAGATTAGTAACTCGTTTTTCCAATTTTTACCTCGTATTAGAGCTATCTTCAGCTCCCAAACCCAGATTTCGACCCAAAAATAGTGAATTTTTGGTGGAAAAGGCGTTCTGGAAATGGTTTTACCCTTTTAGGGCTCGGTTTTTAGCCAAAAAACGACCAGAAATGCATTTTTCAAGGGATTTTTCGTTTTGACGAAAAATTTTAAGTCTTTCTAACCTTGAAAATTGATTGCATATTTATGGTGGTTATGAATTTGGTTCTTTCCTTTATTTATATGCAATTTTAGATCACTTTAAGCATGATTACTTGGTAGTAATTGGTGCTTGAAAGTTTGGTTTTATTTTTCACATAATTGCAAATTGATTGCATTAAGTGTAAAATTGTTATTCTTTGTTGCTTCCAAGTACTAAAGATTCAATCTTTATTTATGATAAGTGATTGAAACTTTTAGTTACTAAATTCCATGAATTTTGGTTAAACTTTGTTGATTTAATCAATATTTAGTTTATTGGAATCATAAAGTTTAAAACTTGTGATTGAAATTGGTTTATCTTCATATTGAAAGATATAATTGTTTTATGGAGTCACAAGTATTAAAGTTGGAGTCTTTATTGAACTTATGTTCATTTTTCCAACTCCCTTTTATTCTGTCAAAATCTCAAGATTAATTTAAAGTGATTAAATTAATAGTGAGAATTGCCCTAATTTATTTTATTACACCAAGTTCAACCAATTTTATTAAAGAATGGTTCTTGGAAATAAATTTTGTTAATTGCATTTGGATGAATTATTTAAGTTGGACTTGTTATTTTTCATTTTTCCTCAAAATTGATTCTAAAATTAATTTAGAATTGATTTATAATGTCACACACAAAATCGATAATTTTCGAAGCATTAACACGCAACACGAGGCATAAGAGCCCCGAGCTAGCTCTCGGCCAGCTGGTCTGCTCACGCAACCCATATGTGGCTGCCGAGGCCGCTGGGCACTTCGTTCTTAGGTGCTTGGGGTTGTGCATGTGTGTGTGCGAGGAAGGGCGTGGGCTGCTGCTCGCTGCCAGCTGCATAGCGTGCCAGCCAGCAGCAGCATAATGTTGTGCGCGTTGTGCGTACTGCTACGCTTGGCTGGGCTGGGCGTAGCGCATGCGAGCACAAGCAGCCCACATGCATGCTTGGTGTTGCGGGGGTGCGCATGGGCATACTACGTGCTTGTTGTACGGTACGTACAATCCCATAATTGGCACAATAACCCCGGGTTATTAAGGCGATGCTATTTTAAAGTTAATTTTAGCGTTGCTTAATATGTAAATAAGGGTTTTTTTTTTTTTGGACTCCAAGTCTTAGTGCTAGGCACTTAGACATTTTGGAATTCGTAATTTTGCTTAAATTGTCGTTTTAATTATTTTAATTATTTTGTTTATTTATTTAAAAATTTTGGAGGCCAGGCCTCGGGTTTTGAGCGAGATTTGCAAAATTAATTTTGGCAAATATTTGGGTTCACCGACTTAATTAATTGGATTAGTTAAGTTGGATGCGGAATTTAGTGGGAGCGTCTCTATGTTATTACCATAACCGGTTAAAACAACTTTGACTAGTTTAATTAGGCGTGTTAATTGGATTAACCACCTAGATTAGTTACTAGTTCTCGTGCGTTTTATGCATTGTTACTTGTTTATCGTTGTAAAATGCATGGGCCATTCACAGATAGTGAATGGATGAATGGAATGTAAATTCTCTCACAGGTTTTATGAAATGGCAACTAGTGGGGCCCGATTAGGATAGAAAATACGGACTGTGATCCGTGATGTATTTTTGTAAATCTAAATACGGTCTGCGAACCGTTGAGTATTTTTGTACCTTAATATTTAGATTAGTCCTAATCGTAGATACTAGCAATTGTAATATTTTGGTCAAGTCTTGAAGACGGGGTTCTTAGAAGACAAAGCCATGAAGTTGCAAATGAAGACCTTTTGAAGACTTGAAGATCTCAAGGGGTCATGCTAGTTGCCAAATGCATCTCTATTAATGTTTTCGATATATATTTATGTTTATATATATATGAATTATATGTTAAATGCATGTTTAGGATTTCGAATGTTGAGATGATTAATTAAGTTCACTTAAATCAACCAACATAGAAACCCTAGGTCCCTAAAATATTGAGTAAAACTTGCCATTCCAAAACACACTTACCAACCGAACGAGGGTAGTGGTGGGCTACGCCAAAGCGAGGCATCACTACTTCTCCAAGGAACGTAAGGCATACCGGGTATGCAAGGTGGTTTTGGTTATACTCAACGATATGAGTGATGGAGTCCTAACATGTCGTGGCAAAGTGAATAAATTGTTTAGAGAGCATTGGATGCGACGATTTATTCAACCAAGAGTGGTTTGGAGCCATTAGCAAAGCGTTGCTTACCTTAGGAGATTGAGTGTTAAGACAAGCCAAAGCATGCTTAACCACTCTTTGTTTCTTTGGATCTTGGAATCGACTTATTCTCACCTAAAATGGGGACAATCTTTAATGTGTGAATAAGACGTTTTAAATAAGTTTGATTAAAATGCATGAATTCAATCTTATTTAAGTATAATGAATGGTTTTTTATTTCAAATTCTTTCAATTGTAGAATCATGTCTTCAACTAATGTCAACAACCTTATGCTCCCGGAATTGCCCGAAAAGTTGCCAATTTCTCTGAACTTGGTAAACTTTAAGGAATGGGAAGAGGAACTCCGAAAGACCCTCCGAAATTGCTACCTAGAGCACATTCTGGACACTCAAATCCCGAGTTTCTACTCAAAGGGGATTATGAGTGATGAGGCACATGAGGTATGGAGTGTGGATTGTAAAAGAGTTTCCATACTCATGGCAAACTCCATCCCGTTACAATGGAAGGGGAAGTTCTCCAACTATTTTCCGGACATGATGCTCAAAGCTCTAGAAGATGTAGTCAATTTGAGAGTCACCAAAAGTACCAGAGGCAACTATGATGGACTTGTGGAATATGTGACTAGGTCACTCTCGAACATGAGGATCAAGCCACCGCAAGATGAGTGTCTCACAAAAGAGAGACAATAAGTATGGGCTAAGGTCTATAATGCAAGACTTAGACCCGGGATGCCACTTCAAGCTCATGTGCTCAACATGACAAGGCTATTCACCCATCTGGAGCTAATTGGAAAACCAGTGGACGATGAGCAAGCGGCTCTCATGCTACTAAGCTCACTCCATTCGGGGTATGTTGCATTAAAGATGCGACTCAAAGACACGTTTGTGTCTTTGGACAAATTGTTTATAATGATACCAAAAGAGCTAAGACCATAGAGTCAAATAAGACTTACTTGTGGCATTGTCGTCTTGGCCACATCAACATCAAACGCATCAAGAAACTTCTACAAGAAGGTGTTCTTGACTCTTTCGATTTAGAATCGTTTGAGAAATGCGAGGGATGTCTATTAGGTAAGATGATTAAACAGCCATTCTCCAAGTTGGCCGGGAGAAAGGGCAAGTGACTTATTGGGTATTATACATACCGATGTATGTGGACCAATGAGCTCAACCACAAGAAATGGACATCGATATTTCATCACTTTCACAGACGACTATAGTAGATATGGCTATGTCTACCTCATGTTGCATAAATCCGAATCATTTGAAAAGTTTAAAGAATTTCAGAGTGAAGTTGAAAATCAGCTTGGCAAGAAAATCAAAGCCCTTCGATCGGATCGAGGTGGTGAATACTTGAGCCAAGAATTCGATGACCATCTGAAAGAAAAGGGTATACTTTCAGAATTGACACCTCCAGGAACTCTTCAATGGAACGGAGTATCCGAAAGGAGAAATCGGACCTTGTTAGACATGGTACGATCAACAATGGGTCTTAGTGATCTTCCTATCTTTTTCTGGGGACACGCACTTCTAACTGCGGCACTAACACTGAACCGTGCTCCATCAAAAGCTGTAGAAAAGACTCCATATGAATTATGGACGAAGAAACCTCCCAGGTTATCTTTTCTAAAGATATGGGGATGCGAAGCATATGTCAAGAAATTGATTTCTGACAAACTTCATCCCAAATCTGAAAAGGTTTACTTTGTGGGCTACCCAAAAGAAACCAAAGGGTATTACTTCTACAACAAATCGGAGAACAAAGTGTTTGTTGCTCGCGATGGTGTCTTTTTGGAGAAGGATCACCTTTCCAAAATGACAAGTGGGAGGAAAATCGAACTCGACGAAGTTCGTGAGGATGAGCAACAAAATCATAATGACAGTCAAAGTGCTCAAACAGCATCTGTTGACGCAGGTCAAAATGATCAAAATGTGCAAAGTCGAACCGACAATGCAAATGCTCAATCCATTACCCTACGTAGGTCTCAGAGGCCGAGATCTCAACCTGATAGATATCTTGGTTTAGTATTAACTGAGAATCAAGACATCCTGATTATGGATGGAGATGAACTGACAACCTACAAGCAAGCGATGGCAAGCACCGACTCTGCTAAATGGCAAGAGGCCATGAGATCTGAAATGGATTCCATGTTTGAAAATCAAGTCTGGGACTTGGTTGACTTACCCGAAGGTTATACACCTATTGGATGTAAGTGGATTTTCAAGTTGAAAACCGACAAAGATGGAAATGTATTCATTTACAAAGCTAGATTGGTGGCAAAAGGTTACAGACAAGTTCATGGTATTGATTACGATGAAACCTTTTCACTAGTCGCAATGCTTAAATCCGTTCGGATCCTCCTAGCGATTACTGCATATTACAATTATGAAATATGGCAGATGGACGTCAAAACCGCCTTCCTTAATGGTTATTTGGAAGAAACTGTGTATATGACACAGCCTGAAGGTTTTGTCGACCAAAACAATGCTAGGAAAGTTTGTAAGATTAAGAAGTCCATTTATGGATTAAAGCAAGCAAGCAGAAGTTGGAATCTGCGATTCGATGAAGCCATCAGTAAGTTTGGTTTTATCAAGAATCCAGATGAATCTTGTGTTTACAACAAGGTTAGTGGGAGTGACATCGCCTTCCTAGTCTTATATGTCGATGACATATTGCTCATTGGAAACAGCATTCCGTTGTTAGAGTCTGTAAAGGCCTAGCTTGGAAAGTGCTTCTCAATGAAAGACTTGGGAGAGGCTCGGTACATACTAGGCATCAAGATTTAGGGATAGATCGAAAAGGATGAGTGGATTGAGTCAAAGTACTTATATTGATAAGGTACTTGCTCGATTTGGCATGGAGGAGGCCAAGAGAGGTCACCTGCCAATGTCACATGGCATAACCCTAAGCAAGAAGCAGTGTCCAAAGACACTTGATGAGCGAGTAAGAATGAATCAGATTCCATATGCTTCGCTTATTGGATCGATCATGTATGCCATGATATGTACTAGGCCAGATGTATCGTATGCCTTGAGTGCTACGAGCCATTACCAATCAGACCCAGGAGAGGCAAATTGGACTGCGGCCAAAAATATCCTAAAGTACCTGAAAAGGAACAATGATAAATTCCTGGTGTATGGTGGTGCAGAGGATTTAGTTGTGGAAGGTTATACCGACACAAGCTTCCAGACAGACAGAGACGATTTCAAATCGCAATCTGGATATGTGTTCTGTCTAAATGGAGGGGCGTTTAGTTGGAAGAGCGCAAAGCAGAGTACAACTGCAGATTCTACAACTGAAGCCGAATACTTAGCAGCTGCTGAAGCAGCTAAGGAGGCTGTTTGGATTCGTAAGTTCGTTGGTGAACTTGATGTTGTACCCTCTATAAAGGGTCCAATAGCCCTCTATTGTGACAAAAATGGAGCTATTGCTCAAGCCAGAGAGCCTAGGGAACATCAGAAGGTCAAACATGTCAAGAGGCGATTTCACAAGATTCGGGAATGGAAATCAGAGGGTGAAATCAGAATTTGTAAAGTTGGAATGGATGACAATGTAGCCGATCCACTTACTAAACCTTTACCTCAAGTGAAGCACAACAAGCACGTTGAGGCAATGGGAATCAAGCATGTAGGAGACTGGCTTTGATTTCCTTGTTTAGTGTTTTAGTTAATTTTGAGAAAAATTAATGTAAGACGCTAAGGAAAACCATTCAAGTTTTGGAGTAATATAAAATTTCATGCAATATTTTATTACTCCGTTATGCTATTTAATTGTGGTTTAGGATTAAATAATGAGTCCATTCAATTATGAGAATATTCAAAATAGGGTATCAAGACCAGTCTTGGTAAGGAAACACCTATTAAGTGAACATTGAATATTATAATCGAAAATTATCCCTAATCAAGGTCATTTAAACGATGGACGATTAATGACCGATTGAGATTAGTGTGTAGTTTGATTTATAGCACCGTTTCATGTGTTACAAGGACATGATTGTCATAAATTATTTGCACAGGTATTGGTTTAGAACCATACTGGATCGACCTATGAGAATACTTTAAGAAATTAAAAATTTGTCATAAGTATACTTCTCATTATGGCTATCGGAACCTATTTCCTCGACCAAGAGTATTGTGAGTTCTCTTGTTTGAGTACTAGTTCGCTTTGATGTTGTCAAACGTCTGCCGTAATAGGGGATTATAACGGCAACACTCGGGCGACTAGGTCCTCTCAGTAAGAGGAGCTACATTACAAGACTGGGAATGTCCCCCCTACTAAAATAGGGAAGATGTCTTTGTTGTATACAAGGCCTCTCGTAGAGCGAGACTGTAAAATGCATGGCCGTGCTCGGATGGATTCTAGAAATCATCTGTTTATTGACAGTCGGACTCGGAATCGGGAAACACTTCTAAACGTAATAAGGATGACAAAATAAATCTTACCTTATAGTTCATGAAGAGACATTAAGCGACATAGGAAAAAGGTTGTACACAAAATGTGCACTTGTCCGGAAGGACAAGTGGGAGATTGAAAGGAATGGTGTCCTTCGAACAAGTGTACTATTTCGTTAGTGGGTTCAGAATTATTAGAAAGCTAATATATTCAGTGAGGTCAAGTGATCGGAATGCCTGGGTGGAGGCTGCTTCCGATCAGTAATATTAATGAATAATTAATATTACAGCTTAATCTTGACTGAACCCTTCGGGTCACACCCAAGCATTCAACAAACCGAACCGACGAATTAATTCGAAAGGAATTAATGAGTCGACCGAGTAATATTTATTTAGACGTCGGAAATTCGAGCTTAGAGCGTCGAAACCGAGCGTCGGAAGTCGAGTCGAAAAATAGTGAAAGACGAGACGAGAAATAGTAATAAATCAACAAAAGACCAAAATACCCCTAGCATCGGAATGCCCAAGCAAACCGAGTGCTAAGGGCGTATGGCCTAGCATGGTGGCTAGCATGCGCACCAAGCCGAGCCTAGGCTGGCTGGTGCGTGCTAGCGCACCCATGCTAGCATCGCAAGGCTAGGCGCTGCCTAGTGTGCGTGCTAGCATGCTAGGCACAGCCTTGTGCGCGAAATGGCTAGCAAGCCATGCCGCAACAAGCTGCAGCAGCTAGCACGCTAGGCGCGCCAGCTCGCCACAGCTAGCAGCAGCGCTGGCCAAGGCACAAGGCCAGCAGCAGCCCGCACAAGCATGCTGGGTTGCTGGCCAGCAGCGCTTGGCAGCCTGCATGCGAGTGCTGGGCCTGCTGGGCTTGCTGGGCGTGGCTGCCACGGACAGCAGCACATGGCAGCCCACCTTGGCTGCCTTGGTGCCCAAGGGTGGGTGCCATGTGGCTTGTGGTCCTTGAGTGTGTGTGGAGTGAGGTGGCCGGTTATGGGAGAGGGAGTGGGGAGCAAGTTTGGTCCCCCCCTTCTCCAAGTGGTCCTCACCTAACCACTCACATGAGCTTGCCACTTGTTGATTTATTACTAACTTGATTATTAATTTTATTTTAGCTTTAAAATAAAATGGAAAAATCATACTATCCCACATTGATGGTAGAGTAAATGATACTCCCATCATTTCCTATAAATACCCAAGTATGGTCATTGGGAATGATGCTTGAGTAAGAGTTGAAAAAGGCATCACAATTAGTGAAAACCTTTGAACTCAATATAATTACTCGGGTTTTTATTGGTCGGGTCTTGCTAACCCCAAGACATTGGACCTAGTCGGTTTTGTTGGTGCGGGTGGACTTCGTTGGAGGTCTCCGTGTGAGCGGGACTTGAAGCTTTCAAGTAAGAGCTCATTTTGGAGCGAAGCACGCGTCATAGGTAATTAGCTTATCTTAATCTTGTGATTAATTTAATTATGTTTATGGTTTTATTTATTGCGAGTGCGGTCTTGTTTTTGGGTTTGTTTCCGCGGTGAGTCGGACTCACCAAACCCCAACACTTCCCCTCCTATTTCTTCTCCTAGAATAGTTAGTGATCAAGTCCCTGAGGACATATCACTCTTTGATGTAATGATCTCAGAGTATAATAATATTTCTTCTTCTCCTTATTTCTTGTGTTCTTCTCTAACCCAAGATAACGAGCATTGCTTAACTAACAATGAAAAAGACAAAGAAATTATTAAAGCAATGGAAACACTCGAAAAGAAAACACCGGTAATTGAAGAAACTGAAACTGTTGATAGCTCAAATGATTTAACCAATAAAAGAGAAGTTAAAATCGGATTAACACTTAATGAACAAGAAAGAACCGATTTAATTAACTTAAAGAATTTATCGATGTATTCGCTTGGTCATACGAAGATATGCCAGGCATTAATAGAGAAATAGCTCAACACACTATACCACTAATTCCAGGAATGAAACCCGTAAAACAAAAGTTACGTCGAATGAAACCCGACGTAGCTCTTAAAATAAAAGAGGAAGTCCAAAAACAAATAACTGCAGGTTTCATTAAGGTATCCAAATACCCCGAATGGGTCTCCAACGTCGTCCCAGTTTCGAAAAAAGATGGAAGGGTAAGAATGTGTGTCGACTATCGAGATCTAAATAAGGCAAGTCCAAAGGACGACTTCCCTTTACCACACATCGATTTTCTGGTAGATAACACGGCAAATCACGCGCTTCTCTCATTCATGGATGGGTACGCAGGTTATAATAAGATTCTCATGGCAGAAGAAGACATGGAGAAAACAACTTTCATAACACCATGGGGCACTTACTACTACACGGTAATTCCATTCGGGTTGAAAAACGCGGGTGCAACTTACCAACGTGCAGCAACTACCTTACTCCATGACATGATGCATAAAAAAGTCGAAGTATATGTCGACGACATGATTGTAAAATCAAAAGACCGTCCAGGCCATCAAGTAGCCTTAAGGAAATTTTTCGAAAGGCTAAGAAAATATAATATGAGGTTGAATCCATCTAAGTGTGCTTTTGGAGTCACCTCAGGCAAGCTTTTGGGTTATGTCATAAGCTCTAGAGGAATAGAGATTGACCCAACCAAAATCAAAGCAATCATCTCAATGCCACCGCCCAAAACCGAGAAACAGATTCGAGGATTTATTGACCGGTTGCAATACATAAGTAGGTTCTATCAAAATTGACGACAATATGTGAACCAATCTACAAAAAGCTTAAGAAGAATGTACCAGTAATATGGGATGACGAGTGTCAAAAAACCTTTGAAAAAATCAAAGCCTATTTCGCAAATCCTCCCGTATTAGCACCAACACTTCCCGGAATACCTCTTAGGTTATATTTGACGGTTACCAAAGAGACAGTGGAAGCTATGCTAGCACAAGAAGTAGAAGGCAAAGAAAACGCAATCTACTATCTAAGCAAAAAGATGCTCGAATACGAAGCACGCTACATACCACTTGAGAAGTTGTGCCTCGCCTTGGTGTGGGCCACAACCAAGTTAAGACATTACATGCTAGTGCATACTGTCTTTGTAGTCTCCCGATTAGATCCACTCAAGTATCTATTCGAGAAATCTACACTCAATGGACGCATATCAAGATGGATAGTCAATTTAGCCCAGTTCGATGTAAGGTTTATGCCGCAAAAAGCTATCAAAGGATCTGTGGTGTCAGACTTTCTAGCAGACTTTCCAATAGAAGAATCGACGTCAATACAAGACAATGAATTTCCAGATGAAGACTTAATGGTCACTGAAGATGATACTTGGACCTTGTACTTTGACAGAGCCTTGAACTAAAAGGGATGTGGCGTTGGAGTATTACTAGTATCACCTAAAGAAGAGCATGTTCCAATCTCCATAAAGCTTGATTTCGACATTACCAACAATGCTGCTGAATATGAAGCATGCGTGGTAGGCCTTGAAACAGCTTTGGCATTGGGAGTAAAAAAGTTAAGGATATTCGGAGACTCTTCTTTGATTATCAATCAAATATCTAAAAGGTGGAAAGTAAGGAGAAAAAGTCTAGCCCCTTACCAAACCTATCTGGAAACTCTTACCGATCAGTTAGAGAAGGTAGAATACACATATCTACCTAGGGAAGAAAATCAATTTGCTGATGCCTTGGCAAGACTAGCCTCAATGGTTAGGATTCCCACGGAAATTGAGCAAATGCCTCTAACTATAGAGAAAAGGCACAAACCAGCATACATCCAGGCTATAGAAGACGACGAAGTAGTCCAAGACGAAGAAGAAGAAGAAGAAGAAGAAGAAGAAGAAGAAGAAGAACAAGAAGAAGAAGAAGAAGAAGAAGAAGAAGAAGAAGAAGAAGAAGAAGAAGAAGAAGAAGAATCGTGGTACATGGATATACTCAATTATGTCACCAAAGGAGAATACCCTCCCCACGCTGACAAAAGAGCAAAACGAGCATTAAGACTCTTGGCTTCCCCATATGTACTCATAGACAACGAACTACATAAAAGGGTACCTAAGGGTCGAGCTCTCTAATGTGTAGGAAAAAAGGATGCACAAAGAGCAATGAGGATAGTCTACAAAGGAATCAGTGGCGCTCATATAAATGGAAAAATGTTAGTTCAAAATATAATGCGAGAAGGATATTATTGGACTACAATGAATAGGGATTGCCATCAATATGTAAAAAGATGCCCTAAGTGCTAAATCTATGCCAATTTACAACATGTTCCTCCATCCTTACTCTACATTTACACATCGCCATGGCCATTTTCTACATGGGGAATTGACATCATCGTCAAAATCACTCCCCCGGAAACAGGAGGCCACGAGTATATACTAGTAGCAATTGATTACTTCACAAAGTGGGTTGAAGCGCAATCATACGCTAAACTCACTGCAAAACATGTAGCACTCTTTATCGAGAGAAATATTATTTGTCGATATGGAGTCCCACATGAAATCATAAGTGACAATGGAACTCACTTTCAAGTCGAATGTGAAGAATTGTTACAAAAATATGGCATTCAACATCATCATTCTTCCCCTTACAGACCTTAAGCAAATGGAGCAGTTGAGGCAGCTAATAAAATTTTAAAGACTATCATCGAGAAAATGACGGAAAATTATAAGGATTGGCCTGACAAACTTCACTTCGCATTGTGGGGTTACCGCACATCAATTCGCACATCAACAGGAAATACGCCACTTTCCTTGGTATATGGAATGGATGTCGTACAACCTATCGAACTAGAAATTCCATCTCTACGCATTGCATTAGAGTGTAAACTCGATGAAGTCGAATGGACTAGGGCAAGATATGAAGAACAAATTCTACTCGATGAAAAACGACTAGAAGCTCTACATCACACTCAGTGTTATCAAACTCGTATGGCTAGGCATTTTGATAAGAAGGTCAAGACAAGGAACTAACATCAAAGTAGGAGACTTTGTGTTAAAAGCATTAAGGAAAAATGTTTTAGATCCAAGGGGAAAATTTAGACCTAATTGGTCTGGACCCTACATTGTCAAAACAATCATGTCAGGAGGTGCAGCAAAACTAACTGATATGGATGGCAATGAGTTCTCGAACATGACAAATCTTGACCAACTTAAGAAATACAACCCATAATTACTTGAGTAGGATACTTAAGAGAGCTACGTTTGGCCTGATTCCTTAAGAAAGGATACGTAGGCAACCCTTTATGGGTGCGGCCACTTTATTTTTTAAAAATCTCGCGCCCAGAATAAATTAAAAATTCGACAGAAGATCGGCGAAATATCGGCGTCGTAGAAAAAATTCTAGCGCCAGCCGACGGCACCGTCGCCTGACGCCAGACTGCCATGGCCGGCGCCAGTCGCAGATAAACGACGCCAATCCACAGTTTAAATTATGGGAATATTTCGGTGTTTTTTCGGAAAATTTTCGACTTCCGTACTCGAAGAATTTCTGGAAAATTAATTTCTTTCGGTTTTCATTGCTTTAATAAAATAAATTTAAAGTAAATAATTAATTAAAAGCTGGAATTTCATTAATAAAATAAAATTACATTATTGATGGAATTTAAATAAAGCTGAAATAAATTAACTTTAAATGAAAAACATAAACTAAGTCTAATAATTGGAAATTAAGCAATGCTCCTAATCTTTCTTTTCTTTCCTAGCCCTTTTCCAACTTTTGTCTGCTTCCTCCTCCTCATCCATAACCTTAGCTAGTAGGCACCCTTTAGAGGACCTACATTCAATCTTAGAATAGATAGTTTCCCCTTCATCTAGGACTCCATGCTTCTTTTCTACTCTAAGATTGAATGTAGGTCCTCTAAAGGATGCCTACTAGCTAAGGTTATGGATGAGGAGGAGGAAGCAGACAAAAATTGGAAAAGGGCTAGGAAAGAAAAGAAAGATTAGGAGCATTGCTTAATTCCAAATTATTAGACTTAATTTAAATTTTTCATTTAAAGTCAATTTATTTCAGCTTTATTTAAATTCCATCAATAATGTAATTTTATTTTATTAATGAAATTTCAGCTTTTAATTAAATTATTTACTTTAAATTTATTTTATTAAAGCAATGAAAACCGAAAAAATTAATTTTTCAGAAATTCTTCGAGTACGGAAGTCGAAAATTTTCCAAAAAACACCGAAATTTGCCCAGAATTTGTCTGTGAATTGGCGCCGCTTATTTATGATTGGCGCCTGCTAGGGAAGTCTGGCGCCAGGCACCAATACCATCGGCTGGCGCTGATGGCCGTTGTCTGGCGCCATAGTTTTCTCTGCGACGCCTATATTTCGCCGATCTTCTGTCGAATTTTTAACTAATTCTGGGACACGGGGATGTCAAAAATAAAGTGGCCGCACCCATAAAGGGTTGCTTATGTATCCTTTCTTAAGGAATCAGGCCAAACGTAGCTCTCTTAAGTATCCTACTCAACTAATTATGGGTAGTATTTCTTAAGTTGGTAAAGATTTGTCATGTTTGAGAACTCATTGCCATCCATATCAGTTAGTTTTGCTGCACCTTCTGACAGGATTGTTTTGACAACGTAGGGTCCAGACCAATTAAGTCTAAATTTTCCCCTTGTATCTAAAACATTTTTCCTTAGTGCTTTTAACACCAAGTCTCCTACTTTGATGTTTCTTGTCTTGACCTTCTTATTGAAATGCCTAGCCATGCGAGTTTGATAACACTGAGTGTGATGTAGAGCTTCTAGTCGTTTCTCATCGAGTAGAATTAATTCTTCATATCTTGCCCTAGTCCATTCAACTTCATCGAGTTTACTCTCTAACGCAATCCGTAGAGATGGTATTTCTAGTTCGACAGGTTGTACGACATCCATTCCATATACCAAGGAAAATGGCGTATTTCCTGTTGATGTGCGAATTGACGTGCGGTAACCCCACAATGCGAAGTGAAGTTTGTGAGGCCAATCCTTATAATTTTCCGTCATTTTCTCAATGATAGTCTTTAGGTTTTTATTAGCTGCCTCGACTGCTCCATTTGCTTGAGGTTTGTAAGGGGAAGAATGATGATGTTGAATGCCGTATTTTTGTAGCAATTCTTCACATTCGGCTTGAAAATGAGTTCCATTGTCACTTATCATTTCATGTGGGACTCTGTATCAACAAATAATATTTCTCTCGATAAAGAGTGCTACATGTTTTGCAGTGAGTTTAGCGTATGATTGCGCTTCGACCCACTTTGTGAAGTAATCAATTGCCACTAAGATATATTCGTGGCCTCCTGTTCCTGGGGGAGTGATTTTGCCGATGATGTCAATTCCCCATGTAGAGAATGACCATGGCGATGTGTAGGTGTAGAGCAAGGATGGAGGAACATGTTGTAAATTGGCATAAATTTGGCACTTAGGGCATATTTTTACGTATTGATGGCAATCCCTATTCATTGTAGTCCAATAATACCCTTCTCGCATTATTTTTTGGACTAACATTTTGCCATTTATATGAGTGCCACAGATTCCTTCGTGGACTATTCTCATTGCTCTTTGTGCATCCTTTTTTCCTACGCATAAGAGAGCTCGACCCTTAGGTACCCTTTTATGTAGCTCGTTGTCTATGAGTACATATTGGGAAGCCAAAAGCCTGAATGCTCATTTTGCTCTTTTGTCAGCATGGAGATGGTATTCTCCTTTGGTGATATAATTGAGTATATCCATGTACCATGGTTCTTCTTCTTCTTCTTCTTCTTCTTCTTCTTCTTCTTCTTCTTCGCCTTGGACTACTTCGTCGTCTTCTATAGCCTGGATGTATGCTGGTTTGTGCCTTTTTTCTATAGTTAGAGGCATTTGCTCGATTTTCGTGGGAATCCTAACCATTGAGGCTAGTCTTGCCAAGGCATCAGCAAATTGATTTTCTTCCCTAGGTAGATATGTGTATTCTACCTTCTCTAACTGATCGGTAAGAGTTTCCAGATAGGTTTGGTAAGGGGCTAGACTTTCGCTCCTTACTTTCCACCTTTTAGATATCTGATTGATAATCAAAGAAGAGTTTCCGAATATCCTTAACTTTTTTACTCCCAATGCCAAAGCTGTTTCAAGGCCTACCAGGCATGCTTCATATTCAGCAGCATTGTTGGTAACGTCAAAATCAAGCTTTATGGAGATTGGAACATGCTCTTCTTTAGGTGATACTAGTAATACTCCAACACCACATCCCTTTTGGTTTGAGGCTCCGTCGAAGTATAAGGTCCATGTATCATCTTCAGTGACCATTAAGTCTTCATCTGGAAATTCATTGTCTTGTATTTGCGTCGAGTCTTCTATTGGGAAATCTGCTAGAAAGTCTGACACCACGGATCCTTTGACAGCTTTTTGTGGCATAAACCTTACATCAAACTGGGCTAGATTGACTATCCATCTCAATATGCGTCCATTGAGTGTGGATTTCTCAAATAGATACTTGAGTGGATCTAATCGAAAGACTGCGAAGACGGTATGCACTAGCATGTAATGTCTTCACTTGGTTGTGGCCCACACCAAGGCGAGGCACAACTTCTCGAGTGGCGTATAGCGTGCTTCGTATTCGAGCATCTTTTTGCTTAGATAGTAGATTACATTCTCTATGCCTTCTACTTCTTGTGCTAGCATAGCTCCCATTGTCTCTTTGGTAACCGTTAAATATAATATGAGAGGTATTCCGGGAAGTGCTAGTGCTAATACGGGAGGATTTGCGAGATAGGATTTGATATTTTCAAATGCTTTTTGACACTCGTCATCCCATATTACTGGTACATTCTTCTTGAGCTTTTTGAAGATTGGTTCACATATTGTCGTCAATTTTGATATGAACCTACTTATATATTGCAACCGGCCAATAAATCCTCGAATCTGTTTCTCAGTCTTGGGCAGTGGCATTGACATGATTGCTTTTATCTTGGTTGGGTCTACCACTATTCCTCTAGAGCTTATGACATAACCCAAAAGCTTGCCTGAGGTGACTCCAAAAGCACACTTAACTGGATTCAACCTCATATTATATTTTCTTAGCCTTTCGAAAAATTTCCTTAAGGCTACTTGATGGCCTGGACGGTCTTTTGATTTTACAATCATGTCGTCGACATATACCTCGACTTCTTTATGCATCATGTCATGGAGTAAAGCAGTTGTTGCACGTTGGTAAGTAGCACCCGCGTTTTTCAACCCGAATGGCATTACCGTGTAGCAGTAAGTGCCCCATGGTGTTATAAAGGTTGTTTTCTCCATGTCTTCTTCTGCCATGAGAATCTGGTTGTAACCTGCGTACCCATCCATGAACGAGAGGAGCGCATAATTTGCCGTGTTATCTACCAGAATATCGATGTGTGGCAAAGGGAAGTCGTCCTTTTGACTTGCCTTATTTAAATCTCGATAGTTGACACACATTCTTACCCTTCCGTCTTTCTTCGGAACTTGGACGACGTTGGCGACCCATTCGGGGTATTTGGATACCTTGATGAAACCTACAGTTATTTGTTTTTGAACTTCTTCTTTTATTTTTAGAGCTACGTCGGGTTACATTCGACGTAACTTTTGTTTTACGGGTTTCATTCCTGGAATTAGTGGTATAGTGTGTTGAGCTATTTCTCTATTAATGCCTGGCATATCTTCATATGACCAAGCAAATACATCGATAAATTCTTTAAGTAAGTTAACTAAATCGGTTAATTCTTGTTTATTCAGTGTTAATCCGATTTTAACTTCTCTTTTATGGGTTGAATCATTTGAGATATCAACCGTTTCAGTTTCTTCAATTGCCGGTGTTTTCTTTTCGAGTGTTTCCATGGTTTTAATAATTTCTTTGTCTTTTTCATTGTTAATTAAGCAATACTCGTCATCTTGGGTTAGAGAAGAACACGAGAAATAAGGAGAAGAAGAAATATTATTATACTCTGAGATCATTACATCAAAGAGTGTTATGTCCTCAGGGACTTGATCACTAACTATTCTAGGAGAAGAAATAGGAGGGGAAGGTACTACTACTAAAGACTTAGAAGACTCTAGGAGGAGAGACTCCGACTCCGACTCAGACTCTGACTTAGACGACTCTTCAAACATTGGCCCTTGCCCTGCTGTGATAGATATCTTACTTCCACTTGGAGTAGTCACCTTGATAGTCTTGCGCCACCCTTGTAGTGATCCTTCGGCTGGAGTGATTAGCTTCGAGGGGTCGAAGCTTTCGCTTTGTAGGACTGTTTGAATGAGCGAGGAGTTATCCTCTTTATAAGTTGGCTCATTCTTTTCTCGCCCAAACAGTAATCCCATGACGTTAAAGTCAAAGCATGGGGGTGCTTTCTCCTTGTGGACAGGAGTTAGGATTTCATCAGTGAAGTAGCAATCCAAGAAAATCTTAAATCCCGGTTGTCTTATGCCGTTTACAATAAATGGCTCGGGAAATTCATGGCATGGATAGTCCTCTCCTTCTTTTACGAATTGACCATTAAGTGTGAGAGGGTACTGATCCATTGGGATTGCTTTCTTTTGAATGCGAGCGTCCCTACGTGCTTTTGACTTTTCCTGGGCTCGCTTGAGATCTTTCCGAGTCGGTTTGAAACCAAGTCCGAAAGTGTCTAACTTAGGAAGGCCAGGTGACTCCAGCGATTTTGCCATTCCTTTCTTCTTTCCTAGGGTCATTCCAGGAAAATGTCCTTGTTTCTTCAACATGACATTTACAATCATGTTAGAATGGGGGTCATGGCAAAGAGGGTTCCTTTCATCCTCCTGGATTAAGGAGACTTCTTCGTTTAAGCCCCACAAATCTTCATCATCCTCGTCGTGCTCCACATTAATGATCGGATTATCTATAGACTTGATACTCATAGGCGAAGCATCGATGGTGATTGAAATTCCCCCAACTATAGCTTTTACTTATTGGTGGAGAGATGAAGGGACGGCCTTTAGGTCATGAAGCCAAGGGCGTCCCAACAGCGAGTTGAACGAAGCTTTAATGTCTACTACTTGGAAAGTAGTATCATGTTCTATTGCTGTTGCCGTCACATTCAGGGTAATTTTGCCAAGAGCTTGACGGCGAGTGTTGTCATAGGCCCTTATTCCTTGTGTAGACGGAGTTAAATCTTCGTCCCTTATGCCTAGCATCCTCGCAGTTCTAAGTGGACAGACGTTGATGGCCGATCCGTTGTCTACAAGAGTCATAGGAACATTCATCCTCTTGCAAACTACTGTGAGGTTTAATGCCTTGTAGTGTTTGTCACCTTTCGGAGGTAAATCCTTGTCAGAAAAGGTGATCAAATTAATTGGACTAGGAAGAACACTTGTGAGGAAGTTGGCTAATCCCTCAGGAGTAGTGTCAGAATCTATTCCAATTTTGTCCAAGGCCCTCATTACAGCCAACCTGTGTTCTCGAGATGTTGCCAAAAGTTTCCATACGTTCATCTCAACTTTTGTCTTCTTAAACTGCTTAACAATATCATTATCTTCAATGATTAGGTATGGGAACTTGTTGTGTGGTTGGCATAGGTTGTGTTGAAATGGGAGGTTGCATTCTCCCGGATCTTGTGAGGACGTCTATTGATGAGTCTTCTTCAGCCCAAACGTCATCCATGGCGTATGACACAGAAGGTGGAGATCCTATTATGTCCTTTAGATAGACATCTTCTTCATCACTGTCCCAAACTCCATTAATAGTTGCATTGTCTTCTTGTGGAACTTGGACTAGTTTCTTTTCATCAATCATTTTCTGAACTAAATCCTTGAATTTAAAATAGTTTTTGATAGTGTGACCTCCTGATTGATGATACTGACAGTAATATCTATCTGTCCTTTTCAATGATTTGAATGGTCTCGGTTCGAGAGGTTTGATCTCGCCACTCTCGGAGAGCATTTCGAACATTTGTGCATATGGGATGCTAATTGGAGTGTAAATTCTATTACTCTTTTTGGGTTTTTCAGTGACTTGTAAGGAAAAACGCTTTGCCTCATAAGTCATTCCCTTGGTAGTTAGAGGTAATGAGATCTTATTAGCTTCTACAAGATCTTGGATGAGGTTTTGAAACCTGTAGCATTCATTTGTTGTATGACCATTTCCTTGATGGTACTTGCAGTAGGATTTGGGATCCCACCTTTGGGATCGCTTTTCTGGTGCTGGATCCTCTGTTGGACCAATAGGTTTGATTAGTCCTTGATCATAGAGACGATCAAAAGTAGCATCTTAGGTCATTCCTATGGGTGTGAATTCTTTTTTAGGTTTATCTTTCAGAAGTGGAACCTCGTCATACTTCTTTTAAAGTTCCTTTATATCCTTGAGAGCTTCACGTAATAGATGTGATGCCTCCATCATAGACGGTGTGAGCAATTGTATATCTTCCTTACTTGCCAGTTCTGGAAGGTTATCCTTGACATCAAAAAAGGTTTCCTCCTCTTTTTCTGTGGCATAGATTTCTTTGACAGGTCTAATGAGAGACGAGGGGTCAACCTCGTTTTCCTCATCAGAGAAAGCCAGGGTATGAGCGAGAGGTGCATTATCGATGCTTGGCTTCTTACTGGCAGGGGGCAATGGCAGCTTGTTGTTGTCGATTAAGTCTTGGAAAGCTTCCTTAAGCTTCCAACAGTTTTCGATGAGATGGCCCCTACCTTGGTGATACTTACAGTGTGCATTGGGGTTCCAATTAGCCGACCTCTTTTCAACTGGTGGGTCCCCAAACGGTCCAATAGGAGTTATAAGACCTTTTGCATTTAATCGATCAAATGCGGTGTCATAACTCATGCCAATAGGAGTAAAGTTCCTCCTAAATGGTTTCTTTTGTCCTTGATTGTTGATAGCAAGGACTTCACCTAAATTAAAAGTGCTAACATGGTTTGAGTGGGTGGTTTTAGAAGAAGAAGGATTGTCGTTCTTCTTTCCTTTCCAGCCACTGTTGGAGTTATTGTTGGCAGCTTTTAACTTAGCCAGGTCGTCTTCAATATTGATTCCAATGTCATAGACGGCCTTGAAGGTATGGAGATTGTTTTGATACTTGAGATGCTTGGAATATTTTTCTTGAAGATTTTTTATGAATAGCCTCACAGACTCTTTTTCACTTGGCACCTCAATCATCTTAGCTGAGGTTTCCCTCCATTTGTTAAAGAAAGAGGTGAAGCCTTCATTCTCTTTCTGCTTGAGGATCTCAAGTTCTCTATGGTCAGTCTCAACTTGAATGTTGCACTTATACCTATCAACGAAAGCATTTGCTATGGACTCCAAGGTAGAGGTCTTTTCTTTCTCGAGAGAAAAGAACCATTGTTGGCAAACGGTCTCAAGAGATAATGAGAACAGAGAGGGGAAAACCTTCTTATCGATACCCTTAATATTCATTATTGTTTCGAATGCTCTTAAATGAAAATAAGGGTTATCAGTTGCTCTGAATTTTGGGATGTCGTTGGCATTGAACTTCTGCGGAAGAAGATCTTTGTCCACCGAGACCCCTTGTGATGTAAGCCCTTGAAACTTGTAGTCGCTAGACAGCTTGCTTAGACTCTCTTGCATGAGGTCCATCTGTTGTTGCTTCAAGGGATCATCGATCTTGAGTGTTAGGAGCTTCAGTGTCTCAGTCACGGTAACCAGTTGGTTCCTAAGCTCATTGACTTCTTCTTGTGTTGCCATTATAGTCTTAGCTTTCCTCTTGCGAGCTATGGGTTTGTCGAAAAGTTGGACTTGTACAAAAAGGTTGTCTTTGATTAACCGTCCTTCCTTTCTTGACCACGCGCTGTAAATTAAACCATTTTGCGTTTTAATTACTTGACTCGAATCAACTTGACTTTACGGTTTATTTTAAGGAGAAAAAAAAAAGGAATAAAAAAAATTTTAAAAAATAGGTGCATATTTTTGGCAAAAATAATGTACATATTTTTAGGGAACTAAGTATAAATTTTAAATTGGAGGATTAATATCCGACTTACCCCCCTAAAAAAAATGACGGGAAAAACGCGCATGCAAGACCCTCTTAGACATGGCCAAAGTATGTGTATTGGTGTGTGCGTTGAGTGTAAGTGACATGCTTGGACTCTTCTGTAAGACCATGGGACTTAGTGCCTAAACTCGATTAACGACTCAAATAAGTACTATGGACAACGAAAATCAACCGAATTAATTAGCAAACTGATTAATTAGGCACCAGGTGACGACTCGACCAATAATCCGAACTGTCGGCCAAACGACAGAACTGGCATCACACTGTGTAGCTTGGCGCCAGACGACAGAGTTGTCACCAGGCGCCACACTCCACAGTGTGGCGCTACAGCTCAGACCTTGGAGCCAATATTGGAGCTTCAATCTGGGACTGTTTTCGGTGTTATTAATCAACTGGGGTATTTCTAAAGTCGTACTAGGTCAATTCCGATTAAAATATTAGACTTTATTGACTCAAATTAATTAATTAATTAATTAGGCAAAGTTCTTTAAGTCATTAATTTATTTAATCTCAACACAAGTCAAACAAACGGTTAAAAGAAATATAGAATATATGCACAACAAATAATGCACAATTAGTCAAGTAAGCACAATATGATGCAATGAGTTTGCAACCTAACCATGGCTCTAGTTCTCTAAAGTTCGAGATATGGTTTAGTCAATAGAGGGTTCATGGTTAATTGTCCAGATGCAACGCGCGGAAGCCTAACCGTGAAGGGTTGGCGCGAGTGGATGGGACACTGCGAGTTTTAGAAAAAAAAACTCGCTTCCATGGTCTGGTGAATTCAACAATCTCGGATGTACCCTTTGTTGCACGGAGCGTTCAATCGGGTAGATGGAGCATGAATTCCCAGAGGTTTATGTCCATATGTAGAACACATATGGGTTTCAGAAAAATGAGAAAAAAAAAATTCGATCAGGAAGTAGGATCGAATAACAATACGAAAAAACCGGTCGAAATTAGAACGCATATTTCTGGCTCGATATTGGGGGAGGTTGGCGCCAGCAATCAGAGACTGGCGCCAGTTTTTAACTGTAGCGCCTGGCGCCAATGCTGGCGTCTAGCGCTACGACTAAAAGTCTGGCGCCAAGCTCTGGCCCGTGGCGCTACTTCCCACATGCCTCAGCAGATTTCTGTGCTCGATAAAATTTTCCAGTTTCGCCTGGTGTTATTTCGGTCCTGGTTGTGAAAGATATTTCTCAAATTTCCTACGTGTAAAATCCTATGTTTTTAACTCATTACGGATGGTCTTCCCAATGAGATCTTTTTTATGCATATGACAATAATGTTAATCAAAATTACGCACATGAAATACTTAGAACGTTTCGAGTCTCATCCACTCATTCTAAATCATGGTCTTCCCCATTGGAGTCGCCAAAAGCTGTAGGGAATATTTCAAGCGTTAACCCCTAGCTTGAACCCCACTGTGATCATACACTTAAGTACGGTGGCGTCCAAAAGGGAAGAAGATAGAGCAAAAGAGTCGCCAACAAGTTTTAGGAACTTGTAAACCATTCATAGGGTGAAGGTTTCACCCCTTAACGATCCAAGAGATCGTTAACTCCATAAGGTCTAGAACCAAATAAGGGTTCGGGGATGAAGGTACAAATCCAACCAAAAAGAGATTGAACCTGCCCTAATAATAGACCTCTACTTCATTCTGATCGTATTCATGTGCGCTTTCTGACTAACATGCAATCAATAGGATTAACCCTAAACCTGTTTATCTATGTTGGTTGAATATTAATGCACAAATAAACTATTATTGGCGATCACTTGAAATTATAATCAAATTAACCCTAAACAAGATTATTAATTATCTTATTAAGTGTGATTGCAAATACTAATTCCCTTTAAAATATGCATAAAAAGGTGTGATCAAGCAATAAATAAATATAATCAAGCAACATAATAATAATAAATATCATGAATAATAATTATAATAATCATAATAATAATAATATCATCATAATCATAATAATAATAATATTTATAATCATCATAACGATAATAAAATTATAATCATAATCAAAATAATTATAAAAATAATGTTAAATCATGTTAAAGCATAAAAATAGCAAGATCCTAGGCATGATACTAACAAGATTAATAACAAACCCTAGCATGTCACTAAGCAATAAAAATCAAATCTTTAGCCCTAACATGATACTAACAATCATAAATATTAGGAAGAACATAGGAAGCATTGCATGAATCATAACAAGCATATTTGATATTATAACTTTTTCCCTAAACATGATACTAGGAATATCATAATAACAATTTAAACATGATTTCTATATCATAACATCAATTAAAACCATTAAAGTACTTACTTTGATGCCTCGTACCTCTTTCTAATAACAAAATACACACGTTAGTAACTTCAAGGAAAATAATAATCAAAACAATTAAATTAAATAATTGAAATAGAGATTTGGGACCAAACCCTCAGAAATTAAACCTTTCACGTCTAGGGCGAAGGCAACTTCGAATATGGCTAGGTGTTTCTAGATCTAATGAATGCGGAATTTTGTATGTAAAAGACTAGGGAGAGAAAGAGATGAATGAATGATTAGAGAATTAATGATTGCGAATGAAAACTGGTTGTAGGTCCATGAAAACGGAGTTTTTACGTCGTTATTTATAGAGAAAATCAGCCAAAAAGATAAAATTAACAACAGTAGAGTATTGGTGTAACTAAAACAGAGCTGGCGCCAACATAAGGCTATTGGCGCTAGGCGCCAGCCTTAGCGCCAGGCGCCAATGCCTGGCGTTTGGTACCAACACTGTTTTTCACGCGCTTTCTCAAATCAGATATATTTTGTCGTACAGGAGGATAAAATCGTATTTTTTCCTCAAAAATACTCTTTGATTTTAATTAAAACTCTGAAAAGTCAACAAAAGTCAATTTATCAATGCTAATTGAATTAGGAATGAAAAGAACCTTCTAGAAGAATCAAGAAAACTAAAACCATTCCTAATTGCATTAGGAATGATAAATCATATTAGGCCCTCCCCTAGATCATTGGGCCGCATATAAGGCTCAAACCGGGCCCAGTTTAGTAAATTGGCCATAACTTCCTCAATATTCATCGGAATTGGGCTTATAATATATCGTTGGAAAGCTCTTGTCAAGCCCCATCCAACTATACTACTATTGGATCCATATCATGGACCAACCAAACTGGATTGGCTGCTTTCTTAAAATAATTTTTCAAAACAGAGAGAAGAGAAAAGAAATTAAAACTATCCGCAACACTAAACTTTTCACACTTTCTCTTCATTCGATTATAATTCGACGTGAAAGGTACTCATCACTGGGTTTGGTTTTGGGGAGACACAAATGGGTGTCTACACCTGCAAAAGGAATTAAAATCAGAAACAAGGCAAAATAGAAGTGGTAGTGCAAAAACATATGAAAGAAAGACTACCTCCTGAACGGCGTCGTCTCGACAGCAAGTAGCCACGTTCCTCATCCGGACAAGCTAGCTCCGGAAGGCATCTATACACCGTGGCATCGCCGAAACCACCTCGCGCGAGAACTGTCAAAGAAATAAGTCAGTAAACATGCATAATATATATGGACAAAAGTTGCAAATAAATAAGCTTACCCGAGTCTGGTGGCGAGGAATCGATCGCTCCACAAAGCGCTCGTCCTCAGCAGCTGGAGGAATCATCTCCTCAATCGGCCCGTATGTCCCCTGGTAATGGATAGACATACGGGGTGGCACGAACTCAGCAGTGTCGTCCTGATAAAGCAAAACAAAGTCAATGAAGCGTCACTTGGGGGCTACTTAATGAAAGATGAAAGCTAAAAAATCGTACCGCCACATCCTCTGCCGGTACAGGAACTGGAGCTAACAACGGCAGTAGCTCCTCCGCAAAGCATCACCCAGGAATCGTGCAAGATGGCCAAGGGGTACCAGCTCCCTATGACATGCTCAACAACCTCACGGCGTTAAACATGTGACGCGGTGGAGGAGCAGGAACGACAAAGGTATCAGAGCAATGCTGTTTAGCAACCCTCTCTCCAAGGTATAAGGTCGCTCCATAAGTACCTAAGAAATAGCGACGCTCAGCGGAATACTGCGCGACTAACCCAGGGACCGCCAGGCCAACCCACGGCCGGTACAACACCTCAGGCTCATGCAAAGAGCATCAATTAGGCGAGAGTCTATCTAAAGCATCGCAAAATGGCAAATAAGGGAAGAATCATACCGCGATGATCCAATCTCGGACATACCCAGTGGACATCCCCACACGGCGGCTGCCCCAAGAAGCACTCACTAGAAACCTGCGCGGCGACGGTCTCGCCGGTGCAGCAGAAGGGAAGTACTCGTAGAACCAGATCTACAAGGAGTTAAAATTATCAGCAAGTGCTAGCTAAAATATAGAGCTAAACTTTATAGGGAATAATTTTTACCTCTATGACCCTCCAAAAGCTGGACAGAGCAACATTCGTCCCAAAGGACCAGTGTCGACACGAGTCCCTCAGCGCTCGAATGAAGTCAGCATAGGCTAAGCTGGCCCAGTCATAAGTCCCGATCCGATGTAGATCGCGGACGATAGGAAGGTAGTAAAGCAGCGCCCTACTACCCTTGTCAGGAGAGAACGTCCCTGACAACAAAATAAGCGCAAAGATGCGCACCCGCTGCTCTCGGGTGGTCGCATCATCGTCAAAAGCCGCTGCTAGAGTCGAGCGGCGAATCCCCCTAGCGCTGAACTAAGACGACTTTACCTCAGCTCGAGCCCGAATAGTAATCGGCCCTAATAGCTTCTCGACCTCAGGGGAAAAGACGTCGATCCCACTGTCAAACGGCAGTGGCACAGAGCTGAACTCTAATCCTGTGATGAGACTGAAGTCGGTAGGAGTGACCATCATCTCACCCCAAGGAAAGTGGAAAGTGGAAAGTGTTGGTGATGTCCCAGAAGAACTCCACCAGAGCACGCACTACATGGTGACCCCCGCTGGAGGCAACCATCGCCTCAGAGGTCTCATACACTGCAGCGAGACCGCAGGACTCCCATAGGAGTCTCGTCTCGACATCTCTGGCGATGTACATCTTGTACAGATCGCCCAAGTCGTCACAGCCAGAGCCATGACAACGCGTCCTCCCAACAGTGATACCCTGTCTCACCCTCTCAAAAATGTGGTGGACTGGGGAAAAGTACAAGGTTCGCTAATCCCACTCGGGGAGTCGACCAAGCGAAGTGGACGGCTCGGCATCGTCCTCTACGGGCTCATGCTCCCGTCGAGCGTCTCAGGACCGTGAACCAGAGCCTCGTTTTCTAGCCATGCTACATTGTGCAGAATTATCATAAATTAAGGTTCTATAGTATCTAAGGTTCGCCTAGCCGCATGATACTATGTTCGCAAAAAAACAGAGTACGTAGTACTAAAACAGAGCACAAATTCAAATTGAGCATAACACCATTTTTCAAGAAATCAAATAATTTCTTGCAATACTACAGTAATTATTGTGACAAATTGGACAAGAATTTCTAGCAAAAACATCAAGAACGGGCCACATTGTATTCCCGACCTTAAGAGGTCCAACAATGGCAATTCGTTCATTTCTTCACAAAATTGAGTCAAACAAGATTCAAATTACTCCCAAGGAAATATATAAACATAATCAAGCAATTTCATGGCATAAAATTTGACAAACAAAGAGAATTGAGCATTCTAAGTTTCGAAATTTCATGAAATTAAACAATAAACATGTGCAAAATTCATAAAACTGGTGTGAGTTCGAAGAAAACTTACATAGATCGGGAAAATGGATGAAATGAGCTTTGATTTGCAACAAATTTAAGTGAATTTGGTTGAGAAATGAGCAAGAATGAAGCAAGCAAAATTCTGAAAGTTTTCGAGCCAAATCGCGACGAGCAAACAGCGAAAATGAAGAAGAAAGCGGTATTTAAGGAATACCCTATTCTGGCGCTAAGCGCTAGACCTTGGCGTCAAAATATCGGCTTGACACCTGGCGCCAATCCCAGCGCTTGGAGCTACGGCCATTTGTGTGGCGCTGATGTGTTTTCAGCGGCGCCAGGACCCTCAGCCACTTAGTGAGGTTGTTCTACCTTTTTGCAATATATTTTGGGTTCCTTGGTACGCTAGTTAGCTCCTCTAAGCAAATTGACACGATTTTTAGTAATCGGCTTGATTAATAAAGTGATCGACCTGATGAAAGATCGTCTCACTTAGCTTAAAGCGCCTAAGCATTGGCTCATTAACAAAAGGCACCGACGTATTGGTTCATTTGCAAAAGGCACCGACGTACAGGTTCAGAAGCAACAAAAGTGCCAACGTACAGGCATAGCGGAAGCAAAGTTCAAGCGAGCTTTTAAGGATCGACAAGCGGAGATCTTCGGTAATTTCTTTGGAAAATTATCGCAACAAATGAGGATGGATTCAAGCGAGGATATCTTCGACGGCACTCCCTAGATTGTGGAGAGTTGTCACAAACAACTGAGGTGATTTCAAACAAAATTATCTTCGATAGTATTCCCTTGGACGTGGAATATTATCAATGCGGATGAGGATTGTTTCAAGCAAAGCAATCTTCGATAGTATTCCTTGGACGTGGAATATTATCAATGCGGAAGAGGATTATTTCAAGCGAAGCAATCTTCGATAGTATTCCCTTGGACGTTGAATATTATCAAAGCGGAAGAAGATCGTTTCAAGCGAAGCAGTCTTCTATATTGGAAGCAGTTACAAGCGTAGCAGTTTTCAAGCGGGATGGCATTCTCTCGGCAGAAGGTCATCAAAACAACAGCAAAGCGGCAGCAAATCGGTTACCTTTAAATACGTGTGCTCGACGGTGCAAGATACGCGTTTCTTAACTCTTTTATCTGTTTAACTAACACTAGTTTGCAGGTATCGGCGTTACAAGAATGATTAAGGATCGCAGAACGTTCTGAATCATTCTCCGTCCCTATCGATACTTTGACTTTTGTTTTCGAAACTTGCGTTTCTCCAAACTCAGTCAAAGTGGGGGCTTCTGTAGACATCCATTTGTGTCTCCCCAAAACCAAACCCGGTGATGCGTACCTTTCACGTCGAACCATAATCGAATGAAGTGAAAGTGTGGAAAGTCTAGCGTTGCGGATAGTTTTAATTTTTTTTCTCTTCTCTCTATTTTTGAAAACTTATTTTAAGAAAAACAGAAAATATAGTTTCCTTGGTCCATGATATGGGTCCAATAGTAGTGTAGTTGGATAGGGCTTGACGAGAGCTTTCCAACGATATATTATAAGCCCAATTCCGATGAATATTGAGAAAGTTATGGCCAATTTACTGAACTGGGTCCGGTTTGAGCCTTATATGCGGCCCAATGATCTAGGGGAGGGCCTAATATAGATTTATCATTCCTAATGCAATTAGGAATGGTTTTAGTCTTCTAGATTCTTCTAGAAGGTTCTTTTCATTCCTAATTCAATTAGCATTGATAAATTGACTTTTGTTGACTTTTCAGAGTTTTAATTAAAATCAAAGAGCATTTTTGAGGGAAATACGATTTTATCCTCCTGTACGGAAATTTTTATCTGATTTTAAGAAAACGCGTGATTTTCTGAATCAGCGCCAAACGCCAGCTGTAGCGCCTGGCGCTAATATTGGCGTCTGGCGCCAATAGCCAGCGTTGGCGCTAATTCAATTTTACGTGCGCCAGAACTCTGTTTTGATATTTTATCTTTTTGGCTGATTTTCTTTACAAATTACGTCGTAAAAAATCCGTTTTCGATAACCAGTTTTCACCAATTCTCATCAACAATCATCAATTCTCTCTCATTCTCTTCTACAATTCACCAACTCTCTTCAAGATTTTCTTTATTATTCTCTCTCTCTCTCTTTTCTAAACTAGCTTTTCTCAAATATAAAAATTCCGCATTCATTAGACTTAGATAAACCTAGCCATATTCGAAGTTGCCTTCGCCCTAGACGTGAAAGGTTTAATTTCTGAGGGTTTGGTCCCAAATCTCTCTTTCATTATTTAATTTAATTGTTTATTTTATTATTTTCCTTGAAGTTACTAACGTGTGTATTTTGTTATTACAAAGAGGTACGAGGCATCAAAGTAAGTACTTTAATGATTTTTATTGATGTTATGATGTAGAAATCATGTTTAGGTTGTTATTATGATATTCCTAGTATCATGTCTAGGGTAACTTTAATGCTAAATATGATCGTTACGATGCCTTTTATTTTCTTCCTAATATTCATGATTGTTAGTATCATGTTAGGGTTAAAGATTTGATTTTTATTGCTTAGGGACATGCTAGGGTTTGTTATTAATCTTGTTAGTATCATGCCTAGGATCTTGCTATTTTCATTATGCTTTAACATGATTCATGATTATTTTTATTATTGTTATTATGATGATTATTATTTTGATGATGATTATTATTATGTTGCTTGATTATATTAATTTTTATTGCTTGATCACACCTTTTATGCATGTTTAAAGGGAATTTTGTACTTGTAATCACGCTTAATAAGATAATTAATAATCTTGTTTAGGGATAATATGATTATAATTCAAGTGATCGCCAATAATAGTTTATTTGTGCATTAAAATTCAACCAACATAGATAAACAGGTTTAGGGTTAACCTATTGATCGCATGTTAATCAGAAAGCGCACATGAATACGATCTGAATAAAGTAGAGGCCTATTATTAGGGCAGGTTCAATCTCTTTTAGGTTGGATTTGTACCTTCATCCTCGAACCCTATTTGGTTCGAGACCTTATGGAGTTGACGATCTCTTGGATCGTTAAGGGGTGTAACCTTCACCTCGTGAACGGTTTACAAGTTCCTAAAAAAAACTTGTTGGCGACTCTTTTGCTCTATCTTCTTTCCCTTTGGACGCTACCGTACTTTAGTGTATGATCACAGTGGGGTTCAAGCTAGGGGTTAACGCTTGAAATATTCCCTACAGTGTGCAAATTTGCTTTTGGAATATTTTTATTTTCATGCTTGAGGTTTCTCACTTTTTTTTTAGCTTTATTTATTTTTGCTCTCTTCTCTTTTTTTTTGCTTTTGCATTTTTTTATTTTTATAAGTGTGGGCAATCCCGATCATGTGGTCTATCACTCACTTGGCATTCATGTTTCTCAGGCACAGTACCGAGCACTCGATAAGAGACGTAATCTGAGACGTGTTCATATCAAAGACATGTTCATGTCAAAGACATTGGAACACTTGCCCTTTTGTACACTTTTATTTATTTTTTGCTTATTTTATTTATTTTGATCTTTTGAAATCACTCAAGCTTTTGAAATTGTATAAGTTACACATCATCCCATCCCAAGGTTAGGTAGATATGGGTTGAATAAGAAAGGTCTATCGTTAGACGAGGCTCAAAGTGGTTTAACAAAAAAAGGATTGTATATTTGAAGGGTGAAAGGTGATATGATGTGGCTACAAAGGGTGCCTCAAATCATCGGTATACCTTGTGCTTAGTTTGACATGGATTTTTTTTTTTTAATGCAATGTAATGAAATGATCATATGCAAGAAAATAAATGCTCATTTTATTAAAAGGAAAAAGAAAGAATCTACAAAAATTAATCTAAGGGGAATAAAAAGGTGCCTATGCTAGACTTATTGGGGAAAGGGTAAATAAAAAAATAAATAGAAAAAGATGTCATGAAAGCTTATCGTTGAAGCTCGCCTCTTGTCTTATGACGTTTGCTTTATCATCACTCACTCTTCTTGTTAGCTGGAGGCATGGGAAGCTTATTATTATCAATCAAATGTTGGATAGCCTCCTTTAGCTTCCAACAGCTCTCAGTAGCATGACCCCTACCTTGATGGTACTTGCAGTGTTCATCTGGATTCCAACTAGGCAATCTTTTTTCAGGCGCGGGATCTTGAATAGGTCCAATGGGAGTAATGAGTCCCTTGGCATGGAGTCGATCGAAGGCAGTATCGCAGCTCATCCCAATGGGGGTGAAGTATTTCCTTAGTTGCTTCTTGGGTCCTTGGTTATCCATGGCTAAAACTTCACTGAGATCATAGGTACTAACATTGTTACTAGAGTGGGCATTTTCGAAAGAAGAAGGATTGTCGTTCTTCTTTCCTTTCCAGCCACCGTGGTTACTATTGTTAGTAGCTTTTTGCTTTGCCAGGTCATCTTCAATCTCGATTCCGATGTCATAAACGACCTTGAAAGTATTCAAGTTGTGTTGATATTTTAAGTGCTTTGAATACTTTTCTTGTAAGTTCTTGATAAACATCCTCACAGACTCTTTTTCGGTGGGCACCTCAAACAGATTGTTCACTGATAAACACTGTTCACTAATTAGACACATGAATTCACTGGGTGAGGTTCATCTTGAAGGTCTGCATCTTGCCCCTTGTCACAAAACCTGTTTACTGAGCTGGTTGTGTTGCAGGCTGACTTGAGGGGGTTCTTGCCTTGGTTGGAGGCTCTTTCTTTGGGTTTGGATGACTTGAGCTAGGTTGACTGAAGCTAGCCCTCTTCTTTATTTTTTATTGACTGGAGGTTGGTTAGGTTGAGGTAGGTTGCCTTCCAACTCCTGCCTCTGTTGCAGCCTATCAGACATGTTGTGTTAAAATGGAACAGTTAATGACATGTATTATAGGATTGAAAATGTACCAAAAAAAAAGAGTAAGCAAGTTGAGGTTGAATTGGGTTACCTTTTTTGCAGCCCTAAGCTCTTTCTTTTTTCTCTCCTCTACCATCCAAGGTGTATTCAAGGGGGGTATGCCTGCTGCCTTTATCAGCTTTGTTGCTGGTGCTGGAGGTAGTTTGCAGGTCTTGACATAATGCCCAAAACCCTCCACAATGTTTTCATTGCTTCTTCCTCTTTATTGAGCTACTTGCAGTTGAACATTCCTCTGGCTCAAGCTTCCTTTTCTTGCTTTTTGGTCTGCCTGGCTGCACTTTAAATGCAGGGGGTTGTGGTTCTCTCATTTTGACTTTCTCCCAGTGTTTGGGACCTGGCATTGGGTGGACAACTGGTTCATAAGCAGCTCTATATGTTTCCATTGTGTAGTATGGGTCAACATAAGCCTCTATGTCACCCCTCATATCTAGCATGCATGCATAAGAATGAACACAGGGTATCCCAGTGAGTTCCCAATGGTAACATGTGCATGTTTCTTTCTCCAAGTCAACCAACACTTGGTCATCCTTAAGCTGCACTTCATAAGTGTTGTCCCTTGATGGCTGCACCACACACCCCCTAGCCACAAAATCTATCCTATGCAGAACATGCCTGACATATAGCACTAAGTTACTATTTATATTTTTGGCATCCTCCCACTTTTCGTTATTCTTGTTCATTATATACCTCCTCATCCATTCCATTTGGGTGAGGATTGGTTTATCTCTTGCAGGCCTGATTACTGCATTGAAAGTCTCACACATGTTGTTAAACAACATGTTGGACTTGGCAGTAGGTGGAAAAGCATGTCTACACCAATGCTTGGGAGGAATACTCCCTAAGTACTCATATGCAGCTTCATCAAGAAATTTGATAGACTCCATAGCTATCTCATACTCAAATTGACAAATACATACATATACAATCAGAAAAACACTCAAACTGACAAATACATACATATACAATCAGACAAATACTCAAACTGCCAACTACATACATATTAAACCACACAGAACAACTACTCAAGTCACTAAACATATATGTAACACATGCATTCTCAAACACAGCACTAAACATGTAAAACTAAACATGTACTGTGATTACACAATCTAACATGTACTGCAAATGTAAAACTTAGCACATCACAGGGAACAAGTTCACTTACAAAAGTGTTTAGACCTAGCAACACTCCAGAAAGCTCCTTAAATGTTGCTTCAGTGAATTTGAGCTTACAGTTGGCCCAAATATGCCTAACACAAAACCTTTGGTCTGCTTTGGGAATAACATCAGCCATTGCTTCAATCAATCCCTAAAAAAGTCAAACATCAATGAACCATATTAGAAGAAACTCAAACACTTACACATGAATAATAGTTTTGGAAGAAAAAGTAAGGTAGTATTACCTTTTGCCTATCAGACATGATGGTTAGCCCAACTCCTTGGTCATGTGTGAACATAGCCATTAGAGACTCTAAGAACCAACCCCAAGTATCCTTGTTTTCCACCTCCACTGTGGCCCAGGCTAGGGGGAACAAATTGTTGTTCCCATCTTTAGCCACTGCCACCAAAATCTGCCCAGGATAGGCACCTTTGAGGTGACAGCCATCCACCCCAATTAGTGGCCTACAACCTCTTGCAAAACCATCTCTCAGAGGTCTTAAACACATGAACATTCTGAGAAACAAGGGTGGTTCTGGCCTATCAATACCATCAACAACAATATTACACCTAGATTCAGGGTTGTACTTCATCACAGCTTTCCCATAATCCCACACCTTTGCATACTGCTCCCTAGCAGAACCAAATATAATCAACTTTGCCCTACACCTTGCTACCCATGCCTTAAAATAAGTCACTTCAATACCCAAATCATTCAGAATCCTAACCCTAATCTCCTTAATTCTCCAGCTAGGGTTACTCCTAAACTCCTCCCAATACCTCTCTGCTATATACTCAGTAGTAAGCATCCTGTTCTTCCTCACTCTGAAACAAGTGTGTTTCAATCTGAGGTTTTTGATTTGCCAAGTTTGCTGCTTAACAAGTTTTGAAGCAAAGACCTTGAATTGACACTTCATTCCCCCCACACATGTACAAGCAGGCATTCTACAAGTGTAAGTGTTGAACTCACAATCACACCTATACCTACATTGTATTGTAATCCTAGTACTGTCATTATGCAAAAAGTAGAACTCATACCTATTCTGAACTGCATGAAGTCTAAGTGCCCTCCTTAGCACTTGAGCATTGTTGAACTTTAGATTTACTCTCAACTGAATAGGGTTCCGAAAGTCAACATCAGCATTGAACCATGGAGCAGTGTCCTCTTCTTCATCATAACCACACAAACTCCTTAATTCATCTGAATCTCCTTCATTCTCTGGATTCAGATGCAGATCTCCAACATTCAGGTCTTCCCTAAGCTCTGACCTCTTATCTTTCACAGGAACACCTTCTTCTATTTCACTTCCCAGCCCTTTCTTCAAGCTTTTGTTTACCTTGTCCAAAATATCCTGTGACCCTTCAATATACCATTCCTCATCCCCTTCATCATATTCTTCCTCACCAAGTTCCCAGTCCAAGTCCTCATCACTTAAATCTTCACTTGAGTACTCAGAGTCAACATCCTCAAGCTCATCAAACTTCAGAGCTTTTGCCTTTGCTGACCCTTTCCCTTTCAACCTACCCTTCTCAGTTACCACTTCAGCTACTTTCTCTTTTCCTCTCTCTGCCTTACTAAACCTAGGGCTCCTTCTCACACTGACAGTAGTATCAGTGGTGCCCTTCTTGCCCTTTTTATTTGCCTTTGGTGGATTGGGTTCGGCCTCACTTGTGGGCTTAGTAGTAGTTGGTACTGTTACAAATACTTCTTCATACCCTTCACCATTTACTGTCTCCAAAAGACCCTTTATATCTTCACTATTAACTAGCTCCCTTTTCCCAGTGTTAAAAGTTTTCCCCTTCTCCTTATACCAACAGTTGTAATGCATAGGAACAGGGATATCCTCTTGAACAAACCCATGAATAGCAGCTGTCCTAATCAAATGCACATCCATCTTAGACACTTCAACTTTCCTTTTTCCAATAACACCACCCACCACACCAAACAAGAAGCTGCCTATCTTTGCTTACTCTTTTTGGAACAAATGCACCTCTAACTCTAAGACAAATGTCAACCATGCCATCATTGTCCACCATTATCTACCCACCAGTCAAAAAGGATAAAAAATATTAAAACCCATTCAATAATTGAACATTATATGATTACATGCGCAATGACACTAAGAGAATAAACAAATCTACCCTAATTATCTAACTTGCAGTGCAAAGGCAGCAACTCCAACATTTTTGCATAAACAATTCAAACTCAATTCAAGTACTCCATGAATTAATTAAGAATAAACCACTGTAAATAACCTCTAATCTCAGTTAAATAATTCAATTACCCTAATTCGCAAAGTCAATTACATAATTTACCTAATTTGAATAGTCAATTGAATTGTCAAGGGTTTCATGCTCTTCTACCAAAAGTAACCCTAATTCAGCATATAATTGCAATTTTGACATCAACCAAGCACCACAATCAAAGATGATAAAAAAATACCTTCTTTGGAATCTTTCGACTGTCTTTGTCAGATATCCAGCAACGTTTGCCCCTTTTTGCTTGATGAAGATGACAAACACCTGCTGAGTTGTTCTTCTGCAATGTTGACACCCTAGCTTTGGTCCTCAACCACACAAAATTAGGTTTAAATGTTTGCCCTTTGAATATTTGTTTGATTAGATGAAGATTCAGAGAGAATTGAATGAAGAAGTTGGGTGAGTATTCAATGAAGGAAGAAGATTTGTATTTTGTTAGGTGAAAATTGGAGGTAAAACCAAATGCTGGGGCCCATAGACTTTTGCCGTCACGGAATCCGTTATCCGGTTGTAACTTCTAATTTAAATTTTTTTAAGAGGTGTTAAAATAAATTTTTTTTTTGGAGGTTTTAATATCAATTTTTCCGTTTTTATCAGGTGTTAAAATCTAAAAAATCCTAACAATAATTATAACAATTAAAATAATAAATTATAAAAATAATCATAATAATGTTAAAACATAATAATAGCAAGATCCTAGGCATGATACTAACAAGATTAATAACAAACTCTAGCATGTCATTAAACAACAAAGATCAAAGCTTTAACCCTAACATGATATTAGGAAGAACATAAAAGGCATCATACTTTTAATCATACTTGATATTAAAGTTACCCTAGACATGATACTAGGAAAATCAAAACACCCTAACATAACACTAGGAATCATAATAACAACCTAAGCATGATTTCTACATCATAATATCAATAAAAATCATTAAAGCACTTACTTGGATGCCTCGTACCTCTTTCTAATAACAAAATACACGCGTTAGTAACTTCATGGAAAATAAAAAACAAACAATTAAATTAAATAATTGAAATAAAGATTAGGGACCAAACCCTCATAAATTAAAACCTTTCACGTTTAAGGCAAAGGCAACTTCGAACTATGTTAGGTGTATTTAGGTCTTGTGAGTGCGGAATTTTGTTTGTAAAAGAGGGGGTAGGTTTAGAAAAAAGAGAGAGAGAAGCTTTAGCTTAGAGAGAGAGAGAGAGAATTAGAATTGATGATTGTAGATAAGAATTGGTTATTGAAAACGGAGTTTCTAGGAGGCTATTTATAGAGAAAATCAGCCAAAAAGATAGAAAATCGAACCAGAGTTCTGACGCAAAAAAAAGAATTGGCGCCAGACGCTGACATTAGCGCTAGACGCTAATGCTAGCGCCAGGCGCCAAGCTTAGCGCCAGGCGCTAATTCTAGCGTTAGGCGCTAATCAGGATTTTGACGCGTTTTCTAAAATCAGATAGAATTTAACCGTACAGGAGGATAAAACCGTATTTTCCTCAAAAACATTCTTTTATTCTGATCAACAAAAGTCAATTTATCAATGCTAATTGAATTAGGAATGAAAAGAGTCTTCTAGAAGAATCTAGAATACTAAAACCATTCCTAATTGCATTAGGAATGATAAATCCATATTAGGCCCTCCTCTAGATCATTGGGCCGCATATAAGGTTCAAACCGGGCCCAGTTTAGTAATTGGCCATAACTTCCTCATTATTCATCGGAATATTGGGCTTATAATATATCGTTGGAAAGCTCTTTTTAAGCCCCATCCAACTACACTATTAATGGACCCATATCATGGACCAACCAAACTAGATTGGCTGTTTTCTTAAAATAGGTTTTCAAAAACAGAGAGAAGAGAAAAGAAATTAAAACTATCCGCAACACTAGACTTTCCACACTTTCACTTCATTCGATTATGATTTGACATGAAAGGTACTCATCACCGGGTTTGGTTTTGGGGAGACACAAATGGGTGTCTACACTACTATATATTTTAAATCGTCACAAAAACACATCAATTCCTAACTAATTTTGTATCAATGATATATTTTAAAATTTGATATATAAATTAAAATTTTTTTTTAAAATTCAATAAACAACCCAAGTTAGTTTGGAATTCTATTTTCAATCAAATTTGTATAGAATTTTAGGATAAAACTGTTAATTTAGAGTTTTATTTTCGATGAAGTACCAATATTTCACATGTAAAAGTTGAATTATAATTTTATTCAAAAAATAATTAGATTATAACTGTCATAAATTATCATATAAATTTATTTTTTGTATTTGGGGCAAAGGAATTAGTTCAAAATGTATTACATCCATTATTTATAATATATTCAAATCAATCAAAATAATACACTTCACAATCTAATATAATTTTATTACTGTGTGTAGACCTGTTAATCAGGTCGGGTCACGAGTCATTTCGAACAGAGTCATTATTTCAGGTTACGGGTCAAGAAATGTTTTTCATCAATATTATTATTATTAGTCATTACATGCCTACTACATAGTTTAAATCGTCACAAAAACACATCAATTCCTAACTAATTTTGTATCAATGATATATTTTAAAATTTGATATATAAATTAAAAATTTATTTTAAAGTTCAATAAACAACCCAAGTTAGTTTAGAATTCTATTTTCAATCAAATTTGTATATAATTTTAGGATAAAATTGTTAATTTAGGTTTTTATTTTCGATAATGTACCAATATTACACATGTAAAAATTGAATTATAATTTTATTCAAAAAATAATTAGATTATGACTGTCATAAATTATCATATAAATTTATTTTTTGTATTTGGAGCAAAGGAATTAGTTCAAAATGTATTACATCCATTATTTATAATATATTCTAATCAATCAAAATAATACACTTCACAATCTAATATAACTTTATTACTGTGGGTAGACCTGTCAATCGGGTCGGATCACGAGTCATTTCGAACAGAGTCATTATTTCAGGTTACGGGTCAAGAAATGTTTTTCATCAATATTATTATTATTATTAGTCATTACATGCCTATCACATAGTTTAAATCGTCACAAAAACACATCAATTCCTAACTAATTTTGTATCAATGATATATTTTAAAGGAAAATTTGATTTAAATAATCCAACCTTTGACGTATTTATTTTTAATAATCCAACCTTTTGATTATTCTACAATAATCCAAGCTTTGGGGGGTGTTTTATTTTATTAGGCCAAAATGACCTTCTACCTGTTCTTCAGGTAACTTTTTTTCCTTTCAATTTTTTGACAAAAAAAAAAAATGATTAAAAAAAAAAACATTCCCAACCTTCCTCCTCCTTTCCCTTCACCTTCACCGTCCCCTTCTCCGACCACCCCCACCCCCTTCTCCGACCACCCCCACCCCTTACCGCCGATCTCCCTCCCCTCACCCTAATGCAATGCTCATGAATTACTTTCTTTAAAGTCTGCCATTGATTGGTTACTTCCATAAAAATTCCCAATACAACTCAAATTTATTCTCTCCCACAATAACCAACCTTCAAATCAAAATTCCCAAGATTCAATTTTCAGAAAACCAACCAAGATCATTCCTTGGTTTTTGCAAATCAAGATAACAACTTTGACTTTCCAATTGAAAATAAACAACCCAAACATAAACAAATCAATCCTATTTTCAGATTTCTGCAAATCCTTGTCTCAGAAGAACAAAAAACAGCCAAAACCTAAAAATCGACAATCGAGAAGAGGGGTAATAGGGAAGGGCCGAGGTTTCCTAGTGTCGAGGGAGGGTGCGCGGGGTTTCAAGGGTGAAATATGCGCGGATGGAAATTGATAAGATTTTTGAAAAGGTGGCCGGAATTCGAGAAGGGAAGGGAAAGGAAAGTGGTTTGGAGGTGTTCGGGGAAGGAATGAGGAAGGGGAAGTGGTAAAGGGAGGTTAACAAGGAAGGGGCGGTGGGAAAGGGAAGTAGGGGCGGGGAGGGGAGCTTGCCGGAAATGGGGTTGAGGCCTGAATTCATGGAGGGGTAAAGGGAAGAAGAAGAAAGGGAAAAAAGATTTTTTTTTTAAAGTTTTTTTTAAATTAATTTTTTTTGGACAAATGAAAACGTAACACGTGGCAAGTGACCTGTTGTTTTAGATTAGGTGACCTGTTTGGCCTAATAAAAAAGAACACCCCCAAAGCTTGGATTATTGTAGAATAATCAAAAGGTTGGATTATTAAAACTAAATACGTCAAAGGTTGAATTATTTAAATCAAATTTTCCTATTTTAAATTTGATATTTAGATTAAAAATTTATTTTAAAATTCAATAAATAACCCGTACAACATGATACAAAACTAGTGTAATATTAAAAATAATGACACAACTTAGTAAAGTCAATTACATTCTTTCAAAAAAAAAAAAAAAATCAGTTACATAGGAAAAAAAAAGGGAGTAGATAGATCGATTGATACAGTAGATTTATCTAATTATTCTAATGTACTTGCTTTACTATCTTAAATCGTTATTATTTCCTCCCTTTCCTCCTTTCTTCTCACAAATCACTTTCCCCAGTCACCGATTTCCGGCCCTTCTCTCTCCGGCGATTTTCTCTCTCCATTTCTCAAATTCCACACTCAATTTCCTTCATTCATCTTCTTTACAATTCCCAATATATTTCTCTCTACAAAAATCCCCATTTCCCCAATTCTCTTCTCATATAAACCCTAGATCTGATTTTGCATGACTGATTGGCCTGAAGCCAAATCACCAGCTTCGATCCAAATTCCTTTTCGAATCAATGGATCTTCAAATGGGTTTATCTCCTTTTTGTAATTCGCTGTAAATTATACTCTAACCCCTTTGTTTTCCATTGTAATTTAATCTAGTAAAATCTCGAATTTAATTGTTAAAGATGGACGGTGTTTCTGGTCCAAGCACACAATCTCAACCTTCATTCGATAAATCAAGGGTTTTAGATGTGAAACCCTTGAGAACTTTGGTACCCATGTTTCCGAACCCACCTCAAGCTCCTCCTTTTGTTTGTTCATCCCCTTTTGGTCCTTTCCCATCTGGGTTCACCCCCTTTTACCCGTTTAGCATGGGTCCACCCGGTAGTCAAGCCGCGGGCGAGGCGAGGAACCAGGATGGTGCTGGTGGTTATGCCACCCCTGCTGCCGCGGTGCCGTTGAGGTCATTTGGGACTCCTCAAGTGGGTGGTCATTTTTCGAATGGCGATACGGGGTCTTCTATGGAGGCTTCGAGGGATATAAATTTCGGAGATGGCGGTGTTGGTACCGCGTCTGGGAGCAAGAAACGGGCAGCTAGTACTAAGGGTCTGTCCCCTGCTGAGGCGGCTGCTCGGAGGAAGGCTAGAAAGATGGAGAATGCTGCTGCTTCTGGTGGTATCCGGAAGCCGAATTTGGCAAATGTGGTTGGTTTGCCTCAAGTGCAAAGGGAGGATGGTAACAGGGAAGTTGTTAATTATGTTATTATGAAGTTTGATGGTGTTCGGAGGCGGTTAAGCCAGCTTGAGGATTCGAAGGAGGCGTCGACGGGGTTGATTAAGCGTGCTGATTTGAAAGCTGGTAATATTTTGATGACTGCTGGGTTTAGGACTAATAGTAGGAAGAGAATTGGTGCTGTTCCTGGGCTTGAGATTGGTGACATTTTCTTTTTCCGAATGGAACTTTGTGTTGTGGGGTTGCATGCACCTTCAATGGCTGGTATTGATTACATGACTGTTAAGACTGATGCTGAAGATGAACCACTTGCTGTCAGCATTGTGTCGTCTGGCGGATACGACGATGATGCTGAAGATCAGGATGTTTTGGTTTACTCAGGTCATGGTGGTGGGAATTACAATAACAGCGGTAAAGCAGCTTCTGATCAGAAGCTAGAAAGGGGGAATCTTGCTTTGGATAAGAGTTCTCGACGAGGGAATCAAATTAGGGTGATTAGAGGTATCAGGGATACTTCGAATCCTTCCATGAAGATATATGTTTATGATGGGCTTTATACTATTCAGGAGTCTTGGATTGAGAAGGCGAAATCGGGTGCTAATCTTTTCAAGTATAGGATGGTCAGGATACCTGGGCAGTCTCCAGGTTTTGGAGTTTGGCAATCTATTTTGAAATGGAAAGAAAGTGTGTCGTCGAGGCCGGGTTTGATTCTTCCTGACCTTACTTCAGGCGCTGAAAGTCTGCCTGTATCGCTTGTTAATGATTTCGACAACGAAAAAGGGCCTCCTTACTTCACCTATCTACGCTCAGTTAAGTATACAAAGTCCCTTAACTTGTCTGAGCCTACTTATGGGTGTAATTGCCATAGTGCTTGTGCTGCAGGTGATCTTAACTGCTCTTGTATTCGTAAGAATGGCGGTGATTTCCCGTATACTACGAATGGGGTGTTTGTGAGCAGGAAACCGCTTGTTTACGAGTGTGGACCGTCGTGTCCATGCTTTCCTAATTGCAAGAACAGAGTGTCACAGAGTGGTTTGAAGGTGCGACTGGAGGTTTTTAAGACTAAGGATAAAGGTTGGGGCTTGCGCTCTTGGGATGCTATTCGATCTGGGACTTTCATTTGTGAATATGCTGGTGAAGTGATTGACAAAGCCAAATATGATAGGGATGAAAGTAGTGATGGTGGTGACTATGTTTTCGATACTAGTCGTGAATTCGATAAATCATTTAAGTGGAACTATGATCCTCCATTGGTGGGCGAGGATACGGCTGAATTGAGTGAGGATTATGACATTCCTGCTCCATTGATCATTAGTGCCAAAGATTCTGGGAATGTTTCTCGTTTTATGAACCACAGCTGTTCTCCTACTGTTTTCTGGCAGCCTATTGTGTATGAGCAGAATGGGGAGTCCCAAATTCATATTGCATTCTATGCGATGCGACACATTCCTCCCATGACTGAACTCACTTATGATTATGGTATATCTCAGTCCGAAAGTAGGAGGAAGCGGTGCTATTGTGGCTCACCAAAATGCAAAGGCTATTTTGGTTGACACTTCTTATGGTGTTAACTGCAGGTATGCATGCCATTTTACCATAAAGTACTAGAAATTTATATTGTCCTATCAGATTAATTCGTTCTATTACAAAGTCTTGTGTTGTTGGACCCATAGGAAAGCGTTTCTCGGTTCTATCATCTAGGTCATAAGCTGTTTAGCAACTTAAAGAGACTAAATCTGTTTGTTATTCCTTTCACCAATACATCTGTTATGAGTGTTGTGGCCTCCAGCAGAGCTATGGTTTGTGGCTATTCTAAGATTAGATGATACAATGAACAGATTGGGAGATTATATTCTTCTCAATTGAGTCTTTGATCATGATCTTTCCTTTATTCGATAGTACTGTTCATACAGATGCTGTTGTTGTGCGAAGTGTCAATGTTATTATGCCATTTTTGAAGTATATTTGATGTTGAAGTCAATGTGCTCACCAAATTCTAATGTAGATAATGCTCTGAGAGTCACCTTCAGGGGTTTGGCTGTTTCTTTATAGGTGTTTGCATGATGCATTTTAGCATTTGATACACCAAGAACTATGACCCTATAGCTTTGTCCCCTACCTAACACCTGCTAGTGACTTTCTAATTTCTTAGAATACATCCTTAGTAAAGCAGTGGGGGAAAGCTTCTTAGTGACAAGAAAGGAGCATGGGAAAGAAGACATGAAAAGTAAACAGTGGATATTGAGGCAAAAAATTTCAGCAGTTAATTTAGTGATAGTGTGATATTGACATTTGAGGTATTGAGAGTTTAATTTGTGTTTGGTTATTAGTGTGACAATTTGATGGAGGGGATATAGGTTGTTATTCAATGGTGCATAAGGTTTGGTCTGGAAAATACTTGGACGTTCATGGACAACTTGTGGTTTCAGTTTACCCTATATGATACGCCTTGTTTTCCAAATTTGTTGACATTGAGCTAATTGACCAAACATCCCTTTTCTTTTCAGCTCCGTTATTCACTTTTCTGTCTTGGAGTGACTTTGGACTTTTAATTATTTTTACATTTATTTCTATCAACATGTTGGGTACTGGGGCATTTTGCTTCGGGTTTGGGAATACCTAATATGGCCCGTACGTCCATCTTGATAAGGCAGAACGTTTTTTTTTTTTTTTTTTTTTTTTTGCCTTGGAGGGGCATTGCCTAATGAATTTAAATAATATTCAGAACCTTATTTGGCTCAGTTCAGATTTGGAACAATGAGGTATAAGAAAGAAATTATTATGATTTTGTTAGGCAACTACTCTTTAATAGGAAAGTCTCTCTGAAGAGTAGATTAAGGGCTGTTTTCTCCATGACCCGAGTAAGGAGTGGAATTTTAAAAAAAAGGGATAAAATAAGATACGAAAAATCTTGTGATATTTCTCTTATATTGCTGGCTAAGAGATAGTGTTTCAATATTCTATAGTTATGTTTAGTAGATGAGTTATAATGAAACCTGTCGATCTCTATTTTCTGTTTTCCGGTATTCTCAGTCCAATAAATCCTCCATAATCTCTTCCCTACCAAGAATATTCACCACTATATGCCTATCCATCGCTACACTGCCATACCACCTAATGACCATATCTAAATTAAGACCTCCATACTGCTGTTCCATTCCCGGTTCTCAACTATCGCCACATTAAAGCTGCTTTTGATGTTCTGAATTGGTCAAATGGCAATGTGAAGTCATATCACGGGGTTTTTGGATTATGTATGTATCTTTGTGGTTTTCAATGGTCCTAACTTACATTTTGTGGTTTGATGGTTCTGATGTTATTTTCTGCCCTTTTAAGTTGAAAGCTGAATTTTTTGGGGTCAATTTTGTTTGTTTTGAAGAGAAATTTCGAATTATTGTGGATCTCTGCAGAAGCTAAAATGTTATAAAAAAGATGCTGCCTTTATTTACTGTTTGATTGTTACAGTAAAGGGAGTGTGATATTGGGGCGGATATTATCTGAGGTTGTTGGTTGAGATGGCGGTAGCCGGAAAGGTACCCAGTGGTGGCGCGTTATGAGGCTGCTGGGTTGGTGGTGGAGAGCAGCCAGCACCGTGGCTTGGGTAGTTGGGGGGTTATGATTGCTATGTTGATGGTCAAAACTTCAGGACTTTAGGGGTATTTAAAATCTTTAGGTTGGTGTGGGTGGAATCTTGGGAGAGAAGGGGGGGGGGGGGGGGGGGGGGCGGGGGAGTTGCTGTGGCTTGGGGGGTTATGATGGCTATGTTGATGGTCAAAAGTTTAGAACTTTAGGGGAATTGGAAATCTTTAGGTTGGTGCAGGTGGAATCTTGGAGGGAGGGGGGAGTTAGGAACTTAGGATGATTATGGTGGTTGTCAAACCTATAGAGAATTTTCGGGGAATTGAAAATCCTTAAGGGATAACCAAAACATAAGCATCAACTGAAGAACAAAGGGTATAATTACTTTCCCCGCTTTTGAATCATACTTTACCAAAAAGCCCGTTGATGCTTTACTTTTACCCCCCTAGGTATCTAGTTCTTGAGCACATGATGGTTGGTGAGGTGTTGCCCAGTCATTGGTCGGTTCCCTATGTTATTTATTTAATTTTTATTTGCCTAAGGCATCACGGTGCAGATGAGGAACCTCTTCTCAAAATATATTTGTAATGTTGGCATATTTTAGCTCGTATGGTGATGTTCACTGCTTCTCTCCATAATGTTATTGCTCAACTCTCATTTTTCCATGTTGACTTCATATATTGACTCTTGCCCAATGCTGAGTGTATTTGTAACTGTGACAGAAGTTGGACCTATGAAGTTTCTTTTGTGTTTTGTGAATATTAAGGTCATGTTAGGGTGAGCAATAAGTGTAGCTTACTGGAAATTTAAATACGATGTATATCCTGTGGGTTTTTTTTGGTGTATTTATATATGCAAGAAAAGTGATGATGAATTTAGTTAGTTCATTTTTGGTTTGGGTAACTTATAGGTAATTATGCTTGCTTTCCTCTTAATAGCTATATCGATTTTCAGGGTCCTATATGTTTCATAGCCTCATAGCTGTTTGTTGTGTGCTCATGTTAGATATATACATTCGTTGTTTTAAAAGCTTTTGGCAAATTTGATCACTTAACTCTTTGCTTTTGAGGCAAATCTCAAAGAGATATTGACGACCTTGTTATTTGTAAGACCCAAAAGAAGGAGAGAATTTTTAGACCACATTTAATTGATTATGGGGATGATGCAAGGACTTGTAAGTTGGGAGTCAGAATCTAGTTGTAGATTCTACGCACCTGAACTGTTGGGTTGGTTATTGTAAACTACCTTGATAGGCTATCACTCAATGATAACTCTTCTCTGTTACTAATGTTGCATAATTTAGCTCTCGTTTTTTTTCAAGTTCTTTATATTAAATTATTAAAATACTATAATAGGTCCAGTAATTTAGGTTTTACTTTCCTCCAAAAAAAAAAAACAAAAAAACAAAAAACAAAGGCTTTCCCTTCTGAATTCTTTCCTTAACACATTAATTTAAGTTATTGCACTGGGATGATAAGCATTTGTCTTATTGAACAATAATTATTTTATGTAAAAAATGTGATGTATTATGAAAACTTTTGACTTATCGACTATTTTCTTGAAGATTACTTTAATATACATGGCTTATAGTAGTATATTAATTTTTGAAAGATGAACATGGCTTGCAGGCTTAAAAATCACCTATCTTTTTACAAGCTGTTTGTCATTTTAATTGTGTAGCTGTTGATGCAATTGCCAGTTTGTTGAAAGTTGTATGTGGTATGTGTTTTTTGGTTAAAATTGGAGAATGCAGTCTAGCGATACCTTGGGAATTCAGTGTCCTGCCACATGAGACTTCTAATATTTTTTTTATGGATACCTAGCTGTGAATTTGATAAAGCTGCATTCATTTTTTTTGTTGGTCTAATGTCGGATCTTCTATTGATCACTCTCCATTTGATATGTCCCACAATAACTCTGCAACTACACGTTAACAGGTTGGAAGCAGCTCCACTCACTGGGATGTAATTATCTGCTGTGACAGAGGTTCAGTTTTGTCATCATCAAATGCTTTGTGCTGCCGATATTCTCAATGTGCTTCCTGACTTCTATCCTCTTTCCTGCTCAGAGTAGTTTAGTTTGTAGTGTCGTAGCTTTTGAAGTTCTTGTCGAAGATATGTATATCATTATGTTAGTTTATGTAATGTAGCTGTAGCTATAGTTTGTTGGTGCCGGTAGCTCATATCCTGGCAACCTATTAGCTTTCTGATTAAGCCCATATTTGGCCGTCATCTTAGCTGAACTTTTTTTCCCTGTACTGTAAATGCGTCCTTGGCGGATGGGCTTTTGGGATTTTATGATAATATGCAGTGTTTTGACTTTGTTTTCAATTATTGTTGTCTTTTGTTCTTGACTATATGATTGGCTGTTTGAATTTGGACGAAGAATCAGATATCAGTCAGCAGGTGTGTTTGGGTTCTTGGTTTGTTAGCATATGAGGTTGTCTTTGTTGTGGAAAGCCTTGAAACAGAAGTGGATGGATGAATTTCATGGTCTATCATGAATACAAACTCCATGTGTTTTCGGATTTTGCAAGAATCTGAAGAGTGCTGCTACTGATTGGGAAATTGATAATGAGTGATTTTCAATAGCAATAAGGGTTTTACTATACCTCCGAGATGTAAGTTGATGAGATATAGAGCATATACTAGTAATAGTAGTATCACTAGTATGTCAATCACTATGTAACTTATGGCACTGGTAGCTGGTTACTTGCGAGTATATCATTGTATCTATATCTCTGCTATCTTGAGACATAACCTAGATTTGCGACTTGGTTGCACCTTGCACGTTAGATGAACTGAAGATTTTGCTTCTTAAATCATATATATGAAATATCAAGTTCTCCCACCAATCTATGATATAGTTCATGTTTGTGTTTTTCACGGTATTTAAGAAATAGGAATAAAAAGTAAATAAAGTACATTAATAAAGTGAAAAGTACAATTATAAACAAAAGTTAGAGAGAAAAAATGGAAAAAAGTACATAGCATGTGCGAAATTCTATGGTAATTTAGGAAATACAAGAATAAAGTTTAAAATGTGAGGGTATAATAGTCTTTACATATTATAAAGAAATAGAAACAGGAACAACATTTTGAATCTCTAATATAGAAAAACAGGAATTATATTATGGGACGGAGTGGGTGGTATGAAACAAAGACTCAAAATAAAGCAAAGACACCCAAATTTTGTTGAAGCATACCCCTAATATTTATTTATTTTTCTTAAAGGAAAAATTGATTATAATAATCCCACCTTTGGCCGATTCGCAGATAATAATTCCACCTATTGATTATTATTTAATAATCCCATCTTTAAGGGTCATATTCTTTTAATGGTCCTTAACCTGTTGGTAACCGTTTAAATAGGTTAACTGACACATGTCCTTTCGTGATTCGTCCAAATATATAATTTTTATTTATAAAAAAAAAATTAAAACTTAATTCCCCTTTCCTCTTTCCTTTCTTTCCCATTAATCCATTAATGCCAGTGAAACCTTCATAAAAAAAAATAAAAAAATAAAAACCAAACACTCAGCCACCTCCTCCATTGAAATCGGGCACCCACACATAAAACCCGACCCACGAAACCCCCCCTCACTGACCCACCACAAAAGCCCCACCCACGTAAACGACCGTCCTCCCCTACCCACGTAAACGGTTGGCCACCTCCACCTACAAACCAACCTCCCCTACCTACGAAAAACCTTACCCAAGATCGACCAACCACCCACGAAAGACGAAACTCCTACCCAAGACCGACCAGCCACCCAGCCCACGAAACCCTCACCCCCCGAAATCCGTTTCTCCGCGAAATTGATTTTACTACTTGAAGCCCGACGACCGACGCTACAAGTAATGAATTTCCTTGAGATATAAGTACATTGCTACCATTGTTGTAGGAAAAGAGAGAAATTAAGGAGGGATTGGAAGGAAAGGGGAGGGGAGGAGATAAAATTGGGGCTAATTAACAGTGGAGATGGAGATAAGAGAGTAAAAAAAATTACCTATTCTTCAGGTTAAAGGTCACTAAGGACCATTAAAAGAAGATGACCCCTAAAGGTGGGATTATTAGATAATAATTAATAGGCGGGATTATTATTTGTAAACCGGTTAATGGTGGGATTATTAGAATCAATTTTTCCTTTCTTAAATTGCAACACTTTTTATAAAACAATTTTTTTTTTATAATTGCAACACTTTCTTAAATAGAAATACTGAAATAGAAATATTATCTACTCTTACTTTTTTTATTCCAAACAAATTCTACTTGAATAATATTTTGCCAAATTCAACTCAATCACATAAAGCTCTGTATCGGATATTATATTAACATATAATACCAAGAAAAAGAGCGAGAGAAGAGCGAAGAAACTTTCGTCGGAAGAAGAAGACCTAATGCAAAGATCGAAAAAAAAATTCAAAAGAACACCGGAGAATTCTCCCATGGACAACTCTAGAGTTGAGCCGCGGTCTGAGGATGTGGAAATGGACTCCTTCGTGGAGGACACACTAATGGTAAAATCTCCGAGCAAATCGAATGTTCCATATAGAAATATGATAAGAGGAAATTCAGAGGAATAAAAATCGACGTATGAGGGTTTCCTGGATCATGAACTTGATTCAGATGATGATATCCCTTAGGATTGTGAATCAGATGATGAAATGTGCCCTACTAATCTGTTATCAAAAGAGGAAAAGCGGCACCTGAGGGAACCTTGGTTGAATGCCCTGATTATCAAGCTGTTTGATAAAAAAAATTAGGGAATGAAGTATTAATGAAGGGGCTACGACTCAAGTGGAGTTTGAAAGGTGATATTACTTTGACTGATGTTGGTTATGAGTATTAAAAGGTTTACAAACATGGAGGACTATCATTTTGTGTTAACTCAAGGTCCTTGGATCGGTGGTGATAGTTACCATATTATCCGAAAATGGGTGCCCAATTTTGTAGCGGATACTCCTATCAAGCATCTAACTACTTGGGTTAGAATTCCACAGCTATCCGTGGAATATATTGACAAAAAGTTTCTTCATAGAATTGGCTCGAAGATAGGGAAGGTCGTCAAGTATTGATAAGAACAAGGAAGCTATGAGTCATGGCCAATATGTGCGATTTAGCATTGAGGTTGATCTTTCAAAGCCTTTATTGCCGGAATTCAGAATCAATGGGAGAGTTTGGAGGATCCAATATGAGGGGTTGAAGCAAATGGGGGTCAGATCGTTCAAAAAAAGGACGTGGAAGTCCAAGAAGTTGCTCCTAAGGTCAGATCGGGAGAGCAAGACCAGTTTGGTTTTTGGATGTTAGTCCAACCCACTACTCATAGGAGTATCAGCAAGAGTAAGGGGGTCCGCCACCGCAGAAACCGAGTGAGAATCCAAGGACTAAAGAAGCCAGCCACGCTTAGGGGAATGTAGAAGAAGAATGTGGTAAAGCCAACAAGAGCCAGGGCAAACATCAGAAATGGGTCATAAAAAAAGGGTCGGGTAGTGGCTCAAGATTTGAAATATTGGAAAATGAAGACATGGAAATTTCTGATATAGTTAAGGGCCAACCAAATAAGTCGGTAGAAATTACCAAAGAAAAGGATTCTCTTTCCTTGGATAATGATGAGATTATTGAATATGCCGCAAATTTGGGGGAAACAAGTGTTAAAGGCAAGGATTTTATTCTAATGGTCAACTCACAAAGTGGGATGGAAGTAGATATGGAAAGTCACCCTACTATTGACTTAGGTAAATCTTTGAAGCCAGCTGGTATACTAGAGACATTTAAGGAAAAAGATAAAAATAAGGAAACAGAGAAATCTCTTTTGTGGAAAAATCTTTTTCCAAAGATCAATCTTTTTTGAAGTTGGATAATCATGGAAACTAGGAAAATATTGATCCTTTTTAATCGGGTAATCTGGAGAGAATAGAAAATAATCATACGTTCGAATATTATGTGATCTCTACCACACCCTCATCCTTGTGCAATCATTTGAATTCATCTAATTTCATCCAAATTAAAGAGGAATTAGGGTAGTATGACAAGCCCCTGATCTCGACAACTTTGGTGGTACGTACTCCTCCATCGTACACAACATTCATTGATCATCTAATGTAAGGACCGACGATAATCAAGGTCTATCCAATAGCACACAAAGTCCAGCTCGAAGTGAGTACGTTCCTGCCTCCCCAACACAATGCCCCAGAGATGTTGGCTATGGTGGAGATATCAATTTCAATTCGAGGTCTGATGAGGGTGCTCCTAGAGGCGTTCATCGGTCTCATGCCTAATATTCCTTTGAATATTTATGACCGCTAACCTATTTTCCTGGTTTTAATGTGTCATTAAAAGTTATGATTTGGAATGTTCAAGGGGCGGGAAATAAATTAGCTTCCATTAGGGACTTAATTAGAATCAATGACCCTCAAGTGCTTGCGTTAGTTGAAACGCATCTCAGTGGTGAACAAGCTTAGAAAATTTGTGAAAGAATTGGTTTTTCAGGAAAATTTCGGGTTGATCCTCAAGGTTTTAGTGGTGGAATTTGGGTGACTTGGAGGGAAGAACTTGTTTCGATCTCTGTGCTAGATAATAATACTCAACATGTGATAGTGGATATTGAGAGGAGAGGTGAGACTCCTAGGATGTTTTCATCCATATATGCGAGCCCAGACTCTAATTTCTGGAAGGAACTTTGGAGAACATTGGAGAATATAAGAAGGTCGTACAATGTCCCTTGGATGCTTGCAAGGGCTTTAGCGACACTTAATGGTGTGGGTGGTTCGGAGATGCAAAGAGTATTCTGGCAGAATTGAAAACAATAGTTTGATTGACTTGGGTTTCTTGGGGCCAGCACACACGTGGTTTCGAGGTGTCACTCCTGAAACTTTCTGTAGGGAATAATTTCAAGCATCCCAAACTTGAATCCCACTGTGATCATACACTTAAGTATGGTGGCGTCCAAAGGGAAGGAAGCTAGAGCAAAAGAAAAAGAGTCGCCAAAAAGTTGTAGGAACTTGTAAACCGCTCACAGGGTGATGGTTACACCCCTTCACGATTCATGAGATCGCTAACTTTATAGTGGTCCTGAACCATGACTGGATATTCGGGGATGAAAGTACAAATTCAACCTAAAAGAGATTGAACCTGCCCTAAAATAGGCATCTACTTTATTCTTCTCATATTCATGTGCACTTTTTGACTAACATACAATCAATATATTAATCCTAAACCTGTTTAACTATGTTGGTTGAATATTAATGCACAAATAAATCTATTATTGACGATCACTTGAATTAAAATCACATTAGCCTAAATAAAATTATTAATTATCTTATTAAGCGTGATTACAATACAAATTCCCTTTAAACCTGCAAGAGGGGGCGTGATCAAGCAATAACAATAATATATGATATCAAGCAACACAATAACAACAATCATCATCATAATCTCAATAAAGCATATCAATATTTGCAAGATCCTAAGAATGATACTAACATGATTAATATCAAATCCTAGCATGTCACTAAACAATAAAAATCAAATTTTTAACGCTAACATGATACTAACATGATTGAAGAAATAGGAAGCAACCTAAGCATGATACTAGAAAGCATACATGATATTAGAAATATTAGTTATTACCCTAAACATGATATTAGGAATCAAAATAATCTAAGCATGATTTTTAAAGATATAGAGTAATAAAATAACTTACTTTGTTTCTTCGTACCTCTTTCTATCAAAACAATACACATATTAGTAAATTTAAGGAAAATATTAAATCAAACAATTAATTTAAATAATTGAAATAGGGATTTGGGACCAAACCCTCACAAATTATCAACCTTTCACGACTAGGGCAAAGGCAACTTCGAGCTTGGCTAAGTGTGTCTAGAACTCGTGAATGTGGTATCTTTATTTGAAAAGGGAAGGCTTAGAAAGAGGGAGAAATAATAAGCTATTATCTTGAAGAGAGAAGAGAATAGAATTGAAAAGAGAAGGCTTAGGAAGAGGGAGAAAGAATAAGCTATTAGCTTGAAGAGATAAGAGAATAGAATTAGATGATTGTTGATGATTGTGAATGAATAAAAAACGAGAAATACGACCCTATTTATAAGAAAAATAGTCCGGAAACAATCAGAAAAAGACTGAATCCAATATGGAATAAAACTACTTCTGTCGCGGCGCGACAACATTGTCGTGGCGGGACAGCTTTGTCGTTTCGCGATGGTTTACGCTTTTTCTAAAATCAGTACGAAATCTGTAATCTAATTAAATTAGATTAATTAAAGTCTGTACTTATCTTTTAAAATTAGTTCTAATTAATTCTTTTAAAAACACTTGTTTCATTCCAAATAATTTTTTTTTTCTTCTAAAAATATAATTATTAATCCTAATTCTACTAGAACTCAAAATAACCTTCTATATTATTCTAGAAGATTACAATCAATCATAATAACTTTAGGAATATTAATTTATGGGCCCTCCATTTGATCATTGGGCCATATAAAACCATTTCAGGCCTAATTTAGTTTTCTGACCATCACTTCCTCATTATTCATCGGAATTAGGCATAATAATATATCATTGGAAAGCTCTTTTCGAACCCAATCCAACTACACTATTATTGTAACCTTATTGTGGAACAAACTAAATTGGAATGGACAAAATAGAGTACATTTCGAAAACAGAAGAAAGATATTTTTATTAAAACAACCGCATCACAAGACTTTTCACACTTTTACTTTGTTCGATAATCAAATGACGTGAAAGGTATTCATCACTGGATTTGGTTTTTGGGGAGACACAATTAGGTGTCTACACTTTCATATCGGCAAGGCTTGACAAGGCCTTTTCTAATGAATATTGGTGGCTGAGGTTTGATGAAGAGGTTGAACGCAATTTGCCAAGAATAACGCTAGACCATTGTAGGCATCGCTTGAAGTGTGCCTACGTTAAAGCATGTGTGAATATGCTTGGCACTCATAGGAAAGTGAGAATTGACATAATACGATTACGGACAAGGAAAGTAGGGAGCCGCCAACAAGTTTTTAAGGAGCTTGTCAACCGTTCACGGATCATTATAAGGCAACCACGAGAAAGGGACAACGATAGGCAACAACGATTGACCCGTGAAGGTTATACCCCATTCATAATCCATGGTATTACTAACTCCATATAGTTCGGAACCACGAAAGGAGGATCGGGGATGATGGTACAAAGTGAGTCATGAAGTCACATTCGCCCGTATTGGCCTCTACTCGATTCTTATAATGAAAAGTGATTCCTGCGTTTTTATAGGCATGCAAACAAAGATTCAATTTGCTCCAAACTATTATTATGCTAAATTAGTTGTATATTAATGCAACACATAATTCTAAAATATTGTGATCACTTGAATTATCAACAAGATTAAAAAGGAACCTAAATCGGTCGTCCAAATTATCTTATTAGTCGTGATTTTCAATTACATATTCCCTTTAAATATGCAATTTGGTGATCAATAAATATAATAAAATAAACATCAATATTGGAAACAATTCAACAATAAATTGTTAGTCAAATCAAAATCATAATAAACCTAATCATGATACTAGCAACAAGAATAAAACTAAGAGTAATTAAGTAGTGATTAATTACTCACTTTTCGCGCTTCCTTGAATTGCATCATGAATAAACTGTTAGTAACTTCAATAAAATTATAAATCAAATTGAAACAATTAAATTAAATAAAAATTAGAGTTGATTTGGTCCAAAACCTCAGTTAATTATATCTTTTATGCCTTGGTTTAAGGACTGAACATCGGGTTAAGTATGGACTCCTTGGAGTGCTTAGGGGAAGTATTATGGAAGAATAGGGAGGCTAGTGTTTAGGCTAAAAAGGGAGAAGAGAATGATTTTATGATCAATCTTGTTGATGATAAAAAAAAAAAAAAAAAGGGGAGATATGACCTCTATTTATGATGAAAAAAGAAGGGTCGAAGAATTAAGATAAAATCCGAATTTAATCAGAATAAAACCCTATAGACAACAGTTTTTGCAGTTTTTGTTTTTATCATATCTTTTGATCTAGAAATCGGAATAAGATAAATATATGTCGTTGGAAAGCTGTTGAAGTCTACTTTTTAATCCAATTAGAATCAAATTAAAATCCTTAGTATGATAAAAAAAAATTGCCGAAATAGTGAGACGGTGTTAGTTTTGGATAGAGTTTGGTATTTCATTCATATCTTTTTCGTTATAGCTTGGAATTGATATTATAATATATCATTGAAAATATAATATCAAGGGATATCCAACCATCTAAATTTGGATAAAAAATATGAGGCAAAAAATAATATCTGAATATCTTTGAATGTCTTTCAATTCGAACAGAATTAGGACTTTCAAAAAGAAAAATTTTATTTAATTTTAAACTCTTTAATCTTATCTTTTCAAAAAGGATAATTAAGATCTTTTAGAAACTTATAGAATCTTCCAATTAATCCTAATTAGTTTAGGAATGGGATTAAATTTTTTGGACCCTCCACATGATCATTGGGTCGTAGGTAAGGTGAGCTTAGGTTCGGTTTGGGCTTAGTTTATTATTTTGGCCATAACTTATTCGTTATAACTCGGATTTGGGCTTATAATATATTTTTGGAAAGCTCTTTTCAATCTTTTCAAGACCCATCCAACTATTCAATCATTGGACCCAGATTTTGGACCAAAATAATCTAGTCTAAACGATTTTATAAAAAGGACACAAAGTGAATTATTTTGGGTTTAAAGGCACGAAAAGAGGGAAATAAGTTATGTTTTGGGGAAATAGGCTAGGAATTGGGTTGGTTTATGAAATGGAAATATGGATTTAAGCACTCCAAGATTAAAATACTTAAAGCGGCCAATAATGACGGTGAAAGGTTGTTCATCATCGGATTTGGTTTTGGGGAGATATTTTTAGGTGTCTACAACCATTGTCCAATTCTGATTAGCACCACTGAATTTGCTCCCATTCTAAGGGCTGTTAAACCATTAGGTTTCAGGTAGCCTGGTTGCAGCACGAGAAATTTTAGGAATTTGTGAATGCTCATTGGTCGAATGAGGAACCCCTAAATCCAATCCTGGATAAATTTGCGGGTCAGTTGAACAAATGGAATAGAAATATCTTTCACAATATCTTTTGAAAGAAAGTTGAGCTCGTGGCTTGGCTTGAAGGAATTCAACTCTCTCTTTCTTCAGGAGGCCCTCGGTATTTAATTAAAGTAGAAGAAAAATTGAAAGAAGAGATGAAGAAAGTGTTTGATCAAGAGGAGACTTTGTAACTCCAAAAATCGAGAGCCATGGTGTAGGGAATATTTCAAGCATACCACACTTGAGCCCCACTGTGATTAGGGGTGTTCAAAAAAACCCGACCCGATTGTCCCGACCCGATTTCCCGAAGACCCGGTAAATACCCGATGGGAAATTTGGGGAAAAAGCTGTTTTTTCGGGACAGGTACCCGACCCGGGAAAAATGCATGTTATCCGGGTCGGGACATGGGTCGCATTTTGTAATATCCGGGTACCCGATTTCCCGAAATCTTAAAAAAAAAAAAACCTCCCTCAAACTAAGCCCAACCCACCAAATTAGGGTTCTTTCACACGCCTCTCACCCCGCCTCCCGCATCTGCCTCCTCTCTCTCTCTTCTTGCATCTCCTCTCTCTCTCTTCTTGCATCTCCTCTCTCTCTCTTCTTCCTTGAATTGAGCTCCTCAATCCTTTCCCGTCGATTTCCCATCTTCAACTCTCCACTTTCACCTAATATTTCAATTCTATTCCCTCCTTTCCTTTGTATCCCAAATCTCCCACCCCCACTGAACCCCACCAAAAATCTCCAATGTCTACCTCAAGAACCCCACAACATCTCCTCAGATTAATTGTGAGTTGCCGGAAAATCTTAGCTCAGGTGATAAATCCAGCGACTGATTCCATCATTGCCATGGCCTCTTCCTCCAAGCAAGAATTTGTCTCTCATTATCGCACCATTCGTCTTCCATTACGTCATTACTGTTTTTTTTTTCTTTTTTTTTGGCAATTCAATTGGGAATTAGATGTAATTTTTTGGATTTTATTTTTGAGAAATCAATGGTTATAATTTGTGAATTGGGAAATCAATGGTTATAATTTGTGTTTATCTAACAAACAAAATTAAATTACAGCAATTATAAATACCTAAAATTAATACAAGTATAATGGGTTTTTTTTTTTAAAAAAAAAACAGAAGGAAATCTGGGTACCCTATGTCCCGACCCGAATAATTCGGGTACCCGAAACCCGAGTACCCGAGATATTCGGGTCGGGACATGGGACAAATTAACAACTACCCGAAACTCCGGGTACCCGGGTTTTCGGGTACCCGAAAACCCAGGTACCCGAATTTGAACACCCCTAACTGTGATCATACACTAAGCATGGTGGCGTCCAAAGGGAAGGAAGCTAGAGTAAAAGAGTCGCAAACAAGTTCTAGGAACTTGTAAACCGTTCACAGGGTGAAGGTTACACCACTTCACGATCCATGAGATCGTTAACTCCATAGTGGTCTAGAACCATGATTGGATATTCGGGGATGAAGGTACAAATCCAACCTAAAAGAGATTGAACTTGCCCTAAAAATAGGCTTCCACTTTATTCTTCTCATATTTATGTGCGCTTTCTGACAAACATACAATCAATAGGTTAACCCTAAACCTGTTAATAAAATGTATTGTTAAGGGCTCAAGTATTTTAAATAAATATTTTAAAGGGTTAAAATATTTTAAATATAAGGTTTTATAAAAGTAAAATATATTTAAGGCCAAAATTTTATTAATTATTGGGCAATGTAAATTATTCCTACATACTCTTATTGGAATAACCCATTCCAAAACCCATAACTTAAGCCCTATCCCATAACTCAAGCCCACATTTTTATAAGCCCAAATTTAACCCTACACTCTCTATTCTATAAATACCCCATGAATCTCCATAAATTTCTCACACACAGAAAGGTTAGTCATATTTTCTTTCTCCTTTGTTTTATTAATTTGTGTAATTATAATTGTTGATTTATGGGTTTTGATTTTATTGTTTGAAATTAATTTAATTAGTATCAAATTGTATTTTGATGATTAAACTTTATAATTTCAGATTTTATAAATGTCATAATTTTGAGATTTTATAAATTTTATAACCTAGGGTTTTTAATTATTGAAAATCATGATTTTAGGGTTTTTTATGAACAATTGATTTAGGGCTTTTATAGTAATGATGTTTTTGAAATTTTGGTGATTATAACTACATATTAGTTTAACTTAATTCCAGATTATTTTGAACACGTAAATTCGTTAATTATTAGATTTCCGTTCGTTAATATTAATCCCGATCAGGTTCTGAACTCCTCCGATTTTGATAAAAAAAAAAAAAAAAGTAGTGTTTTTCATGTGGAAACAACGTTCTAAGAAAGAATCACTACCTTTGGTAGAGTGCACCACCCTCTCGTGGCCAAATTCAGCCTCTAAATATGATTTTCAGGCAGTTTTTTATTTTTAACGAAGTTTTTTTTTTATGCTTTAAATTTTATCCTTGAGTTTAAAAGGGGTAAGAGATAATTTAATGTTCCTATGGATAATTTAAGTATAAAGATGTATTTTGATGAAGTTTTAAAGGGTTTTTGATTAGTTTAAAATGCTGGAATTTTATTTAAAGTAGTATAATTGTGATTTAAATAAAAGGGTGTGATAATGAAAAATGAGTTTAATTAGGGGTTTTAAAATAATTTTCAGATTATTTTAAGTTATTTAAAGTGAGTTTAAGTTGCTGGAAATTGTGTATACAAGGGTAATTAATATAGTATTATTGTCCCTTTATGTAGGAGACTTGGTTCGAGAATTGTTGTAGAGTACTCGGTTATTTTAAGAGCTTATTTGATGTACGTTCGCGTACTTAGCATATTTTGGTGATGTAGTATCATGTTAGGCTTGATTTCAATCAATTACAAGTAGTATCATGCTAAGGTTTATGTATGGAATTGTGAATTATTGGTGTTGGTGATTGAATTGTGAAGCATGATTTATTTGTGATGGTTTATGGATTGGAAAATTATATTTTGGCATGATTGTATGGACTACACTTTTATTTATGGCATGTTGGAGTGCATGTTTAATTAAACTACATGTTTAGTTTGGCTTGGAATATTAGGAAGGAATTTTATTATGGTTCATATAATTTTTATTGATGCTTTAAGCATGAGGAAGGAGCTATATATATAAGTGTCTATGTACACGAGGAATAAATTGTACTACCTCCGAAACATATTATATGCAACTTTTGCCAAAAACGGAAAATTCACATTAGATGCAACTTTCCCATTCTTTCCTTTATTAGTAAATTTTTTTTAATGAAATTCCTCAAATACCCTTACTCAAAATATCATAAACACAATTAAAAAATTAAATTAGAATTCATTAAAAAATAATAAAAATTAATTAACATAATTCTTCTCATCAAACTCAATTTACCCAACATAAAATTCAATCAACAATCAACCTAAACTCAAAAAAATTATTCAACTTCCATCCATTCATCTTTCACAACTCCTCAGACCACCACCTTCAACGTCATCGACCACTACCTCCAACTTTTCTGACCACACCACCTTCAACTTCACTGACCACTACCACCTTCAACATCGCGCGCGCAATCGTTCTCTATTTGTCGCAATTCAAAAATCAGATCCTCTCTCTCTCTCTTCTTCTCTTAATCAAATCTTTAGATCTGATGAACCAGGGGTGGTTGGGCTTGTATTGGGTGGTTTAAGAGGTTTTCAGGGTAGGTTCGAGTAGATCAAGGTTAGTGGTGGAATGTTTGACTAGTTTTGGGGTTTTCAGGGTGGGTTCGACGGGACTTGGTCGGGTTTATGATGGTGTGGGTTCAGGGTGGTTAAGGTGTTTTGGGGTGAGTAAGGGTGGGTCGAGGTGGATCAGGGTGAGTGGGAGATGATTTTCGGTGTTTTGGGGTGAGGGGGGTGATTTCAGGTTGGTTAAGGGGTGGTTATTGGTGAGCAAGGTAGGTATGTGGTGGTTCTGGGTGATTAGTGGTGGTTTTGCGATGGTTTTGGGTGAGTAGGGTTGTGATTTTGCGGTGGTTCTGGATGAGTGGTGGTGGTTTTGCGGTGAACTGGGTGAGTGGTGGTGGTTTTGCGGTGGTTCTTGGTGAATGGTGGTGGTGGTGGTTCTGGCTATGGTGGTAGCCTTGTAATCCCCCATATTTTCAATTTAATAATAATGTATTTATTTAGTATTTATTTTACAAATACTTTTATATTTTTCTTATTTTATAAGTATGAATTTTATTTGAGGTAAAGTATTAAGATTTTAATTATTTTCAAACTAAAACTACTAAGTTGTGATTAGCCCAAACACTTAATTCCTCTTATTCAAGCCCAAATTGTAAGTTCCTACTCCTAATTCTACTTGGGTTAGGAATTTAGGCCCAACTTTTATAAAAAAAAAAAAAAAAATCCACCTTAATCCCCCTACTCCTCTTACACGAGATTTAAAGAAAGAAAAACCCTCACTTTCTTCTTCCTCCCTCTTCACGACATTCAGCAAAGAAAAAAAAAAGAGAAAAGCCGAAGCTTTCCCCTGCTGCCGCCGCGCCACCTGACCGCCGCCGCGCCCCCCTGCAGTTCGCTCTCCCCTCTTCTCCTTCCTCTTATTTCTCTTCCTTTATTCTTGTTATTTTGATTTAAAGATTCAATTTTTATTTGATTTCAATTATAAAATTATTATTGTTATTAGGCTTTAATAGTATGTATAAATTACAAAAGATTATAAATTTATGGGTTTTAACATGTTTAAATTATTATATTAATTTTCAGATTTGGGTATGTATGAATTTAGGGTTTAAAGTGTTGATTTTTCATGTTTAAGGCTTAATAACGTACTAAACAAATTACTTAATTATTCTATGTTCAAAGTATGTCAAAGTATGATTATTTTGGTTGTATATTAATTTTCAGATTTATTAAAGTTTCAATTTTTATGAACAAGTAGTGTTAATTTCATGTTTTTATGCTTCTAAATCTATAAAATAATTATTGTGAGTATTTTATGATTGAAAAAGCTTTGAACTTGTTATTCTAACTTTAAAAATAATTTTCAGATTTCATACCTTTTATTTTGAAGCCTCTAATTGCATTGAATTGATATATTCTTGGGTTTTTAACACACTAACTTGTTATATAATGACTATTTCAAGTAATTATGCTTATGGGGTTATTTTATATATTTAAAACAAAATTCCAGATTTATTTACCCACTTTAAAGTTGCTGTAATTTGATATAAAACACTATATTTTCATAATTCTAACATGTAAACTTAAAGTTGGGATGTTATATTACTAACTTTGATTTTTGGGGACAATCTAAAGACTTTATTTTGGTGATTTAAGAGGTTTTAAAGTAGTTTAGTATTGCTGTAATTTTAATTGCTTTGGTATTGATTTATTCCTAATTGTTTGGTTTAGGAGAGGACTTTGTAGAAGGCGACTTCTAGTTTTAAAGTGGCCAACCGGATTGTTTACACAAGGTACGTACAAGATACGAAACCTTGCTTGTAGGTGCATGTTTAAGGACGAATCGAGAACTTAGTATCATGTATAGGATTGACTGGGTTAAATTGTCTGGTTATACATTGTGAATTTCAAATGATGTGCACTAGTTTATAATGCAAGTATTATTTGTGATTTATTTATGCAAGGTGCGCTTAAAGGAAAAGGTATGTGATTGGTGTAAGGATCAAATTATTACTCGTTCAGGATTATGTAAACAGGATGAGTAAAGGAGAAATTCAAGTCTTGTAAGACGAGGTTAAGGTTTTGGGGTGCCTTATGCACTCAAGGTGTTTATACACCGAGGTAGTAATGGAATAATTAATAAATGTTGTTTGTCACTAATAAATTAAGAATCTAAATTGAGAATTTGCCATGTTTGATTGAATTGCCTTTGGGATGTTTGTATTGATATGTATAAGATTCATCACTGAGTCTAAACCTGTAAATCACGTAAAATGCAAGATGGATGAGCAATAAAACTCTGGAATGGTGCACATCTGGAGTAATGACAATCAGGGGTTGGGGTACATGGGGTATTAGCCGTGTACTTTTATCGAGGCCGTCTGATCTACAAGTCTCTTCTTTCAAATATTATTTTTCTAAAACTAGGAGTTAGGTGAGATCTCATACTAACTACGGTCACGGAGTCGCGCCCGTGGTCGTTGGATGTTTATTGATGTTTCCGAAAGGAGACATGGGGTTTTTCTTTATTGATGTTCCAAATGGGACATGGGTTGGACAACCTTGTCTATTGCTAAATCCAATGAAATAAATAAACGAGTCAGTTAATATTAATTAGTGAGGTCTTAATAAATTTGTTAGTCAAGTCGTGAATTGAGTCTATATTTAATGATGCTTGTACTTGAATATTAGTAGCATGTTAGATATTTTCTCAATTTGTTTTCGCAGCTTGTATGTACTCAGCTTTGCTGACTGCGTGCTTTTGTGTGTGTCTTTCTTTGGTCATGGCCTTCGCCTTTCAATGACCCTGTGACGATCCAATTTTTACACTTGTAATATTGGGGAGCAGAATAACCACAGGTTCTTACACATGCAGCATTCATCAGGGTTGTGGGATCTTGAGTAGAGAGTTGGTTGTTTCCATATTATTTATTTTGCAAAGTTTGAATTTATTTGAAACTCTGAATCTAATCACTTACTACTTTTATTGGGTTTTGAATAAGGGCCTTAATGGTTCCAACTTGTAATACTTATTTTGATTTAATTCCTTTGTTTTGAGGTTTATTTAAAAATTTTTGGTTTTCCGCTGCAAATTTCTGAGATAGCCGTAACGTTTGAACACGTGGCGGTAGCACACCAGTAATTTCTTTTGAAATTGTTCAGGTTATATACAGGTTTCTCACAGGTTTTTAAGAGAGAATTATTGGGGTGTTACAAAGTGGTATCTGGGAGCTTAGGTTAGATTTAATTACCACTAAAGCCAATTAGCTTAGTATGACTTAGGCGCCTATTCAATGATTTAAAATTTTAATTTTAATGACAAAATCTTTTTTTTTTAGCCATTTGAAACTAAGTATGTTTTAAACCATTTTATTTAAAACAAATTTGAAATTTTTTTTTTTTTTTCTACTTGGTGAGTTTTGGGTAGACTTAAGAAGGGAATGCATGCATACATCATACATTTTTTTTTTCTCTCTTGCATTTAATTATCACATGAAGTGTTATTTTCTTATTTATTTAACATGTTATAATTATGTTCTAATTGATTTACTTCTATGATGTGCTTGTGTTATGCTTTTTGAATGTTCATTGCGTTGGGTTAACGTAGAAAAAGGATGAGCGACTCAGTAATCACGTCTGAAAGCGTGAGTAATGATATTAGGAACAACCCCATTGCTGTGTCTGAGGATGAGAGTGATACTCGAAGTGACGATACTGTGGAAAGGTTTGAAAAGATTATGACGCCAACTAATCCAGATGAGGAAGACTACCAGTACTTACATGAGTTTAAAACAGCAAAGAATAAGAAGCATAAAATTAAAACCTACCAAAGAATGTTCCATGATTATACTCTTATTGAATTTCCAGATGAGGATGAGCTTGAATGGTTACAACCACCACCTGAAGATCCAAATGTTGGGAAGAGAGCTACTAGAAATCCAAATCCGCTCTACAAGTCAATTATTATTGAAGACTCATATGACGAAAATGACCTTGATTTTGATGTTAATAATTACAATGAGAAGAGAGATAAGAACAGTAATGTGATACCTTGAGGATTATTTTTGTTAGGATGGAGTTAGCATGAATAAGGCATTTACCATTGATAATAGTTATTAGAACCTCATTATAGTCTGATTTGGATGGTATTTTAATAAGTAGCTAGTGCTACATAGTTTTATTTGGGATTGAGACCTTTATATTAGTTATAATAAGAAGTTGATATTTTATTTTCAAGAGTTTCATTTCACTTTTATTTGGGAGCAAGAGCAAGTTTAATTTTTGTAATCACATATTTTTTTTTTTGGGAAATCTCTTTGTCTATAATCAAACTTAATGAGAGTGTCGCAGGATGGGAATTTTTTTTTTGGGGAATTTTTTTTCTTTTCTTTCTTAAATTCATATAATCCTGCGTATGAATCGTACTTATATTGTGTGATTTTGCTTGGGACAAGGGGGTGCAATCTCAAGGTGCCCTTTTGAACCAATTTATGTGATAAATATAATATTGTGATTCAATTAATATGTGTGAATAGAATTTGGATTTCGTTTAAAATGGAGTGCATATTTATTTTATTTCAGGTGTAGAGCTAGAATGGCTGAGAACGCTGCCTTAGCTGATGCTATTCGTTTGTTGGCTGAAAATGTGATCCAAAACCGGGGAGACCAAGTCGACCCCTAAGCTGAAATGTTTAAAAAGCTGGCCCAGGTTAGACCACCAGTTTTTAGGGAGGGTGCTGACCCTACTTTCCTAGAAAACGAGATTCGGGAGTTTGATAAGTTGTTCGTGGCACTCAACTGTCCTGAGGATATGAAAGTGGACCAGGCCGCTGTGTACCTTAAGGACGAGGCTGATATATGGTGGAGAGACAATGCTGTGACCGTTAGGGCCAAACCTAACTTTGGGTGGGAAGTGTTTAAGACCTTCTTGAGGGACAAATTTTACCCCCCGTTCCTAAAGAAACAGAAGGATCGGGAGTTTATAAGCCTGGAAATGGAAGACATGTCAATCTCTGAGTACTATAATAAGTATATGACCCTTTCTAGGTTTGCTCCTGAGGTAGTACCAACTGAAGAACTGAAGGCTTAGAGGTTTGAGCATGGATTGACTGACGAATTACAACAGGGCCTAGCCGAAAAAGTTTTTAAAACCCTTGACAAGGTCTATGAGAGAGCTGCCCATTTGTACCATCTGAATACTAGGACTGCTAGTGCGAGTGCTATGGCTGGGCAGAAAAGGAAGGACTTTGGGAAATCTGAGAACTAGGGTAATTTCAAGAGGTCTAGGAATGGGAAATCGTTTGATAGGGGTAACCAGAATGTTAGCATTTCTTCCAATGCTAACAATGGGGAGAGAACCTACCACTGTAAGAAGTGTAGAAGGAACCACCCTGGGAGAGACTGTGATGGGAATTTGGTGACCTGCAGGTTCTGCAACAAGAAGGGACACAGGGAGTATGAGTGTTACACCAAACAGAGACAACAGGGAAATAGTGGGAATGGTGGGAACACCCAGCAGAGGCCTAACAATTACAATAACCAGGGGAATAGGGGAAATGGTCAAAATGGGAAGTTTGGAAATGGTAGCAACAATAACAACAGGTCTGGCAATGGCAATGGCAACAGCAACAACTCAGGCAACAACAATAATGGGTATCAGGCAAGAAACAACACTCCCGGCCGCTTGTCTGTGATAAGCAAGGGAGAAGCTGAGAGGTCCTCGGATGTAGTTACCGGTACTTTTTCTATCCAATCTATCTCTGTCAACACTCTATTTGACTCTGGAGCAGCTTATTCTTTCATTTCTACTTCTCTTGAGCGCAAGTTAAACTTAACTGAATCGAGTCATGTTGATGTGTCAGTCAGTCTGCCAACGGGCAAACTTGTTCATTGTAATAAAATATTCCAAGGCTTGCCTTTGAAAATATGAGAAGCTATCTTTCCATCAGATCTTATTGAGTTTAACTTAGGGGACTTAGATGTAATTCTGGGGATGGATTGGCTGAGTTTATACAAGGCTAAGATAGACTGTGAGATGCAGAGGGTACAACTGAGTGATCCTTTGGGTAAGAAAGTGTCCTATAGACGGTTAGGGAAGCCTAAAGGTTTTGGGATCATTTCTGCGATGAAGGTGAAAAAGCTAGTGAATAAGGGATGCCCATTGTACTTTTGCTGTGTTCAAGATTTGAGTATGAGTGAGAATAGGCGGATGGAGGATGTGCCCATTGTTTTGGGTGTTTTTGTCCCTCGGGAGAGTTACGTCACGAAGTCTGATCCAGCCGAGCTGTACCTGCAAAATAACGGAGACTCCGGGTGGTTGGAGCTCCGCCTCCGACGGTCAAGTTAGTAACTTGAAAAGGACTAAAGAGGACGGAAATTAAGGTGGGTATCTGCTCGGATTCTAAGCTCAGGTGTTTCTCTAATGTAAGAGAATGCAAGTGTAATAAATGGTAAAACGTGCCCTCAAATTGAGGGACATCTCCCTTTTTATAGGGTCTTTGGAAATAGTGCCCCTGATTAGGTCACTGAACCCTAATCATTGGTGGGTTGCGCCGTTTTGCGGCGTTCTCGGGATTTGGGCCTGAAAGCCGCCTTTTTCCCTTTATTTCTAGAGTGACACGTGTCAAGCAGAGATTGGTCCACTCTGGACCAATCTGAGACTGACACGTGTCATCCTCTGATTGGGCCACGTGGCAGGGTAAAATTACCCTAAACATTTGCCCCTCACAGATGTGACGTGGCACGCCACGTGGCATCTGTGACACATGTCACGCTCCAGTTGGCGGTAATTTTACCATAAAGAAGTAACCGTTCACCTTCCGAGTAAATTACGGAAATGCCCCCATATTTACCCTCTATATATAGCCGTTTTACCCTCATAATTTTGTACGTTTACAAAAATTTTCTAGAGAGAAAACTTTGAGAGAGCAGAAGTCATCCGTTTGAGTCAGGCGCGAGTAAGAAAGTTTGTTCTCCAACGACCCAACCGAACCCGCCTACCTTCAGATATCAAATCCCAAGGTACCGTCTCTGTCTCTCTCAACTCTTTTTCTTTTTTCACCGCTTGTACATATTTCTTGCAATAAATGGATGCATCACCAACACACACGGCACAGCCTAGGTTAGAGTTCAGCCGGTCACCGGGGACGGCTGAGTCTAGGACTGGGAGTGCCGTCTCGGGGTGTTGGGACCACCCTTTGCCTTGGATTCCGACCAGTTATGTGTCTGTGCAGGACACCATGGCTCGGACAATGCAGACGGCAACTGATCCAAATTACAGGAGCTACGGCTCAAGCGGCCAAACGCCTGAGGGAGAAACGTCTGGTCAGGGAGACCAGACGACTCTGGAGAGATCCCCTCCGCGCGCCCCTTCAACCCCTGCTGACTCTTTTTTGGAAGAGTGCGACCAAGGCGGCGACGAGGCCGCCTCTGCCCCCTTGATCCAAAATGAGGAAGAGACGGAGAGCGACAGCTCCGCCTCTACCTCTGAGAGCAGCGACGATTTACCCCCGCTTGAGGATAGCGAGGAGGAAGAAAGGAAAAAGTGGAACGAGAAGGACGATTCCTTCAACATCCACGTCTCCTCCAAAGACCGGATCCAAATGGAGGAGAACTTAAAGAATTTTACCCAGATACACCCGCTAGGAGACGGGTAAAAAATCCGGGTGCCGCCTGAGAATGGCACCGTCGCCTGGGGGGACGACCAACAGAACGCCAACAGCTATTTTGGCTGTTATGAGGCGGCGTTCAAGGCTGGCCTTCGCTTCCCCCTTCACCAGACGGTGAAGGCAATTTTAAGAGGCTACGGCCTTGGAGTCTGGCAACTTACCCCCAACTCTTGGACAAACATTCTGGGGTATGTTGCCGCCTGCGAGTTTCAGGGGCTTAACCCCGGCTGGGAGGCTTTTGCTAGTATGCATTATCTTAGCAAAAGCCCAGGCGGCTGGAGGGCGTGGTACACTCTAACCACGTAGCCTCAGTATATGATGACCTTGGACAAGGTCTCAAAATTCGATGGCTGGAAGCACAGGTTCTACCTAATGTCAGCCCCAACCAGACGGGAGAATTATGAATTCCGTCTGTACGATAAGAAGCCCGACTTGTTGGGCCGGAAGTGCGCTCGTCCCCGGATCCCAGAGGAAGATTTTGACAAGATCATTGAGGCAGACTTTTTCGGCCTCACAGACGCAACTCTGTCAACCGGGGAAACAATAAAAGTCCCCAAGAACTGGATCCCCAAGAGCGCCTGGTTCAGGGACGAGTGTTTCCTAGCCGCCTGCGGGCTAGGGAACATGTTTACAAAACTTATGCGCCTGAGTTTATATCCGTCTGTAGTATTTTTCAATTGAAATTGATTTATGATTCTGACCAATTTCTTTTTCTTTGCAGAAGAAGCATTAAACATGTTGCAGTCGGAGAAAACTCCCAAACGGTCCTCTGCAGTCATCCGCAAGGCGCTTGCGGAGAAGGCTGCGGCTGAGGTCAAGGCTAAGGTAACAAACGCCTGACCCTTTCATAAGTTGATCTTTTAAAATCATTTTTCCCGGATGCTAACCTTAACTTTGGTTATTTTTGCAGGGAGGAGAGGTTGGAAAGTCGTTTGAGAAATAACTCAAACGGGCTAGGGAGGAGACCCCAGCCGTTCTCAACAAAATCAAGACATCCACCTCCGCGTCAACTCCTGGCGCCTCAGTCGGGCATCAAAAGATGCGGATAGAGGGGCGAAACGAGAAGGTAGGCGGCAGCCTGTGCCTCGATCTCGTTAACCCCTTATCAGCAACTGGGGGGTTCACTGCGCCTGCAAGCAGTTCCCGCTTGGCCGGCTCTGAAGGTAAGAACCCTTTTGAATCCCCGCTTGAGCTGGGGTGGCCTTTGCGGGTGAAATCCCACTCCCAACAGACGTCATCCTCAGACGGTCGGCAATAAATAGGTGTTGCCTTAGTTTCGCACTCATCACGTATTGATTGTGGTGCAGATCAATCTCCCCGCTGGCCAGACGTCCAGAAGCATGCCAAGGCCATGCTGGAAGCCGTCCGGAAGAGGGATAAGGACAATATCCCTGGGATTGAGACGTTCAATCTTGAGCGCATTCTATCCCTTCTGGCTGAGGTAAGAAACTTGTCAATTCAATTTTATTTTTTCCAAGTGTTTTATCCCGCCTGCAATACTTATACCGCCTGACTTTTTGCAGGCCATGCTGCGGGTGGACGGGCTCAAACGTCCTTATTCCCGCAAACGGGAAGAGGTAAAAAGGGCTAAGAAGTCCTCCATAGACGCTGATAATATTGCTTTACACTCGACTATCGTAAATGAACTTGAAACTAAAGCAATAATTATGACACAGGCGTCTAGAATCCAGCAGCTGGAATCAGATCTGGAGACGACCAAACAACGGGCGACGAATGCTGAGACGGCCAAGAAAGAGGCAGAGGAGGCCCAGAAAAAGGCGGATGAGAGCGCCAAAAAGGCTGATGAGGCGCTCAAGAAGGCCCAGACGGACCTTGGTACACTTAAAGGTGTTTCCGAAGAGAACACCAAACTGAAGACCAAGGTTCAGAGGCTGGAGAAGGAGGCTGCTCAGGCTTAGACAAACTTTGCAGCAACCCTAGAGGCGGAGCAAAACCGCCTTGTTGCTGAGAGTGACGTTGACAATGACGCCCGTATGAAGATTGCCTGGGCTGCCTTGTACCCAGACGCGGATTACAGCGTCTGGGCACTGGCGCACAGCTATGCCGAGTACGTGGTGTACTTGAGAGAACAAGGTGAGCCAGAGCCTGCCTCTTTCGAATCCTGGGTCAACTCCAACAACGAGCCGTCCGCGCCTGAGCTATCTGGTCCTGGTGAAGCACAAGAGATACCCTCAGATGATGAGGAGAAGGAGGAGGACCAGGAGGCACCGTCTGCAGGCCAGAAGTGACCATTCAGCGGCAGCATGCCAATCTCTGCTTTTTTATTTTTTCTTTTATTCAGCGGCAGTATGCCAAAACTTGCTTTTTCCGGCCTGCGTGCCGAGTATCCTTGTATTTACCAGCTAAGGAGCCGGGTTAATTAACAATTTCTCTTTCTCCCGGACGGGGTCCAGTTAACAATTTAATCCACTTCAACCGTTTGGTTGGGTGGACTTTTATGAAATGCACCGATTGAGTCGGTTTTGATCATTTTGCATCTGAATTTTTATTTTTTTCATTTTTGCCTAACTTATCAAAAGCATGCGGCGAATTTTCATTTTTGCCTGACTAATCAGTAGTCCGGCTGTCCTTGCCCCTGGACGGCTGTGTGGTTGGTTTCAAGTGGAGTCGGTTGATTGACTTGAAAACGTCTGATGCTGTAAAGAGCATGATATGTTTGCAAGTCAATCAATCACAATAGTGATTTCCCCAAACCAAGGGCACAGCCGTACACCAACAGGCGTTCCAGTTACTACCCAGACGATGCTTATCCGTCTTGGTAGAGATTTCATAGCCATTGCACGACTCCTTTGCCCCAACTGAGGTAGGAATTGCAATTTTGGAATAAATAACCAAGTGAGATCTTTAGCCGGTGACCGACTGATGCCCCGGGACATTCGGTATTCGGAAACTTGATCGTTCTTCACAGATCATTTTGGTCAGACGGCTATGAGTTGACCAATTTGGTCGTTCAATTTTTGTCGTCTGCATGGGTACGTAGAACCGACAAAGTCTGTTCTCTGTGACGATTGCACCCGGAGGGGTGTCGCCGGACGCCTTTGTCCATATTGGGATAGGCGATTTTATAAAATGAGCAACCATCCGACCATTTTAGCCTCTGGTCTTGTTTGAGACCGGTTGTATAGCCACTAAACGTTTTTTGTGCTTAGTTTTTAGTCAGTATTGAATTTACACTAAGTATCGAACTTAGTTTTTTAAACAAGCGAGTCCGTCTGGGTATTATCCAGACAAACAGGCAAATATTTGATCATAATAAGTATCAAACTTAGTTAGGTAAATGAAGGATCCGTCTGAGTATTACCCAGACAGATAATCAGGCAGTTAAATAAACAAAGTATCAAACTTAAATAAACAAGGGATCCGAGTATTACCCAGGCGGTCCAACAAATGTAACCTTTACTAAGTGTCAAACTTAGTTAGGTAAAAGAAGAATCCGCCTGAGTATTACCCGGATGGATAATCAAACAATAACTCAATTTTTAAAACAAAGTCTGAATCTTCATTAATTGACTCACTGTTTACAAAAAATTTACAATCTCAGAAGTAGTACTTTTTAGATTGTCTACATTCCAAGTTCTAGGCAGACGCCTGCCGTCTGGAGTTTCCAGGCGGTAGGTTCCATCCCTTACTTCTTCATAGATCCGGTAGGGGCCTTCCCAATTTGGGGTTAGCTTCCCCAACTCATTGGCCCTACCAGTTGCCTCCATTTTCCGTAACACTAAGTCGTCAACTTTCAAAGGACGCTTGTGTACTTTTTTGTTGTAGGCTCTAGTCATTCTCAGACGGTAAATCTCATGACGCAAGGAGGCATTGCCCCTGCGTTCTGGGAGTGAATCCAATGCCAGGCGCATTGCTTCCCAGTTTGCCTCTTCATCATATAGCATGACTCTGAGAGTCGGCTCGTAACGTTCGATGGGCAAGACGGCTTCAGCACCGTAAACCATGAGAAATGGGGTTTCACCGGTTGCCCCTTTTTCTGTTGTCCGGATGGCCCATAGGACATGGATTAACTCTTCTGCCCACAAGCCACCGGCTCTTTCTATTTTCTTCTTAATTCCGTCTGAGATGAGTTTGTTGAAGGCTTCAACTTGGCCGTTTGCTTGGGGCCGGCCAACGGATGCAAAACAGCTTGAGATCCCCTGATCTCCCAACCAAGTTTTTAGCTGAGGCGTCTCAAACTGAGGACCATTATCAAACACCATAGACATAGGTACCCCATACCGGGTGATAACATTCTTCCAGATGAAGGAAATTACGTCTGAGGTCTTGATGTTCTTAACCGCCTCAGCCTCCACCCACTTGGTGAAATAATCCACAGCCACCAAGATGTAGCGCTTTCCGCCTAGAGAAGGCGTGTAAGGACCTAGAATGTCCAAGCCCCATTTTGCAAACGGGATTGGGCTGTGGATGGCCGTCAGATCAGTAGCCGGACGGTGAATAAGTTTGCCAAACTTTTGGCACTTGTCATATTTCTTCACCAACTCCTTGGCGTCTGCCTCAAGAGTGGGCTAAAAGTAATGTCGTCTGGCTCTGACGGCTAGGGACCTGCCGCCTATGTAGGAGGCGCAGAATCCCGAGTGCAAGTCTTCGAGAACTTCCTTCCTCTTTTCTGGGGTGACACACTTCAACAGGGGCTTAAGAAACCCTGTCTTGAAGAGTTCTCCATTTTTCAACTCGAAGCTTGCAGCTCGCTTCTTCAGGACGGCTGCTTCCTGTGGCGAATCAGGAAGTGTTCCGTCTGAAAGATAAGCCCGGAAGCCATCCATCCAGGTTGAGCTTCGGTCCAGAATTCCAATGGGATCTTCATAGATGCTTCTCTTTTCAAGAACTTCCCAAAAGACAGACCAAGGCGTATCATGGCAGGCGGAAGAGCCAGTTTTGACAATGCATCCGCCTGGTTGTTTTCGGACCTAGGCACTTGATTTAGTCGGAATTCCTCAAGTGCCCCGGCCTCTTCTTTGACTGCCTGAAGATATTTGATCATAGCCGGATGGGTAGCCTCATAACTTCCCTCATACTGGCTAACAACCAATTGAGAATCAGAGTAGGCGTCAATTTTCATGGCCCTTGCCGCCTTACACATGCGAATGCCGGCTAGCAGGGCTTCATATTCCGCCTCATTGTTAGAGGCCTGAAACTTGAACCGTAGTGCATAGTCAAATCTGTCCCCTTCAGGAGACTCGTAGATTACGCCTGCACCACAGCCGTTCTTTGTAGAGCTCGCGTCTACGTACACTTTCCAAACCTGATCAAGATTATCCGAGCCACCGGACGGGTCATTTCAACAATGAAGTCGGCAAACGCCTGACCCTTCACTGCCTTTCTTGGTTCGTAAGTGATTTCAAGGCTTTGCATTTCAATAGCCCATTTCAACATTCTCCTGGAAAAGTCCAAGGTAGACATTGACCGCTTGAGTGGTTGGTCAGTGTAGATCACCACCGGATGTGCCAAAAAGTAAGGCTTCAATTTTTTGAATGCCATATACAAAGCAAGGCCAAATTTTTCAACCATGGGGTACCGGAGTTCAGCATTTTTAAGAACATGGCTAATGAAGTAAACCGGGAGCTGCACGCCGTCTCGCTCAGCAAGGAGAACGGCACTGAGGGCATGATCTGAGGCGGCTAAGTACATGTACAACGTCTCCCTAGGCAAAGGACTGACCAACCTAGGTAGAGAATGTAAATGCACTTTCAACCTCTGGAACGCCGCCTCAGCATCATCCCCCCATTCAAATCTGGTCTTCTTCCTGATTGCTTGGAAGAAGTAGAGGCACTTGTCTAGATAACCGGTGAGTCTCTGAACTTCCTAGACAGAACGGGGTGACTTCATGTCAATCACCGCCTGTATCTTTTCAGGGTTAGCCTGTATCCCCCTTGGATCAATCAGGAATCCGAGAAACTTCCCAGACTCAACACCAAAGACGCATTTCTTTGGATTTAACATAACCTTATGCCGCCTGAGTGTGGCGAAGGTTTCTCGGAGATCAGCAAGGTGATCCGCCTGTAGCTTGGATTTGTCTATCATATCATTAATGTACGCCTCCACGTTCCTCCCAATCTGATTAATGAAGACCGTATTAATCATCCGTTGGAAAGTGGCAGGCGCATTTTTCAAGCCAAACGGCATCACAGTATAACAGAATAACCCCTGATCAGTGACGAAGGCCGTCTTCTCTTGATCTTTCTTCCACAGGGGTATCTGATGGAAGCCGGAGTAGGCATCCATGAAGCTCATCAAGGCGTGACCTGCTGTAGAATCGACCAGACTGTCGATCTTTGGAAGCGGGTAACTATCCTTTGGACACGCCTTGTTGAGGTCTGTGTAATCAACACACATGCGCCAGGTCCCATTCGGTTTCTTAACAAGGACCACATTGGCCACCCAGTCGGGAAAATTACAAGGCCGAATGAACCTGGCGTCTAGCAGCTTTTTGACTTCGACAGCTGCCGCCTGACTTCTTTCCTCGCCGTGGTTTCTTTTCTTTTGCCGGATGGGCTTCTTTTTGGGGTCCACGGCGAGTTTGTGGATAGCGAGATCCGGGCTGACGCCTGGCATCTCTTCCACTTCAAAGGCAAAAATGTCTTTGAATTCCTTCAACAGAAGGTGCAAGCTTGCACCCAAGGTAGCATGAGCAACCATCCCAACCTTCACAGTACGTTCCGGACGGATGTCGTCCAGAGCGAGATCAATGCTTTCACCAGCCGGTTAGGGACGGAGCTCATCTGACCGTTCACCGGTCAGTGATTGCTATTTTTTCTCTTTCTTCACCTCCACCAGCAGAGGTGTCTTTCTTTTCTTTCCGGCTGCTGGTGGGGTAGGTACTGGATCGACATCCTTGACATTGTCAAGGTCTATTGGTTCTTGACCGTTTGGGGCCACGGTATCTCGGACGGCTAAGAGATAGCACTCTCGGGCCATCTTCTGATCCCCATTCAGGTAACCAACAGAGTCGTCATCCCTCTCATACTTAATGAGCATGAGGGACGGGATGATTAATGCCTTGGCTTCGTTGAGAGTTGGTCGGCCAAGGATGATGTTGTAGGCGGTCAACTCCTTGACGACCAAGAATCTGATGACAATATGTCGTCCCTAGCCCTTCTCCCCCAGCCGGATGGGTAAGTCAATTCTACCGGCTGGGTAGACCATCCCACCCCCAAAGCCAACCAAGGGGTGGGTGACCAGATGCATGCTGCTGACATTGTATTTCAGCTTTTGCAAACACCGAAGGCTGATGATGTCTGATGAGCTACCGGTGTCTATAAGGATCTGTCCAACTAGCTGGTTGGCTACCTTACATTCAATGACCACCGGGTCATCATGCGGGCGGCGGACGCTGCCCCTATCCTTCTCAGTGATCAAGACGTTTGGGAAGGAGGAGCTGGAAGACACCTGCTCATCATCATCTTTGTCCATCTTTCGAAGATGGCTCTTGGTGCCCCGGATGGTAGGGCCACCACATGAGAATCCGCCTGCTATTGTGTAGACCGGCTCCTTGTCGGTATCCGAGCTACTAGCAGGTTGGGGGTAGTCTTGGAGGACTGACCCTTGTTTTTATTTTTTTCCCCGGCTGGGGACTTAGAAATATAGGATTTCAACAGCCCTTTGTCAGCCAGACGGTCCAACGCCCGCTGAAGACTGAAGCAGTCGTTGGTATCATGGCCGACCTCCTCATGGAACTGACAGAATTTAATTTTGTTCCGTGACTGGACAGAACTCTTCATAGGATTTGGCTTCTCAATGGACAGCCGGTCCTTTACCTCCATGAGGATGGAGTTGCAGTCTTTGTTAAACTCGTACTTGGGGACGTACGTTTTAAACTCTTTCTTTTTCTTCTGGGACGGCTGATCAGAGTCAGTAACCGCCCAGACTTCTTTTCTTTTCTTGCTCTCTTCTTTGTTTTTGGCCGGCTGAGCTGACCGGCTGTCTTTCTGTTTGTCGGACTTCTTGGAGTCCGACTGGCTACCAGGCGAGCAGAGGTCGGTAGCTTGAATGTAGCTTTCCGCCTCCCTCAAGGCCTCCTGTAAGGTGAAAGCCCCTTTTCTGACTAGGTCGAACTTAAAGGTCGACCCGTCTCTCAGACCCTTGAAAAAGTCTGTAAAATCTACCTCGTCAGACAGTCCTTGAATCTGAATTCTTATCAGATTGAACCGCCTGACATATGAGCGCAGCCCTTCTCTCTCTCCCTGCTTAACAGTGCTCAAATCAAGGCTTGTTTTCTTAACAGGGATGTTCATTGAGAAGTTGGAAGCAAACAGGAAGGCAAGCTTCCTGAAACTATCGATGGACCCGGCTGGAAAATTACCAAACCATTGTTGGGCAATGCCCTTCAATGTAGCCGGGAAGCATCGACACCAAGTGGCATCATCCAACCCCTGCAGATATATGAGGTTGGTGTAAGCCATGAGGTGGTCTTCCGGATTAGTGGTACCATCATAGGTACCATCATAGGTACCAACCAACACATTCTTAACCTTGGCCGGCTGAGCCGCCTCGGTTATCTCCTGGGTGAACGCAGAAGGTTGTTCACCCAGGCGTAGCAGACGAAGCTGCCAGTCCAATGGCTGGACATTTGGATATGCCGCCTGACCCCCAAAGAAGGTCGGTTGCATGAAATGAGGGGGATACTGTCCGTAAGCCTGAGTAGGCACATACGATACAGCTCCAATCATGTGAGGGTCGGAATGGACGGTATTACCGCCTGTCTGGCTCTCATGCAAGGAGGGTGCACTCCCTGCAGAAATGTTGTTGAAGTTGTCTGGAAAGTTCAACGTTTAAGCCGACTTAGACAGTGATTGGTTTCTCTTCCGGTTGATGATCTCCCGGGCGTCGAGAGTTGTTTTTTGCTTCCCACCGGTTGTTGAGTCCGGCGGGTGTTGTTGTTCCTCTTTGGAAGGAGAATTTTTGACCAATCAATGGTCCTGGCTGCCTTCTCCTTTGGATGAGGAGTGGGCTGCCGGTCTCTGACTGACTTCCCCTTCTCTGGAGGAGTCTTCTTCGCCGACTGACCTTTATTTGGGCCAGCCCGGCTTTTGGTGATCAGCTCTTTAATTTCACCCTTGAAACTTTTCATGAATCTCATGAGTTCGTCTCGGGTGACAGGAGCTGATCCAGCGGCCGTTTGGGTTTCCCCTTCCGGCTGCCCAGAGGGTCGGCTTGGACCCGCCTGGGAGGCACCCCGCTCCAGAGTGTCTGTGGGCCGGATGCGTTTGGTTCTGAGAGAGCCGTCTTCGGCTGTAAAGGTTTCGACCTGAGGGTCTTCATCCTCTTGGTCTGTAAAGACTTCTAGGTCTTCGCCCAGACATTTAGGGGGTGGTACAGACTCTTAAACCATCTTCGAGGTACTCTCCCCACAGACGGCGCCAAATGTTTTGGGTGTTTTTGTCCCTCGGGAGAGTTACGTCACGAAGTCTGATCCGGCCAAGCTGTACCTGCAAAATAACGGAGACTCCGGGTGGTTGGAGCTCCGCCTCCGACGGTCAAGTTAGTAACTTGAAAAGGACTAAAGAGGACAGAAATTAAGGTGGGTATCTGCTCAGATTTCAAGCTCGGGTGTTTCTCTGATGTAAGAGAATGCAAGTGTAATAAATGGTAAAACGTGCCCTCAAATTGAGGGACATCTCCCTTTTTATAGGGTCTTTGGGAATTGTGCCCCTGATTAGGTGACTAAACCCTAATCATTGGTGGGCTGCGCCGTTTTGCGGCGTTCTCGGGATTTGGGCCTGAAGGCCGCCTTTTTCCCTTTATTTCTGGAGTGACACGTGTCAAGCAGAGATTGGTCCACTCTAGACCAATCTGAGACTGACACGTGTCATCCTATGATTAGGCCACGTGGCAGGGTAAAATTACCCTAAACACCCATTGTGAATGAGTTTTTAGATGTCTTTCCAGAAGAGATTTCGGGAATGCCACCTAAGAGGGAAGTTGAGTTTACCATTGACTTAGTTCCAGGAGCTGCACCTATCTCCAAAGCACCGTATAGAATGGCACCGGCTGAGATGAGTGAACTAAAGGCTCAATTACAGGAGTTGTAAGACAAGGGGTTCATTAGGCCCAGTGCATCACCTTGGGAGCACCTATGCTATTTGTGAAAAAGAAGGATGGAAGTTTGAGGCTATGTATTGATTATAGAGAGTTAAATAATGTGACTGTAAAGAATAAGTACCCTCTACCTAGGATAGATGACTTGTTTGACCAACTGAAGGGGGCGAGCGTGTTTTCAAAGATTGACTTGAGGTCGGGGTACCATCAGTTAAAGGTTGCAGATAAAGACATTTCAAAAACAGCCTTTAGAACTCGGTATAGACTTACAAGTTTACAGTCATGCCTTTTGGGTTAACCAATGCACCAGCCATATTTATGGACTTGATGAACCGAGTATTTCATAAGTATTTGGATAAGTTTGTAGTTGTGTTTATTGATGACATTTTGGTGTATTCAAAGAATGAGGAAGAACATGCTGAGCACTTGAGAACTACCCTTGAAACTCTTAGAAAGAACAAACTGTATGCTAAGTTTTCCAAGTGTGAGTTCTGGTTGGAGAAAGTGGAATTTTTGGGACATTACATTTCGAAGGAGGGTGTATCCGTAGATCCTACAAAGATCAAGGCGGTGAGTGAGTGGCCTACACCTAAGAATGTGACTGATGTTCGTAGTTTCTTGGGATTAGCTGGATATTATAGAAGGTTTGTCAAGGATTTTTCGAGGATAGCCAGACCCATGACTACTCTTATGAAGAAGCAGAGCAAGTTTGAGTGGAACGAGAGTTGTGAGTCAGCTTTTCAAACCCTCAAAGAGCGATTAACCACTGCACCAGTGCTGGTATTACCTGATGGGATAGAAGGATTCGAAGTGTATAGTGATGCCCCGAAGCATGGTCTGGGATGTGTCCGGCAGCAGAATGGAAGTGTGATCGCATATACATCGAGACAACTGAAGAAGCATGAAGTCAACTACCCTACCCATGACTTGGAACTTGCAGCTGTTGTATTCGCTTTGAAGATTTGGAGGCACTACCTTTACTGGGTTTCTTGTAAGATCTTCACGGACCATAAAAGTCTAAAGTACATCTTTACCCAAGATCACTTGAACATGCGGCAACGTAGATGGTTGGAATATCTTACAGACTACCATGTCCACATCCAGTATCACGAGGGAAAGGCGAATGTAGTTGCGGATGCCCTTAGTAGAAAGTCGAGTCATAATGTCAATGCTTTGATTGTGGCCAATGAATTGTGTGAAGATATGAGGAGATTGAACCTTGAGGTTATCAACAAAGGAGAGTTGGAGGGATTACTGGGTGCTTTAACCCTCCAACCTTCCATATTTGAGGAGATAAAAGAAAAGCAACTGGAGGATGAGTCATTTCAGAATATTAGAGATCGTGTGACTAGTGGTGTGGAGACTGAATTCAAGATTCATGAGGATGGGAGCTTGAGATACAAGGAGAGATGGTGCATACCACAGAAGTGTGAGGATATCAAAAGGAAAATCATGGAGGAGTGCCATAATACACCATATTCAGTTCACCCTGGAGGCGATAAGTTGTATAAGGATTTGAAGGAGTTCTATTGGTGGCCGAATATGAAGAGAGAAGTGGCTGAGTTTATGTCTAAATGTCTGACGTGCCAGAAAGTGAAGATAGACCACAAAAGACCCATGGGAAAGGTATGACCATTAGAAATACCAGGTTGGAAGTGGGATTCCATATCCATGGACTTTGTGACAGGCTTACCAAAGACTCGTACTGGGAATGAAACGATTTGGGTGATTGTAGACAGACTTACTAAGTCAGCGATGTTCATTCCTATCAAAGAAACCTGGAAAAAGAAGCAACTAGCAAGCGTCTATGTGAAGAATGTCGTTCGGTTGCACGGAGTTCCCAAGGACATAGTGTCAGATAGAGACTCGAGGTTTCTATCAAAGTTTTGGCAAAAAGTGCAAGAGAACCTTGGGACAGCATTGAAGATGAGTACTGCCTTTCACCCTGCAACCGATGGTCAGACTGAGAGAACAAACCAAACCATGGAGGACATGTTGCGAGCTTGTGCTTTAAATTTCCAAGGAAATTGGGAGGATCACCTACCCTTGATCGAATTCTCTTACAATAACAGTTACCATGCAAGCATCAGGATGGCACCTTTTGAAGCATTGTATGGAAGGAAGTGCAGAAGCCCAGTTTGCTGGAATGATTACAGTGAACGGGTTACTTTGGGTACAGATTTCATTGAGGATATGGTGGGCAAGGTGAGACTAATCCAGTCGCGTATCAAGGTCGCACAAGATAGACAGAAGAGTTATGTTGACTTGAAGAGGAGAGATGATGAGTTTAATGTTGGGGACAAAGTATTTCTAAAGGTTTCTCCAACAAAAGGTGTGATGCGATTCAGCAAGAAAGGGAAGCTTAGTGCAAAATATGTGGTTCCGTATGAAATTCTCCAACGTGTGGGAAAAGTGGCTTACAAATTGGCTTTGCCAATGGAGTTCGAGAAAATGCATGATGTATTCCACATTTCCCAACTGAAAAAGTACGTGCCTAGTGAAACCCATGTTTTGCAGCCGGAGACTATTCAACTAGATGAGTCTCTAACTTATGAAGAAAGACCAGTCAAGATACTAGACCACAAGGTGCGTAGTACTAGAAACAAAGATGTGAAGATAGTGAAGGTCCTTTGGTCAAACCAGGAGTACGAAGAGGCTACTTGGGAGGCCGAGGAAGAGATGAAAAACAAATATCCCGAGTTGTTTGACGAGGTGAGTTACGAGGGCGTAACTCTTTTCTTTTGAGGGGGGGAAAAATGCGATGTAATTTCGCGCGCTTTTACCTCAATTATACCATTTATTGCTTGATTTTGCACGTTTTTGCATGTTTTGGTTATCAATATGCGTCATTAGTGCGTTTACATGCAATAAAATTATGTAAACTTTGGCCAAATATGAGTTTATTGAGTACAAAGTTCAGATTGTTGAGTATACATGTTGAGGATCAAGCAAATTACAGCAATACAAAACACAAAAAAGTTTGAATGATTTTGGAAAATTATGGTTTTTGGGTTAAGTTTCGAGGGCGAAACTTCTTTTAAGAGGGGTAGATTGTAATCCCCCATATTTTCAATTTAATAATAATGTATTTATTTAGTATTTATTTTACAAATACTTTTATATTTTTCTTATTTTATAAGTATGAATTTTATTTGAGGTAAAGTATTAAGATTTTAATTATTTTCAAACTAAAACTACTAAGTTGTGATTAGCCCAAACACTTAATTCCTCTTATTCAAGCCCAAATTGCAAGTTCCTACTCCTAATTCTACTTGGGTTAGGAATTTAGGCCCAACTTTTATAAAAAATAAAAAAATAAAAAAATAAAAATAAAAAAACCACCTTAATCCCCCTACTCCTCTTACGTGAGATTTAAAGGGAAAAAAAACCTCACTTTCTTCTTCCTCCCTCTTCACGACATTCAACAAAGAAAAAAAAAAGAAGAGAAAAGCCGAAGCTTTCCCCTGCTGCCGCCGCGCCACCCGACTGCCGCCGCGCCACCTGACCGCCGCCGCGCCCCCCTGCAGTTCGCTCTCCCCTCTTCTCCTTCCTCTTATTTCTCTTCCTTTATTCTTGTTATTTTGATTTAAAGATTCAATTTTTATTTGATTTCAATTATAAAATTATTGTTATTAGGCTTTAATAGTATGTATAAATTACAAAAGATTATAAATTTATGGGTTTTAACATGTTTAAATTATTATATTAATTTTCAGATTTGGGTATGTATGAATTTAGGGTTTAAAGTGTTGATTTTTCATGTTTTAAGGCTTAATAACGTACTAAACAAATTACTTAATTATTCTATGTTCAAAGTATGTCAAAGTATGATTATTTTGGTTGTATATTAATTTTCAGATTTATTAAAGTTTCAATTTTTATGAACAAGTAGTGTTAATTTCATGTTTTTATGCTTCTAAATCTATAAAATAATTATTGTGAGTATTTTGTGATTGAAAAAGCTTTGAACTTGTTATTCTAACTTTAAAAATAATTTTCAGATTTCATACCTTTTATTTTGAAGCCTCTAATTGCATTGAATTGATATATTCTTGGGTTTTTAACACACTAACTTGCTATATAATGACTATTTCAAGTAATTATGCTTATGGGGTTATTTTATATATTTAAAACAAAATTCCAGATTTATTTACCCACTTTAAAGTTGTTGTAATTTGATATAAAACACTATATTTTCATAATTCTAACATGTAAACTTAAAGTTGGGATGTTATATTACTAACTTTGATTTTTGGGGACAATCTAAAGACTTTATTTTGGTGATTTAAGAGGTTTTAAAGTAGTTTAGTATTGTTGTAATTTTAATTGCTTTGGTATTGATTTATTCCTAATTGTTTGGTTTAGGAGAGGACTTTGTAGAAGGCGACTTCTAGTTTTAAAGTGGCCAACCGGATTGTTTGCACAAGGTACGTACAAGATACGAAACCTTGCTTGTAGGTGCATGTTTAAGGACGGATCGAGAACTTAGTATAATGTATAGGATTGACTGGGTTAAATTGTCTGGTTATACATTGTGAATTTCAAATGATGTGCACTAGTTTATAATGCAAGTATTATTTGTGTTTTATTTATGCAAGGTGCGCTTAAAGGAAAAGGTATGTGATTGGTGTAAGGATCAAATTATTACTCGTTCAAGATATGTAAACAGGATGAGTAAAGGAGAAATTCAAGTCTTGTAAGACAAGGTTAAGGTTTTGGGGTGCCTTATGCACTCAAGGTGTTTATACACCGAGGTAGTAATGGAATAATTAATAAATGTTGTTTGTCACTAATAAATTAAGAATCTAAATTGAGAATTTGCCATGTTTGATTGAATTGCCTTTGGGATGTTTGTATTGATATGTATAAGAGTCATCACTGAGTCTAAACCTGTAAATCACGTAAAGTGCAAGATGGATGAGCAATAAAACTCTGGAATGGTGCACATCTGGAGTAATGACAATCAGGGGTTGGGGTACATGGGGTATTAGCCGTGTACTTTTATCGAGGCCGTCTGATCTACAAGTCTCTTCTTTCAAATATTATTTTTCTAAAACTAGGAGTTAGGTGAGATCTCATACTAACTACGGTCACGGAGTCGCGCCCGTGGTCGTTGGATGTTTATTGATGTTTCCGAAAGGAGGCATGGGGTTTTTCTTTATTGATGTTCCAAATGGGACATGGGTTGGACAACCTTGTCTATTGCTAAATCCAATGAAATAAATAAACGAGTCAGTTAATATTAATTAGTGAGGTCTTAATAAATTTGTTAATCGAGTCGTGAATTGAGTCTATATTTAATGATGCTTGTACTTGAATATTAGTAGCATGTTAGTATTTTCTCAATTTGTTTTTGCAGCTTGTATGTACTCAGCTTTGCTGACTGCGTGCTTTTGTGTGTGTCTTTCTTTGGTCATGGCCTTCACCTTTCAATGACCCTGTGACGATCCAATTTTTACACTTGTAATATTGGGGAGCAGAATAACCACAGGTTCTTACACATGCAGCATTCATCAGGGTTGTGGGATCTTGAGTAGAGAGTTAGTTGTTTCCATATTATTTATTTTGCAAAGTTTGAATTTATTTGAAACTCTGAATCTAATCACTTACTACTTTTATTGGGTTTTGAATAAGGGCCTTAATGGTTCCAACTTGTAATACTTATTTTGATTTAATTCCTTTGTTTTGAGGTTTATTTAAAACTGTTTGGTTTTCCGCTGCAAATTTCTGAGATAGCCTTAACGTTTGAACACGTGGCGATAGCACACCAGTAATTCTCTTGAAATTGTTCAGGTTATATACAGGTTTATCACAGGTTTTTAAGAGAGAATTATTGGGGTGTTACAAGCCTAGTGGGCTGACTGCTGTTGGTGGTGGTGATTAATTATCTTCATTATCTCTCCTACCCTTAATTACTTACTCTTTAATTCTTTAATTAATTATTATGAAATTTTGTCTTGGGTTCCGTGAGAGCTCCAAAGTTGCATCTAATGTGTATCGGAGGTAGTATATTAGTGCCTTTGTGCACTTAAGGTAGGTGTTTTTAACACCGAGGGATAGGATTTTTTTGGCGCTTTATGTGTTTAAGGTGTCTTTGACACTGAGGTAGAATTAAAAAGGGTTCAACATTAAATATTATGTGGTCACTAAATATTCAAGAATTAAATTGGTATGTTTGTTGATTGAATAATTGTTGTTGATTGAATTATTATGCTTTGAGAGTCATCACCAAGTCTAATAATATGTAAATAACGTAAAGTGAAAGAGATTATGCACCAAAACTCTTGGAACGTATATACCTTGAGTATGAACATGTGAGGGAGTTATGTGACTTTATATTTGATCATAACTTCTAATGGAGTATAGGACGCTGTACATTCTTTTTTAATTATTATTATGCGCTGGAATTCCGCCACCTATGTGTGGTTTTGTGCTGGCACGATTAGCTCCAGTGTCAGTTAACCTCAATTTATTTGGGGGAGGTAGAGTTGGAAACCCGTTCGATGCGTGATCAAAGCTAAATAAATTATTTAGTGGTCTAGTTGAAAAGTTTTGTTGAATGTTGTGTGTGCTTGTAAACAGGTGCATTGAGGTAAGTGTGTGTTGATAGGTGAAAGCATGTTAGTGTGTTTATTTACGCTTATGTACTCAGCTTTGCTGATTGTGTGTGTATGTGTGTTTTGGCCGTGTCTTTATCTTGGCCCTATGATGACCCATTTTTAATGGAGAGTAGTGGAGACAAGTAGAGATAAGCTTTTCAGGTATCGAAGCATATTCATGACGGGGCATGAGTGAAGAGCGAATCATGCTAATTACAGTTAGTTTACAATGTGTTTCTGCTTTAATTATTTATGTTATTATTTATATGTGGAGCTAACATCAAGTTTTGGATTTGGTTTGGTTTGGTTTTTAATAAGGGCCTTTAATGGTTCCAAGTTGTAGGTTGATTTTCATTTTACTTAGTTTATTTTGGTTTTAACTTTACTTTCGTTTGGTTAACTTTTCAAGTTGGTTTGTTTTGGAAAGGTTTAAAAAATTAGTCTTCCGCTGTGTATCTTTGATGATTGCTTTAACCGTTTTCACAGTGGCGGTAATGTCTTAGATATTCCTATTTAAAGTTTTATACAGGACAAAACAGGTATTTTAAAATAAAGGAATTTCTAGGGTACGGTGTTACACTTTTGGGTCGTCAATATCTGTTGCTAGACTATGATCAATGATCTTTGGGCTAGTCAAATAGTCCAAAGCCTACTAGAATGGATCCTATGAGGTCACACAACAAGGGTATTGGGTTAATTAAGTAAGAGGGCCATTAATGGGCCTCATGAGCAATTAACTAATCATGAAATGGATTGGGCTAGCAAAGTTAGATGAGAATTAGGTTTTGGGCTTTTGACATGGGCTCTTATTTAGAGATGAGATCTATAAATAATTGCATGCAAGCAATCATAATTCACACACAGTGTATTTTGACATGAAGGCAACCAATCCCAAAACCCTAATTCCTCTCTCTAACTCACGGCTATCTCTCTCCTCCCCTCCCCTCGTCCGTACGGCCGGCCACCCTTGGTGGCTCGTGTGGTGGTTCGTGGTGGTTCATGGTGGTTTGTTGCTCGCTCTTCTCCGTAGAAGGTCAATTAAAGGGTTCAATTGCAACTAACTAGCATTAGTGGAGGTCTTAATCTATGCTCGTAGACCAAGTAGAGGAATCACACTTGAGGTTCTTTATCTCCCATTGCTCTTGCTCGATCGCACGTGGAATCACGCTTCAAAGGTATAGTTATATGTTCTTTATGTGTTATGCATTAGATCTTGGGATTAGGTACTGTATGAATATGATTCATGTTTTTCTGCTGCGTAGTACCTATAAACTCTTACAATAAGAAGGTCCAACTTCGTGTGGACTCGGAGGTAGTTGTGCACTTGTTGATGGATCCTACTCCACCTAACTCTCCATTTGTTCATATTATCTGAAAGTGCAAGTCCTTACTTGTGAGAATCGGGTGGGAAGTTATTATCGGATACTGTTTCAAGGAGGCTAACAGGGTAGATGATTGGCTAGCTAACTATGGAGTGCCCTTGGACCAGAAAATGGTCATTCTTGAGGTGGTCCCGAAGGATCTTAGTGTCGTTTTATTGGAGGACCTAAGTGGTGTGACACTTCATAGACTAGTGCTGGATAATAATGCTTTTGTTTGCTATTTGTTTTCTTTTGTAGTTCTTTTTAGTAGTTTTTTTCTTTCTTTTGTAGTTTTTAGCTTGTTTCTTCTTTTTTGGGGCTTGCCCCTTGGCTTCACCAAAAAAAAAAAAAAAAAAAAAAACGTATCGATCAAAGTGTTTCAATAAAAATAATAATAATTAAAAAAAAAAAAAAAGCAAAGGGGTACAAGTATTAATGAAATAACTTCCCTTGATATGTAAGGCCCGATTTACAATGTACAATGAAATGAATTAAATTCACAAGTCAACCAAACAAGCACTTTCGTCATTTGGAGTTGTGTGGTTTTTTTTTTTTTTTTTTTTTTTTTGTTTGAAATATGGAGTTGTGTGGTTAGTTCTATGTTGAATATATTATCCAAGTTGGGTATTTTTTTGGATTTAATTTAGCATTTGGTCGTTCATAAAAAGTTGTATTGAGAGTTGAGTGAGGAAACATCAATAAGTCATTATAGGTGTAATGTGTAATTGAAAACATGATTAAAGAAATTAAAATTTTGGAACTTTAATTAAAAGTGAGGCTTAAATAAAGGAGGTGGAGGGGCTAAACTTAAAGAGAGAAAAAGGAAAAAGTTGAATTGAAGAGGGGAGATAAAGATGAAGTGTGCATGGAAGATGAAATACAAGTTTAATGAAAAAATAACAATTAGTATTGGGTACTACTGGAATACTCCAACATATTTAGTGAAATAACATATCTGTAAAATAAAATAACATAATAATTGTGAGATTTATAAATGAAATAAACCTAAAATTGCATAACATTTCTCTCCACTTTTTCTTTCCCTACCTTTTCTATCTCTCTCTAATTTCCCAACCCACCATTTTAGCATCATCAAATCCTTCATTCTTCTCAACAAAAACCTCAATAATTCTTTTGATTATTATTTTAACCACTCAAACAAGCATAAAATTGCTCAATCGAAGTTGATAATCAATTTTACTGCATAAAAAATGGTTGATATTCATGAATAATATAAACATACGACAATTGTGAACAAGAATGAGCAAAACAAAGTAAGCAGATTTAATTTATATTTGTTTTTAATTTTCATTTAATTAATTGAAAATGTACTGCTTATTTGAACTAATTATGTTAATTTGATTTGATTCAATCGAATCGATCTTATTTTAGAATTTGCTAAAACATTGTATTATTTTATGCAAATTTTATGTTATTTTACTAATTAATATACTATGCAATAATTATGCTAAAACATTATGTTATTTTACGTAAAATTTAGTGCTACTTTTTTAAGGTAAAACCTTGTGTTATTTTGTTGAAACCTTATGTTATTTTACTTAAACCTTACATCATTTTCCCAAAATCAAGGTTTTATTTAACTTAAAGTCACATGTTATTTTGCTAAAACTATGTGTTATTTTATGTAAACCTTGTGTTATTTTGTTAAAAACTTATGTTATCTGAAGCATAATGTTATTTTACTCAAACTGCATGTTATTTGCTTAATACTAATAAAATTTGATCAGTTTGTACTAAACAAAGTTGATCAGTTAGTAACATAAAATATGGCCAATTTGATCTTTAGATTCAAATTTTGTGAATAACAAAATGTTTTCTACATAATAACCAAGAGTTTGATCGCATTGAATAATATAATGCATTAAGTAAAGCAACAATGAAGAATATTATGCAATAACATTATTATATAATAAAATAACATGAAATACATCTATAAATAAAATAGGAAAATTTGTAATTATTAATCCCAACTTTGGGCGATTTACTTTCATTAATCCCAACTATCGATTATTCTTAAATAATCCCAACTTTGGTGGGCGTCTTCTTTTATCAGGTCAAAAAACCGGTGACCTGTTTAAAAGGTTTTATTTTCCTTAAATGCCACATGTCGCAATTTCATTGGTAAAAAAAAATTAGAAAAAAAAAACCTACCAAAACCCCTCCTAATTCCGGCCGCCATCGAAATCCCAACAACCACCCAAAACCACTAGTCGCACCAACTACGACCCCTAAAACCACCCAAAACCACCGGCCGCACCAACCGCGACCCTTAAAACCACCCAAAACCACCAACCGTGACTCATAAAACCACCCAAAACCACCAACTGCACCAACCGCGACCGCGACCTCGACCCCCATTACCACCAGCAGCGCGAATCCCCCTCCCCCTTTCGCCGCTGATTCCCCATCCCCTTTGCGCCGGTGGTTCCCCCTCCCCTTTCGCCGCTGATTCCCCCTCCTCCTCCCTCTGTTTCTCGCGATTTGGGGTTTTGGAGGCTGCGATTTTGGGGTTTCGGTGGTTTTCGGTGGGGTTCGGTGGTTTTTGGCTAGGTTTCGGTGATTTTCGGCTGGGTTCGATGGTTTTCGGTAGGGAGTTGGTGGTTTTCAGGTGGCTGCTAGGGAGGAGGTGGTGGGGCTGCGTGGGATGAAGGGAGAATTTTTTTTTATTTTTTTTAAACTTTGGTTTTTTTTTTGGACAAATTAAGTACTGACGCGTGTCCAATAACCTGGTATAACAGGTGATTGACTTTCGTTGACCGTTTTTGTCCTGATAAAAGAAGAAGCCCCGCAAAGTTGGGATTATTTAAGAATAATCGATAGTTGGGATTAATGAAAGTAAATCGCCCAAAGTTGGGATTAATAATTACAAATTTTCCTAAATAATATAGTATACATATTAAAATAATATACCTGGAGTACAAAAGCATCGTACTCCCGGAATTTAAAAGAAATTGTGGTGTAACAGGATAGGGGCATGGATAGGAATATGCGTGTTACATGGTTAGAGTTCTTAAATACCAATGGCTTGTTTGGTTCACCTTATTTTCGCTTATCTGAAATTATCTGATCTGGTCTTGTCTGATTTGATCTGATCTGGTCTGAATGTCAAATTTGACTAAAACTTTGACCTTAAATATATGATAATCTATACGGAAAAAATACATCAAGTGGGGTCTTGTTAAATTTGTAATAATGTACTTTATTAATGAGCGATTTTCATAATTTTTACCATTACGAAATTAAAGATATTTAGTGATAAAAAACTGCACATAAAACGATCATCTGATCTGAACTTATTTTTACTGATCTGATCTGAACTTATTTTGTCTGATCAAATCTGATATAAACTTATTTAGTCTGAAATAAGTAAAAATAAGGTGAATTAAAAAAGGCCTAAGTATAGATAGATGCTTTCAGCGGTTAGATGTTAAACTATCAAGTCTAACTAGCTTCGGCTGTTTTCAAAGAAAAATATAGGAATAAAAAAAACCTAGCTTCGGTTAGATAATGAAGGTTGATTTGGATTGTTGATCATGAAACTAGTTTCAACTAAATTCTAGATTAGTTATATAAAACGAGTTTGAATTTAAGGTATTGCGGGTCAAATCAATTAAGACCCAGCTCAATCTATCCACCTTTTATAAAATATGATAACACAATTATAAACAAGGTGAGACAATTATATCCTTAAAATATTTATTTGCCTATATGCCCCTATTATTATGAGTGCATATTCTAGATTGATTTGGGTTGTTGATCATGAAACTAATTTCAATAAAATTCCAGATTAGTTACATGAAACAAGTTTGAATTTAAGGTTTCTCAGGTCAAACCAATTCAAACCCAGCGCAATCTCTATCTTTTATAAAGTATAATAAAATAATTATAAACAAGGTGAAGACAATTATATTCCTCAAAATATTTGTTTACTTATATGCCTCCAATATTATGAGTGCATCTTAGCGCATAACTGTTATGCATTTACAAAGCATATCGGAGGGCAAAAATGTAAATTTTGCAAGTTTCTAGATAAAAGCTGACTTTACAATGGTACATTATAATGTACCATGTGTACCATTATGCATGTATAATGTACCATTAAAGTATAAGTTGTCTTAATAGTATTTTTTGTGTACTATTATGCATGTAGTGGTATTTTTTATCATCTTATAGGTTGGAAAATTTTTCCTAAAATACTTACCACCTATCACCTATTATGCATGTAGTGGTACATTTTTTCATCCTATATGTTTGCTAATAAATAATAGCTATGCGCTAAAGGTTAACCTATTATTATAATGTTAATTACCTCCAAGCTTTTCCTTGTATGATTTAATGTTTTTTTTTATTTTTTTAATATAACAACAGGTAAAAGGAGACTAGCTCCCAACAAACTCGACGCAAGAATTAAAACTACAAACAGACTTAGACCTCTTCGCTGAGTAAGTAAAAACAGACAACATCCAAGGAATAGGGGGACTACTAACATGATCATTTAGAGGGGGGATAAAATGAGATTGACTAATTCCAGTATGGATCTTAGACATGAGATACTGGAGGTATGATTTAATGATCAACTCTTATGAATAGTGTAGGTTTGTAGGAACATTTATGCCCTCTAAAATGTTAAATTACTTTTTATTCTTGTTAATGTTAAATGTATTTTATTCGTCAAAAAATAGTTGTATTTTCGACTTATAAAATTAATATATGGATATTTTTGCCCTTGAAAATATGTATTACATGTTTTCATCATTTATTTTGCCAACACCTAAAAGGCTCTCCAGACATTTTGTTTTAAGGTTGATGTAATAGGCGTGCTAATAATATATACTTATATCCGATTTTTAAGTTGACACGTAGTCTTTGTTAGGCAATTTAGGGCTTGTTCTCATAGACTGAACTCAACTGAACTGAGCTGAGCTGAGCTGAACTGAGCTGAACTGAACTGAGCTGAGCTGAGCTGAACTGAGCTGAACTGAACTAAAATAAAATGAATATTTTATAAGAGAAGAAAATTAGGAGCTGAACTGAACTAAACTGAACTAAGCTGAGCTGAGCTGAACTGAAAATAAACGTATGAGAACAGACCCTTAGTTTTAGTTGACACAATTTTATTTTGAATACTACCTCCGATTTTTTATAGTTGGAACTTTGAAATATTTTCTATCTCTCAAATAATATCCTAAAATTGCAACTAAAAAAAAACAGAGGTAGTATTTTTATACTTTACTTTTTTAGTGTACCCCACTTACTTTATCATTCGCTTTTATTGTCTCTCATCACTTATCTCTTTAATATGCTTGGCTAAATTAAAAGTGTCAATTTAAAACGGTGGAAGTATGTCCAAATCTCCAATGTCTCTGCTTTCCGTTTTTCTTCTTTAGATCTGTTTCACATTTCCCCTGTTTGCACTCTCATTATCTCTCTCCTCCATTGAAGCTTACTCTGATTTCTTCATTGAAGAGGGTCGTCAGCTTTCGCTTTTCCATTGAAGCAGCTTCCGAGGTAAGATGTTTTTCATCATTTTAATAATCGAATATCAATTTCACAATCTAGTGTTAATCGTTGATTTAATTGCCAGTATTTTCAATTTAGGGTTATTCTAAATTTGATTATTGAACTATTTGTCATAAATTCTGAAGTTATGAATGATTATAACAAGCGATCTTGTTGGCTGAACGCCTAGAAGTTTGCTCTTCATATTCTAAAACGAGAGGAGTTTAAGGTAGTGTTTAGAAATCTGATTTCATTTTGGAATTGTTCATTTCAAATGTTGGAAATGAAATGTTGAAATTCAATTTCAATATTGATTAGGGAAATACTGAAAATTTGAAATCTAGAATTTCAATTGAACTTTGATGTTTGGAAAGTGGGTGGGATTTCAATTCTAGAATTGTACATTTTCAACTGGAGAAGTAACGCAATTAAGATGGGATCCTTCAACTAAGCACTGAAAATTGTACTGATGAAAAAGAATTTATCAACAACGTTATTAAAAAACAAAATTTGAAATGATTTTTTTTAGAACATTGGATATTTTGTTATTTGGACTCACAAAGAAGAATCAATTCAACCTACAAGAAAAATACTTTTAAAAAATATATGGGAAAAAAAAAATCAGAAATATCAATCTTTCCATAGAACTTGAAGTATAGAAGAAAGGTTCTTCTATGTTTGGCCGAAAACTTCAATGCATCAATTTAATTAAGCACTGCATTTCAAATGAATCAATTCGATTTATTGCAATTTGAGTACATGGAGTGATGAGTAAGAGAGGGGTTTTAGGAGAGGAGAAAGAAATTGAGTTGTGGTTAAATGTACAAGAAACTGTACCTACGAGACTAGGAGAGCATAAGATATTGGGTTGGCCGAAGAAATTCAAATGAAAACAAAAAAGGATGTCATTTTGATCTACATAAATTTATGGGCCTCTAACATAGTTTAGGAGGTGCTTGGTTCACATAATTAAGGTATAAAGTATAGGTTTAGAATTGTTTAAACCCATACCTTATGTTTGTTTTATGATTTTATGAGTTTCAAACTCATACCTCAAACCGGGGGAGGTGTGTTTGGCTCATTCCCATACATTTAGGCATTAAATAAAAGAAAAACATTGCATTTTATAATCATACCAAACATATGGTATTAAGAATCAAGTTCCAAACCCATATACCACTATGGTTTCATTCCTAATTCCAATCCCATACCAGTTTGCGAACCAAACGCCCCCTTAAGGATTTGGACCGATTCCATGATGTCAAATTTCTAGGTTCCCAAACACCTCATTTCATCCATTTCAAAAGTTTTAAATGGATTTCTTACATCCAAGCACATACCGTAATTTTTAGAGCCTACTTGATTATTCAGTCAACTTTGGTTGCTAATGTGTTGCATGCTTTGGTTTATGTAACTCTTTTATGCGAGAAGCCCCGGACAAAACCATGAAAATCGGCCTTTTTTTTCCCTTGGGAGGGTGGATGCCCCTCTTTCCCTAGTTCAGGGATGGGCTTGCTTGGACTTCAACATGTCCAAATGTCAAACATGCCTGTTTTATAAATTTTCTATGTGTTTGGTAGTTTTAGTGTTGAGGATTCAATATGAATACTTGTGTTAAAGTGAAGAGTCTAGTGTACACCCACACTAATTTGGAGCCCCCCCCCCCCCCCCCCCTCTCTCTCTCTGTCTCTCTGTGGCAAATGGGTGGAAAGTAAACAAGTATGGCGGAATTTTTCTACTTCATTAAACGGCCATAGCATTTTATTAATTTCAACATTGATTGTCAAATTGATGGGGATAATTTGTGAGTGATTAGGCCAGTAGTGTTATTCTAGAAAAATCTGTCATCCAATCAGTTTAGCTGAGTTGTTTGCAAAATGGAAAAAAAAAAGGCTTTGGAAAACAAGACGTGTTATTTTCTTTCATACAAATTTGTTATGTGTCAACGGTGCAAATTTTGTTTCCCATGTTAGTTTGTCCCAGTCAGGGAAGGTTATGAAGTTGTGTATGCTAAAGCTTGCATTCCCTTAGAGAAATAATGTGTGTAGAGTCATTGAGGTAATGGGTTGTCTTTGTTCTGGAAGACAGGATGAACTGATAGCCAGGTTTAATTTTGCATGCATTACCTTTTATGTAAATTCAAATCAATTTTCATAATCTGAGTGTGTGACTGTTAGGATAGGCTGGATAGCTATTGGACTACTTTCTGCTCTTGATATTAGCTTAAGAATTTTTATAATAAGCACCGGATAATCTATACAAGTAAGCAAATTATCCTCACTAGTCACTACACAGCCCCTTGAATGTGTAAGTATATAAAACTGTTTGTTTGTATAGACCAATGCTTTTAGATTCTGTTTTATGTTCAGCAATTGTTTTCGAATTTCATTAACATTGAGTGTGGGATACTCTTTTTGTTGAGTAATACGCTAAAGTGTTTGTTGAGTAATACTCTAATGTGTTTGTTGGGAAGGTTTAGGTAAGAGATCTTTGACAAATTTAGATGATGTTTTTTGGTTTGCAGTGAATGGGTTTTTGGACGTTGATCGAAGGGTTCCTGCTTTTTGCAAATGCTTTGGCAATACTAAATGAGGATAGATTTCTCACTCCGAGGGGGCTGAGTTTTGAAGCTACAACAGGCAGAAAAAAGTCTCTTAAACAACAAGCTGTAGGTCTTATCTATGTAGCTCAATACTTCAGGTTGCCCTTGATAATTTTGAATGTTATCATGATCGTATCAAAGCTGGTTTCTGGATGAGGTAATGGGGAACTGATTATATCGAAATTATTCATTTAACATAGGATATCGTCACATCCAGATGTTCTGTGCTCATATGGCATCCAAATATCTTATTTTTTGATATGACATAGAGGACAAGAGATGTGTGGGTGTTGTAGTTTGCTTTTGAATCTGTTTATGTGATTATTTTAATGGCAGAACTTATGTAAAGGATGTGTGTATCTTTTTTTAAAAGTTTAATGAATAATAAAAACTCGATTTTGTAATTGATGATGATACACTTCTAGCTTATAACTAGATGGTTTATAATCTATATCATGTACTAGTTCTTTTTATAGCAGGCATCTAATTTCCAACATTGCAACTTGTAACCACTGCTGTCACAAAATGTTTTTATAGCTTATTCCTCTGCATCTTCTAGGGGTGTAAGTAGGACTGTCTGTTAAAGTACTGAGGTTGTATTCCAGCCCTTGAATGGCTGAATTCCATGAAAGTCCAGAAGTTCAAGTTATCCGCTAGTACTTTTCTGGCACTGATCTGAAGTAAGTTTGCCTCAGCCCTCAGGAAAGTACACTACTACACTACACTTCTCTCAGAGGACTTGAGAACTTTTCATGTTATCCTATGCCAATAAGGCAATGACCCTTATGATTGTAGGTTTTAACTATTGAATGTTTGAACTCAATAGGCATTCTATAGCTCTTTCCGGTTTAGGTTACAGCCAGATGTGTCCCCCTACGTACTTGATCAAGGAAAAATGTTGAGTTGTTGAGACGATCAACATAAAAATATGCTCTGCTCCTGCACTGTTTTGTTTTTCTGCTTTATTTTGCTGAAGTTATTCTCTTTGTTTGCAATTATTTCAAACATGTGAACATTGTTTATTGGTGGCATGTATAGTGGACCGATTTTGATCTGTTATGGCCCTTATGGGTTTTGGAAGCTAGCCATGAATAGGTTTTTTAATATATTGCGGGCAGGACTACAAATGAATCTAAAGTACTGCCTAGTGTAACCAAATAAGAAGTATGTAATATGGTCATTACAGTTTTCACTAATCATAGTGTTACTTTTGTAGTGACTATTGCTCTTAATTGAAACCATGCTCACTCCTCTGTCCATTGCAATTTGCAAGTGCCCTTGTTGTATTATCTGCTAGCGTATTTGACAATGCATGCCATAACTGTTACACTTCATTCATGTTAAATTGGTAGTCGATCATAATTCTTGCTGCAGTGTTCTTAAACTCAGGTACAAGAATTAATATCAGATTAGAAATAAGCCCCAGTGACATGCAGAAACTCTACTAGCCTGTGTGAGTAGCTTGAATTTCTTATAGAAGTTGACGTCGCTCCATCTCTTTTCATCATCACACACGGTGATGTATCATCACAACACAAGTATATATCTCGATTTGTCCAGAAAACTAAATCAATCAAATCCAAAATGATCTCCTACAATCATCCCCTATCAATTGAGCTGTCAGAGAGATCAAAATATATTACTTGACTGAAAGTCTCCTAAAGAGGAATACACTTCCCTCTAACCACCTAATGGTATATTTCTAAGCTACTTCAGGTTTATAGTATAACTCAGCTTTCTTCAGATTTCAGAATATACTCGTAATACATAGGCAAAGAATCTCTGAATCCTGTGAGAAAGCTACAACATTGTCCTTTCTTTTGTTGTTAAGGCTGTTTATAATCAGGAAAAAGGTTGGTGTTAATTTTGGTGAAGACTGAAGAGAAGGTTTTGATTGAGAAAGTGCTCCTTGATGTGAAATCTTTTGTACAAGCTGTTACTTTGAATTCTTAAGGTTTGATTATTCGGGATAATTTTGAAGAGACCACTCGAAGGTAGGATATAAGGGGCTTCCTCTCTTTTTCCTACATTAAAATCTATACTTGGCAATAAATGTACGGGGATAAGATGATATGATTAAAAAAAAAAAAAAAATAAATAAAAACTAACTAATGTGGAGGATGTTATATGAAACAAGGTGAAATGAACAAAGCAAAAGTGGCAAGTACCAAGTTTGTAAATTTGGTAGACAAATTAAAATTTTGTTACTACGTACATTATTTCTCCTTCACTTTTTTTACTCTCTTGTTAGTAAGGGACACTTGACATTCTAACTTTTTTCAAGTGTCGCGTTACATTAGATAGATTTAAATAGATTTATAAAAAAAATTAGTTTAGAATTCTATTTGGATATAATTTTAAAATAAAATTGTCAGTTTAGAGTTTTATTTTTGATAAAATACCAGATGTACTAATTAAATTATAATTTTATTCAAAAAAAAATTATTAGATTCTCAAAAATTATCATATAAATTTATTTTTTATATCAAAATATTTTTTGGAGTGAAGGAAGTAGTTCAAAGCTTAAAACATCCATTTATAGTATATATTAATCGGTTAAAATAATATACTTCACAATCTAATAGAATTTTATTACTATGTAGCCCTGTCAATTAGGTTCGGATCATGAGTCATTTCGAATTGGGTCACTTCAAGTTACGAGTCAAGAAATGTTCAACTCTTACCTTAAGTTTTGGGTTTGGGTCAACCCAATGGGCTTTGAACATTTATTTTATTTAATTTATTTTTTACTTTTTTTTTAATGTATTAAATCGAACATTCCCAGTTCCCACCAACATTATTATTAGTCTATGAATGATATATAACAACATGGGCATAGCACGGGGTACAAAACTAGTGTTAAGCTAAACCTTAAGTTTGAGGATGAGAGTTGTAGATGAAAGTTATCTTTATTAAATTTAGTTAGGTATATCTCCAACCATAAATAATATATCCACAATAATTACAAAGTAAGGGTCTGTTCTCATACGTTCAGTTTAGTTCAACTTCTAATTTCCTTCTCTTATAAATTATTCATTTCAGTTCAGCTGATTTCAGTCTATTAGAACAGACCCTAATTGTGGACAACCTTACGAAATTCTTCAATGGGAGTATTTGAAACTCAATTGAGCATTCTATTATATATTTTATCTTGTCTGTATCTAAGAATCCATAAATGTTTTAATCCATGCGCAAAAAAGGTGAAAAACACAATTTGTCATAGGGTTCATGAGCAATTTTGGGTAAGAGGCAAATTTGCTTTTATAGGTTTTAAAAGGGTAAGGAACAATACTTACCTCTCTAGCCGAAACACAACAAGATCTAGAACTCGCCTTACGAACCGCACCGGAGGGCTACTAGAGTCCTCAATGATAGTCACACTCCAAAACCCAGAGTCTAGGACGATAACTCTAATGGAAAACGCTCTCATCAATTTTATGGAATATTTCTTTGTAAAATTGTACGTTCGTTGGCTACAACGGAATCATATTTATAATATTAGAAGTCCTTATCACTTAAGATTTTGGGTGTAAACAACTCTCAATGGGGTAAATATCATCTTATTTACTTTCCTAAAATATGGATATAATCCCCTTAAGTGATATAGATCAAGTAACAAATACTGGCTTAGGATAAGATAGACTTTGGAGGCCACTTAATCTCCAACATCTCCCACTTGGCCACAAAGGCTATATTATACCTCCCACTTAGCTTATAAGCTATCCACAAACAAACTTGAGGATCCATTTCATACGAGTAGTGGAGCGTGCGACCAAGATTAAAGCGAAAACCAATAATATGTTAAGCCATCGTCTAACTAACATATTACCAAATCAAAGAACAGATCATTATAACAACACTAAATTTTGGCATACACATATCTCTTACCAAAATTAATCACTGTTCAAAATGTCATCATAACAACACAATATGTCATGATTGTCCGGGCATTAATGTGATGATAAACAATTTTTCCTTAAACACACATACTGATCCATTTAATCTTGATTGCTTTCCTAGACATGCTCTTTCAGACAGTATATGGCTACGTTTGGATTGGGCTACGTTTGTATTGGGCTTCCAAACTTGCAGTCGCCGCTGACTCCATATTTAATTTATTTATAAATAAATATGAGAAGACCAAAACTCCAATTATTAAATAGAGACTCAAAATTGAAAAAAATAAAAAAGGGGGAGAAAAGTGGTGCATTCAAGGAGGGAGGGAGACTGTTAGCGTGATAACGAAGCGAAGCGAAGCTCGAAGAAGAGAGAGAAAAATGTCTGGAACTCAGGAAGAAGACAAGAAGCCCGGTGACCAAGGTGCTCACATTAATCTCAAAGTCAAGGGTCAGGTAATTTTTTCAAGGATTTAGGGTTTATTTTTTCTGATTTTTATGTTTAATTTTTAATTTTTGTGATTTTTATGCTTAATTTTTAATTTTTGTGATTTTTATGCTTAATTTTTTAATTTTTGTGGTTTGTGTAATTCTAGGGTTTTTGCTGCTTTGTTTGGTTTGATTTTTGGTGGTAATTCACTCTATTGTTTCGTTTAATTTGGTTTATTTGTGTTTTTCATTAATTTTTGTTTGCGATTAATTGTTAGTGTTTCCGGATTGCTTGAATTTAAGTGATACGAGTAGGTGATTTTAGTAGGCATTTGATTAAAGTGATCTTTTTATTTTATTTTGAGTTGATTCAATTGTTACAATTAAGTACAAAATTCATCAATTATTTTGTTTTTAAAAATTGATTAAATCATCGCTGATACCATGGGGTAGAATAAATGAATCAACTGTCAATTAATCCTTTGAATCAAATTATGTGTTGTTTTTAGAATTGCAAGATCTTGTCAGAGTGAATTAGTGGTGGTTTGAGTGTACAATTTTCCTCAATTTGTTTTAAATTGTTGTATCCTGAGTACAAAGGATGTCTCTGGTCCTTGGATTTAGATTTTCGTATTCAGGGGAGGAACAATCTGTTTACCAGTACGCGTTAGAGGTGACTTAGCGGATTACAAGGTCATGAGGCATTCCCGGTTTTATTAAAGACCATATTAGTTTGGAAATAGTTATAATTGATGGATAATCTGGAAATAGTTACGGAGTATAAAGTATAAACTTATAATTGGTAGATAGTTGGGAAATAGTTATAATTGATGGATAGTTTGGAAATAAATATAATTGATGGATAGTTTGGAAATAAATATAATTGATGGATAGTTTGGAAATAAATATAATTGATGGATAGTTTGGAAATAGTTATAATTGATGGATAGTTTGGAAATAAATATAATTGATGGATAGTTTGGAAATAAATATAATTGATGGATAGTTTGGAAATAATTATAATTGATGGATAGTTTGGAAATAACTATAATTGATGGATAAGTTGGAATGGAAATAATTATAATTGATGGATAGTTTGGAAATAATTATAATCGATGGATAGTTTGGAAATAATTATAATCGATGGATAGTTTGGAAATAATTACAATCGATGGATAAGTTGGAAATAATTATAATCGATGGATAATTCGGAAATAATTATAATCGATGGATAATTTGGAAATAATTATAATCGATAGTAGAAAACACGCTATAGTAGCATCACCAAGCTTGACTTCATAACATGGCTTTAAGTACAAAGAGCATAAAAATTGGACTAATTAAGTTGTCCATAGGACTCACACAATGACAAGGAAGGGATAATTGATGTCATTTCCTTATAGGTCGATATATAAGCACATACAGTATGATTTGTATGTTATGGCATAACTCCCACTTACTAGGAGATGTCACTTTTATGCCATACGAATATAGTAAGTTTCTACTCAAAAACTTACACCTAGGTTCAACACATAAATAATTGCTCTTAAACGGCTAATTAGGCTTTAGAATGAAATTTGGGAACAATTCATACACGACTTATTAGATTAAGTCTCATCTTAGAAGACTAAATAAGGCGACCTTATGAAATCATTCTTTTATACACCCAATTGTATATTCACAAACAACGAAGATTGTTCGTACTTAGCTCAAACATGATTTCAGTCTCATCCTACTTACCACCTAGGTAATAGGGAGATTACCGGTGTGAGAAGGCTGATCAAAGCCTAGTGACATTAAAAAACAATATGCTTAATAATACAACATTTATAAGGAAAAAAAAACATATTCTTTATTAATAAATGCTCAAGATCATATGTCCATTACATTAAATAAAAAAATATCCCATTAAATCAAACTCTACGTAAACCCAAATTCTTCATATGAGTTTGAAATGCATCTCTAGGGATAGGTTTAGTCATATGATCAGCAACCATCTTATTAGTGGGAATATGTTTAAGGACTATCTCCTTTTCTTTGATAGCATTACAAACAAAATTGTAACGCCTCTTAATATGCTTGGTCTTTCGATGGAACTTAGGTTCCCGAGCATATTGGATTGCAGCAATGTTATCACAATACATCAATACCAGATCATTTACTTTGGAGGATATGTTAAGATCTTGCAGAAAGGCTCTCAACCACATTGCTTCTTGTACTGCAAGGCAACTTGCTACATACTCTGCCTCCATGGTAGATAGTGCAATGCAATCTTGTTTCTTACTACACCAAGAAACTGAAACTAGAGGTGGACTTAGACTCATCTACATATCACCACCCCAATCTGCATCTGTGTAGCCCTTTAACTTCAAATCTCCACCTTGATAGCATAGGATTAGATTAATTGTACCACGAAGGTAACGCAAGATTCTTTTCACTGCTTGCCAATGAGTAGGCCCCAAATTACTTTGGTAATGACTTACCAAGCTAACCACGAAGCATATGTCAGGCCGTGTACATGACATAACATACATTAAGCTCCCTACTGCACTTGCATAAGGAACTGTACTCATTTTTGCTTTCTCATTTTCTGTTTTGGGACATTGATCAAGGCTTAAGGTTAAACCCTTTTCGACTGAAGTATCAATGGGTTTAGAATTTTGCATTCGGAATCGTTCTAACAATGTCTTGATGTAGGCTTTTTGGCTGAGACCAATTAGCCTTTTTGAACGATCTCTGATTGATTTCAACACCAAGGACAAACTTGGCTTCACCCATATCCTTCATCTCAAAAGTGGAGGATAGCCATGACTTAGTGGCATTGATCATCTCCATGTCATTTCCAGCCATAAGTATGTCATCTACATACAAAGTAAGAAACAAATTAAAATTCCTTTGTTTGTTTTCTTGACATACACACAATGATCTTCATCCACAACACTTAAGCCAATTGTAGTTATAGCTTCATGGAATCTGAAGTACCATTTCCTTGATGATTGCTTAAGACCATATATGGACCATTTGAGGTGACACACCTTATCCTCATTTCCTTTTGAGACAAACCCAATGGATTGATCCATATAAATTTCTTCTTCTAACTTTCCATTGAGGAACGCGGTCTTAACATCCATTTGAAATAATTCCAAATCCAAATGGGCAACCAAGGCTAGAAGTAAGCGAATATAAGCTAATCTCACCACAGGAGAAAAGGTATCTTCATAGTCTATGCCCTCAATTTGGGTATAGCCTTTTGCTACTAAACGGGCCTTAAACTTTTCAATTGATCCATCTGCCCTTCGCTTAATTTTAAAGACCCACTTATTTCCAATAGACTTACGATTGGCTGGGGGATGGACCAATTCCCGAACCTCATTCCTTGCCATTGATTCCATCTCATCCCTTATTGCATCCATCCATTCCGAACTATTAGGTGAGTTTATTGCTTCTCCATAAGAAGAAGGTTCATCTATAGCTAAAGGAGTGCAAAGGTACACTTCACCTTCAATTTGAAAGTACCGACATGGTATATTTTCATGCTCATTCCTCCTTAAAGTAGGACCACCATTGTCGCTCAAACTAGTTGACTCTCTCCCACTATCACCTAAGATTGTAGGATCATGATCACTAGCGGGTAACACCTCACTATTGTTGGTGACTTCATTAGGAGTTTCAAATTCCCCTCCCACACCAACAGGTAGTGAAGGCTCTTCTTGTAACTCATACAAGTTTAGGTCCTTCTTTATCTCACCTACACTAGGGAACTCATCCTCTAGAAACTCAACATTGCGAGACTCCATTTCAGTCATGCCTCCATTAGGATGTTCACCATACATAACATACCCTTTTGATTGGGATGGGTATCTAATGAACACCATTTTGGTTGCTCTCGGACCAAGTTTCCCATACTTGTGTGTAGGGTTGTGAACATATCTAGCTGAACCCAAGGGCGTAAATGGTCCAAGACAGGCTTTCTCTTAGTCCATAACTCATATGGAGTGGTGGGTACACTTTTACTAGGCACGCGATTAAGAATATAGGTGGCCGTTAAAAGTGCATCCCCCCAAAATCTAATAGGGAGGTTAGCATGGGCCATCATTGATCTTACCTTGTCTAGTAAGGTACGGTTCCTCCGTTCCGCAACACCATTTTGTTGTGGAGTATCGGGAATCGTAAGCTGTCTAATTATACCCTTTTTCTCACAAAAATCTTTGAACATATCAGATAAATATTCACGACCTCGATCAGTTCAAAGATTTTTGACACTGATCTCCCTTTGGTTCTCAACTTCCGCTACAAAGCGTTTGAAACAATCAAGTGCTTCATAACGATGAGATAACAAATATACATAACCAAAACGTGAATAATCATCAATTAATGTGAGAAAATATGTAGCACCATTACGTGCTTTAACATTCATAGGTCCGCAAATATCATAATTAATTAATTCTAAGGGACGAGATGCCCTATGAGCCTTACCAAAAGGCTTCTTGCATGATTTACCGGCTAAACCTGGTTCACATTTAGGTAACTTAACCCTAGTAATATTTTCAAGCAAACCTTCTTTAGCTAATCTTGTCATTCTTTCTTGGCCAATATGACCAAGTCTAGCATGCCATTTTAATGAGTATCTAGTCTAAATAAACCATCAACCAAACTACCATGTCCATACAAATTGTCATGATAATGAATATCTAAACTATCAAATTGGAAAAAATCCTAAACGTAGATGTAAGGAATATTTCAAGTGTTAATCCCTAGCTTGAACCCCACTGTGATCATACACTAAAGTACGGTGGCGTCCAAAGGGAAAAAAGATAGAACAAAAAAGTCGCCAACAAGTTTTTTAGGAACTTGTAAACCGTTCACGGGGTGAAGGTTACACCCCTTAACGATCCAAGAGATCGTCAACTCCAATAGGTCTTGAACCATGACTGGTAGTTCGGGGATGAAGGTACAAATCCAACCTAAAAGAGATTGAACCTGCCCTAATAATAGGCCTCTAATTTATTCTGATAGTATTCATGTGCGCTTTCTGACTAACATGTAATCAATAGGATTAACCCTAAACCTGTTTATCTATGTTGGTTGAATATTAATGCACAAATAAACTATTATTGGTGATCACTTGAATTATAATCAAATTAACCCTAAACAAGATTATTAATTATCTTATTAAGCGTGATTACAAGTACAAATTCCCTTTAAACATGCATAAAGGCGTGATCAAGCAATAACAATAAATCAAGCAACATGATAATAATAATCATAATAATAATAATTAAAATAACCATGGCCCTGTTTGGGAGAAAGTTGAAAGCTGAAGCTGATTGAGTTAGCTGATTTTGACTAGCTGATTTTATTAACTGATTTGACTAACTTATTGTATTAACTGATTATATAAAAGTGTTTGGTAAATAGTTGATAGCTTGAAGGTGATTGAGTATGTGAAATGACCAATAAGCTAATTGTGGGGTAGGTAGTTTAGATAGAATTTTAAATTAAATGAGGTTATAAGTGTCATTTCACAATAATTAATGAATAAGCTAATTGAAAAAGCTCCTAAAATGAGCTTTTTCAAAAAGAGCTTATTTAGTGGAATAAGCTCTTTCAATAAGCTTTCTACCAAACACTTGTATTAGCTTGTTTGACTAGTCAATCAGCTAAAGTTAGTCAAATAAGCTAATATACCCCCAATAAGCTAACTACCAAACAGGGCCCATATCAACGCTAAAGCATAATAATAGCAAGATCCTAGGCATGATACTAAAAAGATTAATAACAAACCCTAGCATGTCACTAAACAATAAAAATCAAATATTTAGCGCTAACATGATACTAACATGAATATTAGAAAGAAAATAGGAAGCATATAATTGACATTAGAGCTGTTCATGGGCGGGATGGCCCGCTAAGCCCGCCCAACCCGGCCCGCAAAAAGGGCGGGCTTGGACAACCTTTTTGAAAAAAATTGGATATTTGGGCGGGCTAGGCCCGGCCCGTTAATATAAATGGGCGGGTATGGACAAGAAATATGTATCGCGGGCTAGCCCGCCCGACCCGTTTATTAATATATAATAATAACAATAACATTCTTATTTTAATAATTTTATTTAGTTAGTTAGTTATGACATACTTTGTGTATTTTTGAAAATAAATACAAAGAGACTATATTGAACTATAAGCTTTTATTAGTTACAATTATTCATTTTAATTTTATATTTTATCATTAACACTTATTAAATAAGTTTTATCTTACATATATTTATAGCATATGTCATAATTTCAACCTTTTTTTAAATTTTTATTATCATTTGTGAACAAAAAATTATAAGACAATTATACCAAAATAATTTTAGCACAAGTAAATAATAAAAAGATTAGTTAGTGTTATAAAAAATAAAACAAAAATTAAGGCCCGTTAGCCCGCGAGCAAGCCCGGCCCGTTTAACAAGCGGACATGGACAAAGTATCAAGCCCGCATAAAAGGGTTCGGGTTTGCTACATAAAGCCCGTTGGACAAAAAAATAAGCATAGGCCCGGCCCGCTACCCGTCCAAGCCCGCAAATGATCAACTCTAATTGACATTATATTCTTTACCCTAAACATGATACCAGGAAGCAATAAAACATCCTAACATGATACTAGGGATCAAAATAACAATATAAGCATGATTTCTATATCATAATATCAATAAAACAATTAAAGCACTTACTTGGATGCCTCGTACCTCTTTCTAATAACAAAATACACGCGTTAATAACTTCAAGGAAAATAATAATTAAAACAATTAAATTAAATAATTGAAAGAGAGATTTGGGACCAAACCCTCATAAATTAAAACCTTTCACGTCTAGGGCGAAAGCAACTTCGAATATGGCTAGGTGTATCTAAGTCTTACGAATGCGGAATTTTGTAATTGAGAAAAGGCTAGTTTAGAAAATAGAGAGAGAGAATAATCAAGAAAATCTTGATGAGAGTTGGTGAATGAAAACGGAGTTTTTAGAAGGCTATTTATAGAGCTGAGAAAATCAGCCAAAAAGATAAAAAATCAATACAGAGTTCTGACGCGTAAAACGAGATTAGCGCCAGGCGCCAAGCTTAGCGTCAGGCGCTAACTTAATTATTGACGCGTTTTCTTAAAATCAGATAGAAATTGTCGTACAGGAGGATAAAATCGTATTTTCCTCAAAAACATTCTTTTATTCTGATTAAAACTCTAAAAAGTCAACAAAAGTCAATTTATCAATGCTAATTGAATTAGGAATGAAAAGAACCTTCTAGAAGAATCTAGAAAACTAAAACCATTCCTAATTGCATTAGGAATGTTAAATCTATATTAGGCCCTCCTCTAGATCATTGGGCCGCATACAAGGCTCAAACGAGGCCCAGTTCAGTAATTTGGTCATAACTTCCTCGATATTCATCAGAATTGGGCTCATAATATATCGTTGGAAAACTCTTTTCAAGCCCTATCCAACTACACTACTATTGGACCCATATCATGGACCAACCAAATTGGATTGGCTGTTTTCTTAAAATAGGTTTTCAAAAACAGAGAGAGGTTAAAAGATATTAATAGTATCCGCAACACTAAACTTTCCACACTTTCACTTCATTCGATTATGATTCGACGTGAAAGGTACTCATCACTGGCTTTGGTTTTGGGGAGACACAAATGGGTGTCTACAGTAGCAATGATATGACAGAAGTCAAATTACATCGAACTCTAGGAGCATAAAGAGCATTATGCAATAGTAAGGTCTTTCCTCCACGAAGTTTAAGTTGGTAGGTACTAACACCAAGGACTTCTTCCTTAGAAGAGTTGGAGAAAGACAATACCTTCTTTGGTTCAAGACACTACCGAGCCAAATGACCCTTCTTTCTGCAGTTGTAGCACGTCATGTGAGCTACATTCTTTTTTTGGGACTTACCATTTTGGTGCTTACGAATCTCACCATTTTTAGGTCCTTTGGAAGGACGCTTACCCTTAGCCTTATTGTTTTGCTTGGGATGTTTAGCCTTACGCTTCACAACATGGGCGACATTGGCACTAGCAGTCTTAGACGGACCAGCTGCTAGTAAGCGTACATCCTCCATTTCAAGGTGTCTAGAGATGTCTTGAAAGGTCTTGATATTGTCACTGTGAGTCATGAGAGCTTTGAAGTTCCTCCAATGTTCAGGTTCATCAGGTAATGAACGAATCACACCCAAGATTTGTTCCTCATCAGAAACTTCACGCCCTGCAGTCTTAAGATCACGAATCAAGGCTCCCATCACACAAAGATGTTCTGCCATGGTGTGTTTTGGATCTTCTGAGTATTGCATCCATTTCAGGTTCAAAGCACGAAGCCTTGTAGCTGATGTTTGACCATATGTGATCTTAAGTCTGTTCCACATCTCTTGAGCATTGGAACAACTCTCAAACTCACCAATGAGGTCATTATGCATGCAATACAACATAGTATAGCGTGCAGAACGTTCCCTTTTGGACCACTCAAGGTAAGTTTGCATTTCTTCATCGTAATTTTCATGTTTAGGATCATTGGGTTTGGTTGCAGTAGTGGTTAAGGTTTCTAGAACCTCGCGTTCATTTAGCAAATATTGAATTTTCCTATGCCAGATGTCATAATTGGTGCCATCAAGTTTGTCAGTAGAGGACAAATCTCCAATCAAGGTTTTGGATCCCATTTCTACAAAATATTTAACAATGGACATTAAGCACATTAAATAATTAAATTATTAAAATCTTTTATTTATACCACAATTCGAAAATTTCGCTAAGCTAGTAATCATAACTTATGATAAAAAGAAAAGATGAATAACAATTTAATTATTGCTCATACAGAAACAATACGTATATAAACTTATGAAACCAATTCATTTCCCAATATTTATTAAAGTGCCAAACAGATTAGCTAAATGGATCATTCACATAGATATGATCAAGAAAACATGCATGCATGATTTAATTATAAATTATGCTAAACATATTTGCAATAATTAATAATATAAAGTCAAACATGCTTGAGTATACTTTGCCACTTGTCACAAAGACATGCAAGTGACATAGAAACTTAGAATGTGAGTTTTCAATTACAACTAGTAATTTTAGAGATTAAAATAGATAGTGGAATACAACTATTCATACATAATATTGCAAGATGCAAACGGTAAAAGAGACCAACTCCATTGTGCATTTTTTTTTAATTTAAACTTCTACAGTACAAATAGTCAGTGTATATAGAATGAAAACAGAGAAAACACATCCACAAAAGAAACACATCCCTCCCATTCTCTAGTTTTCTTTCTTATCTTTTATTATAAAATACACAAGTACTCTCACCAACATATGAAAATACCCCACCCGACGATCACTTAAATCGCCACTTATCTCTTGTAACGCCTTTTCAAAACATTGATGTAACCAATACATATATAGGTAAGACCAGCCCCCGTACGACCTAAAAGTCCAAAATTGATTGATACAAGGGCGTGTAACAAACACTTTTAAAGAATTAATATATATTTTTTTAGAGGTTTTGGTGAGTTAAGTAATTATGTACTCTGTACTAAACAAGAATACATAAAAAAAAAAAAAAGTTTGCTTGGAAGTGTGAACTGATATACAGAAGATTAATCAAACTAATTGAAAAATCCATATGAATTTATATAATTTATGGAACTAATCATCAAGGAATTAAAGTACACCGATTTATATTTGGAAAAGTAGTACACAATTTATTCATCTTGCAATCATGATTTTGACTAACAAAATAAGTAAAACTTTGGGATCATCATACGGCATAACATTCAGACTAGCTATGTACAGTTTTGCATGCAAATTACTAAGAGAAAAAAATGATCCGTCCAAGACATACGATTAGTATAATGAAATATGCCGATTAGTATAAATACGACATACGATTGTAAACTAATTACATATTATAAAATTGCACCACATACTTTATATTATTCTACAAGCATTTCAGAGACATTAAAAGGAATAAAATATTCAAGCCGGCATGATAAATAAAGGTGCATGATCTCGTAACATAAAAACATGAAATCAAGAAGTCAACCATCTTCATTAGATAACACATGATAGCAAACGTGGTGATATAATGTCAGATTAATTAGGCGTATTTAACATATAATTATGCGAATAACACTTGTTGACAGAATCATGACATCATGATTTATAATAGCGGCGTAATCGAGTCATGGGCTCTGATACCAATATAGAATTTAAAAGGGTAAGGAACAATATTTACCTCTCTAGCGGAAGCACAACAAGATCTAAAACTCGCCTTACGAACCGCATCAGAGGGCTATTAGAGTCCTCAATGATAGTCACACTCCAAAACCCAGAGTCTAGGACGATGACTCTAATGGAAAGCGCTCTCAATTTTGTGGAATATTTCTCCGTAAAATTGTACATTCGTTGGCTACAACGGATATCATATTTATAATATTAGGAGTCCTTATCACTTAAGATTTTGGGTGTAACCAACTCTCAATGGGATAAATATCATCTTATTTACTTTCCTAAAATATGGATATTATCCCCTTAAGTGATATAGATCAAGTAACAAATACTTGCTTAGGATAAGATAGACTTTGGAGGCCACTTAATCTCCAACAGCTTTGACATTGCATTAAGGCATTGACAAGATTATTATCTTAAACCTCACAATCTATGCAATCTTTTTGTTTATTTATCTACCTATGAATCTTTAGGAGATTAATTTCAAAAATTGTTTTTCATCTTATTACATTTAATTTTTATATGTGTCAAATGTCGGCAGAAGAAAAATGAAATTAGCTCGTTACTTGATGATCTTGGCGTTCCCCAACATGGGCAAACACATATTCAGCATGTGGTTGTGGAAGATCTTAAAAAAACCTTCAAAACCGATTACATGCCGCCTTATGATCCAGGAGTTGGATCTGCCTAGGTTCAATTCCTCACAAATTTCCAATTTGGAACGCCCCTTCCTGCCTATGAGATTCGAATTGCTATGTTTTCTTTAGGCAACTGTAAGTCTCCAGACGGAATTACAGTAGAATTTTTCAAGACTCATTGGGATGTAGTGGGAAATTCAGTGATTGCAGGCATTCAAAGTTTCTTTCAAACAGGGTTCCTTTTGAAAGAATGGAATCAGTCACTCCTTGTTATGATTCCAAAGATTGGCAACCCAACAGAGATGGGGCATTTACGTCCAATCAGCCTGTGTAACACAATTTACAAATGTGCGTCGAAATGCTTGGTGGCTAGACTGCGCCAGTATCTTCCCCTGCTAATTTCAGACTCTCAGCATGCCTTTGTGCAAGGCCGCGTAATGACGGATAATATTTTACTGAGTCATGAATTAATGGAGAAAATCAATGGTTCCAAAACAGGCACTAATTGGCTGGCTTCGATCAAAATTGATATGAGTAAAGCCTATGACAGAGTTCACTGGAGTTTTCTTTAGCAGGTTTTATAAGCCTATGGGTTCCCGGCTCGTTGGCTACAAATGATTCAACAATGCCTCGCCACGGTTACGTACAAATCCCTGATTAATGGTACTACCTCGGACACCTTTAAACCACAGTGTGGACTGCGTCGGGGAGATCCTATCTCTCCGTATCTTTTCCTGTTTTGCATGGATATTTTCTCTAGAATGTTGCATCTGGGTCAGGATTTAAAGCTCTTTCAAGGAATCAAACTGTCAAGAGCGTGCCCTTCCATCTCGCATTTATTCTTTGCGGATGACGCTCTTATCTTCTTTCGTGCAACATCTGCTTCTCATTCTAATATCATGCAGATCATTCAGTGGTTTACTAAGATTTCAGGAGAAGAGCTTAACCTGTGAAAATCCTTGATAAAGTTTAGCCCGAATATTAGGCCCTCTTCTCACGTATAGTTCAAATCTATATTCCAAATGAAGCATGTCCAGGTGTTTGATCATCACCTGGGGGCACCAATCGATTTCGTTGGGAAAAAGAAGGACCACTTCCAATACATAATCGACAAAATTACTGCAAGAATTAATTGCCTAAATGTTGTCTGACTCTCTCAATCGCAGAAGTTGATTTTCATTAATTCTATTCAGGTGGCTATGGCGTCCCATATTCTCGCTTGCTATGAGATACCGGTCCCTGTGATTGGGAAAATTGATTCCTTAATACTGCGCTTCTTCTGGGCGCACTGGGATACAAAAGGATTGCATTGGGTTAATAAGGAAGCCATGCATATGCCTCGTGGCATGGGTGGATTGGGCATTCGGTGCTTGTCTTCCTTAAATAAGGCGTTGCTCATGAAACAGGTATGGAGACTCGTTTCTAATCCTCAGCTCCTTGTTTCCAAAGCTTTTAGTGCCCGAACGACCTTTCTCTCCAACAACCCTCATGCTGGCCCTACCTCTTCTAGTCGTCTTTCGTATGGTCTTCGGGGGTTACTGAAGGCGGATGCCCTGTTAAAACAGGGGTGCAACTGGAAAATTGGTAACGGCAGGTCTACTCTTGCTGGTTCGGCTAAATGGGTCAATGGTCGCATTCCAGAGTTTAAACTCGGAATCCATTTGCCCACTTCTGCAGCTCAGACCGTTAGTTTTTTTATCCATCCTCAATCATTGGGGGGATTCTACTAAAGTGCTAGACTGGTTTGTGCCTGCGGATGCTGCGGAAATTCTTGCATTGGAGGTACCTGAGTTGACTCAAGAAGACTTCCGCTACTGGGCGGGTACCCGTTCGGGTAGGTATTCGGTTAAAACGGGCTATGCAATGCTTCAACAACAATTTCCGGTACAGTCTGCTCTTTCTTGTTCTCATTCTTTCTGGAAGGTACTTTGGTCTCTCCAGTTACAACAAAAATGGAAGTTGTTTCTTTGGAAATTGCTCCATCGAGCCCTAGCAGTTAAGGTGGAACTTCTTCAAAGAGGTGTTCCAGTTCCAGATGTGACATGCGACCTTTGTCATTCACAGCTCGAGGATTTACAGCATCTGTTTAGAATGTGCTTCAATGCACGCTCAGTTTGGAGGGGTGGATGCCTAGGTATTCGCTCAGAATTCAATGGACACCTTTCTCTTTCTCTTTCAGATTGGATCCAAGACTATATCCGACTTTTTATTAGTCAGGATGGCCCTTCTGGTGCTCGCTTAGGCACCTTTGTTGGCACGCTTTAGTGTTTGTGGTTATGTCGAAATGCTAGAATCTTTAGGAGTTCTTCTGTTTCCAGGCCCTTTGATTCACAGCTGAGGTCATGGACACTCACTCACTCTTTGTTGTCTCGGCTGTTGAGGCTAATTCCCTTAATATGGTTGGAGGTGACGTGGATACATCTCCGCCGCCTGGGTTTTACTTTGCTCAGCTAGGGTAGTCTAACCAGGACGGTACGTTACTGTCACTACAAGTTTGGTTCCAAGAGTCTCGTCGTGCTGGGATGGGTTGGTGTTTGGATAATAACGATCCGCTGGATGATCGAATAATTGGAGGAAGTAACTTCGGGGTGTGTACTTCTGCTTTACATGTTGAAGCCTTGGCGTGCTTGCATGGCCTTCAATGGGCTTCGGATCGTCGGTTTCAATCTCTCATAGTGTTTACGGATTCTTATAATCCGGTTACTCTTCTTCGGGGGGATGGTCAGGGTGATGTGGATTATCTCTGGATTATTCGCAAGATTCAGCTTCTGGGTTCTTCCTTTCGGTATTATAGCATTCATAAGGCAGATCGCTCGCGCGTTCATCGAGCTCATCAAATTGCGGGAGAAGCGGCGGTTAACTTAATTAGCTTTATTATTAATGTGTAAGTTGTTTGTATCCGTTGTAAAAAAAAAAAAAAAACTAAAGCAAGGCATTGTTCGCACCACACTAATCTATATCTATACTTAGTATTTAAAAACTATAACCAAGAAACTAAGAAAGATACATGTCCCCATCCATTCTATTACATTTCCCCAACCATAGTGCCACATGTCATCTTACACTATTAATTTTTTATTACACCATTTTTTTTAATTCTTTCATTAAACTTATACTTTATTTTTCATACACACTCCATCTCTTCATCTTCTTCTCTCCCCTTTAATTCAACCTTTTCCTATTCTCTCTTTAATTTTAGCACTTCCACCTTTTATTTAAGCCTTTTTTTCGATTAAAGCTCTAAAATTTTAATTTCTTTAATCATGTTTCCAATTACATATTATACCCTATAATGACTTACTGATAATTCCTCACTTATCTCTCAATACAATTTTATAGAAATAACCCGTGAATTGCACGGGCCAGAAGGCTAGTATTACTTCAAATGTGATTCCCTTACCTCAAAAAAAAAAAAAAAAAGAAAAAAAAAAAAGGTGATTTCCAAAAATTACTACGAACTACAGAATACAATTTTTGTAAATAAACAACACACATTGTGTTTTTCACCTTCTCGGCTCCTCCCGCCTCCCGGTTCTCTTTCCTCCATTGAAGCGACTACTCTGAAGCGAATTGTGAGCTTTCTCTCCTCCATTGAAGCTTAGGTAAGATGTTTTCTCTTAATCAATGAACATCAGTTTCACAATCTAGTATTAACCCTTAATTTAATTCAATCTAGGGTTCTTCTAAGGTGGATCGAATGTTAAACCATGTTTTAGTTACAAGTATAATTTAATCACTGCACAAAGAGAATTAAATTTGATAATTGATTCAAATTTGGTTGCTATGATGCTGCAAAACTCTTAAATGTTAAGACTGAATTATGAATTAGGAATTTTTCTCACTGCCTCTGCCAACATACCCAACTCCAGATTTTCGCTTTATTATGCCAAAATTTAGGATTTGAGTTCAGTTAAAATTGTCTTTGCTGAATTGGGTATTCCTCATACTTACTCTTTGACCACTTTGTTTTCAGCATTTACTAAGTTGGGTCAGGTTGATTATGCCTCTGAGAAATGTTAAGCCTTAGAATGATGTAATTATTTGTTTTTCTGAAACTGGGTATGATGATAATGTATTGAATTTGTTCATGAGAATGAATATGTTAAGTGTGAGCCATGATTATGCTTTTGCTTGCGTTCTTATTCCTCCTGCCCTGGCTCAGGGATGGGCCTGATAATGAAGTGTTGATTCCCTTGGTTGATGGGGTTTGGGCGAGGCAAGTCTTTTAAAGCTACTGATGCTAATTATTTCTGGGGTGGGATAAATGACTTTAGCTTTGTTAATTAAATTTGGCAAGGTGAATTTGTTGCCTTAGGTGTGGACGTATGGTGCAATGACAGTTTCAGTTTGATTTGGAGCTTTACGAGGCCAGGGTTTAACTCTTTGGCTTCAACTAAGCTGGGACTCTAGGAAGTTAGATGTTGGATTTAGCTGCTGAGTCTGATTGCTTTGATTTCATCTAAATTGAAACACATTTAGTTCTTACTTTACATTTGCTTGGTGATCGATACTATAATGTCTTGGTCATAAGATATGATTTTGTCTTTGGTCCTTTGCTATGGAGGGGAAAAATCTAGGTCATACCAAAGCTAGATTTCTGTCTTTCATGTTAAAAGAAAAAATAATAATTGGTCTGATGATGTGCTAATTCATTTAATTGATTTGATGTCTCTGGACTACTGTATGTATATAGCTGGAATGCCTGTAACCTGTAAACAATACTTTTCCTTGTCTCTTGCTATACTTCAAAATATGTTTCTCTCTATATGTAACTATGTTTACAATCTTGAATTGAAGGCCAAATTCTTAAATTAGGGATTGTTTATTTAATTATTTTTGTCATCCCCAGATTTTTATAGGACTTGATGGGTTATTACTTATTTGTTTGCTTCTTGGATGTTTTGCTGGCAATTGCTAATAACTTTTCAAATTCACTTGCTTCTTACATGACAAGTCAGCAGTAGTGTAGTGCCAAAAGTACAGGCTTATTGATGGGTACTAGCACAATTTGTCTGGGAAAATATAGAGATTTCATGATTTATTTATTTAAGTTTTAAAATCGCAGTGGGTGGAAGCCTTAATGGAAGGTGATGCGGCTGATGCCAAAGGGGGGACAGAAAGCTTTCCATCAACGGTGTATGGTGATGGTGTATCTGTGCAAGAGTGTCAAAATATGATCCAGAGAAGTTTGCGAACTCCCATGGTGAAATTTCTGATGGAGAATTTGGAAAAATCAGGGTGTAGCATTGGAGATGGCTTCATAAAAGCTGTTGATTGTAAGCGGAAAATTAGTGGTGGTTATGTTCGTGGTGGAGGGATAATGGTATGTAGTAATTATATGAACATGCAAGATGAGGTCAACCAAGTTCTGATTCATGAGCTCATTCATGCTTATGATGATTGTACAGCAAAAAACTTAAATTGGGCTAATTGTGCTCATCATGCTTGTAGTGAGATTCGCGCTGGCCATTTGAGTGGTGATTGCCACTTCAAACGAGAGCTATTGCGTGGCTATATGAAGCTCCGAGGTCATGAACAAGATTGTGTGAAGAGAAGAGTAATGAAATCAGTGATGGCCAATCCTCACTGCTCTGAAACAGCTGCCAAGGATGCAATGGAAGCTGTATGGGAGACTTGTTACAATGATACACGACCCTTCGATAGAGCTCCTTGAGATACACTAGTTTTCTTATAAGTGGCTAATGTGTAATGTTTGAAGCTGGTTACACAATTTTTTTTCCAAACTTTATAACATTTGTTTACTTTTTTCTCTGAAACAATTTTAATTGTTGCACCACTTCATAGTGGATCTATTTGATAGGCAGTTCAATTCGAAACAATTATACTGGAATTTGTACGGGCATGAATTAAACAAATAAATCTGAATTTTTTTTTAGCATGATTTCAGTCATTCATCCCTTTGCTTAATTGCTTCTCTCCTCCCTTCAAATTTCAATGAGACAGAATCTGCAGCTGGTGCCACTTGTGGTCTCACCACTTTCAGAACAAAGATTTTGGCAGCTGTGAAGGATGAAACAAGGAGTCAGTCATGATTAGTCTTTCCTCAGAAATTCAGGTGAAGTTACCCAATGCATGCATAATCTAAAATAGAGGGATTTAGATTGCTCTTATGTTGCTTCGGTACCTAAGTCTTGGAATCAGATATAGTTGTAAGATGTTAGGATTGTTAGCTATGCTATGTATCAACTAAGATGTGATATGTATCAATACTTCTTGTGAAGTGTTTTGTCCTCTTTTCTTATTGAGAATTAACCTTACAAAGATCTGTTATTTGTTAGCTATACTGAATTTCTGAAGTGACTCAATGAATGGTCTACAACCCGAGTTGAGTTGCTGATAAAAAAAAAAACCCCTTAGACCCACAGAATCTGCTATTTGTGATTATGTGACTAGGGTAGCAAGTTGGTAACGACGGATATGATTCTTGCAACCCGTGCTCAGGTCAGATGGCTATCAGGAAATGTACTAGCTGCAGCTCCTGTAATGGGAAAACCTGGTTGTCACTATTCTGTAATCTGTGTTATTTAAGTTGGTTTTACAATAAGTGGTGTGACATTACACGTAGCAGTTCCACGTCCCTTGCTCAACAAATTTAGTGTTCAGGTGCTTGATTCTCTTGTGGTTAAAAGAAGTGAGAGTTTAATGATTATTGTCAGTACTGCCTGAAATGCTTCATGGCTTTGTACTGGACTACTTGGGGAAAAAGCAGGAATTTGTGTACTTATCTACGGACAATGTATTTTACCTCTTTTTTTTGTTTTATATACTACATCCATGTTTTTTAAGTGTTACACTTCTTTTTTTGGCAAAAAGTTACATTAAAATACTACTCCGTATATTTCTCTCATCTCATGGTCCCCATCCAAACCTACTACTACTTTTTTTTATTATATCTTTCCCCTTGCATTCATTACTTTTTAATAAATTATTAACCTCACTATCTTTCTTTTAGTACAATTTTTTAATACTCCAACTACTCTACTAACTTCTTATTTTATTTAAGTCAATAAAATTGTCTAAAACTATGTGTCGGTCAAAGTGAAACACTTAAAAAAAACAAGGAGGGAGTATAAAATGTTAATTTGTAATGACCATTATGATGAAATCAATCAATAATGTTAGTACCTCTTTTTTTTACCATTATGATGAAATCAATTGATATTGTTAGGACTATTGGTATTTTTCTTTGGTTAAAGGGGGGAAAAAAATTATAGACGATTGACCATTTGACCCCTCACTCAAACGACTTTCAAGTGGCCCAAGCTCAACTATTAGTCTACAACCAACTTTTGAAACCCCCCACATTAAAAAAAAAAAATAAAAAAAAAAAGCATGGTATTTGAAAAAGTTTTTCCGGAACATTCCAGCATTCTCTCTACAACTAAGCAGAAAACCAAGTATTTTCTAGAACACACCACTTCTCATAATTAAACCCCTTTCACTTCTCATCTTCCTTTGTTGTTGAATCATTTCTCTCACTTTGTTTCTCCTCTGAATTTTCTTGAAATTTTGTTTTCTGTCTTTTCAAGTCTCTGTTTCTGCAACAATGAGGTAATTAATTGCCTTTCTTATTTCTAATTTTTCATTATTATATCTTTATTCATGGTGAATATGCATGAATTTCTTCTTGTTATTGTTGTTTTTTTTTTTTTTTTTTTTTTTTTTTGTTAATTATTAGTATGAAATTTGGGTTATGAATGGTATATTATTTGAGTATTTCTTATGGAACTTATATAAACTTGCTGATTTTTCTATTTTGATGATTATTTTCTAGGAAGAAAAGTAAAAAAAACCCCAATTATTGCATATTAGAAATGCTGTTAGACTCTAAACAAGTGTTTTTAGTGAAAATTTCTTTGTTTAATTTACAAGAAAAATAATAGAGGAAAGCTTAAGGAGTGCAAAGCATATTAGGAGGCGGAGGAATGACATTCCTTCTTTAAAGAATAGAAATTTTTTGTATAATTTTGTTAAAAAACCGAAACTATTTTCTTTCAAAACAAATGGAGCCTTAGTGAAGTAATAATGGTGAAAATGGTTATGTTAAAGCAATTGTGAGCTTTGTGACTTAAGAATTACTCCCTCCGTTTCAATTTGTTAGTCCCATATACTATTTTGGGCGTTTCAAAAACATCTACCCATATTGAATATATTCCACTTTTAACTTAGTTTTTATTTCCTATTTTATACATAATAAATTCTGATTGGTTAAGTTAATTGATTGTGAATTTATGACATGACTCTAAGTAAAGAAATTATTCCCTTGAATTATGCAATTATGGTTGATGGTTCCCTAAAAAAAATCAAAACAATTTAAATAAGGTAAAACTATTTATAAATTGTTTTTGACTTTGATGTTAGATTCCAAATATTATTCTTTTTTCTTATTTTTTGTGATTGATTCCATATGAGACTATCATATTGAAACGGAGGGAGTAATATTTATTCAGAAATTTTTGAAAAAAAATCGACTTACTGAATTTCCTGTTCTAAATATTGGAATTTACGAGGCGTTTGGATTGTGAAAATGGGAGTTCGGGGATTAAAAGGTGGGAATGGGATTGGGAATTAATTGATGGGAATACATGAAAATATGCCAATACCATGTTTGGATAGTGGGTGGAAATATAAAAGGAATAAATAACAATTTTACAAAAAATACCCTTACTAAGATGATTATTAATGGCAAAAATGTCATTTTTTCCCTATTTTCATTCCCATCCATTTATTATCTATTCACCCATAAATAATCTCATTCCCAAACCCCTTTTTATTCCCATTCCCACCAACCAAACAAGGCTTATTTTTTTATATTGGATTTAAACTTATGTATTTTTTTTAAACAAATCAATCATATAACTAATATATAAAGCTAAACTTTTAGCCAGTTCACGAGGCATCGACACTTGGCGTTTCAACTTTTCGCCGAGTGTCACGCCACGTTGGATGGATTTAAATAGACGATTAAAAAGTTAATTTAAAATTATATTTGGATGTAATTTTAGAATAAAATTGTTAGCTTAGAGTTTTATTTTCAACAAAATACCAATATTTTAGTGATACAAATTAAATTATAATTTTGTTAAATTTTTTTTTTGATAAAATATAGCAAATCGTCATAAAAACACATTAATTCCTAACTAATTTTGTATCAATGTTATATTTAAAAATTTGAAATATAGATTAAAAATTTATCTTCAATAAACAATTCGGGCATCGCACGGGGCACAAAACTAGTTCATTAATAAAAAGCTATCCGGCATCAACAAATGAAATCTACATTAACAAATACATAAAATTGAATCAAATTAGGGTTTCCTTCATCAAAGCTACGATTGTTGAAAAAATCTTGTACTGTGGTACATCTCTTGCACATATTGCTGGAATATACAACCTTTCCGAAGAGACGGTCTAATGATTTGTTGTAACCGTAAGGATGATTTTCATATAATTTGCTTGAACGCATTTGAAAACTTGACAATCGTTGCGATACCGAATAAATCTTTACCAAAGAATTGACAATAGGGCAAAAGATGATTACCTTTTTGATAAACCCTAACACACAAACAAACCCTAAATACAAACAAACTTATACAATTGGTTTTTTCAAAAAAAGAAAACTTATGCAATTGGTAATGTTTGTATGTACTTTTGTAAGAAAAACCTGCTTTCATTACCATGTTAAAGTTTATTCTGATCTTTTATGAGACTTCGTATCAAAAATTACGTATACAATTATATCCATTACCATCATTTATAATTATTTACCAGGCGAACCATTAAAGACATAACTTTTATTTGGTTGGTTAAATTGGTACACTTTCATATGATTGCTATAGTGTTGGAGTGTTGGTTGTGTGATTGAATAGATAAGGTGACAAGAATTAAAAATTGGATACCTTAGACTGGACCTTGAATTAGTATAGATCTTATATCCGTTTGGTCTACTCATGCTCAATTTTAAAATGAAGTGTTGAGTATATTAGGCTCATTCTAATCACCTTGGGTTATCTTCAAAAGTAAGAATTTTTAAATTAAAAAAAAAATATGGAAAAGACCCAACTATCAGTTTTCCTATACATCTCATTTGGTAAAATCTTGGTCTACTCTTTGTGTTTATTATCCCTTAATTGTATTAGTAATACACATCTTACTCTTATGGTAGTTTTTTTATATGTTGGCATGCCTTTTTCTTTTTCTTAAAAGTAAAAGGTTAGATGTTAGGCGGTACAAATTAGTGTAAAATTATTATGGGATAAATTTCTAAAAGCTCCTTATACACTGTAGGTGGGGGAGACCATTGTTTAGTTTTGTAGGCGTTAACAATGTACACAGTATGTTCTATGGATGAAAGAGACCATCTGTGCATTAATATGCACACTATGCATGTAGTTTTATTGATTCACAGTTCATTGATATATTATGTTAGTTGAATATGAATTACGGAGTATGATTTTTGCCAATCCCATTCTCCTTGAAATAGTACATTATGTGACCCTTTTTGCTGTTGTTGATTATTGTTTATATGATTATGTTAGTGGCTGAAAAATATTGAATGTTATAGCTTTTGACACAGTATATGTAAAGTTGTGTTCTAACAAAAATGTCTTTCAGCTAGTAATTCAAATCTGAAACAAATGTATTTTTTGTTAATTTATTTTCCTATTAAAACACCTGAAGATATTGTATGGCTCTGTGGCCTTCATCAATGCAGATTGTATCTGTACCATTTATAGCCAGTCTAGTAATTACTGTGTCTTCAAGTCACCACTCTTTTCCCCTGAATGACTACCATATCACTCTCTTGATGTACACTGGTGCAATGAAAGAAATAAGCAGGGCCTGAGTCGAATCGTTTTTTAATTTTTGTTGGTGAGTGACATACTCCTAACTCCAAAGGTTGGAGTAGGATAGTTTATACTTTATAGCCAGTTCCTTTTGCAAGTTAATGGGGGCCAAAATTTATGTTACTTGGACAATAGTAGCCTATGTTTCTTTGTAGTCTTCTTTACTCTGAATTCTAGCTGTTATAGGTCCTTCTACTGCATCTGATTAAAATGTTGTTCTTAATCACTGGCACTAATAATGTCAATCTTTAACAAGCTCTAAAGATACTGATATGTTTCATAATGTTTGTAGTCGACACCCAACTGTTAAGTGGGCTCAGACGTCTGACAAGATCTATATAACTGTGGAGTTACCCGATGCCAAGGATGTAAAGTTGAAGATTGATCCTGATGGAAAATTCTTCTTTTCAGCTGTGAAAGATGGCAACCCCTATGAGGTTGACATTGAGTTATTGGATAAAATCAATGTAGAGGTATGTAAGTACGTTTTTTAGCGAGGTTTGTGCTATACTAACAGTGGAATACTGGTGTAGCTGACTCCGGCTTGTAAATTTCGATTTCAGGAGAGTAAGTATAACATTGGGGTGAGGCAAATTGTGTATGTTATTCAAAAAGCAGAGAAGAAATGGTGGAGCAGGCTCTTAAAAGAAGAAGGGAAGCCGCCAGTTTTTCTCAAGGTTGACTGGGATAAATGGGTTGATGAAGATGAGGAGAATGGTAAGCTTTGTTATTTACTCTAAGCTAATTGTATTACTTGGTATATCTTTAATTCTTGTACTCATGGAAACATTTTGTTTCTTTGCAACAGAGAAGAGTTTTGACTTCGGTGACATGGATTTCTCGGTAAGTTATCATGTGTTTAAAGTGTTTCAGTTGTTGCTGTTATTTGTATCTGAAGTCTTATGGAGTGAAATATTAGAAAAATATCTAAACATGGCTCAGAATGTTATAATGCTGTTACATTTGATTAGTAATATAGAGAATTTCTGCATCATGAATTTTAAGTGTGCTTTCTAGGTGACACTTGACATAAAATTTATGCCTGTTTAGATTCTTACATTTCCTTTCTTATGTGGTGTATTTGAAATTGCTGTTGTTGCTGTTGATACTGCTTTGAACTCTCTCATATAAAAAATTTCTTTCTTATGTGCTAATTTACTTATTTTTTCAGTAGCTTTTCGAATGCTCTATTGACTTGTATTCTCTCAGACAAGTTATATTTTGCATGAATCAGTTAGTCCATGTAATTCCAACTTGTGGAGTTATAAGTCTATGATTGCTAATAAAAATCAATATTGTGCAGAAATTAGGCATGGGTGGGGATGATGATTTTGATATGGATGATACAATGGACGAAGAAGGTTAGCATTAAAAGATGATTTGAACATTTTCTCGTTCATCTTATCAATTTTAATTGATCAATTTGTGGTGTTTTTCTTGTTTTTCTGCAATATGTGGAATTCTGGTGAATCGTATGCATGACTTTGTTTTGCATTCTGTTTATTTGAACTCTGTATATATGCTTATATATAGAGTAAGAAGGTGCTTTTTTGTTAAGTTAGTAATGATCTTTTGATATGGTAATTGACATTTTTGTGTAACTTATAGAAGAACCAAAAGAAAGTGAAGAAGCGGGGAAAGATGAATCTGTGGAAGCTGTCACAATGGATAAAGCAAAGGAAGAACCCGTGGAAACAGTGGCTGAAGATGCTAAGGCTTGACTGCATTAGAAACCAGTAGATGCATCTATGTAGAATTGTAGATTAATTTTTTTTTTCTTAAAAAGTTTTTGGCATATAATGGTAAAGGACCTATGTTCATGTATGTTTTAATGTCTGTGTAAAAACTGTCAAAGACGACGATGTTATTTGTTGGAGATGGAATTTGAACATAGAGCAGATTTTGGAAATACAATTATGTCTACACCATTTGACAAAAAAATGATTTTATGCTGCCATTACGCTAGTTCTGTTGATGAAAATACCCTTGAAATTATAAAAATCTTTTTTTCAAACTTATTGAGACAATGGAAACCCTCTTTCTCAACAATTGGAGATACATGAGAATGAAAGGACTTGGTTTAACTGATTTAATTTTGCTTAAATGAACTTATTACTCCGTATTTTGTCAAGCTTTACTTGTTTTTGTCCAGCTTACTGTTAATTGTTTAGAACAATAAGGGTGGTTCCTATTCTTTCAAAAAAATATAATAAGGGTGGTTTCTACTTCTTGTTGTGGGCAAAACTGAATGCAGAAGCTGGGAGGAGTCGAATATACCCTAGAAATCACTAATAATCTGCTAAGAAGACATAGCTGCAAGCCTGCAAGTGCCCTTAAATCGAGCGGTGTTAATACTATTAACGTTGAAACAAGGAGAGAGAGGTTAAGCAAAATGGTTTCTTCCCCTGGGTTGTCAAATTGGCTATAGAGTTCAGACTGCCGTCATCCGAAACTAATTCACAATGACTCAATGAGCCAGTATTTTATCTAGGCCTAAAAAAAGACGTAGCGAGCAAACACATTGTACATAAACTATGTGTGCTTCTTGCTTCTTGCTTCCACCCAAGTGAGTATTAAACTACTACCCATGAAACATTTGCTTTTGGTACCTGCTTTGTTTGGATAACAAGGTAGAAGGGAGAATAACAGGAGAGAAAGAGGAGAAAGGCCAACTTTATTTTCCCTCCAATTTTGAAGGAAATGCTGATGTTTATCCAAACAAAGAAAGTAATTTCCCACCCTTTCTCTCCATCCATTACCTGTTGTCCAAACATATTGCGAGTCCATAAATAAACAAAGAAAGCTTATTAGCTGTTCATCATGCTTCAAGCATTTCTGCAATTATGTCCGAAGTTAAATGACATTATATTTATATTATAACCAAACTCGAAAACTAATTTTGTGACATTATTTAATATAAGTGCAGAGACATAGCAGCAAACTAGTCCTTCACGGTAACAAAAACACCCTGCGATTATCCATAATAACGCACATTATAAACACAAATACCAGATAACATACTATTAAAGCATCACCTTGTTCTTGGCTACAAGAGCCTTAACACAAATATAGGCTACCCAAAATAGACATCAATTTTGGTTCAAACACACATTAAAAAGTTTTAACAGATACTTGGACATCTATCCTTATTATCAAACACACCAAAGCTAAAAAGTATTAGATTCACGCACAAAACCTAAAGGTGCATGAGGCCAACACCCTTAGAAGCATGAGCTGTGCGAGACTTCCTTGACCAATCCATGGAGTGGAAGTGCAACATAGGAGAAGCAAAGCCTGGTCAGATGAAATACATGAAGTTTTTTATGAGAGAGTGAGCTGGATTTTCAACAGACGGTGATTCTCCTGACTTACGCTGCGCTACATAATACTCTCGTCCTCTGAAGGCTAACAGATCAGCATAGTAGATTGGAGGAACCAGTGAAACAGGCTTAGAACACTTAGCAAAGGTGAAGCACAGGTGATATATGAACTGCTGCAACTTCTCAGGAGAAAATTTGTGCTCATCCCACAGGACATGGTAGTGAGTTGGTTTGCTGGTACCCATGCTCCCATAGTGACTGCAGAGATAGAAATCAAACTGTGATGGATGAACAATACCTGTATCCACCACTGTGCCAGGACGTATGTTATTTTTTTCATCACTTTGGGTCTCTGCTGGAAATAAGCGTGTCAGGTGCCTTTTCCGAGCAACAATAAGTGTTATGGTAGGGTGGTAATCTATATCTATTTTCTGCAATTCATCCTTCAGATCCTGAAGCTCTTTATTGAGTACCATATCAAACTGCCCTTCACTGACACCATCACGAAATATCACAAGCTTCGTTGGTTTGACTGTATTTATGTTTTCATAACATTTTATCAGCTCTAGACATATAGATCCAAACCTTTCAATTTCCTCCAGACGATGTTCCTGATAGCTTATTCTGGGAATATATTTGTTTGCAGCTGGCCAATTCATTGAAGCAACAACAGCAGCTACTGATTTACTCAAGAAATCCGAGGGAGCTGGGTGATTGACATCAGCACCAATAAGCATCACATGGTCTGCAGCTTCACCAAATAAAGAAGGTTGATCATTAAGCTCAACAGTGCTACCCCCCAGCTTAGCATTTATCTTTATGCCAAGATTAGCCAGGTACTGGTCCTGCCCTCTTTTTGCCATCTCAAAAAGGCAACACTGGGTAAGAACTCCTATCTTTGTCTCAGAAACCCACTTAATGATCCTATAACCATCATGCTTACGCGCCATCACACATAATACAAGCTGCAGGTTATTACTTGGATCAATTTTGTGTGCCTCACGCTGAACCATTTCCAGAACACGAGTTACTGAGTCTGCGCTTTCCAATTCATTCATGCTAGCCCGTATAGTACACAGAGGATTCTTCATATGCAACCCTAGTGCCTTGCAACGTTCAATAAGTTTCTCAACAAAGTCCCTTACCGATTTTTCTTCCAGAACATTCCGATGGTTGAATAATACCACAACAGCCCAGTAATCAAGGGATGTGCCTTCAACGACTAAATTGTTAACAAGATTCCACTGGCATTTCCTTTTGTCCACATGTATAGCACTTACATGGCCATCCGGATTTCTCAACTTCAATCTTGGTGGCTCCATCACCCGAAAGTCGACTGTTGTCATGCTTTTTGTGACATCAATTCCAAAATTTATTCTAATTTCACCCCTATAAAAATGCAGAGAATCATGTCAAAAAGACAAAAATAGCATTCGTAAAAATGATACAATAAATTTGACTACACAAAATAATTTTTCTGCATTGGAATAAAGTAGCAATGGCAAGACAACAAGTACATCGGTTATTAAATAATGCAATATAAAAACAGCCCAACAAATGCTCTTTCCAATTTTTGAATACCTTTTCGTAGCAGAGCCAACTTTCTGAGATAGAGGGAGCAATATATAAAATTCAGACAGTAGTGCACATATCCTGTATGTGGGTGCCTCATATGACTAGCATAACCTCTTATCATCGCAAACAAACATGATTAAAATTAAGCATTTCATCACATAATGTCCATCTTCGTATTAGAATGTAGGTTCTAAACTTCTCACCAGTTGCATTTCTAAATTTAGTGTTTGACACTCACAGGAGACAGGACACAGTGTCCTAGACACATGCTTGATACCTTCAACCATTAAAGTATTTCAGAAGAAAAAAAAAACTGTTGATAAAATATTACAGAAATAAGAAGACTAAAACCTTATAGATGGTTGTTACCTATAATTCTAATAATTTTTCACTAAAAACCCTGTAAATAAGTGTGTCAACCAATCAAGAAAAGCACACAGAATAAACGACAGCAGCAAATAGGGATCAGCAAAGTAAATAATCATGTATAATACTCCTACCATTTCTTTTTGTTGTTCTTGCTCTCGCTCTCATTTTAAAGTTCATTGCAAATGGAAGGTAATATTGTGTAAATAAATATTCTCTCCGTCATAGAAAAGTTTCCCATTAAGACTAATAAAACAACATTTATCTAGATAACATTTGTTGTTTATATTTTCATTTTACATGTTAGTAATAAATAGTGCCAAAAGTCATAGCGAAACTAAAAAGCTCCAGGTACATGTTTCATTTCTCAATGTGATCAATATTTTATATAACATGCATTTCAATATATTCAAGCTTTAATGTGTGCATAACAGACTATGAAAAATGTGAAACAAAAACCATATAGGAGTAACTGCATTAAACAAGGATTATAGCAACATACTCAAGAACATGCTTTTGTTCTACCATGGTGTCGATTTTACTTTTCCTTTCCCCAGGAGATAAAACTGACATTTTCTTCAAGTTATTATCAGCTTGTTTGTCCAGTTTGGACAAATTATCCTTAAACCTCTGGCCTTCAACCAATTCACAGAGCTCTATGGGAACATAATTTACTCTTTTGCCTTTCCCAAATATTAGGCAGGGTAAGTTCTCATGCTCTATGACTGCCTTACCTTTATGCTTTACCCTATAATCTTTATCATACTTTTCCCGAAAATATTCAAGAACACTTAAGGATCTTGTAGGTTCCTGACCGCCAGGAGTTCCAACAGTGAAGGTAGTTTCACGGGCACTTTTATCTGTCAACCCATCTACAACATATATTGATTTATCAGAACGATGGGTCACTCTAACTTTAAGACTTTTCAATGCCTCCTCAATTTCCTTCCTATTTATATGGAATGTGTTAGGGCCGTTAACACTATCAAACTTCAAGTCAAGAAAGTGCTTCGAAAGATATTCTAGTACGTCAATTGATTCATGAAATGCCATAACTGAGTAATCGAAGCATAATGCTAAGCCTTTTTTTGTTAGCTTCAGACTCTGCTGAAACCCATCTGATGGTACAAGTCCACGCCCAAGAGCCAGAAGGTCCTTTGTTTCTTTTTCGTAAAAGCTTTTGCCAATGCTGATCATTTTCCTCCTGGAATTCTCCTTCATGACAACATCCAACCCTTGCAATACTTCACGGGGAAGCTGCGGTTGATTTCCACCATGATAAGAATTCAATCTAAATAGCTGCAGCTCATTCACAAGCTTGATACTGAGCTTGTATTTGCTGCCCCTCCCTCCATCCTCATGAGAAAGCTCCACTGTATAATTTCCAACTAGCGATGTAGCTGCAGCTGTACTGTATACGTTCTTCTTGCCATCAAAACCATACTTTTCTATGAGATCTGGTTTTTCTGTTTTAAAGAACTTTTCGATAATCAAACTCAGAATAGCCTTTGGTATCTTCACAGGGGAGGCACTGTTAGATGTGACTTCAGGCTTGACATCAATATCATAGTGTTGAATCACAATATTTGAATCAAATTTGACTTCAAAATGATTGGCGAGAAGTTTCACATTGCTTTCCTTTTGTGAGCTACCATTTTCAGGTCGTTTGATAGGCACTTTATCTCCACGATCAGAAGCTCCTTTCGACTCTGACGACTTCTTCCCTGAAGCAATATGATTGATTGAGAATGAAAAACGTATTAACATACTTCATTATGAAGCAAAACAAATCAAGAAAAAAAATAATGGACTGTAAGGCACATGCTCTTTGATTCAGAACATTAACAGCTAAATTACATAAACCAACTGTCTTCATTTCTTGAATTCTCACAACAATTACATCACAACTTGTATATTGCAATCGAAGAAGAACAAATAAGTCATACCTTCAAGAACAACAGCATCTGTAGATTAGTGTAATTACTACTTTTCAGCCAATTTAATCATCATACATAAAACCATAACTGACTACCAAAAATAATATAAATCCCATTTCCAAAAACCCTTAAACTATGTTACCTCACGAAACAGGCTTGTTAAACGTCTCACAAAAAGGAGGAGAGTCTAGCCACATACAACCCCAACATTTAAAGCTAATTTAAGCCGATGAGGCTAGGCTAATCATACATTTTTACACCTAGTATCAATAATTATGCATAAAACACAACGTAAGAGTTTGAGAAACAGAGGATCGGATCTAAGAAGCTAAATGCAATCAGCAAAACATATACAATGAATTTCAAAACAAATAATCCATATACTACTATTCACAAATCACATATCAATATTGTTAAAAATCACCCAGATGATCAACATTCAAATTCGTATAAGGTAATAATGGCACAACTAAAATTCAACCCAAACATCACCAAACGAAAGCAGAAAATCAATCCAACGAAATTTCCAGACAATTTATCAGCATTATATGGTAAATAATGAATAACGATGAAATTATGACATTATTAATTTTTTATTATTATATGTTGAATGCAAATCATATAATATCAACAGAACATGTATGATGAATATTATTCACAAATAATCCATATAAAATTCACAAAATCACACATGAATATTGTTAAAAAATCATCCAGATGATCAAAATTCAAATTCGTATAAGATAATAATGGAACTAACTAAAATTCAACCCAAACATCACCATAACAAAAGCAGAAAATCAATCAAACAAAAATTCCAGACAATTTATGAATATTATATGGTAAATAACGCAAATAACGACGACATTATAACATTATTATTAAAACTTCTGTGAAATATAACAATGTTTAAAAAAAATATACCAGAACCAGTACCAGCATCAGGAGCAAACTCAGCACATTTTCGCAATTTAGTAGCAAAATTATCACCAACATACGCTAGTTGCTTGTTAGAAGAAGAAGAACCCTCGCCAGAATACCTCCTACCAGGACCCATACTACCACCACTCGCCCGCTGCTGCTGCTGCTGCGGCGGTGGCTGCTGGTAGTACTGCTGCCTCTGCTGCTGCTGGTAATGCGGCGGCTGCTGCGGCCACTGCTGAAGCTGTGGCCGCGGTTGCTGAGGCTGCTGGTACTGGAACTGTGGCCGCGGTTGCTGAGGCTGCTGCTGCTGGAACTGTGGCCGCGGTTGCTGAGGCTGGTGGTGCTGGAACTGTGGCCGCGGTTGCTGAGGCTGCTGGTAATGTTGATTACCGCCACCACCACCACGACCAAACCCGCCTCTTCCGCCATGAGTAGCACCTCTGCCTATTCCACCATGACTACCAGCACCTCCGTCAGTTCCACCATAGCCAGCACCTCTTCGGCTCTTCCACCACTACCACGGCCGCCACCACCTTGAGCACCACCTCCATCTCCTCTTCCACCACGACCACGTCCTCTTCCATAACCACCTTCCATTTTTGTTTTTCTTAGACAAACTTTTTTTTTTTTGTTTTTTTTTTTTTTGGTTTTGAGAAAATTGAAAATGTAAGTGATGAAAATGGGAAATTCAACTGTTGAGTTTATATATAAGAGAGGAATTCTAGAAGGGTCGGAAGCTCAAACTTGTGATTGTGAATTTACAATGGTGTCCTTTTTTGCTTGGCGGTTAAGCTTTTGATAATTTCATTCACCATTTTTATTTTTTTTGGTTTTAATTTTGTGTGCTTTGTATTTGGGAAGAAGAAGGGTGACTTAAGTCAACGTTTGTTATAGAATTAAAGGATTTGTTGCTGACGTGGAAAGTGAAAAAGTGTGTGAGGGGAGAAAAGTGACGAAAGCATGGGAGACGTGGGGAGTGACGGTTATTAATGGAATATATTTGGAGTTTGTTTTGATTGCGATATCGCCGATAGGTAACTTTTTTTTTTTTTGGTTTACTTAATGGCCATCTTTGTCCACAACTAGGCACCCATATTGAGAGGTGTCAAAACTGAGCCGACTTAAAAAATGGTTCGTTTCAAACAGTAATCGATCCGATTTCATTCAAGAAATTCAAGATCCAAACTCGATCTGTAACCGAACTAAACTCAACCCGAATTCAAATTTGACTATATCGAACTTAACTCGGCACCGATTTGATCCGATCTAAAGTCAACCCAAATCCCATGTGATCCGGCCTGAACTCAACCCAAATCCAATTTGACCTGACCTAAACTCAAACCAAACCGATTTGACCCAATATGAGCTCAACCCGATCCGAAATTGACCTGGCAAATAATCGATCAAATCCGATTTGTTTTGACCCAAACTAATATTTACCCGACCCGATTTTAACTCGATTTGATTTTTACCCGATTCGAATTTAACCCGACCATAGTTAATTATTGACCTTTTTATTTAAGTTCTTATACTACTATATTTACTAATTATTACAAAGAAATAATCCGGAGTAACAAGTTTACTTCATGTACATACCAATTATATAACATTACTTTCTAAGCTTTATATTTGTCTCATCGAAAATTTGCTACAATTAATTTGTAATACTTGAACATTAAAACCTCTTCTTTTAGCTCGATAAAAAAAAATGATACATGAATGACTTGATAATAACCCAATAATAAGGTAAAAACTCAATAATAGCTCTAGTTTAAAAATAACCTAATTTGGATATGAATTGGGTTAACTCAATTAAAATCCAGCCAAACACAAAAAGGAATTGAATCGAAATTGACCAATTAATAAATCAAAGGATTAACCTTAATCAAATTGAAATTGACCAAACCGAAATCATCCGACCAGAACTTAACCCTATTAAACTCGTTTTGAACCCGATCTGAATTTATCCAAACCAAACATGAACCGATCTAAAGTTGACTCGACCCATATTCGACTTGGACTCGATAGGCCATGACTCGACCCGATCCGAGTAAAAAGAATAATTTTGACCCAAACAGACCCGGCCTGAACTTCCTCCGGTTATCCGAATTGACACCTCTACCCATATTGAGGGGTTGATTGGATTATATGCGAGTTAAACATAAGGATTAGGAGGTTCGAACCCTCAACCTCTTATAACACATATGACTATATAACCATCTAAGCCAATATCAACTATGTTATTTGTATGGAAAAAAATTCATATAACTGTAAACCACAAGGTTCAATTAAAAAAAAAAAAAAAAAAAAAAAAAAAAAAAAAAAAAAAAAAAAAAAAAAAACCAACTATATTCAAAGAATAACTCGATTTTGGTTTGACAATGACAATTGCACTTTTAAAAACTTTTAAAAAAATTATCGATTGTACGTATACAATAGTAGCAACACGGGGCAATGCCCGGGGTCACTCACTAGTTAGAAAGATCGAGACAATGTTGATTTATTAATATTTTATGTACAAGGGAGTATATATTATGTGCTAAAAATCTTATTTGGGGAATTTATTGTTATTGTAGTTTAGAATTACAACTGTTTCTATATGCATAAATGAGATAACACGAATTTTGGACAAAATTGTTTGTGAGTGTTAAATGGTGAGAAAAAATAGAGAGATGCAATGTGATGAGCAGATAAATAAAGAGAAATCTGCAATGACAACTTTATTTAACTCAATGCAGATCTTTTTAATTCCTTACATTTCCAAATTGTTGGGTTTGTGTCAACCTAATGGGGTTAGAACATTCTCCCCTGTTAAATTAATATATCACTGGCTAATTTTTACAAATATCTTTTTTTTAAAGCTTTTTTTGCTATTTATTTCTCAATTATATTATAATCTAATATTATCACAAATTTTATTTTTAATCATTCTATGTCTACTACAATTTTAATCTTAATCGTTACAAAAGTACATCAACTTTTAAATAATAAAAATTGTATTAAAATAAAATGATAATTTCAAACATTACAAAAAGGAAGAAGCCAACATTATTATACTACCTCCATTTTGTCGAGTCTTCCTTAATCACCGCAAGTCTATAACCACACAAACCAAAGAAAATTTAAAATGAGAACTATAATGTAGGTACTTTTTTGTATTATAAATGAGAGAAACAGAGAAAAAAAAATAGGAAAAATTAAAAAAAATAATCTCAACTTTTATCAATTTTGGTACAATGATCCCAACTTTGGATTATTCTGGAATAATCCGAACTTTAGGGGTTCTTCATTTTCTTCAGTCCCAAACCGGTCAACGAGAGTTAACAACCTTTAATAAGAGGTCACCATGACACGTGTCAGCTTGTCATTGGTCCAAAAAAAAAATTAAATTAATTAAAAATCAGAAATCAAAAAAAAAAAAAAAAAAAAATCCCCCCACCCCAAACCACCAGTTCCTCCACCTAAACCACCCCTCCACCAGCCCCCACCCCGAAATTACCCCCACCCAGCCGGAAAACTCCCCCCACCCCCCGACCACCACTCCCCACCCGCCGAAACACCTCCCCCTCCCTTCCCCCACCCACGAAACCCTCCCCCCTTCCCCAACCGTGTAAAACCCTCCCCTCCTTCCCCCACCCCCGTAAAAACTCCCCCCTCCCTTTCCCCCACTGCACCCTCGAAAACGGCCGGAAATTAAGCCCCTTTGCCGTTTTCGGCGTTTTCGAGGGTGGGGGAAGGGGAGGGGGAGTTTTTACGGGGTGGGGGAGGGGAAGAGAGGGGGGAGGGGTTTCCGGGGTGGGGGAAGGGAGGGGGAGGTGTTTCGGCTGGGGTGGGAGGTGTTTTCGGGGTGGGGGAGGTTTTCCGGCTGGGGTAGGGGGTGTTTTCGCGGTGGGGGCTGGGGAGGGGCCGGTGGGAGGGGGGTGGTTTGGGTGGCGGTTAAGGAGGAAGGGGTGGGTTTTATGTTTTTTTTTTTTTTAATTTTCAAAGTTTTTTTTTAATTTTGGACAAATCATGTGTTGACACGTGGCTTTTACAAAACATAAAAAAAAAAAAAAAATTAACCTTCTCAACAGGTAACCGGTCATTAGGACTGAAGAAAATAAAGACCCCCTAAAGTTCGGATTATTTCAGAATAATCCAAAGTTGGGATTATTGTACCAAAATTGATGAAAGTTGGGATTATTTTTTCTAATTTTTCCAAAAAAAATATTAATAAAATATAATTGGGCCCCATAAAGTGGGATTGTGGACAATAAAATGAATAAAAAAAATTGTCATAAATGGAATAAATTAAATGTAAGTACTTCGCATAATTTTTAAAAAAACGGATAAAAGGGAAAGTGGGAAAGTCTTAGGAAAATGAAGTTAGTATTTGTTGAGTATGCTCTTGACATATATAATTCTTACATTATTTAATTATCTCTTTAAATAGCATATTTGACAGTGTTAATATGTAGTTTTTTTTTTTTGTTTTTTTATTTTTTATTTTTTATTTTTAATTTTTTTTTTACAAGAAGAAAAGGAATTTCATTAATAAAGTATAGCCAAACGACACTTACATTTAATTCCTAAGAAATCAAGAATTTCAACACAAACATACACCTTAAAATTAAATATATCGTAGATTTGATCAATAATCTCCATAATAAAAAAAACTTCATCTGAAGCAATACAATCTATGAGTTCACACTGATTCTGCTTGAAATCCACTGATGCGTAGTCGTTTAAGTGAAAATACTCATGTGGTTCTTCGAATTCTTGTAGAGATTATGAAACCCTAAGTCTTCAATTCTCACCGTATAAACATAAAAAGAAAAAAAAATCACGAGAAAAATCATCATCTAAAAAATGAGATCTATTTATTGAAAGCAACTAAAAGGTTTTTGGTGCTTACCACCGGTAATAACACCAGTGGAAGCTCCGACAAAGATTCACAATTGAGACCAAGATGAAAGAAATGGTAGAGATATAGAGAATAGGGAGAAGAAAGAAGGAAACCTTCAAAAAAGGTGAAAAAACCTAGCAATGGAGTTTAGGAAAATCCTCTAAGGAAGAAACCATATAGAAGGAACAAAAAAAAAACCCTCTCAAGGAGAATTTTCTCATAGAGTTGACTATTAGAGCAACACTAATGGTTGTAGATAGAGACTTGATTGCAATTTTCAAAAGTCTAGCTACGAACTTGACCAGACAAGAGTTAAAAATACAATTAGCTTAGGCCTTGTTCTTTTGAGCAGCTTCTCGCAGATCAGAACAGATATTATTATTATTATTATTATTATTATTATTATTATTATTATTATTATTATTATTATTATTATTATTATTATTATTTTTATTATTACTACTACTACTACTACTACTACTACTACTACTACTACTACTACTACTACTACTATAATTAAATATTATTATGAAATATTAATTATTTTTTTTATGTAAAATGATTATTATTATTACTAAATAATAATAATTATTATTAACTATTATTATTATTATTATTATTATTATTATTATTAAATATTTAGTATTATTAAAATTAATAATTATTATCTTTAAATAGTACTCCCTCCATCCCCGAAATAACGATCCTTTTGGGTTGATTTCAAGGGTATTAAGAAAGTTAAATAAAATGAAGTAAAATTATTTTGGAAAGATAAATTTACACGGGGTTTGTAAAATGCAGAGAGAGAAATTATTAAAAGTACATGAAAAACAAAATTTTATATGGGGAAGCTAATTTTATACAAATATTAAAAATGGGTCATCATAGGGCCAAAAAGGCAAGTGGTGCAATAATAAAAGAACGGAGGAAGTATTAATTATTTGTATTGTGATCATTTTCATGATGTTTGATTAAAGGTAGTATATAAATAAATTTTCAAATTTGATTTTTAATTAAAAAGCTCCAAGTTGAATACCCTAGGTTTCTAAATTATTGTATATTAAAGGAATAAGATTTAGGGTGGTTTAAATCTTTGATTTGAGGGTTTTAAAACATATTTACAGCAAGTTTTAATGATTTAATAAAGCTGAAAATTTTGTTAGTAAGCTATAATTGAGTTTCTTGAAGGAATTTTTGACTACCTGTTGATTGGGATTAAAGTAAGGGGTTCTTAATTAATTTCCAGCTTGTTTTAAATAGATTACGACTTTACGAGTGATTTAATGAGGGTATATATAGCTGGAAATTTGTGTGGAGTAAATTTTAAGGCCTTGTTATAATTTTGGATTGTAGGAGACTTCCAAGTGAATGATTTCATATAGTCATGACGATTTTAAGATTGTATTCAACGTACGTTTGTGTACTTGATGTTTATTTGGTGATATAGGAACATGCTATGCTTTGAATAATTGATTCCAAATAGTATCATGATAGATTTTGATTAGAATCTATTATTTGGTTGATGTTGGTAATTAAATTATGAAGCATGAATTATTTGTGATGGATTAGTGAAGGAAAATAATTAATTTGACATGTTGTATATGAACCACACTTTTATTATTCGCATGATAGAGAGCATGTTTAATTAAACTAAATGTTTAATTTGGTTTGGAATATTAAAAAGGAATTTTATTATGGTTCATATAATTTTTATTGATGCTATAAGCATGAGGAAAGAGCTATTTAAGTGTCTATTTACACGAGGAATACATTAAATATTGGTGTCTTAGTGCACTTAAGGTGTTTTTAATACCGAGTGATATGAATTTTGGCACATTATGCGTTTAAGGTGTCTTTGATACCGATGTAGATTAAAAAGGGTTTAACATAAAATATTATGTGGTCACTAATTATTCAAGAGTTAAATTGGTATGTTTAATTGTTTGAATAATTATAATGTTTGATTGTGTTATGGTTTGAGAGTCATCATCAAGTCTAATAATATGTAAATAACGTAAAGTGAAAAAGATTACACACTAAAATTCTTGGAACGTATATACCTTGAGTATGAACATATGGGGGGAGTTATGGGATTTTATATTTAACCATAACTTCTACTAGGAGTACAGAACGTTGTATTTTTCTTTTATTATTATAGACAAGAATTTCGCCACTTACGAGTTTTTTTTTTTTTTTAATTATTTATTTATTTACTGGCACGGTTAGCTACCGTGTTACTACCTCTTTATTGGAGCAAGTTAGGGAGAAAACCCGTTCGATCCGTAATCAATGCTAAATGAATCAATTAATCATTTAATTGAAGGTCATGTTGTATATTGTATGCTTGTAAACAGGAGCAACAAGCCAACAAGGTAAGTTGTGTGATGATAGGTGAAAGCATGTTAGTGTGTTTATTTACGCTTATGTACTCAACATTGCTGATTGTGCATTTGTATGTTTGTTTGGCATTGTCTTTATTTTGGCCCTACGATGACCCATTTTTAATGAAAAGTAGTGGAGACAAGTAGAGAGAAACTTTTCAGATGATGAAGCATATTCATAATGGGCATGCGTGAAGAGCGAATCATGCTTAGTTTCCATAAGTTTATAATGTGATTTATTGCTTTGATTATTTTATTTTATTATGCTTGTGAGACTAACGCAAAGGTTTCTAAGTTGGTTTGATCTTGAATAAGGGGCTACTATGATTCCAAATTGTAGGTTGACTTCGTTTTACTTTGACTTGACTCCATTTTCGTTTGGTTGACTTTTAAAGTTCAATTGTTTTGAATGTTTTAAAAGATAGTCTTCCGATGTGTGTATTTGATAGTTGCCTTAGCCGTTTTCACGGTGGCGGTAATTTGTTAGATTTTCCTATTTTGAGTTTTAAAGAGAGCAAAACAGGTATTTTGAAGGAAAAGAATTTCTAGGGTGTTACAAATACACTTTAACAATTACTTACAAAATAAAGATATAGTGTAAAAGTAGTTGGTTATATATACAAAATTTAAACTATAGACAAAAAAATAGCGCTTAGTGGCCGGTAGTGTAGGTTATGTAATCAGTGTAATGATTGTGATGTTTGATGTGGGTTATGCAGATGCAATTGGTGCGGGTCGATGGTTGGTGACTTGATGTAGTAGGTGGTTGGTGTGGATTGAAAGAATTATATAAGATGGATGAGAAAGAGAATTGGATGTAGGATTGTGGACAAATTATCAAATTCAATTGTAAAGCTATAGTAGATTTTCATTTTCAAATAAACGTATTTTCTCAAAAAAAAAAAAAAAAAAAAAAAAAAAGGTCGATGGCTCGGGTTTGGTGAGTCTGATTTGATTATTTGACCAGCAAATTTACGGGTGGGTACGGTTTCCAGCTGTATTGGACTTCGAGTAAAAAAAAAACGGGGATGAGTTTGAGTCGAATTTGGAGATGGTAAGAAATTAAAAAGTCTAGGTGCAACAAATTGGTGGGAGGAAATAGTATTCGTTGTGCTTGAAAGATTTGATGCAAGTCTAAGGGCCTGTAAGTATAAAATCTAGGAATTCCCAACATCTTCCATATTTCAATTCCATCTTAACAGAAAATAGAAATGGTAATGCTTAAATCAATGCAAGAGAATTACCCCTTAATCGATTCCATCTTCCTCGAATTTTGCGGGTCTCGTGGCATTTTCACTGGTAATCTTTTCTTCAATTTTCTCTCTCTTCAAAGTTATAAATTCATTGCTTAATTTGGTTTATTGCTACTAATATTACTAATTGGGTGTATATATAACAGTAATAACACTGAAATTTTCCAACTAAACAAAACCCTTTATTAATTTTACCTTTTTAATATCCTTAATTAGTTGGAATTCTCCGATTTGCTGGGATTTTGTATTGCTATACATTTTCTGTGATACCCAGTTAGTTTCTTCAGTTGTTAATGGGATAATGGAGTTAGTAATGTCCTAGAAAGAACTGAAACTTCTGGGACCTGAGGTTTACGGTTTACCCTTTTCTGTATTAATGAAGCTCTGGAATATGTGGGGCTTGAGGTCTTCCTGTTATCGAAACGTTTCTTATAGGCAGTTCATGTTAAAAGTGTATTGCTCTCCGTTTATTTTTTGTTGCAACGTTTTCATTTGTTTGGTCGATGCATAACTTCAACCATTTATAACATTATTTGCAAATTAAGTAATATAAATAAATTGTAAAAGTTGATAACATAGTATGCATTGAGATAATCTAATAGGAACCCATATGACCATTTTTTTTTTCTTTGTAAACTATCAAAGATGGTCAAGTATGGTGTGTGAATAGCGAAAAAGTTAAAGTGTTGCCATTGATAATAAATGGGTTGAAAGTGTTGATTAGAATCAGCCGATGTAATAGTTGGAAATTATGTTGCATTACACCTTGTCAACACTTATTAAAATCTTAATTTTGTTATTTGACAAATGCAACTTTCAATTTTTCTACAGTGGAAGATTTCCTAATTTCTGATCTGAATTCTTTGATTTCCTTCACTGAAAAGAAACCAAATACAGAGAGATTGAAGCAGGTTTTGGTTCACTACATTAAAATAGCTTATATGCTTCAAACCGATGTCGGTTTTGTGCCTGTCTGTGATAGGATGTAATGTGGGTGTATAGGGAATTGATCAAGTGCTTTCAATAGTTGATGGTCTTCATAGACCCTGGTTGAACGGTGTAGAGTTACTGAAAGATGCTCAGAAAAGTAAACAAACATTCCTTGCTTATGAAGGGTAAGATTTGAGCCTGAACACTCCCTTGTTATTCATTGTTGAAGAGGATGTTGCTTATTGGGGAGTCCTATTATTGTGTGTTTGTAGGATTGATCCTCTTCTACATGGAGTGCTAAGAGAGGGGTTTGTAACAGAACTAGTTGGACCGTCATCTTCAGGCAAAACACAGGTGAATCTTGCTAGCTTCCAATTTATTCTCAGTTGATTGTCTTGTTATTTTTTATACATTGCTAGGAGATATTTGGATGAGAGTACCTACTGTGAACATGTGGTAAACTTAACATTGGATTTAAACTTACTGCTAATGTTTAGGTATGTCTCCAAGCTGCTGCAACTGTTGCAAAGGAATACGCAAGTGGTGTTGTATTCTTAGACTCAGGAAATTCCTTTTCTGCACCACGAATTGCGCACCTTGTGAATCAGGCTTCATTTTCTACTTCAAAGCAGGTTCCCCCCCCCCCCCTTTTTTTTTTGTGCATTGTTTTGTTTTGGAAAGTTATCTTTTGCACTTACATGGTTTTGTTTCAGTGTAAGGCTGTTTTTGTATATTATGTTTCCTTGGAATGGTTACTTTCTGCTGTTTCGAGTGAGAAGTAGGCAATGCCTATGATCTTTTGAAATGAAGGACTCCTCCCATCTTGATATTATTCTTTCATTGTCTTAATGCCAATCCCTAGAAAATCAAGGATTTAACTATGATTTCACCAATAGACCTGTTCTAATTGTTGTGCCATTCACACCCTCTCTTCATGCAGCACTTGCATACTTGATTTAAGTGGATGTTTTGGGATATCTGATCATAAGCCTACCATTCTCTTAGGAAATGCGGTTTTAAAGCATCTCACAACAGTAGCTATTTGACAATACTTTGTATGAGGGAGTATCCGAATATTATAGTAGGATTTGATGATCATTATATTTTTTTACTCAACATCTCTGTGATATTAATGACTGTTATCACTTGATACTAATTGCTAACATCTTAAATTTTTATGATGTATCTAGTATAAACACATTGTACGACTGTTAACAAATTTTAAAGCTGATTTGCATCCTACATCTTATTTTATAACATTGTTCTAAATATACTTGCTAACAGAGCTCAGATTAACTTTGTATTTGCTACCTTCTGGAATCAGTTGATTTTCTCCAACTTTCTTGTATGTACTTGGCTAATATCCTTGTGCTATTCCTCTGCATTAGGTGTCAGAGCTCTTGAATGTTTTTATTCTTACATAATATAACATGCATGTATCGTTAGTTTAAAGCAACATATTTTAAATAGGATTACATTATTTACATATATACAAACTGGAGTTGAAATGTTATTGGTTAGTTTGCTTAGAATCTGTCCACCTGGAAAAAATTCATGATACTTATCGTTAACTGAGTTAAGATAGAAGAATTAAAATCTGGTGGTTCACCCTGCCATGTGTTCGCATGCTTCTCTTGAAAGACAGACTTTAAAGGGCAGAATCCTGTTGGTCCAGAAAGAGCTATAGGGAAAATAGGCTGATAGAATGAGCAGATGAATTGGTTTGATTCTTCCAAGTCCAAAGTAACGGCATAGTTACCTCTTAAAGGAATTTGCTGGTAGAAGCACATAACCTGCTAAAATTGCAGCTTTCCCTCTCTCTCTGTGTCAGGCCTGTCAGCTTTAGATTCATCTTTTAAATTTTGTCCAAGTTTTCCAGGCTCAGTGCTTGCCTTATACCAATACCTTTGATATTTTTGGTTTTTCATTTGTTGGATAGACTGTCAGTATTGAAAAGTGTTATTTTTTCACATAAGACCTGAAAACATGTCTTGTTCTGGCTCAGTGTGGAAGCCTCTGATTTTGTGTTTCACCAAGAGTGTTGAAGTACTTGACTGAATTCATTTTGCACCTTTAATCAATGTTGTGGCCTCAGGGACATTGCTGTTACGTTTTGTAATTTGTACACAGTCAGGCAACTTCTTAATATTAGCTTTGATGATCTTTAAGTCTAAAGACTACCTTGCACTTATCTTGTTACGTGATGATGTTGTAGGCCGATAATGAAGCTCTTCATATTGTTATGAAGAACATATGGTGTTACCCTGTATTTGATATCTTTTCCTTGTTCAATGTACTGCATCAACTAGAGTTGAAATTGAAAAACGAGGTTTGTATTGTTAGTATTTGCTTGCAGCACACTGCATATGAACTATTTTCTGATGGATGATTTTAGGTTTAATTTTGGTTTTTGGTAGATGTGTTCAGTGAGGTTGCTCATTGTGGACTCATTTTCATCTCTCATTATTCCTCTTCTCGGAGGTGGTGGTCCGTATGGTAAGTTTCTCTTGTGCAAATCGAGCACCCAAATTTCTCTGCTTTTAATTTTGTTATGCTAGTTAGTTCTTTATGGTATGGTAATTCTTTTAATTAGTTCTCTGAATTTGAAGTAGGGTTTTGGGAAACTCAGGCTTGAAATGGTTTTTTCTAAAAAAAGGGAAAGACACCTAAATTTTTAATTCAGTTTGCTTCTCATGTGCCATATGCTCCGCACAAGCACAAGATTAACACTTCCGCTATAAAAAGAAACATGCTAAATTATATCTTACATTCGAACTCTGTAATACAGGAGGCACTACTTCCTCTTCCTCATTTCTAGAAGTTAGGCGTTTACGTGGCATTGGCACTTGTTAATTTTCAACGGATATAAACACCACACCAATGCACTGGATATCTTTACTTACTCCTTGCGATAATACCTACTGTGGCTTTAGGCCGGTTTGTCTAGGTTACGGTAAACTTGAGGTTGAAGTTGCTGTATGTGGTTTGATGTGATGCTTTTCTATGACCAACTGTCCAACCCTGTCATCAGACACCGATGGACTTAACCTAATTGATAGACGAGCAATTTCTTGTGTTAAGAACCACTTAATTGGAGGGAGCCTATGGGCTATGGTGTTTTTAAAACACAGCAAACCTCTCTTGTAAAGCTAAAAAAAAAAGAATCTGTGTTTTTCATAGTGACATTATTATGGAGATTATGTCTCTTATCCTGATCTTTCTCATCACCAGAATTTGTGATCTTATCTGTCTTTTTCATTACATACGCTTACCAGAGTTTTCTGTGTCTTTTCATTACCAGAATTTTGTGGTCTTGTCTCAGTCATTCTCATCACATACTCTTTTAATACAGTAGTTACTTATGAGGGTTTCTAATCAGATTGTTCATCAGTTGTATAATAGTCCATTTTTTGAAAGATAATGAAAGAAATTTGCTGATCTAGGTCTCTAACATGGCTAAATTATATGGGACAACCCAATGTTGACATTTGGTACTTTCAATAGATAAATTGCATGTTTGATGGATTTCAGGACATGCTCAAATGGTTTCTGCTGGAAATTTGCTAAAGAAGATAGCCCACGAATACAGTATTTGCGTCCTGGTGAGTAGCACACTTGAATATGTGAAAACCTTGACACACTTGACCCAGGCATTAAAAAGATGTAATTCCATAGCACTTGTATTGTCACTGACTCAGATATATTTGATGGCATTTGCTTAGGTGACAAATCATATGGTAGCTGGAGAAGGTGGTTCAGCAAAGCCGGCTCTTGGAGAAAGTTGGAAAAGCGTCCCACATGTAAGGTTCCTCCTCTCTCGTGATCGAGAGACAAACACTTGTACCATCTCTGTTGTCAGACACCCATCCATGGTAGGTTTCTTTAAAACGATGTATAAACTTTTGGTTACAATCAAGCTATGTGTTTGTAATTTCCATAATGTTGTTCCCTACTCCTTGTTTCCCAGGCTGCTGGGAATCAAGCGAAGTTCAAGATTTGTGATTATTAAGAAGAGCTCAGATAGTGTAATGTTTATATACAACTATTGTAATGGTAGCGTAAAACTCTTCAATGTCAATTTATGATATCATCTCAAACTATTTGTAACAGGGATGTGAAATGTTTTTGTATGCAATGCAAATATATGCTAATATTCGAATTCAGTACCAGTAATTTATTTTTAATTTTATTTTATTGAACTCTATATCCAGAGCACATAGGCTGTGTTCATGCTGATTTCAGTGACCAAAGATGTAATCTACTCACCTCCTTATGTTGCTACAAGTGCAGAATTCATTCTCGTTTTAATCCGCAAAGGAAACTGAAGAGTACATTCAGCTAGGTTCAATCAATTAATGAACCTCGAAAGTGTAATCGATAAAAGCTCAAAGAGCTGACGAGTTTGAAACTCCCTATTAGTCCATGGAGCATTCACATAAGTACTATACGTTCACATCTGAAGGGATGCATGTACATCACACGCTGTCGTTCGCAGATACTTCATATTAGACATGCTAGTACAATTGCAAAGAACTCTCATATTAACTTACCAATGAGAAGAGTAGCTTTGTTTAGCACCATCTTTTTATCAACTTGATTACTGATAACCATTAAAATCAATTTTGCTCAGCTCAACATTAGAAGTTTGGAAGCAATGAACCAAAACATGCCGTGGAAGCCTTACCGACTACGGACGATTTAACATTGGCATTGCCAATGTCTAAACAAGACCATGTCTTTACACGCTTTTGGAAATAAAAAGTATGTAAAAATCATATCACATAACTAACTAATATTATTATTTTTATTTTTTTACGATTAGTTGATGTAAAATATCATTGTTTTAAGTTGAAAAACTAGTTTTAGGCCTAGATGATGCCCCATGTTATTACATGTATTACAATAATGGTGAATGATATTCATGATTCAAAGTATTATAATGATTATGCATGACATTCATGATTTAATCCTACTTTTATTGATTTTTTGTATAGTATGTTGTCATATATATACATATATATATTTTTGCTATTAAAGACACATTAAAACATGGTTCAATGGTTGAGTTCCATGGCTGAGTTCCTATTAGTTAACCTTGTGATCAAGAGTTTAAATATTGTGCAAATTATGAGTCTATATTCTTAAATCTGTAATTAATAACATGAAATAAAAGTCAAAAAAGAAAGTCAAAAAAGTATGTATCATGTCAGGCCCGCAGAACAGCAAGTGCAAGGTGCCCCTTTATATAGGAGCCCTTTACACAGGGCCCCCAATTTAAAGGGGCCCATTTTTTTTATTTTTTTTTTTATTTTATATTTCTAATTCTGATAATTAAAGAAAAAGAGGCTAAACTTGTTTATAACGCCAAGCAAGCAGCATACTATGCATATTCTGATATTCACGCCGATTTTCCTCATTATTTTCCCTTTTTTTTTTTCAACCTTCCATATTAATTTTTTCAATTTTCCAAATTCCTCCATAATTACATCAAGGATTTTCAACGAAAAAAATAAATTAATTAAACTCAGTCAAATTCAAATTGTTTTTATTCCAAAACAATGGTAATGAGAAGTCAATTTCGATCTTTCATAATTATTGTTATCAAACGATAATTATTTTATTGTATATATATATGGGTTATCTTCCATCAATTTTCAATCATCTTCATCTATTCCCAATTGATACAAAGTATAAAACAAATTGAAGGTTTGAAGCAATTTCAGTTCTTTGCTCTGTGCTCATTGAATCGTTTAAATGTAAATCAGTTTTTTTTTTTTATTAAATTTTTCTGGTTTTGATAATGAATTGAAGCAATTTTTAATAGTATTTTATGCACAAGTTGATCTGTTTATAATTTCATACTATTGATAATCTGTTAATAATAATAATAAAAAAAGGTACCCCCTCCGTGTTTTTTTTAAGTGTTACAGTTTGACCGACACATAGTTTTAGGCAATTTAATTGACTTAAATAAAATAAGAGGTAAGTGGGGTAGTTGGAGTATTAAAAATTTGTAAAAGAAAGATAGTGGGGTTAATAATTTATTGAAAAGTAATGAATATGAGAGGAAATATATAATAAAAAAGTAATAGTGGATTTGGGTGGGGGCCATAAGAGGAGAGATAATATTTTAATGTAGTTTTTTGCCAAAAAATAAAGTGTATTACTTAAAAAGACACGGCCGGAAATGGAAAGTGTAACACTTAAAAAAACACGGAGGGAGTAAATCTGTTTTGATAATCTGTTAATTACGTAATCTATTAATTTTTAATAGTATTTTAAAGGTAAATTTGTTTTGATAATCTGTTTTGATAATGAATTGATAATCGTGTAAAGGTAAATCTATTTTGATAATCTGTTAATTACATAATAGTCATAATTATTAATGAACTATATACACTTTGATCTGTTTGTACTACTCTGTATCTAAGCATTTTTTTTGAAGGTCAAAATTCTAAAAAAAAAAATAAAATTCTAGATAAATAAACTATATAATTTTCACATAATTAAGGGCCCCTTTTTCGATTTAATTGGAACAAGGCCCCTAAAATCATTGCTACGATCCCGTGTCATGTGGCATGTTGTAGGCGTCGTTTGAAGTGCGCCTACGTAAAACATGTTGTGAATATGCTTGGCACTCATAGGAAGTGGGAATTGACATAATACGATTAGTGACAAAGCAAAGTAGGGAGCCGCCAACAAGTTTTTAAGGAACTTGTAAACCGTTCACGGATCATTTAAGGCAACCACGATTACGGGACAACGAAGGCAACAACGATTGACCCGTGAAGGTTACACCCCATTCATAATCCATGAGATTACTAACTCCATATGGTTCGGAACCACGAAAGGAGGATCGGGGATGATGGTACGAAGTGAGTCATGGAGTCACATTGGCCTGTATTGGCCTCTACTCGATTCTTATAGTGAAAAATGATTTCTGCGATCTCAAAGGCATACAAACAAAATATTCAATTTGCTCCAAACTATTATTAAGCTAAATTGGTTGAATATTAATGCAACATATAATTCTAAAATATTAGTGATCACTTGAATTAATAACAAGATTAAAAAGGAACCTAAACCGGTTATCCAAATTATCTTATTAGGCGTGATTTTCAATTACATATTCCCTTTAAACATGCAATATGGTGATCATAAAATATATTAAAATAAACATTAATATTGGAAGCAATTCAACAATAATATCGTTAGTTAAATCAAATAATAATAATAATAATCCTAATCATGATACTAGCAATATAAAATAAAATAAGTAGTTAAATTAATTAATTACTCACATTCCGCGCGTTCCTTTAAATTGCTACATCATGAATAAATTGTTAGTAACTTCAATAAAAAATATAAATTAAATGGAAACTAAATTAAATAAATGTAGATTGATTTGGTCCAAACCCTCAGTTATTTGTACCTTTCACACCTTGGTTTAAGGACGAAATTTCAGGTGTCGTATGGACTCCTTGGAGTTCTTAAGGGAAGAATGATGTAATTAGGAATATAGGTTTAAGGCTTAGAATATGAGAGAGAGAGAAGAATGATTTTTGGTGTCAAAGAGAGAAAGAGAGAAGGATTTGATGCCCCGAACACACGGAACCCTAAAAAGATTAAAACCCTAAATATTTAACACCGCGACACGGCAGAGAACACCGTGACACGGTGTCAAACACCGTCAGACGGGACACATTCCCGTGACATGGTGGAAAACATTGCGACGAGGGAAATAATTAAGGTACGGGAGAGAAAACGGGTGAAGGGTTTACGCGGAAAGGAGACGGAAATGCCCCGTGTCACAGCACAGGCATCGTGACATGACAGTGTCCACCCTGGCACGGTACAGTACACCATGTCACGGTATGGGAAAACACGAAAATTACACGTAAAAAAGCACTGTGATCATACACTAAAGTACGGTGGCGTCCAAAAGGGAAGAAGATAGAGCAAAAGAGTCGCCAACAAGTTTTTAGGAACTTGTAAACCGTTCACGAGGTGAAGGTTACACCCCTTAACGATCCAAGAGATCGTCAACTCCATAAGGTCTAGAACCAAATAAGGGTTCGGGGATGAAGGTACAAATCCAACCTAAAAGAGATTGAACCTGCCCTAATAATAGGCCTCTACTTTATTCTGATCGTATTCATGTTCGCTTTCTGATTAACATGCAATCAATAGGATTAACCCTAAACCTGTTTATCTATGTTGGTTGAATATTAATGCACAAATAAACTATTATTGGCGATCACTTGAATTTATAATCACAATTAACCCTAACAAGATTATTAATTATCTTATTAAGCATGATTACAAGTACAAATTCCCTTTAACATGCATAAAGGTGTGATCAAGCAATAAAGAAATAAATATAATCAAGCAACAATAATAATAATAAATTATAATAGTCATAAATAAAATAATCATCATCATCAAAATAATAATAATAATAATAATATTCATAATCATCATAAATTATAACAATTATAATCATAATCATGTTCATGTTAATATTAAAGCATAATAAACATAGCAAGATCCTAGGCATGATACTAACAAGATTAATAACAAACCCTAGCATGTCACTAAGCAATAAAAATCAAATCTTTAACCCTAACATGATACTAACAATCATAAATATTAGGAAGAATATAGGAAGCATCTTAACAATCATATTTAATATATTTGTTACCCTAGACATGATACTAGGAATATCATAATGACAGGGTAAAGTCGTATCCCCTAATCAAAAATAATTCCTAAGTCCTCTAACTAAAGTAGATAGGGAAGTAGGGTCGATCTCCACAGGGAAACAAGTCTTTTTAATTCTAATTAATTATTATAATCTAAATTATCTAAGTAACCAATATTTTAAATATGAATTCTGTACTACGAAGGATGAGTTTAGGGAGAAAAGAATCAATAATAAGGAAACCTAGGGTCACAGGTTCACCAATAATTAATATTCCGGGATAGAACGAAGTAATTAATAATTAACAATGCATAGATAACATGATTAACAGGCTCTCACAATTTATTAACCAACATAGATCTAACAGGCTCTCGCAATTTATTAGACCTAAGTTCCTATTAAAAATAGCCTTTAATATTAAATCAACATCTGCTCGATTCATCAATTCAATATAGCTAAACATTCACAATCAAATTACATCTGCTCAATTCATAATCTAATTGCAAAGAATTAAAACAATTCAATAGGAAATTATCATGCAATATCAACAATCAATAATAACAAACTATCCCTTCATATTAATTATGGATCCCCATAAACCCTAGAATTAAACTACTCACTAATCATCATAACTAATCCAATCAAATAAACAATTAAAAACATAAACAAGAAAGTAATTAAAATAGCTGAAATTAAAAAGGGAAGAAATTGTACCAAAACAAATCTGGAATTAATGAAGGAATTAAGAACAAGAGTTTAGAGAGAATTCAAGAGAGAGAGAAATACTAAGTAGAGAGAGAAAGTCTAAGAGAAAAGAAAGGTAATTAATTATCCGTACAAAACGTATATATACTTCCCCTAAAACACGAATTAAACTAAGCTAAATTAGGCTCTAGAAAAACACGCGCCCGATCGGGCCCGCCTTTTTTCCATGCCCAGTCTAAAGTGCCGCGCCCGATCGAGCCTACGCTCACCCGATCGGGCGCGCCTTTCCTTGATAGGAGTCATGCGCGCAGCCGCCCGACCGGGCGTATGCTTGCCCGATCGGGCCCGACCTTCATCTTCAAGGCTTGGACTTCGATTGGGCTAGATTTCTCGGCCCAACCCATATTTCCTCCCGGGTCTCGAATACATGGTCCAATTGCCTCGTGATCCAAATAACCGAGCCCTTAATCACCGGCTTGATGGCTCTAACCGGCCTTGGGCTCCAAAAGTGGTCGTGTTCCTCCAATGCTCGTAGTCGCTTCATAAAAATCCCGGGAAAATGCTCCAAAGGTGCAATTCCCTGCAAAACTTAACCAAAACTACGAAAACACTAGAAAACACATATTAGTAATAAAAGTGGCCCTAAAGGGCCAAAAACACTACTAATTATGACCAAGGGACGGGGGTAAAATACTATATAAAATAGACATGTCACATAACAATGTAAACATGATTTCTACATCATAATATCAATTAAAATCATTAAAGCACTTACTTTGATGCTTCGTACCTCTTTCTAATAACAAAATACACACGTTAGTAACTTCAAGGAAAATAATAAACAACAATTAAATTAAATAATTGAAAGAGATATTAGGGACCAAACCCTTAGAAATTAAACCTTTCACGTCTAGGGCGAAGGCAACTTCGAATATGGCTAGGTGTTTCTAGATCTTGTGAATGCGGAATTTTGTATAAGAAAACCAAGTTTTTAAGAAAGATGAATGAAAGAGATGAACGATTAAGAGAGAATTAAAGAATGCTAATGAATGAATGATTGATTGACGAATGGAAACTGATTGTAGGTGAATAACTTGCGAATGAAGAGAATTGGTGAATTGGTCAATGAAAACGGAGTTTTTAATACGATATTTATAGAGAAAATCAGCCAAAAAAGATAAATTAACAAAACAGAGTCTGACGCTCAGGAAACAGAGCTGGCGCCAACCCTAGCTAGCTGGCGCCAGGCGCCAGTGGCTAGCGCCAGGCGCCAGGCGCCAAGCCTGGTTCCAGGCGCCAAGGCCTGGGGTTGGACGCCAAGCTTGATTTCAACGCGTTTTCGAAAATCCGATAAGTTTACCGTACTGGAGGATAAAATAATATAATTTCTTCGAAAATGCTATTTGATCTTGATTAAAACTCTGAAAAGTCAACAAAGTCAACTTATCAATGCTAATTGAATTAGGAATGAAAAGAACCTTCTAGAAGAATCTAGAAGACTAAAACCATTCCTAATTGCATTAGGAATGATAAATCATATTAGGCCCTCCCCTAGATCATTGGGCCGCATATAAAGCTCAAACCGGGCCCAATTTAGTAAATTGGCCATAACTTCCTCAATATTCATCGGGATTGGGCTTATAATATATCGTTGGAAAGGTCTTTGCAAGCCCCATCCAACTACACCACTATTGAACCCATATTATGGACCAACCAAACTTGATTGGCTGTTTTCTTAAAATAAAGTTTTCAAAAACAGAGAGAAGAGAAAAGAAATAAAAACTTTCCGCAACACTAGACCTTTCCACACTTTCGTTTCATTCGATTATGATTCGACGTGAAAGGTATTCATAACTGGGTTTGGTTTTGGGGAGACACAAATGGGTGTCTACAGAAGCCCCCACTTTGACTGAGTTTGGAGAAACGCGAGTTTCGAAAACGAAAGTCAAAGTATCGATAGGGACGGAGAATGATTTAGAACGTTCTGCGATCCTAAACCACTCTTGTAACGCCGATACCTGCAAAACTAGCGTTAGTTAAACAGATAAAAGAGTTAAGAAACGCGTATCTTCCACCGTCAAGCACATGTCTCTAAAAGTAACCGATTTGCTGCTGCTTTACTGTTGTTTTGATGACCTCCTGCAAGCTAGAGAATGCCATCCCGCTTGAAAACCGCTACGCCCGTAACTGCTTCCAAATTAGAAGATTGCTTCGCCTGAAACGATCCTCCTCTGCTTTGATAATATTCCGCGTCCAAGGGAACACTATCGAAGATTTTTTCTCTCAAAACAATCCTCATCCGCATTGAAAATATTCCACATCCTAGGGAATACCATCGAAGATTATTTCTCTTGAAACAACCTCCAGTTGTTTGTGACAACTTTCCGCAAGCTAGGGAATGCCACCTTGCTGCTTTGAAGTTCTGAACAAAGAGCTTCTTTTTCCTGCTGTGATAGTCTTCGAAAAGATCACTGCTTTTGTTATGCCAGTACGTCGGCGCTTTGCTGCTTGTGAACCAGTATGTCGGTGCTTTTGCTGTGATGACAATCCTCTTTTCTTTGGGAATAGTTGCCAACACAACTCTTGTATGATGTATGACAATCCGATTTAGGGAAAGTTGTCAATGCCACGTAACAATCCATCCTTGGAAATGTTGTCACGATGAAGCGACAATCCGTACCTCGAAAAATTTGCCAAAATCCAATTTTTGGAAAAGTTGCCAATGCTTCGTAACAATCTTTCATAAGAACTTTGCTACGATCGACAATACACATCTTGGAATATAACTCTTGAAAGCAATCCACCTTGGAAATTTGCCAACGCTATGCGACAATCCTTTTGGGAAAATATTGCCACTATCGACAATCCGCGTCTTGGAACATTTGCAAAAAAGAGTCGACCGACAATCCACTTCGGGAAGATTTGCCACTTACTGAAATGAATGACAATCCACGTTGAGGAACTTTTGCCGAAATTTATGATGAATAGAGTCCTACGACAATCCTTTGGGGAATTTTGCCATACGGAACTGGGTGTATGACAATCCAATCTCGGAAAACTTGCCAGCGATCTATGAATGTATGACAATCCGAACTTGGAAAAACTTGCCAAACAAAGAAGGAGCACGACAATCCACGCTTGGAAACCTTTCCAGAGATGACAATCCAATCTTGAAAAAATTGTCGTTGAAGAAGATGCACGACAATCCATATTTGGAAATATTGTCAGTTGGGGATGACAATCCAATTTTTGGAAAAATTTGTCGTTTTAATAAGAATGCGCGACAATCCATATTTGGAAATATTGTCGTTTAAGTGCTTGCTTTTGGACCGATTGTAATGAGCCAGTGTTTTAGGCGCTTAAGCTAAGTGAGATGATTTTTTTGTCAGGTCAATCACTTACTACGATTGTAATCAAGCCGACTACGTACTAATCATGTCAAATTGCTTATAGGGGCTAACTGGCGTACCAAGGAACCCGAAATTGCTGCATGAGGTCGAAATCACCTTTCTGAGAGGCTTCGAGCTCTGTCGTTTCTGAGATATTTATGGCGCCAGGAATTGGAGTAGGGTCCTGCCTATTCTGCTGCACCTGCATTTATTTTGACTATAGAACTTTTCCAATTTCCTTAACCATCTTAGGGGTGACCTAAGGCTTAATTATCTTAGGGTTGACCTAAGGTTTAGCATTACTTGACTCATCGACTTGACACGACTTAAGGCGTAAACTTGACTCGCTGTGATTGACTCGAGGTTGACTCGACTTAAAGTGTTTGACACATGTATTAGACTCAAATCAAAGTGATATGACACGACATGACTCAGTGTGTACATGACTTGTGTGTGCATTGTAATGTGATCGTGCGACTCGAAAATGCAGAAAAGCAAAAATTTTCCGTCATTTTTGTGGAGGGTACCGACTTTCTCCCGAAAAAGAAAGACGCGAAAAAAGAATCGAATTTTTTGAATGCATGTTGAATGAGCTTAATCAAATGTTGTTTGATACTATCTCTCAAGGTGCAAGGATTAATCCATCTTAGGCTATCTCAACTGTTGACTCCATGATGAAAGCATTTGGGTAACTTAGACACGGAGGCTAAGCACTTCATACTTTGATATACAATGATGGCAATGATTGATAAGTGATTTTGGTATGATAAGGCATGCTTCAATGTTAAGATTTCATGACAAAGGGTTCCTAAGGGAAGTATATTTGGTCATGTATCTGTGCAGTGTGTGAAAGTGACACTAAAGCTAGGCCGCAAGAGCTAAGTGTGTGGGAAAATATTATTGTTAGAAGAGCCAAATAATGGTGACTCTTAGGCTAGGTAAGCTAATGATGTAGGGATCAAGCCCCCAAGTCTAGCTCTAAGTGAAAAGGGATGAGCATAGTAAATCCCTTGATATGATCATGGTGGAAGTGTGTGAATGTGAATATGAATGCATGTTTATTACGGCCGCACCTCGATGTGAGGTTGCCTACGTATCCGTTAGGAATCAGGCCGAACGTAGCTTTAGCCGAACCTCGCACAAGTGTGTATACCTCAAAAAGGTCTTTTAAGGGTTGTAACGTAGTTAGGATAAAGGTTATAGAAGAAGGGGATAAAGGCTCAAGACCCTAGATAAGCCCCCAAGGTGTGCAACCTCGTTTTTGAATCTTTATATTTTTATGCTTGAGTTTCTACTCTCTTTTTTAGCTCTCTTTGCTTTAGCATTTATTTTATTTTTATAAGTGTGGGCAATCTCGATCATGCGGTCTATCACTCACTTGGCATTCATGTTTCTCAGGCACGGTACCGAGCACTCGATAAGAGACGCAATCTGAGACGTGTTCTTATCGAAGATACTTTCATATCAAAGATATTGGAACACTTACCCTTTTGTACACTTGTTTTCGTTTTTTTTATTATTTCTTATTTTTTGCTATTGCTTTCTTTTGAATTTGCTCAAGCTTTTTTTAGAATTGCATAAGTTGCACACCATCCCATCCCAAGGTTAGGTAGATGTAGGTTGAAAAAAGAAGGGTCTATCGTTAGACGAGGCTCAAAGTGGTTTTGTAATACCCCATATTTTTATGTATTTTTATAAAGTATTTAAGTATTAATAAAATGTATTGTTAAGGGCTTAATTAAATATTTTAAAGGGTTAAAGTATTTTAAATATAAAGTTTTATAAAAGTAAAATAAGTTTTGGGCCAAACGTTTATTAATTATTAGGCAATGTAAATTATTCCTACATACTCTTATTGGAATAACCCATTCCAAAACCCATAACTTAAGCCCTATCCCATAACTCAAGCCCACATTTTTATAAGCCCAAACTTAACCCTACACTTTTTACTCTATAAATACCCCATGAATCCCCAAAAATTTCCCACACAAAAAGGTTAGTCTTATTTCTTCTCTCCTTTGTTTTATTAATTTGTGTAATTATAATTATTGATTTATGGGTTTTGATTTTATTGTTTGAAATTAATTTAACTAGTATCAAATTGTATTTTGATGATTGAACTTTATAATTTTCAGATTTTGTAAATTTTATAACCTAGGGTTTTTAATTATTGAAAATCATGATTTTAGGGTTTTTATGAATAATTGATTTAGGGCTTTTATAGTAATGATGTTTTGAAATTTTGGTGATTATAAATACTTATTAGTTTAACTTAATTCCAGATTTATTTTGAACACGCAAATTCATGTTTTAATAATTAGATTTCCGTTCGTTAATATTAATCTCGTTTTAATCCCGATCAGGTTCTAAACTCCTTTCATTTTGATAAAAAAGTAGTGTTTTTCGAGTGGAAACAACGTTTTAAAGCACTACCCTTTCGTGGCCAAATTCAGCCTCTAAATACGATTTTCGAGCAGTTTTTGATTTTTAACGAAGTTTTTTTTTTATACGTTAAATTTTATCTTTGAGTTTAAAGGGGTAAGAGATAATTTAATGTTTCTATGGATAATTTAAGTATAAAGATGTATTTTGATGAAGTTTTAAAGGATTTTTAATTAGTTTAAAATGTTGGAATTTTATTTAAAGTAGTATAATTGTGATTTTTAATAAAAGGGTGTGATTATCCATTAAAAAGGAGTTTAATTAGGGGTTTTAAACTAATTTATAGATTATTATAAGTTATTTAAAGTGAGTTTAAGTTGCTGGAAATTGTGTATACAAGGGTAATTAATATAGTATTATTGTCCCTTTATGTAGGAGACTTGGTTCGGGAATTATTGTAGTGTAATCGGCTACTTTAAGGGCTTATTTGAGGTACGTTCGCGTACTTATCATATTTTTGATGATGTAGAATCATGCTAGGTTTAATTTCAATCAATTACAAGTAGTATCATGCTAAGGTTTATGTATTGAATCGTGAATTATTGGTGTTGGTGATTGAATTGTGAAGCATGAATTATTTGTGATGGTTTATGGATTGGAAAATTATATTTTGGCATGATTATATGGACTACATATTTATTTATGGTATGATAGAGAGCATGTTTAATTAAACTAATTGTTTAATTATGTTTGGAATATTGAAAAGAAATTTTATTATGGTTCATATAATTTTTATTGATGCTTTAAGCATGAGAAATGAGCTATATAAGTGTCTATGTACACAAGGAATAAATTGTATGTTGGTGCCTTTGTGCACTTAAGGTGTTTTAACACCGAGGTATAGGATTGTTGGCGCTTTATGCGTTTAAGGTGTCTTCGACACTGAGGTAGAATTAAAAAGGGTTCAACATTAAATATTATGTGGTCACTAATTATTCAAGAATTAAATTGGTATATTTTTTTGATTGAATAATTATTGTTGATTGACTTATTATGCCTTGAGAGTCATCACCAAGTCTAATAATATGTAAATAACGTAAAGTGAAAGAGATTACGCACCAAAACTCTTGGAACGTATATACCTTGAGTATGAACATATGGGGGGAGTTATGTGACTTTATATTTGATCATAACTTCTAACGGAGTACAGGACGCTGTATATTCCTTTTTATTATTATGCGCTGGAATTCCGCCACATATGTGTGGCATAGGTTTGTTGCTGGCACGGTTGGCTCCCGTGTCAGTTAACCCCAATTTATTGGGATAGGTATAGTTGGAAACCCGTTCGATGCGTAATCAACGCTAAATGAATTATTTAGTGTCTAGTTAAAGTGTCTTGTTGATTGTTGTGTGTGCTTGTAAACAGGTGCAATGAGGTAAGTGTGTGTGATGATAGGAGAATGCAGGTTAGTGTGTTTAATTACGCTTATGTACTCAGCTTTGCTGATTGTGTGTGTTGTTTGTGTCTGGCCATGTCTTTATCTTGACCCTACGATGATCCATTTTAATGGAGAGTAGTGGGGGCAAGTGGAGATACACTTTTCAGGTATTGAAGCATATTCTTGACGGGGCATGAGTGAAGAGAGAATCATGCTAGCTTCCATTAGGATATGATGTGTTTTATGCATTGAATATTTTATTATATTACCTTATGGACTAACTCAAAAGTTTGGTTGTTTCAGTTTTGAATAAGGGCCTTAAATGGTTCCAAGTTGTAGTGGATTTTATTTGACTTTGGTTTTGTTGATTTTCAACTTTACTTTCGTTGGTTTGGTTTCTAAATTGTGTTATTTAAATAGTTTTGGTTTTCAAGTCTTCCGCTGTGTATCTTTGATAGTTGCCTTAGCCGTTTTCACGGTGGCGGTAATCTCTTAGATATTCCTAAAACGTATTTTTAAAAGAGTAAAGTGTGTATTTAAAGGAAAGGAATTTCTAGGGTGTTACAGGTTTATGAAGAAAGGATTGTAAATTTGGAAGATGAAAGAAGATATGATGTGGCTACAAGGGGTGCCTCAAATCATTGGTATACCTTGTGCTTAATTTGACATGGATTTTTTTTTAATTATTTTTTTTATATATATATTTGATGCAATATAATGAAATGATCATATATAAGGAAATAAATGCTCATTTTATTAAAAAGGGAAAAAGGAAAAAAAAAAAACTAACAAAATTAATCTAAAGGAAAAGAAAAGGTGCCTATGCTAGACTTATTGGGAAAGGAAAAAAAATGAAAAAGAAATAGAAAAAGAGGTCATGAAATCCTGTCGTTGAAGCTCGCCTCTTTCTTGTGGTGTTTGCTCCGACATCATCCAGTCTTCTCGCTAGCTAGAGGCAATGGGATCTTATTTGCCTCTATGAGATCTTGAATGAGGTTTTGAAACCTATAGCATTCATCAGTAGTATGACCGCGCCCTCGATGGTACTTGCAATAGGAGTTTGGATTCCATCTCGAAGATCGATTTTCTGGTGTTGGATCCTCGGTAGGGCCAATAGGTTTGATTAATCCTCGATCATAGAGACGATCGAAAGTAGCATCGTAGGTCATTCCAATGGGTGTGAACTCTCGCCTGGGTTTCCTTTTAGATCCTTGATTTTCCACGGCTAAGACATCATTATGGTCAAAGGTACTAACATTATTACTAGAGTGGGCGTTTTCGGAAGAAGAAGGATTGTCGCTCTTCTTTCCTTTCCAGCCACTGTGGTTACTATTGTTAGTAGCTTTTTGCTTTGCGAGGTCGTCTTCGATTTCAATTCCGATGTCATAAACGGCCTTGAAAGTATTCAAGTTGTGTTGATATTTTAAGTGCTTTGAATACTTTTCTTGGAGATTCTTGATAAACATCCTCACAGATTCCTTTTCGGTGGGGACCTCAATCATCTTAGCGAAAGTTTCCTTCATTTATTAAAGAAAGAAGTAAAACCTTCATTCTCTTTTTGTCTTAGCATCTCAAGTTGTCTATGGTCGGTTTCAACTTGAATATTGCACTTGTATCTATCAACGAAAGCGTTTACTATCGATTCCTAGGTAGAGGTTTTCTCCTTGTCAAGGGAGAAGAACCATTGTTGGCAAACGGTTTCAAGAGATAGTGGGAATAGAGAGGGGAAAACCTTCTTATCGATACCCTTAATGTTCATTATAGTTTCGAAAGCTCTTAGATGGAAGTAAGGGTTATCTGTTGCCTTGAATTTAGGGATGTCAGTGGCGTTGAACTTATGCGGAAGAAGTTCCTTGTCCAGTGAGACCCCTTGTGAACTCATGCCCTGAAATTTATAGTCACTAGATAGGTTGCTTAGACTCTCTTGCATGAGGTTCATCTGTTGTTGCTTCACGGGGTCATCGACCCTAAGTGCGAGAAGTTTCAGTGTCTCAGTCACAGTAGCCAATTGGTTCTTAATATCATTGACTTCTTCTTGAATAGCCATTATCTTCTTAGCCTTCCTCTTTTGACGAATCGGTTTATCGAAAAGCGAGACTTGAATAAAGAGGTTGTCGTTGATTAATCGCCCTTCTCTCCTTGACCAAGTACTGTGGAAAAGGAATTTGGGGATACTTATTGTTAGTTATTTGACTCAAACTTTATTCAACATGCAATTGATGGAGGAAGTGAAGAAAGAGGGAGGAATGTGAAGAAAGATTTAGATGGAGGGATATGAAGAATTAGGAATAGAATGTACCCTCCAACTCAAATGACGGAAAAGACCAACTCATGCATGAACCTAAGACATGGTCAAGGTGACATATACTCAAAGTGTGTGCTAAGATTAGTGAGTGTATGTGACATGTTAAGACTCGTGTCATGACCATGTGGCTAGACTATGTGACTAAGACTCGATTATTGATTCAATTAAACATTATTGAGAGCAAAATTAATCGAATTAAAACAGAAAACTGATTAATTAGACCTTAGGTGGTGACTCGACAAATAATCCGAACTGTCGGCTAAGCGACAGGACTGGCGTCACACTGTGGAGCTTGGCGCCAGACAACATAGCTGCCGTCAGGCGCTACACTCCATAGTGTGGCGCTACAGCCCATACCTTGGCGCCAATAGTGGAGCGTCGGTCTGGGACTGTTTTCGGTGTTATTAGTCAACTGGGGTATGCCTAAAGTCGTACTAGGTCAATTCCGATTAAAAAAAATTAGACTTTATTGACTCAAATTAAATAATTAATTAATTAATTAGGCAAAGTTCTTTAAGTCATTAAATTATTTAATTTCAACACAAGTCAACAAATGGTCAAGAGAAACATAGAATATATATGCACAACAAATAATGCACAATTAGTCAAGTAGGCACAATATGATGCAATGCGTTCGCAACCTAACCATGGCTCTAGTTCTCTAAAGTTCGGGATATGGTTTAGTCAATAGAGGGTCCATGGTTAATTGTCCGGATGCACCACGCGGAAGCCTAACCGTGAAGGGTTGGCGCGAGTGGATGGAACACCGCGAGTTTAGAAAAACTCGCTTCCGTGGTTTGGTGAATTCAACATCTCATATGTACCCTTTGTTGCACGGAGCGTTCAATCGGGTAGATGGAGCATGAATTCCCAGAGGGTTATGTCCATATGTAGAACACATATGGGTTTCAGAAAAGTGAGAAAAAATTCAATCAGGAAGTAGGATCGAGCAAACAATACGAAAAACCGGTCGAAATTAGAACGCATATTTCTGGCTCGGTATTGGGGGAAATTGGCGCCAGCAAACAGAGACTGATGCCATCTTTTAACTGTAGCGCCGGGCGCCAATATTGGCGTCTGGCGCTACAACTAAAGTACTGGCGCCAAGCTCTGGCCCTTGACGCTACTTCCCACATGCCTCAACAGCTTTCTGTGCTCGATAAAATTTTCCAGTTTCGCGCGGTGTTATTTCGGTCCTAGTTGTGAAAGATATTTCTCAAATTTCCTACGTGTAAAATCCTATGTTTTTGACTCATTACGGATGGTCTTTCCAATGAGATCCTTTTTATGCATATGACAATAATGTTAATCAAAATTACGCACATGAAATACTTAGAACTTTTCGAGTCTCATCCACTCATTCTAAATTATTGCCGAAACAAATTTAGGAATTAAAATAGAAATCCTCCCCAGTGGAGTCGCCAAAAACTGTAGGGAATAATTTCAAGCTTTAATCCCACTAGCTTGAACCCCACTGTGATCATACACTAAAGTACGGTGGCGTCCAAAAGGGAAGAAGATAGAGCAAAAGAGTCGCCAACAAGTTTTTAGGAACTTGTAAACCGTTCACGAGGTGAAGGTTACACCCTTTAACGATCCAAGAGATCGTCAACTCCATAAGACCTAGAACCAAATAAGGGTTCGGGGATGAAGGTACAAATCCAACCTAAAAGAGATTGAACCTGCCCTAATAATAGGCCTCTACTTTATTCTGATCGTATTCATGTGCGCTTTCTGATTAACATGCAATCAATAGGATTAACCCTAAACCTGTTTATCTATGTTGGTTGAATATTAATGCACAAATAAACTATTATTGGCAATCACTTGAATTTATAATCACAATTAACCCTAACAAGATTATTAATTATCTTATTAAGCATGATTACAAGTACAAATTCCCTTTAACATGCATAAAGGTGTGATCAAGCAATAAAGAAATAAATATAATCAAGCAACAATAATAATAATAAATTATAATAGTCATAAATAAAATAATCATCATCATCAAAATAATAATAATAATAATATTCATAATCATCATAAATTATAACAATTATAATCATAATCATGTTCATGTTAATATTAAAGCATAATAAACATAGCAAGATCCTAGGCATGATACTAACAAGATTAATAACAAACCCTGGCATGTCACTAAGCAATAAAAATCAAATCTTTAACCCTAACATGATACTAACAATCATAAATATTAGGAAGAATATAGGAAGCATCTTAACAATCATATTTAATATATTTGTTACCCTAGACATGATACTAGGAATATCATAACAATGTAAATATGATTTCTACATCATAATATCAATTAAAATCATTAAAGCACTTACTTTGATTCTTCGTACCTCTTTCTAATAACAAAATACACACGTTAGTAACTTCAAGGAAAATAATAAACAAACAATTAAATTAAGTAATTGAAAGAGAGATTAGGGACCAAACCCTCAGAAATTAAACCTTTCACGTCTAGAGCGAAGGCTACATCGAATATGGATAGGTGTTTCTAGATCTTGTGAATGCGGAATTTTGTACAAGAAAACCAAGTTTTGAAGAAAGATGAATGAAAGAGAAGAACGATTAAGAGAGAATTAAAGAATGCTAATGAATGAATGATGATTGACGAATGGAAACTGATTGTAGGTGAATAACTTGCGAATGAAGAGAATTGGTGAATTGGTCAATGAAAACGGAGTTTTTAATACGATATTTATAGAGAAAATCAGCCAAAAAAGATAAATTAACAAAACAGAGTCTGACGCTCAGGAAACAGAGCTGGCGCCAACCCTAGCTAGCTGGCGCCAGGCGCCAGTACTAGCGCCAGGCGCCAAGGCCTGGGGTTGGACGCCAAGCTTGATTTCAACGCGTTTTCGAAAATCCGATAATTTTACCATACTGAAGGATAAAATAATATAATTTCTTCGAAAATGCTATTTGATCTTGATTAAAACTCTGAAAAGTCAACAAAGTCAACTTATCAATGCTAATTGAATTAGGAATGAAAAGAACCTTCTAGAAGAATCTAGAAGACTAAAACCATTCCTAATTGCATTAGGAATGATAAATCATATTAGGCCCTCCCCTAGATCATTGAGCCGCATATAAAGCTCAAACCGGGCCCAATTTAGTAAATTGGCCATAACTTCCTCAATATTCATCGGAATTGGGCTTATAATATATTGTTGGAAAGGTCTTTGCAAGCCCCATCCAACTACACCACTATTGAACCCATATTATGGACCAACCAAACTTGATTGGCTGTTTTCTTAAAATAAAGTTTTCAAAAACAGAGAGAAGAGAAAAGAAATAAAAACTTTCCGCAACACTAGACCTTTCCACACTTTCGTTTCATTCGATTATGATTCGACGTGAAAGGTACTCATCACTGGGTTTGGTTTTGGGGAGACACAAATGGGTGTCTACAGTAGGTTGTTTCTTAGTCTTCCAAGAAATAGGGGAACGACCTAAGAACACAAAATAACCTGACAAAGAACAACGAGTTAATGGACACACCACCCAATCACTGTCACAAAACACCGTCAAGCGTAAATCCTTCATAGGTCACAACAAGATGCTTTATCGCGAATTACCCTTAAGGTAGCTAGAGTAAGACACGAATGACCACATCCCAATGAGAAACATGCGTTTCACTAAAAAATTGTGCCAAAACATGCACTGAATAGCCCAACTCAGGTCGAGTGACCGACAAATAAACCAAACGTCTAACCAATTGACGATACTGTTCCGGTTGATCAAACAGCTTTACTGGAAGCATGAGCAAGACGATGGTTTTGCTTTATCGGAGTGTCAATGGGTTTGCAACCCAACATTCCTGCCTCAGTAAAGAAATCCAAAGCATACTTTTGTTGAGAAAGAAAGATACCCTTAATTTGGACTACGAGTAACCTCAATGCCTAAGAAAAACTTTAGTAAACCCAAATCCTTCATATAGAAGCATTTGCACAGATATAAATCGAACAACAACATCATGAGAGGAGCCTACAATAATCAAATCATCGACATAGACAAGAACATGCAAAGAAACACTGCCCTGTTTATAACTAAACAGTGAGTAATCAGCATATGAGTTTTTAAACCCAAAACCGCGCAGGGCACTATACAACTTTGAAAATCACTGTCTCGGGGCTTGTTTCAAGCCCTATACAGATTTTCGTAACCTGAAAACTTAGTTAGCTATCGGAGTACCGTACCCAAGAGGAAACTGCATATCACCCCTTCAACGAAGTCACCATGAAGAAATGCATTATGAACGTCCTTTTGATGTAGCTCCCAATTCAAAGACACATCAATAGCTAGAAGAAGATGTACCGTACCCATTTTTGAAATAGGAACAAACGTCTCATTATAATCAACACCACCAACCTGTCGATTGCCATGAACAACCAAACGAGCCTTGAGAAGTTCCACCTTTGACTGGTCGGTGTACTTGATTTTCTACACCCAACCACTACTGATTGCCCTTTTTCCGGGAGGAAGATCCTTAACGATCCATGTGCCATCACGCTTTAGATATCATCTTGCATCACCTTACGCTAACTGACTTCTTTAATCGCCTCTTTGAAAGAAGACGATTCCTTTTCCCTTAGCGATCGTCGCCAAAAAACACCTGTGCCTCATAGAAAATCGATTATATTCAATATAAAAAGCTATAGGAAAAAGTTTACCTGAAGAACGAGGTTAAGGAGGGACAATAGTTGATGAAGTGGGGTCTACATTTTTTAAAATGACGGTATTGGTGACATAATGTCGATGCCACAAAGGAGGACGTTTCTCACGATGACAACGACCCAAATTATCCGACGAACTACCCCTCAAATTCAACGGTGATATAACAATATATTCATAAACAATATCTTGCTAAAGAACCGTACTTGATCCATGGCTTGAGTTACCCTTGTTAGAAACGCCAAAGCAACCACCAATCGGCTGCCTAAGACCCTCGAAATTAGCCTCGGACTGCAGCTCGCTGCAATTAGAAAGAGCCTGCTCACGCTGCTAGGCAGTGGGCATCGCGGCCTGCTTGTGATTTGGCATTTGCTACCGCAGGTAGGCTACGGTTTGCTCTGTTTTGGGCTGGGACAGTAGTTCCACAGGCTGCTCTGTAGTTAGCCTGCGGTCTAGCTCTGTACTCCACGGCTGGGTTGTGATGTCATCTGTTTCGGAGGGTGTTTGCAGTCCACGGACAGCTTATGACCCCCCGCAACACCATCCTCATCATATTTACAAATATGTGGAGAAAACAGATTAGCCTTTCGTATTGATATTAATCTCTCACACACACACACACACACACACACACACACACACACGCGCGCGCGCGCACACACACACACACAACAAGACCTAACTTACCTAAAATTCCTTGCCAATGATACAATATTAATAAATATAACTAAACCAACTATTATAGTCCACATCACATCTCTAACGGCTTTGCTGCCATATTAAACAAAAATCCTACGGATAAAAGGTGAAATTAAGAGATTGTTCAGTCCTAAAGGATAGGTAGTGGTGACCAAATCACCTTAAAATTAACTACGCTGGGAGATCGCCACTGTCGAGAGAGAGAGAGGGAGAGAGAGAGAAAGAGAGAGAGAGAGAGAGAAAATGAGTGATTTAGGGGTTGCCTGGTTAAGAGAGTGAAAGAAGTGATTTGAGACTTGCCCCTAGCTAACGGACGTTTGACAGTAGAGTAAGGGCATGTTCTCATTAGATTATTTTCAGTTTAGTTTAGTTTAGTTCAGTTCAGCTCTAATAAGTTTAGTTCAGTTCAGCTCTAATAAATTTAGTTTAGTTCAGTTCAACACCTAATTTCCTTCTCTCATAAAATATTCAGTTCAGCTCTAATAAGTTTAGTTCAGTTAAGTCCAGCTCATTAGAGTCAATGAGAATAGGCCCTAATGATTTGACAATAGCCAAATAATTTTATTGCTTTTACCAAAATGTCCCATATTAAATAAATGCAAAACCAAAATTGTGCGTACGATTGACAAAATATGTTGATTATGAAGATCAACATGTATTTAGCCTTTTACAAGTAAATAGATGTCTATATTATTCACTTTACTACTCATGAAATCTGTATTTAAGAATTAATGATCACTCGAACACTCAATATTATGTTTGTAAAATAAATTACATCATCGTTTATTAGTACTTTTAACATCCATAAGCTACAACGTACAATACAACAATCATACTTCCCCAGTTTGTTTTTAATTGCTACACTTTCCTAGCTATTTTGGAAATTGTTAATTAGTTGCAACACTCTTTATTTTTTACATTTCTTCCTCTCTTTCTCCCTCCTACCCACATGGGTCCCACTTTTTTTTCACTCTATATCTCACCTCTTAAAAAATTGTCTAGGAGATCAAGAAAAGAAAAGTGTAGCATGCAACTAAAAAAACACAGGACGTTTTTTTTTTTTTTTGAAAATCATATTAATTATATCCTTAAGGCCCTATTTTTCTTCACATTATTTTTATTGAAACTAAAATAATATTACGGAAGTTATATATATATTTTTTTCTAAACTTAAATCATTTTTACTTAGGCGAGAAATAAGTTTATTATGACACATATGATACTAAATAAGGGCCTGTTCTGATTGGCTTAACTGAGCTGAACTGAACTTATTGGAGCTGGATGTAGGACTTTAGATACTATAATCGGAATTGCATAAATCATATTCATAAGCATCTAAACACCAAGATCAATGCATAACACATAAAGAAAATTAATAATACCTTTGAAGCGTGAATCCACTAGCAATCGAGCAAGAACAAACGGGATACAAAGAACCCCAAACGTGATTCCTCTACTTGGTCCACGAGCACGGATTAAACCTCCACTAATGCTAGTTAGTTGCAATTGAACCCTTCAATTGACCTTCTACGGAGAAGAGAAAACAACGAACTAACCACGAACCACCACACGCGCCACCAAAGGTGGCCGGCCGTATGAATGAGGGAGGAGAGAGAGAGCGCCATGAGTGAGAGAGAATTAGGGTTTTGGGACTTGGTTGCTTGAGTTACAATTAACTAACTTGTCAATTGTTGATTCATCTAAGTCATGGATCTTATTTATAGATCACATCTCTAAATAAGAGTCCATGTTAAGCCCAAACTCCCAATCTCAATCAAACTACTCTATCCCAACACTGTTTATGGTTTGTCATAATCTCATGAGGCCCATTAATGGACCTCTAACTTGTTTAACCCAATACTCTTGTTGTGTAACCTCATAGGATCCATTCTAAAGGGCTCTAGACTGTTTGACTAGCCCAAATATCATTTATCATATCTAGAAACAGACAATGACGACCCAAAAGAACGAACTTATTATCTCCATAATAGTGATCCATAATATATCTAGTAATTGCACTTATCGAAGACATAAATCCTTCACTGAACTGAATTGAAATGAACCGAACTAAATATTTTATAAGAGAAGGAAATTAAGATAAGAACTGAACTGAATTGAACTTAACTTATTTAGAGCCGTCAATTCGGGTAAACAGGTCGGTTTGAGTCGGGTTAGTATGAGTCGGATAATCTCGGGTCGGATCAATACGGGTTAATGTCATAACATATGCGTGTAGTGTCGGGTTCGGGTTGGGTCATGCTTGAGTTGGGTCACGTTGGGTCATACATCTTATCGGGTTTGGGTCGGGTTAGTAAAAGTTCGGGTTACATTCGGGTCGGGTGAAAAATAGGTCGGGTTAAATTCTGGCCTTTACGATTTTAAACAAGTTAGGGTCGTTCTCGGGTTCTAGTCGGGTTCGGTTCAAGTCAACTATTTACGGGTTATAATCAGGTCGGGTCATTCTCTGGTTCAAGTCGGGTTCGGTTCAAGTCAATACTTTGCGGGTTATAATCAAGTCGGGTCATTCTCGGGTTCGAGTCGGGTTCGGTTCAACTCAATAATTTGCGGAAAACATGTTTCGTCCTTGAAATTCGTCCCTAAAAACATGTTGTGAAACTAATTTCTTAAAATTCAAAGTGAAATATTGAAGGAATAGAGTTAGGATTCATTTTCCGTTCCAATACCAACATGAGATAACGACCTATACATATTGATTCAATAACAAGTCAGGTTGAATTTGGGTCGGGTCAATAACAAGTCGGGTTGATTCGGGTCGGATTTGTAACAGGTCGGGTTGAAATTCGAGTCGGGTTTGTAGCAGGTCGGGTTAAATTCGGGTCGGGTAAGGAACAGGTCGGGTTGAAATTCGGATCGGGTTCGGAACAAGTCAGGTTGAATTTGGGTATTGACGGGTTAAAACGGGTTTGGGTCAATTTCGGTTCAGGTCGGGTTCGGTTCAGGTCAATAATTTACGGGTTACATTCGGGTCGGGTCACCTTTAGGTCGGTTAATGTTCGGGTTCGGGTCTCAAATACTCGGGTCAACTCGGGTCTAGGGTTAGTTTCAGGTCGGGTTAGGTCGGGTTCGGGTCACCATTTTTTTCATGTTCAAAGGGTTCGGTTAATAGGTTGGATTAGGGTCGGTATTTTGGGTCGGGTCAGCTTTTGATAGCTCTAAACGTATTGGAGCTGAACTGAAAATAAGTTGAAGAGAACAGACCCTAAGCGAATTTTTGGATAATTTTTTTTTAAAGATAATATCATTGTATAAAGTTTATCATTGTTATACTTCTAATATTTTATATATAAAAAATTAATCATTACTTATAAAAATAATACGAAGTATATAACATTATTTCATTCTTAATCAATGATTAAAGGAATAGTCTACGTTGTATTTATTTGGACAAAGTCTGCTCATTCTTTCGTCTCCCTCTATTGAAATCTCAAACACTACGCATTGACGTGTTATCAAGCTTTGCCCAACGAAAGGTATGCCATTTAGATCATCAATTAACCTTTTCTTTTTTTTTCTTTTTTTTTTTTTTTTTTTTTTTTTTTTTTTTTTGGGTATACACTTTCTATGTCATATTCTTAATTGTACGAATTATGTTTATTATTTATTATAGAGTCAATTATTTCATTTTGAATAACAAGATTATCGATATATGGCTGGTTTTGCTTGTTTTATTATCTAATTCTTGTATTATCGAGTACGAAGTATTATACAAATTAAAGCAAGGTTAAACCTATAAAATCTACTCCTTACGTCTTAGTTGTTTTAATTGACTTTTTTTGTAAGCTAATTGGTACTGTAATGTTTCGAAGTATATATTATCACTTAACCTTGTCGTAGATCTACTCAGATTAGAAAAATTATAGGTAGTTTAAAAAAAAAATGCTTAAATTTTGTCAAAACAACTTGAGTGATTTGTTTTTGTGATGCCATGCAAGTGGCATATATAGATGCATGACCGCATAATGCAAGGTACACACAATTTTCCTTCAAAAAAAAAACAAGGTACACACAATTTTTTAATTTTATTAAAAACAAGAAAAAATAATATTGGAAAATCCTCCTCACGAATCAATTGCGCGCATAGCATAGAATTCATAAGGTAAATCTCATTTTTGTTTGCGTGAGACCTACAAGTTGTTGAATTCAATAGACTAATTGTGTCAGGTGCTTTCTATTGATTTCGAGCTATTAAGAAATTGTATAATTAATTATTGAAGTAGTAGGATCAAATATTCAAATTAAGTCAAGTTTTATTGTCAAGTGATGTTCAAGTTTCTTTAAACATATATTGTGCAGTTGTGCACTTAAATTGTTATAACAAAAACGGCCATGTAAATTTTTTCCAACTTAAAGGCTTAAAGTCTACTTTGTTGAATGCGTGCCGGGTGAGCGATGAGATTATGAGGCCGGGTGCATTCTAGTCACCCTAACGAAAAAAAGAAAAAAGAAAAAAAAGTAAAAACCTGTTAAGAAAAGTTTTTACATAAGTTCAAAGCAATTTTAATAAAGTTCCTAAATTTCCAATATGGTTCAATAAGATTAAAAACAAATTATAATAATGTCTAGTAAGTTTCTCTAATAAGGTCTAATATAATTTTACATAAGTAAAAAAATATGTATTAGGAATCAGCTCATCTCATGCGCAAGTAGCCACACTGTGTGACCTCTTGTAAAAGAACAAAGTAACCCTTATAACACTAACCAAGTAACCCTTGTAATACTAACCAAATAGCCCATATAACACTGACCGAATAACTCTAAAAAAATTGACGAAGTAACCCCTTCACTTCCAACGTAACACCATCACCAGTCCACCACCACCCAGCTAACAACATGTGCTCCCACCCCTCTACCGCCCCACCGTAGAAAACTAGCCCTTTCAATTCCCGATCGACAAAAGCCACATTTTCCAACTCCTCTGCCAAAAATGAACCCCCTATTCCCCTATCACTAAAAACAACCCATCCACCACCAAAAACAGTCCCTCTATCATCAGTTTCACCACTAAAAGCTATCCACTCCGTCTTCCCATCATCGAAAACAACCATTGATGGTGGTCTCAATTGTGTTGGGGTGATGGTCAAAGGTTGGTGTTTAGGGTCAAATGTTGTATGGTGTTGATAGAATGATAGTCAAAAGCAAATAAATGTTAAAAAAAATTAAAAAAATACTACCTATTCATCAGGTCACTAGTCACATGAGACCACAAAAAGTGAAATCCACCAAAAATTTAGACATTAAGAAGTCTGATAGTTGAATTAAGATTAATAAATCCAAATTATCCTTTCAATTTAGAAATGTCATAGGAATACTCTATCCACTAATCCACAATACTTCAGCACTTTCTTATCACATTGATGTATTGTGAGATATTTAATATAATGGTTTTAAAAAATAGTAATGAATTTTAAAAAGTCAAATTTTATTCAAAGTACAATAAGATGAGATAAGAGTTGATATTTTATAATATGAAATGAGACATGTAATACGATCCTAATGTCAAAAAAAGCTTGTAAATAATGTCTTATAGAAAAAATGTATTAAAAAAATAAAATATTTGAAAACTCGAATATCATTCAAGTTAAAGTAAAATGCATCCTGAAATATCGTCCTTTGAAGGTAGAGGGGGGAGGCGGAGGGAAGGATAATGAACCCAGCCCCAAGTCGATCAATTGCCTATTGCCCTATTTGGCATTCATGAAACTCAATTATCCCTCACTTGAGTCACTTCCCATTAGCTACTTTCTATACTATCCTAGCAACCGTATAGAAAATTAAAGAAAATAAAATAACCCTATAAGATCCTAATAATTTAATTTATTTTTTATTTTTTATTTTTTTTAACAAATCAGAGTCGTAGTCCCTGAAGCTGGCATCTTCATTTATGTGTCCTCCATGTTGTAACAATAATTAATAAAGGTAAGGTCAACAACAATATTCGATCGTGCTTCTAAGTTCTAACAATTTCTTTTTATATATATATATATTTTTAAAATTTTATGTTTTAATTTGTTTGTTTATTTATTAATTTATTTTTAACTTCTTTCCTCAATTATAATCATGATGATTTCGCAAGTAAGATGGAATTCCAACGGCCGAGCTTCATTGCTTATCACCCTTATAAGTGGTGTTATGCGTTACTGTTAGAGATATGATATCATCGGGAAATTCCCTGTTTCTCATGGTGAGAAACGAAATTTGTTTCTCATGGGGGCATTTTCGTGAATAAATCAACAACTTTTTCATTATTGTGGGCTCCACACTTGAATAAAATTGTTGGTTTATTTACGAAAATGTCATGTGAGAAACAAAATTTGTTTCTCACCATGAGAAACTGGGGCATCCTCGATATCATCAATATCGGAAAATATATATCATATCTCTAACAGTTACCCAATTTAAAGTAAATGTTATTAGATAACTCGGCTTATAATTGTTCCATCCAATTTTACTCAAACTTTGTTTCATAATATTAAACATGTTGTCCAAAAAGTTTTATCTTAAAGCAGATTTATTATTCTCGTTTAATTATAATGATTTCATTACATTTTGTTTTCCTTAGGTGATTTTCAAACTTCATGGATAATAGCAACTGTTTGGGTCCAATTTAGTCCAATTGGGCCTATTCATTAAATGATCCAATTAAAAGCCCAAGGTCAAGGTTCATCTCTCCAATTGAGCTAAAGTCAAGATCAGTCCACAAGACAAGTCAATTGGGCCAAGGCCCACATTCTCCATATATGCAAAGGTATAAAAGCCATCAATATCACATTTTGTACATTCATTCACAAAAGCCTCAAGCAATTAATTCTCTTGCATAGCTCTCTCCCTCTACACATTGTACTGACTTTAGCATCGGAGGGGCCTTCCTCGGCAACACCCCCGAGGCTAGTTTACGTGTGTTTGCTGTGCAGGAAACCTTCGACCCAACATTACTTGGACCGAACCCAGTCTTCACCACTTCATTGGACCTTCGGCAAGGTCCCATTGTTTTCACTCGAAACAATTTGGTGCCGTCTGTGGGGAAGACTTTCAAAAATCTTTAATCCAATCAAAATCATCTTGCAATCATCTTAGTAACAATGGCTAAGAACCGCAAGAGCCAAAGCCTCCGTCAAGGAGCAGGCGAAAGGCCTAAAACTCCTACACCATCACCCTCACCGGACCGGAACTCTTCCAAGGGTGCCAGTTCGGGGGGAGGATCGTACAGGGAGGATTCCCTTTCTCCCGTAATTCACAACTCTCATCATAGACCGAGTCCCTCTCGGTCTAACAGAAGTCAGTCCGATCGTAGGACTCATTCAGTGCCCCATAGCCAACCTTCGACCGTCCGCTCTCATTCTCACACTCAGCCGAGGACCCCTTTGACGGGGCCCAGCTCGGAAGAGGTGGCGAGAGCGTTGGCAGTGCTCATGGAGGCAATGAGGGCACAAAATATGCCTCCACCTCGTGACCGAACTCCTCCGCATACTAGGCATCAGCGGAGGAAGCTAGACCACGATGGGGAGAAACCTCCCTCCTTCCGGGAGCTGGAAAAGTGGGAAGAGGATACTTGGAGAACTGAAAGAGAGAGGAAAAAGAAACCTCAATTTTTCAAAGGATCCTCAACCTCTCGGCCAGAAACGCACAAGAGCAGCAGCTCAGCCTCTCGGCCAGAATCTGCCCACCGAGAGCAACCTGAGACTGTCCGCCGAAGCGTGCTCGACCGACTCGGCGGCATGGAGCCGAGTGTGCACAGCCGCCTCTCATTCCTTGTAGCCGAGGCCCAGACTTCCCAGCCAGGGATGAAAACCACTCCTACCTCTCTAAGAGGGCGGAGTGCGGTCCCTTCGGCCAGGAACAAAGGCAAGGTCGTTATGCTACCCACCAGTTCCCCATTCGAGCAATGGATTCTGGAAGAGCACGTGCCTACGGTTAAAATATTGTCGCACATCACATATGATGGGACTTTGGATCCGAAGGACCATATCGCCTCCTACGAGGGGCACATGCATCTCTGCCCAAGGTCCGAAGCGACCTGGTCCAAATATTTTCCCACCACTCTCAAGGGGGTCGCGTAAGCGTGGATCTCCAAGGGAGTAAAGGAAGGCTCTATAACAGGGTGGGACGACCTGTCCACCAAGTTTAAGAGCAAATTCTCCACGGCAAACCGCCGAGAGAAAACCACTGCTGAGCTCATGGGCCTGCAGCAAGGGGAGACCGAGAGTCTCCGGGACTACCTGACCCGTTTCAGCAACGAGTCATCCAGCGTCTCTCAGCTGGACCAAGGGCTAGCTATTTTTGCAATGCAGAATGGCCTTCAGCCCGGGAAGTTCCTAGACTTCATGGTCATGCACACCCCGCAGACCTTGGAGGAAGCTCTGAACGCCTCGGATAAATTCATCCGAGCCGAGGAGTGGAACAAAACAAAAGCCCAACCCCAATCTGGGAATGGGAAACAAAAACAACCGTCCGAAGGCCAAGGCCAGAAGACGAAAGGAAAGGCGAAAGCCTCGGAGCAATCTTCAGCCATTGAGCCGAAAGGAAAAATCTGCCCCATTCACAAGCAGATATGAGTCCTACACTCCACTCTCTTTTCCACGCGCCAAAATTTACAGCGTGACGAAGGAGGAGCAGAGTTACAGAAAGCCGAGACCGCTCCCAGAGTGGTATCAGCGAAAAAATAAAAATCAGTGGTGCGAGTTCCATGAATCACCGGGACATAACACCGAGGAATGTATCCAGCTGAAGGACCAGATCGAGGACATGGTCCGGAAGGGATACTTGAAAAAATACATCGCGGATCACCGCGAGAAAAAGGAGGTCGAGAAGTCAGCAAAGGATTCTCGGCAGGACCTTGACTTCCCCCGGAAGAACAGCAAAAATGCGGAGGGAAAATTCTCTCCAATAAATGTTATCTCGGGAGGAATATGTTCTCGGAGGGAACACAAGCGGCACCTTAGGGCTCTGACCCACCAGGTGAACAACGCTGATATTCAGCCTCCTCAGTCGCCGGTGCCGAACATGACGTTCACAGCCGCCGACTGCCGGGGGGTAACATTCCCTCACGAGGACCCGTTGGTGATCATCGCCACGGTGGCCAACCACGACGTCAGCAAGGTTCTTGTTGATGGCGGCAGCGGAGCAAACATTCTGTTCCGAAAGGCCTACAATCAAATTAAGCTGAAGCCCTAGCACCTTACGCCGGTACCCTACCCGGTATCCGGATTCAACGGGGCTTCAACTTATCCAGACGGGAAGGTGACACTTCCTGTAACCATCGGCTGCGACGAGGCAGCCAGGAACGTCATGACTGAATTTTTGGTCATCGATGCTCCTTCAGTGTACAACGTGATCTTGGGGAGACCTATAGTTCACGAGATCCAAGGGGTCGTCTTAACATATCATCAGCTGATGATTTACGTTTCAGACGCCGGCTTCCCCGAAAGGATCCAGGGCAGCCAAAAGGACGCCCGAAGGTGCAACTACCTCAAGCCATCCACTAGTCGCCCAGATGACGACGATGAGGATGAGGAGGAGAAAGAAAGAGAAAGAGAGCCGAGCACAAAAAAGCCGAAAGGTCTAAGTGCTTCGGCCCAAGGTTCTGTGCCCAAAGAAAAAGGGCCAGAAAAGGAAAAGGCTAGCTCTTTATCTGAGCCGAAAGACTCAGAGAGCCAGCCGAAGAAGAAAAAGTCTGGGACGCCTGCTGACATAGACAGCAGGCCAGATTGTGAGGAGTCCAGCCCATCAGCAATGGACATGGACCAGCAGACTGAAACGGTTGAGTTGACCGAAGGAGACGCTGAGAAATGTGTAACAATAGGGATGGACCTTGATCCGAACACCCGTTGTGAACTTATTCAACTCCTTCGGGACAACAGAGATGTGTTTACTTTCTCGGCAGCTGATATGCCTGGGATAAGTCCAGACCTCATCTCCCATAAGCTTAACGTCGATCCAACGTGTCGGCCAGTTAAGCAAAAGAAGCGGAATTACTCCGCAAATAAGAACCGGGACATCGCAGCCGAGGTCAAAAAGTTGTTGGATGCAGGCTTCGTCGAGCCTTGTCAATATCCAGATTGGCTGGCAAATGTGGTGATGGTTCAGAAGGCCAATGGTACCTGGAGAATGTGTGTTGACTTCACGGACCTAAATAAGGCTTGTCCGAAGGATTTCTATCCCTTGCCGAGGATCGATCAGCTAGTTGACTCGATAAGTGGCCATGCCTTGCTTAGTTTCATGGACGCATTCTCGGGGTATCATCAAATCTTCATGCACCCCGAGGATCGAGCAAAGACGGCATTCGTCACGAACGCCGGGGTGTATAATTATAAAATGATGCCCTTCGGATTGAAAAATGCGGGGGCAACCTATCAAAGGCTGGTGGATCAAGTTTTTGCCGATCAAAAAGGCCGAAACATGGAAGTCTATGTTGACGATTCAATCGTTAAAAGCAAAAAATCTGAAGACCATGTTAAGGACCTGGCTGAAACCTTCGCCACCTTAAGAAAGCACCAAATGAAGCTGAATCCAAAGAAGTGTGTCTTCGGCGTGAAGTCAGGGAAATTCCTTGGGTTCATGGTCAGCAAGAGGGGGATTGATGCCAATCCCTCCAAAGTCAAAGCGGCGCTCGATCTTCCCGAGCCGAAAACAAAGCGGGATGTTCAGCGGCTCACCGGAAGAATGGCAGCCCTCTCGAGGTTCATTTCCAGAGCTTCGGATAAGGGGTTACCTTTCTTCAAAGCCCTGAAACTCCCAAAAACAAAAGAGCTCGTTTGGGAAGAAGAGCAAAAAGAAGCCTTCAAGCAGCTTCGGGAGCATCTGGCTCAACTCCCAACACTGGCTAGCCCAGCAGAGGGAGAAACTTTGTATCTGTACGTGGCTGTTAGCCCAGCCACCATCAGTGCAGTGCTGTTGAAGGAAGATAATAAAATTCAGCAACCGATCTACTTCGTCAGTCACACTCTGACGGATGCCGAGACTCGTTACCCTCTACTTGAGAAAGTCGCCTTTGCAGTAGTGGTAGCTGCTCGGAAGCTGAGACCCTATTTTGATTGCCATTAAATAGTGGTCTTAACTGATCAGCCGCTGGAAAAAGTTCTCGGCAAAGTTGAAAAATCTGGTAGGCTGGCCAAGTGGGCTTTCGAGCTTACCGAATTCAGCATCAGCTACCAGCCGAGGGCAACCATCAAGGCTCAGGCTTTAGCGGACTTCTTGGCCGAATGCTCGTACCAAGAGACGCTAGATGATGAAAAGAAGATCTGGACCGTGTTTACGGATGGATCCTCCACCGTAAATGGTTCGGGGGCAGGGGTAGTGATAACCTCTCCCGAAGGCAAATCCTTTGAGTATGCACTAAAATTTTCTTTCAAGGCTTCGAACAACGAAGCTGAATATGAGGCAGCAATCGCTGGACTAGAATAGTGCATCTCTCTGGAAGCCGAGCATGTCTGCCTGAAAACAGACTCTCAGCTAGTTGCATATCAGATCGGTGGCAGCTACGAGGCCAAAGAGCCCTCTATGATAGCCTATCTGCCAAGGTCAAAACAGTTATCGCAAAGCTGAGAACTTTTGAAGTTCAGCTGATCCCAAGGGGTCAGAATGCTCAAGCCGACGCACTCTCCAAACTTGCCAGTTCAACTCTCACTGAGCTGAACAGATCTATATATGTGGAAGTGCGCCGAGAAAGAAGTGTTGACGAAGCACCTGAAGTGTGCTGCGCTGACCCAGAACCCAGCTGGATGGACCCCATCCTAGCTTTCAAGCTTCGGGGAGAAATTCCCGAAGATAGAATTTTGGCCTCCAAACTGAAAAGAACCAGCTTAAGGTTCATCGTCTTCAAAGGGGAGCTTCTGAAAAAATCCTTCTCAGCCCCATTGCTGAAATGCGTGGGACTAAAAGATGCAGATTACATCCTTCGGGAGATTCACCTCAGCATCTGTGGGAACCACATCGGGGGAAGAACCTTGTCCCACAAAGCATTAAGGGCGGGGTACTACTGGCCTTTGATGAGTGACATTTATGTCACTCTTAGGGAGTAGTTTTAGAGTCATTTTCGTGTTTATTTTATCTTATTTTCTTTTCTTTCTCTTGTTTTCTCTTTAATAAAGCTTCTTGTTTATTTTGGTAATTTTGTCGTGTTTTAGTTCTTTTCGTAGTTTTTATTAGAATTAGTCTATTTTCGTATTTTATTTGCTTTTGATTTGTTATATTTCGTTCTTTATTTCGATGAGTGGCATTTATGCCACTCTTTTATCCTTTTTCTCTAAGGATTCTCCCCTCGTTTGCACTTGTTTGACCCTCTTTCTAAGCATTTTTACTTAGCTTTGCTTTCTCTTTTCTTTCTCCTTTATCCTCCCTTTTCTTAGTCTTCCCGCTTTGTTCTTATTGTGCTTTTCATGCTTATGCTTTGTAGGAACCATCGAGATTTTCAAGAGGAGGAAGCTAAGCTCAAAGGAAGCTAAAGGAAGCATGATTCAGAAGAGGTTCGGCCGAACCTCCTGATGGTGTGGCCGAACCAAGGTGTGGCCGAACCTGCTCAGTGGTTCGGCCGAACTTCGAGGCAGGGGCAAGATGAAAATTGGCATTTTTGTAGGAGTGGCCGAACCACAGAAGTTCGACCAGACCAGGATCAGGGAGGTTCGACCAAACCTACCCATGGTTCGGCCGAACCTACCCTGTAGTCCGGCCGAACCTACCCTGTAGTCCGGCCGAACCTTCCCATTTGTTCGGTCGGACCTCTCCTTTTCTCAGCTGACTCTATACGGACTATATAAGTCCCTTTTTTTAGAACGTTTTGGGGGGGGGGGGGGATGGAATAACTATCTATTCTACTCTCTAATTAGTTTTAGGAGAGCTTCTCTCTAATTAGTTTTAGGTTAGGTTAGGATTAGTCTTCTTTGGTAGAGAGAGAAAGTGAGGTTTTCTTCATTAATGAACTTGGATTTTGAAGAAGGAGCTTGTTCAATCCTTTGTAGACCTTCATCTTCAATTAATGAGCAATTTCTTACTCTCTCTCCTCTATTTTTATTTGTTTATTTTGATTATTATTTTAGTTGTTGGTATTGCTTGTTGATCATGTTGATTCTTGATTATTTGTTGATTAATCTTGTTATTATCATGATTAGTGAGTAATTTCCCCATTAAGGGGATGGTTGTGGTGTAGTTGGACCTTGAGCATGTTCTAGGGCTTAGAATTGATTTATTTGTGATTAAAGTCTTTATATGCTTGATATTCTTTAATCTTCTTGCAAGTGCACATTGTTGGTTAATTAAAGGTGAATCTTTGCTAACAAGAAACGGAAGTTGACTTAGTTAAGGTTCATTACTATTGATTGTTATTTAATAGTACCTCCTAGTATATGGTTCTAATGTGGAAGCATAGAGGCTATGTTAGGAGAAGCCAATTGACCCCGGAAGGCGGCTAGATTGGATTCTTAATTTCAATATTCGAGCATGTTTAGTTCATAATTAATTCAGTTTCTATGCCTTTGTTTATGTTCAAGTGAATGCTATACCTAAACCATTTCCCTTAATGTTTTATTTCTTGTTTTAGCATTTTTAGACTTTAGTTCATTTATCCCCTATTCCGGACTAGCTTAATTGTTGATAACATTTGGTGGTGTTTACCGTTCTCTGTGGTTCGACCCCTATGCTTGCCTTATACTCGTATTAGGTTTGTTTAGGTTGTATAAATTGTATTTGATCTAGGGATAGACAATTGACGACGCGTTTATTCCCCTGTCAGCCTACCATGATCTTAGACGCTAAGGAACTGGCTAGAAAATGTGAAAAATGTCAAAAATTTGCACCAGTCATCCATCAACCAGCCCAAGAGCTTCAGGCTGTGCTGAACCCGCTTCCATTCGCCCAGTGCGGACTGGATATTTTGGGACCCTTTCCAGATGCACCTTACCAAAAAAGATTGTTAATAGTCGGCATCGACTATTTCAGCAAATGGATTAACGCTGAAGCAGCTTCGAATATCACAGAACAAACTGTCAGGAAATTTATCTGGCAGAACATTATCACCCGCTTCGGTATTCCGAAGGTCCTTGTCTTCGATCATGGGAGGCAATTCGATAACCTGCCGCTGAAGCGGTACACAGATCAATTCGGCATCAAGTTGGCATATTCAGCAGTGTGTCATCCACAAAGTAATGGCCAAGCTGAAGCTGCAAATAAACAAATCCTTAATGCTTTGAAGAAAAGGGTTGAAGATCAAAAGTCTAAGTGGATAGAGGAACTTCCAGGAACCCTCTGGTCACTTCGGACGACTGAAAAGGAGGCAACGGGCTATTTACCTTTTGAGCTGGTGTATGGTGCCGAAGCCGTTCTTCCAGTAGAAATCGGCTCTGAAAGCTTACGAGTGCACCACTTCTCGGCTGAGAATGAGCAACTTATGAGGGAATCTCTCGATTTCCTCGATGAAGTAAGAGACTCAGCCCGAGACAGAATGGCTGCTTATAAGTAGAGAATCAGCAAATTTTACAACCGAAGGGTCCATGCAAGGCCTCTCAAAATTGGAGACCTTGTCCTTCGGAATGCTGCTGCAGTTCAGAAAGGCCGAATCCATGGGAAACTCTCAGCTGCATGGGAGGGACCCTATGAAATCTATGATGAGCTTTAGCCAGGGACATATCGACTTCGCGAGTTAGATGGAACTGAGCTGAAAAACCACTAGAATGCTGATGTACTTAAGTAATATCATGTGTAAACCCTTCGGGGTAGAACAATCTTTGTAAGTACATTTTGAATTATTAATGAAAGGCCTCAGAGCCACCATTCTTATAAATACTTACAACTTTTTATCCTTCCAAGTTTTCTTTGTTCTATCCACTCTTAAGGATCTTTATTCAGCATCGTCTGAAACTTTCGCCTTCGGGTAACTGGGTTTCAGATTGCTGAAAAACTCGTCTTTTTAAAGAACTCTGGTCTTTCAGCTGAAGTCAAGCTTCAGTAAGACTTGTTCTCCAAAGACATGAGTCCATGGACAAGTCTGGGATATTGCTTTAATTGAGCCTTGTATCCCTGAAAGCCATTATCTGAAACATTGCCTTCAGTTGGCCTTGTGTTTTAGATATCCATTTTTAAAGATAGACAGAAATCAAGGATAACAACAACTATTAAAAATCTTTTATCCAACTCAGTCTAAAATTCAAAAAGACAAAACCCAACTCAGCAATCCAAAGACTTGAGTCTTCAGATTTCTAGGGGGGGGGGGGGAAGGAGGCACTATTAGTGCAGGTCATCTTCAAGCTGAAAGCTTTGTACTTAGCAAAATCTTTGCAAAATTTCTCAAGTTCAGAAACAGTAAAGCATTCAGAATAAGACAAAGCAATTGAAGAAAAAACATCAGATTAATGAGAGTAATGCTCAGAAAGTGAGCTACAAGTTCAAATGTTTAAAGAGCATATTAAAGCATCGGCAGCCGCCCACAAGTGGAAAATTACAGCTGCCGAGGTACATATATAAAACAAGAAAAGCATTTTGTACGACAAGGCAAGCTGAAGCAAAAAACAAGGCAAAAAATTCAGAAAGCGACAAGTCTAAAGTTGAGCGCACGATGAACCGCAAGATTCTGAAGACGACTGCCCGAGTTCCTATGCTTCAGCCCGAGGATCAGACTGATCAGCATTACTGGTCCCCATGGTGGCCTCAGTCCCAGCAGCAGAAGAGGCAGGCTTTGCACTCTGCTGAGCCTCCCTTTCCCTCTGTTCAGCCTCCAACTCCTTCCTCTCAGCTTCTTCTTCGGCTTCCTCAGCCTCGAGGATTTCAGCTTCGATTGGAGTTGCATACTTCATGTGAGGGTCTTCGGGATCCTGGATCCATTCAGCACATTTGGACCAGTCGAGCTTCGGCTCAGCATGTAGGCAGACTCTTCGGCACACTCTGAACCCGTTTCTAAAACCCATTTCATACTCTTCTTGGGTGTAGATACGGACCTTGAGTAGAGCCTCAGCATCAGCCAACTTCTTCTTTGTCTCCTCCAAGTCTTCCTTGGATTTCTTCAGCTCATCAACGAGCTTGGAGGAGGACTCTTTCTGCTCGTTCAGCTCCTGCTGAACTTCGGAAGCCTAAGTCTGAGTCTGGGTCAGCTCGTCTTCTTTGGCCTTCAGCTGATCCTCAGCCTCTTAGAGCTTAGCTTTCTGAGCTTCAGCAGCAGTAACAACCTCTGAGAGTTGGACATTCCGAGCTTGGAGCACCTCTTCAGCAGCCATTCTGCTGGCTTCAAGAGCTTCCAACTTTTGCTGCACTTCGGCTTGTGCAGCAGCTCCCTCTTGGATTCGGCTCCCGATGGCAGCCTTGAATTTGGAGATGTCCACTCCCATGTGCTCCTAAAGGAACTTCTCCCCTTCTATCAGTGGGGGAAAAACTTCCTTCTCCATAGCAGAGCAGAAGGTCTGAATGACTTCAGCAACTTTCTTTTCGTACTCTTCGCCCTTCTGCTGCTTCTCTTCAGCCGCTGCTTGCTTCAGCTTAGCAAGCTTTAGCTCCTCCTCAGCTACTTTCTTGTCATACTCAGCAGCTTCCACCTTATCTTGTAGGGTATCTATCAGCTCTATAGTGAGAGTTTGATTGTGCACGAACTGGAAACAGGAGCACAAGTCAAAAAAAAAAAGAGAGCTGAACTGAAGAGCTGAATCGAAAAAGAGATAAAGGCAAGGAAGGAGATTCACCTGCATCATCAGCAGTTGGTTAGACCTGGCTGGGTCTGGGACTGATCTGCTGGATTCGCCCATCCCAGCAGTGGCCTTCAGCGACCAGATCCTCGCCCTATCTACTTCGGACATGCCAGCAAAATCGCCGAAGTAGGCTGCAGCACCTTCTTGGTTCTGGCCCCATATGAGATCCCAGATGTGATTTGGGATTGGCATTCTGGGGCCGAGAAACCCATTTCTCCAGACTGCAGCGTCTGGAAAGAAGGAAAGGACGACGATGGAGCTTCCTGAGTCTTAGATGGCTCAGCGTCCTCCTTCTTCTCAGCAGAGTCAATTATTATGACCTCCGCTTCTTCTTCAGGTGTGAGGACGAAAGCCTCAACCTCTCTTGCAATATCAGCTGTGAAACCCTCAGCATCGGGCATCACAGCATCCTCAGCTCTGTGCTCATCAGCACTTTCTTGGACCTCCTCCTGAACCCCTCCCTTAGGATCGGGAGTTTTCTGATCCACCTCCATCTCGGGAGGTGCGCGGAGGGGTCTTCGGTGGTGATTGAGGTAGTGGCTGAGGAACCCTCGGCGATCCACCGCCTTCCTCAGGTTCTCTTATCTCGATGCCAATGGTCATCGGCCTCCGCTGAAAGTTATGTGGGCCGATGATGGCCATCCTTCGTCTCCTTTTGTGAAGAGGCTGCTCGTCCATGTCTGACTCTTCAGACTCTTCCTGCACTTGATCTTCGGGACGAGCAGGGTCTTTCCCTTCTCTCTGTCTTTTAATCTCTTCAGACTGCAAAAGACAGGGGGCATGAAGAATGTGAGTGAAAAAAAAAAACAAACAACACAAAGCTGAAAAGCTAAGTCCAAAAAGCTCACCGAGGTCTTCAGCAAAGCCTCGTCTTCTTCAGTTGCCCTAGCTGCAGCTTCTTCCTCAGTAGCCCTGGAGGATCCTTCCCCTCTTTCACAAGCTTCAATAGCCCGTGCAACCTCTTCGGCTGTGCGGGCAGCTTCAGCCTCTTCGTCCAACAGCTGGAACCAGGGATCTCTCTTCTTCCACCAAGGCTTCTGCCTCTGATACAGAGCAACGAACTCAATTTGGAAGTGGGAATGATCCAGATGAACCTCCTTGTGCTTCGGATCGGTGATAGAAGGGGCCCGATCAATTATTACTCTTTCTCGGTTGACGCCGAGACGATTGTAATCAATCCCGACGTTGGTCTCGTCTCGCTCTGAATATAAAGAAAAAGGGACGAAGATTAGTTTAGCAAAATAGAAGATGATGGATAGACTCAGCAGAAAAGTGCAAAGCAAAAAACAGAGAAAAAGAAACAAATAAAAAAGGCCTCGGCCCCAGTCGAAGAATCTTACCATCCCTAAACTTTCGGCTGAGGCCGACAGCTGCTAACATTTTCTCCTGGAAAACGTAGTGCGTATCCGGGATCCAGGTCTCCGGGGTATGCTTCATTCGGCCGCCAACCCCAGGGTTTAGCCGTTTGCCGAAGATATTTTGTTGATGAAGGTTTAGATCTGGGCCGCTATCTTCAGGAGGGCCTAAGCTTCCCATTTCGGGATCAGGTTTAGCAAGATACCTGGGAGCGCTGAAGACACAAGGGTGGTCGGGATCCGTGGGCGCTCTGACCGAAATCCATTGACCCCTCCAGTCCTTGTCCGAGGAGTCGTTCGGCCACATTGTTAGGTACTGGGGCCGAGATTCAATCCGGTACCACCCAGGACCATGATCCCCGTGCCCACTTTGAATTTTTGGCACTAGCCGATGGAGCTTTCTGAAGCAGTGCAGATTCGGCACATATCTGAAGAACTTACAGACCCATAAGTATGTCATCACCCTTCGGATGCTAACGGGAGATAGCTGACATAGGGAAATGTTATAGTGGATCAGCAAGTCTCGGACGAATACGTCCAAAGGGAACCTCAGCCCATACTGAAGTTGTCTTGTGTACACCCCCACATATCCCGGGGGTGGACGATGGATCCTATCGGATGCCGCAGGCATTCGGCACCAATACCCATCAGCTTCAAGGATGCCGTAATGCAATTCAATCTGCTCGGCAAACCGATACTGTTCAGCATTCTCTACCCACCACGAGTAGGGGCAGTTCTTTATCATGGCTGAAGCTACTTCAGCATCCTCCCACTCTGAAAATCCAGGGAGGATATCCCAAAGGATGGCGGGAACTTCATCGTTCCGCCCAGAAACGCTCGGCCCCCTCCGTTCCCTGAGGAGGAGCCGAAGAAATTGGAGTCGCCCTAATCCCTTCAGCAGGGTCAGACTCCACTCTCTGTCCATTCCATGTCCCAGTCCTGTTCCTAGGATCGGGAATCGGCCTTGCTCTTCTTGGAGCACGGGCCCTACCTCTAACTCCTCTCACCATGGTTGAGTTTTGAAGAAAAAGTCGAAAAAAGGGGAAAAGAGTTCGAATTCGAAGAAAAATAATCTAAAATCAAAGGAAATTACGTTAATCTGAAGCGGAAGTTGCCGATTTACGAATTGGTAGTGACGAGTCTCAGTTTCTAAGCTTAATGCTCGGGGAATTTGCGAAGTTTTGAAGCGGGTTCTTGGGTTCTCTCGAAAATTCTGGGTTGTGTCTGTGAAGAAATGAGGAGAGACGGTGCGCTTCTTTGATTATATTTCCAGAAATGGGAATTTTGGGAGTCCGTGCTTTAATTTCTTTTAAATACCCCAGTAAGTAACCGTTAAACACACGATCTCGTGGTTAAACCGCCCATTATCCGTCCAACTTCCATAATTATTCGCCCAACCGCCGTTATTTCATTAATTGTGGTTTAAATTCAAAATTTTTGGATTAATTAAATCATTTACTTCCCTCCTTTTTCTGATTAATCAAACCCGACCTGTCATCCTTCCAAGTCGGGTCTGGGGGGCAAGTTGTTTGGGTCCAATTTAGTCCAATTGGGCCTAGTCATTAAATGATCCAATTAAAAGCCCAAGGTCAAGGTTCATCTCTCCAATTGTGCTAAAGTCAAGATCAGTCCACAAGACAAGTCAATTGGGCCAAGGCCCACATTCTCCATATATGCAAAGGTATAAAAGCCATCAATATCACATTTTGTACATTCATTTACAAAAGCCTCAAGCAATTAATTCTCTTGCATAGCTCTCTCCCTCTACACATTGTACTGACTTTAGCATCGGAGGGGCCTTCCTCGGCAACACCCCCGAGGCTAGTTTACGTGTGTTTGCTGTGCAGGAAACCTTCGGCCCAACATTACTTGGACCGAACCCAGTCTTCACCACTTCATTGGACCTTCGGCAAGGTCCCATTGTTTTCACCCGAAACAACAACTTTTACGACAATCATATCAGTTTCAACAACAATGAGATGAGTTGCAATAGAGACCTAGTGACTCTATTAGATGGTACAAACCTACCCAATACAAACGTGGTTGAAGTTCCTAACATCGAATTAGACGATATTTTACAAGATTTGTTGAAAGAAATTGATACGAGTACATGTAGTTTGAGCGAGAAAAGTAGTACTGATAACGACGATTCTGCTCCAATCAACACACACAAAAGCAAGAAAAGGAAGAGGAGAGGTCGAGAAGATAACAAAGAAGCTGTTCGAAGATACCGTGAAAAAGTTAAGGCGAAAGAAGCCTTACTAGAGGAAGAGATTCAAATGTTACAAGAATCTAATCAAGAGTTACTTAAGAGACTAGAAGGCGAAGGTGCATTGCAAGCTGAGATTTCGCGGCTTAAGTGTTTGCTCGTCGATATAAGAGGGAGGATCGAAGGGGAGATTAGCTCTTTTCGGTATGGTGGACAACCCTACACAAGTTGTTATGGTTATGATCATAGGTTGACATACGACGGGTGTTATGGCATTGGTGGAAGTAATGAGAATTCAAATTAATTCGATGATATATATGGTCATGATCCTAATGGAAGTGAATTGAATTGAAGAAGCTTAATTCAAATTCGAGTTTAGCATTTGAACCAAAACACATTTCAAGCTCTTGAGGTGAATTGAATGTACTAACTTTGAATAATTGAATTGGAAATGCAAGGACCAAAAGTTATTAGTCATGTAATTTTGTTGTTAGTAATCCTACTTGGATTATTATAAAAACTAGCAAAACAATATTGTTATTGTATTTTTAAAAAAAAAAATTTATGTTGTATTTTAATTTATTGTTCAAATTTTAAATTTTGACTATACACTACCACAAAATAGGGAATAAGTAACGCATAATAGAGAGCTGTCAAGTTAGATAGGCGATCTCTAGCATTCTAGAGAACGCCTATGTAAGATAAGTGCTTTGTATATTGAACCTATAGAGCGCCTCTCCTAATTAAGCGTTCCATACGTTTTATATAAAAAATATGATTATAGAAATAGATCGCCGTTCTAAGTTAGGCGATCTATATGATTTTTAGATAATTAAAAAAAAAGTAAAAAAAATAGAAATCTTACCCTAAATAAACACACCGCCCCCTCCTCTCCTTTCTCTCTCCTCTTTCTGTCCTCTCAACTCCATTCCTCTTTCTATCTTCTCAACTCCATTCCACTTTGTTCTAAAAAAAACTCCATTCCTCTTTCTTTCTCCTCTCCTCTCAAACCCCAGGAGGCCAAATTTGTTTGTTGGTTTTAAAATCAAGACCATAGATCGAGTTGGAGAAGTCGCCGTCGTTTATCTCGATGCATTGAAATGAAGTGTTGCTGCTGTAAAGTTTTATGAAGATTAATCTCGTTTGTGTCCGAATTTTAATGTTCAAATCCGTTTTTTGTGTTTTTAGAGTGATTGATATGATTTTTTTTTTTGCCCCTTTTTTGTTGATCTATGTAGGTCATGATTTAATTCTAATTCAAACTTTTGATTTTCATTTTAAATATTCGTTTTACTTCTCATTTATTTTAGATCTGTGGGTATTTGGTTTTCATTTTTTTAAATTCTGATTTTCATCTTTTATCAATTGATTTTTTTTTTTTTTTTTTTTTTTTTTTTTTTTTTTTGACAAGGATTTTGGTGTTATAATTTGATTAATTTCTGATTTTTCATGTTTATGATCTGTGGGTTTTTGGTGCAGAATCTCTATTTTTGTGCGTTGTTAGTGGAAGCCTGGAAGGTGGTTAAGGTTGGTTGAGGCGCTGCGGTGGTTCCATGGTAGAGGTTGGTGGAGGCGCTGCGGTGGTTCTGTGGTTGAGGTGGTTTCGACTTTCGACAGCAGTTTAAGTTTGTGCACTGCTATACATGTTAGCACATTTATAATTATTTTGTAATTAATTATAGAGAAATCATAATGTAATTTAATTTTTTAAGGAATTTAGTTGTTAGGGTGTTTTAGTTATTAGCTACTTCGTATGAATTATTATTATTATTATTATTATTATTATTATTATTATTATTATTATTATTATTATTATTATTATTATTATATAAATTATATAATAATAATATTTTTTTTATTAAAAAAGTGAGGAATAGAGAGCGCCTATCTATGATAGGCGTTCTGTTTTTATGTAGCTAAAGAGCGCCTATGTGAAGATGAGCGCTGTAGACACCCATTTGTGTCTCCCCAAAACCAAACCCAGTGATGAATACCTTTCACGTCGAATCATAATCGAATGAAACGAAAGTGTGGAAAGGTCTAGTGTTGCGGAAAGTTTTATTTTCTTTTCTCTTCTCATAGTTCTTGAGGCATGGAACGTGATCATAATGCGGATGAGAATTATTTCAAGAGAAATAATTTTCGATGATGTTCCCTTGGACGTGGAATATTATCAAAACGGAGAGGGTAGTTTCAGGCGAAGCAATCTTCTAATTTGGAAGCAGTTACAAGGCGTAGCGGTTTTCAAGCGGGATGACATTCTCTAGCTTGCAGGAGGTCATCAAAACAATCGGTTACTTTCAGAGACGTGTGCTCGACGGTGCAAGATACGCGTTTCTTAACTCTTTTATCTGTTTAACTAATGCTAGTTTTGCAGGTATCGGCGTTATAAGATTGATTTAGGATCGCAGAACGTTCTGAATCATTCTCCGTCCCTATCGATACTTTGACTTTCGTTTTTCGAAACTTGCGTTTCTCCAAACTCGGTCAAAGTGGGGGCTTCTGTAGACACCCATTTGTGTCTCCCCAAAACCAAACCCAGTGATAAGTACCTTTCACGTCGAATCATAATCGAATGAAACGAAAGTGTGGAAAGGTCTAGTGTTGCGGAAAGTTTTATTTTCTTTTCTCTTCTCTCTGTTTTTGAAAACTTTATTTTAGGAAAACAGCCAATCCAATTTGGTTGGTCCATGATATGGGTCCAATAGTGGTGTAGTTGGATGGGGCTTGCAAAGACCTTTCCAACGATATATTATAAGCCCAACTCCGATGAATATTGAGGAATTTATGGCCAATTTACTAAACTGGGCTCGGTTTGAGTTTTAAGTACGGCCCAATGATCTAGGGGAGGGCCTAATATGATTTATCATTCCTAATGTAATTAGGAATGGTTTTGGTCTTCTAGAACATTCTAGAAGGTTCTCATCATTCTTAATTCAATTAGGATTCTTTAGAGTTTTAATTAGATCAAATAGCATTTTCGACTGAAATTATATTATTTTATCTTCTAGTACGTGAATTTTATCAGAATTTCGAAAACGCGTTAAAAGCCGATTTGGCGTCCAACCCCAGGCCTTGGCGCCTAGAACCAGGATTGGCGCCAGACGCCAGCCATTGGCGCCTGGCGCTAGCCACTGGTCCTGGCGCCAATGAGCCAGGGCTGGCGCCAAGGTGGTTCTGTGGTCTTCAGACTCTGTTTTGATAAATTATCTTTTTTTGGCTGATTTTCTCTATAAATATCGTATCAAAACTCCGTTTTCATTCACGGATTGTCAACACGAATACACCATCAATTCTCGTCAATTCTCTTCATTCGTCATCTTTCGTTCATCAATCATCAATAACATTGATTCTTTAGTATTCTTTTCTATTTTGCTTTTTAATACAAAATTCCGCATTCACAAGATCTAGATACACCTAGCCATATTCGAAGTTGCCTTCGCCCTAGACGTGAAAGGTTTTAATTTCTGAGGGTTTGGTCCCAAATCTCTCTTTCAATTATTTAATTTAATTGTTTGTTTATTTTCCTTGAAGTTACTAACGTGTGTATTTTGTAATTAGAAAGAGGTACGAGGCATCCAAGTAAGTACTTTAATGGTTTTATTGATTTTAATGATGTAGACATCATGTTTATATTGTTATTATGATATTCCTAGTATCATGTCTAGGGTAATTTTAATATTAAATATGATTGTTACGATGCCTTTTATTCTCTTCCTAATATTTATGATTGTTAGTATCATGTTAGGGTTAAAGATTTGATTTTTATTGTTTAGTGACATGCTAGGGTTTGTTATTAATCTTGTTAGTATCATGCCTAGGATCTTGCTATGCCTTAACATGATTATGATGATTATAATTATGATTAATATTATTGTTATTAATGATATTGATTATTTATTATGTTGCTTGATATTTATTTTATTGCTTGATCACCTTTTATGCATGTTAAAGGGAATTGGTACTTGCAATCATGCTTAATAAGATAATTAATAATCTTGTTTAGGGCTAATTTGATTATAATTCAAGTGATCGCCAATAATAGTTTATTTGTGCATTAAATTCAACCAACATAGATTAAACAGGTTTAGGGTTAATCCTATTGATTGTATGTTAGTCAGAAAGCGCACATGAATACGAGCAGAATAAAGTAGAGGCCTATTATTAGGGCAGGTTCAATCTCTTTTAGGTTGGATTTGTACCATCATCCCCGAACCCTTATTTGGTTCATGACCTTATGGAGTTGACGATCTCTTGGATCGTTAAGGGGTGTAACCTTCACCTCGTGAACGGTTTACAAGTTCCTTAAAAACTTGTTCGCGACTCTTTTGCTCTATCTTCTTCCCTTTTGGACGCCACCGTACTTCAGTGTATTATCACAGTGGGGTTCAAGCTAGTGGGATTTTAAAGGCTTGAAACTATTCCCTACAGTTTTTGGCGACTCCACTGGGGAGGATTTCTATTTTAATTCCTGAATTTGTTTCGGCAATGATTTAGAATGAGTGGATGAGACTCGAAAAGTTCTAAGTATTTCATGTGCGTAATTTTGATTAACATTGTGGCATATGCATAAAAAGGTTCTCATTGGAAAGACCATCCGTAATGAGTAAAAAACATAGGATTTTACACGTAGGAAATTTGAGAAATGTCTTTCACAACTAGGACTGAAATAACACCACGCGAAACAGGATGATTTTATTGAGCACAGAAAGCTGCTGAGGCATGTGGGAAGTAGCGTCAGGGGCCAGAGCTTGGCGCCACACTTTTAGCCGTAGCGCCAGACGCCAGTATTGGCGCCAGGCGCTACAGGTAAAAGTTGGCGCCAGTCTCTGTTTGCTGGCGCCAATTTCCCCCAATACCGAGCCAGAAATATGCGTTCTAATTTCGACCGGTTTTTCGTATTGTTTGCTCGATCCTACTTCCTGATTGAATTTTTTCTCACTTTTCTGAAACCCATATGTGTTCTACATATGGACATAACCCTCTGGGAATTCATGCTCCATCTACCCGATTGAACGCTCCTGGCAACAAAGGGTACATCCGAGATGTTGAATTCACCAAACCATGGAAGCGAGTTTTTTTCTAAAACTCGCGGTGTCCCATCCACTCGCGCCAACCCTTCACGGTTAGGCTTTCGCGCGGTGCATCCGGAAAATTAACCATGGACCCTCTATTGACTAAACCATATCCCGAACTTTAGAGAACTAGAGCCATGGTTAGGTTGCGAACTCATTGCATCATATTGTGCCTACTTGACTAATTGTGCATTATTTGTTGCGCATATATATTCTATGCTCCTCCTAACCGTTTGTTGATTTGTGTTGAGATTATAATTAATGACTTAAAGAACTTTGCCTAATTAATTAATTAATTAATTAATTTGAGTCAATAAAATTTTTCTTCTTTTAATCGGAATTGACCTAGTACGACTTTAGGCATACCCAAGTTGACTAATAATATCGAAAACAGTCCCAGACCGAGGCTCCAATATTGGTGCCAAAATCTGGGCTGTAGCGCCACTGTGTGGTGTGTAGCGCCAGACATTTACTAAAAAGTCTGGCGCCAACCACCATATTGTGACGCCAGTCCTGTCGCTTGGCCGACAGTTCGGATTATTTGTCGAGTCATCACCTAATGTCTAATTATTCAGTTTCCTGTTTAATTCGGTTAATTCTGCTTAATTGAATCAATATTCGAGTTTAGGCACTAAGTCCCATGGTCTTACACCAGAGTCCAAGCATGTCACTTACACTCAATACACACAACATTACACATGTCTTGACCATGATTAAGGGAGTCTTGTGTGCGCGCGTTATTTTTCGTCATTTTTTTAGGGGGGTAAGTCGGATATTAATCCTCCAATAAATAGTACTTAAGTTCCCTAAACACATGTACATTATTGCTCCCTAAAAATATGCATATACTTTTTTTTTAAAACAAAAGCCATAAAGTCAAAACTGATTCGAGTCAAGTAATTAAAACGCAAACTGGCTTAATCTACAGCGCGTGGTCAAGAAAGGAAGGGCGATTAATCAAAGATAACCTCTTCGTACAAGTCCAACTTTTTGACAAACCTATAACTCGCAAGAGGAAAGCAAGAGTTATAATGGCAACTCAGGAAGAAGTTAACGATCTCAAGAACCAACTGGCTACTGTAACTGAGACACTAAAGCTTCTCGCACTTAAGATCGAAGATCCCGCGAAGCAACAACAGATGGACCTCATGCAAGAAAGCCTAAGCAAGTTGTCCAGCGACTACAAGTTTCAAGAACTCACATCCCAAGGGGTCTCGGTGGATAAGGATCTTCTTCCGCAGAAGTTCAGTGCCAACGACATCCCAAAGTTTAGGGCAATCGACAACCCCTACTTCCATCTAAGGGCATTTGAAACAATAATGAGTATCAAGGGTATCGATAAGAAAATTTTCCCTTCTCTGTTCTCGCTATCTCTCGAGACTGTTTGCCAACAATGGTTCTTTTCTCTTGAAAAAGAAAAGACCTCTACCTGGGAATCCATAGCAAACGCTTTCGTTGATAGGTACAAGTGCAACGTTCAAGTCGAAACTGATCATAGAGAACTTGAAATTCTCAAGCAGAAGGAGAATGAAGGATTCACATCTTTCTTCAACAAGTGGAGAGAAACCTCAGCTAAAATGATTGAGGTACCAAGTGAAAAAGAGTCCGTGAGATTGTTCATTAAAAATCTCCAAGAAAAATATTCAAAACATCTTAAATATCAAAATAACCTTCACACCTTCAAGGCTGTTTATGATATTGGGATTAATATTGAAGATGACTTAGCTAAATCTAAAGCTGCCAACAATAACTCCAACAGTGGCTGGAAAGGAAAGAAGAACGACAATCCTTCTTCTTCCAAAACCGCCCACTCGAATAATGTTAGCACCTTTAATCTAGGAGAAGTCCTTGCCATGAACAACCAATGACAAAAGAAACTGTTTAGGAGAAACTTCACTCCTATTGGCATGAGTTATGACACCGCGTTTGATCGGCTAAATGCAAAAGGTCTTATAACTCCCATTGGACCATTCGGAGATCCACCAGTCGAGAAGAGATCGCCTAATTGGAACCCCAATGCACATTGCAAGTATCATCAAGGTAGGGGCCATTCTACTGAAAGCTGTTGGAAACTTAAGGAAGCTATCCAAGACCTGATTGACAGTAATAAGCTGCCGTTGCCTCCTGCTAGTAAGAAACCAAGTATTGACAATGCACCTCTAGCTCACACATTGGTTATCTCCGATGAAGAAAGCGAATTTGACCCCTCATCTCTCATTAAGCCTGTCAAAGTGACCGAAGAAGAAGAAGAAGAGATTTTTTTCGATGTCGAGGATAATCCTCCAGAACTAGCAAATGAGGTAGAGATACGAATACTCATACTATATCTGAGGGAGACATCACAACTGTTACATGAAACTCTCAAAATTCTGAATGAACTTCACAAAGAATATGATCAAGAACCTAAGAGAGAATTCACACCAGTAAAAACGACTTATGAAGCAAAACACTTTCCCTTACAAGTCACCAAAAGACCCAAGAAGAGCAATAAAGTTTATACTCCAATTGGGATCCCGTATGCACAAATGTTTAAAATGCTCTCCGAGAGTGGCAAGGTCAAACCTCTCGAACCGAGACCATTTGAATCATTAAAAAGAACAGATAGATATTACTGTCAATACCATCAGTCATGAGGACACACCATAGAAAACTGCTTCAAATTCAAGGATTTGGTGCAGAAAATGATTGATAGAAAGGAATTAGTCCGAATTCAACAAGAAGAGGATATAAATGTTAATGGAGTATGGGACAGTGATGAAGAAGATGTCTATTTAAAAGACATATTAGAACCTTCACCTTCCATATCATACACCACGGACGACATTTGGGCTGAAGAAGATGCATCAATAGACATCCTCACGAGATCCGGGAGAATACAACCTCCTGTTTCAACGCAACCCATGCCTACTGTACAACAAGTTCCCATACCTATCATCGAAGACAATGACATTGTTAAACAATTCAAGAAGACAAAAGTTGAGATGAATGTATGGAAGCTTCTAGCAACATCCCGAGAACATAGGTTGGCTGTGATGAATGCCTTGGATAAAATCGGGATAGATTCTGACACCACTCCTGAGGGACTAGCTAACTTCCTCACGAGTGATCTCCCTAGTCCAATTAATCTAATCACCTTCTCTGATAAAGATTTACCCCCGGAAGGTGACAAGCACTACAAAGCGTTAAACCTCACAGTAGTCTGCAAAAGAATGAATGTTCCCATGACGCTTGTAGACAATGGATCGGCTATTAACGTCTATCCACTTAGGACTGCGAGGATGCTCGGCATAAAGGATGAGGATTTAACTCCGTCCACACAAGGAATAAGAGCTTACGATAATACTCGACGTCAAGCTCTTGGCAAAATAACCCTAAATGTGACGGCAGGAGCAATAGAACATGCTACTACTTTTCAAGTGGTAGACATCAAAGCCTCATTCAATCTGTTGTTAGGACGCCCTTGGCTCCATGACCTAAAATCCGTCCCTTCATCTCTCCACCAACAAGTGAAAGCTATAGTTGGAGGAATCCCCATCACTATTGATGCTTCGCCAATGAGGATCAAGTCAATAGAGAATCCAATCATCAACGTGGAGCACGACGAAGATGATGAAGACCTATGGGGCTTTAACGAAGAAGTCTCCTTAATCCAAGCGGATGAAAGGACATCTCTTTGCCACGACCCCCATTCCAACATGATTATAAACACTATGCTGAAAAAACAAGGACACTTCCCTGGGATGACCTTAGGAAAGAAGAAGGGGATAGCAAAATCGATAGAGTCACCTGGCCTCCCTAAACTGGATACTTTCGGACTTGGTTTCGAACCGACTCGGAAAGATCTCAAGCGAGCCCAGGACAAATTCAAAGCACGTAGGGACGCTCGCATTCAAAAGAAAGCAATTCCAATGGATCAGTACCCTCTTACGCTTAATGGTCAGTTTATAAAAGAAGGAGAGGACTATCCATGCTATGAATTTCCCGAACCATTTGTTGTAAATGGCATACGACAACCAGGATTCGAGATTTTCTTGGATTGCTATTTCACTGATGAAATCCCAACTCCCGTCCATAAGGAGAAAGCACCTCCATGCTTTGACTTTAACGTCATGGGATTACTGTTTGGGCGAGAAAAGAATGAACCGGTTTATGAGGAAGACAACTCCTCACTCATTCAAACGGTCCTACAAAGCGAAAACTTCGACCCCTCGAAGCTAATTACTCCAGCTGAAGGATTACTGCAAGGGTGGCGCAAGACTATCAAGGTGATTACTCCGAGTGGGAGGAAGATATCAATCACGACAGGACAAGGGCCAATGTTTTAAGAATCGTCGGGGTCAGAGTCAGAGTCTGAGTCAGAGTCTTTCCCTTTAGAATCTTCCAAGTCTTTAGTTATAACGCCTTCCCTTCCTGTTTCTTCTCCTAGGATAGTTAGTGATCCAGTCCCTGAGGACATATCACTCTTTGATGTAATGATCTCAGAGTATAATAATATCGCTCATTCTCCTTACTTCTCGTGTTCTTCCCTAACCCAAGATGACGAACACTGCTTAGCTAACGATGAAAAAGATAAAGAATTTATTAAAGCAATGGAAACACTTGAAAAGAAAACACCAGTAATTGAAGAGACTGAAACAGTTGACATCTCAAATGATTCAACTCATAAAAGAGAAGTTAAAATCGGACTAACATTGAATAAACAAGAAAGAACCGATTTAATTAACTTGCTTAAAGAATTTATCGATGTATTTGCTTGGTCATATGAAGATATGCCAGGCATTAATAGAGAAATAGCTCAACACACTATACCATTAATTCCAGGAATGAAACCTGTAAAACAAAAGTTACGTCGAATGAAACCCGACGTAGCACTTAAAATAAAAGAAAAAGTTCAAAAACAAATAACTGCAGGTTTCATCAAGGTATCCAAATACCCCGAATGGGTCGCTAACGTCGTCCCAGTTCCAAAGAAAGATGGAAGGGTAAGGATGTGTGTCGACTATCGAGATCTAAATAAGGCAAGTCCAAAGGACGACTTCCCTTTGCCACACATCGATATTCTGGTAGACAATACAACAAATCACGCGCTCCTCTCATTCATGGACGGTTACGCAGGGTACAATCAGATTCTCATGGCGGAAGAAGACATGGAGAAGACAACTTTTATCACACCATGGGGCACTTACTGTTACACGGTAATGCCATTTGGGTTGAAAAACGCAGGTGCTACTTACCAACGTGCAGCAACTGCCTTGCTCCATGACATGATGCATAAAGAAGTCGAGGTATATGTAGACGACATGATTGTGAAATAAAAAGACCGTCCAGGCCATCAAGTTGCCTTAAGGAAATTTTTCGAAAGGCTAAGAAAATACAATATGAGGTTAAGTCCCTCAAAATGTGCTTTTGGAGTCACCTCAGGTAAGCTCTTGGGATACGTCATAAGCTCTAGAGGAATAGAGATAGATCCAACCAAGATTAAAGCAATCATGTCAATGCCACCGCCCAAGACCGAGAAACAAATTTGAGGATTCATTGGCCAGTTACAATACATAAGTAGGTTCATATCAAAACTAACAACGATATGTGAACCAATCTTCAAAAAGCTCAAGAAGAATGTACCAGTAACATGGGATGACGAGTGTCAAAAAGCCTTTGACCGGATCAAAGCCTATCTCGCAAATCCTCCCGTATTAGCGCCAGCACTTCCCGGAATACCTCTTAGGTTATATTTGACGGTTACCAAAGAGACAATGGGAGCCATGCTAGCACAAGAGGTAGAAAACAAAGAGAATGCAATCTATTACTTAAGTAAGAAGATGCTCGAATACGAAACACGCTATACACCACTCGAGAAATTGTGCCTCGCTTTGGTGTGGGCCACAACTAAGTTGAGACATTACATGTTGGTGCATACCGTTTTCGTGGTATCTCGATTGGATCCACTCAAATACTTGTTCGAGAAATCAACGCTCAATGGACGTATTTCAAGATGGATAGTCAACTTAGCCCAGTTCGATGTACGGTTTATGCCACAAAAAGCTATTAAAGGATCCGTGGTGTCAGACTTTCTGGCAGACTTTCCAATAGAAGACTCGACACCAATACAGGACAGTGAATTTCCAGATGAAAAATTGATGGTCACCGAAGATGATACTTGGACCTTGTATTTTGACGGAGCCTCAAACCAAAAGGGATGTGGTGTCGGAGTGCTACTAGTATCACCTAAAGAAGAACACGTCCCAATCTCAATAAAGCTTGATTTCAACGTTACCAACAATGCTGCTGAATATGAAGCATGTGTGGTAGGCCTTGAAACAGCCCTGGCATTGGGAGTAAAGAAGTTAAGGATATTCGGAGATTCCTCTCTAATCATCAATCAAATATCTAAAAGGTGGAAAGTTAGGAGCGAAAGCCTAGCTCCTTACAAAACTTATCTGGAAACTCTTACCGATCAGTTAGAGAAGGTAGAATACACATATTTACCTAGAGAAGAAAATCAATTTGCTGATGCCTTGGCAAGATTAGCCTCAATGGTTAGGATTCCCACGGATATCGAGCAAATGCCTATAACTATCGAAAAAAGGCACAAACCAGCATATATACAGGCTATAGAAGATGACGAACGAGAAGAAAAAACCATGGTACACAGACATTCTCAACTATGTCACCAATGGAGAATACCCTCCTCATGCTGACAAAAGAGCTAAGCGAGCCTTGAGACTTTTGGCTTCTCAATATGTACTCATAGACAACGAGCTACATAAAAGGGTACCTAAAGGTCGAGCCCTCCTATGTGTAGGGAAGGTAGATGCACAAAGAATAATGAGAATGGTCCACGAAGGAATCTGTGGAACTCATATAAATGGCAAAATGTTAGTCCAGAAAATAATGCGAGAAGGGTATTATTGGACTACCATGAATAGGGACTGCCATCAATATGTGAAAAGATGCCCTAAGTGATAAATTTATGCCAACTTACAGCACGTTCCTCCATCTTTGCTCTACACCTACACCTCACCATGGCCATTCTCTACATGGGGAATTGACATAATTGGCAAGATCGCTCCTCCAGGGACAGGAGGCCATGAATTTATTCTAGTAGCGATTGATTACTTTACGAAGTGGGTTGAAGCACAATCATATGCTAAACTCACCGCAAAACATGTAGCACTTTTTATCGAGAGAAATATCATTTGTCGATATGGAGTCCCACATGAAATGATAAGTGACAATGGAACTCACTTTCAAGCCGAATGTGAAGAATTGCTACATAAATATGGTATCCAACATCATCATTCGTCCCCTTATAGACCTCAAGCAAACGGAGCAGTCGAGGCAGCTAATAAAAATTTAAAGACTATCATCGAGAAAATGACAGAAAATTACAAGGATTGGCCTGACAAGCTTCACTTTGCATTGTGGGGTTACCGCACGTCAATCCGTACGTCAATAGGAAATACACCATTTTCTTTGGTATATGGAATGGATGCCGTACAACCTGTCGAACTAGAAATACCATCCCTACGTATTGCACTAGAGAGTAAACTCGATGAAGTCGAATGGGCTAGGGCACGATATGAAGAATTGATCCTACTCGACGAAAAACGACTAGAAGCTCTACATCACACTCAGTGTTACCAAACTCGTATGGCTAGACATTTTAATAAGAAGGTCAAGACAAGAAATATCAAAGTAGGAGATTTGGTATTAAAGGCACTAAGGAAAAATGTTTTAGATCCAAGGGGAAAGTTTAGACCTAATTGGTCTGGCCCCTACATTGTCAAAACAATCCTGTCAGGTGGTGCAGCAAAATTAACTGATATGGATGGCAATGAATTCTCAAACATGACCAATCTTGACCAACTTAAAAAATACTACCCATAATTACTTGAGTAGGACACTCAAGAGAGCTACGTTCGGCCTGATTCCTTAAGAAAGGATACGTAGGCAACCCATTATGGGTGCGGCCACTTTACTTTTCAACATCTCCGCGTTCCAGAATTAACAAAAGACAACAACAGTCGGAAAAGCAACTGGCGTCACAGAACAGAGCCTGGCGCCAGCAAAAAGCCATTAGCGCCAGACGACGGTATTAGCGCCTGGCGCCATACCTCAATACTGGCGCCAATTCGCAATTATTGACGCCAATTCAGTAATAAAGTCTGGGTGAATTTCGGTGTTTTTCGGAAAATTTTCGACTTCCGTACTCGAAGAGTTTCTGGAAAATTAATTTTTTCGGTTTTTTCATTGCTTTAATAAAATAAATTTAAAGTAACAATTTAATTGAAAGCTGAAATTTCATTAATAAAATAAAATTATATTGTTAATGGAATTCAAATAAGGCTGAAATTAATCTAATAAATCTAAAGCTAAGCAATGTTCTAGTCGTTCTTCTCCTTCTTTGCTCTTTTCCAATTCTTTTCCGCCTCCTCCTCTTCATCCATTACTTTAGCCAGTAGGCATCCTTTAGAGGACCTACATTCAATCTTAGAATAGATTGTTTCTCCTTCAGCTAGCACCCCATGCTTCTTTTCCACCCAAGCCTTCTTGTCTATAACTTTCCTTTTCCCTTTGTCTTTAGTAGTATTCTTCTTCTTAGGCATTATAGGTGTCTTGAACTCAATTCTTGCACCTAAGCGTTCCTTGGCCGGTGTCACCCTGTCACCTAGACGATTCTTCACATCAGTTCTACCCTGATCAATTGAAGACTTCTTCAGCAACTACTTCTTTACATCATTAGGCAAAGAAGGGGGAACCTTTTGGGTAATCACTTCCCATAAAGGTCTAGCGCTCCAGTACGTGTCAAATTTATCTACTTCTTGAGATATGGGATACTCATAGGGAGGACGAAGATCCCCGGAAGGAATATTTTGAAGCAAGCCATATTGTCTCTTTACTCTGCAGGGATAATAATATGTCATGAGAGACAAGCTTGGAAGACGGCAGAAAGATTGCTTGTTAACACCAACCATCCTTTTTATTTTCCACCATGGGATGACCCACTTGATAGCAAAGTCACGTGATTCAAAGACTTTCTTCCACCCATGGCGCCCAATTTTAGGGATGCGCTTCTTTCTTCTTACAAAGCAAGTGGGCGTATAACTTTCAATGTCGTCCGGAGGGCTAATTAATCCTAGCCTTTCCATTAGCCACATCTGTAAAAAAAAAAAAAAAAAAAAAAAAATATATATATATATATATATATATATATATATATATATATATTTCTATGCAAATAAATTAATATTACAATACAAAAATATATTTTTTAATTTCTGCAATTAAAAATATTATTTTTCTACCTGTAATAAAATTGGAGAACCGCGAAGGGGTGCTTTTGGGTCCCTTTTCAACTCATCTAGACTAATCATAGTCTCTCCAACTATTAAAGGCATCGGATTTCTCCCTGATTCAATTTGTTCTAGCACAGTGGTTATAATTGATTGACCCTCATTAATTTTACCACTACTAAGACAATATTGATTAAGCATGCAGAATAAGAACGCCCTTCTTTTATATATGTGAAAAGATTCAGAAAGCGGTTTATCAAAATAATAGCGTGCGAATTCTTTTAAGTTCACCACGTTGCCATTCACTATCCTTGATAAATCCCTTTCCTTCAAGTTAAAGAAGCGCTCAAAATCCTTATAGTAATATGCATCTACTCTAGGGATCACTACCAGGTCTATTGCAGGGAAGCCTAAAATAGCACCAAATTCCTCTGGCAAAGGGCTAATTTCATCATACCCTATTCCAAAACAATGTGTGTCAATGTTCCAATATTCTAAAGCGGTATGAATGAAGTCTATGTCTAGATCTACCCCTTTAATGCCATATATTCCCCCCAAGTGAAATAAATCCAATTATTTTCTTTCTCTAGCATTGAGTGATCGACACCATTCACGCGAATATTGGGTGAAGGTTTTAGTGGCTAGAGACATGATTATTATTTTTTCTAAAGAGAAGAATAATTTTTTCGCTGGAATTATGTGAATAATCGGCTGAGCAGGGGGCTATTTATGCACAAATTGCGAGGAATTTCAACCTGACTGGAATACGTAGTCAGCGTCAATTGGCGTCACACACCCGAAATTGGCGCCACACAACAGCTCTTGGCGCCACACGCTAGCAATAGTGCCTGGCGCCAAGTCAGCAGGACAGCCGCGCGTGCTCAGTTTGCGTTTTGATATTAAATCGGAGTCGGTTAATGACTTTATGGCCCCGTTTTAATTTCTTCTAAATATCTTTCTATCCTTTTCTTAATTAATTAAATATAGCAATTATGTTTAGTTAATTTTATTTTTATTCTTCTTTTGGATTTTATATTAAAATTCAAAAATCAGCCTTTCTCTCCGTTTTATTTTCCCTTTTTATTTTTTCCTTTTGGGGGAGAGAGTCGGATAATACCCTCCATCAATAATAAAAATGACGGAATTTTTGCGCAAAATTGTTATCACATTTGCACACACTAACATACACTAACATAATAATAATACATAATAATAGATTTATAGAACAGAGTGTCTAAATAACAAGTCAAAGGCAAAGTTCTATAAAAAGTCAAAATAAAATACATATACAGAAATAAACTACGGCACCGGAGGACGTAGGCCCATCATGCCATAAAATTGCGCCGTCCAAGGAGTCACCTCTCCACCAGCTCCAGCACCAGTTCCAGTCTCCGTAGGAGGAGGGAAACTCAAAACAGGACCGCTCCAGCCAAGGCCAACCTGAGGCTGAGACCGCGGAGGCTGCTGCGATGACGAGCCAACCTCGTACATCCCACCACCTCTGAAAGCCGAGGTAGCCTCTCCTAACGGTGCAGCAGGAACCTCCTTAGAAGAAGACCCTGAGCCCTCAGCAACGTCGGCTCGAGCAGCCTCGGAACGACCACCTCTATCTCCTGACGAAGTGCAACGACGTCTCGAGCTAGACCTCGCCGGCTCTCTCCGCCCCTCAGGCCTCGTACGGGTGTGAGAAGCAATCAGCTGACCCTGCAAAAGAAATAAATCAGAAACAAGGTGAAAACTGAAGCATAGTGCAGAAACAATAAGTAAAGAAAAGGTACCTCTCGGACAGCGTCGTCTCGACGACAAGTAGCCGCGTTCCTCATCCGGACGAGTTGGCTCCGGAAGGCATCAATGCATCGTGCCATAGCCGAAACCACCTCGCGTGAGAACTGTCAAGGAAAGTTAAGTCAGTAAAAATGCACGATAACTGAATACAAGATTCTGAATTAGAGCTAGACTTACCCTGGTCTGGTGACGAGGAATCGACCGCTCCACGAAGCGCTCGCCCTCAGGAGCCGGAGAAATCATCTCCTCGATCGGCCCGTACATCCCCTGGTAGTGGATGGACATACGAGGTGGCACAAACTCAGTGGGACCCTCCTGATGAAACAGAAAGAAATCAGTAAGGTATTACTTGGGGGCTACTCAGTGAAAAACAAAAAGCCAAGAATTTTACCCTCACATCCTCGGCCGGCACGGGGGCTGGAGCTAACAAAGGAAGCAGCTCCTCGGCATAACTCCGCCCAAGGATCACATGGGACCGCCAAAGAGAACCAGGTTCTTCAGCCATGCTCGACAATTCTCTCTCGTCGAACATGTGGCGTGGTGGAGGAGCAGGAACGACAAAGGCATCGGAAGAGTGCTGTCTAGCAACTCTCTCTCCTAAATACGCAATCGCTCCGTAGGTCCCCAGAAAGTAACGACGCTCAGCAGAGTACTGTGCAGCTAATCCAGGGACTGTCCAACCACCCCATGGCCGGTATACTACCTCAGGTCCCTATAAAAATACCAATCGGGTAAGAACATGTATAAAACGTCGCAAAAGAGCAAGATAAGCACCAAAAATCGTATTGAGATGATCCGACTCCGGACACGTGCAGTAGACAGATCCACATGGTGGCCGCCCCAAGAGGCGCTCACTGGATACCCCCTCGGCGATGGTCTCGCCGGCGCAATGGAAGGAAAGTACTCATTGAACCAGATCTACAAAAAAGCTAAAGCGTGAGTAAATGCTGCCTAAACATATAGGGCTAAACTTTATAGGGAATAATGTTTACCTCTACAACTTTCCAGAAAGCAGACAAAGCGACATTCGTCCTAAGAGACCGGTGGCGACACGAGTCCCTCAGTGCGCGAACGAAGTCAGTATAGGCCAAGTTGGCCCAGTCATAAGTCTCGATCCGCCGGAGATCGCGAACAGCAGGGAGATAGTAAAGCAACGCCCTACTACCCCTATCAGGGGAGAATGTCCCTGACAACAGCATCAGCACAAAGATGCGCACCCGCTGCTCTTGGGTGGTCGCATCGTCATCAAGAGCCGCTGCCAGCGTCGAGCGGCGAATCCCTCTAGCACTAAACTAAGTCGTCTCGACCTCAGCTCGGGCCCGGACAGCAATCGGCCCCAGTAGTTCCTCGACCTCTGGAGAAAAGACGTCGATACCGCCGTCGAATGGCAGCGGCACAGAAGAGAACTGCAGTCCTGTGATGAGACTGAAGTTTGTAGGAGTGACCATCGTCTCACCCCATGGAAAATGAAAGGTGTTGGTGGTGTCCCAAAAGAACTCCACCAGAGCGCGTACTACGTGGTGACCCCCGCTTGAGGCAACCATAGCCTCAGAGGTCTCAAACAGGGCAACCAATCCGCAAGACTCCCATAGGAGTCTCGTCTCTCGATCTCTGGTGATATGCATCTTATACAAATCGCCTAGGCCATCGCAGCCAGAGCCGTGATGTCGTGTCCTTCCAGGCTCGGTTCCCCGTCTCACCCTCTCAGAAATGTGGTGGACAGGGGCAAAGAACAAGGTCTGCTCATCCCACTCTGGGAACTGACCAAGCGAAGTGGACGGTGTAGTGTCGTCTTCCACGGGCTCATGCTCCCGTCTAGTGTTTCGGGACCGTGAACCTGAGCCTCGTTGTCTAGCCATGCTACATTGTGCAGAATCATCATAAATCAAGGTTCTATAGTATCTAAAGGTTTGCCTAGCCGCATGATACTATGTTCGCAAAAACAGAGTACGTAGTACTAAAACAGAGCACAACTTCGAATTGAGCATGACAACATTTTTTCAAGCAATCAAATAATTTCTTGCAACACTATAGTGATTATTGTGACAAATTGAACAAGAATTGCTAGTAAAAACATCAAGAACGAGCCACATTGTTTTTCACGACCTTAGGAGGTCCAACAATGGCGGATTGCTCATTTCTTCACCAAATTGAGTCAAACAAGTCTCAAATTACTTCCAAAGCAATATACAAACATAAACAAGCAATTTCATGGCATAAAACTTGATAAACAAAGCAAATTGAGCATTATAAGTTTCGAATTCTCATGAAATTCGTGAATGAATATGCCAAAAATTCATAAAAACCGGTGTGAGTTGGAAGGAAACTTACATAGATCGGGAATATGGATGAAAAGAGCTTTGATTTGCAACAAATTTGAGCAAATTCGGTTGAGAAACGAATGAGCAACGATCAATTGAAGTTCCGACTTCTTTCGAGCAGCGTTCGCAACAAACCAGAGCACGAAATAAACTGAAAACGGGAATTTAAAGTGATTCCCGTGCTGGCGCCAGTCCCTAGGCATTGGCGTCACATTCTGTGCTTGGCGCCAGACGCAAATTTCAGCGCATGGCGCTAATGTCATAAAACTGGCGCTGATTGATTTTCAGCGACGCCAAAGCAGCCAGCCACCTTCTGGGGTTGTGCTAGCCTTCTGCAATATATTTTGGGTTCCTTGGTACGCCAGTTAGCCCCTCTAAGCAATTTGACATGATTAGGTAATCGGCTTGATTACATAAAGTGATCGACCTAATGAAAAGATCGTCTCACTAAGCTTAGAGCGCCTAAGCATTGGTTCATTAGCAAAAGGCACCGACATACAGGTTCATTAGCAAAAGGCACCGACATACAGGTTCAAGAGCAAAGAGCGCCGACGTACAGGCATAGCGAAAAGAAAAAAAGCAAAGTTTAGGCGAACTTTTAAAGATCGACGGGCGTGGATCTTCGGTATTTTCCAAAGGGAGATTATCGCATCAAGTGAGGATGACTTCAAGAGAAGATGTCTTCGGCATCATTCCCTAGCTTGCGGAAAGTTGTCACAAACAACTAAAGGTAATTTCGGGCGAAATTGTCTTCGATCATAGTTCTTGAGGCATGGAACGTGATCATAATGCGGATGAGAATTATTTCAAGAGAAATAATTTTCGATGATGTTCCCTTGGACGTGGAATATTATCAAAACGGAGAGGGTAGTTTCAGGCGAAGCAATCTTCTAATTTGGAAGCAGTTACAAGGCGTAGCGGTTTTCAAGCGGGATGACATTCTCTAGCTTGCAGGAGGTCATCAAAACAATCGGTTACTTTCAGAGACGTGTGCTCGACGGTGCAAGATACGCGTTTCTTAACTCTTTTATCTGTTTAACTAATGCTAGTTTTGCAGGTATCGGCGTTATAAGATTGATTTAGGATCGCAGAACGTTCTGAATCATTCTCCGTCCCTATCGATACTTTGACTTTCGTTTTTCGAAACTTGCGTTTCTCCAAACTCGGTCAAAGTGGGGGCTTCTGTAGACACCCATTTGTGTCTCCCCAAAACCAAACCCAGTGATAAGTACCTTTCACGTCGAATCATAATCGAATGAAACGAAAGTGTGGAAAGGTCTAGTGTTGCGGAAAGTTTTATTTTCTTTTCTCTTCTCTCTGTTTTTGAAAACTTTATTTTAGGAAAACAGCCAATCCAGTTTGGTTGGTCCATGATATGGGTCCAATAGTGGTGTAGTTGGATGGGGCTTGCAAAGACCTTTCCAACGATATATTATAAGCCCAACTCCGATGAATATTGAGGAATTTATGGCCAATTTACTAAACTGGGCTCGGTTTGAGTTTTAAGTACGGCCCAATGATCTAGGGGAGGGCCTAATATGATTTATCATTCCTAATGTAATTAGGAATGGTTTTGGTCTTCTAGAACATTCTAGAAGGTTCTCATCATTCTTAATTCAATTAGGATTCTTTAGAGTTTTAATTAGATCAAATAGCATTTTCGACTGAAATTATATTATTTTATCTTCTAGTACGGGAATTTTATCAGAATTTCGAAAACGCGTTAAAAGCCGATTTGGCGTCCAACCCCAGGCCTTGGCGCCTGGAACCAGGATTGGCGCCAGACGCCAGCCATTGGCGCCTGGCGCTAGCCACTGGTCCTGGCGCCAATGAGCCAGGGCTGGCGCCAAGGTGGTTCTGTGGTCTTCAGACTCTGTTTTGATAAATTATCTTTTTTTGGCTGATTTTCTCTATAAATATCGTATCAAAACTCCGTTTTCATTCACGGATTGTCAACACGAATACACCATCAATTCTCGTCAATTCTCTTCATTCGTCATCTTTCGTTCATCAATCATCAATAACATTGATTCTTTAGTATTCTTTTCTATTTTGCTTTTTAATACAAAATTCCGCATTCACAAGATCTAGATACACCTAGCCATATTCGAAGTTGCCTTCGCCCTAGACGTGAAAGGTTTTAATTTCTGAGGGTTTGGTCGTAAATCTCTCTTTCAATTATTTAATTTAATTGTTTGTTTATTTTCCTTGAAGTTACTAACGTGTGTATTTTGTAATTAGAAAGAGGTACGAGGCATCCAAGTAAGTACTTTAATGGTTTTATTGATTTTAATGATGTAGACATCATGTTTATATTGTTATTATGATATTCCTAGTATCATGTCTAGGGTAATTTTAATATTAAATATGATTGTTACGATGCCTTTTATTCTCTTCCTAATATTTATGATTGTTAGTATCATGTTAGGGTTAAAGATTTGATTTTTATTGTTTAGTGACATGCTAGGGTTTGTTATTAATCTTGTTAGTATCATGCCTAGGATCTTGCTATGCCTTAACATGATTATGATGATTATAATTATGATTAATATTATTGTTATTAATGATATTGATTATTTATTATGTTGCTTGATATTTATTTTATTGCTTGATCACCTTTTATGCATGTTAAAGGGAATTGGTACTTGCAATCATGCTTAATAAGATAATTAATAATCTTGTTTAGGGCTAATTTGATTATAATTCAAGTGATCGCCAATAATAGTTTATTTGTGCATTAAATTCAACCAACATAGATTAAACAGGTTTAGGGTTAATCCTATTGATAGTCAGAAAGCGCACATGAATACGAGCAGAATAAAGTAGAGGCCTATTATTAGGGCAGGTTCAATCTCTTTTAGGTTGGATTTGTACCATCATCCCCGAACCCTTATTTGGTTCATGACCTTATGGAGTTGACGATCTCTTGGATCGTTAAGGGGTGTAACCTTCACCTCGTGAACGGTTTACAAGTTCCTTAAAAACTTGTTGGCGACTCTTTTGCTCTATCTTCTTCCCTTTTGGACGCCACCGTACTTTAGTGTATGATCACAGTGGGGTTCAAGCTAGTGGGATTTTAAAGGCTTGAAACTATTCCCTAGAAGCGCCCTATTTTCCTAGCTTTTTATTTACTTTTTATATAAAATATGAAGCGCCCTACAGGCGATCTATATTGGTTGTTTTAAGCGCTCTTTATTCCCTATTTTGTGGTAGTGATATTTTCTTTTATTAATAAAAAGTCATACGACATTTATAAATATAATCTAAATTACCAAATGTATAGAAACAAATCAAACAAAAGTCTTCTTCATTGAAGCCACGATCGTTTAATAGTTCTTGCACAAGCCGTCGCATACATTGTTATTTGCTAGAATATAAAACTTTTTCGGAGATATGGCCTAACGATTCTTTGTAGGCAAGAGGAGGAATGTCATTTGATTTGTCCATTTGATCGTTTTTGAAAACTTGACAACCTTTGTAATCCCGCATGATTCTTTACCAACGAATTAATTATAGGGCAGAAGAATATATACATACATATATATATATATATATATATATATATATATATATATATATATATATATATATATATATTTACCCTAACCCATAATAATTCCCTAAGAGAAACCAACAACTACACAACAACTAATAACACTGTAACTTACCATATGATGACTGCTACATCTATACTACTTGTGTAGATTTTTAAAACCAACAATGAAAATTTAAAGCAAATCAAAGAGCAAGAATGAGTCGAAAATAGTCTATTTTATAAAGAGATTAGGCAATTTTAAGTTAGGAACTATGTTCTAAGGGTTTTTTTCAAAAAAATAAAAAAGTCTTTCTGAAAAAAACCTTGGAATATAAATACACTATATTATAATGATGAAATCATCAAAACCTTATCATTTGGGATCTTGATCCGTCTTAGAATTAATTTTATTTTTTTGGCCAAACTTATATGTATAAGAGACCATGAACGTAAGAATATTTATATATAATTTTTTTTTGTGAGAAACCACCTAGTAAAACTTAAATTTTGTGAAAAACTAGCTAATAAAAAAATATTGTAAGAAACTCGGGAATGATGTACCGCTACCCGAAATAGGTCACCTCGCCTAATACCAAGTGACGTCAGTTTTTTTTTATTATATTTAATTTAAGGTAAATAATAGTATTCAATAAATCAATAACAGTACTTGATAAATCAATAACAACACCTTGATTTTAAATAACAATTTTAATAATACACTGAAAATTACTATAAATTGACTTAATAATTACTTATATGACTTTTATTGGTACTAGTTATCACTACTTTACTACTTATATCTTAAACAGATTACCGTTCATATTTAATATCCCTCCATTTTTCGCAATATAAAATGTTTTAGTAGTACTTAGAGAGCTTTGACCAATACTTGTAATTAGTCGACAAAGGATCGGAACCTCTGGCGTTCTGATCTTCTGGCTTTACCAAGGTAGCTAACCCCAACCCTGTCTTCCTTAGATCAGACACAACACAAATCACATCTAATTCGTTTCCTACCTTATATCGTAGTCTCTACTCAAACAATCTCTATTGTATTTGTTATGGTACTTTTAAACATAAAAATAACTCATGTGTGACATAAGTTTTAAGAGGATAATGTTCCCTTTTGATGAAAGAAATTTTTTTATTTAATATGAAAAGATTACAACACTCATTTCTTACTGAATTAAAAACAAAAGTCTACACAGACATGACAAGAAATAGATTTTTTCTCTACTTTAAGAGAGATGGAGAACCAATTTGTCTCTTGGGGTGAGGATTTTCTCTAGAGAATTTTCTTGTTTTCAGAAATGCTCATAAATGCTCTAGCCAACTCACTTCAAGCCTTCCTTCAATTCACTTCTTTGCCTAACGCCCTTTATATAGGGGAAGACTCACAAAGGTCACCGACACTTTCTATGGTTTACAGAAAACCATGACTCAGCAAGTGAATATCGTTCACTGCTTTTCTAAAGATTCTTTAAAATAAATAAAATGTGCTACAACAGTAAAATTAAAGCAGAATACATTATTGCTGGTGTGAGCTGAGGACTTCATCATATCTGCTTGTAGACCACTTAAACTTTCCCTACTATCTTCATAATGGACATACATTTGGTTTTCTTCTTCTATACCGAGATCCATCACACATTTAGCAGCATAGGATTCATCCCATGTGACAAAGATCTCCAATAAGTGCTCTTTCACTTCTAAGGAAAAATATCTCCCAGCTACAACTTGTTCAAGATAATCATACACAGATTCGCCATGTAATACTCATTCTTCTAAATAATTTCTTAATCATCCTGGTGCTACTATTGTGGTATTTCCCACATTTATTATGACTGGTGGTTCTTCCTTTATCTCTATGAACTTGTTAAGATACTGAGCAATATATATATATATATAAGATGTTATCTGGGAACTTTTTAATCTTTTTCAGAATATGTTTTTGCAATATTATTTGTCATGCTTTAATATCTAATCCTAGAAGCTCAATTTCTTGTTTACCATAAACGCATTTATCTTTTCCAAGGATTATACCATGCTCAGCACATTTTTGGGTTACTGCCTTAAGATCATTCATATGTTGTTCTAAATCTTTTGAGAATATTAAAATATCATCTATGTAAACCAAACAACAATGATTAATAAGTTCTCTAAAAATATTATCTATTCTTCTTTGAAAATATGTGAATCATTTTTTAATCCAAAAGACATTACTAACCATTCATATTGCCCTTGAGGGGCACTAAATGCAGTTAATGGAATGCTTTTTCTTCCATTTAATTTGCCAGTAGCCACTCATACAATCTATCTAACCATGTGGCTCCTTGTATTCCATTAAATAACACAGTTTTATTAGGAATGTAATAGTCATCAAAGATAGTATTGTCATTTAGCTGTTTATAATCAATGTCCATTCTAGTTTTACTTCTTTTTTCTTCTACATAATTCTTTACCATGAATGCAGGACTATTATGAGCACTTTTGCTATTCCTAATCAACTTTTTATTCAGCAACTCTTTTATTTGTTCATCAAATTCCAATATATCTTGGTAAGTATAAACCATTTGTATTACTCTAATAATCTTATTAGGATTTGTTAGAGTTGTCTTAGCAAATGCCTTATCCTTTTCCCAATGTTCTAATGGATTTATTGAATATAGTTTTACATATAATTTTTCTTGCTGCTTATTTATCTTTTTTTTTTTTTGAAACAATGTTGCTTATTTATCTGATCTATTAAAGATAAATCACACTCAGAAATTCTAAGTGCAACCTCTCGTTGTGTAGGTGTAACCCTATCACCACGCTGGCTTGGCGCAAATTCCATAACCTGATGAGTATAAGCCTTCGTTATTTTTTGTATTTTGTATAGGAACAGAATGACCATTAATAGTAAAGATTATTTGATCAATGATTTGAGTGCATGGAGAGTATAACTTTTAAAAGTTATTTCCTATAATCATATCATTACTAGGTTGATTAGTAGCCCATAAAATAGGAATTACACATTGAAATTCTCCAATTTCTACTGGTAATTCTTTAATTATTTCTGTATGCATCATGATACAATTATTAGAAATTCTAACTTGCATAGGATTTTTAGCCTTTTTCCACAAGAATTTTGGAAATAATGACCTTTTTCCAAAACATGTAGAACAACCACTATCAATATATGCACATAATTTATATTTATTATAATCTTTAATACAAATATCAATTGGAATATAAATGCTATTAGTATTAGCACTGGATATATTATTACAAGCTTCCATTCGCATATTGACTTCATCTTCATACACTGGTTCAGTCACAGTTTTGGGGTATCTAATTACCTTTCTTTTATCAATAATAGAATTATTTGGATCTTCATGCACTTCTAAATTAGAACATGAACCAATATCTATATTGTGTGTTGCTGGTGGCTTTAATGCTTTCGTAGCCTCATATTTTTCATTTAACTTTTTTATTATTAAAGCCAATATTTCTTCTTCATCTTCTTCGGGTTTCTCATTGACTTGATTTTTCATCCTTATTATCTACTTGAATTTTGCTTGTCTACTTAGAATCGGTGTTCTAAGACTCATACTTCTCTGCATTTTAGGATTCGTAGTTATCCCAATATGAAGCAATCCTGCTACATCAATTACTCTGTAACATCTTACTTGACCTATTTTTCACTGTAGGATTCATAAATAATTCTTCCCAAGTTTTTTCGATTTCAATCTCATTAGGATTTACTTTTATTGGTGTGATTTTCTTCTTAGGGCCTCCTCCTTGATCATATTTATGAGCATCTACTATTTGTTTCTTGAAATATGAATCTATAGTGTTTACTAACTTAAAGACTACCTTCCATCTTAATTGTATAGGTGAAGTTCCTTTATGCATGTTTACTCCATCAGTTAATAACTTGATTGCTAGAAACTTTGGAGCATATGAATTCTAATAAGCTCACATAGTAGCTAGGTTCACATATATAACTTACAGTTCCTTGACTTAAGCTACAAGTGATACCACTAATAATTTGCTCATAGAACTCTTTATGTCTAATATCACAAACAAAGCTTAAACATTTAACATTTTTACCAAAAATCTTGTAAAGGAGTTATGTATACTTGCACTACACCAATACAAATATAGCTATAATTTCCTTTTTCTTTAATGCTTTTCTAGTGTAGATGTCCACTACATTCTTTTCATAATCCTCAATTACTATACTTCCTTCCATTTCTTCACGTACGTACTTAGTTCTAGTTTTAAAGAAAGAAGTTTTAAATATTTTATCTTTAGTAATCTGGGGAAAATTCTAACTTTCTTTGTTCATTTGATCTAGGTCTTTATTGTCAATAGAATACTCAGATCTTTTTAGTTGACCTATAGTCATTTTACTTTTATCCTCATCGTCTAAGTCTAAGTGTAGGGAATATGTCAAGCATTATCCCTAGCTTGAATACCACTGTGATCATACACTAAAGTACGGTGGTGTCCAAAGGGAAGGAAGCTAGAGCAAAAGAGTCGCCAACAAGTTTTAGGAACTTGTAAACCATTCATGAAGTGAAGGTTACACCCCTTAATGATCCAGGAGATCGTTAACTCCAATAGGTCTGGAACCATGACTGGTAGATCGGGGATGAAGGTAAAAATCCAACCTAACAGAGATTGAACCTGCCCTAATAATAGACCTCTACTTTATTCTGATCGTATTCATGTGCGCTTTCTGACTAACATACAATCAATAGGATTAACCCTAAACCTGTTTAATCTATGTTGGTTCAATATTAATGCACAAATAAAACTATTATTGGCGATCACTTGAATTATAATCACATTAACCCTAAACAAGATTATTAATTATCTTATTAATCATGATTACAAGTACAAATTCCCTTTAAACATGCATAAAAGGCGTGATCAAGCAATAATAATAAATAATATCAAGCAACATAATAATCATCATAATAATTACAACAATTATAATAATCATAATCATGTTAAAGCATAATATTATTAGCAAGATCCTAGGCATGATACTAACAAGATTAATAACAAAACCCAGCATGTCACTAAACAATAAAAATCAAAGCTTTAACCCTAACATGATACTAACATGATATTAGAAAGAAAGTAGGAAGCATCGCAGGAATCACAATTGTCATATTTGATATTAGAAATTATAGTTGTTACCTTAAACATGATACTAGCTAGGAAGATCAAAACACCCTAACATGACACTAGGAATCATAATAATAATCTAAGCATGATTTCTATATCATAATATCAATAAATCAATCAAAGCACTTACTTGGATGACTCGTATCTCTTTCTAATAACAAAATACACACGTTAGTAACTTCAAGGAAAATAATAAAACAAAACAATTAAATTAAATAATTGAAATAGAGATTTGGGACCAAACCCTCAGAAATTAAAACCTTCACATCTAGGGCGAAGGTAACTTTGAACTTGGCTAGGTGTTTCTAGATCTTTTGAATGCGGAATTTTGTATGAGAGAAGACTAGTTTAGAAAAGAGAGAGAGAAAGAGTATCAAGCTTAGAGAGAGAAGAGAATTAGAGAGTTGTTGATGGTTGATGAGAATAATTGATGATTATTGATTGATTGAAAACAGAATTTTAAGAGGCTATTTATAGAGAAAATAAGCCAGATATGATAAAAAAGAATTAGAGTTTTGAAAAGAATAAAACACGATCGCAGCGCAAACCACAGGATCTGGCGCCAGACGCTAGATCTAGCGCCAGGCGCTGGTCTTGTCGCTAGGCGCTGGAATCTAGTTTTCCACGCATTTTCTTATTTTGATAAAATTTAGCCGTACGAGAGGGCAAAATCGTATTTTCCTTAAAAACACTTCTTTTATTCTAATTAAAACTCTTAAAGTGAACCAAAGTCAATTTATCAATGCTAATTAAATTAGGAATGAAAAGAACCTTCTAGAAGAATCTAGAAGACTATAATCAATTCTAATTGCATTAGGAATGATAAATCATATTAGGCCCTCTTCTAGATCATTGGGCCGCATATAAGGATCAAACCAGGTCCAGTTTAGTAATTTAGCCATAACTTCCTCATTATTCATCGGAATTGGGCTTATAATATATCGTTGGAAAGCTCTTTTCGAACCCGACCAACTACACTATTATTGGACCCTTGCCATGGACCAAACCAAACCGGATTGACTGTTTCCTTAAAATAAATTTTTAAAAACAGAGAGAAAGAAAAGAAATAAAAACTAACCGCAACACTAGACTTTCCACACTTTCACTTCATTCGATTATGATTCGACATGAAAGGTACCCATCACTGGGTTTGGTTTTGGGGAGACACAAATGGGTGTCGCACTAAGTTTTCTAACACTTTCCCTTCCATCATGTTATTTATTTCTTCATAATTTTCATCTTCAAACTCGATCACTGTCTTTAGGTTCTTCATTATACTCATTTTCTTCTTCTATTATTTCTACTATTCCTTTAATATTACTTAAAGCCAATTCTAAAGCTTCGTCTTTTGGTATTTCTATGTAGTTGCAACTACCTAAGGTGTGTTCTGCTGTTGTCAAAAAAAAAAAAAAAAAAAAAACGTCCTAAGGCTTCTATTAATTTGTGATTAGCTTTCTTACATTCATTAGCATAATGTCCTAATTCTCTAAGAGACCATCACTTCCATATTGTTTTCTTTTTCTCATAACAATATGTTGCTTTTCTGAAAAACCTATTTGGATTTCTATATTTGTTTTTATAGTGCTTCTTCTTATAGGTTTCTTCTCTTGATTTGTCAAATTTGTTATTCTTATAATTCCTTTTCTTGTTATAGTTTTTTTCTATCACATCCATAGTTATTTGGGAAATCCTAACAAGTGAGAAATTGTCTCTTCATTTGTTGAGTTCTTGCAACCTCTGTACATTTCTTTTCAATCCATTTTCTTAGGAAAGCAATTCTATTTCCTAAAGCATCTCTAGCTAAGAACTTTCTTTCCTTTCTTGGTATTTTTCACTATTTTCTTCGTTAACAAGACTTGGTAATTTATCTTAGATCATTCCAAGATTTGTTTCATTTTCACCAATTTTATAGTAATATGTTTTAATTTTTGTAATATATTTCTCTACATATTTCATATTACAGATGGACAAATTACTTAACTTTCTTTGATATTCCATTCGTTTTTCATTAGGATTAGCTCTAGGGCTAATAAATTCTAACTCAATGTATTGACATAACTGTATAAACGTTCTAGTCGGAGATTCACTAGCTCATAATGTAGTTTTGACTTCTTCATCTATACCATCATACTAGTCTTCTACACAGCCATAAAACTATGTTCAATATCGTTTTAGAAATTTTCCTATGTCCATTCAGTGTTTAAATTGAGTACACTACTCATGCTCTTTTTCCAGTGATTCAAAACATCTTGTCTATCGCTTACACCATCTAACATAAGCTTATAACTAGTTTGACTTATAGGTTCAAGAGTCACTTCTTCTTGTTTAGGTATTTGGTTAGGCATGACCTTGACACTAAACCGAGTAGTCATCCCTGTTATGTATCTTGGTCGTGTGCAACTTCCTTCTCCTTGAAACCTTGGTGTTTGGATAACATTGTTTCAATAATGTTTTCATTAATAATTTCTTTTCAAACATCTTTATTATCCATTACTTTTTTACTTTGTTTATTTTCAATCTTTTGCTTAACCACTTTTAATTTATAGGTAAAAAGTCTAAATCATCTAGTTTCAGTAATCCCATTTGTTGATAAAAATCTTCCTCTAAAGTAGCATAGTTATTATCCTCAACTACATTATCAGCAGCAATAATTTTTTAGAAATTATTTTCATGATATCATTTAGCTTATTATCAGGGTCTTGTTCTTTATCAAATAAGATTTGCAATCCTTCAATCATTTTCTCTTAAAGATGATGACTTATCTTTAGTTTCCTTATTATTTTCTTGGTTACTAGTAGGTCTTTTAGGGAGTGATACCGTAAACTTCTTATTTTTATCTAGATTTTGAAAAGGATATTTATATTTATACTAGATAATTTTTTCTTTACTAGGTGATACTTCTTTAATAGATTGATGTCTTACTTTGTTTGTTAAAGCAAGTTGTACTTGTTTAACTTGTTCTTTTAAATTACTTACTTTTTTTTTATTAATATTGGTTGTGGTTATTGATATTTTATTTTCAATATTAATAAGGCGAGCATGTATGTTATCAAACTCTGATCTTAATTCGCCAATTTGATCTACTATATAATTAAGGACTGAGCCAAAATTACTAGTATTTTCTGAATATGATAATAATTCTTAAAATCAAGTTTCTTACACTCGGTAGAAGGCCTATTATTCTCCAACTTTATAACTTAACAAGTAACAACTTAGTTAACTTTTAACTGTATGGCTTTGATACCAATTTTCGAACCTTAATAGTTTCTAATTTATAATAACAGTATTTTCTTCCTTAATAACAGGTTTTACTTATACAATAACAGTATGCAAATATAACACTTTATTGCTAATACAAACACTTAGCCTTTTAATATATAAATACTACTGAAAAGAGCAAAATGGCTCCTAAAAAAAAAAAAAGCAAAATGACAACTTGAAAACGATATTGAAGAAACATATAACAATATTAATTTTATTATAACAAGCTCAAACTTAAAATAATAGTATTAAAATAGCAAATAATGTTTTTCCAACACTTCACGATTTTTTTTTTCAACGTAGGTATGGACCTTTATTGTCCCTACCTGGTAGTGGGCTATACTTTATAAGATACTATCTTTGACCAAATTTTCACTCTTATGTTAATTTTACAATATTGATCCACCTAAAAATTAAACACCCCCAAAACTACTGTGACGATTGGTTTTCAAGATGGTCTGGTAAGATTATTTTCAGAGTGTTGGGAGGATAATCCGAGTTGATGAAGGTAGATTAGTGCTTTGGGAAGGTCATTTTTAGAGTTAGTGGTGGTGGTTTTAGGGTTTAAAGGTGGTTTAGGTGTGGTGGAGGTGAAGCAAGTTGTGTTAGTTTTGGGAATGAAGCTGAAGCGGTGGTTTTGAGAGTGTTTAAAGGCCCGTCAATGGTAAAAATTTGGTATATGTAGTATTTTACGACATTTCACCTTTTCTTAGGTAGTTTTAACAACAATTTACATTTATTAGGTAGTTTACTATACATTTTATTATTATTATTATTATTATTATTATTATTATTATTATTATTATTATTATTATTATTATTATTATTATTATTATTATTATTATTATTATTATTATTATTATTATTATTATTATTGTTGTTGTTGTTGTTGTAAGGAGGGTGTTCCCATCGTAGGGGATCTTTCTCCTTAAATGCCCATGGCCCTTAAAAAGCCTAGGACTTTACACTTGTTAGGGTGTATTAGGATTTGAATTCCTGTCTGTTTGGGGGACCTTGACTTAGAAATGATCCTCATCATGCTTTTTTTTTTTTTTTTTTTTTTGTAAGAAACAAGTAGGGTCGCTAATGAGTTTTAGGAAAACTCAGATCATAAACCTCGTTCATGCCTTTCTTCCAAGTAGAGTTCAAGGGATAATTAGTACGAATCGTAAGTTTACCCATGCCCAAATTGGTCTACGTGTACCCGAAATGAGTTCGGGAGCGAGAGTACTAAAATAACGTTCCTTTTAGGGAGGAATCGTTATTCTAGCCCTAGTTACGGCCTCTAATAGCTCTTCCTATTTCAAATTTCATCACCAAACAATATATGCAACGTGGTACCTAAAACTAAGTTAGTTGATTTTATTTACACGCATTAATGACATAGGAATTACATTGCAAAAGTCATTATTGTTATTTAACCAATATTTGTGAATAGAACAAAATAAACAAAATTCTCCTTGCCTTAAGTGATCAATCAACAATTAATTATCCAATTCTATTCTTATTTAACCCAAGATACTATGTGAAAGTAATTACTTAAAAGTTCATTTAAAGTGATCAAACAACACTAATTATTTAATTAAAGTTATTTTAAACAAGAAAAATAAGGTGATTGGTCTAAGTGCTCGGGAAGTTACCACTTCTCTTTGCTAGATCTTCATTTAATTTAGAACACTTATGGGCTCCTTCTTGTTCGGGAACCTCCACCGTAGTAACAAGTATTGAAGGGGGTGAGTGTTTAGGACAAGAGGGTTTGGTAGTTCATAAGTTCACAAAGTTTCTGCCAAAGTTTTAGGTTAATTTCTTTCTGTTTGAGCCTCGTACTAAGCCTTTATTTATAGGTAATGGGTACGTTTATGGTTTTGAACATTCTGCCGCAGCAGGTATCGCGCGCATCTGAACGGCTTGCGCGTGACATCCCAGCGTAAGTGATTGGGTTGTGCTGCTGTGGGCAGCGCAACTGAATGTCTTGTGCGTGACATTATGGTAATATCCGATTTCATATTTTATGAAATTCTGAATCTTTCGCAAGCGCATCACAAGCAGTTGCGCTGGGTGAAACGCTCAACCTTGTGAGTTGCACGCGCTAGACCAACGCGACTCATTGAGATGCGCACGGATTTCTCTGCGGCAACATTGATTTTTAACCTAGGCGCCTCTAAATCTGTCATTTTTAGATTTTAAAATCGGGCTTAAGCCTAATTATGACCGAGATTAGTTGATTGGACCTTAATGCATTTGTTTTTGGGTTAGTCTAGTCATTTCTATGTTCTTATGATTCAATCAATTATCCATAAGTGTTTTTCACGTTGATCCAACACGAAGATGGTTTAATTTATCGTCATTGCACTTCTTGTCAGGACAAGAGGCCCAAAGTAGATGTCTACAATTATTATGTAGTTTTTCATAAAATATGAGTTTTATTATGTGATTTTATGAAAAGTCAAAAAAAAAATTTAACGAAGAAAAATAATTTATTCTACTTGCAGGGATTATGGACAATTATTATGTATAATAGTCTTACGTCGCTATTTCTATATTACTCCTGGAATACCATGCACACGGTAATCCAAGTTTATAAAATTCATGTTATTTTGATGTTAACTTCTTATTATTTCAATTCATATATATATATATATATATATATATATATATATATATATATATATATATATATATATATATATATATATATATATATATATATATATATATATATATGTTATTTTTAAGTAAATGTATATTATTTCGCCCTTTTTCTCGGTCATCTTCCTCCCACTCTCACTCTCCTTTTTCCTCTCAGCTACTTCAACTCAAAATCATACACTCTCTCTTCATTTCTTCTTCCAATTTTCTGTTTTCCCTGAAATCAACCTCTCATTCTCACTATCTCTTCCTCACACTACTCCAACTCCATCAAAGACACTTTCTCTCTCCTATTTTCTTCTTCCAATTTTCTAGGTTTCTTAGAAATCAATTGATTTTAAGCCATTTAAGGGTTCAAATATGTTCATGTCCAGAAATTTAGAAGTGTTCGATTCTCTTCACGAAGTCTTAAAACACAATGATGTTAATGTTATTTTGATGTGAACTTATTATTATTCAATTTATATATATGTTATTTTTAAATAAGTATTTGTTATTTTATATGAATTATAAATAGCATGAGTTGAGGTTGAATTAGATAAGTAAATAACATATTGTTGTAACAAAATAACACAACATTTAAGCAAAATAACATAAAGTGTACACAAAATAACTCAAACATATTGTGTAAGGAGTACCATGATCCATAGTACTCCAAGAGTATATAATACTAATTTCTACTTGTACAATGCATGGGTTTACAAATTTGAGGGAGCTTTACATTTTACATTGCACTAGAGTGTACCCGTGCAAAATACACGGGATATATATCATAAAGTAAGATATTAAAATAAATAACAATTTTTTTAAAAAATAATATAAATTTATTTTGATATAGTCTTATTAATTTTCTTTTTACTTTTGATGACTTCTAAATTAATAATAAGGTAGTTATTTAATAATTTTGAAAAATATAAAAAACAATGTAGAAAGTTTTTTTTTCTCTTTTATAAGAAAATAGTAGAACGAACTTATGCTAGTGCGTTTTATGTACGCTGCAACACCGTATGGTCACTAGTAGAGAAATGGAGTAACCCTTATTATATTGACAGGGTAATCCCTTATTATACTTTTTTTTAGTAGCCCTGAATAAAGTAACCCCTAAAACATTAAGAGAGTAACCACTATATTATTAACTAAGTAACATCTATAACCGTAATGGAGTAACCCTTATAACACTAATCGAGTAACTCCATAAAGTGGCCAGCCACATATAAAGTTAGTGAACTTACTGTGGCTATTTTTATTTTTTTTAAAAAATAAATAAAATACATATTACTTTAATATTGAAGTTTTCATGAGTCGTGCTAAAAAGTTGGGAAATAAAAAAGTACAATTATAATATAAATTTCTTCTAATATATGGTTAAAAAATTAGTGTGTATATTAGTAATATTAAGTAAAGTGGGTTGTTCATATATATTAACTTTTTTCATGATCAAAAAAATAAAAATATGCTTGTGGTTGAACGTCGCTATAAAAAAGTGCAATTACATATGGAGATATATTTCATATTGTAAAATAGTAAAAGAGAAAGTGGAAGCTATTTGAAGTTTTTTTTAAAAAAAAAATTCTAAAGTTGAGAGAGAGAGAGAGAGAGAGAGAGAGTACATAATTAAAGGATTTAGGTTTTGAAGTGATGTGGTGAGAAGTTGGAATAACATCTCTTAAATTATTATAAGATATCGCTTTCTTCTTTTTTCTCTTCCTACGAATCCTACCTAGTACTCAAAAAAAGTGTAGAAGCTAATAGTACTCGAATTTTGTTACATATTTTAGTTTCTCCAATTATTTTGAAGTTAGATTGAATAGTCATCTCTCTGTTAATTTGACCCTACTAACCCTACTTTATTGTTAGTTGGTTTTTTTTTTAGGATTTTATCTGACAAGTGTACGACAACCTATCGTTAAGTACTATGAAATAACAAAGTAGGTCCTACAACAATAATGACACAGTAACCCTTAAAATTACAATACTAACTAATTAACCACTATAACCCTAATTGAGTAACCCCATGTTGGCTGGCCACATATAAAAGTTAGTGTAGGACTAAAATGTTTTCTGAACTATCATCACATTAATTTAATTTTTAATTTATTCAAAATTGGATTTTTTGTGAAAAACTACCTTTTATATACAACTTTTTGTGAAAAACTACCTTTTAAAAATAATGTTGTAAATGACTACCTCTTTTAAAAAAAATGTTGTAAGGGACTACCACTTGTCGGAATGTGGTCGTTGACTCACTTTTCCGGCGTTGACTAGACCACGTGGCGGCCCTTTTCCCGTTTTCAACTACCCCCACCCTCTCCTCCTCCTCCCTTTTCTAGTTTTCGACCACTCCTACCCCCTCGCCGTCACCTCCACCTCAGTCGTCCTGCCCAAATACTCCATCTAACGGTGGCGCAACCACTACTTCCTCAACTCCAATCCAATGGACAAGTTCCCAATTCTTCAATTCGAAGACATTATTGTTGAAATAGTCAAGAACAAACTCGTCATTGTCATAATCGGAAAAACTCGTTCCGGCAAAAGTACCCAACCTCCCCAAATCCTCTTCTTCTGACATGGTTTTGCCGAATTCGGCACCATTTGCGTCACACAACCTCGCCGTGACGCCACCGTCTCCATCGGGGAAAAGGGAGGAGGAGGAGGAGAGGGGAAAATGGGTAGGAGTGGTCGAAAACTAGAAAAGGGAGGAGGAGGAGAGGGTGGGGGTGGTTGAAAACGGGGAAAAGGCCGCCACGTGGTCTAGTCAACGCCGGAAAAGTGAGTCAGCGGCCAGATTTCGGCAAGTGGTAGTCCCTTACAACATTTTTTTTTAAAGAGGTACTCATTTACAACAATTTTTTTAAAAGGTAGTTGTTCACAAAAAGTTGTATACAAAAGGTAGTTTTTCACAAAAAATCCTTCAAAATTATCATCACCTTTGCACGCTTCTTTCTCTAGAAAACCCCAACCTTATCCTCCAACCGCTTCCTTTGTTCTCAACCCCTGCTTGCCGGCAATTGGCACCTGTAGACACCCAAATGTGTCTCCCTAAAAACAAATCCAGTGATGAATACCTTTTATGTCATTTGATTATCTAACAAGGCGAAAGTTTGGAAAGTCTAGTGATGTGGTTGTTTTTATTAAAATATCTCTTCTTTCTGTTTTTGAAAATATTTCTTTTCTTACCCTATTTATGAAAAACGTGCATCCCATTTTAGTTTGGAACATGATATTGGTCCAATAATAAATTAATTGGATAGGGCTTTAAAAGACATTTCCAACGATATATTATAAGCTCAATTCTGATGAATAATGAAAAAGTTATGGCCAAAATACTAAACTGGGCCCAAACCGGTTTTTACATACGGCCCAATGATCTAGAAAAGGGCATATTATTAATTATTATTCCTAAACCTATTAGAATTGATTATAGTCTTCTAGAATACTCTAGACGGTTCTTTTTAACCCTAATGGAGTTGGGATTGGTAATTATGTTTCAAAGAGTTTGAAATTAAATAAAATAACTCCTTTTAAGAATCCTTGTTTTGTACGAAGTGGAATATATTCATATTTTATTTTCGTACCTCATAATCTTATCTAAATCTTACATTGTTGGATAGATCTTGAAATTATCTTTCCAATGATATATTATAATATTAACTCCAATCTATAACGAAAAAGATATGAATAAGATACAAAAGTCTATCCAAAACTGACACACTTCCACTATTTCGGCCATATCTTTTTATCTACAAAATATTTTAATATGATTCTAATTGGGTTGGAAATTATAATTCAAGAGTTTTCCACCTACATATTATATGCTTTATTTAAACTTCTGGATAAAAAAATATATGATAAAAACAAAATCTGCTAAAATTGTCGTCCATCGAGTTTTATTTCGATTCAAATTCGGATTCTTTTCTTATTCTTCTTTTCTCCATAAATAGACTTCATATCTCCCCTTTTTCAAATCACCAACTATCAACAAGATTTTCTTGATTCTATCTCCCTCTTTCTAGCCTAGCCTTTTACAAACACAATTCCTCATACATTATCACTAGACACACCTAACCAAGTTCGAAGTTTCCTTCGCCCTAGACGTGAAAGGTTTAACTTATGAGGTTTTGGTCCCAAATCTCTATTTAAATTATTTTATTTAATTCTTTTATTTTATTACTTTACTTGAAGTTATTAACGTGTGTATTTTTTTATTAGAAAGAGATACGAGGCATCCAAGTAAGTACTTTAATTGTTTAATTGATATTATGATATAGAAATCATGTTTAGATTGTTATTTTGATTCCTAGTATCATGTTTAGGATGTTTTATTGTTTTCTAGTATCATGTTTAGGATGTTTTATTGTTTCCTAGTATCATATTTAGGGTAATAACTAAAAATTCCTAATATCAAGTATGATTAAAAGAATGCTTCCTATTTTCTTTCCTAATATCATGTTAGTATCATGTTAGGGCTAAAGCTTTGATTTTTATTGTTTAGTGACATGCTAGGGTTTGTTATTAATCTTGTCAGTATCATGCCTAGGATATTGCTATTATTATGCTTTAGCGTTCATATGATTATTTTAATTATGATTATTATTATTTTGATGATTATTATGTTGCTTGATTATATTTGTTGTTATTGTTTGATCACGCCTTTTATGCATGTTTAAGGGGAATTTGTACTCGTAATCATGCTTAATAAGATAATTAATAATCTTGTTTAGGGTTAATTTGATTATAATTCAAGTGATTGCCAATAATAGATTTATTTGTGCATTAATATGCAACCAACATAGATTAAACAAGTTTAGGGTTAATCCTAATGATTGCATGTTAGTCAGAAAGCACACATGAATACGAGAAGAATAAAGTAGAGGCCTATTATTACGACAGGTTCAATCTCTTTTAGGTTGGATTTGTACCTTCATCCCCGAACTTCAAGTCTTGGTTCCAGACCTATTGGAGTTAACGATCTCTTGGATCATTAAGGGGTGTAACCTTCACCCTGTGAACGGTTTACAAGTTCCTAAAACTTGTTGGTGACTCTTTTGCTCTAGCTTCCTTCCCTTTGGATGCCACCATGCTTAAGTGTATGATCACAGTGGGGTTCAAGTTTGGGTTAATGCTTGAAATATTCCCCACAGTTTTTTGGTGACTCCACTGGGGAGGATTTCTATTTTAATTCTTGAAATTTATTTCGGCAATGATTTAGAATGAGTGGATGAGACTCGAAAAGTTCTAAGTATTTCATGTGCATAATTTTGATTAACATTATTGTCATATGCATAAAAAGGGTTCTCATTGGGAATACCATCCGTAATGAGTCAAAAACATAGGATTTTTACACGTAGGAAATTTGATGAATATCTTTCACAACTAGAATTGAAATAATGCTGCAAAAAACTGGAAAATTTTAAGAACACAGACAGCTGGTAAGGCATGTAGGAACTAGCATTTAGAAAACAGAGCCTATCACCGAAAATATGGCTCTATCGCCAAGCAACAATTATGTCGCCAGGCGACATGGCTCATATCCCGGCGACAGTCTCTGCTAGCTGGCGCTGCGTTCTTCCAATAGCGAGCCAGAAATATGAGTTCTAATTTTGACCTGTTCTAGCACTGTTGGCTTGATTCTACTTCCTGATTGAGTTTTTCTCACTATTCTGAAACCCATATGTGTTCTACATATGGATATAAATCTCTGGGAATTCATGCTCCATATACCTTATTGAACGCTCTGAGCAACAAAGGGTACATCCGAGAATGTTGAATTCATCAAACCATGGAAGCGAGTTTAACTCGTGGGGTCCCATCCACTCGCGCCAACCCTTCAAAAGGTAAGGCTTCCACGCGGTGCATCCAGACTCATAACCATAGACCCTCTTTGACTAACCCATATCCCTAACTTTAGATAACTAGAGCCATGGTTAGGTTGTAAACTCATTGCATCATATTGTACCTACTTGACTACTTGTGCATTATTTGTTGTTCATACTCTATGTGTTTTTACTAACCGTTTGGTTTGACTTGTGTTTGTAAATAAGGATTAATAAATTAACCAATGACTAAAAGGCTTTGCTTAATTAATTGATTAATTAATTTGAGCTAAAAAAAATAAACTTAAAATCGAGTCATAGTTCCTTTAAGTCAACCCGGAATTTTATTCTCGTATACTGCACAAGCTTCAACTTGTTTTTGTCATAGACGGAGTTCTAGAAAGAGTTACGATTCGTACAGCCTATGGATCTATAGCCCCGAGTTTTATCTTTAATATGGCGTTAGTTACGTCCCAATAAGAGGCACAGATAACAATTTATAACTAAAATACCACAGCCTGTCCAGTTTAATGAAAATACGTGAGGTCTTAACTTAGTCTTTGCTTGAGTCTAGTCACATGGTCATGACACGAGTCTTAACATGTCACCTACACTCACTAGTCTTAGCACATACTTTGTACATACTCTTTTCACACCATAACCATGTCTTAGGTTCATGCATGAGTCGGTTTTTCCGTCATTTGAGTTGGGGTCCACTTTATTCCTAAATTCTTCTATATATCCCCATCTACATCATTTTTCCATTTTCTACATGCTTTCTCTATATCACAATATTCATTCTTCCAACCTCTTTCCATCTATTGCATGTTGAATAGAGTTTGAGTCAAATAATTAACAGTGAATATCCTTAATTTCCCTTTCCATAGTACTTAGTCAAGAAGAGAAGGACGATTAATCAAAGACAATACCTTTATTCAAGTACAACTTTATGATAAACCGGTTGGTCGAAAAAGAAAAGCTAAGAAGATAATGACAAGTCAAGAAGAAGTCAATGAGCTTAAGAAGCAAATGGCTAGTGTTACTGAGGTGCTAAGGACCCTAACAATTGAAATCAATGACCCTGTGAAGCAACAACAAATGGAGCTCATGCAAGAGAGTTTGAGCAAGATATCTAATGACTATAGATTCCTGGGCATTAGCTCGCAAGGGGTCTCGGTGGACAAGGAGCTTATTCCGCAGAAGTTCAATGCCATTGACATCCCTAAGTTCATGGCAACAGATAATCCTTATTTCCACTTAAGAGCCTTTGAAACTATAATGAACATTAAGGGAATTGATAGGAAAGTCTTTCATTCCTTGTTTTCTTTATCTCTTGAAACCGTTTGTCAACAATGGTTATTTTCTCTTGATAAAGAGAAAACTTCTACCTGGGATGTTATTGTAAACGCTTTCATTGATAGATATAAGTGTAATATTTAAGTCGAAACCGATTATAGACAACTTGAGATGCTAAGACAAAAAGAGAATGAAGGATATACTTCTTTCTTTAATAAGTGGAGGGAAACTTCTGCTAAGATGATTGAGGTGCCCACCGAAAGAGAGTCTATAAGGATGTTTATCAAGAATATCCAAGATAAGTAAAGCATTTAAAATATCAACATAATTTGAATACTTTCAAGGCCGTTAATGACATCGGTATTGAAATCGAAGATGACCTCGCAAAGCAAAAAGCTACTAACAATAGTAACAACAGTGGATGGAAAGGAAAGAAGTACGACAATCCTTCTTCTTCCAAAAGCGCCCACTCTAGTAACAATGTTAGTACCTTTGATCTCAATGAAGGCTTAGCCATGGACAATCAAGGATCCAAAAGGAAACCCAAAGGAGAACTCACACCCATTGGAATGACCTATGATGTTGCTTTCGATCGTCTCTATGATCGAGGATTAATCAAACCTATTGGCCCTACCGAGGATCCAATGCCAGAAAAGCGATCTTCAAGATAGGATCCCAATTGTTATTGCAAGAACCATCAAGGAAATGGTCATACAACCAATGAATGCTACAAGTTTCAAAATCTCATTCAAGATCTCGTAGAAGCAAACAAGATCCCATTACCTCTAGCTAGCAAGAAGACTAGGTGATGATAAAGAAAAAGATACAAGGCGAGCTTTGACAATAAGATTTCATGACCTTCTTTTTTATTTCTTTTATCTATTCTTTCCCCAATAAGTCTAGCAATAGGCACCTTTTATTTTCTTTAGATTCTAATTTTGTATGTTCCCTTTTTCCTTTTAATAAAATGAGCATTTATTTCCTTGCATATAATCATTGCATTGCATTGCATAAAAAAAAAAGCCAAATTAAGCACAAGGTATACTAATGATTTTAGGCACCCCTTGTATCCACATCATATCACCTTTCACCCTTCAAATATGCAATCCTTTTTTGATAAACCACTTTGAGATTTGTCTAACGATAGACCTTTCATTTTTCAACCCATATCTACCTAAACTTGGGATGGGATGGTGTGTAACTTATGCAATTTTCAAAGAACAAAAGCTTGAGTGACTTCAAAAGGGCAAGTATTCCAATGTCTTTGATATGAAAACGTCTCAGATTGCGTTTCTTATCGAGTGCTCGGTACCGTGCCTAAGAAAAATGAATGCCAAGTGAGTGATCGACCGCATGATCGAGATTGCCCACACTTATAAAAATAAAATAAATGCTAAAGCAAAAGAGAGAGCTAAAAAAGAGTAGAAAGTCTCAAGCATAAAAATATAAAGATTCAAAAGCAAGGTTTAATACCTTGGGGGTTTATCTAGGGTCTTGAGCCTTTATCCCTTTCTTCTATAACCTTTAGCCTAACCACGTTACAACCCTTAAAAAGACCTTTTTGAGGTATACACACACTTGTGGGAGGTTCAGCTAGAGCTACGCTCGGCCTGATTCCTAACGGATACGTAGGCAACCTCACATCGAGGTGCGGCCGTAATAAAAATGCATTCATATTCACATTCACACACTCACACCATGATCATATCGAGGAATTTCCTATGCTTATACCTATCTACTTATAGCTAGACTTGGGGGCTAGATCCTCACATCATTAGCTTACCTAGCCTAATAGTCACCATCATTTGACTCTTCTTTAAATAATATCTTTCCTTACATTTAGCCTTTGCGGCCTAACTTTAGTATCACTTTCACACACATCACAGATACATGACCAAATATACTTCCCTTAGGAACTCTTTGTCATGAAATCTTAACACAACGCTAAAGCATGCCTTGTCATATCAAAATAACTCATCACTTGTAATCGTTATCGCATCACAAAGTATGAAGTGCTTAGCCTCCGTGCCTAAGTTACCTACATACTTTCATTATTGAGTCAACTAGGATAGCCTAGGATGAATTAACCTTTTCACCTTGGGAGACAGGATCAAACGCATATACTTGGCTAAGCTCATTCAACATGCACCTTCAAAAACTTCGCTTCTTTCTTTTTTCGCGTCTTTCTTTTTCGGGAGAAAGTCAGTACCCTCCACAAAAATGACAGAAATTTTTGTTTTTTCTGCATTTCGAGTCATGTACGCATTGAGTCATATCGAGTCAACACTATGCACACATGAGTCACACGAAGTGAGTCATTAGTGAGTCAAGTCATACCTTGAGTCATGTCAAGTAATTGAGTTAAGCAACACTAAGTCTTAGGTCAACCCTAATTACATGAGCAAATTCCTATAGTCTAAAATGTAAATGCAGGTACACTATGTCCCAGACGGACGGGTAAGATTTACAATAAGTTTGAAGCAAAATAACGCAAACAACTTAGAAAATCAAATAGAGTCAGCTTGATTGCAATCATATTTGATTGTCGATCGGCCTAACGACGGTCATATTAATTGATTGGGTTCCTTGGTACGCCAGTTAGCCTCTATAAGCAAATTGACATGATTAGTAGTCGGCTCGATTAAAATCGCAGTAAGTGATTGACGTGACGACAATCGTCTCACTTAGCTTAAGCGCCTAAGCATTGGCTCATTACAAGCACCAAAGCATCGGTTCAAAAACAAGCACTTATACGACAATTTTTCCAAGATTGGATTGTCATCCCCAACTGACAATATTTCCAAATATGGATTGTCGTTGTAGGGAATAATTTCAAGCCTTTAAAATCCCACTAGCTTGAACCCCACTTTGATCATACACTAAAGTACGGTGGCGTCCAAAAGGGAAGAAGATAGAGCAAAAGAGTCGCCAACAAGTTTTTAAGGAACTTGTAAACCGTTCACGAGGTGAAGGTTACACCCCTTAACGATCCAAGAGATCGTAAACTCCTTAAGGCCATGAACCAAATAAGGGTTCGGGGATGATGGTACAAATCCAACCTAAAAGAGATTGAACCTGCCCTAATAATAGGCCTCTACTTTATTCTGCTCGTATTCATGTGCGCTTTCTGATTAACATGCAATCAATAGATTAACCCTAAACCTGTTTAATCTATGTTGGTTGAATTTAATGCACAAATAAACTATTATTGGCGATCACTTGAATTATAATCACAATTAACCCTAACAAGATTATTAAATATCTTATTAAGCGTGATTACAAGTACAAATTCCCTTTAACATACATAAAAGGTGTGATCAAGCAATAAATAATAAGCATCAAGCAACATAATAATGAATATCATCATTATAAAAATAAATTATAATTGAAATAATCATGATAATAATCATAAAAGAAAATAATCATCATATTAATAATATTCATAATCATTATAACAATTATAATCATAATCATATTCATGTTAATATTAAAGCATAATAAAAATAGCAAGATCCTAGGCATGATACTAACAAGATTAATAACAAACCCTAGCATGTCACTAAGCAATAAAAATCAAATCTTTAGCCCTAACATGATACTAACATGAATTAAAATCAGGAAGAACATAGGAAGCATCGTACTTTTAATCATACTTAATATTAAAGTTACCCTAGACATGATACTAGGAATTAAAATAACAATCTAAGCATGATTTCTACATCATAATATTAATTAAACCATTAAAGTACTTACTTGGATGCCTCGTACCTCTTTCTAATAACAAAATACACACGTTAGTAACTTCAAGGAAAATAATAATCAAAGCAATTAAATTAAATAATTGAAATAAAGATTTGGGACCAAACCCTTAGAAATTAAAACCTTTCACGTCTAGGGCGAAGGCAACTTCGAATATGGCTAGGTGTTTCTAGATCTTGTGAATGCGGAATTTTGTATGAAAAAGCAAGAAAGAATTGAAAAAAGAAAAGAATGCTAAAGAATTAATGTTATTGAGAATTGATGAATGAGAGATGAATGATGAATGAATTGCGAATGAAGAGAATTAGACGAATGGTAATTGGTGAATGAAAACTTGTGAATGAAGAGAGTTGATGAGAATTGATGAATGAAAACAAAGTTTTTGATACGATATTTATAGAGAAAATCATCCAAAAAAGATAATTTAACAAAACAGAGTCTGACGATCGCAAAACAGCATTGGCGCCAGCCCTGGCTAGTTGGCGCCAGCACTAGTGGCTAGCGCCTGGCGCCAAGCCTGGTTCCAGGCGCCAAGGCCTGGGGTTGGACGCCAAACTGGTTTTCAACGCGTTTTCGAAAATCTGATAAATTTCCCGTACTGGAAGATAAAATAATATAATTCCATCGAAAATGCTATTTGATCTTGATTAAAACTCTGAAAAGTCCTAATTGAATTAGGAATGATAAAGAACCTTCTAGAATGTTCTAGAAGACTAAAACCATTCCTAATTGCATTAGGAATGATAAATTATATTAGGCCCTCCCCTAGATCATTGGGCCGTACATAAAGCTCAAACCGGGCCCAGTTTAGTAAATTGGCCATAACTTCCTCAATATTCATCGGAATTGGGCTTATAATATATTGTTGGAAAGGTCTTTGCAAGCCTCATCCAACTACACCACTATTGGACCCATATCATGGACCAACCCAACTGGATTGGCTGTTTTCTTAAAATAAAGTTTTCAAAAACAGGGAGAAGAGAAAAGAAATAAAACTTTCCGCAACACTAGACCTTTCCACACTTCGTTTCATTCGATTATGATTCGACGTGAAAGGCACTCATCACCGGGTTTGGTTTTAAGGAGACACAAATGGGTGTCTACAGTCGTGCATCTTCTTCAACGACAATTTTTCCAAGATTGGGTTGTCATCCCTGACAAAGTCTCCAAGCATGGATTGTCGTGCTCCTTCTCTGTTTGGCAATTTTTTCCAAGTTCGGATTGTCATTGCTGGCAAGTTTTCCGAGATTGGATTGTCATACACCCAGTTCCCTATGGAAAAATTTCCCAAAGGATTGTTGTAGGTCTCTACTCATCATAAATTTCGGCAAAGGTTCCTCAACGTGGATTGTCATTCATTTTAGTAAGTGACAAATTGTCCAGAAGTGGATTGCCGGTCAACTCTTTTTTGCAAATGTTCCAAGACGCGGATTGTCAATTGTAGAAATATTTTTCCAAAAGGGTTGTCGCATAGCATTGGCAAATTTCCAAGGTGGATTGCTTTCAAGAGTTATATTCCAAGATGTGGATTGTCGATCGTAGCAAGGTTCTTATAACAGATTGTTACGAAACATTGGCAACTTTTCCCAAAATTGGATTTTGGCAAATTTTCCGAGATACGGATTGTCGCTTCATTATAGCAAAATTTCCAAGGATGGATTGTTATGTGGCATTGACAACTTTCCCCAAATCGGATTGTCATACATCATACAAGAGTTGTGTTGGCAACTATTCCCAAAGAAAAGAGGATTTTCATCACCTAAAGTATCGCAACAACTAAGGATGGCTTCAGGCAGAGCAATCTTTGATCATATTCCCTTGATTGTGGAAGATGGTTACAAGGCGGTAGAAGGTCGTTTCAGGCGAAGCAATCTTCGATAGTATTATCTGGCTCGCAGAAGACTATCATAGCGGAAATTGGAGGCAGTTACAGGCGTGGCAGTCTTCAGGCGGTATCCCCTAGCTTGAGGAAGATCGTCAAAGCTTTTTGTTCAAAGACGTGTGAACATATCCAGAAAAGCTCCATTGTTCAGAGACGCCTAAACATTAAAACAGCAAGGTGGCGTTCCCTAGCTTGTGGAAAGTTGTCACAACAACAAATGCAACAAAACGGTTACCCCCAGAGACGTGTGCTCGATGGTGCAAGATACGCGTTTCTTAACTCTCTTATCTGTTTTAACTAACGATAGTTTGTAGGTATCGGCGTTACAAGAATGATTTAGGATCGCAGAACGTTCTGAATCATTCTTCGTCCTTATTGATACTTTGACTTTTGTTTTCAAAACTTGCGTTTCTCCAAACTCAGTCAAAGTGGGGGCTTCTGTAGACACCCCAATGTGTCTCCATAAAAACAAACCCAGTGATGAATACCTTTCATGTCATTTAATTATCGAACAAGGCGAAAGTGTGGAAAGTCTAGTGATGTGGTTGTTTTTATTAAAATATCTCTTCTTTCTGTTTTTGAAAATATTTATTTTCTTACCTTATTTATGAAAAACGTGCATCCCAGTTTATTTTGGTCCATGATATTGGTCCAATAATATTGTAGTTAAATAGGTCTTTAAAATACCTTTCCAACGATATATTATAAGCCCAATTCCGATGAATAATGAGGACGTTATGGCCAAAATACTAAACTGGGCCCAAACCGGTTTTTACACACGACCCAATGATCTAGAGGAGGGCTTATTATTAATTATCATTCCTAAATCTATTAGGATTTATTATAGTCTTATAGAATACTCTAGAAGGTTCTTTTGAATCCTAATGGAGTTAGGATTGGTAATTATGTTTCAAAGAGTTTGAAATTGAATAAAACAACTCCTTTTAAGAATCCTTGTTTTATACGAAGTGGAATGTATTAAGATTTTATTTTCTTGCCTCATAATCTTTATCTAAATATTACATGGTTGGATAGATCTTGAAATTATATTTCCAATGATATATTATAATATTAAATCCAAGCTATAACAAAAAAGATATGAATGAGATACAAAAGTCTATCAAAAACTGAAACCCTTCCACTATTTCGGCCATATATTTTTATCTACAAAATATTTTAATCTTATTTTAAATGGGTTGGAAAGTAGAATTCAAGAGCTTTTCCAACAACATATTATATGCTTTATTTTAACTTCTAGATCAAAAGATATGATAAAAACCAAATCCGTAAAAATTGTTGTCCATCGAGTTTTATTTCGATTCAAATTCGAATTCTTTTCTTATTCTTCGACCCTCTTTTTTCTCCATAAATAGACGTCATATCTCCCCTTTTTCAAATCACCAACATTCAACAAGATTTTCTTGATTCTATATATCTCCCTCTTTCTAGCCTAGCCTTTTACAAACACAATTCCGCATACATTATCACTAGACACACCTAACCAAGTTCGAAGTTTCCTTCGCCCTAGACGTGAAAGGTTTAACTTATGAGGGTTTGGTCCCAAATCTCTATTTAAATTATTTAATTTAATTCTTTGATTTTATTACTTTCCTTGAAGTTATTAACGTGTGTATTTTGTTATTAGAAAGAGATACGAGGCATCCAAGTAAGTACTTTAATTGTTTAATTGATATTATGATATAAAAATCATGTTTAGATCGTTATTTTGATTCCTAGTATTATGTTTAGGATGTTTTTCCTAGTATAATGTTTAAGATGTTTTATTGTTTCCTAGTATCATGTTTAGGATGTTTTAGTGCTTCCTAGTATGATGTTTAAGGTAATAACTAAAAATTCCTAATATCAAGTATGATTAAAAGAATGCTTCCTATTTTCTTTCCTAATATCATGTTAGTATCATGTTAGGTCTAAAGCTTTGATTTTTATTGTTTAGTGACATGCTAGGGTTTTTTTATTAATCTTGCCAGTATCATGCCTAGGATCTTGCTATTATTATGCTTTAGCTTTGATATGATTATTTTAATTATGATTATAATTATTTTGATGATTATTATGTTACTTGATCATATTTATTGTTATTGCTTGATCACGCCTTTTATTCATGTTTAAAGGGAATTTGTACTTGTAATCACACTTAATAAGATAATTAATAATCTTGGTTAGGGTCAATTTGATTATAATTCAAGTGATCGCCAATAATAGATTTATTTGTGCATTAATATTCAACCAACATAGATTAAACAGGTTTAGGGTTAATCCTAATGATTGCATGTTAGTCAGAAAGCACACATGAATACGAGAAGAATAAAGTAGAGGCCTATTATTACGACAGGTTCAATCTCTTTTAGGTTGGATATGTACCTTCATCCCCGTACTTCCAGTCTTGGTTCCAGACCTATTGGAGTTAACGATCTCTTGGATCGTTAAGGGGTGTAACCTTCACCCTGTGAACGGTTTACAAGTTCCTAAAACTTGTTGGCGACTCTTTTTCTCTAGCTTCCTTCCCTTTGGACCCCACCATGCTTAAGTGTATGATCACAGTGGGGTTCAAGTTTGGGTTAATGCTTGAAATATTTCCCACAGCACCCCTCTCCTAGACATCGTCAACAAGTCCTGATCTTCTTTGTTTGCTTTATTTTATAGATGTTTTTTTGGTAAAGGAAACAAGGGAGTTCCTACAACTGGTTTGTTCTTTAAGTTCATCGGTGGTTAATCCCGTTTTTGGTGTCGTCAAGTGGTTTAGCTTCTTCTCCAATTAAACCAGGATCCAAGGCTATTCTTAACACCGCCGTAAAAATGAATTCTGTTAATTGTCTCTCAACAATAAAGGTGAAGTTAAGGTTAGGGTTAGGGTTTTGCTAAAATATAGAGAGAATTTGATAAATTGAATAAACTCAATCACTTGAATTACAATCATGATGGCCATGGCCAATAAATAATACATCGTTCCCAAACCCGATAGAATTAGGAAATAGTCAAAGATATCAAAAAGATATTATGCTAGGCATAAAATATATACTAAGCATAAAATATGGAAACTAAATATATCCTAATAATTTCCCAAAATATATCCAAAATATATCCTCCAAAATATATCCTCCAATACCCCCCCTCAAGTTGGAGCATGGGGATTGTAAATGCCCAACTTGGAAAGAAGGTGATCAAACTGAGACTTCCCTAGCGCCTTAGTGAAAATATCTGCAAGTTGCTCCTTAGTGGAGACATAGGAAGGAGCAATTAAGCCCTCTGTAATAGCATCACGAACAATGTGACAATCAATCTCAATGTGTTTTGTACTTTCATGAAAAACTGGATTTCGAGCCATATGTAAAGCAGATTGATTATCACAAAACAACTTGATCGTCTTAGGGTGTTGGACACCCAAACTCAAAAGCAATGCCTTCAACCATTTCAACTCATGTGTGGTTGAAGCCATGCACCGATACTCAGCCTCAGAAGAAGAGAAAGATACCGTGGGTTGCTTCTTGGTTTTCCACGAAATAGGAGATTTACCAAGAAAAACTAGCCAACCAGTCAACGAACGACGGGTAAGAGGACACGCCGCCCAATCTGAATCACACCAACCCTGCAAAGTCAGGTCACTATCTGCACTTAACAAAATACCCTGTCCTGGAGTACCCTTTAAATAACGAACCACCCTGAGAGCTGCTTCCCAATGCTCAATCCGAAGTTCGTGCATAAACTGAGAAAGAATATGAACCGAATATGCCAAATCTGGTCTAGTCACCGAGAGATAAATCAACCGCCCTACTAGTCTACGATAAGACTCAGGATCCTCAAGTAACTCACCACTAGCAAGACTAAGCTTGTGGTTCTGCTCAATCGGAAAACCACTTGGTTTCGCACCCAATAGCCCTGCTTCAGAAACAATATCCAAGGTGTACTTTCGTTGACACAAAAACAAACCTGATTTACTACGAGCAACTTCAATGCCCAAAAAATATTTCAAAGGACCAAGGTCCTTCATCTTGAAACAGTCACCAAGATAAGCTTTGAACACAGTTAATGCAGCAGAATCATTCCCAGAAATAATAAGATCATCAACATAAACTAAGACATTAATCTGAACATTGCCTTTAGTGTATGTGAAAAGAGAATAATCAGAGTAAGATTGAATAAAACCGTACCCTTTCAAAGCTGTAGTGAGCTTTGCAAACCAACATCTCGGAGCTTGTTTCAACCCATACAAAGACTTTCTTAAACGACACACCAAACTCGAATCCGAGCTCTCAAAACCTGGAGGTAATTTCATGTACACCTCTTCTTCAAGATCACCATGTAAGAAAGCATTATGAACATCCATCTGTTGAATCTCCCAGTTTTTTGAAACTGCTATAGCAAGAAAAGCGCGAACAGTAGTCATTTTTGCAACCGGAGCAAAGGTCTCACCATAATCAATACCTTCTCTTTGATGATTACCAAAAACAACCAAACGTGACTTGAGACGTTCAATATCACCATTAGACAAAAATTTCGTCTTATACACCCATTGACAACCTAGTGCTTTCTTGCCGGGAGGAAGATGCTCCAATGTCCAAGTTCCATTATCTTCCAATGCCCTTATTTCTTGTTTCATAGAACGTCGCCAACCTTCGGATTTCATTGCTTCTTTAAAGGATTTTGGATCCTTTCTCAAAACAACGGCTGCAAGAAATTTGCGATAATTCACAGAAAACATGTCACAATTTATATAGTGTGCTAGAGGGTAAGGCGTACCTGAAGGAGGGATTGGAGACGGAGTGGACGGAGACGGATTTTTAGCAAAAACTGAGTGATTCACATAATCACGATGACGGACATTGGGAATTTTTTCACGGAACCCCCTACCTAAGGGTTCTACACTCGATCGGTGGTCACTCGACCCATCGCCCGATGAAAATCCATCGGGGAAGGCAGAACTAACGGGCTGCTGCTGGGAAGCCGACCCCGCGCCCACGACCTCACCTCCCGCGCCCGCGGCATCTTCTTGCGGGGAGACAGGCTGCTGGGCAGCAGATTCCGCGGCCTGCCTGCGGGATGGCCCCTGCTGCTGCGGGTAGGCTGCGACATGATCTGTCTCGGGCTGCTGCGTGTGTTGGACAATATTTTCGACACTCGTGGCAGCTTGTTCATTGATCTGTAAAATGCTCTCGTCTCCCATAACTACCTCATTATCATCAAACACCTCATACTCCATGAAATCCGTATGAACATCATTATTTTGATCAAAATTCGTGGACTCTATATTCACAACTTCCGGACTACAAAAAGGAAACACTTCCTCAACAAATTTCACATCACGTGACACAAAAAAAACTTTTGACTCAAGGTCATACAATCTCCATCCTTTCTTCCCAAAGGGATATCCCACAAAAATACATTTCCTACTTCGACTTGCAAATTTGTCCCCATTTGTTTTCTGATTATGAGCAAAGCACAAACATCCAAAAGTACGAAGGGCATCGAATAAGGGAGGTTTATGGAACAAAATTTCAAATGGAGTTTTATTTTGTAACAAGGGAGTGGGTGTACGATTAATTAGGTTAGACGCGGCAAGAACACATTCCCCCCAAAAATAAATAGGCAAATCGGCTTGAAACCTTAAAGCTCTCCCAACTTCAAGAATGTGTTTGTGTTTTCTCTCAACTCTCCCATTCTGTTGTGGAGTCCCCACACAAGAGGTTTGAAAAATAATTCCAGTAGCACTAAAATAATCATGCAAACAATTAAATTTTGTGCCATTGTCACTTTGCACAACCTTAATGGTTTGAGAAAATTGTCTATCAACCATAGCAACAAATGCTAAAAACATTCGAAAAACCTCAGTTTTATCAACCAATAAGTAAATCCAAACAGCTCGGGAATAATCATCAACAATAGTTAAAAAATAACGAGCTCCACACGAAGAAACATGTCGATACGGACCCCACAAATCACAATGTATTTTCTCAAAAATCCTAGAAGCTCTACTATCACTCAAAGGAAATTTATCTCTAGGATGTTTAGCACGCATACATACCTCACACCCTTTAGAAAGATTATGTTTATTGCCACTAACATGAGGAAGTAACTTAACCACTTTTTCTGAGGGATGACCCATTCGACGATGCCACAACTCCAAGGTCGTCCTTGCTTCACCCACATTAACGTGATTCACCGAATCTGAATTGCTAAAATAGAATAATCTGTCTCTCCTAACTCCCGTTCCAATCAGCTCCTTCGTTTGATCTTGTACAACACACATATAAGGGTTAAATTGGACAGTACAATTAAGCTCATCGATAATTTGTGACACAGAAAGCAAATTGCAACTCAAATTAGGAACATAAAGAACCCCGGTTAGAATAAACTTGTCCGACAAACGAACAGAACCAATTAAAGAAGCCAATATGGTGTCACCATTGGGAAGACCAACAGGACACTCTAGACACTGCATATCAAACAACCAAGATTTGTCTCCGGTTACATGATGAGTTGCCCCTGTGTTAATAATCCAAGAGGTAGCATCAAATTTTCCATTCAAACGATTATCGGGAACATTAACATTACCAAGCAATCCCGTAATTGCATTTGAAACACTATGGACTGAATATTTCCCCCCCTGGACTCCAGAAACCACACGTGTGAGAGGGGGTGACATAGGAGATGTTTCATCATCCCCGACCATATTATAAGTTTGGAAAAAAAACAAGAAATTTTAACCTGCTCTTGATACCATGCTAAAATATAGAGAGAATTTGATAAATTGAATAAACTCAATCACTTGAATTACAATCATGATGGCCATGGCCAATAAATAATACATCGTTCCCAAACCCGATAGAATTAGGAAATAGTCAAAGATATCAAAAAGATATTATGCTAGGCATAAAATATATACTAAGCATAAAATATGGAAACTAAATATATCCTAATAATTTCCCAAAATATATCCAAAATATATCCTCCAAAATATATCCTCCAATAGGTTTTCTCGCTTAATCGAACTTTAATTTAGGTGGGGCGGCTTTCTTACGTTGGCCTTGATGTCTTATCGAAGTTTTTCGGGTGTATTTCCGATTGTGAGGTAGTTTTGTTTTTTGCTTTATTGCTCCCATAAGTATTCTTTTTCCTTGTTCTAGTTAGTTTAACCTTAGTTCTCTTAGTTAATTAGGTCTTTGTTTTTCCTTTTTCGAGTAATCTCTTAGTTTTATGTTGTGTTTGTTTAGTTTATTTTCCTTAACAAGTTTGGTAATTTGGCTTCTAATAGTTGGAGTTCCTTTGTTTGAAGTTTTTGTTGGCTGTCCATGGATTTTCTATTGTTTCGGGCGGTATGTTTTTGCTCCTTAGTCTGTTCCTTGGTGGGATGGAATAGAGGCTAAGGGAGGTAGTTTAATTTAGGGTGTTGTTGTTAGGACTTCGCATGTGCTTGTCCTTTAGTTTAATTCACAAGAGTTAATTCTGTTTGTTGTTTTGAGGTTGGGATGTTTTATCCTCTATAGGGTTGATTTTGAAAAAGCGTTTTTAGCCTATTTCACTTTGCAGATTCAATTTGTAGGGTTTCGAATTCAAGGTGTTTATGGGCAGTTTTCTAGTAGTGGTTTGTGGAAGAACAAAAGACTGTATTTTTTGGGTCTTTGATTTAGTGCAGGAGGATCGTGAGGAAATTAACAAGGAAAGTTATTTTTCAATGTCAGCTACCAATGATCTTTGAATCCATTACTTTAAAAATTTTCTATCTGAAAGGCTCCCCTTACACAATGTTTGGGGGTTTAAGCACTCTAACAAAGTTTTTTCTTATCTCATTCAAGGAGAATACACCAACTATACCCTTTTAAATGGGTGCCAAATCACAAGAAAATGTGACTCAAGTTGTTGTGGTAATGACCCAAGAATCCCACTTGACTTTTCTTACTTTTGGTATTGAAATTGCTCATACTGGGAGCATCAAGTCTTGCATAAGTATCTCTCAATCAGGCCATGGTTTCTCATTCCCTTTGCTTTTCCCATGTTTTGTCAAGCTCTATCGGTGTCTTTTGGTTCCATTTCAAGTATTCTACCGCAACTTTTACACTATCTCTTACATCTATGCAGCATGCAGGTGTTATGGGTTGATGTCAATTCATAACAAATGTAGATTTCGTCCAACAATCAGGCCTCCATTAAGCGCAAAAGCCACATTTTATCAGTTGTTATTGCTTTGTTTCAGTTCGGTTTAATTTGTACAAGCTAGATTTTAGTGTGTGTGTTATGTTTTACTTCCTCTATCTAGGTCGCAATCATTATTTTAAAATAATTGATCTCATTGTCAAAAAAAAAAAAAAAAAAAACCATCACCTTTGCATAAATACTTTTCATTATTTGATAATTAAATATATATTAATGGTGAAATATATACATTTGCATAGTACTCCATCCAGTTTCCATTAACACTTTCTTTTCTTACCTATATATGATTAATTACAACTCTTATTTTTTTTGTTTGTTAAGGGCTGCTATGGAAAATGTTATACATAGTCCTTAGGGCTACATATAAGCATTAAATTTACACTTGAAAATCGTAAAAAGTTAAGAAATCATCAAAATATAAAGACTAATCACACTGATTTACGCGTGTTTTTGTCATGAATTCCTAATTTTATACAAATTTTCAAGAGTGTATTTAGGGCTACATATAACATTACCCTTGTTTTATTAACTCTCACTAACTAAATATACCTATACGGTGATACGGCCATACCAACTATACTATATAATTTTATATCATCATAATCACTTTGGTCCTCATCCTTTTTAAAAGATAAAACTACAGAGTACATATAGTACGGAGCATTGTAATTAATTAATTCGAAAAGGATGGAATAATAGACTAATAGCTAGCCAAATATTAGCCAATTATTTTGGGATTGAGGAAATACTAATCTAGAAGATTGGGGTTGACAAAATTTGTTTCTTGAATTAAATATATATATATATATATATATATATATATATATATATATATATATATATATATATATATATATATCAATTCTGTTTGATTGTGACAAACAAAATTAAGAGTTATAATTCTTAATTTCGTGGTTAGTCAACCTCTTATAGACGTTTTTTTTTTAATTTTTTTTTTACAGGAACCTCCTGTAGAAGTTAAAAATCAAGAACACCTTGATTGGCATCATTTGTTGTTAAACAAAAAAACCAAAAACAAGAAAAAAGTATTTTCATTTTTAAGTTGTCAGTTTTCAAATTTATCATGATTTTAATATGTTGGTCTAATTTTTAATTAATCATATGACATATATCATATGATTTTGAAAATCAAAAAATCAAAAAACAAAAAACCACAATGATACCAAACAAACCCGGTTACACGGTAGTCATAATCAACAAGAATTGGTGTATTATTAGGTAACATTATATTGATTTTCTTTAAGTTTAAATAATAATTAATAAACTTTAACAATTCAATGATAATTACAAGAAGATGTTGTTATATTACACATGAATGACGAAAACAATGATTAGGGGAATCTACTAAACCATGTCAAATTGGCTGCATGCATGTCCACTAGGCCACTACTACTTATTAATGCAAAGTCTTCTCATCCTCCTTTCTTTCGAATTATGTGTGCAAAGTCTTCTCATTTTCCTAATTAATTTCCTCCCTTTAATTTTATTTCTTTCTTCAAATTATCCTAATTTCAAGATCTTTTTTTACCAACCACAGGTATGTATTTTTAATTATTATCCAGTTTTTTTTTTTTTATAAATAAATATGTGTGTGTTTTTTTTTTGGGCATTGGCAATATATACATTTATGAATTATGATAAGACACTTAGGTTGGTTTGAAATTATTACATGTTAATTATATTTCAATGATAATTACTTGTAGTTACTTGTTGCCCGGTTCTTGTATTTTTGTATTATTACTTGGATTTTTTTTTGAAAATTATCACTCATAATTGTTGCTGATTTAAGAATTATCATCTACAATTTTTTTTTTCTTTTTTGAAATTTACCATCTAAATTTTTCCAAAACACTAAAACTTCCCACTACTTTGATCAACCCCTCAAACATGACATTATCATTGTTATTTCCCTTCGTTTTCTTTCTTCTTCACTCGATTCTCACTTCTATCTTCTTCCACTTTCATCTAAATTGAGGCATAACTTGAAATAGAATTACTAGAAACCCTAATTTTTGAAGATTTGAAGCAAGAACGATGAATTTTAAAACCCTAATTTTTTTATTTAGCCATTTGATTTTAGTATTTGTGCAAAATTAAAAAGGAGATTTAGAAGAAATAATATCGAGTATCAAAAGAGGAAGGAAGGAAAAGGAGGGAAAAATAGGGGAAGACCGTTTGTGAGCCCCACCATGATGTCATCTTTCAAAATGGTGGAAAGTTTTATTATTTTCATAAAAATTAGGTGGTAAATTTCAATAATAATAATAATAATAATAATAATAATAATAATAATAATAATAACTATAGGTTATAATTCCTAATACAGTGCGATATACTAAAGGCCTGTTCACATTTAATTTAGTTAATTTCAGTTCAGTTTAATTTCGTTCAACTCCAATCATTTCTGTTCAATTCAGCTCCAATCAGTTCAGTTCAATTTAATCCAGATCCTAATTTCCATCTCTCATAAAGTATTCATTTCAGCTCAGATCAGTTCTATTCAGCCACAATCAGTCCAGTTTAGTTCAGTTTAGCTCCAATCAATTCAGTTCAGTTCAATTCAGCTCAATTAAGTAAATGTGAACATACCCTAAGTGTTAGCACATCAATATGTGTTAACCTTTGATTGGTTTTTTAACAAAAGAGAAATAATGTAATCTTCAAGAATATTCACAGAGTATACTAGAGAATATTAACATATTCTCTATCAGTAAACATAATTTATCCAAAAAAAATTGGGCAACATGCATATACTTGATTAAATTTTTTGTGGTTCTTACTCTTTTTTACACAAATACTTAGAATATATTAAAAATCAGGTTTTGTGTGTGGCTGACCACACGGTGTGGCCAGCTAACATACAAGAACCCCTCGACCTAGTAAGCCCTAACAAACTTAGTAATCCTCCGACTTACTAATCCCCGACCAACCTAGTAATTCCCCTCTGACCTAGTAACCCCTAATCGACTAAGTAACCCTGACTGACCTAGCTACTAACCTCTGACCGACCAAGTAACCCCCGACCTAGTAACCCATGACCAACCTAGCTTAGTAACCCCTGACCGATTTAGTAAGCCATCATGACAAGTAACCCCACCGACCTAGTAACCCCTGACCAAGTAACCCCTCCGACCTAGTAACCCTTATCCAAATAAGTAACCCCTAATCCTACACCACCCTTAAAATCCATGCCCAATAACCAATCCCTTACCCACTGCCCCACACCACCACTAACTCCCGTACCCAGTGCCCCACGCCACTAGCAACCACATACTACTAGCAATCACAGCCAAATCAAACAAATACCATGCCACCACCAACTCTCGTACCACTAGCAACCACGCCCAGATCCAAACCGAACCCACAACCACCACCAGCCACGCTTTATTGAAAAAAAAAATTAAAAATCGTAAAAAAAAAAAAAAAATTAAAAATTAAAAATCAAGCAAATACTTTAAAAATTAGCAGTGGCTTCGAATTTCACTTTAAGTATGGCTAAAAAGGTCAAATTCGACCATGAAAACTTTGACCTTAAAAACCTCTAACTTGCATTATGACAACAGAGTACGAGGAGCTCCCTCCCCCGCTAAAAAATTATGCAGGTGAAATTGCAGAATGTTGATGGGTATTACAATTCATTGCTCACTTTCATTGACGGAGTAGTTGATGTAGGTTGATGATGGCCACATTTTTGTTTTCGCCCCTACTTTTAAAGAACTTGTTCAGAAACTTGAGCAGAGAGAAAGAGGAGAAAGAGAAGAGAGAAGAAGAATAAAAAAAAAAAAAAAAAATTGTGGTTGGCCGCACCATACGAAACTTTGTGTATGTAAAAAAGGCATTGGTCATTAACATGTACAATAACACCTCTAAGTTTGTAATACAAAACTTGTTGTTATCAAAATACTGCTTAAGAGTAGTCTTCACTTAAGCTACTACCGAAACTATTAGAAAAACTAAAGAGAAACAACCTAGACTTCAAAAGATTTAGACATCCACATCCTAGGAGTATAACAAAAGAATTTTTTTTTAAACTTGTGGTTCTTACTCAAATAGGTAGAAAGTGAACCAACAAATCTATCTATCTATTTATATTTATATAATATATATACTAAAGTAAACCCAAAAATAATCCTAGAATACATGTGTCAGCGCCTCATAAAAAAAATATATAAATAAATTCACTGAATTTATTTATTTATTTATTTTTAATGAAGTTAGTTTTATAAGGTAGAAGATGAAATAAAAAGTATTATCTTAACATTCTTTAAAAAATCATCAGACAAAATTAATTTTTTCATATTATGCATAAAGATAAAATAACCATATATTAATGAAAAATTCGAACATGATTTAACTAGTGACATACAAATGAAAGATAGTTCATTAAATAAAATTTTAAGTATGAAAGCTAGTTTTGAGTTTAGGAATTATTTTCTGTCCAACCCCAAAGGAAAAGTTAATATTCTGTCACATAATTGTTTGCAAGTTTAAAAATGACTCTTGACTTGAGGTAAGCATTTTTATGTGTTATAATACATTAACTTGACTTGAGGTGTAAAGGTAAGCATTTTAATCTTGCAAACAATTTTGTGAAAGAATATTCATTAAATAAAATAGTTCTTTTCTTCCACTACTACTTAAATTTCATTGAATTAAATGATAATTAATCAATCACTCAGGCAAAAATTATAATATTAATTAAAAACATTTATTGATTTTGCAAGGGTCAAAAAATTGCTAAATATTTTTCTTTTTTAATTTTCCTACGCATAACCCATGCATGACACGGGCCAAAAGGCTAGTCGATATAAAAAATGACAATCAGAATTTTTAAAAAATGAACAATTAAAATTCAATGAATTTTTTAAATATTTTTAAATATTAATGTTAATTAACATTTAATTTAATTATTTTCTGATAAAACATTTAATTTCTTTTACTTACTTTTAATTTTACTAATAATTAATAATGAGTTTCATAAATTTATTTAAAATGTTTTTATTAAAATTATTAATTTTCAAAAATTTAAAATGAATTCCTAAAATAAGTAAAATGAGTTATAATTAATTTGAGTGTTAAAAAATACTAACAAATCGTTAAAACACAGCCGTCCAATTTTTGAAATTGTGGTCAAATGAATACAATAAAAAAAGGGCTTTGTGGCCGACCATCATATCACAGGGTTTATATCGTTAGTGTTATAGCCTTATAGGGGCTACTTGATCAATGTTACAGGATTCACATCACCAGTGTTATAGAGGTTGTTACTTGATTAATATTATAGGGGTTATTGGGTTGTTTTTAAAGGAGTTTGTTCTTTTACAAGCGGACACATGGTGTGGTGTGGGTAATCGCACAGAAGACGCACTAATATATATATAAACACAACTAAAGTTGTTACATAAGGCAAACTTGAAAGATCTTTATTACAAACGAGGCAGACCCAGGCAATCAGCCTGATTGATGAATTTTGTCAATCAATTGCTTTTTGTTGGCCCCCCTTGCCAAATAAATTAATTTTATACTACTATTTGGTTTTGAAGACGTTAGTAACTCTAACGTCTGTTTCTTTTTTATATATATAAATTTTATTAACATCTTCTCCAATCTTCCACCCGCAACACCGTCATAGTCATCATCACTCCGACCACCATCCGAAACCCATCACCGCCACCACCATCTTTAGGCCTTCCGCCGAACGAACCCAGAAAGCCTGAGATCTTCGTCCACATCTTCAGTTCTTCCCGTCGTCCTCTTCTTCCCAACAATGGCAGCTTCGCGGCGAAACTAAAAGACACCCTACTTGAATAGAGTGTAAATTAGGGTCATATCAACCCTTTAGGGAAAGCCTTTCATTTGCGGCAACATTTTAAACTGCAATATAAGGTGGGTTTTTGCGGAATTTCAGAATTGGGTAATGGGTTTTGGATGGAGCTTGAGTTCCATAGAAATGGAGGTTGAGAGAAATTGGGGGAGACAGACATTGTTGTTAATGGCGGATTTTCGGGTTTTGGGGGAAATGAGGACGGCATTTAGGAGAGAGAAAGAGGTGTTGAAATCGAAATCAGAGGTTGAATTGAATGGTAATTGTGGTAATTGAGGGAGTGAGAATGAAGATGAAGATGATGATGATGAGGAGGTTAATCAAGCTTTCATGGTGGTTGTTACTTGTTAGGATTAGAAGCTGAAATTCTGGGTTTTGAGTGACTGATTACTCCCATTCGCATTTTTATTTAATTTTTTGGGTTGTTGTTGGAGTGCTTGTTGATTGATTTTAATGGAAGGAGGAGGAGGTGGATTTGCAGGGAGTGGGGTGGATTTGTTGGGAGTAAGAGAGAGAGAGAGAGAGAGAGTGAGGTGGATCTGTGGTAACGACAATGAATATCAATGTTTGCACAAGCTGACCAAACTACCCTTACTAATATGATTGAAAAGACGAAATTGACCCCTGATTTACACAAACTGTAAATCAGCCTGATTGACTTGTATTTCCTCATTACAAACATGGCTATGCAAACCATGCCGTGTGTATCGTGCGCGTTAATTGTCCTCGTTTTATAATTTTTTTATATTCATAAACACAAAACATATTTCAAAATTAAATTTTACAAAATTTCGTAAATTTTATTAAAAGCCAAAACGTGTCAAACATATATAACTTATCTTTACTACTATAGTTGGGTAATGTATTTCATTTTTGTACGCGAATTTCACAGATTGCATTGATGGAAAATAACCAATACAATGGCAATAGCAGCAGCATAAGCAGTAACAACATCAACAACAATGGCACAAACCTTCATGTCTCGAACGTCGATGTGTTTTCGAGTATAACCGTGGGCGAGGCTGCTAATAGTGGACGATCCATGGAATACATATTAGAAGATTTACTTCAAGACACTCAAGCTCGTCCCGAAACCAATACTTGTAGCTTGAGCGAAGATTGTAGTCATACACACGACTTCTTTCATAAGCAAAATGATGAAATGTTTCCTTCTAATGAAGAGAAAAGTAGTTACGACGATTCTCTTCAAATCGAGGAGCAACAAAGTAAGAAGAGAGGAAGGAGACAACGAGCGGATAACAAAGAAGCTGTACGTAAGTACCGCGAAAAGTTAAGGATAAGAGAAGCCTCACTCGAAGAAGAAATCAAGATGTTAAAGGAGTCGAATCAAAAATTGTTGAAGAAGCTTGAAGGTGAGGCAGCACTGCAAGATGAGATTTTGTGGCTTAAGTGTTTGCTTGTTGATATACGAGGGAGAATCGAAGGGGAAACTAATTCGATTCGATTTCGTAGACAGCCCGATGCGAGTTTGGTTGGTAATGATCGTATGGTTCATTGCAATGGGAATTGTGAAAATGGAGGCAAAACTAAAAAGTCAAATTCAATGTTATATGGTGAAGGTACTAATGGTGGTGTTTCTATAAACTTTAACTATACTCCGAGTATTGGATCTGAACCAAAAGATACTCTCAACTTTGAACATCGAAGTTGATAGCCTCTAGGAGTTCAACTAGTGTTGCCAAAGACAAAAAATAAAGGTTACATATACTCATTCAATTTTTCTAAATTTTTACTTTTATCAATAAAAATTGTAATGTTATTGTCAAAAGGTTGGAATCTTAAGATTGCTTTTATACTCGTTCAAACTTCATCATATAATGTATCCAATGGTATACAAAAAGGAGCTGCTTACAAATCAAATTAAATTGTAAGCATATATATAGCTTATTGACAATATTATATTATATTGATGTAATTAGATAAAGCAACGTTGCTCAAACAAGCTACGTTGCTTGATTTTCAATACAAAAACTTCATCCTCTTATATTATGACATGTGTATGATAAAAACTATTTTCATTATTTATTTATTTTTCCATTTTATAATATTCTATTGATCACCATTGGAGCACTTTGTATGCAGTTTTTAAAAAATTACCTTGAAATTTTGATGTATCAAGGTAAGCTACAAGCCTTTGTAGCTTACCATTGGAGATGCTCTAAGACTTTGTTGGGTTTGAAATATGAATTTAAAACAAGTCTTATCATGCCAACATTGCTGTTATGCTAGTTCTAGATAGCATGTTAAAGTCCAACTAAACCCGATTGTTTAATATTAGCTTGCAGCCTCAAGATTGGTTTTAGACTCTTATCAATTTATTTTAGTTAAGCGTTGTGTGATTATTTATATCATAAAAGGCTGAATTTATCTTTGTGTATGTGTAAGTTTTTATCCCACAAATTTTCATTTATGTTTATGATACATATAAATTAAAAGTATGTGAAATGCTAATAAGTAGGAATGTTCATAAATTAGTTTGGACAGGAAAAATAGTTGGGCTTACACTAGATCATATTAGACTGGTTCAAAACTTTTTCTTTTTAATAGTAAAATTCATTTATTAATAAAATGTTACATTATGACATTTTTTTAATTTAAAATTAATTTATTAATAAAAAGTCATACGACATTTATCAAAGAGATTCGAATTAAACAAATACATAAGATATTATATTCAAGCAGACAAAAATTTCCCGCATAAAAACTATGGTTACCGAGTAGATCTTGTAGTTTGGAATATATATTTTCCGTTTATATTGCTGGATATTTGAAATACATCCTTATTGAAAAGTCAATCTAATAATCATTTGTATATGTAAGGATTTTTTTTTCTGATTCAACTGATTGTATTATAAAACTTGACCATAATTTTTTCACCAATGAAACGATTTAACGACAATCCATTAGAGCTACTGTATATCACATATTTAAAATTACTAAATTTGTCCCTTGAAATGAATATATACCTTGTCTTTTGAAAAAGGTAAAAAAAAAACCCTTGTCTTTCGAATAAGATCAAAAACTTTTTTCTTTTGAGGGCGAAAAGTTCCACTTATTAGGATTTAGAAATAAATTTTTTGGAGTTATTGAAATTTATCAATAAATAAGTTAACTATTAATAATTATTTTCCCTCTTTAATGTAAATTGCCTTGTGTTTTTTTTTTCTTTTAAGAATAGTTAATCATTTTTTCTACCCTATTTTGGTGATGTGTTAATTTTCTAATGGTGTTGTATGTAAGGACAACATACAATGGTTGTATGTTTTTATCAACTCTCTCATTTATACATTAACTAAGTTATTTCGGAGCCATGCTTGGATTTTTGAATCAATACATACATAAATAATTCAAAATTTACTAAATATAGATTTATAACCGATCACTATTCTTATAAATATTTCAGCTTAGAAAATATTATGTACTTTATTATATGATATAGTATCTTTTGTAAATAAATATAATAAGATTTTTTATTTTTTGGTTTTTTTTTGGGAATAACAATTTAGTGTATTCAATTATTGATATCTACTAGATGAAAAAATATACCATATTGGAAAATTTGATTCTAATAATCAAACCTTTGCACGGTCTTATTTTATTAATAAGACCTTTTGATTATTCCACAATAATCTAAGCTTTGGAGGGCATTCTATTCTATTAAGCCAAGCAGGTTACTTAACCTATAACAATAAGTCACCTGCCACGTGTCGTATTATCGTGTGTCCAAAAAAATTTTGATTTTTCTTTTAAAAAAACTTCTATTTGAAAAAAAAACTTGTTTCTTTCCCTTTTTCTCTTCACCATCCTCCCTTTCCTATTTCCACACCTCCTTGAATGCTTCCATTTCCAGCCAGACCTCCACCCACCACACCCCCACCTCCGGCAATAAGGAACCCCACCCCACCAACCGCCTGCAACAACAACAACAACAACCACATCAAATCACTTCTCCCGCAACATTATCAGCCACAACTCTCGCAACTCATCACAAACCCATAGATGACCCTGCTACAGTGCTACAACTCCAAACAACAGCCTAACACCGCAACAACCTAGCGGCACCTAGTGCACCAGCCACCGCAACAACCCAGCCGCACCTAGTGCATCAGCCACTGTAACAACCCAGCCGCATGCACCTAATGCACCATCCTAACACTACAACTCCTAGCGCACCACCAGCTTCGCTCACCAACAGCACCATAAATTGCTCCAATTTACCGCCTGCAAACATCAATTTTCTACCAATTGCAACAATTTTGGCCATTAATTGCGGTAATTTTGCAAGGAAAATCTTTAATCATCGACCAATTGAAGACCTAGAAGGTGCGCTCATGAAAAACGGTGGCACGACACCCAGAATTAGAAGGGAAGGGAGATTGGTTAGCCGGAAAAGGGACGTCAGGGTGAGGGGGAGGGAGTGGCCAAAAATGGGAGGGGTTACCGGATGGGGATTCAGGCTGCCGGAATCAATGAGGGATAATTAGATCAATGAGGGGGAGGGAGTGGCCAAAAAAAAAATTTGCATGAAGAATAGGCAGCAGGCCAGGTTACCTTGGCCTAAAAAATAGAACACCCCTAAAGCTTGGATTATTCTATAACAGGGCCGGCTAAGGGCCTGTGCAAATAAACAGATCCTTAGCACAGGGCCCGGTAATATTGAGGGCCCAACATATTCGAAGCCCAATTGTTAAAAAAAAATCCATTTTCTTCTGACTTCTTATATTCAGAGCAAAAAAAACTATTATACTAGATTGCTAGAACTTTTTTTCTTTAACGGACCAGATTCCAAGAACTTAATTACCCCCATTTAGTTGTCAAAACTTCAAAATTTCATTTGTTGCTAATTTTTCGTTGAGGTTGCTTGTGAACTGTTCGAGATCCGCTTGGTCAATGTTAGGCTCGAGTTTGGACTCGGCTCAAGACTAAAAGAGACGATACACGAGCCAGGCTGGGCTCGGTTCGAATTCGAAAAGATCGCAAGAGGCTCGAAGATTTTTTTTAAAAAAATAAATAAATATATGGTTTTTTACGTTTAAATAAATTTAATAAGTTAATAAGCATCTTGTCAAAAAAAATTCGTTATAAGAACAATAACAAGAGGTCAATAGCCCACTATTAAACTTTTTGACTTGGGTTGTTTGGGTAATAAGTTATGTGACGTAAATTATGCATGTCAAGATCGAGCTCATAACGACTCGAGCCAATAACGAGCCACGAGCCGAGATCCACTTTTTGGAGCACTTGAGCTGGAGCCAAGCTCAATATTCAAGGCTCAGTTCATTAACAACACTAGTTGGACTATTATTATTATTACTATTATTATTATTATTATTGTTAATTTTTCCTTTTTACCCAGATTAATGTTACGGAGTATTTATTAATGACAATATACAAGTTTTTTTTTTTTTTTTTTTTTTTTTTTTTTTTTTTGAAAGACGACAATATACAAGTTTTATTTTATGTCCAAAATTAAGTCAGACATAAGATAAACTATAGAGTGTTATAGATTAATTAAATAAATTTTAAGTTTCAAGAAACACTACCAAATTAATCTTCGAAAAGAAAAAAAATTAATTTTAAGGGCCTCTTAATTATAATTTGAACAGGGCCTCCAAATTATTTGAGACGGCCCTATTCTATAATAATTGAAAGGTTGAATTAATAAAATAGGATTGACCAAAGGTTGGACTATTATAAGTTTATAACCACATTTTCCTACTAAAAATAACTTAAGTTTGTTTGAGTAAAAAATGTCAATAATCACCAATCAATATCAATATATACATATTAAAAAACTCATGGCAAGGATTGTGATCTTGCCACGTGTTTTCAATCTTGCCATGCGTCGTTATGTCACCTATTATTATTAATTAATTATGCTTCCTCATAAAAATTTGTTATTTGTTAGCATTAATATTTGAACCCATAAGCCATAACTTTATATTCATTAAAATTGAACTTTGACCACCACTCCAATGACACATCTTATTTGATAATAAAGTTGTATTAAAAAGATTATTTATGTTCATGTACAAAAAAAAAAAAAAAAAAAAGATTATTTATGTTCATAAATTCTAAAATTATAATTGAGAACTTATATGTGGATATTTTAACCATAACATTTTTTTTAGGAAATCAGATGATTACTAATTTTTCATTTACAATTTATTTACTCGAAGAAATTTATTATGACAGCTGATTAATAAAAAAAAAAAAAAAATCTCTCTAACTGTTAAAACAAAATGATAAAATATAAAATTTAGAATTCTGCATATTAAATAATGAATTTTGATGTTCAATTATATTTACAAAATTTAAAAAATGATATTACTTTTATAAAATCACCAATATATTTCACATTATTTTGTTACAATTTTTATTATATAAAATGACTCAGGGTATCGCACAGGCTAAAAACTATTTAGTTCTTTATTTGCCCCCCCCCCCTAAAAATGCAAAACATATGTTGAATTTTATGTTTGGAAAAAGTGAAACAATTTAAATCTCAACCATTTAAAAAGTTTGAAATAACTCTTATTAATAATTTTTGGACAAATATACCCTTTAAAATTTTTATGTATACTCGGCTCAACCCTCAATAATGTTAAATAACTTTTTTGTTTTCTTCTTAAGAATAATGTGCGGACATGTATCTATCTATACCCTAAAAAAATTATTATTTACATATTTTCCTCCATTAATGCTACCAATGAATAAAGTTGTGATATAAGACCAAACCGAAAGTGTTCATGGGACAAGACCAGGTAATCAGGTATGGCACACGCGATACGCGTGTTAGCTGCCGTGGTCAATAGAAAAATACGTAGTAAGATTTTGCTCACAACTACCTACCACTTATTCAATATTGAAACAAAAATACCTAACATTCTTTTTATAATCAGAGAAACAACTTCCTAATTTCAACTTAATTACTTAAATAGATAAGATGACCAATTTTTGGATTAGGGTTTCCAACATTTGTGGTTGATTCCTATATTACGATTTTGGGTCATTGTTCATTTCCTATAAGAGGGCTTTTAATTGCGTGCGATATTTGCATAATAATTCTTAGACAACATTTTTAGAATTTTGTAACTGGTGCCCTCGATTAGAAGTGCCATCGAAAGAAAATGTTCAAGTTAGGTATAAATCAAAATCAGTTAGACTTAATCAAGAAGCTAAAATAAAATGGTAATTTAGTATTGTAAACACATTTATTTATAATAACAACTGATAGATATACAAAAAAAAAAACAAAAAAAAAAAAAAACAAACCACACTATGGAGTACCCTAATAAACCAAAAAAAAAAAAAAAAAAAAAAAAAAAAAATTCAAGAAATACTAATCAAAGCACGTGTTTTGAAAACAATCACATATTAAATTTTTTCTTAAAAAAAATAACACAAAGTTGTAAAAAGTTTAACTATCACTATCACTTTAACAATTCCGGCTAGAATATTCGGGATGTAGGTTTCACTTTTTACCCATATCTCATAAAAATCATCTAAATGAACTAATTAAATTACCTTTCATAATGGTAAAAGGTGACCCAAATGTCGGAGATTTTAGCCAAAATTGGCTTGTTAAAGTTCTTACAACTTTGTGCTAGTTTTTTTTTTTTAAATAAATTTTAATAGAGTTGTTTTCAAAACACGTACTTAAATCGGTAGTTAACGAAATTTCCAAAGAATATAAATATACTCTATTCTCCTTTCTTGATGTCCTTTACAATTACTGTTCATGTTGATAATTCAGGATGACTATTTGTTTCTAGTTACTATATCATCTCGACTAAGTAGTTAAAGTAGTACAGTAATTAAAATTAATACATGTAATGGGTGCATATAGGCCTAGCTTGCATATTTAAATGGAAACTCTTTGAGTACGTATAACAAATAAAACTATTTCCATTTCATATTATTTGTAAAAAAATGTCTAATCGTTACAAATAATATGAAACGGAGGTAGTATAAACTTGAAAGTGTACTCTATTTTTACGCAACAATTAGGCTACAATCCGTATATTAATTACACTTTGTAAATACTTTTGACATCTTCCTTTTTCATCATATTGAATCAACTGCATTCCAGGCATTACGTGATAAACAACAGTCATTGACATGTACAATTGAATGAATTGATACTTTCGTAAGAGAACAAAATTAATAACCTTCTATTTTTGTTTATGTTTATAAATTTTAGGAATTTTCTATATTTATGTAGCGAATGTCAGCATATATAGGGTGTTAATTGTTGCTAAGAGAAGCAAGAACGTAAATCCACAAAGCTTACCTTTGCACCACTGTTATCTTTAGACCTTACTAGTTACTATGATGAATAGTCTAGCAATTTTTTTCATGCTCTTTCTTTTAGCTAAGCCTCTTTCAGCAGATAGCGCAAATATCGAAATCGATTATTGTATTGCAGACCTTAGTCTCCCTAGGGGACCTCAAGGGTATGCTTGCAAAGATCCTGCTAAAATCACAACTGATGACTTTGTTTTCACTGGATTTCGTGGTGAAAAAACCATAACTAACATATTTGGAAACAACGTAACTCGAGCTAATCACATCACATTCCCAGCCTTAAATGGTTTAGGCCTTTCAATGGCAAGGTTAGATTTGGCTGTAGGAGGAATTGTCCCTGCACACTCTCATCGAACATCAGAAATGATTGTTCTTATAAATGGCACAATTATTGCAGGGATTATTGATACAAACAACACGGCATACTATAAAGTATTACAGCCGGGTGATTCTATGATATTTCCACAAACCTTGCTTCACTTCCAAATCAATGTTGGTAAAACTCGAGCTCTTGCTTTTGTTGGGTTGAATGGCGCAAACCCAGGATTTCAAATTGCTTCCACCGCGCTGTTCGCCGGCAATTTGCCACCTGAAATAGCTTCGGCAATCACACTCATAAGTCCTAAGGAAGTGAGACGCTTAAACCAACTATTTAGCGGAAGTATCGCATCTTCGTAAACTTATGTTTAAATCATTGGTTACAATGTTACATGCATGTCATCACTTGTGTAATTGTGTTTTACATGAAGTCCGCTTTACATATTAACCTGGTAAAATGTAGCAACTTTTAAATGCCACACATACTCTTATCATATTGTAAAATAAAAAGTGATGAATAATAATTCGTGTTTTCTAGTATAAAAGTGCTATAATTGTGTTGTATATAATTATATTGTCACTAGTTTGGTGCCCCGTGTGATGTTCGGGTTGTTTATTGAATTTTAATTATAAAAAAGTGGCAAAATAAGTTTGAAATATTAGAAATTTCAAAAAATATCCAAAAATAAATTAAACAAAACAATTGTTCTAAGCCAATTGAGTTAACCTGAACCCAAAACTTTGGACTAGCATTGGACATTTCTTTACTCTTGACCCATAGTGACACGACCTATGACCAAATTGACAGTTCTACATAACATAATAATAAAATCATCAGAAGGTTTTGCGTAGAACGGACTCATGTGAATCCAATGAGTCCAGTTTATAACCTTCAAACACATCACCACCATTTTCTCTCTCCTCCATTTTTAAAATCCTTCATTCATCACCATTTTTATCACATTTTCTCTCTCCTCCTTATTTGGATCCTTACCTCATTGTAGAAGCTTCCTTCTTCTTCTTCAATGGCGGACTCTGTTGAACGCAAACTTCGATGACCGCAGCCATGACCGCCGCCGATGAAGAGGAGGAGACGAACACCGGGCTCAACCCTCAATTGTTTGTTGGAAAGTAGGATGAATAGAAAGAAATGGGTAGTTTTTTGAGCTTTTCTGTGTGATTTTAATGGTTTTCTCCATTGTTTTTGAATTTGAAATTGTGGGATTGGAGTTAAGGAAGCAGTAGAAGACATTGTTGGTGAAAATTCCAAGTTATCTTGGAGAATTACACAGGAAAAGTGGGATTTGAAGGAAGATTGAAGGGAAGAAAAAGAGCAAATGGAAGTATAAAAACCAGAGATAAACCCATAGCAAAGAGAAGAATGGTGGAAAATGGAGATAATGGTGTTTGTTTGCCGCAACAAATTGAGGATAATCCAGGCTTTGCCAATAGCAGGACCATATCTCTTGATTTTATGCCTGACGAATATTTTGTAATATCTGACTAATATTATGTATTACCTGACCAATATTATTTAATTTCTGATTATCTATAATAATTGACCAATACTCCGTATTATCTAATTCTGATACTTATTATATAATACCTAACCAATGTTATCTAATATATGCCCAATATTATCTAATTTCTGGTACTTTTACTCTAACACCTGACCAATATTATCTAATTTCTGACACTTATTTTCTAATTTCTGATACTTATTATCTAATAACTGACCATTATTATCTAATTTCTAACAATTAATTTTTTTACTTTGTATGATTGGACTCACGTGAGTCCGTTCTACACAATACTTTTCCTAAAATCATTTTAGATTGTAAAGTATTTTGTTTCAATTGATTAAGAAAATTTATTTTGTACCTGATAATTATATCATACAACTAATAGGAAAATTTGTCAAGAATAAGCCAATCTTTGCGTGGATATCTCAAAATAAGTCAACCTTTCAATTAACTCAAAATAAGCTAATTTTTAAGGGGTATTTTCTTTTAATAAGCTAAATGACCTATAATCTACTAAACAAGTCATTTTTTTTAATTAAAATAATTTATTAAATTTTTTTAATAATACTAAATATAATTAAGTATAATAATATATAATAAACAAAATATAAAAATTAAAAATGAAAAAACGCAATCAAACCCTTACCTACTGCCCCTGCCAGCTGTCAGCGCCGGTGATCGCCTCCCTACCCCGGCATTGGCACCCTACTCACCTTCTTAACCCACGAATTCTCTCTCCTCTTCTACCTAACCACCATGACTTCCTTCGTCACCCTCACAACCTCAACCCCATCTCTCGGCATAACAATCCACCAACTTCCTGCCACCCCTAAACATAACGATGACGCCGTCAACCGTAATAGAAGCGCCGTTGTTCGCTGCTCTGACCCAGACCCAATCCCCTAATTTGACCCTTCTCATACTCCTTTATTTCACTCCTCCTTTGCATCCTCAATACCCTCGTCCAGTCTCTCGCCGCAAATCACTCCAATGCCGCCGCCACCGTCCCTTTCTCTACCTCGCCGACGCTCTTCTCCCCGCTGTGAATTGGGAATTGGGTTTAAAATTTCGAGGTTGGATTTAGAGGCAGGAATGGGAAAAGGAGGGGATAAGGTTGCCAGGGAACACAATCGACCATGAAGGAGGGATGTGTGGTCACCACCCGCTAGAAGGAGGAGGGGGCCGCCATTGGGTGGAGGGCTGGTGGCTTGGATTTTTTTTTTAATATAGTTTTTTTCATTAATTTTGATATAACTATTTAATTATAAATTGATTTTTTTTAATAATTAATCAAAAAATAAATGTTAATAATTTTTTTTAAAAAAAACGACCAATCATATAATGACATGTGTCATACTTTACCTTAACAGCTGGCTACATTCTAATTTAGCACGTTTAGACACATTTTGAGAAAATATCTAGGAAAAGTCGACTTATTCTGAGTTAATCAAAACGTTGGCTTATTTTGAGCTAAATGCGCAAAGGTTGGCTTATTCTTAACAAATTTTCCTAACTAATATATAAAGCAAAACTTTTAGCCAAGTCACAAGACAGCGACACATGACATTCTAACTTTTCTCCAAGTGTCGTGCCACGTTAAATAGATTTAAATAGACTTCCTAATTGTAGGGAATAATTTCAAGCGTTAAACCCCTAGCTTGAACCCCACTGTGGTCATACACTAAAGTACGGTGGCGTCCAAAGGGAAAGAATATAGAGCAAAAGAGTCACCAACAAGTTTTAGGAACTTGTAAACCGTTCATAGGATGAAGGTTACACCCCTTAACGATCCAAGAGATCGTCAACTCCATAAGGTCTAGAACCAAATAAGGGTTCAATTCGGGGATGAAGGTACAAATCCAACCTAAAAGAGATTGAACCTGCCCTAATAATAGGCCTCTACTTTATTCTGATCGTATTCATGTGCGATTTTTAATTAACATGCAATCAATAGGATTAACCCTAAACCTGTTTATCTATGTTGGTTGAATATTAATGCACAAACAAATCTATTATTGGCGATCACAAGAAATTATAATCATAATTAACCCTTAACAAGATTATTAAATATCTTATTAAGCGTGATTACAAATACCAAAATTCCCTTTAACATGCATAAAAGGTGTGATCAAGCAATAAAAATAAATATCAAGCAACAATCAACATAATAATAATAATAATCATCATTATAAAATCATAGTCATAATCAAAATAATAATCATAAATACAATAATCATCATCAAAATAACAATAATCATAATATTCATAATCATCATAAATTATAACAATTATAATCATAATCATGTTCATGTTAATATTAAAGCATAATAATAATAGCAAGATCCTAGGCATGATACTAAGAAGATAATAACAAACTCTAGCATGTCACTAAGCAATAAAAATAAAATCTTTAGCCCTAACATGCTACTAACAATCATAAATATTAGGAAGAACATAGAAAGCATCGCAGGAATCATATTTAATATTAAAATTACCCTAGACATGATACTAGGAATATCATAACATCAATTTAAACATGATTTCTATATCATAACATCAATTAAAACCATTAAATCACTTACTTTGATTCATCGTACCTCTTTCTAATAACAAAATACACACGTTAGTAACTTCAAGGAAAATAATAATAAAAACAATTAAATTAAATAATTGAAATTGAGATTTGGGACCAAACCCTCAGAAATTAAACCTTTCACGTCTAGGGCGAAGGCAACTTCGAATATGGCTAGGTGTTTCTAGATATTGCGAATGCGAAATTTTGTGTTTGAAAAGCAAGGTTAAAGAGAAAGAAAGAGAGATGAATGAATTAAGAGAGAATTAGAGAATTAATGATTGCGAATGAAAACTGATCGTAGGTCCATGAAAACGGAGTTTTTAATACGTTATTTATAGAGAAATCATCCAAAAAGATAAAATATCAAAACAGAGCACTTGCGCACGCAAAACGAGATTGGCGCACGCAAAACAAAGCTGGCGCCAGCACCAGGCTATTAGCGCTAGGCGCCAATGGCTGGCGTTTGGCGCTGATTTCAGAAATTCACGCGTTTTTGTTTTTATCATATATTTTGATCCGAAAGTCCAAATAAGGCATATAATATGTCGTTGGAAAGATCTTAAAGTATAATTTCTAACCCAATTATAATCAGATTAAAATACTTTGTAGATAAAAAGATATGGCCAAAATAGTGGAAGGGTGTCAGTTTTAGATAGAGTTTCATGTCTCATTCATATCGTTTTCGTTATAACTCGGATTTAATATTATAATATATCATTGGAAAGATAATTTCAAGATCTATCCAACCATATAAAATTTGGATAAATATTATGAGGCACGAAAATAAACTCTGAATATATTCCACTTCGTACAAAACAAGGATTCTTAAAAGGAGTAGTTTTATTCAATTTCAAACTCTTTAAAACATAATTATCAATCCTAACTCCATTATGATTTAAAAGAACCTCCTAGAGTATTCTAAAAGACTATAATCAATCCTTATAGCTTTAGGAATGATAATTAATGATCATTGGGCCGCATAAAAAAACCAAATCGGGCCTAGTTTAATATTTTGGCCATAGCTTCCTCGATATTCATCGGAATTGGGCATATAATATATCGTTGGAAAGGTCTTTTCAAACCCCATCCAACTACACCATTATTGTATCCTTATCATGGACCAACGAAAATGGATTGATTATTTTCTTAAAATAAGTTTTCAAAAACAGAGAGAAGAGAAAAGAATTAAAACTATCTGGAACACTAAACTTTCCACACTTTCACTTCATTCGATTATGATTCGACGTGAAAGGTACTCATCACTGGGTTTGGTTTTGGGGAGACACAAATGGGTGTCTACAGAAGCCCCCACTTTGACTGAGTTTGGAGAAACGCAAGTTTCGAAAATAAAAGCCAAAGTATCGATAGGGACGGAGAATGATTCAGAACGTTCTGCGATCCTAAACCAATCTTGTAACGCCGATACCTGAAAACTAACGTTAGTTAAACATATAAAAGAGTTAAGAAATGCGTATCTTGCACCGTCGAGCACACGTCTCTGAAAGTAACCGATTTGTTGTCGCTTTACTGTTGTTTTGATGACCTCCTGCAAGCTAGAGAATGCCATCCCGCTTGAAAACTGCTACGCCTGTAACTGCTTCCAAATTAGAAGATTGCTTCGCCTGAAACGATCCTCCTCCGCTTTGATAATATTCCACATCCAAGGGAATACTATCGAAGATTGCTTCCCTTGAAACAATCCTTAGTTGTTTGTGAAAACTCTCCACAATCTAGGGAACGCCAACTTGCTGTTTCGATGTTCACTCGTCTCTGAACAAAGAGCTTTTTTTTGATATGTTCACACGTCTCTGAACAAAGAGCTTCTTTATTATATTCTTTTTTAATGTGAACTTCTAAATGATGTTTCCACGCGTCTTTGAAAGAAGAGCTTGATAATAGGATGCCCACGCGTCTCTGAGCAAAAGAGCTTGTAGGAAATGTCCACGCGTCTTTGAACAAAAGACCTTGAAAAGGATTGTCCACGCGTCTCTGAACAAAAGAGCTTGATTGATACGCCCGCGCGTCTCTGGACAATAGAGCTTGAATGAAAGGCCCACACGTCTCTGGAGCAAAAGAGCTTGATGGAAATGTTAACGCGTCTCTGAACAATAGAGCTTCGGTACTTGAATGTTTGTTGCGATAATGTCTTGAAGAAAAAATTTCCGAAAAGCAACGTTTGTCGATCTCTAAAGCTCACCTAAACTTTATTTCCGCTAAAACCAGTATGTCGGTGTCTCCGTGATTAGGCGCTTTAAGCTAAGTGAGACGATCTTTCATCAGGCCGATCACTTATTGCAATTGTAACCAATCTGACTACGTAATCATGTCAAATTTCTTATAGGGGCTAACTGGCGTACCAAAGAACCCAAAATTGCTGTATGAGGTCGAAATCACCTTTCTGAGAGGCTTCGAGCTCTGTCACTGCTGAAATATCTCTGGCGCAAAGAATTGGAGTAGGGTCCTCCCTATTCTGCTGCACCTGTATTTATTTTTTACTATAGAACTTTGCCAATTTCTTTAACCATCTTAAGATTGACCTAAGGATTAATGTTGCTTGACTCATCGACTTGACACGACTCAAGGTATAAACTTGACTTGATATGATTGACTGACTCGAGGTTGACTTGACTCGAAGTGAAATGACACATGTGTTAGACTCAAATCAAAGTGACATGACTCAATGTGTACATGACTCGTGTTTGCATTGTAATGTGATCGTGCGACTCGAAAATGCAAAAAATCAAAAATTTTCTGTGATTTTTGTGGAGGGTACCGACTTTCTCCCGAAAAAGAAAGACGTGAAAAAGAAGAAGCGAAGTTTGAAGATGCATGTTGAATGAGCTTAGTCAGATGTTGTTTGATACTGTCTCTCAAGGTGCAAGGATTAATCCATACTAGGCTATCTTAATGGTTGACTCAATGTTGAAAGTATTTGGGTAACTTAGGCACGGAGGCTAAGCACTTCATACTTCGATGTAATGACAATTATGAGTGATGAGTGATGTGACAAGGCATGCTTCATCGTTATGTTAAGATTTCATGACAAAGGGTTCCTAAGGGAAGTATATTTGGTCATGTATCTGTGCGGTGTGTGAAAGTGACACTAAAGTTAGGCCGCAAGGGCTAAGTGTGTGGAAAAATATATTGAAAAGAGTCAAATGGTGGTGACTCTTAGGCTAGGTAAGCTAATGATGTAGGGATCAAGCCCCCCAAGTCTAGCTCTAAGTGAATAGGAATGAGCATTTGAGATCCCTTGATATGATCATGGTGTAAGTCTGTGAATGTGAATATGAATGCATGTCTATTACGGTCGCACCTCGATGTGAGGTTGCCTACGTATTCGTTAGGAAACAGGCCAAACGTAGCTCTAGCCGAACCTCGCACAAGTGTGTATTCCTCAAAAAGGTCTTTTTAAGGGTTGTAACGTGGTTAGGATAAAGGTTTGAAGAAGAAGGGGATAAAGGCTCAAGACCCTAGATAAGCTCCCAAGGTGTGCAACCTTGCTTTTGAATATTTGTATTTTCATGCTTGAGGTTTTCTACTCTTTTTTTAGCTCTTTCTTTTGCTTTAGTATTTATTTCATTTTTATAAGTGTGAGCAATCTCGATCATGCGGTCTATCACTCACTTGGCATTCATGTTTCTCAGGCACGATACCGAGCACTCGATAAGAGACGCAATCTGAGACGTGTTCATATCGAAGACATTTTCATATCAAAGACATTGGAACACTTGCCCTTTTGTACACTTTTATTTATTTTTTGCTATTTTTGCTATTTTAATCTTTTGAATTTGCCCAAGCTTTCTTTAGAATTGCAAAAGCTGCACATCATCCCGTCCCAAGGATAGATAGATTCAGGTTGAAAAAAGAAAGGTCTATCGTTAGACGAGGCTCAAAGTGGTTTATGAAGAAAGGATTGCATATTTGAAAGGTGAAAGGAGATATGATGTGGCTACAAGGGTTGCCTTAAATCATTGGTATACCTTGTGTTTAATTCGACATTGTTTTTTTTTTTTTTTTTTTTTTTTTTTTAAATGCAATTTAATGAAATGATCATATGTAAAGAAATAAATGCTCATTTTTGTTAAAAGAAAATATATAATGATCCTACAAAATAAATCTAAAGAGAATAAAAAAGGTGCCTATGCTAGACTTATTGGGGAAGGGGTAAATAAAAAAAGAAATAGAAAAAAAAAAGAGGTCACGAAATCTTGTCGTTGAAGCTCGCCTCTTGTCTTGTGTTGTTTCCTTTATCATCACTCGCTCTTCTTGTAAACTGGAGGTATGGGAAGCTTGTTATTATCAATCAAATGTTGGATATCCTCCTTTAGCTTCCAACAGCTCTCAGTAGCATGACCCCTACCTTGGTGGTACTTGCAGTGTTCGTTTGGATTCCAACTAGACAATCTTTTCTTAAGTGGGGGATCTTGAATAGGTCCAATGGGAGTAATGATTCCCTTGGCATGTAGTCGATCGAAATAATTATCGTAGCTAATTCCAATAGGGCTGAAATCCTTTCTCAGTCGATTACCCATGGCTAGGATCTCACTAAGGTCGAAAGTACCAACACTATTACTAGAGTAGGTGTTTTCGGAAGAAGAAGGATAGTCGTTCTTCTTCCCTTTACAACCACTATTACTATTGTTACTAATCTTGGCCTTCTTGTCGCACGGAGGAACATGAAGGAGATTTGAATCACTGAAGTCTTGAACACGATCCTTGAGGGCGAGACCCTTTTCAGTAGTGTGACCGCGACTTCTATGCTATCGGCAATAGGAATTTGGATCCCAATTGGGAAAACGTTTTATAGATGGAGGGTTTTGACCTTGATAGTGAAGACAGTCAAAAGCTTCATTGTAAGTCATTCCTATTGGTGTGTATTCTTCAATGGTCCGTTTTGCCTGTGGTTTTGGAGCATTGAATTCTTCATTAAACCCTTGGCGAGAATTTTGTTCAATGGCCATTACCCGATTTGCTAGTCCTTCTACCACATTCAAGAGCATGGCAATGACATCTTGCAGTTTTCGAACGTCCTCTTTTAGACTTAACGAGTCTTCCTTGGTATTATCTAAGAAAAGATTTTTATCCTCCCCGATCATGGCCACTTCATCGAGAGAGGTCATATAAGTTGTTTCGATCATGGGCTCTCCTATAGGTGTAATAAGAAGTGATGGATCGAAGGATGCTTGGTTATCTTCTATGGCTAGAATCTCGGAAGTTTCATTTGTTATCGATCAGATCTTGAATAGCTTCTTTGAGTTTCCAACACTCCTTAGTGTCGTGACCCTTTCCTTGGTGATATTTGCAGTGCTTATTAGGGTCCCACTTAGGTGTCCTGGCTTCTGGAACTGGATCTTTGATGGGCCCTATGGGAATGACTAGTCCTTTGTGATGTAGCTTCTCGAAAGCCATTTCATAACTCATACCAAGTGGAGTGAACACTCTTTTTGATCTTTGGATTCGTGGTTTAGAGGCGTTCGTGGCATGTACTTCATTAATGGAAGAGGAAGAAGAAGGATGGTCGTTCTTCTTTCCTCTCGCACCATTATCTTTCAGAAGGTCATCTTCAATGCCAATGCCTATGTTATACACAGCCTTGAAAGTATTTAAATTGTGTTGGTACTTTAAGTGCTTTGAATACTTCCCTTGGAGATTCTTGATAAACATCCTCACAGATTCTTTTTCGGTAAGAGCCTTGACCATATTAGCGGAAGTTTCCCTCCGTTTGTTGAAGAAAGAAGTGAACCCTTCGTTTTCTTTTTGTTTTAACATCTCAAGTTGTCTATGGTCAGTTTCAACTTGGATATTGCACTTGTACCTTTCAACGAAAGCGTTTACTATCAATTCCCACGTAGAGGTTTTCTCCTTGTCAAGGGAGAAGAACCATTGTTGGCAAACGGTTTCAAGAGATAGTGGGAACAGAGAGGGGAAAACCTTCTTATCGATACCCTTAATGTTCATTATAGTTTCGAAAACTCTTAGATGGAAGTAAGGGTTATCTGTTGCCTTGAATTTAGGGATGTCAGTGGCGTTGAACTGATGCTGAAGAATTTCCTTGTCCAGCGAGACCCCTTGTGAACTCATGCCCTGAAACTTATAGTCGCTAGATAGCTTGCTCAAGCTTTCTTGCATGAGGTTCATTTGTTGTTGCTTCACGGGGTCATCGACCTTATGTGTGAGGAGGTTCAGTATTTCAGTCATGGTAACCAATTGGTTCCTAAGCTCATTGACTTCTTCTTGAGTTGCCATTATCTTTTTAGCCTTCCTCTTTTGACGAATTGGTTTATTAAAAAGTGAGACTTGAATAAAGAGGTTGTCCTTGATTAATCGCCCTTCTCTCCTCGACCAAGTACTGTGGAAAAGGAATTTGGGGATATTCATTGTTAATTACTTGACTCAAACTTTATTCAACATGCAATGGATGGAAGAAGTGAAGAAAGATCGGAATAGAATGTGAGGAAAAGTGATGTAGATGGAGGGATATGAAGAATTAGGAATAAAATGTACCCCCAACTTAAACGACGGAAAAGACCGACTCATGCATGAACCTAAGACATGGTCATGGGGACATATAAAAAGTGTGTTCTATGACTAGTGAGTGTATGTGACATGTTAAGACTTGTGTCATGACCATGTGGCTAGACTACGTGACTAGACTCAAGCAAAGATTAAATTAAGACCTCGCGTATATGCATTAAAATGGATAGACCGTGGTATTTTAGTCATAACTTTTGATCTGCGACTTTTATTGGGATGAAACCAACTCCAAATTAAAGAAAACACTCGGGGCTACAGATCCATAGGTTGTACGACTCGTAACTCTTCCTAAAACTCCGGCTATGACCAAAACAAGTTGAAGCTTGTGCAGTATACGGGAATAAAAATCCGGGTTGATTTAAAGGGACTATGACTCGATTTTAAGTTTATTTTTTTTAGCTCAAATTAATTAATTAATTAATTAAACAAAGTCCTTTAGTCATTAATTAGTTTATTAAGACTTATTCACAAACACAAGTCAAACCAAACGATTAATTTAGTCACATAATAAGTATGCACAAGTAGGAGATGCACAAGTAGTCAAGTAGTCACAACATGATGCAATGAGTTTGCAACCTAACCATGGCTCTAGTTCTCTAAATTTCGGGATATGGTTTAGTCAATAGAGGGTCCATGGTTAATTGTCCGGATGCACCGCGCGGAAGCCTAACCGTGAAGGGTTGGCGCGAATGGATGGGACACCGCGAGTTTTAGAAAAAACTCGCTTCCATGGTTTGGTGAATCGATATCTCGGATGTACCCTTTGTTACACGGAGCGTTCAATCGGGTAGATGGAGCATGAATTCCCAGAGGGTTATGTCCATATGTAGAACACATATGGGTTTCAGAAAAGTGAGAAAAAATTCAATCAGGAAGTAGGATCGAGCAAACAATACGAAAAACTGGTCAAAATTAGAACGCATATTTCTGGCTCGGTATTGGGGGAAATTAGCGCCAGCAATCAGAGACTGGCGCCAGGCACTACAGCTGGCGCCAATATTGGCGTCTTGCGCTACGACTAAAATGCTGGCGCCAAGCTCTGGCCCCTGACACTACTTCCCACATGCCTCAGCAGCTTTCTGTGCTCGATAAAATTTTCCAGTTTCGCGCGGTGTTATTTCGGTCCTAGTTGTGAAAGATATTTCTCAAATTTCCTACGTGTAAAATCCTATGTTTTTAACTCATTACGGATGGTCTTTCCAATGAGATCTTTTTTATGTATATGACAAAAATGTTAATCAAAATTACGCACATGAAATACTTAGAACGTTTCGAGTCTCATCCACTCATTCTAAATCATTGCCGAAACAAATTCAGGAATTAAAATAGAAATCCTCCCCACCGGAGTCGCCAAAAACTGTAGGGAATAATTTCAAGCGTTAAACCCCTAGCTTGAACCCCACTGTGGTCATACACTAAAGTACGGTGGAGTCCAAAGGGAAAGAAGATAGAGAAAAAGAGTCGCCAACAAGTTTTAGGAACTTGTAAACCGTTCATAGGATGAAGGTTACACCCCTTAACGATCCAAGAGATCGTTAAATCCATAAGGTCTAGAACCAAATAAAGGTTCGGGGATGAAGGTACAAATCCAACCTAAAAGAGATTGAACCTGCCCTAATAATAGGCCTCTACTTTATTCTGATCGTATTCATGTGCGCTTTTTAATTAACATGCAATCAATAGGATTAACCCTAAACCTGTTTATCTATGTTGGTTGAATATTAATGCACAAACAAATCTATAATTGGCGATCACTTGAATTATAATCATAATTCACCCTAAACAAGATTATTAAATATCTTATTAAGCGTGATTACAAATACAAAAATTCCCTTTAACATGCATAAAAGGTGTGATCAAGCAATAAAAATAAATATCAAGCAACAATCAACATAATAATAATAATCATCATCATTATAAAATAATAGTCATAATCAAAATACTACCTCCGTTACATATTATTTGCAACATTTAGACATTTTTCCTCTCTACTTTATGTCAAATCGTTGCAAATAATGTGTAACGGAGGTAGTAATAATCATAAATAAAATAATCATCATCAAAATAACAATAATCATAATATTCATAATCATCATAAATTATAACAATTATAATCATAATCATGTTCATGTTAATATTAAAGCATAATAATAATAAAAAGATCCTAGGCATGATACTAAGAAGATTAATAACAAACCCTAGCATGTCACTAAGCAATAAAAATAAAATCTTTAGCCCTAACATGATACTAATAATCATAAATATTAGGAAGTGAAAGGAATAGTATCCTTCGAACAAGTGTATTATTCTGATAGCGGGTTCAGAATTATTAGAAAGCTAATATATTCAGTAAGGTCAAATGATTGGAATGCCTGGGTGGAGGCCGCTTCCGATCAGTAATATTAATATAATTAATATTACAGCTTAATCTTGACTGAACCCTTCGGGTCACACCCAAGCAAATATATGCGAACCAACTCGACGAATTAATTCGGAAGAAATTAATTCGTCGCCCGAGTGTTAAATAATTAGACGTCGGTCATTCGAGCTTAGAGCGTCAAAACCGATCGTCGGAAGTCGAGTCTAAATAATAAAAGACGAGACGCGCAAAATAATAATAAATCGACAATATTTCCAAAAATACCCCTAGCATCGGAGTGCCCCGAGCATCCGAATGCTAGGGGCAAGACGAGCTGGCGCACCGTGCTGGCAGCCACGGCCAGCCGCGGCTAGGCACAGCAGCAGCCGCGCCGCGCCACGACAGCAGCCGCAGCCGCACCACGGCAGCAGCCGCAGCCGCACCGCGCCACAGCAGCAGCTGGTGCGGGCTGGGATTGGGCCTGTTGCGGGCTGGGTGCGGGCCAGGTGCGGGCTGGTGCGGGCCGGGCTTGGGCTTGGCTCGTGACTTGGCTCGGGCCATAGGGCCGTGAATAAGAGAAGCTTAGAATATGTGGCACAAGGTGAGGGAGAGAGTGGGGAGCAAGTTTGGTCCCCATCTCCAAGTGGTCCTCACCTACTCTCTCATGTATGCTTGACACTTGTTGATTTATTACTAGTTTGCTTAATAATTTTATTTTAGCTTTAAAATAAAATGTGAAAATCTCATTGTCCCACATTGATGGGAGAGATTTTCATACTCCCATCATTCCCTATAAATACCCAACTTGGGGCATTGGAAATGATGCTTGAGTGGGAGTTAAAAAGAGCATTCCATAATTTTGGGAAAACTCTTAAACTCATATAACACTCGGGTTTTGGTCGGACCTCGCTAACCCCCAGGTAGTAGACCTTAAAGTTGTGTTCGCCTTTTGTGGGTGGATACCGTCGGAGGCGCGGCGCTTGACGTGCTCGTAGATTTCAAGTAAGAGCCCCGGGTTTTTGGGCGAAGCTCGCTTCGAGGGTAAGATTCGTTATCTTTTCTTTGTGATTATTTATTTATGCTTTATGATTTTAATTATTGTGAGTGGTTCATCGGGTAGGGGTTTGTTTCCGCGATGAGTCGGACTCACCAAACCCCAACAGCGGTATCGGAGCCCCGCTCGTTTATTTTTATAATCATGTTTTTCAAGGTTTATTTTGGCTTAATTTTCTGGTTTAAGTTGCTAATTAGATTAGTAGCTCGGTTTTATTTATTTTAATCCCGCTTAATTTTGGGTGGAAAACGTGTTCTGGAAAGGTTTTTATCCCCAAGGGGACTGTGATTTTAGCCAAATTCTGACCAGAAATGCCTTTTTCGAGGGGTTTTTCGTTTTTGACGAAAAATTTTAAGTCTTTTCTAACCTTGAAATTAATGGCATAAATTGTTGATTATATGGTTGATTATTTGCATTATTGTATGCATTTTTATGTCTCCTTAAAGCACACTTACTTGGTAGTATTTGATGCTTAAAGGTTGATTTATTTTCACATAATTGCAAACTAATTGCTTTTTAGTGTGAAAGTTTTATTTTTGAGGCTTCCTAAGTGTTAAAGATTCAATCTTTATTTGTGATAAGTGATTGAAACTTTAAAAACCACTAAATTCCATGTTATTTTGTGTTAAACTTTGATGTTTTAATCATTTTGAGTTGATTGGAAACATAAAGTTTCGATTTTTGTGATAGAAATTTGGTTATCTTCATGTTGGAAGATATAATTTTCAAGGATTCACAAAATTTAGATGTTGGAATTTTCATTTGAACATTAAAGTTCATATTTTTCCAACTTCCCTTTACTTTGTCAAATTCTCAAGTTTAATTTAAATTGATTAAATTGAAAGTGAGAAATTGCCTCAATTTTATGTTGCACCAAGCTAAACCAATTTAATTAAGAATGGTTCTTGGAATTATTTTGGTTATTTGCACTTTGAAAATTTTATTAAGTTAGACTTGTTTAAAATTTTATTTTGCTCTCTAAATTAGTTCTAAAATTAATTTAGAATTAATTATTGTTGTCTCGCGAAAAGGGATCAAATCCCGAGGCCGTGGCACGCAAAACGAGGCAATGCATCACCTTGGGGAGCCGGGCTGCATAGCAGCCCATATGTGGCTGCCAAGGTGGCAGCGCCGCCTTTCTTGCGGCCACACGCGCGGCAGCAACCATGCACGACAGCAGCACACGCGCGGCAGCAGCACGCGGGCTGCAGCAGCTCGCGGCCGTGTGCCGTGGGCCGTGTGTTCGTGGTCTTGGAATGTGCGTATGCTTGGTGCGGTGAGGTGACTAGCCGGGAATGATGTTAATTATTTTGCCGTTTATTTATTTTAATTAATTTTGTTTATTTTAATTAAAATTTTGGGAGGCTAGGCCTCGGTTTTGAGCGGCATTGGCAAAATTTCATTTTGACAAGTTTGGGTGCTACCGACTTAATTAATTAGATTAATTAAGGAAATGCGGAATTTAATGGGAGCTTCAATTATTAATGACGTAAATTATATAATCGGTTAAACAACTTTGACTAGTTTTAATTAGGCGTGTTAATCGGATTAACCACCTAGATTAGTTACTAGTGCGCGCGTTGTTTAAATACATTTTACTTTGTTTTAATTTGTAAATTGCATGGGCCATTCACAAATAGTGAATGGATGAATGGAATATATATATTCTCTCTCACAGGTTTAATGAAATGGCAACTAGTGGGACCCGACTAGGATAGAAAATACGGACTACGTGCCGTTATGTATTTTTGTAAATCTAAATACGGTCTACGCACCGTTAAATATTTTTGTACTTTAATATTTAGATCATTCCTAGTTGTAGACACTAGTTTTTGCATAGTTTGGTTAAGTCTTGAAGACGGCGTATCTTGGAAGACAAAGCCTTGAATAGCAAATGAAGACCTTTTGAAGATATGAAGATCTCAAGGGGTCATGCTAGTTGCCAATATGCATCTATAATTTCGCTTTATATTTTATGCTTATATATATATGTGTGAATTATTCGTTAGATGCATGTTTAGGTTTTCTTGATGTTGCGATGATTAGTTAAGTTCACTTAAATCAACCAACATAGAAATCCTAGGTCCCTAATAATATTGAGTCAAACTTGCCTTTCCAAAACAACACTTACTAACCGAATGAGAGTGATGGTAGGCTACGCCAAAGCGAGGTGCCATCACTTCTCCAAGGGGTATAAGGCACACCGGGTGTGCACGTTGGTTTTGGTTTAACTCATCGGTATGAGTGAGGAGTCCTCACATACCGTGGCAAAAGAGATACATCGTCAAAGATGCATTAGATGCGACGATTATCTAACCAAGAGTGGCTTAGAGCCATTAGCAAGGCAATGCTTACCCAAGAAGATTGAGTGTTTAAGACAAGCCAAAGCATGCTTAACCACTTTTTGTTTCTTCGGATCTTGGAATCGCCTTATTTTCACAAAATAGGGACAAATTTTACGTGTGAATAAGACGTAAATAAGTATTGAAAATTTGCATGAATAAAATTCAATCTTATTTAAGTATTTTGAATGGTTTTTCATTAAAATTCTTTCAATTGTAGAATCATGTCTTCAACCCCAAACAATCAGTTTTCATTACGCTCAATTCTCGACAAGGAGAAGTTGAGTGGTACCAATTTCCTTGATTGGCAAAGGAATTTGCGCATCGTTCTTATGCAAGAACAGAAAGAGTATGTCCTTGATGAGGAAATGCCCGACGCTCCCAATGAGGATGTAACTCAAGCGGCCCTTAACCGATGGCAAGTAGCCGATCGGGATGTCAAGTGCGTAATGCTAGCCACTATGTCTCCCGAACTTCAGAAAACCTTCTCCGAGAAGGAATCGGCCTATGAGATCATTTCTGAGTTACATAATATGTTTCAAGAGCAGGCTCGAACTGAAAGGTTTGAAACCCACAGGCAGATCCTTGAGACTAATCTCAAGAAAGGAGAGCCAGTCAGCCCACATGTGCTCAAAATGATCGGATTATTTGAGAACATGGGAAGGCTTGATGCGGGGTATTCAACTGAAATGGCTATTGACATCATTCTCCATTCCCTTCACAAAGGCTATGACCAGTTCAAGATGAACTACAACATGCATAGCATGGAGAAAACCCTCACCGAGCTTCATGGGATGTTGAAGCAAGCTGAGCAGACGCTCAAGGATGAGGGAAAGCATGATATGCTCATGAATAAGAAGGGTAAGCCGTTCAAAAGGGCAGGCAAAAGGAAGAAAGGCAATAAGGGGAAAGGGAAGAAGAACTTTCCGCCTAAGCCGAAAGCTACCAAAGACAACAAGGAGAAAAAGGTAGCATCTTCTAAGTCTGATTCCGAATGCTTCTATTGCAAGAAGAAGGGACATTGGAAGAGAGACTGCCTCAAATTCAAGGAAGATAAGAAGAACAGAACCGTTGCTTCTACATCAGGTATTTACGTTATAGACTTTAACTTCACTAGCTCGGCTTCATGGGTATTAGATACCGGATGTGGCTCACACCTTTGTTCCAATTCACAGGCACTAAGGAACACTAGGAAGCTAGCGAAGGGAGAGATCGAGCTCCGGGTAGGAAATGGAGTAAGGATTGGTGCTATTTCCATAGGATCTCTTAGTTTGTCTTTGCCCACGGGGCTAGTTTTGGAACTTGACAATGTTTATTGTGTTCCCAACATTACCAAAAACATCTTTTCAATTTCGGCGTTGGACGCCAAAGGTTTTGAATTTCGAGTTAAAGACCAATCATGTTCATTTTATCTCGATAATGTTTTATATGGTACGACACATTCAGAAAATGGTCTTTATGTGTTATCATTAGACCAGGAAATTTATAACGTTAATAATCCTGCAAAGAAAGCTAAGACTACACAGTCTAGTCAAACTTACTTGTGGCATTGTCGCCTTGGCCACATTAACATCAAACGCATCAAGAACTTCTACAAGAAGGTATTCTTGACTCATTTGATTTAGAATCCTTTGAGAATTGCGAAGGATGTTTATTAGGCAAGATAATAAAGCAACCATTCTCCAAGTTAGGAGAAAGGGCCGGTGACTTGTTGGGACTAATAAACACCGATGTATGTGGACCAATGAGTACACCCGCAAGGAGTGGTTATCGGTATTTCATAACCTTCACAGACGACTTTAGTAGATATGGCTATGTCTATCTAATGTCGCACAACTCTGAATCGTTTGATAAATTCAAAGAATTTCAGAAAGAAGTTGAAAACCAACTCGGCAAGAAAATCAAAGCGCTTCGATCGGATCGAGGTGGCGAATATTTGAGCCAAGAGTTCGATGACCATCTGAAAGAACATGGAATACTTTCAGAGTTGACACCTCCGGGAACTCCTCAATGGAATGGAATATCTGAAAGGAGGAATTGAACCCTGTTAGACATGGTCCGATCTACTATGGGTCTTAGTGAACTTCCAATCTCTTTCTGAGGACATGCACTTTTAACTGCGGCACTCACTCTAAATCGTGCTCCGTCAAAAGCAGTGGAAAAGACTCCATATGAATTATGGACAAGCAAACCGCCAAGGTTGTCTTTTCTCAAGATTTGGGGATGCGAAGCATATGTCAAGAAACTCATTTATGACAAACTTCATCCGAAATCTGACAAGGTTTACTTTGTGGGTTATCCAAAAGAAACCAAAGGGTATTACTTCTACAACAAATCCGAGAACAAAGTGTTTGTTGCTCGTGATGGTGTCTTCTTGGAGAAGGAGCATCTCTCCAAAATGACAAGTGGGAGGAAAATCGAACTCGACGAAGTTCGAGAGGACGAGCAACAAGGACAAGTTGACAATCAAAGTGCTTACCAAGCAGCTGTTGACATTGGTCAAAGTCAAAATATGCAAAGTCAACCCGACAATGCAAATGCTCAGTCCATTACCCTACGTAGGTCGACTCGGCCAAGATCTCAACCTGACAGATATCTCGGTGTTGTATTAACCGAAGATCTGGACATCTTAGTAGTGGATGGCGATGAGCCGACAACCTACAAGCAAGCTATGACGAGCCCCGATTCTGCAAAATGGCAAGAGGCCATGAAATACAAAATGGACTCCATGTTTGAAAATCAAGTATGGGACTTGGTTGATTTACCCGCAGGTTATACACCTATCGGATGTAAATGGATTTTCAAGATGAAAACCGACAAAGATGGAAATGTATTTATTTACAAAGCAAGGCTGGTAGCAAAAGGTTACAAGCAAATTCACGGCATTGATTATGATGAAACCTTTTCTCCAGTTGCTATGCTTAAGTCCGTTCGAATTCTTCTAGCGATTGCTGCATATTACAATTATGAAGTATGGCAGATGGACGTCAAAACCGCCTTCCTCAATGGGATTTTGGAAGAAACTGTGTATATGACACAGCCTGAAGGTTTTGTCGACCAGAATAATCCTAAGAAGGTATGCAAGCTTAAGAAGTCCATTTATGGATTAAAGCAAGCAAGCAGAAGTTGGAATCTGCGATTTGATGAAGCCATCAGTGAGTTTGGTTTTATCAAGAATCCAGATGAGTCTTGTGTCTACAAGAAGGTCAGTGGGAGTGACATCGCCTTCCTAGTCTTATATGTCGATGACATTTTGCTCATTGGAAATAGCATTCCATTGCTAGAGTCTGTAAAGACTTGGCTCGGGAAATGTTTTTCAATGAAAGACTTGGGAGAGGCTCAGTACATATTAGGCATCAAGATCTATAGGGATAGATCAAAAAGGATGATTGGAATGAGTCAGAAAACTTACATCGATAAGGTACTGGCTCGATTCCAAATGGAAGGAGCCAAGAGAGGGCACCTACCCATGTCACATGGAATAACCTTAAGCAAGAAGCAGTGTCCAAAGACACCTGATGAGCGAGAAAGGATGAGTCAAATTCCATATGCTTCGCTTATTGGATCGATCATGTATGCCATGATATGTACTAGGCCTGATGTATCGTATGCCTTAAGTGCTACGAGCCGATACCAATCAGACCCAGGAGAGGCGCATTGGACTGCGGCCAAGAATATTCTAAAGTACCTGAAAAGGAACAAGGATAAATTCCTGGTTTATGGTGGTAAAGATGAATTGGTTGTTGAGGGATATACCGACGCAAGCTTCCAGACACACAGAGACGACTTTAAGTCACAATCAGGATACATATTCTGTCTCAATGGAGGAGCGTTTAGTTGGAAGAGTGCAAAGCAAAGCACAACCGCTGATTCTTCAACTGAAGCCGAGTACTTGGCAGCATCTGAGGCAGCCAAGGAGGCAGTTTGGATTCGCAAGTTCATTGATGAACTTGGTGTTGTACCCTCCATCAAGGGTCCAATAGACCTCTATTGTGACAACAATGGAGCTATTGCTCAGGCTAGAGAGCCACGAGAACATCAGAAGGTCAAACATGTCCAGAGGCGATTTCACATGATTCGAGAATGGAAGTCAGAAGGTGAAATCAGAATTTGCAAAGTTGGAACGGATGACAATGTAGCCAATCCACTTACTAAACCTTTGCCTCAAGAGAAGCACAACAAACACATTGAGGCAATGGGAATCAAGCATGTCATGAACTGGCTTTGAATTCCATTTTATAGTGTTTTAATCAAATTTTGAACAATGTTGATGTAAAGCACCATGATGAACCATTCAGTTTTGGAGTAATTAAAATTTTCATGCAATTTAAATCACTCCGTCTCTATTTAATTGTGGTTTAGAATTAAATAATGAGTCCATTCGATTTTAATAAATATTCAAAATAGGGTATCAAGTCAATGGCTTGGATAAAGAAACACCTATTAAGTGAACATTGAATATTTTAATCGAAAATTATCCCTAATCAAGGTCATATTTTGTGGACGATTGATGACCATCAGAGATTAGTGTGTAGTATGATTTGTAGCACCGTTTCTTGTGCTATGAGGATATAAATCATTTGCACAGGTATTGGTTTAGAACCATACTGGATCGACCTATGAGGATACTTTAAGAGATTTAAAAATCGTCATAAGTATTTTCTCATTATTACTATCGGAACTCTTTTCCTTTGACCATGAGTAGTGGGAGATCTCTTGTTTGAGTACTGGTCCGCTTTGGTATCCGCCAAACGTCTGCCGTAACTGGGGATTATAAAGACAGATATTGGGCGGGTGAGTCCTCTTAGTACGAGAAGCTACATTACAAGACTGGAAATGTCCCCCTACTAACAATAGGGAACATGTCTTGTTGTTTACAAGGCCTCTCGAAGAGCGAGACTGTGAAAAATGCATGGCCGTGCTCAGATGGATTTTAGAAATCATCTTCTTATTAACAGTCAAACTCGGATTTCGAGAAACACTTCTGGACGTAACAGAGATGACTAGTAATCTTACTCTGTAGTTCATGAAGAGACATGAAGAGACATAGGATAAGAGCTATACACTAAATGCACACTTGTCCGGAAGGACAAGTGGGAGATTGAAAGGAATAGTGTCCTTCGAACAAGTGTATTATTCTGATAGCGGGTTCAGAATTATTAGAAATCTAATATATTCAGTAAGGTCAAGTGATCGGAATGCCTGGGTGGAGGCCGCTTCCGATCAGTAATATTAATATAATTAATATTACAGCTTAACTTGACTGAACCCTTCGGGTCACACCCAAGAAAATATATGCGAACCAACTCGACGAATTAATTCGGAAGAAATTAATTCGTCGCCCGAGTGTTAAATAATTAGACGTCGGTAATTCGAGCTTAGAGCGTCGAAACCGATCGTCGGAAGTCGAGTCTAAATGATAAAAGACGAGACGCGCAAAATAATAATAAATCGACAATATTCCTGAAAATACCCCTAGCATCGGAGTGCCCCGAGCATCCGAATGCTAGGGGCAAGACGAGCTGGCGCACCGTGCTGGCAGCCACGGCCAGCCGCGGCTAGGCACAGCAGCAGCCGCGCCACGACAGCAGCCGCACCACGGCAGCAGCCGCAGCCGCACCGCGCCACAATAGCAGCTGGTGCGGGCTGGGCTCGGGCCAGGTGCAGGCTGGGATCGGGCCAGGTGCGGGCCAGGTGCGGGTTGGGCTCGGGCTGGGCTCGGGCTTGGCTCGTGACTTGGCTCGGGCCATAGGGCCGTGAATAAGGGAAGCTTAGAATATGTGGCACAAGGTGAGGGAGAGAGTGGGGAGCAAGTTTGGTCCCCATCTCCAAGTGGTCCTCACCTACTCTCTCATGTATGCTTGACACTTGTTGATTTATTACTAGTTTGCTTAATAATTTTATTTTAGCTTTAAAATAAAATGTGAAAATCTCATTGTCCCACATTGATGGGAGAGATTTTCATACTCCCATCATTCCCTATAAATACCCAACTTGGGGCATTGGAAATGATGCTTGAGTGGGAGTTAAAAAGAGCATTCCATAATTTTGGGAAAACTCTTAAACTCATATAACACTCGGGTTTTTGTCGGACCTCGCTAACCCCCAGGTAGTAGACCTTAAAGTTGTGTTCGCCTTTTGTGGGTGGATACCGTCGGAGGTGCGGCGCTTGACGTGCTCGTAGCTTTCAAGTAAGAACCCCGGGTTTTTGGGCGAAGCTCGCTTCGAGGGTAAGATTCGTTATCTTTTCTTTGTGATTATTTATTTATGCTTTATGATTTTGATTATTGCGAGTGGTTCCTCGGGTAGGGGTTTGTTTCCGCGGTGAGTCGGACTCACCAAACCCCAACAGGAAGAACATAGGAAGCATCGCAGGAATCATATTTAATATTAAAATTACCCTCGACATGATACTAGGAATATCATAACATCAATTTAAACATGATTTCTATATCATAACATCAATTAAAACCATTAAAGCACTTACTTTGATGCTTCGTACCTCTTTCTAATAACAAAATACACACGTTAGTAACTTCAAGGAAAATAATAATAAAAACAATTAAATTAAATAATTGAAATAGAGATTTGGGACCAAACCCTCAGAAATTAAACCTTTCACGTCTAGGGCGAAGGCAACTTTGAATATGGCTAGGTGTTTCTAGATATTGCGAATGCGGAATTTTGTGTTTGAAAATCAAAGTTAAAGAGAAAGAAAGAGAGATGAATGAATTAAGAGAGAATTAGAGAATTAATGATTGCGAATGAAAACTGATCGTAGGTCAATGAAAACGGAGTTTTTAATACGTTATTTATAGAGAAATCAGCCAAAAAGATAAAATATCAAAACAGAGCACTTGGAGCACGCAAAACAAAGCTGGCGCCAACACCAGGCTATTGGCGCTAGGCGCCAATGGCTAGCATCAGGCGCCAATGGCTGGCGTTTGGCGCTGATTTCATAAATTCACGCGTTTTTGTTTTTATCATATCTTTTGATCCGGAAGTCCAAATAAGGAATATAATATGTCGTTGGAAAGATCTTAAAGTATACTTTCCAACCCAAATAGAATCATATTAAAATATTTTGTAGATAAAAAGATATGACCAAAATAGTGGAAGGGTATCAGTTTTGGATAGAGTTTTATGTCTCATTCATATCTTTTTCGTTATAACTCGGATTTAATATTATAATATATCATTGGAAATATAATTTCAAGATCTATCCAACCATATAAAATTTGGATAAATATTTTGAGGCACGAAAATAAAATCTGTATATATTCCACTCCGTACAAAATAAGGATTTCTAAAAGGAGTAGTTTTATTCAATTTCAAACTCTTTAAAACATAATTATCAATCCTAACTCCATTAGGATTTAAAAGAAACTCCTAGAGTATTCTAAAAGACTATAATAAATCCTTATAGCTTTAGGAATGATAATTAATAATAGGCCCTCCTCTAGATCATTGGACCGCATATGAAAACCAAATCGGGCCCAGTTTAGTATTTTGGCCATAACTTCCTCGATATTCATCGGAATTGGGCTTATAATGTATCGTTGTAAAGGTCTTTTCAAACCCCATCCAACTATACCATTATTGGATCCTTTTCATGGACCAACCAAAATGGATTGACTATTTGCTTAAAATAAGTTTTCAAAAACAGAGAGAAGAGAAAAGAATTAAAACTATCCGCAACACTAAACTTTTCACACTTTCACTTCATTCGATTATGATTCGACGTGAAAGGTACTCATCACTAGGTTTGGTTTTGGGGAGACACAAATGGGTGTCTACACTAATATAAAAAAATTAGTTTAGAATTCTATTTGAATAGTTATTTAGGATAAAATTGTTAGTTATGATTTTATTTACGATAAAATATCAATATTTCACATGTACAAATTGAATTATAATTTTATTCAAAAAAATTATTAGATTATAATTCTCAAAAACCATCATATAAATTTATTTTTTATCTTTTAATTTTTTTGGAGCGAAGGAAGTAGTTCAAAGAGTAAAACATCCATTCATAATATATATACTAATCGGTTAAAATAATATACTTCACAATCTAATAGGATTTTATTACTATGTAGATCTCTCAATTAGAGTCGGGTCATGAGTCATCTCGGATTGGGTCACTTCAGGTTACAAGTCAAGAAATGTTCAACCAGTGCCTAAAGTTTTGGGGTTCGGTTCAATCCAACAGACTTTGAACATTTATTTTATTAAATATTTTTTTGCCAAATTTTTTTTAATGTATTAAATCGAACATTTCCACCAACATTATTATAAGTCATTACATGCCTACTAGATAGAAAATCATCACAAAAGGACATCAATTCCTAACTAATTTTGTATCAATGATATATTTTAAAATTTGATATATAGATTTAAAATTTATCTTAAAATTCAACAAACAACCCGGGCATCGCCCAGGGCACAAAACTACTTATTAATTACGTCAATTACATAATCGATTAAATAACTTTGACTAGTTTTAATTAGGCGTGTTAATCGGATTAACCACCTAGATTAGTTACTATTGCGGGCGTGTGTTTTATGCATTGTTACTTGTTTATCGTTGTAAAATGCATGGGCCATTCACATATAGTACGTGAATGGATGAATGGAATGCATATTCTCTCATAGGTTTTATGAAATGGCAACTAGTGGGACCCGATTAGGATAGAAAATATGAACTACGTGTCGTGATGTATTTTTGTAAATCTAAATACGGTCTGCGTACCGTTAAGTATTTTTGTACCTTTATATTTAGGTTAATCCTAGTCGTAGATACTAGTAGTTGCATAATTTTGTTAAGTCTTGAAGATGGAGGTTCTTGGAAGACAAAGCCATGAAGATGCAAGAGAAGACCTTTTGAAGATTTAAAGAATTCAATGGGTCATGCTAGTTGCCAATATGCATCTTATACTTATGCTTTATATACTTATGCTTGTGCTTATATACGAATGATATGTTAGATGCATGTTTAGGTTTTAATTATGTTGCGATGATTAATTAAGTTCACTTAAATCAACTAACATAGAAAACCTAGGTCCCTAATAATATTGAGTAAAACTTGCCTTTCCAAAACAATACTTGCACACCGAATGAGGGTGATGGTGGGCTACGCCAAAGCGACATACCATCACTACTCCAAGGAACGTAAGGCACACCGGGTGTGCATGTTGGTTTTGGTTGTGTAGACACCTAAAAATGTCTCCCCAAAACCAAACCCGTTGATGAACACCTTTCACCGCCATTATTGGTCGAGTTGAGTATTTAATCTTTGGAGTGCTTAAATTCATGTTATATCCAATATATTTCATGAACCAATCCAATTTCTAGCTCATTTCCCTAAACCATAACCTATTTTCCACTTTTCGTGTCCACATCGCAAAACTGAGAGAAACTGATTTTATGGCTACAAAATTTTGATCCAATTATTATTTTTTTGGATAGGCCTTTAAATAAGCTTTCCAACAATATATCATAAGCCCAATTGCGAGCTATAACGAAAAAGATATGAGCAAAACACTAAACTCGGCCTAAAATCAACACCCTTTGACTAAAACGGCCATATCTTAAAATCTACATATCATTTTGACATTATTATTACTGTGTTGGAAAGTAGACTTGATAAGATTTCCAATTATATATTTTATTTATTATTCCAAGTTACGGATCAAAAGTTATGATTATTTTAAAAACGGGTAAAAAATTGAATTTACCGCGCAGCAGCAAAAATGCCGCGACGCGGCAAAAGCTGGCGTGTCACGGGGCTTATTCCCGTGACACGGTGCCCATCTTTGTAATTCTTTACGTTTTTCCCTCGTGTCACGGAATTTTGCACCGTGTCACGGTGCAATTTCTCGTGTCACGGTGCCCATTCCGTGACACGGGAATATTCCGTGTAATTTCCGCGTACTTTTTACACCGTGACACGGCATACTGCACTGTGCCACGGTGGACAATGCCGTGTCACAGCGTTTCGTCCCGTGTCACGGTGCACAACCCGTGCCACGAGATTGCTCCGTGTTTTCTCCGCGTAATCCCTAAACGCGTTTTCACTTCCCGTAACCTAAATATTTCCCGTGTCACGCAAATTTGTACTGTGTCACGGGAAAGTTTCCCGTCTGACGGTGGGATTTCCCGTGTCACGGTACACTTTGTCGTGTCGCGGGATACTTTTTTAGGGTTTTTATCATTTTAGGGTTCCGTGTGCTCCCCCAGCACATTTTCTCTATAAATACCCCCTCATTTCTGATGTACGGGGCACCAATAATCATTCTCTCTCACCTTACACCAAAAATCATTCTCTTCTCCCTCTTTAACCTAATTTCTAGCCTCCTTATTCTTCCATAACAATTCCCCTAAGCACTCCAAGGAGTCTATACTTAACCCGAGGTTCCGTCCTTAAACCAAGGTGTGAAAGGTACAAATAATTGGCGGTTTGGACCAAATCAACTCTACTTTTTATTTAATTTAATTTTCATTTACTTTATATTTTTATTGAAGTTACTAACAGTTTATTCATGATGTAGCAATTTAAAGGAACGCGCGGAATGTGAGTAATTATTAATTAATTTAATTACTTTTATTTTATTTTCTTATTGCTAGTATCATGATTAGGTTATTTTATATTTGATTTGACTAATGCTATTATGGTTAAATTGCTTCCAATGTTAATGTTTATTTTATTATATTTATTGATCACCATATTGCGTGTTTAAAGGGAATATGTAATTGAAAATCACGCCTAATAAGATAATTTGGACAACCGGCTTAGGATCCTTTTTAATCTTGTTATTAATTAAAGTGATCACCAATATTTTAGAATAATGTGTTGCATTACACTAGGTGAAAAAAGTCATTTGGTAGCGGTTTAAACCCGCTCTAAGGCACCTGTTTGAACCGCTGCATATGTGAGGGGTGCCAAAAACCAAGCTTTTGGCACCGGTTCAAAACCGGTGCCATAGGGTATAATAGGCACCGGTTAACCGGTGCTATATGCCCACTTAGGCACCGGTTAGCCGGTGCCTAATACTGCTCTCCCGCCAAATTTTTTTTTTGGTGGTAGATACTTTAGGCACCGGTTGCTGCCTAACCGGTGCCTATTCACCAATTTTTTTTTTTTGTTTTTTTTTTTCCAATTTTCGTGCAATAATATTTAAAAAAAAAAACCTGTTTCCAGCAATAATAATAACCTGTAATTCCAGCAATTATATTAAATATAATAATTAATAATATTTTTATTATAATAACCAATAATAATAATATTATTAATTATTACAATAAGATACAATAAAAATAATATTAAAAACAAGAATTCAATTATATATATAGATATAAATATTCCCAAACGCAATACAAAAAAAAAAAGTTGCTTACATATACAAATAATAGTAAGTACATATATAATGGATAATAAGTTATATAGTTCAAAAGTTAACATAAATAATTTATAATTACAATGCCATTTACATGTTGAAGGTGATAAAAGACGCCAACATGTCACGAACTTCATTAAGCTCCTTGATTGTCAACGGACCATCCTTTTGGACCTTGCAAAACTTGAAATACAAAAACATTATTTTAAAATTAATTAATTAGGCAAAACAATATGTATTTTATCAAATATTACCTATATGACTTCTATATAGCCCATTTCCTACATTACTTATCAAATGAACTATTTCTTTCTCATAACATGTCAATATTGGGTAGTTGTATGTGTGTAAGCCCTAAAATTGTATAGGAGAGCATTTTATTAAGGTTTATGACGCTTTTTCCTCAAAATGGCCCGAATATGGCCTATATGACTTTACTTTGCCCATTTACTACATTTATTATTAAATGAACTTTATTTATCTCATAACATGTCAATATTATCTAGTTTTAGGTGTATAAGGAAAGAAATCACATCAAAAGAGCATATTAACACAAAATGGCCCAAATATGGCTCATATGACTTCTATTCAGCCCATTTTTTACCTTTCTTGTGAAATAGCCTTTTTGATTCACATAACATGTCATTGTTGGATAATATTAGGTGTCTAAGGCTAGAAATCACATCAATATAGCATTTCAATAAGTTTAACAACGCATTTTACTCAACATGGCCCAAATAGGGCTTATATGACTTCTATGTAGCCCATTTTCTATATTACTTATCAAATGAAATATTTCTTTCTCATAACATGTCAATTTTGGGTAGTTGTATGTGTGTAAGCCCTAAAATTGTATAGGAGATCATTTTATTAAGGTTTATGACGCTTTTTACTCAAAATGGCCCGAATATGGCCTATATGACTTTACTTTGCCCATTTACTACATTTCTTATTAAATGAACTTTATTTATTTCATAACATGTCAATATGATCTAGTTATAGGTGTATAAGGAAAGAAATCACATAAAAGAGCATATTAACACAAAATGGCCCTAATATGGCCCATATGACTTCTATTCTGCCCATTTTCTACCTTTCTTGTGAAATAGCCTTTTTGTTTCTCATAACATGTCATTGTTGGATAATATATATTAGGTGTCTAAGGCTAGAAATCACATCAATATAGCGTTTCAATAAGTTTTAGGACTTACCTCATCAAGCTGTTGAGTGTCCGTACAATGAGTCACAATGTCAAGCATGAATCTCATCACATACAAAACACAATCAAGTCCATTATCTTGTTGTGTGCACTAGCATATGACAAACAAATCACATCAGTGAAACATGCAAGGGAAATGAGAAAATATTTACTAACATAGATTTTCAAGATAATCACAATATCATGTAAATTACCAACGGTGTCTTCCATGTTGGACCCTTTGGAGCACGACAATGTAGCTTCTTCATAACATTGTAGTAAAAAAAAGTACATTCAAATTTGATTAGTCGTATGATTACTAAATTAGTTATTATTAGCAATAATCATCACTAGGTTGCTATATATATTTACTTTTGCAATATAGACTTCACGAGTCACTTCTCCGATGATCGAGCTGAATTAAGGTGACAAATTGTGTTAGTGGAATTACAAATCACCATGAGGCTCCAATACTCCCTACATAAGTTCACAATAGACAAGGTAATTAATATTTAGGAGTCAACATATAATGAGGCCAAATCGATTGAATTTGACATGGTTAGACTTACTCTCTATAACATGGGGCGAATATGAACTTGTCTCCCGCACGCTCTGATTCCCTTATACTCTGTTCAACATAGTACAACACGTCATGGGGGTTGCCTATGATTCTAGTAGTGGATAACTGCTCGAGGCATAACCACCCAACTTTACAAGGAGAATCAGTGTCAGTTAAGTGCTCCTGTAGTGCTCTGCGTGCATGAACATTGAATAATTTATCAGATGTAGGATAATCACCATCAATTTGAATAACTTGAAAAAAGTATAGATTATGTGGGCATTGAAGTACCTCATGAATGTTTGAATGAGGGAAATGTTAAGCTTTGCACCACGTAGAAATTCATTCACATCTTCTTTGCTGATCCATGCAATTGCATCCTCATCATAGTGGAACATTGCCTTAGGAAGTGCAACTTCCATGGGATCGACCAAATGACAAGCACGGTTGTGAAGAAAGGTCATGTCAGCAGAGAGCGATTGAAGAACAATGTCTTCAACAAGTGGAGTAGGTGGCATGGGTGAACCTTTCGAAGAGTGCAACTTCAACACTTGTTCACTCTTGGACCGTTGTTCACTTAGCTTCTTCTTAGGTTGATCAATTCTTTTAGGCTTCTCCACCCTCTTTCTCTTTGAAGTTTTGCTTCCATTTGAAATCTGAAATAGTTTGAGAAATAATAAGTTTCAACTCACAATCACTTATACATATGTAATTATGATATGGTTTGAGAATGTATAAGTTTATTAGTTGAGAAATGAAGAAAATAGGCAAGTGAGTAGCCATTTCGGCTCAAATGACCTTGATTTTGATGAATTGGACCCAAAAACTTAGAACTTGGCGATATTTATGTAATTTCAAATGAAAAACACTTATAAATATGTGATTATGAGTTGTTTTGAGATGAAAGGATTTTATAAGTTGAGAAATGAAGAAAATAGGCAAGTGAGTAGCCATTTCGGCTCAAAATGGCTTTATTATGATGAATTGGACCCAAAATCTTAGAACTTGGCAATTTTTATATAATTTCAAATGACAAACACTTATAAATATGTGATTATGAGTTGTTTTGAGATGCAAGGAGTTCAGAAGTTGAGAAATGAAGTAAATAGGCAAGTAAGTAGCCATTTCGGCTCGAAGTGGCTGTATTTTGATGAAATGTGGCAAAAAAATTAGAACTTTGCTTCTTTTATGCAATTTCAACTCACAATCACTTATAAATATTTAATTATGATATGGTTTGAGAATGTATAAGTTTATTAGTTGAGAAATGAAGAAAATAGGCAAGTGAGTAGCAATTTCGGCTCAAATGACCTTGATTTTGATGAATTGGACCCAAAACCTTAGAACTTAGCGATTTTAATGTAATATCAAATGACAAACACTTAAAAATATGTGATTATGAGTTGTTTTGAGATGCAAGGAGTTTATAAGTTGAGAAATGAAGAAAATAAGCAAGTAAGTAGCCATTTCGGCTCGAAGTGGCTTAATTTTGATGAAATGTGGCAAAAAAATTAGAACTTTGCTTTTTTTATGCAATTTCAACTCACAACCACTTATAAATATGTAATTATGATATGGTTTTATAATGTATAAGTTTATTAGTTGAGAAATGAAGAAAATAGGCAAGTGAGTAGCCATTTCGGCTCACAATGGCTTTATTATGATGAATTGGACCCAAAAACTTAGAACATGGCGATTTTTATGTAATTTCAAATGAAAAACACTTATAAATATGTGATTATGAGTTTTTTTGAGATGCAAGGAGTTTATAAGTTGAGAAATGAAGAAAATAGGCAAGTGAGTAGCCATTTCGGCTCAAAATGGCTTGATTATGATAAATTGGACCCAAAAACTTAGACCTTGGCGATTTTTATGTAATTTAAAATGACAAACACTTATAAATATGTTATTATGGGTTGTTTTGAGATGCAAGGAGTTTATAAGTTGAGAAATGAAGAAAATAAGCAAGTAAGTAGCCATTTCGGCTCGAAGTGGCTTTATGTTGATGAAATGTGGCAAAAAAATTAGAACTTTGCTTCTTTTATGCAATTTAAACTCACAATCACTTATAAATATGTAATAATGATATGGTTTGAGAATGTATAAGTTTATTAGTTGAGAAATGAAGAAAATAGGCAAGTGAGTAGCCATTTCGGCTCACAATGGCTTTATTATGATGAATTGGACCCAAAAACTTAGAACATGGCAATTTTTATGTAATTTCAAATGACAAACACTTATAAATATGTGATTATGAGTTGTTTTGATATGCAAGGATTTTATAAGTTGAGATATGATGAAAATAGGCAAGTGAGTAGCCATTTCGGCTCAAAATGGCTTGATTATGATGAATTGGACCCAAAAACTTAGAACTTGGCGATTTTTATGTAATTTCAAATGACAAACACTTATAAATATGTTATTATGAGTTTTTTGAGATGCAAGGGGTTTATAAGTTGAGAAATGAATAAAATAAGCAAGTAAGTAGCCATTTCGGCTCGAAGTGGCTTTATTTTGATGAAATGTGGCAAAAAAATTAGAACTTTGCTTCTTTTATGCAATTTCAACTCATAATAACTTATACATATGTAATTATGATATGGTTTGAGAATGTATAAGTTTATTAGTTGAGAAATGAAGAAAATAGGCAAGTGAGTAGCCATTTCGGCTTAAATGACCTTGATTTTGATGAATTGGACCCAAAAACTTAGAACTTGGCGATTTTTATGTAATTTCAAATGACAAACACTTATAAATATGTGATTATGAGTTGTTTTGAGATGCAAGGAGTTTATAAGTTGAGAAATGAAGAAAATAGGGAAGTAAGTAGTCATTTCGGCTCGAATTGGCTTTATTTTGATGAAATGCGCCAAAAAAATTAGAACTATGCTTCTTTTATGCAATTTCAAGTCACAATCATTTATACATATGTAATTATGATATGGTTTGAGAATGTATAAGTTTATTAGTTGAGAAATGAAGAAAATAGGCAAGTGAGTAGCCATTTCGGATCAAATGACCTTGATTTTGATAAAATGATGAAAATTGTTTCAATTTTTTTTTTAAATATATGCAACTTCCGCCGCACCAGGACACCCTGAGGGAGCCGCCCCCGCTGCCGGAACAGCAAAGGCAGCCCGCGTCGAGGCCACAGCAGCCCCGACAGGTGGCTGCCAGTCTGCTGCAGCCTTGGCAGCAGCCTGCCTGGGCTGCTGCGGCCTCGACAGGCGGCTTCCATGGCTGCTGCAGCCTCAGCATCACCTGCCTGTGCTTCTACAGCCATGGCAGCCACCTGTCGAGGCAGCAGCAGCCTAGGCAGGCTGTTGCCAAGGCTGCAGCAGACTGGCAGCCACCTGCCGTGGTTGCTAAAGCCTTGGCAGCCACCTGTCGGGGCTGTTGTGGCCTCGGCGCGGGCTGCCTTCGCTGTTCCGGCAGCGGGGGCGGCTCCCTCGGTTGTCTCGGTGCGACGGAAGTTGCATATTTAAAAAAAAAAAATAGAACTTGGCGATTTTTATGTAATTTCAAATGACAAACACTTATAAATATGTGATTATGAGTTGTTTTGAGATGCAAGGAGTTTATTCGTTAAGAAATGAAGAAAATAGGCAAATAAGTAGCCATTTCGGCTCGAATTGACTTTATTTTGATGAAATGCGCCAAAAAAATTAGAACTTTGCTTCTTTTATGCAATTTCAACTCACAATCACTTATACATATGTAATTATGATATGGTTTGAGAATTTATAAGTTTATTAGTTGCGAAGTGAAGAAAATAGGCAAGAGAGTAGCCATTTCGGCTCAAAATGGCTTTATTATGATGAATTGGACCCAAAAACATAGAACTTGGCGATTTTTATGTAATTTCAAATGACAAACACTTATAAATATGTGATTATGAGTTGTTTTGAGATGCAAGGAGTTTATAAGTTGCGAAATGAAGAAAATAGGTAATTGAGTAGCCATTTCGGCTCAAAATGGCTTTATTATGATGAATTGGACCCAAAAACTTAGAACTTGGCTATTTTTATGTAATTTCAAATGACAAACACTTATAAATATGTGATTATGATATGGTTTGAGAATGTATAAGTTTATTAGTTGAGAAATGAAGAAATAGGCAAGTGAGTAGTTATTTCGGCTCAAAATCAACTTGACGGACCTTGCATATTGTAAAAAAAAAAAAAAAAAAAAAAACAAAAAAAAAAATATTTGGCGGTTTTATTTTAAGAGTGTCTAACGGTTTAACACTGACAAAAATTGAGAACTAAATAATTTACCTCCTTATTAATCAACTTCACCCATGCACGTGGCCAATCAACGAAGCTACCTACAGCTTGCCAAAGCGTTGTTATCTCAACCTCCTCTATCGGTACGGGTAGTGGGATGTCTTCGAACCCCACAACCACTGAATCGATCCCAACCGAGTAATGATGTGGCCCCGCCGTAGCACCCGTCGTCGGTTGGGCACTACCATACGCCATCAAACTCAACGCCGTACTATTTGCATGCCCTGGGGCTAGAAGTGCACACCGGGTGTCTTCCTACACAAGTATATATATAAAAAGAAGATAGTTAAATAGGACTTTTACAACAGCATAGATAATATAACAAAATTCATTAAGGTAGAGGGTTACAAATCACCTGTAACTCTGGAAATTCATGCGGTGTTTGATTTTCAAGCTCCCTCGAGTCCGCATGTCTAGGAGTAGGAACCTGCAACAGTACATCAATCATTGCACCTCAAATCTCAATTAACTCAGTATTTTAAAACTTTTAATAACCCAATTGATTTTACCTCAGGTGGCATATCTTCACCACGTATCTCATCTCCTCCATGTCTATCACCTTCTCCTTGTCCTTTTGGTTCAGAACATGAGTCGACCGGGGTACTCGTGAGGAACGACAAAGTCGGTAAGTTCATCAGCTTCGCCCAAGCATTCAATTCACCAACTAACTCGTTGCGTACTTGTTCCTTAATTGATGCCACCTTGGCATCCAACTCCCCCGGTGAGTTAACACTGGCTCGAGATCTACCCGATTTTGTGTATTCGGGACCCATCACCTTATTCCATCCAAGCAATGACCCTCCCGAACCTACTACTTGTCCTGGATGGTATGGCCTTCCCAAAGCCATGGTGAAAGGGTCATTCTCCACACTTGGTTCAAATTTGCCCTCCACCATCTCTTGAGTGTGCTCAAGCTATAGCATAAGGAAAAATGAGGTCAGTAAAACAGTTAATGGTTTGTACAGTGATTTAGATGCAAAGGTGACTTAATTTCAACAATTCATAGGTAACTTACAAGCTTATCCGCCAGTTTTTTGGCTTCCGGACCCTTAATGACCCATTTTCCGGTTTTCTTATCAAACGAATGGAGAGAACAAAAGAAATCACCGGCACGACTCACAAATGTAGTGATCGTGGAACTAGAGGGTTCCTTCGATGCCACTAGAAGCGCTTTAGGGTATAAACCCGAACCGACCCACTCAGGTCTCTTTTCACCAAAAGTCTTAGGACCCATACGATGGACGTATTCCTTCTTTTCTGCATTCGCTTGATTTTGCTCTCGAAGTTCCTACAAAACAAAAAATGTTAGTCTCATTACTACAAAAAGTGTCAAGCTATTATTCAAATGAGATCATATTTACACAAACTTACAATGGCTTTCTTTTGACTCTTCATTCTAACGAACTCTTCCCAATCATCTTTTGACACGGTCGGCCATATTTTCCACGGGAGACGGTTATCCTCTTTGGCATTCTTCTTCTTTGTTTGCACCTTCTTCTTCTTGTAGATCCACCGATTAGTCAACTTGGTCTTAAAGCCTCTGAATCTTTCCCCTAATAAAGATTTAAACACCCTTCTCTTCTCGGGATCATTAGGTATAGAAAACAGCCTCTGCAAGCACAAATTAAAACCAATTATTAGTTTCTATTTAGTAACAACCATAAGGTTAAGGTATCTTAAATTGTCTAAATGTGCCAAAAACACACTTACCCTTGTATCATCCCAAAATGCTTGAATCAAACCCGGAGGTACTTGCCGCATTACAAGTGTAATGGGGATTTTCTGCGAACATAAGCCAACTTGATTAGCATATTGTAGACAAAATTTGGGCCCGGGTTGGCCTTTGTTGTCATACTCCAAGACCATGGGACCGTCCGGTTTCTTAAAGCTTCTCGTCGGACCCCTTGTTTTTCTTTCAGCCGGTGCCTTTTCCCCCCCTCCACCACCTGTGTTGTTTTGATCTTGTCCTTGGCCTTGACTTTCAGGAGTCGGGTTCTCACCAACAATCTCACGTGCTGTATTTACAATGGCCGGTGATCGTTCAGCTGAAATTTAAAAATCGTCAAGCCTACGCTCGAACTCATCTTGAGCCTAATCCTCTGGCTCACCCAAGTCATCCTCCTTATTCACATCATAAGGTACATCACTATCATTGGAGTCGTCATCCTCGTACTCGTCCTCATACTCATCATCGTCAATGTCCTCTACCAAAGGAGGATCATGATCGTCCGCCATGAGATATAAGCACCTGTCAAAGCAATCATAAAACAATATTAGTGTATAGTAAAGTATATGCATGATAGTTATTATGGTTATTTAGAAGCTATTTAAGCCATTTTCACCTACTTATTATGGTCCTATAACCTTGTATATGCATGATAATGAGTACAAAATGCCAATTTCAATCTACATATGGAAAATAGGTTGTTAGAATGAATAAATGTTAGTTCATACACAAAACAAAGGAGTTGGGTTAAGTAGAAGCTATTTATGCCAGTTTCACCTACTTATGGTCCTATAACCTTGTATATGCATGATAATGAGTACACTTAGGCAATTTCAAACTACAAACATGTTAAATATATGGAATGTAGGTTGTTAGAATGAATAAATGTTAGTTCATACACAAAACAAAAGAATTAGGTTAAGTAGAAGCTATTTAAGCCAATTTCACCTACTTATGGTCCTATAACCTTGTATATGCATGATAATGAGTACACTTAGGCAATTTCAAACTACAAATATATCATTTTCGCCTACTTATGCTCCTATATACATGATAACTAAACTATATTTGCAATGAAACCATTACTAACTTTAAATCAAACTACCTCATTCTGAAATTCCATCGTTGTGGTCTGATCGCATATAACCTGCTTCGTTGTCTATGTCATTTAGTACAACAGGTCTAGGAACAGTGAAAGGTGCTGAATCATCAAACTCATCATATTCTTCCTCATCCTCAACATCTCCAATGCCTAGGATTCTTCTTTTGCCAGCTAGCACTATAGACCATTTTGAATCCATTGGGTAAGTTACGTAGAACACTTGCTTAGCTTGAGATGCAAGAATAAATGGTTCCGCACTATCATTCAAGTGGCCAAGATCTACAAGAGTAAAGTCCTCATGTTTGACGTTACGCCTGATATTATCAACCCACTTACACTTGAAAAGAGCAACCGTGAAGTCACAATAATCAAGCTCCCATATTTCTTGAATTCGACCATAGTATGACAACTCTGCATCGACAGGTGATTTATCCTTAGAACTTGCAAACTCCCTTGACGATGCCACAAGAGATACACCACTGTTTTGGGTGGAGGAAGATTTCAAATCACGAACCTCGGTCCAAAAAGTGTACCCATTGATGTCATATCCCTCAAATGAACGGACATCATCCCTAGGACCGTACGCAAGCCACCGTACTGTATCGGTCACATTAGTATCATTCAATCCACTCATTACTCGATCACAAAACCAATCAACAAATTTCTTATTATGCAACTGCATAAGTACCCTTTCACCTTTGGATGGAAATTCAGCACGCAAACTAGTCATGTGCTCGTCTAAATATGGGTGCACATCTGAAACATGGTGCAACACATAAAGGTGTGCTTGTAAGAACTGATCTCGGTCTGGTGACATTCGTTTCGACCCAATTGTGCCATGACCATCAAGTCTACCTTCATGTCGAGAAGTAGGAATACCAATAGGTTGAGCAAGGGCTATGTAGTCCGCCACAAAGTTACCTATCTCCTCACCCACTGTCCTTTGCATTATACTTCCTTCAGGGTGAGCTCGGTTCTAAACTTTATCTTGTAATGTACCCACGTGTCTTTCAAAAGGGTAGCACCACCTCATGAACACTGGACCGCACAACTTAATCTCACGCACCAAATGAAGAACCAGATGAACCATTATGTCAAAAAATGAGGGTGGGAAATACATCTCAAATTTGCACAAAGTCACAACCACATCTGCTTGCAAAGCATCTAGTGTACAAGGATCAAGAACTTTGCTACAAATTGTATTGAAAAACGAACAAAGGCTTGTAATTGCTTCCCTCACGTGTTTCGGTAGAATACCACGGATTACAATCGGTAGGAATACTTGCACCATAATGTGACAATCATGGGATTTCATACTTGTCAGCTTCAATTCTCCATTTAAGGTTACAAATCATTTCATGTTAGATGAGTACCCTGATGGAACCTTAATGCCGTACAAACATGCACAAAACATACGTTTCTCTACCCTTGACAATGTATAGCAAGCCGGGGTTAAATAATTCTTTTCATCCTTCCCTTTACCCTTAACTTTCTTCTTTGACGCATCTTTGGCCTTTCCCTTTCCCTTGCTCTTCTCCTTCCCTTTTTTCAAAACATTTTCATCTTCTATTCTCGGCTCCTTCCCCTTTCTAACCTTTTCTTGAGGCCACAATTCTGGACGAATCCCCATCACTTTCAAATCTAACCGTGCACCCTTTCCGTCCTTTGTTTTTCCTGGGATATTCATAAGCGTCCCCAAAAGAGCATCACACACATTCTTCTCTATATGCATCACATCAAGACAATGCCTAACGTCCTGTTCTCTCCAGTACAGCAGCTTCCAAAAGATTGATTCTTTCTTAAACAGAGCAGCTGAGACCACAGTTTTTTCTGATTTTCCAAACACCGTTCGTATCCCTTTCACTCGAGCACTAATCTCAACACCAGTCAATGGTCTAGGCGCAGTATCCTCTTGCACGGTTCCATCGAAAGCCTTTTTCTGCCTACAGTACGGGTGATCACGCCTAAGGAACCTTCGAGTCCGTAGGTAGACATCTTTGTGAGAATGAGTCAGGTATACGCTTGATGTGTCATCAATACATATGGGGCATGCTTTTTTCCCTTTGACCTTGTACCCACACAAGTTGCCATATGCAAGGAAGTCATTCATGGTCCACATAAGGGTTGCACGCAATGTGAACATCTCGTTCTGATGAGCATCGAAAACGAAAACCCCTTCGTCCCACATCTTTCTCAAGTCGTCAATAAGCGGCGCAAGGTAAACATCTATGTCGTTTCTAGGTTGCTTAGGACCAGTTATTAACAATAAAAGCATTACATACTTACGTTTCATGCACAGCCAAGGAGGCAAATTATAAATCACTAAAAGTACCGGCCATGTGCTGTGTTGGGTACTAAGAGTGCCAAATGGATTCATCCCGTTCGTGCACAACCCAAGCCTTAAATTTCTGACTTCATTACCAAATTCCTCAAACCTCAAATCAATGTTCTTCCACTGTGGAGAGTCAGCTGGATGCTTCAGCATTCTGTTTTTCTTTCTTCCCTCTGCATGCCACCTCAAGTTTTTAGCGTCTTTTGGTATTGAGAACAGACGCTTAAACCTTGGAATAATGGGAAGATACCACAACACCTTAGCAGGAGGTCCCTCCGTGCCAGGATTGCAACTCATGCGCTTGTATCGCGACCGCTTGCATCGTGGACACTCCTGCAGTTTTTCATACTCATTTCGATACAAAATACAGTCATTAGGACATGCATGTATCTTGTTATACTCCAAACCAAAGGGACACATGAGCTTCTTTGCGTAATAATAAGACTTAGGAATTTCATTCCCATCAGGCAACATATCACTTAATGCGGTCAACAAAGAAGTAAAACTGATGTCCGTCCACCCATGCTTCGACTTAATATTGAAAAGTGTTAGCACGACCGATAGTTTGGAGTATTTTTTTCACCCGGGATACAAAGGCTTTTTGGAAGCCTCCGATAATAATTCAAACACTTCACCTTCAACACCATGCAACATCTCATCCACTTGTTCATCCTCGACCTCATCCGCCTGATCTTCATCGGCTCTATCCTCACCATTATCAATAATATACTCATCATTCTCGTATTCCTCGTCCACATGAATCTCATTGCTTCTAACACGCACATCATTCCGATCAAGATCCCCACTGTACTCTCCACTTTCTCCGTGCCAAGTCCACACATGGTATAATTGTCTAAACCCACGACATAATACATGATCTCTAATGATTTCAACACTATCGACCACATTCACATTATTACAATCAACACAAGGACAATAAAGGCCTTTGCCTCCCAGTGTGCGTTGATAAGCTAAAGCCCTCTCGCAAAACTCTTGAACCCCATTCCAAAATTCCAATGTATCGTGTCTACCATACATCCAACCACGATCCTTCTCCATTTAGTAAATTGTCTCTAAACATATATAGCATCATATAATTATAATGTGTAAGTGCTACATATTTTATGGAAATCAAATTCAAGTACAAAACGTGAATATACCATTCATATAGTGAAAAAATGCATGTTTCCAAAGGGTCCTTATCACTCCAACCTAACCCATCCTTGAATGTCTACTCTCACTAGTGAATGTATGTCAACTTTCCAATTTTAAGGAAAATCCGGCAGCATTTCCCCCTAGTTCTCCAAGTACACGATGTAGATAATTAATTACCCACATATGTACCCAGAGAACATAGTGAGGAAATGGTAAGCCAAGATGTTCCTTAAAATCGAAAAGAAAACATACATTCACCACCTAAGTGAGAGTACACATTCAAGAACAGTCCCAACCGGCGACTATTCAAGACTTTCTCCTAATGAGAAAGCCTTGAACGGGTATCTAGGAATATGATGATGCAATTCAAGTATTCTATATATTGTTGTATTTATTTGCAATTAAACAATACACAAGTTGCAATTTCATGAATAAACTTTTATTAAATGGATAAATAGAAAGAAATATAGCTAAGTAAAGTTTATAAGTCATACCAATATAGCAACTACCCACTTGAGCTCAATATGTAGTCCTCAAGCTAATTAAACTCGTGCTTCAATTCACAAATCTGTTAAAAAAAACACATCATTCATTGAACTAACAATTGCTAAACTAACATGTCAATTCACTAATTTATTTATAAGCTAAAACACATTATGCATTGAACTAACAATTGTTAAACTAACAAGGTTACTAATCTCTATTTTTTTCAAAATTACCCATCAAAACAACTTTAAAGTAACCATTCACCCATTCCAAAATTCATCTACTTTAGTAACAAGCAAGGTTACTAATCTCAAATTAATTCAAATATACCCATCAAAACAACTTAATATTAACCATTTAAACATTCCAAAATTCTACTTATTTAATAACAAAGTTAACTAATCTCTAACTTATTCAAAATGATCCATCAAAACAACTTCAAATTAACCATTAAAAGTAAAATACCAAATTTCACCTATTTAATTAAGTACCAAGGTTAATATATTTTCTATAATTATTTCAAAAGTATCCACCAAAACAGATTAAATTAACCATTAAAACATAATAAAATCCAACTAATTGAGTAACAAGGTTACTAATCTCTAATATTTTCACAATTTCTCAATTATATTCAAACTTAAAATTGAGAAAAATTATATTCAAACCTAAATTTTAATTTACTAACAATGGTTCAAAATGCAAAACAAATTAATATATATAATTATATAATTGGACAATAATGTAAAAAAAAATTAAAAATAAATCTTTAGACAATTAGGGCAGCAGCTAGGAGGAGACTCGGCGGTGACCCTCAGGCCGGTGGCGCGGCTCGGTGGTGGAGGAGCCTCAGGGGGGTGGCGCAGCTAGGTGGTGGAGGAGAAAATTAGGGCAGCAGCTAGCTGGCACTCACGGCAAATGGAGGAGGACACTCAGGCTAGTGGCGCGGCTCGGTGGTGGAGCGGCTAGGTGGTGGAGCAACCTCAGGGCAGTGGAAGGATTTTTCGAACTATGTAGGTGGTTTTCAAAAGAGAATGAAAGGGAAAACAGAGAGAGGAAGGATTGAAGGCGGCCGGTTTTTGAAACCCCTGGTGGCCGCCGGTGAAGGTGACGGCTGTGGTGGAGGGAGAGAGAGGAAGGATTGAAGGATTGCAGGCGGCCGGTTTTTGAAACCCAGCTCTAATGAAACAGTAAGGAATGAAGGAATGAAAGAGAAAGAGAGGAAGGAGAAGAAGTAATCCGCGTTTTTTTTTTTTGAATTAGGTTCGGTTCAATTGGCACCGGTTCAAACCGGTGCCTTTTTAAATTTTAGGCACCGGTTCAGGCCAAACCAGTGCCTTTTCTCTTCCCGCCCATTTCTAGACCGGTTTTGGCCACCGGTTTGGCCTGAACCGGTGCCATATAGGGGGTGCCTATTACTATTTTTCTACTAGTGTTAATATTTAACCAATTTAGCTTAATAATAGTTTGGAGCAAATTGAATATTTTGTTTGTATGCCTTTGAGATCACAAGAATCACTTTTCACTATAAGAATCGAGTAGAGGCCAATACTATTACAAAAGAATTCACTCAAAATCTCAAAGCAAACCACAAAGAACAGAAAACCCTAAAACAATAAGCCAAATCAAATGAAACAACAGAAAAACTTGACCCGATCCACCACTTCCAACTTCACAATACCCGGATTTTACGACTCGAGTACCCGCACAATGAGCATCAGCGCAACCACACCAGTAAGTTACACCATTTTCACCGCAAACCGGGTCGGGTCGAAAACATTTAATCGGGCAAGATTTTCCAGAAGGTTCTGATTCTTCAATCGAGCATAAATTAGAATCGCTGACGAAAGTATTAGTGGGCAGTTGAATGATGGAAGATTGGGTATCGGATATTACGATTTGGGTGGAGGAGATGAAAAGGAGAAAGAGAATTAGGAATGATAAATTGGGAATTTGGGGTAACAATTTAATGGGGTGGGTTTAATTTTCAAAGTTAGAATTTTAGGAATTGGGGAAAAATCAGAGTTACGGGATATTGGGGGAGAACAGGAAAGAGAAATTGATTTTATTTTAGTTTTATCTAGAAATGGTAAAAGAGGAAATTGTCGTTAAATTACAAGAAGTCATGAGTACTGCCCGTTCGCCCCATACCCGCATTCATATATTTTTGCCAAATAATACAAGTAAATTAAAAAGGCAAAAGCTAATGAATCACTTCGTACCATCATCCCCGATCCTCCTTTCGTGGTTCCGAACCATATGGAGTTAGTAATCTCATGGATTATGAATGGGGTGTAACCTTCACGGGTCAATCGTTGTTTCCTATCGTTGTCCCTTTATTCGTGGTTGCCTTTTTATGATCCGTGAACGGTTTACAAGTTCCTTAAAAACTTGTTAGCGACTCCCTACTTTATTTTTCCCTAATCGTTGTCCCTAATCGTAATGTCAATTCCTGCTTCCTATGAGTGCCAAGCATATTCACACATGCTTTTAACGTAGGCGCACTTCGAGCGACGCCTACAATTTGGCGACTCCACTGGGGAGGATTCTTGGTTATTTATCGATTTGAGTGATCGATATTTAATTAAGATGAGTGGATGAGACTTGAAAGATTCTTGAAAAATATTCCTGTGATTAATTTGGCATTTTTGCATATGTATAGACGTTTTAACGTCGCATTTAGGTATGTCCCGTAGGGAAAATTGAATAACTTGATTGCGTACGAAGGAAAACAGGGCACCAGTCAGATTTTCTGACTGCCGTGCCACGGAAAAATTTGCCATGTCATGGTACAGTGCACTGTCTGACGGTGTGCCATACCGTGGCACGGGAATCTTTGTCGTGTCACGGCAGTCCTAAAATCAGTCCGGTGGCTTATTTTCTCTTCTCACAGTCAACTTCCTTTGATTTTTCTGATAAAACGTGTGTGTTCTACATACGGCTTAGCCCCGGGGGATTTAAACTCTATCAACCCAAAAACTCTCATGGCAATAAGGGTTCATCCGAGTTATTAAATCCACCCAAACCATAGAGTCGAGTTCGATTTCATCACGAACTCGTGGAGCCGCCCGTTGGCATACACCCTCAAGGGAGGCTGCCTTGCTAACGCGTCCAAACTCTTAACCATGGTACCCTTTGACACCAAATAAACTTGACCATAGTCGAACATAGAACTTGACCTTAGGTTGCGAACTATTCTTTGCATCATTGTGCCTACGTGTTTTATGTTTGGTCGTTTTGATCCTAACCTTAACGATCTTTCTTTGTCTATGGTGGATTATTTTATGACTATCGATTGCCAATGGACCGTACTCACTTAGTAATTAAAAAAAAAAAAAGGGGAAGGGTTGCCGCGACACGGGACTGTCCACCGTGTCACGGCACAGTCCACCGCGGCGCGGTGGACCTGCAGCAAAAAAAATAAAAAAAATAAAAAAAAGGTCTGCCGCGCCACGGGAAACTCTATCGTGTCACGGCAAATTTCCACCGTGACACGGTGGATTTCCAAAAAAAAAAGAAAAAAAATCTCGTGCCACGTCAGCATCCACCGTGGCACGATGGAGTTTCCCGTGGCGCGGTAAACATTCCCGTGCCACGGCACAGTCCACCGTGGCGCGGTGGACCTGCAGCAAAAAAAAAAAAAAAAAAAAAACCACCGCGTCACGGCAGCTTGTCACGTGACACGGTACAGTTTTCCGTGTCACGGTGCCCTTGCAATAAGTCCAACCAGTTTTTTTTTAGTCTTCCTTGTTAATTTGGTCCTCGCGTCTGTCATTTTGGTTATTGTTCACATGTCTAGCCATACGATCATACCACGAGTCTTATGACATCACTTAGTCACTCACGAGTTAAGTATAGTCCACACACTTTCTTTATGTTCCGACTAGAGTCGTGCACCAGGTTGTTTATGATCGTATATTAGGTTCATGCACCTTTTTTTTTCGTCATAATAAAAAAAATGAGTGGAGTTTTCTCACCTGTTTTCAAATGTCTATTTTTTCCTTCCGTTCCTATCTTGAGCAATGAGTCAAACAATTAAGTGAATTATTTTATTTCACTGTACTTGGTCAAGGAACAGGGATAGATTAATACGGTTCGAGTCATTACCGCAACAATCTCTAAGATCTAATAGGCGTTCAAAGAGAACTTTGCCATCTCCATTACTCATCACCTTACAATGGCCACTAAAGAAGATATTGAGAACATCAACAAATCCATCGAGGCACTGTCTTCCATGATGCAAACCCTTACCACTAGGGTCACTACCATGGAACAAAACAAGGTCACTGTTTCCACCCTTGACAAACTGAAGGAACAAATGAGTAAGAATTCTGAGGATTTCACTTATGTGGAATGGCCTCCCACTCCTTTGGATGTGAAGGAAAGACTCTCTGAAAAGTTCTCCACTGCTAATATTCCAAAGTTCAAGCCTACTGACAATCCAATATTCCATTTGAAGGCGTTCTCTGCAACCATGGCTCTTAAGGAATTGGACGTAACACTCTTCCCTACGGTGTTCCCTCTCTCCTTAGAACAAGCTTGCCAACAATGGTTTTATTCCTTAGATGCGAAGCATACTGCGACTTGGCAAGATGTCACCGACAGTTTCATGAATCGTTACAAGTGTAACATTCAAACCAAAACTTCTGAACGTGAACTCTCCATTCTCAAACAGAAAGAGAATAAAGGCTTCATTGCTTACCTGAACAGGTGGAGGGAAACAACTTCACTCTTGGTAGATCCCCCCAAAGAAAGGGAGATGGTTCGCCTCTTTATTCAAAATCTGACTCATAAATATAGGGAACATCTCAAATTTCTTCCACTGAACACTTTCAAAGCTGTATACGACATCGGCATCAATATCGAGGATGAGCTAATAAAGACTGCTGGTAGTAACAATAATAAAACTTGGAAAAACAAGAAGAACGACCATCCTTCTTCTTCGTCTTCTAAGCACGAAAATACTACCAACAATATAAGCCAAGTTGATATCAATGAAGTGTTACCTCTTGATGCTCCATTGCCCAAGAAGAAAAGAACTTACACTCCTTTAGGAATGACTTATGATGCGGCCTTTGATCGCCTTTATGGTTAAGGCTTGATCACACCCATTGGACCATTTCTAGTGCCAAAACCTGAAGAAAGGAGCGCCAAATGGAATCCCAATGCCCATTGCAAGTACCATCAAGGAAGGGGCCACACTACGGAGCAATGTTGGAATTTGAAGGACGTCATTCAAGACTTGATGGATGCAAACAAACTTCTGTCCCACCAGGTGGCAAGAAGTAATGAATACAAGGCACACAGATCCTTCGTGCAAGATTTCATGATTTCTTTCTTTATCATTCATCTCCATTCCCCCAATCATGTCTAGCATAGGTTTTCCACTTTGAATTTTTTTTATATGTTTCATGTGTTTCGTTCACCATTTCCATTAATAAAATGAGCAATTTTCCTTTACATCTCGATCATAGAATTTTTTATTCATTCATTCATTCATCCTCGAAAAAAAATAAATAAATAAATAAAATAAATAAATAAAACAAAAAATAAAAATAAAAAATAAAAAATCAATTACCGAACTAAACCCAAGGTACACCAATGACTTGAGGCACCTTTGCAACCCTGTCATTCCCTGTTAACCGTTCAATCACATTCCATTTCTTCATCAACCATTTTGAGCCTCGTCTAACGTTTGGCCTTCATTTCTTCAACCCACATTCACTTAACCCTGGGATTGGAAGATGTGTAATTGTATAACATTCAAAAAGCAAGTAAAAAAAAAGCAGCATAGTGTAGACACCCATTTGTGTCTCCCCAAAACCAAACCTAGTGATGAGTACCTTTCACGTCGAATTATAATCGAATGAAACGAAAGTGTGGAAAGGTCTAGTGTTGCAGAAAGTTTTTATTTCTTTTCTCTTCTCTCTGTTTTTGAAAACTTTATTTTAAAGAAAACAGTCAATCCAGTTTGGTTGGTCCATGATATGGGTCCAATAGTTGTGTAGTTGGATGGGGCTTGCAAAGACCCTTCCAACGATATTTTATAAGCCCAATTCCGATGAATATTGAGGAAGTTATGGCCAATTTACTAAACTGGGCCCGGTTTGAGCTTTATGTGCGGCCCAATGATCTAGGGGAGGGCCTAATATGATTTATCATTCCTAATGCAATTAGGAATGGTTTTAGTCTTCTAGAATCTTCTAGAAGTTTCTTTTCATTCCTAATTCAATTAACATTGATAAGTTGACTTTGTTGACTTTTTAGAGTTTTAATCAAAATCAAATAGCATTTTCGAAGAAATTATATTATTTTATCCTCCAGTACGGTAAACTTATCGGATTTTCTAAAACGCGTTAAAATCAAGACTGGCGTCTAACCCAAGGCCTTGGCGCCTGGAACCAGGCTTGGCGCTAGGCGCTTGCCATTGGCGCCAGCTAGCCAGGGTTGGCGCCAACTTTGTTTTGCGTGCGTCAGACTCTGTTTTGTTAAATTATCTTTTTTGGCTGATTTTCTCTATAAATATCGTATCAAAAACTCCATTTTCAGGAACCAATTCATCATCTACATTCACCTACGACCAATTCTCCTCATTCACAACTTTTAATTAGCATTCTCTCTTTAATTCATTCATTTCTTTCTTACTTGTTTTCATACAAAATTCCGCATTCACAAGATCTAGAAACAAGTTTCTCTTTCAATTATTTAATTTAATTGTTTTGATTATTATTTTTCCTTGAAGTTACTAACGTGTGTATTTTGTTATTAGAAAGAGGTACGAGGCATCAAAGTAAGTACTTTAATTGATTTATTGTTATTATGATGTAGATATCATGTTTAGATTGTTATTATGATATTCCTAGTATCATGTCTAGGATATTTTTAGTATTAAATATGATTGCTATGATGCCTTTTATTTTCATCCTAATATTTATTCATGTTAGTATCATGTTAGGGCTAAAGATTTGATTTTTATTGCTTAGTGACATGCTAGGGTTTGTTATTAATCTTGTTAGTATCATGCCTAGGATCTTACTTTTATTATGCTTTAACATGAATATTATTATAATTATGATTATTATGATTATTATTAATTATGATTGCTATGATTATGATACTCGTTATTGTTCATGATTATTTTAATTATTATTTGTTATAATAATTGTTCATGATTATTATTTATGATTATTATTGTTGCTTGATATTATTTATTGCTTGATCACCTTTATTGCATGTTTAAAGGGAATTTTGTACTTGTAATCGCGCTTAATAAGATAATTAATAATCTTGTTAGGGTTAATGTGATTACAATTCAAGTGATCGCCAATAATAGTTTGTTTGTGCATTAGTATTCAACCAACATAAATTAAACAGGTTTAGGGTTAATCCTAATGATTGCATGTTAATCAGAAAGCGCACATGAATACGAGCAGAATAAAGTAGAGGCCTATTATTAGGGCAGGTTCAATCTCTTTTAGGTTGGATTTGTACCATCATCCCCGAACCCTTATTTGGTTCATGACCTTATGGAGTTGACGATCTCTTGGATCGTTAAAGGGTGTAACCTTCATCCTATGAACGGTTTACAAGTTCCTTAAAAAACTTGTTGGCGACTCTTTTGCTCTATCTTCTTCCCTTTTGGACGCCACCGTACTTTAGTGTATGATCACAGTGGGGTTCAAGCTAGTGGGATTTTAAAAGCTTGAAATTATTCCCTACAGTTTTGGCGACTCCGCTGGGGAGGATTTCTATTTTAATTCTTGAATTTGTTTTGGCAATGATTTAGAATGAGTGGATGAGACTCGAAAAGTTCTAAGTATTTCATGTGCGTAATTTTGATTAACATTATTGTCATATGCATAAAAAGGTTCTCATTGGAAAGACCATCCGTAATGAGTAAAAAACATAGGATTTTACACGTAGGAAATTTGAGAAATATCTTTCACAACTAGGAATGAAATAACACCGCGCGAAACTGGAAGATTTTATCGAGCACAGAAAGCTGCTGAGGCATGTGGGAAATATCGTCAGGGGACAGAGCTTGGCGCCAGACTTTTAGCCGTAGCGCCAGACGCCAGCATTGGCACCAGGCGCTACTGTTAAAATCTGGCGCCAGTCTCTTTTTGTTGGCGCCCATTTCCCCCAATACCGAGCCAGAAATATGCGTTCTAATTTCGACCAGTTTTCGTATTGTTTGCTCGATCCTACTTCCTGATTGAATTTTTTCTCACTTTTCTGAAACCCATATGTGTTTTACATATGGACATAACCCTCTGGGAATTCATGCTCCATCTACCTGAATTGAACGCTCCGTGCAACAAAGGGTACATCCGAGATTGTTGAATTCACCAAACCATGGAAGCGAGTTTTTTCTAAAACTCGCGGTGTCCCATCCACTCGCGCCAACCCTTCACGGTTAGGCTTCCGCGCGGTGCATCCGGACAATTAACCATGGACCCTCTTTGACTAAACCATATCCCGAACTTTAGAGAACTAGAGCCATGGTTAGGTTGCAAACTCATTGCATCATATTGTGCCTACTTGACTAATTGTGCATTATTTGTTGTGCATATATATTCTATGTTTCTCTGAACTGTTTGTTGATTTGTGTTGAGAATAAATAAATTAATGACTTAAAGAACTTTGCCTAATTAATTAATTTGAGTCAATAAAGTCTAATTTTTCAATCGGAATTAACCTAGTACAACTTTAGGCATACCCTAGTTGACTAATAATACCGAAAACAGTCCCAGACCGAAGCTCCACTATTGGCGCCAAAGTCTGAGCTGTAGCGCCACACTATGGTGTGTAGCGCCAGACGATAGCTAAATTGTCTGGCACCAACCACCACATTGTGACGCCAGTCCTGTCGCTTGGTCGACAGTTTGGATTATTTGTCGAGTCGTCACCTAAAGTCTAATTAATCAGTCTTCTGTTTAATTCGGTTAATTTTGCTGACAATAATGCTTAATTGAATCAATGATCTAGTTTAGGCACTGAGTCCCATGGTCTTACACAAGAGTCCAAGCATGTCACTTACACTCAATGCACACACCAATACACATACTTTGACCATGATTAAGAGAGTCTTGTGCGCGCGTTTTTTTTCCCGTCATTTTTTTTAGGGGGTAAGTCGGATATTAATCCTCCAATATAAATAATAATACTTAGTTCCCTAAAAATATGCACCCTTTGTTTTTTTTTTTTTTTATAAATAAACCATAAAGTCAAGTTGACTCGAGTCAAGTAATTAAAACGCAAAATAGTTTAATTTACAGCGCGTGGTCAAGAAAGGAAGGACGATTAATCAAAGATAACCTCTTCGTACAAGTCCAACTTTTCCACAAACCTATAGCCCGCAAGAGGAAAGAAAGGGTTATAATGGCAACTCAAGAAGAAGTCAATGATCTTAAGAACCAACTGGCTACTGTGACCGAGACACTAAAGCTTCTCGCACTTAGGATCGATGATCCCGTGAAGCAACAACAAATGGACCTCATGCAAGAGAGCCTAAGCAAGTTGTCCAGCGACTACAAGTTTCAAGAACTCACATCCCAAGGGGTCTCGGTGGATAAAGATCTTCTTCCACAGAAGTTCAACGCCAACGATATCCCAAAATTCAGAGCAATTGACAACCCTTACTTCCACTTAAGAGCATTTAAAACAATAATGAGTATCAAGGGTATTGATAAGAAGGTCTTCCCTTCTCTGTTCTCACTATCTCTCGAGACCGTTTGCCAACAATGATTCTTTTCTCTCGAGAAAGAAAAGACCTCTACCTGGGAATCTATAGCAAACGCTTTCGTTGAAAGGTACAAATGCAACATTTAAGTCGAGACTGACCATAGAGAATTTGAAATCCTCAAACAGAAAGAGAATGAAGGCTTCACTTCTTTCTTTAACAAGTGGAGAGAAACCTCAGCTAAAATGATTGAGGTACCAAGTGAAAAAGAGTCTGTGAGACTGTTTATCAAGAATCTCCAAGAAAAATATTCCAAACATCTTAAATATCAAAATAACCTCCATACCTTTAAGGCTGTTTATGATATTGGGATCAATATTGAAGATGACTTGGCTAAGTCAAAAGCTGCCAACAATAACTCCAACAGTGGCTGGAAAGGAAAGAAGAACGACAATCCTTCTTCTTCTAAAACCGCCCACTCAAATAATGTTAGCACCTTTAATCTAGGAGAAGTCCTCGCCATGAACAACCAAGGACAAAGGAAACCATTTAGGAGGAACTTCACACCTATTGGCATGAGTTATGACACCGCATTTGATCGATTAAATGCAAAAGGTCTTATAACTCCCATTGGACCATTTGGAGATCCACCAGTTGAGAAGAGGTCGGTTAACTGGAACCCCAACGCACATTGCAAGTATCACCAAGGTAGGGGCCATTCTACCGAAAGCTGTTGGAAGCTTAAGGAATCTATCCAATACCTAATCGACAATAACAAACTGTCGTTGCCTCCTGCCAGTAAGAAGCCAAGCATTGACAATGCACCTCTAGCTCATACTTTGGCTATCTTCGATGAATAAAACGAGGTTAACCCCTCATCTCTCATTAAACCTGTCGAAGAAATCAATGTCATAGAAAAAGGAGAGGAGATCTTTTTCGATGTCAGAGATAACCTTCCAGAATCGGCAAATAAGGAAGATATACAATTGCTCACACTGTCTATGAAGGAGGCATCGCAATTACTACGTGAAGCTCTCAAAGTTATGAACGAACTCCATAAGAAATATGATGAGGTTCCACTTCTGAAAGATAGACCTAAAAGAGAATTCACATCCATAGGAATGACCTACGATGCTACTTTTGATCGTCTCTATGATCAAGGACTAATCAAACCTATCGGTCCAATAGAGGATCCAACACCAGAAAAGCGATCTCCAAGATGGGATCCCAAATCCTACTGCAAGTACCATCAAGGAAACGGTCATACTACAAATGAATGCTACAGGTTTCAAAACCTCATTCAAGATCTTGTGGAAGCTAATAAGATCTCTTTACCTCTAGCTAGCAAGGAAACGACTTATGAGGCAAAGTACTTTCCCTTACAGGTCACCGAAAAACCCAAGAAGAGCAATAGAATTTACACTCCAATTGGGATCCCATATGCGCAAATGTTCGAAATGCTCTCCGAGAGTGGCAAGGTCAAACCTCTCGAACCGAGACCATTTGAGTCATTAAAAAGGACAAATAGATATTACTGCCAATACCATCAATCAGGAGGGCACACCATAGAAAACTGTTTCAAATTCAAGGATTTGGTACAGAAATGATTGATGAAAAGAAATTAGTCCAAGTTCAACAAGAAGAGGATGTAACCGTTAATGGAGTGTGGGACAGTGATGAAGAAGATGTCTACCTAAAGGACATAGTAGGACCTTCACCTTCTGTATCATACACCACTGACGACATTTGGGCTGAAGAAGATTCATCAATAGACGTCCTCACAAGATCCGGGAGGATGCAACCTCCCGTTTCAACACAACCTATGCCTACCGTACAACAAGTTCCCATATCTATCATCGAATACAACGACATTGTTAAACAGTTTAAGAAGACAAAAGTTGAGATGAATGTGTGGAAGCTCCTGGCAACATCTCGAGAACATAGGTTGGCTGTAATGAATGCCTTGGATAAAATCGGGATAGATTCTGACACTACTCCTGAGGGACTAGCTAACTTCCTCACAAGTGACCTTCCTAGTCCGATTAATCTAATCACCTTCTCTGACAAAGATTTACCCCCAGAAGGTGACAAACACTACAAGGCATTAAACCTCACGGTAGTCTGCAAAAGGATGAATGTTCCCATGACTCTTGTAGACAATGGATCAGCTATCAATGTTTGTCCACTTAGAACTGCGAGGATGCTCGACATAAGGGATGAAGATTTAACTCTGTCCACACAAGGAATAAGAGCCTACGATAATACTCGTCATCAAGCTCTTGACAAAATAACCCTAAATGTGACGGCAGGAGCAATAGAACATGATACTACTTTTCAAGTAGTAGACATCAAAGCCTCATTCAATTTGTTGTTGGGACGCCCTTGGCTTCATGATCTAAAAGCCGTCCCTTCATCTCTCCACCAACAAGTGAAAGCCATAGTTGGAGGAATTCTAATCACTATTGATGCTTCGCCGATGAGAATCAAATCCATAGAGAATCCAATCATCAATGTGCAGCACGACGAAGATGATGAAGACCTATGGGGCTTTAACGAAGAAGTCTCCTTAATCCAGGAAGATGAAAGGACATCTCTTTTCCATGACCCCCATTCCAACATGATTGTCAACACCATGCTGAAGAAACAAGGACACTTCCCTGGGATGACCCTAAGAAAGAAGAAGGGGATAGCAAAATCGCTGGAGTCACCTGGCCTCCCTAAGCTAGATACTTTTGGACTTGGTTTCAAACCGACTCGGAAAGATCTCAAGCGAGCCCAGGACAAGTTGAAAGCACGTAGAGACGCTCGCATTCAAAAGAAAGCAATTCCTATGTATCAGTATTCTCTTACGCTTAATGGTCAGTTTATAAAAGAAGGAGAGGACTATCCATGCCATGAATTTCCCGAGCCATTTATTGTAAATGGCATACAACAACCAGGATTCGAGATTTTCTTGGATTGCTACTTCACTGATGAAATCCCAACTCCCGTCCATAAGGAGAAAGCACCCTCATGCTTTGACTTTAACGTCATGGGATTACTGTTTGGGCGAGAAAAGAATGAGCCAGCTTATGAGGAAGATAACTCCTCGCTCATTCAAACAGTCCTACAAAGCGAAAACTTCGACCCCTCGATGCTAATTACTCCTGCCGAAGGATCACTACAAGGGTGGCGCAAGACTATCAAAGTGACTACTCTAAGTGGAAGGAAGATATCAATCACGACAGGGCAAGGGCCGATGTTCGAAGAGTCGTCTGAGTCAGAGTCTTTCCCTTTAGAGTCTTCTAAGTCTTTAGCAATAACACTTCCCCTTCCTATTTCTTCTCCTAGGATAGTTAGTGATCCAGTCCCCGAGGACATATCACTCTTTGATGTAATGATCTCAGAGTATAATAATATTTCTCATTCTTCTTACTTCTTGTGTTGTTCCCTAACCCAAGATGACGAGCATTGCTTAGCTAACGATGAAAAAGACAAAGAAATTATTAAAGCAATGGAAACACTCGAAAAGAAAACACCAGTAATTGAAGAAACTGAAACAGATGACATCTCAAATGATTCAACTTTTAAAAGAGAAGTTAAAATCGGACTAACATTGAATAAACAAGAAAGAACCGATATAATTAACTTACTTAAAGAATTTATCGATGTATTTGCTTGGTCATATGAAGATATGACAGGCATTAACAGAGAAATAGCTCAACACACTATACCACTAATCCCAGGAATGAAACCTGTAAAACAAAAGTTGCGTCGAATGAAACCCGACGTAACACTTAAAATAAAAGAAGAAGTTCAAAAGCAAATAACTGCAGGTTTCATCAAGGTATCCAAATACCCCGAATGGGTCGCCAATGTCGTCCCAGTTCCAAAGAAAGACGGAAGGGTAAGGATGTGTGTCGACTATCGAGATCTAAATAAGGCAAGTCCAAAGGACGACTTCCCTTTACCACACATCGATATTCTGGTAGACAACACGGAAAATCACGCGCTTCTCTCATTCATGGATGGATACGCAGGGTATAATCTGATTCTCATGGCAGAAGAAGACATGGAGAAAACGACCTTTATCACACTATGGGGCACTTAGTGCTACACGGTAATGCCATTTGGGTTGAAAAACGCGGGTGCTACTTACCAACGTGCAGCTACTGCCTTACTCCATGACATGATGCATAAAGAAGTCGAAGTATATGTCGACGACATGATTGTGAAATCAAAGGACCGTCCAGGCCATCAAGTAGCCTTTAGGAAATTTTTCGAAAGGCTAAGAAAATATAATATGAGGTTGAATCCATCAAAATGTGCTTTTGGAGTTACCTCGGGCAAGCTCTTGGGATATGTCATAAGCTCTAGAGGAATAGAGGTAGATCCAACCAAGATTAAAGCAATCATGTCGATGCCACCGCCCAAGACTAAGAAACAGATTCGAGGATTTATTGGTCGGTTGCAATACATAAGTAGGTTCATATCAAAACTGATAACGATATGTGAACCAATCTTCAAGAAGCTCAAGAAGAATGTACCAGTAATATGGGATGATGAGTGTCAAAAAGCCTTTGACAAGATCAAAGCCTATCTCGCAAATCCTCCCGTATTAGCGCCAGCATTTCTCGGAATACCTCTTAGGTTATACTTGACGGTTACCAAAGAGACAATGGGAGCCATGCTAGCACAAGAGGTAGAAGGAAAAGAGAACGCAATCTATTACCTAAGTAAAAAGATGCTCGAATACAAAACACGCTATACACCGCTGAGAAATTGTGCCTCGCTTTGGTATGGGCTACAACTAAGTTGAGACATTACATGTTGGTACATACCGTTTTCGTAGTCTCCCGACTGGATCCACTCAAGTATCTGTTCGAGAAATCAACACTTAATGGACGTATTTCAAGATGGATAGTTAATCTAGCCCAGTTTGATGTATGGTTCATGCCACAAAAAGCTATTAAAGGATCCGTGGTGTCAGACTTTTTGGCAGACTTTCCAATAGAAGACTCGACACCAATACAGGGCAATGAATTTCCAGATGAAGATTTGATGGTTACCGAAGATGATACTTGGACCTTGTATTTCGACGGAGCCTCAAACCAAAAGGGATGTGGCGTCGGAGTGCTACTAGTATCACCTAAAGAAGAACACGTTCCAATCTCAATAAAGCTTGATTTTGACGTTACCAACAACGCTGCTGAATATGAAGCATGTGTGGTAGGCCTTGAAACAGCCCTGGCATTGGGAGTAAAGAAGTTAAGGATATTCGGAGACTCTTCTTTGATCATCAATCAGATATCTAAAAGGTGGAAAGTAAGGAGTGAAAGCCTAGCCCCTTACCAAACCTATCTGGAAACTCTTACCGATCAGTTAGAGAAGGTAGAATACACATATCTACCTAGAGAAGAAAACCAAGTTGCTGATGCTTTGGCAAGATTAGCCTTGATGGTTAGGATTCCCACGGAAATTGAGCAAATGCCTCTAACTATCGAAAAAAGGCATAAACCAGCGTATATACAGGCTATAGAAGACGACGACTTAGTCCAAGATGAAGAAGAAGAACAAGAAGAAGAACTATGGTACACAGACATACTCAACTATGTCACCAATGGAGAATACCCTCCTCATGCTGACAAAAGAGCAAAGCGAGCACTGAGACTTTTAACTTCCCAATATGTACTCATAGACAACGAGCTACATAAAAGGGTACCTAAAGGTTGAGTTCTCCTATGTGTAGGGAAGGTGGATGCATAAAGAATAATGAGAATAGTTCACGAAGGAATCTGTGGAACTCATGTAAACGGAAAAATGTTAGTCTAGAAAATAATGCGAGAAGGATATTATTGGACTACAATGAATAGGGATTGCCATCAATACGTAAAAAGATGCCCTAAGTGTCAAATTTGTGCCAATTTACAACATGTCCCTCCATCTTTGCTCTACACCTACACGTCGCCATGGCCGTTCTCTACATGGGGAATTGACATAATTGGCAAAATCACTCCCCCAGGGACAGGAGGCCACGAATTTATTCTAGTAGCAATTGATTACTTTACAAAGTGGGTTGAAGCGCAATCATACGCTAAACTCACTGCAAAACATGTAGCACTCTTTATCGAGAGAAATATTATTTGTCGATATGGAGTCCCACATGAAATGATAAGTGACAATGGAACTCACTTTCAAGCCGAATGTGAAGAATTGCTACATAAATATGGTATCCAACATCATCATTCGTCCCCTTATAGACCTCAAGAAAACGGAGCAGTTGAGGCAGCTAATAAGAATCTAAAGACTGTCATCGAAAAAATGACAGAAAATTATAAGGATTGGCCTGACAAGCTCCATTTCGCATTGTGGGGTTATCGCACGTCAATCCGTACATCAACGGGATATACGCCATTCTCCTTGGTATATGGAATGGATGTCGTACAACCCGTCGAACTAGAAATACCATCTCTACGCATTACGTTAGAGAGTAAACTCGATGAAGTTGAATGGACTAGGGTAAGATATGAAGATTTGATTCTACTCGACGAAAAACGACTAGAAGCTCTACATCACACTCAGTGTTATCAAACTCGTATGGCTAGACATTTTAATAAGAAGGTCAAGACAAGAAATATCAAAGTAGGGGATTTGGTATTAAAAGCACTAAGGAAAAATGTTTTAGACCCAAGGGGAAAATTTAGACCTAACTGGTCTGGCCCCTACATTGTCAAAATAATCCTGTCAGGTGGTGCAGCAAAACTAAATGATATGGATGGCAATGAATTCTCAAACATGACCAACTTAAAAAATACTGCCCATAATTACTTTAGTAGGATACTCAAGAGAGATACGTTCGGCCTGATTCCTTAGGAAAGGATACGTAGGCAACCCTTTACGGGTGCGGCCACTTTACTTTTTGACATCTCCGCATTCCAGAATCTTTCTTTTCCTTTTTAGCTCTTTTCCAATTCTTTTCTGCTTCCTCCTCTTCATCCATTACTTTAGCTAGTAGGCATCCTTTAGAACATTCAATTTTGGAATAGATTGTCTCCCTTTCAGCTAGCACTCCATGCTTCTTTTCCACCCAAGCCTTTTTGTGTGTGGTGTTAGCTTTCCTTTTTCCTTTGTCTCTAGTAGTATATTTCTTCCTAGGAATTGTAGGTGTTTTGAATTCAATTCTTGCACCTAAGCGTTCTTTGGCAGGTGTCACCCTGTCACCTAGACGATTCTTCACATCGGTTCTACCCTGATCAATCGAAGATTTCTTCAGCAACCATTTCTTTACATCATTAGGTAAAGAAGGGGGAACTTTTTAGGTAATCACTTCCCATAAAGGTCTAGCGCTCCAGTAAGCGTCGAATCTATCTACTTCTTGAGATACAGGGTACTCATAGGGAGGACGAAGATCCCCGGAAGGAATATTTTGAAGTAAGCCGTATTGTCTCTTTACCCTGCAGGGATAATAATATGTTACGCGAGACAAGCTTGGAAGACGGCAAAAAGGTTGCTTGTTAACACCAACCATCCTTTCTATTTTCCACCATGGGATGACCCACTTGATAGCAAAATCACGTGATTCAAATACTTTTCTCCACCCATGGCGCCCAATCTTAGGGATGCGCTTCTTTCTTCTCACGAAGCAATTGGGAGTATATTTTTCAATGTCATCCGGAGGGCTAATTAATCCTAGCCTCTCCATTAGCCACATCTGTAAAAAATTGCAATGCAAACAAAATTATTATTACAATACAAAAATATATTTTTTGATTTCTGTAATAAAAAATATTATTTTTCTACCTGTAGTAAAATTGGAGAACCGCAAAAAGGCGCTTTTGGGTCCCTTTTCAATTCATCGAGACTAATCATGTCTCTCCAACTATTAATGACATTGGATTCCTCCCTGATTCAATTTGTTCTAGTACAGTGGTGATAATTGATTGACCCTCATTATTTTTACCACTACTAAGAAAAAATTGATTGAGCATGCAAAATAAAAACGTCCTTCTTCTATATATATGAAAGGATTCAGAAAGAGGTTTATCACAATAATAGCGTGCGAATTCTTTCAAATCAACTATATTGCCATCTACTATTTTTGATAAATCCCTTTCCTTTAAATTAAAGAAGCGCTCAAAATCCTTATAGTAGTATGCATCTACTCTAGGGATTACTACCAGGTCTATTGCAGGGAAGCCTAAGATAGCACCAAATTCCTCTGGCAAAGGGCTAATCTCATCATACCCTATTCTGAAACAATGCGTATCAATATTCCAAAATTCTAAAGCGGTATGTATGAAGTCTAGGTCTACATCTACCCCTTTGATGCCATAAATTCCCCCCAAGTGAAATAAATCTAATTCTTTTTTGTCTCTAGCATTAAGGGATCGACACCATTCATGAGTGTATTGGGTGAAAGTTTTAGTGGCTAAAGACATGATTATTATTTTTTCTAAAGAAGAGAATAATTTTTTTCGCTGGAATTATGAGAAGAATCGGCTGAGCAGGGGGCTATTTATGCACAAATTGCAAAGAGTTTTAATCAGACCGAAACACGGAGTCAGCGTCAATTGGCGTTAAAGCCCCGACATTGGGGCCACCCTCCAGAGCTTGGCGCCACACGCTAAGTGTAGCGCTTGGCGCCACGCGCCATAGTGTGGCGCCAGCTGGCGCCAAGTCACCATGACAGTCGCGCGTGCTCAGTTTGCGTTTTTGATATTAAACTCGAGTCGGTTGATGACTTTATGGCCCCGTTTAATTTTCCTTAATATCTTTTCTATCTTTTTTCTTAATTAATTAAATATAACAATTATTTTTAATTTATTTTCCTTTTTTTGGACTTTATTTTAAATTTCAATTTTTCTTTTCCTTTTTATTTCTTCTTTTTTGGGGAGAGAGTCGGATAATATCCTCCATCAATAATAAAAATGACGGAATTTTTGCGCAAAAATTGTTATCACACTTCTTTTGCACACACTAACATAATAATAAAGAATCAAATAAATTTACGATAACATAAAAATCAAAATGTGTCTAAATAATGAGTCAAAGGCAAAGTTCTATAAAAAGTCAAAATAAAATATATATACAGAAACAGACTACGGCGCCGGAGGACGTAGGCCCATCATGCCATAAAACTGCGCCGTACGAGGAGTCACCTCTCCACCAGCTCCAGCTTCAGCACCAGCTCCAGTCTCCGTAGAAGGAGGAAGACTCAAGATAGGACCGCTCCAGCCAGGGTCAACCTGAGGCTGAGACCGCGGAGGCTGCTGCGATGACGAGCCGACCTCATACATCCCACCACCTCTGAAAGCCGAGGTAGCCTCTCCTATCGGTGCAGTAGGAGCACCCTCAGAAGAAGATCCCGAGCCCTCAGCAACGTCGGCTCGAGCAGCCTCAGAGCGACCGCCTCTACCCCCTAACGAAGTACGACAACATCTCGAGCTAGACCTCGCCGGATCTCTCCGCCCCTCAGGTCTCGTACGGGTGTGAGAAGCGATAGGCTGGTCCTGCAAAAAGAATTAAATCAGAAACATGGTAAAACTGAAGCCATAATGCAGAAATAATGAGTGAAGAAAGGTTACCTCTCGGACAACGTCGTCCTGACGACAGGTGGCCGCGTTCCTCATCCGGACGAGATGGCTCCGGAAGGCATCTATGCATCGTGCCATAACCGAAACCACCTCGCGTGAAAACTGTCAGAAAAATAAGTCAGTGAAAATGCATGATAAACGAACACAAAAAATTCTGAATTAAAACTAGGCTTACACTAGTCTGGTAGCGAGGGATCGACCGCTCTACGAAGCGCTCGCCCTCGGGAGCCGAAGAAATCATCTCCTCGATCGGCCCGTATATCCCCTGGTAGTGAATGGACATACGGGGCGGCACAAACTCAGCAGGACCATCCTAATAAAATAGAAGAAATCAGTAAGGTATTACTTGAGGGGGCTACTTGGCGAAAAATAAATAAAAAGCTAAGAATCTTACCCTCACATCATCAGCCGGTACAGGGGATGGAGCTAATAAAGGTAGTAGCTCCTCAACGTAACACCGCCCGAGGATCACATGGGACCGCCAGAGGGAACCAGCTCCCTCAGCCATGGTCGATAACCGTCCCTCGTCGAACATGTGACGTGGCGGAGGAGCAGGAACGACGAAGACATCAGAAGAGTGCTGTCTAGCGACTCTCTCTCCTAAGTACACGACCGCTCCGTAGGTCCCCAGAAAATAGCGACGCTCAGCAGAGTACTGTGCGGCTAATACAAGGACTGTCCAACCGCCCCACGGTCGGTATACCACCTCAGGTCCCTATAAAAAGCACCAATAAGGAAAGAATATATCTAAAGCACCGCAGGAAGAGTGAGAATAAACACTAAAAGTCATACCGAGATGATCCAGCTCCGGACACGTGCAGTAGACATGTCCACGTGGTGGCCGCCCCAAGAAGCGCTCACCGGAAATCCCCTTGGCGATGGTCTCGCCGGCGCAACAGAAGGAAAGTGCTCGTAGAACCAGATCTACAAAGAGTTAGAAGTGTGAATAAATGCTAACTAATATGTAGGGCTAAACTCTATAGGGAGTAATGTTTACCTCTACGACCTTCCAAAAAGCAGACAAAGCAATGTTCGTCCTAAAGGACCGATGACGACACGAGTCCCTTAGCGCACGAACGAAATTAGCATAGGCCAAGCTGGCCCAGTCATAAGTCCTGATCCGCGGGAGATCACGAACAGTAGGGAGGTAGTAAAGCAATGCACTACTACCCTTGTCAGGGAGAATGTCCCTGACAACAGCATCAGCACAAAGATAAACACCCGCTGCTCTCGGGTGGTCGCATCGTCATCAAGAGCCGCTGCCAGCGTCGAGCGGCGAATCCCTCTAGCACTGAACTGAGTCATCTCGACCTCAGCTCGGGCCCGAATAGCAATCGTCCCCAACAACTCCTCGACCTCTGAAGAAAAGACGTCGATCCCACCGTGGAACGGCAGTGGCACAGAAGTGAACTCTAGTCCTGTGATGAGACTGAAGTCTGTAGGGGTGACCATCATCTCGCCCCAGGGAAAATGGAAGTTGTTGGTTGGTGTCCCAGAAGAACTCCACCAAAGCGCGCACTACGTGATGACCCCCGCTGGAGGCGACCATAGCCTCGGAGGTCTCAAACAGAGTAACTAGCCCGCAGGACTCCTATAGGAGTCTCGTCTCGAGGTCCCTAGAAATGTGCATCCTGTACAAATCTCCTATACCATCACAGCTACAGCCGTGATGCCGTGTCCTCCCGGCCTCGGTACCCCATCTCACCCTCTCAGAAATGTGGTGGACAGGGGCAAAGAACAGAGTCTGCTCATCCCACTCTGGAAGCCGACCAAGCGAAGTGGACGGCGTGGCGTCGTCCTCCACGGGCTCATGCTCCCGTCTAGTGTTTCGGGACCGTGAACCCGAGCCTCGTTGTCTAGCTATGCTACATTGTGCAGAATTATCATAAATTAAGGTTCTATGGTATCTAAGGTTCGCCTAGCCGCATGATACTATGTTCACAAAAACAGAGTACGTAGTACTAAAACAGAGTAAATTCAAATTGAGCATGACAACATTTTTTCAAGCAATCAAACAATTTCTTGCAACACTATAGTGATTATTGTGACAAATTGAACAAGAATTGCTAGCAAAAATGTCAAGAACAAGTTGCATTGTTCTTCGACCTTAAGAGGTCCAACAATGGCAGATTGCTCATTTCTTCACCAAATTGAGTAAACAAGTCTCAAATTACTCCCAAGGCAATATATAAACATAAACAAGCAATTTCATGGCATAAAACTTGACAAACAAAGCAAATTCAGCATCATAGAATTCGAATTTTCATGAAATTCGTGAATATTCATGCTAAGAATTCATAAAAACTGGTGTGAGTTTGAAAAAAACTTACATAGATCGGGAAAATAGATGAGAAGAGCTTTGATTTGCAACAAATTTGATCGAATTCGGTTGAAAAACGAGCAAGCAATGAGCAATTGAAGTTTCGGACTTCTTTCAAGCAATTTCGCGACGAACAAAGCAACAAATGAAGAGAAAACGGGCATTTAAAGAAAATCTCGTGCTGGCGCCAGTCCCTAGGCATTGGCGTCACCATCTGGGCTTGGCGCCTGGCGCCATTATCAGTGCCTGGCGCTAACACCATATCTCTGGCGCTGATAGTTTTTAAGCGACACCAAAGCACTTAACCACCTGTTGAGGTTGTGCTAGCCTTCTGCAACATATTTTTGGGTTCCTTGGTACGCCAGTTAGCCCCTCTAAGCAATTTAACATGATTTAAGTAATCGGCTTGATTACATAAAGTGATCGACCTGATAAGAGATCGTCTAACTTAGCTTAAAGCGCCTAAGCATTGGCTCATTAGCAAAGAGCACCGACATATAGGTTCAAGAGCAAAAGGCACCGATATATAGGTTCAAGAGCAAAGGGCACCGACATACAGGTTCAAAGCAAAAGAGCGCCGACGTACAGGCATAGCGGAAGCAAAGTTCAGGCGAACTTTTAAAGATCGACAAGCGTGGATCTTCGGTAATTTCCTTTGGAAAATTATCGCATTAAATGAGGATGACTTCAAGAGAAGATATCTTCGACAATGTTCCCTAGCTTGCGGAAAGTTGTCACAAGCAACTGGAGGTGATTTCGGGCGAAGTTATCTTCGATGATATTCCCTAGGATGTGGAATATTATCAATGCGGATGAGGATTATTTCAAGAGAAATAATCTTCGATAGTCTTCCCTAGGATGTGGAATATTATCAATGCGGATGAGGATTATTTCAAGAGAAATAATCTTCGATAATATTCCCTAGGATGTGGAATATTGTAAATGCGGATGAGGATTGTTTCAAGAGAAATAATCTTCGATAATGTTCCCTAGGATGTGGAATATTATCAATGCGGAGGAGGATCGTTTCAGGCGAAGCAATCTTCTAATTTGGAAGCAGCTACAGGCGTAGCGGTTTTCAAGCGGGATGGCATTCTCTAGCTTGCAGGAGGTCATCAAAACAAATCGGTTACTTTCAGAGACGTGTGCTCAACGGTGCAAGATACGCGTTTCTTAACTCTTCTATCCGTTTAACTAATGCTAGTTTTGCAGGTATCGGCGTTACAAGATTGATTTAGGATCGCAGAACGTTCTGAATCATTCTCCGTCCCTATCAGTACTTTGACTTTTGTTTTCGAAACTTGCGTTTCTCCAAACTCAGTCAAAGTGGGGGCTTCTGTAGACACCCATTTGTATCTCCCCAAAACCAAACCCAGTGATGAGTACCTTTCATGTCGAATCATAATCGAATGAAACGAAAGTGTGGAAAGGTCTAGTGTTGCGGAAAGTTTTTATTTCTTTTCTCTTCTCTCTGTTTTTGAAAACTTTATTTTAAAGAAAACAGTCAATCCAGTTTGGTTGGTCCATGATATGGGTCCAATATTAGTTTAGTTTGATGGGGCTTGCAAAGACCTTTCCAACGATATATTATAAGCCCAATTCCGATGAATATTGAGGAAGTTATGGCCAATTTACTAAACTGGGCCCGGTTTGAGCTTTATGTGCGGCCCAATGATCTAGGGGAGGACCTAATATGATTTATCATTCCTAATGCAATTAGGAATGGTTTTAGTCTTCTAGAATCTTCTAGAAGGTTCTTTTCATTCCTAATTCAATTAGCATTGATAAGTTGACTTAGTTGACTTTTCAGAGTTTTAATCAAAATCAAATAGCATTTTCGAAGAAATTATATTATTTTATCCTCTAGTACAGTAAACTTATCGGATTTTCGAAAACGCGTTAAAATCAAGACTGGCGTCCAACCCCAGACCTTGGCGCCTGGAACCAGGCTTGGCGCCAGGCGCTAGCCATTGGCGCCAGGCGCTAGCCATTGGCGCCAGGCGCTAGCCACTGGTGCCTTGCGCCAGCTAGCCAGGGTTGGCGCCAACCTTGTTTTGCGTGCGTCAGACTCTGTTTTGTTAAATTATCTTTTTTGGCTGATTTTCTCTATAAATATCGTATCAAAAACTCCATTTTCAGGAACCAATTCATCATCTACATTCACCTACGACCAATTCTCCTCATTCACAAGTTTTAATTAGCATTCTCTCTTTAATTCATTCAATTCTTTCTTACTTGTTTTCATACAAAATTCCGCATTCACAAGATCTAGAAACACCTAGCCATATTCGAAGTTGCCTTCGCCCTAGACGTGAAAGGTTTAATTTCTGAGGGTTTGGTCCCAAATCTCTCTTTCAATTATTTAATTTAATTGTTTTGATTATTATTTTTCCTTGAAGTTACTAACGTGTGTATTTTGTTATTAGAAAGAGGTACGAGGCATCAAAGTAAGTACTTTAATTGATTTATTGTTATTATGATGTAGATATCATGTTTAGATTGTTATTATGATATTCCTAGTATCATGTCTAGGGTATTTTTAGTATTAAATATGATTGCTATGATGCCTTTTATTTTCTTCCTAATATTTATTCATGTTAGTATCATGTTAGGGTTAAAGATTTGATTTTTATTGCTTAGTGACATGCTAGGGTTTGTTATTAATCTTGTTAGTATCATGCCTAGGATCTTACTTTTATTATGCTTTAACATGAATATTATTATAATTATGATTATTATAATTATGATTGCTATGATTATGATATTCGTTATTGTTCATGATTATTTTAATTATAATTTGTTATAATAATTGTTCATGATTATTATTTATGATTATTATTGTTACTTGATATTATTTATTGCTTGATCACCTTTATTGCATGTTTAAAGGGAATTTTGTACTTGTAATCGCACTTAATAAGATAATTAATAATCTTGTTAGGGTTAATGTGATTATAATTCAAGTGATCGCCAATAATAGTTTGTTTGTGCATTAATATTCAACCAACATAGATTAAACAGGTTTAGGGTTAATCCTAATGATTGCATGTTAATCAGAAAGCGCACATGAATACGAGCAGAATAAAGTAGAGGCTTATTATTAGGGCAGGTTCAATCTCTTTTAGGTTGGATTTGTACCATCATCCCCGAACCCTTATTTGGTTCATGACCTTATGGAGTTGACGATCTCTTGGATCGTTATGAGGTGTAACCTTCATCCTATGAACGGTTTACAAGTTCCTTAAAAAACTTGTTGGCGACTCTTTTGCTCAATCTTCTTCCCTTTTGGACGCCACCGTACTTTAGTGTATGATCACAGTGGGGTTCAAGCTAGTGGGATTTTAAAAGCTTGAAATTATTCCCTACACAAAGTAACAATAAAACAATGTCTAAAGGCAAATGTTCCAATGTCTTTGATATGAACATGTCTCAAATTGCGTCTCTCATCGAGTGCTTGGTACCGTGCCTGAGAAACATGAATGCTAAGTGAGTGATGGACCGCATGATCTGAGATTGCCTACATTGATTTAAAAGAATGAAAAAAAAAGAAAAAAAAATATATATTGAAAATAAACTTGCAAAATTCAAAATTTTCAAATTCACAATTACACATCTTGGGAGCTTCTCTCGGGTCTTGAGCCTTTTACCCCTTTCACCCTTAAACCATCAACTTAACCACATTACAACCCTTGAAAGACCTCTTTGAGGTGTACATACACTTGTGCAAAGTTCGGTTAGAGCTACTTTCGGCCTGATTCCTAACGGATACGTAGGCAACCTCACATTGAGGTGCGGCCACATTCATATTCATATCTATGCATGATCGAGTAAAAGATTATCGAATGCTTATCTCTATATCCCTACCCATTTAGAGCTAGACTTGGGGGCTTGAACCCAAATCACATTAGCTTACACTGAAGAGTCATCATCTTTAACTCTTCTCACATCTCTTTCCATCGCCTTAACCCTTGCAGCCAGCCTTAGTATCACATTCACACACTTCACTCACACATCCATATCCATATGAATCATCCTTCCCTTTAAGAGCCCTTTATCATGAAATCTTGTTTCAACACTGTGCATGTTTCATCATATTTAAAGACAACATTCATTAGAAGAAACATTGTATACTTGCTTAGCTTCCTGACCTGAGCAATATTCATTGTTTCATGCACCGCATAATGTGCTAAGAAACACTTATGTATCAATGATTTTTAATCATACAAAGCATGTCGTGCTTAGCTCCTTGACCTAAGCAACGTTCATTATGCACTAATCACTTCATCTTTATACGTGCTTAGCCAGTGGCGTATCCAGGAATTCCGAACTGTGGGTTCGAAATCTTAAAAAAAAAATGATGATCATATATTGATTAAAAATTCAATACATAAATTCAAATTTTTATTACAAATGGATGGATTACACACTAAAAAAAAATAAAATAAAATTAAAAAATAAAAAACTATAAAAGCATTCTTCGAGTTTTCATACTTTGAAAGCGTGCTAATACATCATCATCACTAACTCTTGCAAATAAGTCTCTCTCAAGATAAGTAACTAAACTATCATTCAATAGTTGATCACCCATACTATTCCGCAACTTATTTTTTACATAAGTCATTGATGAAAACACTCGTTCCACGCTTGCAGTCGCCACCGGAAGGATCAATGCTAGTCTTATCAACAAGTAAACTAATTTGTAAGAAGTATGCTTATTTGTTTCAACAAGCATCATAAAAAGCTCATTAATACCCTTCAAGTCTCCAAACCTTGAATCTGTACGCATGTCATTAATATAGAAACCAAGTTCATGACGAAGAGCAGTCATTGTCATGTCATTAGTTGGAAACTCTTCGGGATATAACTCGGCAAGTCTCATCAACTTTTTCTTATCAAATGCCGCAAATGAATTTACCGGATTTAAGCATGACATACAAATAAGCAACTCCATATTTTTCTCATCAAATCTATTATTGAGCTCTTGGAGTTGTAAATCAATGACACTTAAATACATTTCTACCCGAAAACGATGAAGATTTGTCACTTTGGCAAAGAAGCGTTTTGATCTTCCACGAGGAACATAAATATCATCCATATTAGGAGCTTCCACATTATGTTTAGCACAAAAAGAAAGCACAAGATGCAAAAAAAAATCCCCGATCCCGATTGTCGTTCAAAAAAAAAAAAGATGCAAAAATTCTTCCCACCCATGGTCCCTCATTTGTTGCAATTGTTCCTTAGTCAACGTAACTAATGACATGGCATTAACAATATCTTGGTCTCCTCTTTGCAAAGCTTGACACAATTTATCATTTTGCCCAAATATTTCAGACATCAAATGTATCATGAAAACAAACTCAAAGGATTCAAATGTAGACATAATAGTGATAGCCTTTACACGATCATCCTTATAAAGCTTATTTGATCCAACCTTCTCAAGAACTTTGACAATAGTAGCATATAATGAGGTAACATTTGAAACAGTTTTGTAGTGTGACCCCCACCTAGTATCACCAGGCCTACCTAAACCAAGTTCTTGGTTTAAACCTTGCCCACTTTCAATTTCCCCTAGATCTAATGCTTCTAGAACATGTTGAGATTGTATTTCTCTTATCATTTCCCTTCTCTTACAAGAAACACCAATAATATTCAATAAAATAGCAAGTTGGTCAAACAACCAAATACAATCATCATTATCCTTAGCAACAGCAACAAGGGTTAATTGAAGTTGGTGAGCAAAACAATGAATATAATAAGCTTGTTTTGTTTCATTCATGATCAAAGTCTTCAAACCGTTTATCTCACCCCTCATATTACTAGCACCATCGTAACCTTGTCCACGAACTCTAGACAAACTCAATGAATACTCCATAAGCAAAGACTCAATTGCACTCTTTAGTGACAAAGCAGTGGTATCCTTAACATGTACAATTCCAAGAAACCTCTCAGTTATCTTCCCTTTATTATTCACATAACGTAAACAAAGAGCCATTTGTTCCTTTTGAGATACATCACTAGATTCATCTGCTAGTATTCCAAAGTAGTCATCCCCAATATCATCAATGAGAAGTCTAGTGGTTTATTTGGCACAACAATTAATGAGGTCCTTTTGAATTAAAGGAGAAGTCATTTGATTATTTCCCGGGGAATTACTTAGAACAACCTTTGCAACATCACTATTATTCTCTGAAAGCCATGTTAAGAGTGCAAGAAAATTACCCCATATTCCAAGAGTCTTCACTTTCATCATGCCCACGACAAGCTAAGCCTTGACTTAGAAGAAACTTAATACATTTTAATGAATAAGTCAATCGAGATTTGTATTGAAGTTTAGCTTCTGTGGTGTAAGTGGAAAAAGATTCGGCAACTGATGTTTTTGGGTTAATGAAAAAATTGTATTTTTCATAAGCTTGATTATGCAAACTACCAAGACCTCCCACATGAATATTAAATCTACCAATCTTATTCCATCCTCTAAACCCCCCTTTAATAAAGCAATCATTAGCAGCCATAGAATCAACTTTATCTTTGAACAAGTAGCACACAAAACAAAAAGCCGCATCTTTCTCCACACTATATTCAAGCCAATCATATTTATCAAACCAAGTAACATTAAATCGACGCATACCTCATATTTGTCTTCGAGGGAAATTATGACTGCGTGGATCACAACGTTTCATTGTAATATAACCTCTTCTCACAGCTTCTCTGTCAGTAGCAGGATATTCCAAAATTGGATTTCTTTTTCCAGGATCATGTGGAAGAAGATGAACATCATAAATGCGAGTATCATCAGACTCAACACTAGCATTTGGATTACTTTGAGTTGTGTTTTCAGGGATTGGAATTGAAGCAGCCACTGGAACCGCATCATTATTAGGAGACACGACATCCGCATCATCATTAGGAGACTCAATATCCGCATCATCAATAGGAGTTACAACATCTTCTTCTATTGGAGGATTCCTTGAACTAGGTGAAGAACAAGTAGAGGACTTTTGTGACTTCCCGGCACGTTTCCAAAAAGACTCTAAACTCATGGTAACAAAAGCTCTACAATCTACAATAATACACAAAATACACAATTAATTATCAATTAAAATCACAAGTCCCCAATAAACAAGGCCTTGCTGCCTTGGCTGCTGTTGATTTCAGCTGATTAATTCTAATTGTGCTCGCTGAGCACTTCCCTTTCAAAAAAAAAATCACAAGTCCCCAATAAACACAAATTTGACAATATAAACTTCTTCTAATTATCAAATTTCAATTAACAGAACAAGTAAAAATTTATAATTCTAAGTTTCTAACTTCTAACTTTCTACAATTCAATTTCTCAACAATTCAAGAATTCAACAATATATCAAAACCATAAACCAATTTAAAAAATAAAACAAGCAATGAAGCAAACCAAGATTAAGATTTAATAGGAGTAGAGGAAATGAGGAATAAGAGATTAAGAGGACTCACAAAGTCACAATTGTAGAAGAGAAGAACTCGAAATCTGAACTCAGAAGAGTAGAAGACAGAACAGTCGTGAGTCGTCCCTCGTCCACAGTCCACTCGTCCGTGTCTCCGTGAGGTGGTCGCCGCCTCACCGGTCGCCCGGTCGGTGTCTCAGTGTGCGGTGCCGCGGCGGAAGGGGCGGATCTTTATGTAAGGAGTTTTTTAAAGTTAGGGTTTTGGTGTTTGGGAATTTGGGGAAAAATGTCTGATGTTTGATTTCTGAAATATGACTTATTGAAATCTGAATGTAAGGAGTTTTTTTTTTTTTTTTTTTTAAAAAAAAAAAGTACAAAAAAGGAGGGCAGTAGGAGTCGAACCCAAGACCTAAGGTATTAAAGGGGCGCACTGCTCTATTCTCCAGAGAATTACCAATGCACCAAACTTACCCGTGCAATAATTATTCTCACCAAAATTTCTTTTAAACCTTTTTTTTTTTAAAAAAAAAAAAAATTAAAACTTATAATTTTTTTCCAAAAAATCTGTGGGTTCAATGAACCCCCTTAAACCCCCCTTGATCCGCCCCTGTGCTTAGCTTCCAGACCTAAGTGACGTTCAAGATCGCTTCTTTACACCATATATGATGCTTAGTTCCATGACTTAAGTTCATTCATCTATCGTGTCACATGATGTAATTGTCCTTAGCCTCCTGGCTTAAGAACATGCATCATGCAGGACAAGCAATTTAATCCATATGATTCATTTCGTCTTGCTCAAGGAGGAAGTTCAAAACTTCTTTCCTTTTTCATTATTTTTTTTTTGGGGAAGTTCAAAAACTTTTTCTAAATTTTTATCGAGGGAAGTTCGAAAATAAAATTTCATTTTTCACGTCTTCCTTTTTCGGGAGAAAGTCGGTACCCTCCACTCGTCTCAGGACAAAAATTATGGAAATTTTTTCTTTTGCATTTTCGGTTGCTTGTGTCTGCACACACACACACTCAAACTATACAAACACAATCACAAGTCATACTCATGTCATGTCATGTCGTGTCAAGTCAAACTTGGTCAAGATAGTTGATCAAGTCAATCATAGTCTATACGAGTCCCCTTGCAAATTTTATTTTGCAGGTCTCATTTACAGCCCACGTCCGGGGACAAGCGGACCATCTACAACCCACGTCCGGGGACAAGCGGACCATTTACAACCGGCCCACGTCCGGGGACAAGCGGACCATCTAAAGCCCACGTCCGGGGACAAGCGGACCATCTACAGCCCACGTCCAAGGACAAGCGGACCATCTACAGCCCACGTTCGGGGACAAGCGAACCAACTACAGCCCACGTCCGGGGACAAGCGGACCATCTATAACCCACGTTCGGGGACAATCAAACCACCATCATTTCACGGCGCAAGGTTCTCGATACACAGAGACTTGCAATCTCATCATCTGTCGACTTTCCTCAAGCTTGGAAAGCGTTATCGGTGGATTTTTCTTCAAGTATAGAAGACCGCCAAGTCGGCTTTCCTCAAGCTTGGAAAGCGTTATCGGTGGATTTTTCTTCAAGTATAGAAAACCGCCAAGTCGGCTTTCCTCAAGCATGGAAAGCGTTATCGGTGGATTTTTCTTCAAGTATAGAAAACCGCCAAATTCCTTTGTCGGCTTTCCTCAAGCATGGAAGGAATTATCGGTGGATTTCTTCAAGCATAGAATAACACCAAATTCATTCGTCGACTTTCCTTAGGCATGGAAAGTATTATCCGGTAGGTTTCTTCAGGCTTAGAAAGCTACCAAGCTCTTCAGTCGGCTTTCCTCAAGCATGGAAAGCGTTTCAACAAATGTCACTCGGTGGATTCCTTCAAGCATAGGAAGCTGCCAAATTTGTTTGTCACCGATACACTGGTGCCAGATACGTATTCTATCCTTTTACTCTTTTATCTGTGGAATTAACATTTTTCTGCAGGTATCGGCGTATACAGAGTGATTTAGGATCGCAGAACGTCTTAAATTCATGCCAGATACGTATTCTATCCTTTTAATCTTTAATCTTTGTAGTGCTTAAATTCATGTTCTATCCAATATATTTCAAGAACCAATCCAATTTCTAGCTCATTTCCCTAAACCATAACCTATTTTCCACTTTTCGTGTCCACATCGCAAAACAGAGAGATACTGATTTTATGGATATAAAATTTTGATCCAATTATTATTTTTTTGGATAGGCCTTTAAATAAGCTTTCCAACCATATATCATAAGCCCAATTCCGAGCTATAACGAAAAAGATATGAGCAAAATACTAAACTCAGCTAAAAACCGACACCCTTCCACTAAAACGGCCATATCTTAATATCTACATATCATTTTGACTTAATTTCAACTGGGTTAGAAATTAGACCTGATAAGCTTTCCAATGATATATTATATACCTTATTCCTAGTTACGGATCAAAAGTTATGATTATTTTAAAAACGAGTAAAAAACTGAAATTACCACGCAGCAGCAAAAATGCCGCGACGCGGCAAAAGCTAACGTGTCACGGGGCTTATTCCCGTGACACGGTTCCCATCTTTGTAATTTTTCACGTTTTTCCCTCGTGTCACGGTGCAATTTCCCGTGTCACGGTGCCCATTCCGTGACACAGGAATATTCCGTGTAATTTCCGCGTACTTTTTACACCGTGACATGACATACTGCACTGTGCCACGGTGGACAATGTCGTGTCACGGCGTTTCGTCCCGTGTCACGGTGCACATCCCGTGCCACGGGATTGCTCCGTGTTTTCTCCGCGTAATCCCTAAACGCGTTTTCACTTCTCGTAACCTAAATATTTCCCGTGTCACGCAAATTTGTACCGTGTCACGGGAAAGTTTCCCGTCTGACGGTGGGATTTCCTGTGTCACGGTACACTTTGTCGTGTCGCGGGATACTTTTTTAGGGTTTTTATCATTTTAGGGTTCCGTGTGCTCCCCCAGCACATTTTCTCTATAAATACCCCCTCATTTCTGATGTACAAGGCACCAATAATCATTCTCTCTCACCTTACACCAAAAATCATTCTCTTCTCCCTCTTTAACCTAATTTCTAGCCTCCTTATTCTTCCATAACAATTTCCCTAAGCACTCCAAGGAGTCTATACTTAACCCGAGGTTCCGTCCTTAAACCAAGGCGTGAAAGGTACAAATAACTGAGGGTTTGGACTAAATCAACTCTACTTTTTATTTAATTTAATTTCCATTTACTTTATATTTTTATTGAAGTTACTAACAATTTATTCATGATGTAGCAATTTAAAGGAACGCGCGGAATGTGAGTAATTATTAATTAATTTAATCACTCTTATTTTATTTTCTTATTGCTAGTATCATGATTAGGTTATTTTATATTTGATTTGACTAATGCTATTATGGTTAAATTGCTTCCAATGTTAATTTTTATTTTATTATATTTATTGATCACCATATTGCATGTTTAAAGGGAATATGTAATTGAAAATCACGCCTAATAAGATAATTTGGACAACCGGCTTAGGATCCTTTTTAATCTTGTTATTAATTAAAGTGATCACCAATATTTTAGAATAATTTGTTGCATTAATATTCAACCAACACTAGTAGAAAAAGGCTCATTTGCGTCGCCATATTTGCGTCACTCATTCTAAAGAACGAAGCAAATGTGTATTTTTACCATACTTTAAAGTTATTTGCGTCGCTTGTTATTAAAGAAGCGACGCAAAAAACAAATGAATGTTAGCTTTCTATAATTTGCGTCGCTCTTATTTATTAAAGCGACGCAAATAAGTTTATTATTTGCGTCACTCATTTACTGACAAGCGACGCAAATAAGGCAGTGAATAATTTGCGTCACTCTTTTAATAAATAAGCGACGCAAATAACAAATTTTCAGCATTTCAGATTTTGTTATTTGCGTCGCTTATTTATCAAAAAGTGACGCAAATAACTCTGCTTTAGGTTTTCTGCGCTTTTTTGACCTTAGCTTTTCACTTTCACTAATTCACTAAACATAGTTGCTTAATTTCGACCCTTCAATCCAACAAATTCGCCCAAAAAACACCCACAAATTCGCCCAAAAAACTGCAATTCCCCAGCAAATTCAACATCCAAAATCGCAATCAAGTTCAACACCCATAATCGGCAGCAAATCCGAGCAATTTCGAGCAAAATTTTAGACCAAAAACCCTAATTAATTCGAACCCTTAAACCCCAGAAAAATTGATTATTTTCGACCAAAAATCCCCCATTTCGAGCAAAAAATGTACTCAATTCCATACGAATTCGAACCCTAGAAAACCCAAAAAATTCAATTAAAAATCCTGCTGAAAAAATTCGAGCAATATCTGAGCTTTTCGAGTGGAAAAATCGCTTAATTTCGCCCCCAAAAACGCGAGGAAGTTCAAGCAAATTACAGCAATGTTGAATTTTTGAATTTTCGAGTGGAAAAATCGCTTAATTTCGCCCCCAAAAATCGATTTCGGCTCGACTTTGTTGAATTTTAGAAATCAATTTCACCTATGGTAAGATTGCTTCTATTTATGTTCAATCTTTTCATGGTAGATAGAATGTAGCATTTAACTTGAACAATGACTTAGTTTAATTTCAGGTTTAGTGTTAGTTCACTAATTAGAATTTATATGGCAGATTTAATTTAATTTTTATAATTTTCAGTCATTGAATTTTCATTTGAGCATATTGCATACTTGTGAATTTCAGTCATTGAATTTTTGAAGTCAATTTTCATCTGAGCATATTGCATAGTCATTGAATTTATATGGCTGTTTTGCAATATTTTACTGGTTGCTTGTTTGCATCTTTGAACAGTCTGTAGAATAGCATATTCATTTGAGCATATTGCATAGTCCCTGAAAACGGATATTTGGACTGTCCCTTTTGGTTTGGTCACTTTCTGTGATCATCATATATAGTATATGTTGTATGTATTCCTGTTCACTATTAAGTTAAGGTAGGTAGTGGTCTTACAGTGCCTTCCTTGCCATCTGCCGCTCTTCTGTCTGTGTGCCGGCATCTTCAGGAACTTTGTAACATTTTATTGACAAGTGTGATTGATAATTCTCCATTTTTACTTGATTGTAATAGACACCTGCAGAAAGAGTCAAAGCTAAGATGAAACTTCAGCTTACACAAACAGGTATTACCTGACTTTTGTTTGTTGTCTTGATCATAGTCTGGATTAGTTTACTTTCTTCCTTTTCTTTTCTTTTTTTTTTTTTTTTTTACTTTTTTTTTTTTATTCAGTGTAGGAGTATTTATTAGAGTTGGGCCTGTCTAACTTTACACTTTGTAGCTCAAAAGAGATTACAAATTGTTAGTTACCCTAAGAGGCTGGGACTATGAGTCTATGAGATGGGGTCACATATGAATTATGATATCGTACCAATACACACTTCACTGATATTTTGTTCCCATCTTTTAGTCTCTATTATAAACCTCTACATATGTTATTAAAATATCACTTCAGTTATATATTTTGAGTGACTTGTCTATGTTTATGTCAAAAAAATGTTACATATGAGGTTACATCTACCTATTCCTATCTGGTCCATTTATTTTTACCTGGTAGATCATTCCCCTGTGTCCTTCAAGATAATGAGCTATCTGCTGTATACGGAGAACTGATTAGAATGCTAGAAATGTGATAGAGGCCATAAACAGACCCCTAACTACCAATTCTATCTGGCTTGCAAGTAGGAAACATTTTTGCTTCATTTGAATAAATAAATAAATTATTTGCATCCCTCTTCTTTCATGCTACATGTTCTTTTTTGACATTATAACTTGTCAATGAAACCCTCTGCATCTGATCCAGACCAATTTCAGTTGACATCTAGGCTAGAATATTTTATTTTTTACTTGATACATGCTCGCTAAGCTAATGATGAAGGTTCTTAGTTTTCAATTATTAGATACATATTCTGTGTAGCATCATATTTTAAAGCATTGAGTTATACGTTCCCTTGCTGAATTTTAACTATATTTCTTCGTAAAGGAATTCACTGTCTGAACTTTTACAATTATTATTAAGTGTCGTAATTTATTGAATTTTAATCATTAGTATATTATCATGGTGGATTGGTGGGACTTGTATTTAGTGATAGATTAATATATAGTTGTGTAATTATTTTAAAATGGGACAAACAAAGTTGTATGTAGGATTTTAGGAGGGATTATTACTGAACAGTCATTAACCAAATTCTTGCCTCCTGAAGTTTTATTTTAAACCCCTAATGGACTTGTCCCCCATTCAACCAACATCATGCTCATATAATCAATAATGTTTTGGCATCCAAGCTTTTTCACTTCTATCTATTATGGTCAAGTGGTTGTGTCTGGTTGGGTGTTATACCTTGATTATTATTCAATTTTGGTACAACTTGAAGCTCCTTTTGTATTGCAGTGCACTTTGTGACACACCTTGCATGTTATATTATTATTAGCAAAGCTTGATAAACATTTTGACTTCAGTGGGATTAATATCTTGCCAAAATTGATTATTTGGAGAATTTCATCAATTTTCCAAATCTGTACAGAATGGGGCATTCTTTTACTCCTTGCTTGAATTTTTTCTAGGAGACACATTCAAAATTGGACTGTGTATTCTTTCTTGAAGAATTGTCCGGCTTGTTATTTAATTATTTACCATAATATAGTTAAGCGCAATTGCAGATGCTCGTCTGAAGCTACTAGGTCGTGCATTATGGGGCTGTACAGAATATTAAATTTCTGTCAACCACTTACAGCTATAGGAAGTCTTGATTACTAAGAGATATATTAGCATTCCATACTTGAAATTGGCCATAATTCTGGCCTTGTTTTCCCGATCCTTGCATGGTTAGCAGGTTTTACTGGGAGACCCAGCCAGCTTAGTTCTTGATCCTTGGCATTTCCCATCATTTAGCAATTAAGTTTGCAATGACAAAGTAAGTCTAGTTTGTTATTAATGTCATGATTTTATGTGTGTAAGGGTAATATATATATGTTTTTTGTTTCAAATGTGTAGTGTTTTTCGAAGTTTTAAGGCATTAAGTGGACAATCTAGGGGAAGTAAATTGACATGACATTTGGGACAGGTTACCTTAATTTCTGACCCTAAATTTTAGTTTCTTAATAATTGAAGTATAGCAATTTAATTCAACTTACAAATATATTACATGTAGTGTCCTCAACAATTGGGTGGACGTGAGTGTGGCTACTACGTCATGCGTTATATGTACGAAATACTTGAACATCACCATAGCAGTGAAGATCTTATTCAGGTATGAGTTGTCAAATATTTCATTTTTGTTTGATAAATACAATTTGATGTTAGCTACAATCTTGAATTAAAACTTTCCTCTTGTATATTTGTTGTGTTGATAGGATTTTTCAAGAACTACACCGTACACCGAGGAGGAGATAAATGAGATCCGAGATATTTGGGCAGAGTATTTTATATGTAATGTTGAACTTTAGATTTATCACTTAGCGCATGTTTGACTCTTGTTTTGGATTATAGGCTTGAAATGAAGTAATTTGGTTAATTGGTGTTGGGATGATGAGTATAATGTGTATGATATTGAGATGTAAATTATTGGACAGGTTGTTAATATAATGCCGTCATTCCCAATTTTATGGGTAGGCCAAATTACAAAGGAGACTCTGCCGAAATTTACATTTGCATTATTCAATAATATTGCATTTTAATTTCAATTATATTAGCGTTAGCATATTACTTTATACCTAGGAAAACAGGTACTACAAACATATATACAAGGCAATTATTATATTATAATTAAAAAAAAAAAAAAATTCACCTCATTTGCGTCACTCCTATATAAACAAGTGACGCAAATAACAAAAAATCCATTTATTGGAAGAGTCATTTGCGTCGCTTGTTTATTAACAAGCGACGCAAATAACAAAAAAAGTTTATCAAAAGAGTCATTTGCGTCGCTTGTTTATAAAGGGGCGACGCAAATGACTTAAAATAAGTTTATCAGAAAAGTCATTTGCGTCGCTCTTTTATAAAGGAGTGACGCAAATAACAAAAAATAAGTTTATCTAAAGAGTTATTTGCGTCGCTCGTTTAGAAAAGAGTGACGCAAATAACTAAAAATATGTTTGTCAGAAAAGTCATTTGCGTCGCCCCTTTATAAACAAGCGACGCAAATGACAAAAAGTAAGTTTATATAAAAAGTCATTTGCGTCGCTTGTTTATAAAGGAGCGACGCAAATGACAAAAAATAAGTTTATAAAAAAAGTCATTTGCGTCGCTTGTTTATAAAGGAGCGACGCAAATGACTCTTATTTGCGTCGCCCCTAGGAGCGACGCAAATGACTTAAAAGTCATTTGCGTCGCGAGCAGTTGCGTCGCTCATAGAAGCGACGCAAATACACTATAAATGAGCGACGCAAATAAGCCTTTTTCTACTAGTGCAATTTAGCTTAATAATAGTTTGGAGCAAATTAAATATTTTGTTTGTATGCCTTTGAGATCGTAGGAATCACTTTTCACTATAAGAATCGAGTAGAGGCCAATACGGGCGAATGTAACACCATGACTCACTTCGTACCATCATCCCCGATCCTCCTTTCGTGGTTCCGAACCATATGGAGTTAGTAATCTCATGGATTATGAATGGGGTGTAACCTTCACGGGTCAATCGTTGTTGCCTATCGTTGTCCCTTTATTCGTGGTTGCCTTTTTATGATCCGTGAACGGTTTACAAGTTCCTTAAAAACTTGTTGGCGGCTCCCTACTTTATTTATCCCTAATCGTTGTCCCTAATCGTAATGTCAATTCCCGCTTCCTATGAGTGCCAAGCATATTCACACATGCTTTTAACGTAGGCGCACTTCGAGCGACGCCTACAGGTTGTACTCAACGATATGAGTGATGGAGTCCATACATGTCGTGGCAAAAGAGATATATCGTCATGACACATTAGATGCGACAATTATCTAACCAAGAGTGGCTTAGAGCCATTATCAAAGAATTGCTTACCTTGGGGTATCAAGTGGTAGGACAAGCCAAAGCATGCCTAATTGCTCGTTGATCCCTTGGATCTTGGAATCGACTTATTCTCGCCAAATAGGGACAATTTTATGCGTGAATAAGACGTTTAATAAGATTGAAGTTTTGCATGAATGCTCTTAAATTTCAAACATATTATATTCTTGATAAATGGTTATACTTTGCATTTTTATTTATATAATTCCAAATCAAACTATATTGTTTTCCATGATTTGTAAAGGAAATCTTTGAGAATGGTTCTCAAAGAAAAGTAAAGCATTTCTAAAATACAATTCTCATTAATGACTTTTACAACAAAGTCTGAAAGGACGGTTGGACATCATGTATTCAAAATACTAGGTAGTTTTAATAAAACATGAAGTATTGAGTTGCAAAATCAAATTGTCAATATTTGACAACCAACGTATCTTTTCGCTTCATACATAAATGAGTAGGACTCATTTATGTAGTAATTCAAGTGTGAATTGAAAGAAAAGATAGAACTTTGTTTTACGGCGCACTAGGTGCCAGATTATGCCTAACAAAGTGTAGAAGTCAAGGCACTTAAAGAAATGGTTCTTAAAGTAAGGTTATGAGATATTGTACAATAAGAAATATAGGAAACAAGGAACGAAGAAAAGGAATAAGATTCCATTTCAACCCATGAGTTCATGTTATTGTAGTTAACTTAGCAACTCATTATCTTCACAAAGTATCGGATACTGCTTGAGTGTTCCACTTTGAAAGTGACCTCAAACTATTGAAGATAAGCTAAGTTATCGACTTACAAGCCTAGAATGAAGCAAGAAGAGCTACATCAGTTGCATGGTCGTATGGTTTGTTTAAAGACCTTTTGAACTAAAGGCTGGAACGAATAAATGGTAAGTATTATGTTCCATAATCAGCAAATGATCCGTTCACACACGGAAAGACTCGCATTCAAAGCAATGAGCAATAGTTACAAATTTATTTGAATGGCATGGTTATCCAAGTGTTGAGTCAAGAATGCTTGATTATAAGCAAACATTTTCTTAACATGATAAACTGGTAAAAGCTCAAAGTCATGAACATGATTTGCATTTCGAACATCTTTAGCAATGTCACATCGACAAGAACGTACTTAAGGCTCTATTAGATAGGCTCTTGATAGTTGCTCGATTTGGAATCGTTCTAAGACAAGCAAATCTTACTTGTTGAAACCAACAAAGCAGAGAGCTATTGTTCTTGGTATAGACAATTGACTCCGGAAGCTAAAGAGGATTCAATTACTTCACCGTTTCACAAAAGATTTTGAAAGAATATGGCTATATTCATCAAATGTGACAAACTTGACCAGAGTAGCTCAAGAGTCCAATGAAGTAAAAAATCGACTTGACAAGATATCAAAACGTCTAGATTAGATCAAGCGATGTTTGCTTGAGCCAAGCGTGACCATCTCAAAGTTATATGAATGTAAATTTTTCATAAACAACTTCACAAAGAATATGGTATGTCCTCATGGAGACCTCGATGTCATTTGAAAATGACTCGAACGATGATGGTTCACAACCCTTCCTATAAAGTTCTTATAGATTTGCACAAATGACTAATGTTACACTAGACAAAATGTCAAATCTAAGAAAGGACGCCATATTTAGTTATGGATAGAAATAAATTCTAAACGTTTTTTCAAGTATTTGTCTAAGGCTCTTAGTCTTGGTAGGAGTTCACCGGCTTAGTGAAAGCTAGGTGGCTCAGGGGGAGCTGAATGACTCAATAAAGACTAAGACAGCTCAAGTGGGAGCAAACTGTTTGTTTCACAGCGAACTTCTAACCAAAGACAATATACATGTCTCTTTGTAAGCATTCAAGTGAGACTATGGGCATTACCTAATTGAGAACATAAAGTTTGTTGCTCTAAGTGGTGTCTTTCTAGAAAGTAACACGTTTCCAAAACTACAAGTGGGAGGAAAATGAACTCGATGATCATCGAGCTTAGCAACAAACTAGAACTAAAAATCTCAGAAGACCTTAAAAGGACTTCATGAGAATGCTTGATCAAGAATACTCAAAAGGACTTTACAAGTGTCTTAAAAGAGAATTCATTACTCACTAAACATCAGAAATATTGGAGTAAGATCAACATAATAAAAGGGCTTTGGAAGCGCCTTGAAACTCAGTGGTTGATGCAATTGCCCTGTATAGGTACAAAATTAACCAAAGGCTTGGATTGAATCCTACAAATTTCTATAAAGTTAGAAATAAACCTAAGACTTACAAGCAAACTATTTACTATTAGATAGTAAAGGAATAAAGTCTTGTAAGATATATAGCTATGACAAATCCAAATTCCGAATAATGGTTAGAGGTCATGAAAATCCAAAACAGACCCCATGTTTGAAAATCATGTTTGAAACTTGATTAATTTGCATGAAGGGTGAAAGACCCATCGATTGCAAATAAGTTTTCATGGAGAAAACTAAAAAATGTGGAAATGTATATGCGTACATAGCTAGATTGGATGAAAAAGATACAATTAAATTCACAGAGTAGATTTTAATAAAAACCTATTCACCAATCGAAATGCTTAAGTCTTTTTCGCGATTGATCTAGCAAAATTGCACATATGAAATATGGCAAAATAGATACCAAAACCGCCTTCCCAATAAAGGATTTTGGAAGTGAGTATGGAATAGTCTAAGGGTTTTGAAAATCTAAATAATGCTAGATTTGAAAACAAGCTAAAGGAATCTGTCATGGGATTAAAGGAAGCATTGCATATAGGAATTGGAACGTGTATTCTCATAAAGTTAATAAGAGGATTGGCTTATGGAGAAACATAGATATTCTGATGAATAATAAGTTTAGTGGGAGCAAAAGTAAAGATCCAACGAGAAGTTTACAAACTCTATTGTGAAACAACTATCAAATGCTAAATGATTAGATTTGAAAGTATTTTGAAAATGGACCAAGCTAAAGGCGATACTTAGTATACATATTGGGAATTAAGTTCTATGGTATAGACTTAATTAAATGTTTAAACGAGTAAAGGAACTTACCATATTAAACATGAAGGACTTTGAAAGGCTTCCGACCCATATGTATAAAACTAAGTAAATGTTTGAACTAAGTATAAGCTAGGCTAAATACTAAGTCAAACAAGAAAGACTCTAGTAAGAGACTTTCAACCATATCACATAGCGAACAAATTAGCAAAGACTCAGTGAAACTGAATGAGCTAAAATGTCAAATTGATGGGATAAAGATTTAGAATCATTCTACAATTAAATCCATCATGTAAAGCTATGATATGGTTGTCACACGACTTACTTGATTAAAGCATGTGAAATACGTATATAGTATCAATCAACTTGAATCTAAGTATTAGATTATAGTCAAGAACATCCAAAACACTTGGATGAGTTAGAGGATGAGTTCTTAACGCATGGAAACAAATATAATTTGAGCATTGATGATGCAAGAACAAACCTTAAATAAGGATAAAATCCTGAATAAGTAAGTCATTTGTAAGCACGAGGTAAGAAGCGTCGTGGCTTGAGAAATGGTAACATGGATGTGCATCCATGTACAATGTGCGGAAATTTAAGGTAAATTTCCATGATCACAAGTGATTAAGGTATTCCAAATCATTGTGAGTCGTTGGGAGTGAAACCCAAGCAAGGCATCTTCAAGAAGCCTACTAAAGTATATGATGAGAATATTGTTGCCTTAAAAACAATAATAAGAAAAATGTTAAATGGAAATTTTGTTGTTGAACGTTGATGATTGTAGGTTGTCAAGCTGAAGGTCACAAATCATGAAAAATGAGTGGAAGCCATTGCTTGGACAATAAACCCTAGATTACATGTAATCCATTAACACTCTCAAACTTTTATCATCTTACTATGGAAATGGTGGATAATGAAGATGTTAAGATTTGCAAAGTAATTATAACTAAACCTATACAATAAGTGAACGACAACATTCACAAATTGCGTGAAAGAAATCAAGCATATTAGATATGGGTGTGATTTCTATAAATGTTTTATGAAGAGTACTACTCTTAAAACATTTGGGAAAACCATTTATCATAAGATAAAACATTGTGAAATTTCATAGTGAAATAAAATTTTTCTAAATATTCCACAAAACAATTTAATTGTGGTTTAGAATTAAATAATGAGTCCATTCGGTTTTAAAGAATATTCAAAATAGGGTATCAAGACAATGTCTTGGATAAAAAAAACACCTATTAAGTGAACATTGAATATTATAATCGAAAATTAACCCTAATTAAGGTCATTTATATGGTGGACGATTAATGACCAATAGAGATTACTGTGTAGTATGATTTATAGCACCGTTTCTTGTGCTATGAGGACATAAATCATTTGCACATGTATTGGTTTAGAACCATACTGGATCGACCTATGAGAATACTTTAAGAGATTCAAAATCGTCATAAGTATATTTCTCATTATTGCTATCGAAACTCTTTTCCTTGACCATGAGTATTGTGAGGTCTCTTGTTTGAGTACTAGTCCTTTTTTTATGTTGGTCAAATGTTTTTCGTAATTGGGGATTATAACAATGGCTATCAGGCGGCTAGGTCCTCTTAGTAAGAGAAGCTACATTACAAGACTGAGAATGTCTCCTTACTAATAATAGGGAACATATCTTGTTGTTTACAAGGCTTCTTGAAGAGCGAGACTGTGAAAATGCATGGTCGTGCTCAGATAGATTTGAGAAATCATCTTCTTATTGACGGTCAAACTCGTATTACGAGAAACACTTCTGGACGTAACAGGGATGACGAATAATCTTACTCTTTAGTTAAAAAAGAGATATAGGAAAGGGGCTATGTTATTGTAGACACCCAAATGTGTCTCCCCAAAACCAAACCCAGTGATGAATACCTTTCACGTCATTTAATTATTGAACGAAGAAAAAGTGTGAAAAGTCTAGTGATGAGGATGTTTTTATTAAAATATCCCTTCTTTCTGTTTTTAAAAATATTTCTTTTCTTACCCTATTTTTGAAAAACGTGCATTCCAGTTTATTCTGGTCCATGATATGGGTCCAATAATGGTGTAGTTGAATGGGGATTGAAAATACCTTTCCAAAAATATATTATAAGCCCAATACCGATGAATAATGAGGAAGTTATGGTCAAAATACTAAACTGGGCGCGAACCAGATTTTACCTATGGCCCAATGATCATGTGGAGGGTCCAAAGGTCTAATCCTATTCCTAAAATAATTAGGATTAATTAGAAGCTTCCATAAGTTTTTAAAAGATCTTAATTATTCTTTTTGAACAGATAAGATTAAAGAATTTGAGTTAAATAAAACCTTTCCTTTTTTAAAACTTTCCTTTTTCTTAAATCCTAATTCTATTCGAATTTAAAGATGTTCAAAAACAGTCAGATATTATTTTTGTGCCTCATAATATTTATCCAAATTTTATATGGTTCGATAGATATTGAAATTATCTTTCCAATGATATATTATAATATTAAATCCGAGTTATAACGAAAAAGATATGAATGGAATATGAAACTCTATCCAAAACTGACACTGTCCTACTATTTCGGCCATATCTTTTTATCTACAAAGGATTTTAATCTGATTCTAAATGGTATGGAAATTAGACTTCAAGAGCTGTCTAACTACATATCATATGCCTTATTTAGACTTATGGATCAAAAGATATGATAAAAACAAAATCCGCAAAAACTGTTATCAATCGAGTTTTATTTCGATTCAAATTCAGATTCTTTTCTTATTCTTCGACCCTCTTTTTTTCTATAAATAGAGGTCATATCTCCCCTTTTTCAATCATCAACTCTCCTAAAGAATTTCTTGATTCTCTCTCCCTCTTTCTAGCCTAGCCTTTTACAAACAAAATTCCCCATACATTAGCACTAGACACACTTAGCCAAATTCAAAGTTGTCTTCGCCCTAGACGTGAAAGGTTTTAATTTCTGAGGATTTGGTCCCAAATCTTTCTTTCAATTATTTAATATAATTATATTGTTTTATATTTTCCTTGAAGTTACTAACGTGTATTTTGTTATTAGAAAGAGATACGAGGCATCCAAGTAAGTGCTTTAATGGTTTTATTGATATTATGATATAGAAATCATGTTTAGGTTATTATTATGATTCCTAGTGTCATGTTAGGGCTTTTTGATCTTCCTAGTATCATGTTTAGGGTAATAACTATAATTTCCAATATCAAATATAACAATTGTGATTCCTGTGATGTTTCTATTTCTCTTTCTAATATTTATGTTAGTATCATGTTAGGGCTAAATATTTGATTTTTATTGCTTAGTGACATGCTAGGGTTTGTTATTAATCTTGTTAGTATCATGTCTAGGATATTGCTATTAATATTATGCTTTAACATGATTATTTTGATTATCATTATTATTTTTATAATTGTTATAATTATTATTATGATTATGTTGCTTGATATTTATTGTTATTGTTTGATCACACCTTTTATGCATGCTTAAAGGGAATTTGTACTTGTAATCATGCTTAATAAGATAATTAATAATCTTGTTAGGGTTAATATGATTATAATTCAAGTGATCGCCAATAATAGTTTTATTTGTGCATTATATTCAACCAACATAGATAAACAGGTTTAGGGTTAATCCTATTGATTGCATGTTAGTCAGAAAGCGCACATGAATACGATCAGAATAAAGTAGAGGCCTATTATTAGGGCAGGTTCAATCTCTTTTAGGTTGGATTTGTACCTTCATCCTCGAACTACCAGTCATGGTTCCAGACCTATTGGAGTTGACGATCTCCTGGATCGTTAAAGGGTGTAACCTTCACCCTGTGAATGGTTTACAAGTTCCTAAAGCTTGTTGGCGACTCTTTTGCTTTAGCTTCCTTCCCTTTGGACGCCACCGTACGTCTGTGTATGATCATAGTGGGTTCAAGCTAGGGATAATGCTTGAAATATTCCCTACAGTTATTATTGGGAGATTGAAAGGAATAGTGTCCTTCGAACAAGTGTATTATTCTGATAGTGGGTTCAGAATTATTAGAAAGCTAATATATTCAGTAATGTCAAGTGATTGAAATGCCTAGGTGGAGGCCACTTCCGATTAGTAATATTAATGTATAATTAATATTACAGCTTAACCTTAACTGAACCCTTCGGGTCACACCCAAGCAATTAAGAAACCGACTCGACGAATTAATTCGGAAGAAATTAATGAGTCTCCCGAGTATTAAATATTTAGACGTTGGAAATTTGAGCTTGGAGCGTCAAAACCAAGCGTCATAGAATCTCAAATGTCAAGCCAAAATTTAGGATTTGGTGAGACGGGAAAATCCAAGCCACGCAAAAGGCTAGGAAAGTGCGCCAAATAGGAGCGTGCCACGTGGCAGCACACATGGAAAAACGCCATGTGGCAGCACACATGGAAAAACGCCATGTGGCAGCAACCAAGTGGCAGCGCATGTGGAAAGGGCCTTGGACCTGGGTGATGGGTCATGCACACGGGCCAAAAGAAAGTGGCCCAACCGAACCCAACTTGGGGCTCAAGGTTGGGTGACACATGGTTAGTTCACAATGCATGTGAAATACCTTGGGGACCAAGTAAGAAAGTGGTCCTCACCTGACCATGTGACACTTGTTACTTGTTCCTTGGTTTATTTAACTAAGGGTTGAATTCATCAATCTTTCCATGTGGGATCTTTTTTGTGAACATGTCCCACGTTGAAAGATGAGTGGAATTCACAAGCTATCCTTCCTTATAAATAGCCAAAGCATTGGTTGAAAATTCTTTGCTTGAGTAGGAGTTCAATAGAGTATTGCATTTGCAAAAACCCTTAGGTTTTGGTCGGGCCTCGCTAACCTTGAGGCAACGGACCTAGAAGTCGGAAGTCGTTTTTGCGGGTGGATTTCCGTTGGAGGCTCTCGTGTTTTCGAGTCTAAGCTTTCAAGTAAGAGCCCGATTGGTCGGCCGGGCGAAGCATGAGACAAAGATATATTTCCTATTTTTCCCTTTTGTGTTTATTTTATGCATTAGTGATATTATTTATTGCAAGCGTGATCCTTGGCTTGGGTTTTTTCTGCGGTGAGTAAGACTCACCAAACCCCAACATCATATCTCTTTGGCACTTACTTCGTAAATAATTTTTATGGTCTCGATGAGTTTAGCCAAGATTGTAAGATCCACCCACATACATGAGCACAATGAACTCATGATCTGCTCTAGGACGAATTCTGTAATCATCTGCAAGTTCAATTTCAATGGATTGTATTTTAGAAATTTTTTACTACGACGACAACAACTGGCTAGTTTTCGATTGATGAAGTACATGATTGTGTTTGGATACAAAATCATGAACCTGGTATTTTCTAGTCGATCTAATTAATATAATACCAATGTGAACCTTGCATCCGGTTCTTCTTTTAGCTCGAGAATTGGTTGTCAACTAGTCTCGCATATGTTAGGTTGACGATAACCCTCTTTTGAACAAACAAATCTCCTAGAAGTTACCTATCCATCCTTGCCTCTGTTCTCATAATGATTAGAGCACCAGCGACAATGAGGATTTTTATCCTTTTATCTCACTTTTTTGTTGGTTAAGAGGATCCTCATTGATGTGCAAGAGGGGGAGAGGATCCTCTTAAGAAGAGGAAATGGTAGTTTCCTCTTAATTGAAAGGATCCTCTTCCTTGGCTCTTGTGCAAAAAGTTTTATTATTTTTAGTTTTTGTTTTTTTTAAACTACTAAATTAATAAATAGTTATATTATTAAGAGTGAGAATATATATAGTGGGGTATATGTAAATATGAGAAATAAAATGGGAAAAGATCCTCATTGATGTTGGTAAAATTAGAGAAGGAGAATAAGAAAAATATGGAGATAGTGGAAAGTGATGTGGAAGAAAGAGAATATGATGTGTCGATTGGAGAAAAAATAAAAGAAGTTAAAATGGGTAAGGATATATTTATCCTCACTATTGTTGATGCTCTTACGAACGTTAAATCTCATCTTCCCTCCATACTGCAACCAAAAATTCCAAGCATCCTCCACCGAATCAAATTCCATGCTTACCCGAGGAACCTAATGTTCTACTTCGTCGTTACTATCTGTCATTCTAAGACAAATAAATTTTATTGTTGCTATTAGTATGAATCATTAAATATCATCATTCAAATTATAAATAATTTAAAGTGTAAAAATAAAAAAGATATATAAAAAAAAATTGAAGTTTTTTTTCTTTCAATTGAAATACAAATTAAAATAGGGCATACATTGGAGCAATTTCATCTTACTTGCAATGTTTGAATGAAAATACAAAATCATAAATTGTAGGCTTCTTGATCAAATGTTAAGACTTTAATTATTGTCAATAGCAGATGATTGTTGCTTTAATTTTTTTTAATGGGTATATTTGTAGGTTTAAAATTTGGGGAAGCAAATAAAAAAAATAATTTGTTTAACAATGATGGAGATATAGGCTCATAGTATTACGGATCAAAGTACATAGTGAAGATTTTGGTGGGAAAATAATTACTCCTAGTGCTGAAAATATTGTGGGAAAAGAAGCCAAGTAATTTCATTAGGCACCTACTTCGGTAACTACTAATTGCCTTTTTTTTTCTTTTTTTTTTGGGAATAAAAGGAGGGTTGAGTGATAACAACTGTTGATATGCATGGAGGGTTGTGATAAGCCCAACTCTAGAGAATCTGTTGATATGCATGGAGGGTGATGATATGCATGGTAGAGTTTTCCTCCAACTCTAGGGAATCCGGACACCATATAATTATAAACGGATAATCTTTGTTACAAAATGGATAATCTTGTTTTACATCCAAATAATTTTTCACTTCCACAAAAAAAAATAAATAATTTTGATGGTTGATGATATAAATTTGGGGACATTTTTACTTCTAGTAGCATTTTTACCTCTAGTCCCTTTTACTAAAACAAGGTTGGCATTTTTTTCCTTTTTCACATGAGTATTTAAGTAAAAGTATATCTTCTTTGGAATGACTTAAATTTTTTTTTTAATCATTGTTTTTTTTTTTTTTTTGGTATAGTTAGTAATTAATTGATGTTATTTGATTAATCAATATATGTAAGGTTTCTATGACATTAGCTCTTATCAGATTTGATATTCGAGTGCCAAAAGAACAGTCTTTTTATATATTTTGGTCTATTTTTTTCAATAGATTCATTAAGTACTCAGTTGTTGTGTCAAGACCCTTTTCATCCCCCATAGCTACCATGGCAAAGCCAAGAAAAACTATTTCCTTGTTATTATAGTTGCCATATAGGGTATTTCTCGTTACTTATCCTTAGTTCCTACATAGGCACAAGAAAGCACCAAAAGATGGACTTGGTTTTCCTGCATCACATCGAGATCTATTGCCACCGACTCTACACTTTTTATTTATTAAATTAAATTGTTATAATTTTTACTCATTGATATAAAAAAAAATATTAGTAGTGTTAAATTGTAGTTTGGGGTGGTGAATGTGGAATGATAGGAAGTCGCTCGATGTTGGTCTTGTTGGTACATAACATCAAGTTACTGTTTTTTTTTTTTATTATTTTTTTATTTTTTTTATTTTTTTGTGTCTTGATTGAGTTCATATGCTGCATTAAGTTTACAATCCAAGTTCAAATCTTTGCTGCAACAATTAGTTCAAACTGGAAATGTTCTTCACTCATTTCTAGTTTGAGGGGGAGATATTGGACTTCTGGTCATTGTTATAATTGGTACATTTCTATACATCATGGGGTTTTGAATTCTCAATCATTTCTGTATTCTAGCTGCATGCTCATAGCAAGACAATAAAACATTTTGATTTACTTAGAAAGGTTGTGCAGTAATAGGTATGTCGATCTTTGAGGTAGATGGCTTTAGCTAATTGTGGTGATGAGTTTGGTATATTTGTGCCTGGTGGTTGTAAGAAATATTTCAAGCATTACCCCAAACTTGAACCCTACTATGACCATACACTTAAGCATGGTGGCGTCCAAAGGGAAGGAAGCTAGAGAAAAAGAGTCGCTAACAAGTTTTAGGAACTTGTAAACCGTTCATAGGGTGAAGGTTACACCCCTTAACGATCCAGGAGATCGTCAACTCCAATAGGTCTGGAACCATGATTGGCGTTCGGGGATGAAGGTACAAATCCAACCTAAAATAGATTGAACATGCCCTAATAATAGGCCTCTACTTTATTCTGATCGTATTCATGTGTGCTTTCTGACTAACATACAATCAATAGGATTATCCCTAAACCTGTTTAATCTATGTTGGTTGAATATTAATGCACAAACAAAACTATTATTGGAGATCACTTGAATTATAATCATATTAACCCTAAGCAAGATTATTAATTATCTAATTAAGCGTGATTACAAGTACCAAATTCTCTTTAAACATGCATAAAAGGCGTGATCAAGCAATAACAATAAATAATATCAAGCAACATAATAATCATCATAATAATAAACATAATCATGATCCAAATCATAATCATAATAATTATAAAAATAATCATGATCATCATCATCATGTTAAAGCATAATAATAGCAAGATCCTAGGCATGATACTAACAAGATTAATAACAAACTCTGGCATGTCACTAAACAATAAAAATCAAAGCTTTAGCCCTAACATGATACTAACATGAATATTAGGAAAGAAAATAGGAAGCATCGCAGAAATCACAATTTTCATATTTGATATTATAACCTTTTCCCTAAACATGATAATAGGATGATCAAAACACCCTAACATGATATTAGGAATCATAATAACAACCTACACATGATTTCTATATCATAATATCAATAAATCAATTAAAGCACTTACTTGGATGTTTTGTACCTCTTTCTAATAACAAAATACACGCTTTAGTAACTTCAAGGAAAATATAAAATCAAAGAATTAAATTAAATAATTGAAAGAGAGATTTAGGACCAAACCCTCAGAAATTAAACCTTTCACGTCTAGGGCGAAGGCAACTTCGAACTTGGCTAGGTGTGTCTAGATCTTGTGAATGCGGAATTGTGTATGAGAAAAGGCTAGTTTAGAAAAGAGAGAGAGTGTGGATAATCAAGAATTTCTTGATGAGAGTTGGTGAGAATTAGATGAGAAGAATTCATGATTCAAAACGGAGGTTTTAGGAGGCTATTTATAGAGAAAATCAGCCGGATATGATAAAAAAGAAATTAGAGTTTCGAAAAGAATAAAACACGACTACAGAGCCAAACACGCGCCTGTCGCCGGACGACATCCGCTGCAATCAATTTTCCACGCGTTTTCTTTTTTTGATAAAATTTAAGCGTACGAGAGGGTAAAACGGTATTTTCCTTAAAAACACTTCTTTTATTCTAAATAATAAAACTCTTAAAAGTCAAATAAAGTCTATTTATCAATGCTAATTAAATTAGGAATGAAAAGAACCATCTAGAAGATTCTAGAAGACTATAATCAATCCTAATCACATTTGGAATGATAAATCATAATAGGCCCTCTTCTAGATCATTGGGCCGCATACAAAAGATCAAACCGGGCCCAGTTTAGTACTTTGGTCATAACTTCCTCATATTCATCGGAATTGGGCATATAATATATCGCTGGAAAACTCTTTTTGAACCCAACCCAACTATACTATTATTGGACCCATTCCATGGAGTAAACCAAACTGGATTGGTTGTTTTCTTAAAATAGGTTTTCAAAACAGAGGGAAAGAAAGAAATAAAACTAACCGTAACACTAGACTTTCCACACTTTCACTTCATTCGATTATGATTCGACGTGAAAGGTACTCATCACTGGGTTTGGTTTTGGGGAGACACAAATGGGTGTCTACAAAAGCCCCCACTTTGACTGAGTTTGGAGAAACTCAAGTTTTGAAAACAAAAGTCAAAGTAGCGATAGGGACGGAGAATGATTCAGAACGTTCTGCGATCCTAAATCATTCTTGTAACGCCGATACCTGCAAACTAGCATTAGTTAAACAGATAAGAGAGTTAAGAAACGCGTATCTTGCACCGTCGAGCACCCGTCTCTGTAGGTAATCGATTTGTTGCTACATTTGTTGTTGTTGACAACCTTCCACAAGCTAGGGAACGCCATCTTTATGTTTTAATGTTCACTCGTCTCTGAACAATGGAGCTTTTTTTATATGTCCACGCGTCTCTGAACAAAAGAGCTTTTTTCTTGAATCATAGTGACAACCTTCCCAATCATAAGAAAGGTCGTCGAAGACCGCCTCATCACGAACTGCTCTTCTCAAATCTTGGTGACAACCTCCACAATCTTTGCGAATGCCGTCAAAGACCGCCCATCTCGTGCTATCTTCTCAAATCTTTGGTGACAACCTCCACAATCTTAGAGAAATCTATCAAAGACCGCTTCATCTTGAATCGTTCTTTTCTCAAATCCAATAATGACCTCCTCAATAATAGTGAAAGCTATCTAAGGTCGCATCATCTCAAACCGTCCTTCTCAAATCCAAGCGAGAGACTCTTTTTAATCTTATATGGTTAGGTGAAAGGAATCATTGCATCCAATAGAAATGGTGAACTAAGAGATATTAAGAGGATGGACGAGCATTGCAGATGGGTGAACAAAAGTGGGAGAAGGCTGAGCATAGAAAACTCAGCATAGAGCCATTTAACATATTACAAAGCATAAGTCAAGGGGTACTAACTTGGGAGAACACCCAAACATTCTTCCTTTTTCAAATGGTCCAGCAGCAAAAGGCAAAGCGAGACCATTGGCCAACGCTTGTTAATCATAGAGGGATGTAGATTGAGATGATATATATATTAGCCATTCTCAGAAGGATAGGTTTGGGTCATAGGTCAGGGGTTCAGAAAATCCTAAAGCTCCTTGGCTCTAGGACAATCTTTCATGATATGAATGGGATTCTCATTAAAAAACTAGCAATATATAGGGGGAAGGCTTTAGTACTTGTGCTTAAGATTAGGTGCGGAGCCAAGAAGAGGTTGGTGGGAGCCTTAGCCTTCCCTAGGCTAAAGATATTAATTAAATTTTCTCTAAATTGTCATTAATTTTAGTGTACAAGAGTTGGTTTTTTTCCATGTAATAGTATACAAGATGTCAAGGGATCAAATCTTGTAGCTAAAATTTTTTTTTTAGTAAATGTAATCAATTCAATAGTTGGGAAATTATATATATATATATATATATATATATATATATATATATATATATATATATATATATATATATATATATATATATATATATATATAGGAAATTCTTGCGATTGTGCTATCATTTTTGCCTATAAGGAAGATCTTGATAGCTTTAATGGCACCAATAACATTTTGGGGAAGAATCATAGACATAGTTGAAAGATCCCAACCAAACCACATATAAAGCCTCATCTTCAGGAGAAAGTGGTTCTGATGATATATTTAAAAGACCCTTCTTTTTCTTAATTGTCAAGAACTACCCACCTAATAGGTCATTTTGTCAATAATTACTCGCTTAAAATTTTTATCAAAAAATAAACTACCTACTAAATTTAAAAAGTTTAACTAGCATTACCCACTTTTATTTTCCGGCAACAAAATCCGACGAGTGGGGCTCACTTTTGTTTTTCTTTCAAAATGTAAAAATACAAAATGATGAATCACTCAGGTAAGAAGCCAAAACAAGTGAATTTAACATCAATTTAGCAGCAATTACATATTTCTGTATAAAAATCACAATTACTTTCGCGCTCTTTAATTGGGGAAATATTAAAAATTTTGTGTTTTTAGGGTGAGTTGTTGTAAAGGAAATTTGGTTGGTTGTTATATACGAGGTTTAGGCTCAAGTTTTAGATGAAAAAAATAAAATTCGGCCACACTTGCCAAAAAACCAAAATGCGTAGTGCTACTCAAACTTTTTAAATTTAGTGGGTAGTTTTTATTGATAAAAATTTTAAGCGAATAGTTGTCGACAAAATGACCTATTAGGTGGGCAGTTTTTGACAATTTTTCCTAAAGGAAAAGTTATGATCCCATTTTATCCTTAGTTGCTTAGCTTCCAGCAATGCTCTAATTGCATATTGCCTTTCCATTAGCAATCCACCTTTTTCTTATGCCCATTTATTTCTAAACAATTCTATTAGAAACAAGAGACTATAATATAGGAGAGATGATGGACCGCTACCCAATATAGGCTACCCCGCCCAATACCAAGTGACGTCAGATTTTTTTTTTTTTTTTTTTTGGGTATCTTTTATTTAGGATAAATAACAGTACTTAATGACTTAATAACAATACTTGATAAATTAATAACAGTACCTTAATTTAAAATAACAATTTTTAATAATACACTGATTTTTACTATAATTCGATCTGATAATTACTTTAAATGACTTTTAACGGTACTAGTTATCACAACTCTACTACTTATATATCAAAATAAATTATTTTAATAGTTTAAAAGCCCATCATGCTTCGCAATAATAGTTATTTAACTAGAGATTTTTGACCAATACCTGAACTTAGTCGACAATGGAACCTCCGGCGTTCTGAGCTTCCGGCTTTATCAAGGTAGCTAACCCCAACCCTGTCTTCCTTAGATCAGGCTCAGCATAGATCTAATTCGTTTCCTACCTTAGACCGTATCTCTAATTAGACAATCCTTATTGTGTTTATGATGGAACTAAATAGACAAATAACTCATTTGATATATAAGGTTCAAGGGGATAACGTTCCCTTCTTGAACGAAACTTTTATTTAATTTGAAAAGATTACAACACTCATATATTACAACAAACACATTGTAGAAGCATGAAGGTTTTGATGATGAGGAACTTAAACTAAAGCAAACTCATCTAATAAAGGTTCTCTAGTGTGTGATTAGTCAAGGTGAAGAATAATCTTGGTGATTGAAGAACTGCCTGAATCTAAGAAGACATGAAGAAGATCTTCATTGAAGAAGATCTTCATTGAAGAAGTTAAACAAATCAGAGGAAGAGTTCTCTAACAAGAACTAAGTTCCCTAACAGGAACTCGAAGACTAGCAGTTAAGTTCTTTGGTGGAACTTGATATGCTTGAAGCCCAAGTAATTCATCTGATCAGAATGCGGCGCAGCAATAATTGTTAAAGTTTATTCTTAGAAATTATTGTAAACATGGTAAGTAGGTTAGTGCACGAGATCTATTAGAAACGTGATAAGTTTGCTTGGTAAATAAGATAAATATGGAAGATAATAAAAGATAGACTTTAGAAAAGATTTCGTAACAAAAAGATTATTTTTTTATCTAAAGTCGGTTTATTAAGAAAGATAAGTTTTCTTTATAAAAATCTTTTATTCTTATTTTCAGAAAAGATTATATTCTAATTGATTTACAAAAACCGTGTTTGATAAAAGATAAGTTAAGTTAACATGTTTATCTTTTTAGAAAACCTACTTTCTATACAAGTATTACTTGTATAAATAGTAGAGAGAAAAATGTTTTAAGTTTTTGTGAGTTTATGCGTGAAGAAATGTAAGTGCTTTAAACGAGTAAGTTTACCAAGCTTTTAACTCATCATATTAGTTTCGGATTTCGTGCACTGCTTACCTATCATAATAGGCATCATGTATTTGTATTGGTTGGGTTATTTGGGTGATTTGGTAGTTTGATTTTTACACAGTTTTGTTTAAGTCTTTTGGTGAGACTGCAAGTAGTTTTGTACTTAGGTGGTACAAGTAGTTTGTACTTTGGCAGTACGTGTAGTACTTTGGTGGTACGAGTGAATCTAAGTGTGGTACTTAGATTGGGTAGGATAGGGTCCTATCAAGTAGCAAGTCTAATGAGGAACTTGTGAAATAAAGGTCTGTGTCTAATAGGTTGTAACTTGGTGTTTGCCCTATTATAGTGAAGTGATTTGTGTTTGAAATCCCTAAGGTAGGGTCGAGGTTTTACTTCCAGCTGGGCCCTGGAAGGTTTCCTCGTAAAAATTGTGTGTTTGCTTAAGTTCCTATATGCATTGTTTATTTATCCACAAAAAGTAGTCATTAGGAACTCAATACAATTCACCCCCCCTCTTGTATTAATCGTCTCAACTAACACACATAAACTGAAAGCTTAAACAGACATAAGTTGAACTAGAGTTTTTCTCTACTTTAAGAGAGATGGAGAACCAGTCTGTCTCTTAAGGTGAGTATTTTTCTCTAGAGGACTCTCTAATGCTTTCAGAGCAGTTCTCTAGCCAACTCTTCCAACTCTGCCTTCACTTCTTGACCTAAGTCCCTTTATATAGGGAAGCAAACTTACATATGATCCTTATCCTGACTCAGCAAACAATTCTACACCATTGCTTTTTTACAAAGATACTTTAAGACAGAAACAATTAATAAAACGTGGCTACAGTAAAGATGCCTTGATTTATTGCTGGTGTGGGCTCATGCATTCATAATTTCATCCATCATTTCTTGTAGGCCTCCCTCACTATCTTTACTGTCTTCGTAAATAGGATTCTCTCTACAAAGGTCAGCGACACATTTGGCTGCATACTCTTCATCCCAACTCATGAATGCTTCAAACATATACTCATAGCCTTCAAAGGACAGAAACTTTCCTCTTTCGATATCTTCTAAATATTTGTAGATTGACTCGGTAGTGTTTATGCCATCTACTAAATATTCTTTCATCTCGTTAGGTGCCACAATTGTTGTGTTACCAACATGAAATATGACAAGAGGAATTTCTTTCCTTTTTATAAAATCGTTAAGATATTGTGAAATGTAGAAAAATCCCAATACTCTTGCTTCAGTTGGATTTCTAACCGTCTTCTGACGAATTAGTATGGGATCTTTGCAATACCTCACTCCCCCAAATACTATTAAGTAATGCGGGGGACTAACTTTTCCTTCTTTAACTTTGATATTAGCACATTGTACCTTTACGCTTAACCGAAATCCGTCTTTTTTGTCTTCACAATATTTTCGAACCTTGTTGAATGCGTACTGCTGGAACTTTGTAAGTCTTGGAAAGAAAGAGTCATTAGGAGTAGGGAATTCATAAAAATCATGTACCATTTCATAATCCCAAGCCTTGTAATGTATACTAATGAATTGAGCATTGTTATTAAGAGGATATTGGTAGATTCGCAATGATGCAACTTTAGAGTTTTTGGGAAACTCTACTCTTTCTCCCCATAGATCTCGAAGATCAAAGAATTTACTGGACCTTGTAGCCACCAACTCGTACCATGTCCTAAAATCATTATCTCTTATTTTGTTTAATATTGTATCTCGTACATTAGGAATGAGCTGAAATAACATAATTGTTATCTCGAACATCAATATCCTTTGGACTGCCCGATGGCAACCCTTAATTAAACCATCTCGCGAACGTTGTTTTGCTGATATGATCAAGCCTTGCATTAAGGCCCAACTGGAGGGTGAAACCCGCTCCATTGCCTTCTCGGTCTCATCAATGAGAGTTTTCCTCTCTACACCCATCTTTTGAAGTTGGTATGCAGGAGGTTTTTGTGTAGTCTTGAGCTTCTTGGACGACATTAGCTAATTCTCTGGTCAAGCTGTCTGCCAAAGAATTCTTTGTTCCCTGTATATGTTCAACAGTAAAAGAGAATTGGTTAAGCCATAATTGCCAACGCAGGAGTCTCCCTTGCGCTTGCATATTAGACAAATTCTTTTTAACAAAACCGAGTATGCCTTTGCAATATGTTCTTATTAAGAACTGTTTAGGGGCTAAGAAGATTAAAAACTTCTCGATCCCTCTAATAACTGCAAGGATTTCCTTTTGCATTGTAGGATAGTTTAACTCAGCTTTGTTAAAACTTCCACTGCTATATCTGCAAAGTGTTTCTCCTTATTTTATTTTTAACACAACACTCCAGTGTTCATTACTAGCATCTGTTTCAAGGATTAAATCATCTTCACTAGTAGGTAGTGTTAGTACAGGAAGGTCTTTACACATAGCTTTTAAATCTTGAACAATTTTGGAATCACCTTCCTTCTAGTTCCAAGTTATTTTTTTCTAGAGTTTTTTCTGTAATGGCTTCCTTAATAAAGCAAGATTTTCTATAAAATCAGAAGCATAGGTTAAACATCCTAGAAACCTTTCTAGTTGCTTTCTATCTTCAATTTTATCAGGAAATTTTTCAATCTTTTCTAAAATATGTTTTTGCAATATTATTTGTCCTGCTTTAATTTCTAATCCAAGAAACTCAATTTCTTGTTTAGCATAAACACATTTATCCTTTCCAAGGATTATACCATGCTTTGCACATTTTTGAGTTACTGCTTTAAGATCATTCTTATGTTGTTCTAAATCTTTTGAGAATATTAGAATATCATCTATATAGACCAAACAACAATGATTAAGTTCTCTAAAAATATTATCCATTCTTCTCTAAAATATTTGTGGAGCATTTTATAATCCAAAAGGCATTACTAGCCATTCATAATGCCCTTGAGGGGCACTAAATGCAGTTAAAGGAATGCTTTCTTCTTCTATTTTAATTTGCCAGTAGCCACTCTTACAATCCATTTTAGAAAACCATGTGGCTCCTTGTATTCTATTAAATAACACAGTTTTATTAGGAATATAATAGCCATCAAAAACAGTATTATCATTTAGTTGTTTATAATTAATAACCATTCTAGCTTTACCTCTTTTTTTCTTCTGCATGATTTCTTACCATGAATGTTGGACTATTATGAGGACTTTTGCTATTCCTAATTAGCTTTTTATTAAGCAACTCTTTTATTTGTTCATCAAACTCCTGAATATCTTGGTAGGTATAAACCATTTGTCTCACTCTAATAATCTTATTTGGATTTGTTAGAGTTATCTTAGCAAATGCTTTATCCTTTTCCCAATGTTCTAAAGGATTTGTTGAATATAATTTTTCGCATAGTTTTTCTTGTTGCTTATTTATCTGATATATTAATGATGAATCCCACTCGGAAATTCTAAGTGCAACCTCTCGTTGGGTAGGACTAACCCTATCACCACGCTGGCTGCGCGTAAATTCCATTGTCTGATGAGTATATGCCTTTGTTATTTTCTGTATGGGAACAGAATGACCTTAATAGTAAAGATTATTTGATCAATAGTTTGAGTGCATGGGGAGTATAATCTTTGAAAATTATTTCCTATTATCATATCATGACTAGGTTGATTAGTTGCCCATAAAATGGGAATAACACATTGAACTCCTCCAATTTCTATTTTTAAATCTTCAATTATCTATGTATGCATCATGACACTATTATTAGAAATTCTAACTTGCATAGGATTTTTGGCCTTTTTCCACAAGAATTCTGGAAATAATGATTTCTTTCCAAAACATGTAGAACAACCACTATCAATATATGCACATAATCTATATTTATTGAAATCATTAATGCATATATCAATTGGAATATAAATGCTATTAGGATTAGTACTGGATATTTCATTACAAGCTTCCATTTGCATATTAACTTCATCCTCATATACTGGTTCACTTACAGTTTTGGTTTTATATCCAATTACCTTCCTTTTATCAATAGGATTATTTGGATCTTCATTTAACTCGAAATTAGAACATGATCCCATATCAATGTTGTGCCTTGCCGGTTGTTTTAAGGCTTTTTTGCTTTCATATTTTTCATTTAGTTTCTTTAGTAGAACTAATATTTCTTCTTCATCCTCTTCTGGCTTTTCATCACCTTGTTTTTTCATGTTTATTATTGTTGAATTTTGTCTACTTAGACTTGGTGTTCTAAAACTCAGATTTCTCTGTAATTTAGGCTTTGTATTCATTCCAATATGAAGTAGTCCTGATTCATCAATTAACATCTTACTTGATCTATTACTAACTGCAGGGTTCATAAAGAATTCTTCCCAAGTTTTTTCAATTTCAATTTCATTAGGATTTACCTTTATAGGTGTAATTTTCTTCTTAGGACCTCCTCCTTGCTCATATTTTTGAGCATCGACTATTTGTTTCTTAAAAGATGAGTCTATAGTGTTTACCAACTTATAAACCACCTTCCATCTTAATTGTATGGGTCGTGTTCCTTTATGCATTTCACTCCTTCTGTTAATAGCTTGATAGCTAAGAACTTTGACGCAAAGGAATCCTCTAAGCTCACATAATATCTAGGTTCACATATATAGCTTACCGTTCCTTGACTTAAGTTACATGTGATACCACTAATTATTTGATCATAAAATTCTTTATGTCTAATATCACAAATAAAACTCAAGCATTTAACATCCTTGCCAAAATATTGCAAATGTGTTATGTATAGTTGTACTGCACCAATACAAATATAGCTATAATTTCCCTTTTCTTTATGTTTTTTAATACTTTTCCAGTTTATGATATTAATTTCGGCTGCTTTTTGTTCACAATCTTCGATTACTATACTTCCTTCCATTTCTTCACATACATATTTAGTTCTAGTCTTAAAGAAAGAAGTTTTAAATATTTTATCTTTAGTAATTTGGGGAAAATTTCCAGCTTTCTTTGTTTATTTGATCTAGGTCATTATCTTCAAATGAATACTCAGCTCTTTTTAGTTGACCTATTTTCATTTTGCTTTTATCTTCCTCATTGTCATCTGATTCTTAATTTTCTAATTCTTCTCCTTCCATCATGTTATTTATTTCTTCATAATTTTCATCTTCAAACTCATCATTAACTTCAGGTTCTTAATTATACTCATTTTCCTCTTCTATGATCTCTACTATTCCTTTATTTTTATTTAAAGCCAATTCTAAAGCCTCGTCTTCTGGTATTTCTATGTAATCCCAACTTCCTAAGGCTTCCATTAGTTTATGATTAGCTTTCTTACATTCATTAGCATAATTTCCTAGTTCTCCACAAGACCAACACTTGCATGTTTTCTTTTTCTCAAGACAATATGTTGCCTTTCTGAAAAACCTACTTAGATTTCTATATTTATGTTTATAATACTTCTTCTTATAGGTTTCTCCTCTTGATCGGTCAAATTTATTTTTCTTATAGCTCTTTCTTTTATTATAGTTTTTTTTTCGCATCCATAGTTATTTGGGAAATCCCAACAAGTGAGAAATTGTCTCTTCACTTGTTGAGTTCCTGCAACCTCTCTACACTTCTTTTCAATCCACTTTCTAAGGAAAGAAATTCTATTACCTAGGGCATCCCTAGCTAAAAATTTATCTCTTTATTCTTGATATTTTTCACTAATCTCTTCATTATGAGGACTGGGTAATTTGTCGTAGAACATTCCAAGATTTGTTTCATTTTCACCAATTTTATAATAATATGTTTCAAATTCCATAATATAATCATCAACATATTTCATATTACAGATGATTAAATTACTTAACTTTCTTTGATATTCCATTCGTTTCTCATTAAGATCGGCTCTAGGACCAATGAACTCTAACTCAATATATTGACATAACTGTCTAAACATTCTTGTAGGTGATTCACTAGCTCTTAATGCAGTCTTTACTTCTTCATCTATTCCATCGTACCAATCTTCTACACAGCCGTAGAGACTATGTTCAATATAATTTAAGAAAATTTCTGAAGTCCATTCAGTATTTAGATTAAGTACACTACTCATACTTTTCTTTCATTGATCTAAAACATCTTGTCTATCTCTTACACCGTCTAATTTAAGTTTATAACTAGTTTAACTAATGGGTTCAAGCGTCACTTCTTCTTGTTTAGGTATATGAGTAGGCATAACCTTGACACTAAACCGGGTAGTCTTCCCTGGTATGTATCTTGGTCGTGTGCAACTTCCTTCTCCTTGATACCTAGGCCTTTGGATAACATTGTTTACATTAATAATTTCTTCTCCAACATCATTATTATCCATTACTCTTTTTCCTAGTTTGTTTTCGATCTTTCGTTGAACAATATCTATGGGTAGAAAGTCAAGATCATTTAACTTCATTAATCTCATTTGTTGATATAAATCTTCCTCTAAAGTAGCATAATTATTTTCCTCTATTTCATTATCAGAAGCAATCCCTTTTTTAGAAATTAAATTCATGATTTCGTTAAGCTTATTAGGGTCTTCTTCTTTGTCGAATAGGCCTTGTAATTAATTTAGTGTTTTCTCCTGAAGATGAGGGCTCATGTTTAGTTTCTTTATTCTTTTCTTGGTTACTAGTCGGTCTTTTAGGGAGTGTTACAGTAAATTTTTTATTTTTATCTAGGTTTTGAAAAGGATATTTATATTTATATGGGACAATTTTATCTTTATTAGGTGATACTTCTTTTCCAAGTTGATGCCTAACTTCGTTTGTTAAAGCAAGTTGAACCTGTTTAACCTGTTCGTTTAGATCGCTTACTTTTTTTATTAATATCGGTTGTGGTTATTGATATCTTATTTTCGATATTAATACAACGAGCATGTATGTTATTAACTTCCGATCTTAGTTTGCCAATTTGATCTACTATATAATTAAGGACTGCGCCAAAATTCTTAGTATTTTCAGGAATATGATAATAATGCTTTAAATCAGGTTTCTTACACTCTGTAGAGGGCCTAGTATTCTCCAGTTTTGCTTAATTATTTATAACTTAATTTAGCTTTTAACCGTTATGGCTCTGATACCAAGTCACGCAGCTTAACAGTTTCTAATTTAGAATAACTGTATTGTTTTTCTTAATAACAGATTTCACTTATATAATAATTGTATTTGAATATAATACTTAATTTTTAACACAAATACTTATTCTTTTCATATATAAGTACTGCTGAAAAGATCAAAATAACACCTCGAAAACAATATTAAAGAAACATATAACAATATTAAATTTTATTTTAACAGGCTAGAACATAAAATAACAGTATTAAAATAGGAAATAACTTTTTTCCAACACTTAGCGAATTTTTTTTTTTCAACGGTGGTATGGACTTTCCTAGTCCCTACCTGGTAGTGGGCAATACTTTCTCTACAATATAGTAATTGTGAAATTTTTTTTAAAATGGGGGTTATATATATTGTTATTAGTTGTATTTGAGCTTTTGGTTGAGGTGGTCCTTTAACATGGTATCAGAGTCATTCTAACATATAGACCAAGTGTTCAAATCTTATCATGCAATCACCCCTAGGCGCATAGCTTCTATTTGTTTATGATGCATATAGGAGGGCTAATTGGTATATTAACTTAATTTTTGTGATTTTTATTACTTCAATGGCATTTTTAATGTACTATTATACTTAATTATATTGGTATTTTTATTGTGCTTTTGTACATGTATTCTATATTACTGGAGTACAAGTTATTTTAATACTACTATTTATTAGGGGTGGCAATTGAGGTCGATCAGCAGGTCGGGTTTGGGTCAGGTTTTGGGTCGATTTCGGGTTATGCTCAGAAACTATCTAAAATAGTGTAAATCTTAATATTATTACGAAACATGAAATTTGGGTCGAATTCGAGTACGGGTTTCTCTCATTAACTTCTTGTCGGATTCTTGTCAGCCCTACTATTTATAGTCATTATAGGTAATAATGGTACAATATTTGTACCACTAGAAGAAAAAAAAAATCACCATTCTTTTGGCTTATAACTGCTATTTGCTTGTCATGTAAATAGCAGTTATGCGCCAATACTTATCCCTTCCTTAATTATAAAGAAAAAGATATGTTATGAAGATGATCCCACTTTGAATTTGATCCTTAGTTGCTTCCTATGCACTCATTGCAGATTGCCTCTTCCTTTAGCAATCCACCTTTTTCTAACGCCCATTTTTTTTTTTTCCAAACAATTCTATCTAGAATCTAGAAATTAAATAAGATTGTAAAATATAATCATTCATTTTATAATGTTAGGCCCTGTTCTTTTCACCTTAAAAAAATAATATTAAGTAAAAATAATTTCAGTTCAGTTTAGTAAAATTAATTTCAGTTCAGTAAAAATAATTTCAGCTTAGTAAAAATAATTTCAGTTAAGTAAAATTCAGTTTTCTTACAGAAAAATTATAATAGAAAATCAGCAAAAATAAGTTCAGTTTAGTAAAAATAATTTAAGTTTAGTAAAAATAATTTCAGTTCAATTAAATTAGGAAAAATTGCCCGCAATAATCCGACCTTCTGCCCGTTCGCTGAAAATAATCCCACCTTTAACCCCCGATCTTTTTTATTGGTCCAACCGGTTAGTTAACTTGTTATAGCAAGTTACTAGCCACGTGTCATCACCCAATTAGTCCAAAAATAAAATGTAAAAAAAAAACAAAAAAAACAATTAGTTAATTTAGAAACCTCCCACCAGCCAAACCACCTCCCCTGCCACAAATCCCGGCATGCCGGCCTCCCCTGCCACCCCTCCCCTGAACCATAGTCGAACCCCCTTCCCTGAACCACCCTCGAACCCCTCCCTCCTTCACGAACCTCCACATGAACCACCCTCGAATCCTCACGAAACCAAGCCAACCCCAGTCACGCGGCTCAAGCGAGCCAGCCCTTAAACCCAGCTCTGGCTTACCCTCCCCCTCCCATGAACCACCAACCCTCTCCTTCACTCTTACCCCCGTGAAAACCCAGCCCTTAAACCCAGGCTCCGTCCGCGAAAAACCCACCAACTCCCTTAAACCCAGCTCCGGCGCCCCGACCTCCCCATCCCCATATTCTGGTCACGTCGCGTCTCCCCCGTCCATCGTTTCCAGCCGCGTAGTCGTCGTCGTCCACAGAGGAGGGGTTGGGTTAAATGGTTAATGGGGTTAAAGGGTTGGGTTAATGGGTAATTGGGTTTAGGTTGGCTTGGCTTAGTGGGATTTCGGTCAGCTTGGTGGTTTCAGGTGTGGGTGGGATAGTGGTTATAGGGTTTAGGTTGGGTGGTGGTGGCTGAATTGGGGTGGCTTAGGTGGTGGTGGTGGTTTTTTACTGCTTTTTTATTTTTATTTTTTTTACTAATCAAGGAGCGACACGTGTAAGTCTACTTTAAAAAAAAATTACCTACTCAACCGGTTCCAAGTAAAATGGGACCATTTATAGCATAATGGGTATAAAGGTGGGATTATTTAAAACTAATTCAAAGGTGGAATTTTTTTTAGCGGACGACCCAAAGGTGGGATTATTCCGGGCAATTGTTCCATTAAATTAAGTTCAGTCCAGTAAAAATAAGTTCAGTTCAGTAAAAATAAGTTCAGTTCAGCAAAATTAAGGTGAATCAAACAGGGCCTTAGTCCCATATGTAATCAATTGCATAAAATAAGAAAAAATAAATATTTGAAATCTAACATTAAAGTACTTTTTTTTAAAAAAAAAACACATGTCTTAGTTTACATTAGTTAAGGATTCGTTTGGCATTGTTGTAGTTTTCTGTTTTTTGGTTTTTTGTTGTATAAAAATATATGATATATGTCACATAATGAATAAAAAATTATTTAAACTTATTAAAATCATAATAATTTTGAAAACTGACAACAAAAAAGTGAAATCACCTTTTTCTTGTTTCCTGTTTAAAAAAAAAAAAAAAAAAAAAAAAAAAAAAAACAGGAAACTAAAAACCAAAAATGATGCCAAACAATCCCTAAGTTTTTTGATTTTTTTTCTTTAAGAAAGCACAAGTCATAATGCATAATTCAAGGTAGAGATTTCCTTATTTAGACACATATATATCATCAATACACAACCAATTAATTAGTTAAAAATTAAATATTTTCAATATGGTTAGATTTTTTATAAACGCCCAAAATAGTATATGAGCCTTGCATTATGAAACGGATGGAGTACTAATTGTGAAAAACTTTTGAAAATGGGGGTAATTTATATTGATAGAGCATGACGCATATTCTTAAGTCTCAATTATTAGCTTTATTTGAGCTTTTGGTCGTGGTGGTTCTTTAACATGATATCAGAGCCAATGTAACATAAAGATCACGGGCTCAAATCTTATCATCCATTCACCCCTTATTTCAAGTGTGATTAAAGTTTTGTGTAGGTTGGGTCCATGTTGCTTCTATGTTTCAATCCCTAAATAATCTCACGCGAGGGGTTGTGATATGATTAGAGCTGTCAATTCGGGTAAATGGGTCGGGTTTGAGTCGAGTCTTCTCAGGTCGGGTCATCTCGGGTTAATTTCATAACATATGCGGGTCGGGTTCGGGTTGGGTCATGCTTGAGTTGGGTCACGTCGGGTCATACATCTCATCAGGTTTGGGTCGAGTTAGTAAAAGGTCGGGTTACATTCGGGTCGGGTGAAAAATAGGTCGGGTTAAATTCGGGTATTTACGGTTTAAACGAGTTAGGGTCGTTCTCAGGTTCGAGTCGGGTTCGGTTAAAGTAAATTATTTACGGGTTATAATCAGGTTGGGTCATTCTTGGGTTCAAGTAGGATTCGGTTCAAGTTAATTATTTGCGGGTTATAATCAAGTCGGGTCATTTCCAAGACAGATCATTATCGGGTTCTAGTGGGGTTCGATTCAAGTCAATAATTTGCGGAAAACATGTTTCGTCCCTAAAAACATGTTGTGAAACTAACCTCTTAAAATTCAAAGTGAAATATTGAAGGAATAGAGTTAGGATTAAATTTCCATTCCAATACCAACATGAGATAACAACCTATACATATTGATTCAATAAAAAGTCGGGTTGAATTTGGGTCGGGTTAATAACAAGTCGGGTTGATTCGGGTCGGGTTTGTAACAGGTCGGGTTGAAATTCGAATCGGGTTTGTAGCAGGTCGAGTTAAATTCGGGTCGGGTTAGGAACAGGTCGGGTTGAATTCGGGTCGGGTTAGGAAAAGGTTGGGTTGAATTCGGGTTTTGACAAGTTAAAATGGATTTAGGTCAATTTTGGTTCAGGTCGGGTTCGGCTCAGGTCAATAATTTACGGGTTACATTCGGGTCGGTTTGTCTCTAGGTCGATTAATGTTCGGGTTCGGGTCTCAAATACTCGGGTCAACTTGGGTCTATGGTTGGTTTCAACTCGGGTTAGGTCGGGTTCGGGTCACCATTTTTTTCGGATTCAAACGGGTTGGTTAATAGGTCGGGTTAGAGTCGGTATTTCGAGTCGGGTCAGCTTTTGACAGTTCTAGATATGATAGTATAAAACTTATTCTTCGGCTATATTCATGTTTTCATCCTTAATAATAAACTAATGATGTCAAATAGTCTCTAAACTCTTGATCTATATGATTTTTTCTTATTTGAACCCTAATTGTCGTTTCTTTGATTTGTTCTTAATTATAAATCTAATATATGCGTCTTCAATATTTTGAAGATTTGTTGGCAACTCTCTACATGTTTCAAGTTTTGCAAAAGTTAATTCATTGTTAAATGAAATGAAAATATTCACTTGCAAAAGTTAAATCAATTTTAAATTCCCCAAACATCTCTTTAATAGAGTTGGATGCTCGTTTCGATTTTGATCCCTATCGAGCCAAATATGATGTTGGTAGTCATATTGGATAAATAAATTCGAGTCTTTATGTACTAGGTTGAATCAATTGTAAGTTAATATCAAGTCATGTTTGGTTCGAGTTACGATTTTCATTTTCTCACTCGTTAATGCAATACAATCAAGTAGGGTTATTTTTTGATAGCTCTACTAGTTGGCATCCATTACGACACATATACAAATCCAACCCAAAAAAAATCGAAAATAGAAAACGATAATCTTTATTTATAGCACAAGACAACCATTTTTATCCATACCATCATTGGCAAAGATAGACCAGAGACTCACCACCCAACAAGAAATTAAAGTACATACAGAAACACTTACATAGGCTAATAGAGATATCAACCTTAAGTAAAGTACGATTAACTAAATAGAAAGACATTATAATAAAACAGTAGACTAGGTTGTCGTTAATGTTGCAGGTGGTGGTGATCGATGACGGTTTTACATACACCGGAAACCGTTCAAAGATGGTGCGGATACGCATTGGCGTCCAGTGTTAGCACAACATTCTCTAACACCAGGAGTGCATGGATGTCCAAGGTGCTCTTCGCACACTGGATTCTCTTGTTGAGCTTTCACAGCAAGGACTTGCAGCATCACTACGTACAACAAAATTAATTTATATACGTAAATAAAATGTGAGTTATACATATTACGTAAATATCTATGATTTAGTACGTATCATCTAAGATAGCAAATTACTAAAATAATTTAGAGAAGTATTTAGAAACTAAAAAATTTTAGGTGAAGCAAACATGAAGGTATTTCAACTCTATAGTCTCAATAATCATATAATTTACACTCCTTTGTAGTTTGTAATATACTTAAAGTCCTATCATTTCTTGTCAAAAAGTATATATTTCAATTATTGTATCAGCCTTTTCATTGTTTTATACATATAACAAAGATTGTCACTATTTTTGAAATTAAAACAATAAACTAATCTTAAATTTTCATATATATATATATATCACTTTGGGACTTAAAGGTCATCAAGTGGCAATTTGAAATGTGATCAATAAATCATGTTATGCATAACCATAACTGAGATATTTGTTGACTAGCAAATCGGGTGTAAGAAACAGGGAATTTCCCATTTATTAATATTATGAGCACGCATCTTCATGCTTTTATGAAACGAATAGACAAACTTAAAATGGATAAGGAAATACCTGTTGCAAGGATGAAAAAGAGTGCTACTATGATTCTCTTGAACCCAACCTTGGTTTCCATTGTTTTTATTATGAAGAGTTGTTTACCTTTGTGTTTTAAGTATGAAGTATGTTGTGTGTTTGTGGCTTGTATTGTTGGTGAATTAACTACACTATGTTTGCTCTATTTATAGTATTTTTCTTCTGACCAATTGGGTATTATTATACACAAATTAGGACCACTAATTAATAGTATTCTAATTTTCCACTAATCCACTATGCTATGTTGGGTCTAGCTTGATGGAATATTCCATGGAATTTTAAATTTTCATGATTTCAATCAAATTTTTGATGATTTATGCGCCATATCATTTTCCATTTAAGCATAGATTCTTAACCTTTTTTTTTTTTTTCTTTTTTGTCTAAGTACTAACACCATGATGATCTGTTGAATTGGATTGAACTGCACTATGGTGAAGTCAGCTGAAAAAGCTGAATTAAACTGATAAATTAAAATGAAAATAGGTAGTTTAATTAAAACGAAAACAAAGTAACAACGGAACAACAACAGATAACAACAACAGTAATGAACCAAACTTAAATAATTTGAAAATAAGTTAAGAAGATTTGGACCTAACACTATCATTGTTTTTGAATTTTTTTAGGAGATTGATCGTGAATTAAAAAATTTAGAAGGATTATGATAATGACTTAGTGAGTAAATTCTTCGTCCAATTTGTATTAGCTGTAACATTAAGAAATTTGCACTATTAACGCTCTCCTACATGATTATCTTTGTTGATTTATATTGGGAAAAATATATTCATTATTTTTTGAATCTTGTTAGACTCGTGAATAACTTTTATATACATCCGGTGTATAGTAATTTACTCGGGTATCACTTTTTATCAAATTTAGGGTCACTTTTACAATTTTTTGGTTAACTTTTATAAATATAGCAAAAATATTTCGTAACTTTTATTTATGTCAGATTAACTTTTATTCATATTAGGGTAACTTTTACTCATTTTAGGGGTAACTTTATAACATATGTACAATATTTATTATACATCCGATTTATTTAAAAGGTTGTCTAGACTTATATCAAATTAAGAATTACACTATCAAATTATATAACTTTAATATATTTGTAAATAGCTAGAGATATATTTCAATCGTTCATTTTTACTTTATCCCCTTTGAATTTTACACTATTTAATTTCTCTTCTTTTTTTTTTTTTTACCGTATCACGTATATTATATGTAAGGAAAAATGTAGTCATCATGTGAGATCTTGTTAAAATTGTTTCTTTAATTAGCTTTATCATAACTCTTTAATAATGTTATACACATATCCAGCCACCGGCTCCCTTTGCGGCGACACTACCCTGAGCTCCTCCGATTGTTCGCAACGCTACCCAAGCTTCCCCAACCGTCTGTGACGCTGCACCAGCTCTACCTCCACCACCACCATGTCAGATTCCCAAACCCCGCCCACCATCCTCCCCCTCGCTCTTCCTTCTCACCATCACCACCGCTAGACCGCCAAACTTAGCACCACCAATCAGCCGCGCACAACCACATTAAACACCGCATCACCCTCATTAGCCCACGTACTTACTGTCCCAGCCAGCCACGCTACTTCTTTCCCTCATAACCACATTCACCGCCCAACCACCAATCAACCACCTTACCCCTAGTGCATCCCGCAATCACCACCTTACACACCACTGCACGAACCAGCCACCTACCAACATCACTATTAGTCGCGCACCTTCGGCAGCACACGCAGCGGTAGGGGTATTCAAAAATACCAACCCGTTTGACCCGACCTGCTGACTCGTTGACCCGCTAAATACCCGATGGATAATTTTGATTTTTTTTTTCTATTTTTGCGGGTCGAGTACCCGACCCGTTAAAATATCAGATTTGGAGGTCGGGTAATGGGCTGGACGTAGAGAGTTGCGGGTTCCCGTAAATAACCGAATTTTTTTTTTATTTTTTTTTTTAAAATTTCTTAGCTGGAACTCAAATTAGGGTTACTTTCATCTAGTCTTCTCTCTCCTCACTTCCTAAGACAAGCAGTAGCCGCATCTCAACATTCTTCTTACTCCTCTTCTCTCTCCTTGCTCACTCTCAATTCCCAAACACACACTCTCAAGTCTCTTTGAAACGAACCTCCTTCCTCTGTCCCTCTCAGGCGAACCTCCGTCGACTGTCAGCTCCTCACCGTCAGCCGCGTAAGGTTGGTATTTTTTTCGAATTTTTTTGGATAATTTCTTTGTTTATGTTTGATTATACTCAAGTTGTTTTCTATTACATTTTTAGGGTTTTTTGTCGAATTTTTTTGGGTTAATTTCGTTACTCATGTTTGATTATACTCAAGTTATTTTCAATTACATTTTTAGGGTATTTTTTCGAATTTTGTTGGGTTAATTTGCTGATTATGTGTGATTATACCGAAGTAATTTTCAATTAAATTTTACGGGTTTTATCGAATTTTTCAGGGGGTTAATTTCCTGATTATGTATGATTATACCTAAGTTACATTCAAATACATTTTTTTGGTTAATTTCGCTACTATTACTTGCTTTTTATCCTTTGTGATATTCTACAATTGATTTTTTTTTTTTTTTTTTTTTTTTGTATGATTTATCTTGTGTAGGGATTAAAGACTTGGTTTCGAAGTAACCAACAATTATCATTGATGAAACTATTGAAGCCTCGGATGTCACAAGTGACTGAAATTATCCCCTCTCCCATTTAGTTTTATTTGTGGCTTTGAGATATTGTTTGGAGTTTGTAATTTATTTGTTTGTTTTGTTGTTTTAATTTGATGTAAACTGTTTAAACTATCTAGCTAGACACCTTGAACTTTGAACTTTGGTTTGCATTTTGTACTCTAAATCATAATTTGGTTGAGTTATTAGAATAATTCAAGATAGGTAAACATTGCAGTAGGTTATTTTTGTTAATGGAAGCAGGGTTTTTTTTTTTAATTATTAAAAAAGACATCAGGTTATTTTTTTATTGTGAAAACAACATGTTTTTTGCAAAATAAACACATCAGTTTTTTTTAAATGAAAACAACAGGTTTTTTAAATTAATAAACACGTCATTATTTGTTTTTAATGAAAAAGGTTTTTTTTTTTTTTAATAAAATGAGCAGTTTTTAAGGCCATATTAACAACATGTGTTTTTTTTTTTTCTGAAAAATAAAACATACATATTAAATATTCGGGTACCCGGTAAAAGCGGGTACCCGATAAACGGGTACCTGTTTTTACTGAGTCGGGTAATGGGCCGTCCAAATAACTACCCGCACTTCCGGGTACCCTCAATTTCGGATACCCGAAATCCCGGGTACCCGGTTATGAGCACCCTTACGCAGCAGTAGCCGCGGATCGGATTTGCAGCCACCGAGACACCAAACAACAAACCGCGCTGCAGTCACGCACTTATTTACCTCCACCAACCGACTTATAATCCACCTGCAATCGACAATTTGGCTACCAAAAATTACAATTCGGTCTCAAAATTGCAGCAGTTTGGCATTCAACATCTTCAATATTTATCTTTAACTAATTGAAAACCCAGATTTTGCTCACGCAAGTGTTCGATGAGCGTGTCAGAGGAAAGGGTAGAGGTGATGGTCAGAGTTGAGAGGTTAGGGTTTAGACGAGGGGGTTCAGTGACTCTAGTGAGGGTAGAGGTGGTGCTAGCTACGTCTGTAGGGGGATGTGGGTGGAGGCGGTGGTGGGTTGGTTGTTTTTCTTTTTAGTTTTTTTTTTTTCAAGCTAACTATAAATAGGTTTTTTTTTTATTTTATTTTATTTTATTATTGTTTTTTTTATAACTAAATTACACTCATTAATGTCATAAGTGAGATAAATTTCTTAATTAGGATCAATTTGTAAAATAGAAAAAAAGGGAGGTGACCATATGCATTTAGCAAAAATAAACTTGAAGGTCAGCATTGAGAATCTTCCTTATTTTTTAGACAGAGTTTCTAAGTAATTAAATAGAATTTTTTTTTTTTTTTTTTTTTTTTTTGGTAAGGACATAAACTAGTCTAACATTAGTTAAAAAGATGATTTCTTGATGGGTACACTAGTCACTAGTTAAAAAGCCAAAACGATTGTACTTAAAATCCAAATTCTACTAGCTTAAGTATTATAAATAAGTCATATCTAATCTAGTAGATTACCACTACAAAAAAGTGTTATAAATTAATATAATAACATATCTTCGTTATCTTAAGGTGCCTTCATACTAATTACATTACTGAAGTGCGTTTTGGCCTTTTAAAATTTTTGAATTAATGCTAAATAGCAACTTGTATACTGTAGTGCACCAGCTAATCATTGTAATCATGTGTTACGTAACTTATGATACAATGACCACCAAATAATAATATATGTGTCGTATGGTTATAAGGTACGTTAAGTATATGAAAATAATAGGATTTTTTTTTGTGAAAAACTACCTTTTATATACAACTTATTGTGAAATACTACATTTTAAAAAAAATGTTTTAAACGACTACCTCTTTTTTGAAAAATGTTGTAAATGACTACCACTTGCCGGAATCTGGCCGTTGACTCACTTTTCCGGCGTTGACCACCCCACGTGGCGGCCTTTTCCCGTTTTCAACCACCCCACCCCCTCCTCCTCCTCCCTTTTCTAGTTTTTGACCACCCCCACCCCCTCGCCGTCACCTCCCCCTCCCTTGTCCAGTTTTTGAGTGCTGCACTAGTTGCCCCTCCGCCTCCCTTTTCCAATTCCGACCATCCCTCACCCCCGCAACGCTCATTTTCCCTAGTCCTCCTTACCCCTTCTTGCAGCCCTCAAACCGAATTATCAATTTCCAGCCACTCCCCTCCCTACCCCCACTTCCATTATTTCCGGCGCGGCAGCCCTTTCCCTGCCAACCTCCCTTTACTGCTCATCATTTTCCCCGAATTGAAACACCTCCCCTTCCCCTTGATTCTTGATTTCCGGCCACCCCTCAAATAAATTATCAAGTCAAATTTCATCCCACCTACGCATTTCTCACCCTCGAAATCTCGCCCACCCTCCTTCGACCCCCTCGAAAACCAGAACCCTTCCCTTCCCTTCCCTTCCTTTCCTTAACTGTTTGGTATTTACAATAATTAATTTTTTAATTTGATTTCTGCGTTATTGTTGTTAGTGTACCGTGGTTGGGAAGGTGGTTAGTATGGCTGCTATTTGTAGCTTGGTGGGTCTGGTGGTGTAATTATTGGTGGCGTCAAGAGGTAAAGATGGAGAGTGGTGGTGCAGTGATGGTAGGGGAACGGAGTTAATGGTGTTGTTGTTTGAAGGTCGCGGAATTGGGGAGCAATTGAGGGTTTGTGTTGGATTAGCCGGGGTGGCCTGGAGACGGTTTCAAGTGGGGTTGGGTTGGTTTTGGGATACGTGGGGGCGGTTGTAAGGGTGTTTTGAGGTGGGTTGAGTTGTTATGGTGGTAGGGCGGTGGTCAAGATGGCGGCATTGCCGGTGGTGCATGCATAGAAAAAAAAAATAAAAGAAAAATAAAGGTCATGTGACCGGCACGTGGGTGGTCAACGCCGGAAAAGTGAGTCAACGGCCAGATTCCGGCAAGTGGTAGTCATTTACAACATTTTTCAAAAAAGAGGTAGTCATTTACAACATTTTTTTTAAAAGGTAGTTTTTCACAAAAAGTTGTATATAAAAGGTAGTTTTTCAAAAAAAAAAAAAACCAAAATAATATTATTTTGTCAATACATAAGCCATAGTGGGGTCTTGGATTTTTTTGGAGCCCAAAGTGAAAACGGTAAAGGTGCCCTTAAAGCCATTTATCATAGCTCTTTTTTCATAATTTGTTAACCTAAAACCCTTGTCTTAGTTCAGCATGATTAGATGGCTATCCCAAAAATTAGGCCTTATATAGTCTAATTAGAAGATACAAATTTTTATATGTGGTTGGCCACACGGTATGACCAACCATTATAGGGATTACTTCGTTAGTGTTATAGGGTTACTCTGTCGGTGTTATATGAATTGCTTCATCAGCGTTTTAAGAGTTAATCAATCAATGTTATAGAGGTTACTCGGTCACTGTATAAGACATTTTGTGAAAAACTACCTTATAATGCACTTTTTTGTGAGAAACTACCTAATAAAAAAATGTTGTAAGAAACTACCTTATATAAGGGTAAATATTGTAAGAGGTTATCTTTGGTCGAAAAGTCATCGTTGACTTTTATTTTCCGGCGTTGACCATGTCACGTGCCCTATTCATCTCTCAACCCCTCTTCTCCGCCGTTTCTTTCGCCACCTTCATCAGTCTCACCGACTCCTTTTCATAGATTCTGGCCAATCTTCTCTCTTCTCCAATTCCATTTTTTCCCTCTCTTCTATTCCTTCATTGACCTTCAATCTATCTCTTATGCGCCCAACTCCCTACTCTACTCCTTACAATTCGCTCTCCATTACTTCCTCCAATTTCGTTCGATGACGATGTCACCATTAATGGTGTCAAGCTAACAATTCCCCTGTTTTCGATGATGGGTTTTGCGTCATATTTCAAATCAATCGTTTCATTAAGCTCAATCTCGATGTAGAACCCACTACTAAGTTGGGTTCGAGACAATTAATTACTTGTAAATGGGGGTCTATTTTTCAGAAGGCATTCATTTGGTTGTGAGCTGAGTTGGGGTGATTTAATTGGTCAAGGGTTTGCAGTGGGTGGGTAAGCGGAAAAGGGGAAAGGTTGGTGTCATTGGTGGGAGAGAGAAAGGGCGTGGGGTCGCCAGCGACGGGGGAAGTGGAGGGAGTGGTCTCCGGGTGGCCGGTGGCAGGGGAACTGGTGGGGAGGCTAGCAATGGGTGGGGGAGGGGGTGGCTGAGATTTTTATTTTTTAGTTTTATTATTTAATGTAATTATAATTGAAATTTAATAAATAATTTTTTCAATTAAAAATAAGGAAATTTTGGTAGTTGGTACCTCGAAAATAGGGGGTGTTGAATTTTATTACTCGTTTAAAACTTTATTTTATTTTAGTACCATCAAAGTTTTAAATTATAGCTTTTGGTACCTCAGTTCATGTTCAGTTAACTTTTTCGGTAGTGGGGCCCATTATCTAATTATTTAATAATTTAATTTATAAAAATAAACTTAAAAAATAAAAAATACAACCAGCTGCCCTCCCCCCTCCCTTCCTGTCAGCCACCCTTCCCCCTCCCCGTGCTCGCTGCCAAGTCCTAAACACTCCCCCGCGCCAACGAGCCCACCTCCTCCCTTTCCCTCCTTCGATCTTAGCCGCAACTGCTGCAAAACCACCGTCTTCCCTCCCCCTCCCTCCTATGAACCCCGAATCGTGGCTGGGATTCGTGTCTAGTTGCGGCGGCAGGCTGCTGTGGCTTGGCTTCGTGCCTGGCCGCAGCGGCAGGCTACTGTGGCTGGGATTCGTGCCTGGCCGCGGCGGTAGGTTGTTGTGGTTGGGATTCGTGCCTGGCCTCGGCGGTAGGCTGATGTGGTTGGGCTTCGTGCTTGGCCACGGCGGCAGGCGGCTGTGGCTGGAAGCATGGGATGCGTGCCTGGCTGCGGCGGCAGGCTGCTGTGGCTGCCAGGGTTTCAACCTGGTCGTAGCGGCAGGCTATTGTGGTGGGTTGATTAGTGTTTTGGTGGCTGGAAGGTTATTCTTGGGGTTGCCGACAGCCGCACAGGAAGTGGGAGTGGGGCTAAGGGTGGCTGGGAGAAGGTGGTTGTTCTCGGGGTTGCTTGCAGCCGTACAAGGAGGGGGGAGAGAGGGGCTAAGGGTGGCTAGAAGGTGGCAGATCCCAATTAACAGAAAAGTTAACGGAACATAGACGGAGGTACCAAAAGCTATAATTTTAAACTTTGATGGGTACCAAAATAAAATAAGGGTACTAAAGTTCAATACCCCATTTTCAAGGCACTAAATTCCAAAATTTCCTTAAAAAAAGGACTTGTTTAATAGGTTGGAGGTCATCATTAGATTTATTAAAAGAAAATACCCTTTAAAAGTCGACTTATTTTAAGTTAATCGAAAAGTTGACTTATTTTGAACTAATCATACAAAGGTTGGCTTATTCTTGATAAATTTTCCTTTATAATACGTTATGTTTATTTATTAGATTATTTTATTATGGTATACTTACTCCATTCTGGTAATATTGCAACAACCAGACTTTTTCATATTCATCATGCTTGTTTGACTACATATTAAGATTTATGCATAAAGTAAAATATGGTCATGTAGTATCTTGTTAGATTCGTCTCGTAAAATATTTTAACATATCAACATTTATAATTTTCACTTATATAAGTATAGATATTTAACATATAAAATATGCTTTGAAATACATTATTTCATTTTTGTTGCAATATTTGTGGAACAGAAGAAGTATATATATTATTATCCCGAACTATATATTCATGATCAGTGGCGGAGCTACATGTGTGCACACTGAGTCACGTGACTCAGCAGTGCCAAAAAAAAAAAAAAAAAAAAAAAAAAAAAAAGAAAAAAAAGAGAAAACAGCCAAAACGCGTGAAACGTTGCAAACAACTGAAGAAAGTTCAAACCTCACAACGACAACCCTAACTCCCTCTCTCACATCAACTGCCGACGACGCCGCCCACGCCGGAGTGCCGGAGCAGCCAACGTCATTCGTCCTTCAAGCCTTCAAGCAGCAACGAACAACTTGAAGGGGTGAGTTATTTTGCTGTCCTTCACTCCTTCAAGCCTGCCGCCGCCCTCGGAATCTCAGATCTACGCCACCAGGCCGCACCACCGACTCAGAGTACCACCGAGCAGTCGTCAGTCGAGCACGGAGCACAACTGCACTGATTGAAGGAGTCGAGCAGTTAGGAGAGCAACTGAACAAGCAGCAAGGTATTTTATACCATTTAATTTGTTTTTTTTTTTAATTATAATTATGTATAACTTTAGTCATTTGATTGATTAAATTGAACTGAATTGTTGATTTGCTGTTCATTACTGTGTTAATTACTTAATTAATTATAATTTCAGTCATTTATAAAATATAATTTCATAGTCTTGAAATTGACAGGTTGTTGTTCATTGTGGATTTGTGGTGTTGAAATGTTGAATTGCAGAATTGTTGAATATAGAATTTCACTGTGTTTGGTAATATTGGTACTTTGTAGTCTTGATTAGTTGGTCATTTGATTCAGATTTGATTGATATTTGATTGTATTATGTGTATTCAAATGAACTAAAATTGTGTATAGATTGTATATATGAATTGCTGAATTTTTTGTAATTGCTTAAATGATTTTCAGATTGAACAGAACTTGTTGGATTTTTTTTGTTTGATTGAAATCAAGGTAGTTGTCATATATATATTTTTTTTGTAAATATTTTTGGATTCGATTTTTTTTTTTTTTTTTTACTTTAACATATGATCAATAATTCAGGTAGGTGATCAATAATCAGGGTGACTCACAAGCTCGAAAATTCTGGATCCGCCACTGTTCATGATAATACATTCAAAGTACACAATCGAATTATGCAATTTCTTATATAATTTTGCATATTACTGTCTTTTATTTCATTTGTTTATTATTGTTGCTTGGATGTTTAATTATTACGGCATTTTATTATTGATTTATTATGGTTACTTAAGTAATATTATTTACCTTATTATTGTTGATTTAGTATGGTTACCTTATTGTTTGGTTTATCATGGTTAAACAGTTTATTATTTAATTTACTAGGTTAAGTCCCGTACCATGCGTGGTTAATTTAATTAATTTTGAAAAATTAATTTTTTACAGCATAAATTATAAAAATTGTTTAATATCTTGAACAAAACTGAAGTAACATGGAATATTTGATCAAATCATATTCTTAAAAAATATTCCACCGAAAATACATCTTCTTGAAAAAGCTTATATATTTCCTTATTTTTCCGTAATTAATTGAGTATTAACATAAAAAAGGTAAATATTATTGCTCCTTATATTTTTTTTTTTTGAAACATTGCTCCTTACAAACCCTTTTTTTTTTTTTTTTTTTTTTTTTTTTTTTTTTTTTAAATAACTTCCTTAAATAAACTTTAGTAATTAATTATTAAAATATATATACAAACACTAAGAACACACCAAAAATCAACATGTGTCATTATTTGGGTGTCTTTTAATATATAGTTATTGATTGATCGATTGATTAATTGATTATGGTGATCTTAATGTGCATTATTTATATCAATTTATTCAGCACTAATTTACGTTGAGCAAATTGAACAGTTATTGTATACATGTTCCCTTGAATTGCATATAATTACATATCAATTATTCAAAATAAATAAATAAAACATATCATTATAAAAATCAAATAGATGCCATTATTGTGGGTGGGATCGATCTCACTCGATTTCATATCTTCATCCCTGAATACTAGACGGTTCTTGACCATATGGAGTCACTTATCAATTATTGAAAGAGTGTAACATAAAAGATCAATTCGTTTGCCTTGCCCCTTAATTGTGATTGCCTTGGAATCTTTTGCCCATTAGTCGCTGTTGGTTTTGTCCATTTTGCAAAAGGATTCAACAATGGTTTCAATTAAGTTCCTTTTAAAGACTTACATGCAATCAGAGGGGACCTTCTACTGGACCATTTGGGGTTTGGCCCTTGGTACATTATTGTAATTAATTAGTTAATAAACTTACATAAACTTATTTTACTCATAGCATATCAAGACATAGTGATTAATTTTGAGCGGGAGGTAAAAGACTTAATCCCTGTCTTTCTATTATTTTTTTGCCAAGAGGCGCCCCAACTAATTTTCACCTAGAGAAGTCAAAGATTTCTTTAAAATTTAAGATATAGCCGTCATCTGCATTAACACTGTCATGAAAACCACCCCTGCATCACATAGTTTAATTAAGCAAGTTTATTTATAATCATTACATTTATGTCATGATTACATAGATAAGGTGCACTACAATATCATTTCGCAAGAATGAAAGGCCAAAATAAACTGGATAATAGAACATGTCATTAGAATGGAGACATCCTAAAATAAAGTAGATGCGTATTATACTTCTCGTACTTTAAACTTTAATTAATTGCGTGGTAAGCTATTAGATACGGCTGATTCTATGGTCGTATGGAGTAACTTTTTTTTATTAATATATATACTTATATAATAATAAAAAAAAAAAATTCTAAAATTGTTTATATGCCACATCAGTTTCCTCTCATTGCATTGTGTCACATTATCACTTAATGACACGTCATTACCAATTAACAAATCATTCCAACTGTTATTAAAAAACAATTGATAATTTTGAACACTAAACCTCAAGGAAACAAGATCTACTTTCTTACTATCTTAGCCAATAACAATTGATGTCATCTATACATAAATATAACTATAAATCACATGCATCAACTAAAAAGGAAATACGAGATAAGCAGTTTGAAAAAAAATAAGATGAATAAAATCATCATTTCACAAACAATAGAGTGTCAAAATTGTCTCTCTATACTCTTTATCAATTAGTTACATTATTTTTAACATATTTGCATAACATACATAATCGATAATAATATATTTCATTTTTGTCAAAAAAAAAAGATCATAATATATTTCATAAAAAACAATTTAATCAAAGTGGTAACCCAGTGCAACGCCCGGGCCGCACACTAGCAATAGATTAAATTCCGTGAGTTGGATACTAAATTTTATTAAATAAATTGCAATATTAATTCAACAATAATGGTATGATACACTATTATATTTTATACTACCTCCGCTTCGCATTACTTGCAACAAAAGAATATTATATGTCTCACAAACAATACCGAGCCCCTTTGTTACGAGTAATGTGAAGCAGAGGTAGTATTTTATATTTATATCAATGTCAAGGTTATTGAAGCATTATATTTTATTTTGGAAAATTAATATTATACCATTATACGGGTTTTATAATAAAATAATAATAATAATAATAATAATAATAATAATAATAATAATAATAATAATAATAATAATAATAATAATAATAGTAATAATAATAATCTAGTTTAACACCCGTGATTAATACTGTAGGCGTCGTTTGAAGTGCGTCTACGTTAGCATGTTGTGAATATGCTTAGCACTCATAGGAAGTGAGAATTGACGTATACGATTTGGGACAAATAAAGTAGGGAGCCGCCAACAAGTTTTTAAGGAATTTGTAAACCGTTCACGAATCATTTAAGACAACCATGATAAAGGGACAACGATAGGCAACAACGATTGACCCGTGAAGGTTACATCCCATTCATAATCCATGAGAATACTAACTCCATATAGTTCGAAACCACGAAAGGAGGATCGGGGATGATGGTACGAAGTGAGTCATGGAGTCACATTCGCCCGTATTGGCCCCTACTCGATTCTTATTATGAAAAGTATTTATGTCATCATCTCAAAGACATGAAAACAAAGATTCAATTTGCTCCAAACTATTACTCCCTCCGTCCCCTTTTGATAGTCCCTTATGGGCATTTTTCACGGGAATTAATAAACACAAATAAGAATTGTAAAAGTACATTGAAAAAGTAAATTGACATTGGGTATGCAAAAAAGTAGAGAGAGAAAGTAATAAAGATACATGGAAAAACAAAATTTGCATGGGAAAATTAAATTTCCACAAATATTGTTGCAAATTGGATGGAATTTTGTTAAAAAATTAATATTAATGGTTGTTGAAAAAGGCAAATGGGGTGAACATTTTAGGACTAAAGTTTGCCCATAAGGGACTATCAAAAAAGGTACGGAGGGAGTATTAGGCTAAATTGGTTGAACATTAATGCAACATATAATTTTAAAATATTAGTGATCACTTTAATTATTAACAAGATTAAAAAGGAACCTAAACTGGTTGTCTAAATTATCTTATTAGGCGTGATTTTCAATACATATTCCTTTTAACATGCAATATGGTGATCAAAAATAAAAATAGAATAAACATTAATATTGGAAGCAATTCAACAATAAATTGTTAGTCAAATCAAATCATAATAAACCTAATCATGATACTAGCAATATTTAAATAAAATAAGTAATAAAATTAATTAATTACTCACATTCCACGCATTTCTTTAAATTTCTTTTCACGCCTTGGTTTAAGGACATAACCTCGGGTCAAGTATGGACTCCTTGGAGTGTTTAGGGAAAGTATTATGGAAGAATAGGGAGGCTAGTGTTTAGGCTAAAGAAGGAGAAGAGAATGAGTTTGTGATCAAGCTTGTTGATGAATGAAAAAGGAGAGATATGACCTCTATTTATAAGGAAAAAGAAGGGTTGGAGAATCAAACAAAGATAAGAATTCGAATTGGAATAATACTCTTGCGATAGACAACAGTTTTTGCGGTTTTGTTTTTATCATATCTTTTGTTCCATAAATCAGAATAAGATAAATAATATGTCGTTGGAAATTTGTTGAAGTCTACACTCTAATCCAATTATAATAAGATTAAAATATTTTGTAGAATAAAATATATGGCCGAAATAGTGAGACGGTGTCAGTTTTGGATAGAGTTTGATATTTCAATTATATCTTTTTCGTTATAGCTCGGAATTAATATTATAATATATCATTGGAAATATAATTTCAAGGGGTATCCAACCATCTACGATTAGGATAAAAATATGAGGCACGAAAATAATACTCCCTCCGTTTTTAAATACTTGCTCCACTTTCCTTTTCCGACCGTCTTTAAATACTTGCTCCATTTCCTTTTTTGGAAAGATTTTACAATATTTAATTCATTTCTCATACTTAGTGGACCCAACATAATACTCTCTCTCCTCCTATTCTTCCACTACTTTGGCTTTTTACATTTTTTTATTCTTTCAACTACCCTACTACCTCCATATATTATTGCTTTCTCCAATTTCTCCTAAAACTCCGCGCATGGAGAAATGGAGCAAGTATTTAAAAACGGAGGGAGTATCGGACTGTCTTTGAAGGTCTTTCAATTCGAATAAAATTAGGATTTTAAAAAAGAAAAGTTTTACTCAATTTCATACTCTTTAATCTTATCTTTTCAAAAAGGATAATTAATATCTTTTAGAAACTTATAGAAGCTTCCAATTAATTCTAATTGGTTTAGAAATGGGATTAAATCCTTTGGACCCTCCACATGATCATTGGGTCGTAGGTAGATAGACGATATAATCGTTGACTTCTCCGCCTTGAGAGGTGGTGACAACCGACAATTTTCCATGATTGAGGAAAAACTTGTCTAATGAGAGATTGCAAGTCTCTGTGTATCAAGAACCTTGTGCCATGAATCATCTTCTCTTGGGAGATGATGATGGTTTGCTTGTCCCCAAACGTGGGCTATAGATGGTTCGCTTGTCCCCGAACGTGGGTTGTAGATGGTTCGCTTGTCCCCGGACGTGGGCTATAATGGGTTCGCTTGTCCCTGAATATGGGTTGTATAAGGTTCGCTTGTCCCCGAACATGGGATGTAATTGGTTCGCTTCTCCCCGAACATGGGCTGTAGATGGTTTTCTTGTTCTCGAACGTGGGCTATAGTTGGTTCGCTTGTCCCCGAACGTGGGCTGTAGATGGTGCGCTTGTCCTCGGATGTGGGCTGTAGTTGAGATCTGCAAAAGGAAATTTTACAAAGGACCCGCATAAACTGCGATTGACTTGACCAACTGACTTTACCAAGCTTGACTTGACACGACATGACGTGTGATTGTGTATATATGTGTATTGGGTGAGTGTGTGCATAGACACACGTAAACAAAAATGCAAAAGCAAAAATTCCTTCATTTTTATCATGAGCTGAGGGTACTGACTTTCTCTCGAAAAAGAAAGACGTGAAAAAAAGTTTTATTTTCGAACTTCCCTCGATGAGAAAATTTTGAAAAAGTTTTTCAATTTCCCCAAAAGAAAAGACATGAAAAAAGTAAAAAAAGTTTTGAACTTCTTCGTTGAGCAAGACGAAATGGATCACATGGATTGCTTGTCTTGAAAATAATGTATGCATGATGCATGTTCTTAGGCCAGGAGGCTAAGAACAACTACATCATGTGGCACGATAGATGAATGAACTTAAATCATGGAGCTAAGCATCATATATGGTGTAAAGAAGCGATCTGGAATGTCACATAGGTTTGGAAGCTAAGCACATATATAGATGAAGTGATTATTTCATAATGAACGTTGCTTAGGTCAAGGAGCTAAGCACAATATGCTTTGTATGATCACAGATCATTGATATATTAATGGTACTCGGCACATTATGCGATGCGTGAAACAATGAACATTGCTCAGGTCAAGAAGCTAAGCAAGTCTACAATGTTTCTTTTAATAAATGTTGTCTTGAAAGATGATGAAGCATGCACAGTGTTGAAACAAAGTTTCATGAAAAAGGGTTCTTAAAGGGAAAGATGATGTGGATATGGATGTGTAAGTGAAGTGTGTGAATGTGATACTAAGGCTGGCTGCAAAGGTTATGGTGATGGAAATATATGTGAGAAGAGTCAAAATGGTGAACATTTAGGCTAGGTAAGCTAATGTGATGTGGGTTCAATCCCCCAAGCCTAGCTCTAAATGGGTAGGGGTAAGCATTGGATATTCTTTGACTCGATCATGCACATGAATGTTGCTGCAGGTTTCAGGCCTCACGTAGCTCTAACCGAATTTTGCACAAGTGTAAGTACACCTCAAAGATGTCTTTTAAGGGTTGTAATGTGATTAAGTTGATGGTTTAAAGAAGAAAAGGGTACAAGGCTCAAGACCCGAGAGAATCCCTAAGATATGCAATTGTTTATTTGAAAATTTGGACTTTGTAAGTTTCATTATTCATACATTTTTCTTATTTGAATTCTCTTTTATTTTTAATTTTTTCTTTTATTTTCATTCTTTTGAATCAATGTGGGCAATCTCAGATCATGCGGTCCATCACTCACTTAGAATTCATATTTCTCAGGCACGGTACCAAGCACTCGATGAGGGACGCTATTTGAGACGTATTCATATCAGACATTGGAACACTTGCCCTTAGATATTGTTTTATTGTTGCTTTGATGCTTCTTTTTTTACTTGCTTTATGAATTTCACACAAATTTCATATTTTCCAATCCCAGGGCTAGGTGAATGTGGGTTGAATAAATAAGGCCAATTGTTAGACGAAGTTCAAAGTGGTTGATGAAGAAATGGATATGTGATTGAATGGTTAATGGGAAATGCATGGGTTGCAAAGGTGCCTCAAATCATTGGTATACCCTGTGTTCGGTTCGACAATTGATTTTTTTTTTCTAATCACATGATCGAATGTATGAAAGAGATGCTCATTTATGAAAAAGGTAAGAAATTTGACACATAGACACATGGATAAGGATAACCTATGCTAGACTTATTAGGGGGGAAATGGTTGAAACGAAAGAAGAAAAAAGCATGAAATCTTGTCTGGAAAACTTTTCTCGTGCTTCGTCTTCATGGTTGCTTATGAATTACTTGTTACCGCCAGAGGGGACAAGAAATTTGCTGTTGCTGATGCTTTGATTGGGAGAAAACAAGGAAGGAATGACTTTCCCCTTATTTTTCCAACTCTTGCCTAGTGATTCTTGAACTCGAGTACTATGAAACAAAATGAAGTCACTTAATGCATTGACTCAATACTCAGATTGGAAAGGAAGAGTTTATGAAAGAATTTTGAAAACCGATGGGAAATACTCCACTCATTCCTATTACGACGAAAAACGACGCATGCATGGTCCTAGTATACGATCATAAAAAATATAGTGTATTACTTGAAGAGAAAGTGTGTGAAACGACTCAACATGTGTGATTAGGTGTGTTTATTAAGACTCGTGGTATGATTGCATGGCTAGCCATGAGGACATTGTGAAAAACAAAGGACCCAATGACTGAATATCACGGAAGACTAAAAGACAAACTAACTTGATTAATTTTGTCCAATTTTAATGTTTATGCTGTTTACTAGGTGAAAACAGTCCATTGGCATTCGTTAGTCATAAATAAGATCAATCACAATCAAAGACAAAGAACACATGTTAAGGTTAGCACAAAAATCGATCACAAGAAACTAGGAAGAGGACTAGAATTCTAGAAGAGTTAGGACTCAAAGGTATAAAAATAAATAAATAAATAAAAATAAAAATCTGTACTCCTATGTTATACGAGTTGACAAGGAGTAAAGGACTTGGCTAAGACTAGTTTGACACGAAAACATATAAAAAAAATTAAAAGAAAGAAAGTTGACACTAAAAAGATACCTAAACTAGACAGACTGTAGTATATCAGTTATAACTTTTGATCTGTGACTCTGATTGGGACAAAACCAACTCTAAATGAAATAAAAAAAACTCTGGGCTACAGATCCATAGGTTGCAAGACATGTAACTCTTTGTACAACTCCAGATATGACCAAAAAACGTTGACTCTTGTGCAGGATACGAGAATAAAAATCCGGGTTGACTCAAATTAAAAAAAAAAATCTATGACTCGACTCTAAAAAAATAAAAAGGGTTTAATAAGAGAAAAAAATAATTAAAAAAGGTAAATAAAAAAATGCATATATAAGCACATCGTCAAGCATGATGCAATGAAGCTCGCAACCTAAAGTCAAGATCTAAATTCCACTATGGTCAAGCTTTTTGGTGCCAAAGGGTACCGTGGTTAAGAGTTTGGACGCGTTAGCAAGGCAGCCTCCCTTGAGGGTATATGCCAATGGGCGGCTCTGCGAGTACGTGATGAAATTGAACTCGACTTCATTATTTGGGTGGATTTAAAAACTCGGATGAACCCTTATTGCCATGAGCGTTTTAAGGTTGATAGAGCTTAAATCCCCCGGGCTAGCCACGTACGTAGAACACATACTATTGTAGCAAAATAGGAAAACTAAAATGCATATGCATATGTGACAATGCCAATTAAATCGCAGGAATACAATTCAAAAAATTTTCAAGTCTCATCCACTCATCTTAATTAAATACCGATCACTCAAATCGATAAATAACAAAGAATCCTCCCCAGTGGAGTCGCCATATTGAAGGGGTTGTTTGAAGTGTGCCTACGTTAGCATGTTGTGAATATGCTTGACACTCATAGGAAGTGGGAATTGACGTATACGATTAAGGACAAATAAAGTAGGTAGCCGCCAACAAGTTTTTAAGGAACTTGTAAACCTTTCACGGATCATTTAAGGCAACAACGATAAAGGGACAACGATAGGAAACAACAATTAACCCGTGAAGGTTACACCCCATTCATAATCCATGAGATTACTAACTCCATATGGTTCAGAACCACAAAAGGTATTATGAAAAGTATTCCTGCGATCTCAAAGGCATGCAAACAAAGATTCAATTTGCTCCAAACTATTATTAGGCTAAATTGGTTGAATATTAATGCAACATATAATTATAAAATATTAGTGATAACTTTAATTAATAACAAGATTAAAAAGGAACTTAAACCGGTTGTTCAAATTATCTTAGTAGGCGTGATTTTCAACTACATATTCCCTTTAACATGCAATATGGTGATAAAAAATAAAATAGAATAAACATTAATATTGGAAGCAATTCAACAATAAATTGTTTGTCAAATCAAATCATAATAAACCTAATCATGATAGTAGCAATATTAAAATAAATTAAGTAATTAAATTTATTAATTACTCATATTCCGCGTGCTCCTTTAAACTGCTTTTCACGCCTTGGTTGAAGGACGGAACCTCGGGTCAAGTATGGACTCCTTGGAGTGTTTAGGGGAAGTATTATGGAGGAATAGGGAGGCTAGTGTTTAGGCTAAAGAAGGAGAAGAGAATGAGTTTGTGATCAATCTTGTTGCAGATTGAAAAAGTGGAGATATGAACTCTATTTATAAGGAAAAATAAGGGTTGAAGAATTAAGAAAAGACAAGAATTCGAATTGGAATAATATTCTTGCGATAGACAACTATTTTTGCGGTTTTTATTTTTTATCATATCTTTTGATCCAGAAATTAGAATAAGATAAATAATATGTCGTTGGAAAGTTGTTGAAGTTTAATTTCTAACCCAATTAAAATAAAATTAAAATATTTGTAGAATAAAGTATATGGCCGAAATAGTGAGACGGTGTCAGTTTTGAATAAAGTTTGATATTTCAATCATATCTTTTTCGTTAAAACTCAAAATTAATATTATAATATAGGAAAAATTGTTCCCATTAATCTGAATATTGCCTCGTCCGCCGAAATTAATCCCAACTTTTGTTTATTATCTATCACTCCCAACTTTAGGTGGTATTAATTTCTATTGCACCCAAATGACTTGAAACCGGTAAATCAGGTAAACATTTCTCAATTATATTTTTTTTGCACATGTGTCAACATGTAATTGATTGAAAAAAATAGAAAAAAAAATTAAAAACATAATTTAAAAAAACCCCAACATCCACCTCCCCTTAGCTTCTCTCAGCCACCTTCCACCACCGCCACCTCCCTTAGCATCTCTCAGTCCCAACCTCCACGCCGGAACCCCTGGCCCACCTCGGCATCGCAACCCCTGGCCCACCTCGACGCCGGAACCACCCCCAAAAATGCCTAAAAACCACCAAAAACGCACCCCCATTTCTCCCTGAAAACGGCCATAGAAATGGGTGAAAACGGCCAAAATTGGCCTATTTCGGGCTAAATGGTTGGTGTTAACCCTAAATCGGCCGATTTCTGCCATTTTCGGCCAATTTCGTGGCCACCTTGCTCGTGATTTGGGAAACTGTATACACCCAAATGTGTCTCCCCAAAACAAAACCCGGTGATGAATACCTTTCACGTCATTTGATTATCAAATAAAGCGAAATTGTGAAAAGTCTAGTGATGAGGATGTTTTTATTGAAATATCTCTTCTTTCTGTTTTGAAAATATTTCTTTTCTTACCTTATTTTTGAAAAACGTGAATTCTAGTTTAGTTTGTCCATGATAAGGGTCTAATAATGATTTATTTGGATAGGGTTTGAAAATACCTTTCCAACGATATGTTATAAGCCCAATTCTAATGAATAATGAGGAAGTTACGGCCAAAATACTAAACTGGACCCGACTTGAGTTTTATATGCGGCCCAATGATCTAGAGGAGGGCCTATTATTAATTATCATTCCTAAAACTATTAGGATTGATTATAGTCTTCTGGAATACTCTAGAAGGTTCTTTTAAATCCTAATGGAGTTAGGATTGATAATTATGTTTTAAAGAGTTTGAAATTGAATAAAACTACTCCTTTTGAGAATCCTTGTTTTGTACGAAGTGGAATATATTCAAATTTTATTTTTGTGCCTCATAATATTTATCCAAATTTTATATGGTTGGATATATCTTGAAATTATATTTCCAATGATATATTATAATATTAAATCCGAGTTATAACGAAAAAGATATTAATGAGACATGAAACTCTATCCAAAATTGACACCCTTCCACTATTTCGGCCATATCTTTTTATCTAAAAAATATTTTAATATGATTCTAATTTGGTTGGAAATTAGACTTTAAGAGATTTCCATGGATATATTATATGACTTATTTGGACTTCTAGATCAAAAGATATGATAAAAACAAAATCCGCAAAAACTGTTTTCCAGTGCTTGGCGCCACGTCTAGCGTCTGGCGCAAAAGGGTAGCGTCTGGCGCCAATCCTGGCGTCTGGCGCTAGAGTCCAGAGTTTGGCGCCACGCGCGTGTTTGACGCTGCAATCGAGTTTTATTCTCGTCGAAACTCTGATTCGTTTTTCTATCTTTTTGGCTGATTTTCTCTATAAATAGCCTCTTAAAATTCTGTTTTCAACCATCAATTCTAATTCTCTCTATTCACCAATTTTCATCAAGATTTTCTTGATTATTCTCTCTCTCTTTTCTAAACTAGACTTTTCTCAAATACAAAATTCCGCATTCGCAAGACTTAGTCATGCCTAGCAATATTCAAAGTTGCCTTCGCCCTAGACGTAAAAGGTTTAATTTCTGAGGGTTTGGTCCCAAATCTCTTTTTCAATTATTTAATTTAATTGTTTTTCATTATTTTTCTTGAAGCTACTAACGTGTGTATTTTGTTATTAGAAAGAGGTATGAGGCATCAAAGTAAGTTCTTTAATGGTTTTTATTGATGTTATGATATTGAGTTCATGCTTAGATTGTTATTTTGATTCCTATTATCATGTCTAGGGTAATTTTAATATTAAGTATGACTGTTATGATGCCTTCTATTTTCTTTCCTAATATTCATGTTAGTATCATGTTAGGGCTATATATTTGATTTTTAATGTTTAGTGACATGCTAGGATTTGTTATTAATATTGTTAGTATCATGTCTAGGATCTTGCTATTTTTATTATGCTTTAACATGAATATGATTATGATTATTATTATAATTTTTTATTATTATTTATTATGTTTCTTGATATTTATTGTTATTGCTTGATCACACCTTTTATGCGTATTTAAAGGGAATTTGGTACTTGTAATCACGCTTAATAAGATAATTAATAATCTTGTTTAGGGTTAATTTTGATTATAATTCAAGTGATCGCAAATAATAGATTTATTTGCACATTAATATTCAACCAACATAGATAAAATGGTTTAAGGTTAAACCTATTGATTGCATGTTAGTCAGAAAGCGCACATGAATACGATCTGAATAAAGTAGAGGCCTATTATTAGAGGAGGTTCAATCTCTTTTAGGTTGGATTTGTACCTTCATCCCCGAACCCTATTTGGTTCAAGACCTTATGGAGTTGACGATCTCTTGGATCGTTAAGGGGTGTAACCTTCAACTCGTGAACGGTTTACAAGTTCCTAAAAAACTTGTTGGCGACTCTTTTGCTCTATCTTCTTTCCCTTTGGACGCCACCGTACTTTAGTGTATGATCACAGTGGGGTTCAAGCTAGGGGGTAACGCTTGAAATATTCCCTATAGTTTTTGGCGACTCCGCTGGGGAGGATTTCTATTTTAATTCCTGAAATTTATTTCGGCGATGATTTAGAATGAGTGGATGAGACTCGAAACGTTCTAAGTATTTCATGTGCGTAATTTTTTATTAACATTATTGTCATATGCATAAAAAAGATCTCATTGGAAAGACCATCCATAATGAGTTAAAACATAGGATTTTACACGTAGGAAATTTGAGAAATATCTTTCACAACTAGGACCGAAATAACACTGCGCGAAACTGGAAAATTTTAACGAGCAAAGAAAGCTGCTGAGGCATCTAGGAATTAGCGTCAGCGACCAGAGTATTAGCGCCAGAATTTTAATTATAGCGCCAGACGATAGTTCAGTCGCTAGGCGCTACAGCTAAAACATGGCGCCAATCTCTGTTTGCTGGCGCCAAATTCTTCCAATACCGAGCCAGAAATATGCGTTCTAATTTCGACCAGTTTTTCGTATTGTTTGCTCGATCCCACTTCATGATTGAGTTTTTCTCACTTTTCTGAAACCCATATGTGTTCTACATATGGACATAACCCTCTGGGAATTCATGCTCCATCTACCTGATTGAACGCTTTGAGCAACAAAGGGTACATCCGAGAATGTTGAATTTACCAAACCCTAGAAGCGAGTTTTTTCTAAAACTCTCGGTGTCCCATCCACTCGCACCAACCTTTCACGATTAGGCTTCCGCGCGGTGCATCCGGACAATTAACCATGGACCCTCTATTGACTAAATAATATCCCGAAATTTAGAAAACTAGAGCCATGGTTAGGTTTCAAACTAATTGCATCATATCGTGCCTACTTGACTAATTGTGCATTATTTGTTGTGCATATACTATGTTTTTCTTGACCGTTTGTTTGACTTGTGTTGAGATTTAATAAATTAATGACTTAAAGAACTTTGCCTAATTAATTAATTAATTAATTTAAGTAAATAAAGTATAATATTTTAATCAGAATTGACCTAGTATGACTTTAGGCATACCCTTGTTGATTGATAACACCGAAAATAGTTCCAGATTAAAGCTCCAACAATGGCGCCAAAGTCTTAACTGTAGCGCCACTCTGTGGAGTGTGGCGCCTGGCAACAGCTCTGTCGTCTGGCGCTACACTACAAAGAGAGGCGCCAGTCCTTTCATTTTGACGACAGCTCGGATTATTGATCGAGTCATCACCTAGTGTCTAATTAACCAGTTTGCTAAATAATTCAGTTAAATTTTACTGTCAATAATACCTTGTTAAGTCATTAATTGAGTCTGGTCACATAGTCTAGCCACATGGTCATGACACGAGTCTTATCATGTCACCTACACTCACTAGTCTTAGCACGCACTTTGTATACATATCACCATGACCGTGTCTTAGGTTCATGCATGAGTCGGTTTTTTCCGGCGTTCGAGTTGGGGGTACATTCTATTCGTAATTTTCCACATCTCTCCATCTACATACTTTCTCCATATCACCACCCTCATTTTCTACCTTCTTCTATCCATTGCATGTTGAATAAAGTTTGAGTCAAATAATTAACAATGAATATCCCCAAATTCCTTTTCCACAGTACTTGGTCGAGGAGAGAAGGGCGATTAATCAAGGAAAACCTCTTTATTCAAGTCTACTTTTTGATAAACCGATTCGTCAAAAGAGGAAGGCTAAAAGGGTAATGGCAACTCAAGAGGAAGTTCATGAACTTAGGAGTCAAATGACTGACGTGACTGAGGTGTTAAAGGCTTTAACCCTCAAAATTGATGACCCTGTGAAGCAATAGCAAATGAACCTCATGCAAGAAAGCTTGATAAAGCTATCTTGTGAATATAAATTTCAGGGCATTAGTTCACAAGGGGTCTCACTGGACAAGGAACTTCTTCCACATAAGTTCAATGCCACTGACATCCCTAAATTCAAGGCAACAGATAACCCTTACTTTCATCTAAGAGATTTTGAAACTATAATGAGCATTAAGGGGATCGATAAGAAAGTCTTTCATTCTTTGTTTTCTTTATCTCTTGAGACCGTTTGTCAACAATAGCTCTTTTCCCTTAACAAAGAGAAAACCTCTTCTTGGGAATCGATAACAAACGCTTTCATAGATAGATATAAGTGCAACATCCAAGACGAGACAGACCATAGACAACTTGAGATGTTAAAATAAAAAGAAAACGAAGGTTTCACTTCTTTCTTCAACAAATGGAGGGAAACTTCCGCTAACATGGTTAAAGTTCCTACCGAAAAAGAATCTGTGAGGATGTTTATCAAGAATATCCAAGGGAAGTATTCAAAGCACTTAAAATACCAACACAATTTGAATACTTTCAAGGCTGTCTATAATATAGGCATTCATATTGAAGATGAACTTCTGAAAGATAATAGTGCGAGAGCAAAGAAGAACGACCATCCTTCTTCTTCCTCTCCCATTAATGAGGTACATATTAAGAACGCCTCTAAATCGCGAATCCAAAGGTCAAAAAGAGTGTTCACTCCACTCGGTATGAGTTATGAAACAGCTTTCGAGAAGCTACATCACAAAGGACTAGTCATGCCCATAGGGCCCATCAAAGATCCTGTTCCAAAAGCCAGGCCACCAAAGTGTGACCCTAATAAGCACTACAAATATCACCAAGGAAAGGGTCACGACACTGAGGAGTGTTGGAAACTCAAAGAATCTATTCAAGATCCGATCGATGACAATAAAACTTCTGAGGTTGTAGCCATTGAAGAAGATCAAACATCCTTCGATCCATCACTTTTTATCACACCTGTAGGTGAGCCCATGATCGAGACATCTTATATAACCTCTCTCGATGAAGTAGCTATAATTGAGGAGGATGAAAGTCTTTTCTTAGATAATACCAGGGAAGACTCGTCAAGTCTAAAAGAGAACGTTCGAAAACTGCAAGTTGTCGTTGCCATGCTCTTGAATATGGTAGAAGGATTAGAAAATCGGGTGATGGTCATCGAACGAAATTCTCGCCAAGGGTTTAATCAAGAACTCAATGCTCCTAAGCCACGGGAAAAACGGACCATTGAAGAATACACACCAATAGGAATGACTTACAATGAAGCTTTTGACTGTCTTCACGATCAAGGTCATATTCACTCCATTGGTCCCAGTCAAGACCCTCCACTTGAAAAAAGTTTTTTCAATTGGGATCCAAATTCCTATTGTCGATACCATAGAGGTCGTGGTCACACTACTGAAAAGTGTCTCGCCCTCAAGGATCATGTTCAAGACTTCATTGATTCAAATCTCCTTCATGTTCCTCCGCGCGACAAGAAGGCCAAGATTAGTAACGATAGTAACAATGGCTGTAAAGGGAAGAAGAACGACTATCCTTTTTCTTCCGAAAACACCTACGATAGTAACAGTGTTGGTACTTTAAACCTTAATGAGATCTTAGCCATGGATAATCGAGGATTTAGAAAGCAACAAAAAAAGTATTTTACCCCTATTAGAATTAGCTATGATGATGCTTTCAATCGACTCCATGCCAAGGGCCTCATTACTCCTATTGGACCTCTTCAAGATCCCCCTCTCGAGAAGAGATTGCCTAGTTGGAATCCAAATATGCGCTACAAGTACCATCAAGGTAGGGGCCATAATACCGAGAGCTGTTGGAAGCTAAAGGAGGCAATCCAATAATTGATCGACAATAACAGGCTTCCAATACCTCCAGTCGGCAAGAACACCAAGTGATGATGAACACAAGGCAAGAGGCGAGCTGCAACGACAAGATTTCATGACCTCTTTTTTCTATTTCTTTTCATTTTTTCCTCTCCCTAATAAGTCTAGCATAGGCACCTTTCTTTTCACTTAGATTAATTTTGTAGATTAATTCTTTTTCCCTTTTAATAAAATGAGCATTTATTTCCTTGAATATGATCATTGCATTGCATGGCAAAAAAAAAAAAAAAAATCATTGTCGAATTAAGCACAAGGTATACCAATGATTTAAGGCACCCCTTTGTAGCCACATAATATTGCCTTTCACCTTTCTAATTTACAATCCTTTCTTCATAAACCACTTTGAGCCTCGTCTAACGATAGACCTTTCTTTTTTCAACCCACATCTACCTAACCTTGGGATGGGATGGTGTGTAACTTATACAATCTCAAAATCTTGAGTGATTTCAAAGATCAAAATAAAAAAATAATAATAAGCAAAAAAAAATAATAATAATAAAAGTGTACAAAAGGGCAAGTGTACCAATGTCTTTGACATAAAAATGTCTTTGATAAGAACACGTCTCAGATTGCGTCTATTATCGAGTGCTCGGTACCGTGCCTGAGAAACATGAATGCCATGTGAGTGATAGACCGCATGATCGAGATTGCCCACACTTATAAAACTAAAATAAATGCTAACGCAAAAAGAAATAAAAAAAAGAGTGAGAAACCTCAAGCATAAAAATATAAAGATTCAAAAGCAAGGTTTCACACCTTGGGGGCTTATCGAGGGTCTTGAGCCTTTATGCCTTTCTTCTATAACCTTTAGCCTAACCACGTTACAACCCTTAAAAAGACCTTTTTGAGGTATACACACACTTGTGCGAGGTTCGGCTAGAGCTACGTTCTGCCTGATTCCTAACGGATATGTAGGCAACCTCACATCGAGGTGCGGCTGTAATAAACATGCATTCATATTCAAATTCACACAATTACACCATGATCATATCAAGGGATCTCCTATGCTCATCCCTATCCATGTAGAGCTAGACTTGGGGGCTTGATCCCTACATCATTAGCTTACCTAGCCTAAGAGTCACCACCATTTGACTCTTTTAACAAATAATATCTTTCCACACAATTAGCCCTTGCGGCCTAAATTTAGTGTCACTATCACACACATCACACATACATGACCAAATATACTTCCCTTAGGAACCCTTTGTCATGGAATCTTAATACAACGCTGAAGCATGCCTTGTCATATCAACATCACTCATCAATCATAATTGTCATTGCATCACGAAGTATGAAGTGCTTGGCCTCCGTGCCTAAGTTACCCAAATGCTTTCATCATTGAGTCAACAATTGAGATATCCTAGGATGGGTTAATCCTTGCTCCTTGAGAGATAGTATCAAATGACAGTTGACTAAACTCATTCAACATGCACCTTCAAAAACTTCGCTTCATTCTTTTTTGTGTCTTTCTTTTTCGGGAGAAAGTCGGTACCCTACACAAAAATGACGGAAAAATTTTGCTTTTTTTTTTGGCATTTTCGAGTCGCACGATCACATTACGATGCAGACACGAGTCATGTACACGTTGAGTCATGTCGTTTCATATCACCTTGATTTGAGTCTAACACATGTGTCAAACACTTTGAGTCGAGTCAACCTCGAGTCAGTCAATCACAGTAAGTGAAGTTTATACCTTGAGTCACGACAAGTCAATGAGTCAAGCTACACTAATTCTTAGGTCAACCCTAAAGAAAGATAAGCAAAGTCTTTTAGTCAAAGATTAAATGCAGGTGCATCCCAGCAAGCAAGAACATTCCCGGATTTTTTCGAAAAAACTGCGAATATGATATATGAGATTCTTCCAAGATAAGAGGAGTTACATGGATTAGTAAATTAGAGATGAAGAGCTTTAATTTAAAAAAGATTTGAGCGGATTTGGTTGAAAGGAAACGACCAAGCTCAAAGTTCGGAGCAAAACCAAGCAATAGCGGCAGCAAGAGCAGAATACGGAAGACCCGACTCCAGCACCAGACGACAAGGTTGTCGTCTGGCAACAACATCTGGCGTCTAGCAATAGAGTTCAGCGCCAGACTCTAGATCCAAGCGTCTAGCGACAGAGCCCATTCTTAACACCAGAGATATTTCAGCAGCGACAGAGCTCGAACCCTCTCAAAAAGGTGATTTCAACCTCTTTCAGCAATTTCGGGTTCCTTGGTACGCGAGTTAGCCCCTATAAGCAATTTGGCATGATTAAGTAGTCGGCTTGATTACAATCGCAATAAGTGATCGACCTGAAGAAAGATCATCTCACATAGCTTAAAGCGCCTAAATATTGGCTCATCGCAGAGACACCGACATACTGGTTCATAAACACCAGAGGCACCGACATACTGGTTTACAAACATCAAAAGCGCCGAGCAAAGTTCAAGCGAGCTTTAAAGATCGACAAGGGTTGATCTTCAGAAGTTTTCTTCTGAATATTATCGCAACAAACATTCAAGTATCGAAGCTCTTTGTTCAGAGACGCGTGGAAATTTCTTTCAAGCTATTTTGTTTAGAGACGCGTGGACATTTCTTTCAAGCTCTTTTGTTCAGAGACACGTGGACATTTCTTTCAAGCTCTTTTGTTCAGAGACGCGTGGACATATCATCAAAGCTCTATTGTTCAGAGACGCGTGGACATATCATTCAAAAGCTCTTTGTTTAGAGACGCGTGGACATATTAAAAAAAAGCTCTTTGTTCAGAGACGCGTGGACATATCATTCAAAAGCTCTTTGTTCAGAGACGCATTATGTAGACACCCATTTGTGTCTCCCCAAAACCAAACCCAGTGATGAGTACCTTTCGCGTCGAATCATAATCGAATGAAGTGAAAGTGTGGAAAGTCTAGTGTTGCGGATAGTTTTAATTTCTTTTCTCTTCTCTTTGTTTTTGAAAACTTATTTTAAGAAAACAGCCAATCCAGTTTGGTTGGTCCATGATATGGGTCCAATAGTAGTGTAGCTGAATGGGGCTTGAAAAGAGCTTTCCAACGATATATTATGAGCCCAATTCCGATGAATATTGAGGAGTTTATGGCCAAATTACTAAACGGAGCCCGGTTTGAGCCTTATATGCGGCCCAATAATCTAGGGGAGGGCCTAATATCGATTTATCATTCCTAATGCAATAAGGAATGGTTTTAGTCTTCTAGATTCTTCTAGAAGGTTCTTTTCATTCCTAATTCAATTAGCATTGATAAATTGACTTTTGTTGACTTTTTAGAGTTTTAATTAGAATCAAAGAATATTTTTTGAGGGGAAATACGATTTTATCCTCCTGTACGACAATTTTTATCTGATTTTAAGAAAACGCGTGGATTTCTGAGTCAGCGCCAAACGCCAGCTGTAGCGCCTTACGCTACGATTGGCGCCTGGCCCCAACCTTAGCGTCTGGCGCTAAGGTCAGCGTTTGGCGCCAACTAGGTTTTTTGCGTCAGAACTCTGTTTTTGATATTTTATCTTTTTGGCTGATTTTCTTTATAAATAACGTCGTAAAAACTCCGTTTTGGATCATCAGTTTTCATCTACAACCTACAATAATCAATTTTCATCAATTACAATCTACCAATTAACCAACTCTCATCAAGATTCTCTTGATTACTTTCTCTCTCTCTTTTTCTAAACTAACTTCTCTCAAATACAAAATTACGCACTCATTAGATCTAGAAACACCTAGCCATATTCGAAGTTGCCTTTGCCCTAGACGTGAAAGGTTTAATTTCTGAGGGTTTGGTCCCAAATCTCTCTTTCGATTATTTAATTTAATTGTTTGATTTATTATTTTCCTTGAAGTTACTAACTCTTGTATTTTGTTATTAGAAAGAGGTACGAGGCATCAAAGTAAGTACTTTAATGGTTTTTATTGATGTTATTATATAGAGTTCATGCTTAGGTTGTTATTTTAATTCCTAGTATCATGTCTAGGGTAAATTTAATACTAAGTATGATAGTTACGATGCCTTTTATTTTCTTTCTAATATTTATGATTGTTAGTATCATGTTAGGGCTAAATATATGATTTTTATTGTTTAGTGACATGCTAGGGTTTGATATTAATGTTGTTAGTATCATGCCTAGGATCTTGCTACTATTATTATGCTTTGACATTATTCATGATTATTTTTTATAATTGTTTTGATTATGATTATAATTTTATTATTGTTATAATTATAATGATTATTATTATGTTGCTTGATATTTATTGTTATTGCTTGATCACGCCTTTTATGCATGTTTAAAGGGAATTTGTACTTGTAATCACGCTTATATAAGATAATTAATAATCTTGTTTAGGGTTAATTTTATTATAATTCAAGTGATCGCCAATAATAGTTTATTTGTGCATTAAATTCAATCAACATAGATAAACAGGTTTAGGGTTAATCCTATTAATTGCATGTTAGTCAGAAAGCGCACATGAATACAATCTAAATAAGTAGAGGCCTATTATTAGGGTAGGTTCAATCTCTTTTAGGTTGGATTTGTACCTTCATCCCCGAACCCTATTTGGTTCAAGACCTTATGGAGTTGACGATCTCTTGGATCGTTAAGAGGTGTAACCTTCACCTCGTGAATGGTTTACAAGTTCCTAAAAACTTGTTGGCAACTCTTTTGCTCTATCTTCTTTCCCTTTTGACGCCACCGTACTTTAGTGTATGATCATAGTGGGGTTCAAGCTAGGGGATTAACGCTTGAAATATTCCCTACAGTTTTTGGCGACTCCACTGGGGAGGATTTCTATTTTAATTTCTGAATTTGTTTCGGCAATGATTTAGAATGAGTGGATGAGACTCGAAACGTTCTAAGTATTTCATGTGCGTAACTTTGATTAACATTATTGTCATATGCATAAAAAAGATCTCATTGGAAAGACCATCTGTGATGAGTTAAAAACATAGGATTTTACACGTAGGAAATTCGAGAAATATCTTTCACAACTAGGACCGAAATAACACTGCGCGAAACTGGAAAATTTTATCGAGCACAGAAAGCTGCTAAGGCATGTAGGAATTAGCGTCAGTGAACAGAAGCTGGTGCCATACATTTCATTGTAGCTCCAGACGACAGCTCTGTCGCCAGGCGCTACAGCTAAATCCTGGCACCAACCTTTGTTTGCCGGCGCCAAATTCTTCCAATACCGAGCCAAAAATATGCGTTCCAATTTCAACCAGATTTTCGCATTGTTTGCTCGATCCTACTTCCTGATTGAGTTTTTCTCACCTTTCTGAAACCCATATGTGTTCTACATATGGACATAACCTTCTGGGAATTCATGCTCCATCTACCTGATTGAACGCTCTGAGCAACAAAGGGTACATCCGAGAATGTTGAATTCACCAAACCATGGAAGCGAGTTTTTTTCTAAATTCGCGGTATCCCATCCACTCGCGCCAACCCTTCATGGTTAGGCTTCCACGTGGTGCATCCGGAAAATTAACCATGGACCCTCTATTGACTAAACCATATCCCGAACTTTAGAGAATTAGAGCCATGGTTAGGTTGCAAACTCATTGCATCATATTGTGCCTACTTGACTAATTGTGCATTATTTGTTGTGCATATAGATGTTTTCTTAACCGTTTGTTTGACTTGTGTTGAGATTTAATAAATTAATGACTTAAAGAACTTTGCATAATTAATTAATTTGAGTAAATAAAGTCTAATATTTTAATCAGAATTGACCTAGTACGACTTTAGGCATATGCCTGTTGATCAATAACACCGAAAACAGTCTCAAATTGAAGTTCCAAAATTGGCGCCAAAATATGAGCTGTAGCGCCACTCTGTGGAGTGTGGCGCCTGGTGACAGCTTTGTCGTCTGGCGCTACACTACACAGTGCGACGCTAGTCCTGTCGTTTTGACGACAGTTCAAATTATTGATCGAGTCATCACCTAGTGTCTAATAAACCATTTCGCTAATTAATTCGGTTAAATTTACTATCAATAATACTTTGTCGAGTCATTAATTGAGTCTAGGGACTAAGTCCCATGGTCTTACACAAGAGTCCAAATATGTCACTTACACTCAACGCACACACCAATACATAGTTCCCTAAAAATATACACATTATTTTTGCCTAAAAAATATGCACCCATTTTTTTTTATTTTTTTCCTCTTTAAAAACCGTAAAGGCAAGTCGATTTGAGTCAAGTAATTAAAACTCATAATGGTTTAAATTACAGCGCGTGGTCGGAAGGACGGTTAATCAAAGACAACCTTTTCGTACAAGTCCAACTTTTCAACAAACCCATAGCTTGTAAGAGGAAAGCTAGGACAATAAACGCAACACAAGAGGAAGTCAATGAGCTTAGGAACCAACTGGTTATCGTGACTGAGACACCGAAACTCCTCACACTTAAGATTGATGATCTCGTGAAGCAACAACAGATGGACCTCATGCAAGAGAGTCTAAGCAAGCTAAGCTATCTAGCGACTACAAGTTTCAAGGGATTAGCTCACAAGGGATCTCGGTGGACAAAGATCTTCTTCGGCAGAAGTTCAATGCCAACGACAACCCTTATTTTCATTTAAGAGCCTTCGAGACAATAATGAGTATTAAGGGTATCGATAAGAAGGTGTTCCCCTCTTTGTTCTCACTATCTCTCGAGACCGTTTGCCAACAATGGTTCTTTTCCCTCGAGAAAGAAAAGACCTCTACCTGGGAGTCCATAGAAAATGCTTTCGTTGATATATACAAGTGCAACATTCAAGTTGAAACTGACCATAGGGAACTTGAAATCCTCAAGCAAAAAGAGAACGAAGGCTTCACCTCTTTCTTTAACAAATGGAGAGAAACCTCAGCTAAGATGATTGAGGTGCCAAGTGAAAAAGAGTCTGTAAGGTTATTCATCAAAAACCTTCAAGAAAAATACTCTAAGCATCTCAAGTATCAGAACAATCTCCATACCTTCAAGGCCGTCTATGACATTGGAATCAATATTGAAGACGACCTGGCGAAGTTAAAAGCTGCCAACAATAACTCTAACAGTGGCTGGAAAGGAAAGAAGAACGATAATCTTTCTTCTTCCAAAACCACCCACTCAAACAACGTTAGCACTTTTAATTTAGGTGAAGTCCTTGCTATGAACAATCAATGACAAAAGAAACCATTTAAGAGGAACTTTACTCCTATTGGCATGAGTTATGACACATCATTTGATCGATTAAATGCAAAAGGTCTTATAACTCCTATTGGACCATTTGGGGACCCACTAGTTGAAAAGTGGTCGGCTAATTAGAACTTCAATGCACACAGTAAGTACCACAAAGGCAGGGGCCATCTCACCGAAAACTGTTGGAAGATTAAGGAAGTTATCCAAGATTTAATCAACAACAACAAGCTGCCATTGCCCCCTGCCAGTAAGAAGCCAAGTATTGATAATGCACCTCTCGCTCATACCTTGGCTATCACTGATGAGAAAAACGAGGTTAACCCCTCGTCTCTCATTAAACCTGCCAAAGAAATCCATGCCATCGAAGAAGAGGAGGAGATCTTCTTCGACGCCATGGATAGCCTTCCAGAACCGACAAGTAAAGAAGATATACAATTGCTCACACTGTCTATGATGGAAGGATCGCATTTGCTACGTGAAGCTCTCAAGGCTATAAAGGAACTTCAGCAGAAATATGAAAAGATTCCACTCCCGAAAGATGTACCTAAGAGAGAATTCACACCCATGAGAACGAATTATGAGGCAAAGCGTTTTCCTTTACAAGTCACTGAAAAACCCAAGAAGAGTAACAGAATCTACACTCCAATTGGGATCCCATACGTACAAATGTTCGAAATGCTCTCCGAGAGTGGCGAGATCAAACCTCTCGAACCAAGACCATTTGAATCATTGAAAAGGACAGATAGGTATTACTGTCTGTATCATCAATCAGGAGGTCACAATATCGAAAACTGTTTTAAATTTAAGGATTTAATTCAGAAAATGATTGATGAAAATAAACTAGTCCAAGTTCCACAAGAAGATGATGAAACCATTAATAGAGTTTGGGATAGTGATGAAGAAGATGTCTACTTAAAAGATATAGTAGGATCTCCACCTTCTATGTCATACGCCATGGATGACATTTGGGCTGAAGAAGACTCATCGATAGATGTCCTCACAAGATCCGGGAGAATGCAACCTCCCGTTTAAACACAACCTATGTCGACCACACAACAAGTTCCCATACCTATCATTGAAGACAATGATATCGTCAAGCTGTTTAAGAAAACAAAAGTTGAAATGAACGTATGGAAACTTTTGGTGACATCTCGAGAGCATAGGTTGGCTGTAATGAATGCCTTGGACAAAATAAGGATAGATTCTGACACTACTCCTGAGGAGTTAGCCAACTTCCTCACAAGTGATCTTCCTAGTCCAATTAATTTGATCACCTTTTCTGACAAAGATTTACCTCCAGATGGTGACAAACATTACAAGGCATTAAACCTCACGGTAGTTTGCAAGAGAATGAACGTCCCTATGACTCTTGTAGACAATGGATCAGCCATCAACGTCTATCCAATTAGAACTGCGAGGATACTAGGCATAAGGGATGAAGATTTAACTCCGTCTACAAAAGAAATAAGGGCCTACGACAATAATCGTCGTCAAGCTCTTGGTAAAATTACCATGAATGTAACAGCGGGAGCGATAGAACATGCTACTACTTTCCAAGTAGTAGACATTAAAGCTTCATTCAATTTGCTGTTGGGACGCCCTTGGCTTCATGACCTAAAGGTCGTCCCCTCATCTCTCCACCAACAAGTAAAAGCTATAGTTGGGGGAATTCCTATCACCATCGATGCTTCGCCTATGAGAATCAAGTCCATAGAAAATACAATCATTAATGTGGAGAACGACGAGGATGATGAAGACTTATGGGGCTTTAACGAAGAGGTCTCCTTAATCTAGGAGGATGAAAGGACCCCTCTCTGCCATGACCCCCATTCCAACATAGTTGTAAATGATATTCTGAAGAAACAATGACATTTTCCTGGGATGACCCTAGGAAAGAAGAAGGGAATAGCAAAACCGCTGGAGTCACCTGGCCTACCTAAGTTAGACACTTTTGGACTTGGTTTCGAATTGACTCGGAAAGATCTCAAGCGAGCCCAGGAAAAATCAAAGGCACGTAGAGACGCTCGCACTCAAAAGAAAGCAACCCCAATAGATCAGTATCCTCTCACACTTAATGGTCGATTTGTAAAAGAAAGAGAGGATTATTCATGCCATGAATTTCCCGAGCTATTTGTTGTAAACGGCATAAGGCAACCGGGATTTGAGATTTTCTTGGATTGTTATTTCACAGATGAAATTTCAACTCCTGTCCATAAGGAGAAAGCACCCCCATGCTTTGACTTTAACGTTATGGGATTACTATTTGGGCGAGAAAAGAATGAGCCAAATTATAAAGAGGATAACTTCTCACTCATTTAAACAGTCTTACAAAGCGAAAGCTTCGATCCCTCTAAGCTAATTACTCCAACTGAAGGATCAATACAAGGGTGGCGCAAGACTATCAAGGTGACTACTCCAAGTGCAAGAAAAATATCCATCACGACAGGGCAAGGACCGATGTTTAAAGAGTCGTTTGAGTCAGAGTCTGAGTCGGAGTCTCTCCCTATAGAGTCATCTAGGTCTTTAGTAGTAGCACCTTCCCCCTCTATTTCTTCTCCTAGAATAGTTAGTGATCAAGTCCCTAAGGACATATCACTCTTTGATGTAATGATCTCAGAGTACAATAATATTTCTTCTTCTCCTTATTTCATGTGTTCTTCTCTAACCAAAGATGACGAGCATTGCTTAACTAACAATGAAAAAGACAAAGAAATTATTAAAGCAATGGAAACACTCGAAAAGAAAACACCGGTAATTTAAGGAACTAAGACGGTTGATATCTCAAATGATTCAACCAATAGAAGAGAAGTTAAAATCGGATTAACACTTAATGAACAAGAAAGAACCGATTTAATTAACTTACTTAAAGAATTTATCGATGTATTCGCTTGGTCATACGAAGATATGCAAGGTATTAATAGAGAAATAGATCAACACACTATACCATTAATTCCAGGAATGAAGCCTGTAAAACAAAAGTTACGTCGAATGAAACCCGACGTAGCTCTTAAAATAAAAGAAAAGGTCCAAAAACAAATAACTGCAGGTTTCATCAAGGTATCTAAATACCCCGAATGGGTCGCCAACATCGTCCTAGTTCCGAAAAAAGACGGATGGGTAAGAATGTGTGTTGACTATCGAGATCTAAATAAGGCAAGTCCAAAGGACGACTTCCCTTTACCACACATCGACATTCTGGTAGATAACACGAAAAATCACGCGCTTCTCTCATTCATGGATGGGTACGCAGGTTACAACCAAATTCTCATGGCAAAAGAAGACATGGAGAAAACAACTTTCATAACACCATGGGGCACTTACTGCTACACGGTAATGCCATTCGGGTTGAAAAACGTGGGTGCTACTTACCAATGTGCAGCAACTGCCTTACTCCATGACATGATGCATAAAGAAGTCGAAGTATATGTCGACGACATGATTGTAAAATCAAAAGACCGTCCAGGCCATCAAGTAGCCTTAAGGAAATTTTTCGAAAGGCTATGAAAATATAATATGAGGTTGAACCCATCTAAGTGTGCTTTTGGAGTCACCTCAGGCAAGCTTTTGGGTTATGTCATAAGCTCTAGAGGAATAGAGATAGACCCAACCAAGATCAAAGCAATCATGTCAATTCCACCGCCCAAAACCGAGAAACAGATTCGAGGATTTATTGGCCGGTTGCAATACATAAGTAAGTTCATAACAAAATTAACGACAATATGTGAACCAATCTTCAAAAAGCTTAAGAAGAATGTACCAGTGATATGGGATAACGAGTGTCAAAAATCCTTTGAAAAGATCAAAGCATATCTCGCAAATCCTCCCGTATTAGCACCAGCACTTCCCGGAATACCTCTTAGGTTGTATTTGACAGTTACCAAAGAGACAATGGGAGCTATGCTAGCAAAAGAAGTAGAAGGCAAAGAAAACGCAATCTACTATCTAAGCAAGAAGATGCTCGAATACGAAGCACGCTATACACCACTTGAGAAATTGTGCCTCGCCTTGGTGTGGGCCACAACCAAGTTAAGACATTACATGCTAGTGCATACCGTCTTTGTAGTCTCCCGATTAGATCCACTCAAGTATCTATTTGAGAAATCTACACTCAATGGACGCATATCGAGATGGATAGTCAATTTAGCCCAGTTTGATGTACGGTTCATGCCGCAAAAAACTATCAAAGGATCTGTGGTGTCAGACATTCTAGCAGACTTTCCAATAGAAGACTCGACGCCAATACAAGACAATGAATTTTCAGATGAAGACTTAATGGTTACTGAAGATGATACTTGGACCTTGTACTTCGACGGAGCCTCAAACCAAAAGGAATGTGGAGTTGGAGTATTACTAGTTACACCTAAAGAAGAGCATGTTCCAATCTCCATAAAGCTTGATTTCGACGTTACCAACAATACCGCTGAATATGAAGCATGCGTGGTAGGCCTTGAAACAGCTTTGGAATTGGGAGTAAAAAAGTTAAGGATATTCGGAGACTCTTCTTTAATCATCAATTAAATATCTAAAAGGTGGAAAGTACGGAGTGAAAGTCTAGCCCGTTACCAAACCTATCTTGAAACTCTTACTGATCAGTTTGATAAGGTAGAGTACACATATCTACCTAGGGAAGAAAATTAATTTGTCGATGCCTTGGTAAGACTCGCCTCAATGGTTAGGATTCCAACGGAAATCGAGCAAATGCCTCTAACTATAGAGAAAAGGCACAAACCAGCATACATTCAGGCTATAGAAGATGACGAAGTAGTCCAGGACGAAGAAGAAGAAGAAGAAGAAGAAGAAGAAGAAGAAGAAGAAGAAGAAGAAGAAGAAGAAGAAGAAGAAGAAGAAGAATCATGGTACACGGATATACTCAATTATGTCACCAAAGTAGAATACCCTCCCCACGCTATCAAAAGAGAAAAACGAGCTTTAAGACTCTTGGCTTCCCAATATGTACTCATAGACAACGAGATACATAAAAGGGTACCTAAGGGTCGAGCTCTTTTATGTGTAGGAAAAAAGGATGCACAAAAAGCAATGAGGATAGTCCACGAAGGAATATGTGGCATCCACATAAATGGAAAAATGTTAGTCCAAAAGATAATGCGGGAAGGATATTATTGGACTACAATGAATAGGGATTGCCATCAATATGTAAAAAGATGCCTTAAGTGCCAAATCTATGCCAATTTACAACATGTTCCTCCATCCTTGCTCTATACCTACACGTCACCATGGCCATTCTCTACATGGGGAATTGACATCATCGACAAAATCACTCCCCCAGGAACAGGAGGCCACGGATATATACTAGTAGCAATTGATTACTTCACAAAGTGGGTCGAAGCGCAATCATACGCTAGACTCACCGCAAAACATGTAGCACTCTTTATCGAGAGAAATATTATTTGTCGATATAGAGTCCCACATAAAATGATAAGTGACAATGGAACTCACTTTCAAGCCGAATGTGAAGAATTGTTACAAAAATATGGTATTCAGATCTACATCATCATTCTTCCCCTTACAGACCTCAAGCAAATGGAGCAGTCGAGGCAGCTAATAAAAATCTAAAGACTATCATCGAGAAAATGACGGAAAATTATAAGGATTGGCTTGACAAAATTCACTTCGCATTGTGGGGTTACCGCACGTCAATTCGTACATCAACAGGAAATACGCCATTTTCCTTGGTTTATGGAATGGATGTCGTACAACCTGTTGAACTAGAAATTCCATCTCTACGCATTGCATTAGAGAGTAAACTCGATGAAGTTGAATGGACTAGGGCAAGATATGAAGAGCTAATTCTACTCAATGAAAAGCGACTAGAAGCTCTACATCACACTCAGTGTTATCAAACTCGTATGGCTAGGCATTTTAATAAAAAGGTCAAGACAAGAAACATCAAAGTAGGAGACTTGGCGTTAAAAGCATTAAGGAAAAATGTTTTAGATCCAAGGGGTAAATTTAGACCTAATTGGTCTGGACCCTACATTGTCAAAACAGTCCTGTCAGGGGGTGCAACAAAATTAACTGATATGGATGGCAATGAGTTCTTGAATATGACAAATCTTGATCAACTTAAGAAATACTACCCATAATTACTTGAGTAGGATACTCAAGAGAGCTACGTTTGGCCTGATTCCTTAAGAAAGGATACGTAGGCAACCCTTTATGGGTGAGGCCACTTTATTTTTTACAAATTTCGCGCCCAAAATTAATTAAAAATTCGACAGAAGATCGGCGAAATATCGGCGTCACAGAAAAAATTCTGGCGTCAGCCGAGGACCATTAGCGCCAGACGACGGCACCGTCGCCTGAAGCCAGACTACCGTGGCCGGCGCCAGTCGCAGATGAATGACGCCAATTCACAGTTAAATTCATGGAATTTTTCGGTGTTTTTTGGAAAATTTTCGACTTCCGTACTTGAAAAATTTCTGGAAAATTAATTTTTTTTCGGTTTTCATTGCTTTAATAAAATAAATTTGAAGTAAATAATTTAATTAAGAAGCTGAAATTTCATTAATAAAATAAAATTACGTTATTGATGGAATTTTAATGAAGCTTAAATAAATTAACTTTAAAAATATATATAAACTAAGTCTAATAATTGGAAATTAAGCAATGCTCCTAATCTTCCTTTTCTTTCCTAGCCCTTTTCCAATTTTTGTCTGCTTCCTCCTCCTCATCCATAACCTTAGCTAGTAGGAATCCTTTAGAGGACCTACATTCAATCTTAGAGTAGATAGTTTCCCCTTCACCTAGGACTCCATGCTTCTTTTCTACCCAAGCTTTTTTTTCTGTGGTGTCAGCTTTCTTTTTTCCCTTATCTTTTGTAGCGCTTTTCTTCTTAGGCATTGCAGGTGTTTTGAATTCAATTCTTTCAGCTAAGAGTTCCCTAACAGGAACCACCTTGTCACCTAGACGACTCTGCACATCAGTTTTACCCTGATTTTTCTTCGAGTCCTTTGAAGGTTTCTTCAGCAGCCACTTCTTCACATCATTGGGCAAGGAAGGATGAACCTTTTGGGTAATTACTTCCTATAAAGGTCTAGCACTCCAATAAGTATCAAAATTTTCTACTTCCTAAGAGACAGGGAACTCGTAGGGAGGACGAAGATCCGCGGATGGAATATTCTGAAGTAAGTCGTATTGTCTTTTTACCCTGCAAGGATAGTAATAAGTCATACGGGACAAACTTGGAAGACAGAAGAAAGGTTGCTTGTTGACACCAACCATCCTTTCTATTTTCCACCACGGGATGACCCACTTGATAGCAAAATTGCAGGAGTTGAAGACTTTCTTCCACTCATGGCGCCCCATCTTAGAGAAGCGTTTCTTCCTCCTCACGAAACAATTTGGAGTGTACTTCTCAATGTTGTCCGGAGGGATAATTAATTCTAGCCTTTCCATTAGCCACATCTGTAAAAAAATTGCAATACAAATAAATTATTATTACTATACAAAAATATATTTTTTGATTTCTGTAATTAAAAATATTATTTTTCTACCTGTAATAAAATTGGAGAACCTCGAAAAGGTGCTTTTGGGTTCCTTTTCAATTCATCAAGACTAGTCATAGTCTCTCCAACTATCAATGGCATTGGTTTTTTCCCTGATTCAATTTGTTCTAATACGGTGGTTATAATTGATTGACCCTCATTATTTTTACCACTAGTAAGAAAAAATTGATTAAGCATACAAAATAAGAAAGCCCTTCTTCTATAAATATGAAAAGATTCGGAGTGAGGTTTATCAAAATAATGGCGAGCAAATTATTTTAAATTAACTATGTTGCCATCTACTATTTTTTATAGATCCCTTTCTTTTAAATTGAAGAAGCGTTCAATATCCTTGTAATAATATGCATCTATTCTAGGGATTACTATGAGATCTATTGCAAGGAAACCTAAAATAGCACCAAATTCTTCCGGCAAAGGGCTAATTTCATCATACCCTATTCTAAAGCAATAAGTATCAACATCCCAATATTCTAGAGCGGTATGAATAAAATCTAAGTCAAGATCTACCCCTTTGATACCATAAATTCCCCCCTAGTGGAACACATCTAATTCTTTTCTTTCTTTGGCATTAAGAGACCGACACCATTCATGGGTGTATTGGGTAAAAGTTTTGGTGACTAGAGACATGATATTATTTTTCTAAAGCTAAGAATTATTTTATTTGCTGAAATTATGAAAAGAATCGGCTTGGCAGGGGGCTATTTATGCACGAAATCGGAGCAGTTTTAATCTGGGAAGGATACGGAGTCAACGCTATTTGGCGCCAGACGCTGCTATTGGCGCCAGACGCCAAAGCTTGGCGCCAAACGCTAAGTGTAGCGTCTGGCGCTACACCAAAACGCGTGGCGCCAGCTGGCGCCAATTTGCCTCGTCGTACGCACTTTCTAAAATAGCGTTTTTACCTTAATTCAAGTCTGCTAATGACTTTACGGCTCCCTTATCTTTTACTAAACATCCTTTTATTCCTGTTTTTTTTTAATTAATATAGCTATTATATTAATTATATTATTTTTTGGGATTTTATTTAGATTAATTTCCAAGTTTTTATAAACCCAATATTTTATTTGACTTTTCCCTTTTTTTTATTTTTTTTCTTTTTGAGGGAGAAAGTCGGATACCCTCCATCAATAATAAAAATGACGGAATTTTTGCACAAAATTATTTGTCACACTTTCTTGCACACACAAACATGCACATAATAATAATAATAATAATAATAATAATAATAATAATAATAATAATAATAATAATAATAATAATAATAATAATAATAATAATAATAATAATAATAATAATAATAATAATAATAATAATAATAATAATAATAATAATAATAATAATAATAATAATAATAATAAATGAAAAAAAAAACATGATAAATAAAATAAACTCATAGTTGTATGTATATACAAAATATGTCTAAAAAATGAGTCTAACTAAAAGGCAAAGTTCCATACAAAGTCAAAAATAAGCAAAAAGCACAGGTACAAACTACGGCGCCGGGGGAGGCAAACCCATCATCGCATAAAACTCCTCCGTACGAGGAGTAACCTCGATCTCCACCTGCTCTGGCTCCAGCTCCAGTATCAGCTTCAGTCTCCGCAGGAGGAGGAAAGCTCAACGTGGGACCAGCCCACCCGAGATCAACCTGAGCCTGAGGCTGCTGAGGCTGCTGCGATGATGAGCCAACCTCGTACATCCCACCACCTCTAAGAGCCAAGGTAGCCTCTCCCTGGCCTACCGGCATAGCATGAGCACCCTCAGAGGAGGAACCTGAGCCCTCTACCACATCAGTGCAGGCAGCCTCAGAGCGACCGCCTCTACCTCCTGAAGTAGTGCGGCGATGTCTCGAGCTAGACCTCGTCGGATCCCTCCGCACCTGAGGTCTCGTGCGGGTACGAGAAGGAATAGGCTGACCCTGCAAAAGGAATTAAAATCAGAAACAAGGCAAAATAGAAGCGGTAATGCAAAACATATGAAAGAAAGACTACCTCCTGAACGGCGTCGTCCCGACGGGAGGTAGCCACGTTCCTCATCTGGACAAGCTGGCTTCGAAAGGCATCTATACATCGTGCCATCGCCGAAACCCCCTCGCGCGAGAACTGTAAAAGAAATAAGTCTATAAACATGCATAATATATATGGACAAAAGTTGCAAATAAATAAGCTTACCCGAGTCTGGTGGCGAGGAATCGACCGCTCTACGAAGCGCTCGTCCTCGGGTTCCGGAGGAATCATCTCCTCAATCGGCCCATATGTCCCCTGGTAATGGATAGACATACGGGGTGGCACGAACTCAGCAGCATCGTCCTGATAAAGCAAAACAAAGTCAGTGAAGCATTACTTGGGGGCTACTTAACGAAAGATAAAAGCTGAAAAATCGTATCGCCACATCCTCAGCCGGTACAGGAACTGGAGCTAACAACGGCAGTAGCTCCTCCGCATAACGACGCCAAGGGATCGTGTAAGATCGCCAAAGGGTACCAGCTCCCTCTGACATGCTCAACAACCTCGCGGCGTTAAACATGTGATGTGGTGGAGGAGCAGGAACGACAAAAATATCGGAGGAATACTGTCTAGCAACCCTCTCTCTAAGGTATGCGATTGCTCCATAGGTCCCCAAGAAATAGCGACGCTCAGCAAAATACTGTGCAGCTAACCCAGGCACTGCCAGGCCAACCCACGGCCGGTACAGCACCTCAAGCTCCTACAAAGAACGTCAATCAGGCGAGAATCTATCTAAAGCATCACAAAATGGAAAATGAGAAAAGAACCATACCGCGATGATCCAGTCTCGGACATACGCAGTAGACATCCCCACACGGCGGCTGCCCCAGGAAGCACTAACTGGAAACCTGCGCAGCAACGGTCTCGCTGGCGCAGCAGAAGGGAAGTACTCGTAGAACAAGATCTACAAGAAATTAAAATTATCAGCAAGTGCTAGCTAAAATGTAGAGCTAAACTTTATAGGGAATAATGTTTACCTCTACGACCCTCCAAAAGCTGGGTAGAGCAACATTCGTCCCAAAGGACCGGTGTCGACACGAGTCCCTCAGCGCTCGAATGAAGTCAGCATAGGCCAAGCTAGCCCAGTCATAAGTCCCGATCCGATGTCGATCGCGGACAGCAGGAAGGTAGTAAAGCAGCGCCCTACTACCCTTGTCAGGAGGGAATGTCCCTGACAACAAAATAAGCGCAAAGATGCGCACCCGTTGCTCTCGGGTGGTCGCACCATCGTCAAAAGCCGCTGCTAGAGTCGAGCGGCGAATCCCTCTAGCGCTGAACTAAGACGACTCTACCTCAGCTCGAGCCCGAATGGTAATCGGCCCTAACAACTCCTCGACGTCAGGGGAAAAAACGTCAATCCCGCTGTCGAACGGCAGTGGCACAGAGCTAAAATCCAGTCCTGTGATGAGACTGAAGTCAGTAGGAGTCTCGTCTCAACATCTCTGGCGATGTACATCTTGTACAGATCGCCCAAACCGTCACAGTCAGAGCCATGACAGCGCGTCCTCCCAACGGTGATACCCCGTCTCATCCTCTCAGAAATGTGGTGGACGGCGGAAAAGAACAAGGTCCGCTCATCCCACTCGGGGAGTCGACCAAGCGAAGTGGACGGCTCGGCATCGTCCTCTACGGGCTCATGCTCCCGTCGAATGTCTTGGGACCGTGAACCAGAACCTCACTGTCTAGCCATGCTACATTGTGCAGAATTATCATAAATTAAGGTTCTATAGTATCTAAGGTTTCGCCTAGCCACATGATACTATGTTAAAAAAAAACCGAGTACGTAGTACTAAAACAGAGCATAAATTCAAATTGAGCATAACGGCATTTTTCAAGCAATCAAACAATTTCTTGCAATACTATAGTAATTATTGTGACAAATTGGACAAGAATTGCTAGCAAAAACATCAAGAGCGAGCCACATTGCATTCCCGACCTTAGATGGTCCAACAATGGAAATTCGTTCATTTCTTCACCAAATTGAGTCAAAAAAGTCTCAAATTACTCCCAAGGCAATATATAAACATAATCAAGCAATTTCTTGGCATAAAATTTGACAAACAAAGAGAATTAAGCATTCTAAGTTTCGAAATTTCATGAAATTCGAAAATAAACACATGCAAAATTCATAAAAATCGGTGTGTGTTCGAAGAAAACTTACATAGATCGGGAAAATGAATGAAATAAGCTTTGATTTGCAACAAATTTGAGCGAATTTGGTTGAGAAACGAGTAAGAACGAAGCAAATGAATTTCTGGAAATTTTCGAGCAAAAAAGCGACGAACAGCAGCGAAAATAAAGAAGAAAAGGGTATATAAGGAATACCCTATTCTGGACCCAAGCTCTAGACCTTGGCGTCAACATATAGGCTTGGCGCCTTGCGCCAACTCTAGTGTATGGCGCTACGGCCAGTTATGTGGCGCTGACGTTATTTCAGCGGCGCCAGAATGTTCAGCCACTTAGTGAGGTTGTTCTACCTTTTTACAATATGTTTTGGGTTCCTTGGTATGCCAGTTATCCCCTCTAAGCAATTTAACACAATTTTTAGTAATCGGCTTGATTACATAAAGTGATCGACCTGGTGAAAGATCGTCTCACTTAGCTTAAAGCGCCTAAGCATTGGCTCATTAACAAAAGGCACCTACATGCTAGTTCATTCGCAAACGGAACCGACGTACAGATTTAAAAGCAACAAAAGCACCAACGTACAGGCATAGCGGAACCAAAGTTCAAGCAAGCTTTTAAAGATCGACAAGCGGAGATCTTCAATAATTTCCTTGGAAAATTATCGCAACAAATGAGGATAGCTTCAAGCTGGGATATCTTCGACGGCATTCCCTAGATTGTGGAGAGTTGTCACAAACAACTGAAGGTGATTTCAAGCGAAGTTTTCTTTGATCATGTTCCCTTAGACGCGGAAGATGGTCACATAGTGGAAGAGGATTGTTTCAAGCGAAGCAATCTTCGATAGTATTCCCTTGGACGTGGAATGTTATCAAAGCGGAAGAGGATCGTTTCAAGCGAAGCAATCTTCAATATTGGAAGCAGTTACAAGCGTAGCGATTTTCAAGCGGGATGGCATTCTCTTGGCAGGAGGTCACCAAAAGCAATAGTAAAGCAGCAGCAAATCGGTTACTTTTAGAGACGTGTGCTCGACGGTGCAAGATACGCGTTTCTTAACTCTTTTATTTGTTTGACTAACTCTAGTTTGCAGGTATCGGCGTTACAAGAGTGATTTAGGATCGCAGAACGTTCTGAATCATTCTCCGTCCCTATGGATACTTTGACTTTTGTTTTCGAAACTTGCGTTTCTCCAAACTCAGTCAAAGTGGGGGCTTCTGTAGACACCCATTTGTGTCTCCCCAAAACCAAACCCAGTGATGAGTACCTTTTGCGTCGAATCATAATCAAATGAAGTGAAAGTGTGGAAAGTCTAGTGTTGCGGATAGTTTTAATTTCTTTTCTCTTCTCTCTGTTTTTGAAAACTTATTTTAAGAAAACAACCAATCCAGTTTGGTTGGTCCATGATATGGGTCCAATAGTAGTGTAGCTAAATAGGGCTTGAAAAGAGCTTTCCAACGATATATTCTGAGCCCAATTCCGATGAATATTAAGGAAGTTATGGCCAAATTACTAAACTGGTCCAATAGATTTATCATTCCTAATGCAATTAGGAATGGTTTTAGTCTTCTAGATTCTTCTAGAAGGTTCTTTTCATTCCTAATTCAATTAGCATTGATAAATTTACTTTTGTTGACTTTTTAGAGTTTTAATTAGAATCAAAGAACATTTTTTGAGGGAAATACGATTTTATCCTCCTATACGGCAAGTTTTATCTGATTTTAAGAAAACGCGTGGATTTGTGAGTCAGCGCCAAACGCCAGCTGTAGCGCCTTACGCTACGATTGGCTTCTAGCGCTAGACTTGGCGCCTGGCGCCAACCTTAGCGTCTGGCGCTAAGGTCAGTGTCTGGCGCCAACTCGGTTTTTTGCGTCAGAACTCTGTTTTTGATATTTTTATCTTTTTGGCTGATTTTCTTTATAAATAACGTCGTAAAAACTCCGTTTTGGATCATCAGTTTTCATCTACAACCTACAATAATCAATTTTCATCAATTACAATCTACCAATTAACCAACTCTCATCAAGATTCTCTTGATTACTTTCTCTCTCTCTTTTTCTAAACTAACTTCTCTCAAATACAAAATTCCGCACTCATTAGATCTAGAAACACCTAGCCATATTCGAAGTTGTCTTCGCCCTAGACGTGAAAGGTTTAATTTCTGAGGGTTTGGTCCCAAATCTCTCTTTCGATTATTTAATTTAATTATTTGATCTATTATTTTCTTTGAAGTTACTAACGCGTGTATTTTGTAATTAGAAAGAGGTACGAGGCATCAAAGTAAGTAGTTTAATGGTTTTTATTGATGTTATTATATAGAGTTCATGCATAGGTTGTTATTTTAATTCCTAGTATCATGTTTAGGGTAAATATAATACTAAGTATGATTGTTATGATGCCTTTTATTTTCTTCCTAATATTTATGATTGTTAGTATCATGTTAGGGCTAAATATATGATTTTTATTGTTTAGTGACATGCTAGGGTTTGTTATTAATCTTATTAGTATCATGCCTAAGATCTTGCTACTATTATTATGCTTTGACATGATTCATGATTATTTTTTTATAATTGTTTTGATTATGATTATAATTTTAATTATTATTGTTATAATTATGATGATTATTAGTATGTTGCTTGATATTTATTTTTATTGCTTGGTCACGCCTTTTATGCATGTTTAAAGGGAATTTGTATTTGTAATCACGCTTATATAAGATAATTAATAATCTTGTTTAGGGTTAATTTGATTATAATTCAAGTGATCGCCACTAATAGTTTATTTGTGCATTAAATTCAACCAACATAGATAAACAGGTTTAGGGTTAATCCTATTGATTGCATGTTAGTCAGAAAGCGCACATGAATATGATCTGAATAAAATAGAGGCCTATTATTAGGGCAGGTTCAATCTCTTTTAGGTTGGATTTGTACCTTCATCCCCGAACCCTATTTGGTTCAAGACCTTATGTAGTTGACGATCTCTTGAATCGTTAAGGGGTATAACCTTCACCTCGTGAACGGTTTACAAGTTCCTAAAAAAACTTGTTGGGGACTCTTTTGTTCTATCTTCTTTCCCTTTGGACGCCATCGTACTTTAGTGTATGATCATAGTGGGGTTCAAGCTAGGGGATTAACGCTTGAAATATTCCCTACACGTGGACATATTAAAAAGAAGCTCTTTGTTCAATAACAAGCGGACATTAAAACAGCAAGATGGCGTTCTATAGATTGTGGAAGGTTGTCACAACAACAGCAATGCAACAGCAACAAATCGGTTACCTTCGGAGATGTGTGCTTGACGGTGCAAGATACACGTTGCTTAACTCTTTTATCTGTTTTAACTTACGCTAGTTTGCAGGTATCGGCGTTACAAGAATGATTTAGAATCGCAGAACGTTCTGAATCATTCTCCGTCCCTATCGCTACTTTGACTTTCGTTTTCGAAACTTGCGTTTCTCCAAACTCAGTCAAAGTGGGGGCTTCTATAGACACCCAAATGTGTCTCCCCAAAACCAAACCCAGTGATGAATACCTTTCACGTCATTTGATTATCGAATAAAGCGAAAGTGTGAAAATTCTAGTGATGAGGATGTTTTTATTAAAATATCTCTTCTTTCTGTTTTTTAAAATATTTCTTTTCTTACCTTTTTTTTTGAAAAACGTGAATTCTAGTTTAGTTTGTCCATGATAAGTGTCCAATAATGGTTTAGTTGTATGGGGTTTGAAAAGACCTTTCCAACGATATGTAATAAGCCTAATTCCGATGAATAATGAGGAAGTTATGGCCAAAATACTAAACTGGGCCCGATTTGGTTTTTATATGCGGGCCAATGATCTAGAGGAGGGCCTATTATTAATTATCATTCCTAAAACTATTAGGATTGATTATAGTCTTCTATAATATTCTAGAAGGTTCTTTTAAATCCTAATGGAGTAAGGATTGATAATTATGTTTTAAAGAGTTTGAAATTGAATAAAACTACTCCTTTTGAGAATCCTTGTTTTGTACGAAGTGGAATATATTCAGATTTTATTTTCTTTCCTCATAATATTTATTCAAATTTTATATGGTTGGATAGATCTTGAAATTATCTTTCCAATGATATATTGTAATATTAAATCCGAGTTATAACGAAAAAGATATTAATGAGACATGAAACTCTATCCAAAACTGACACCCTTCCATTATTTCGGTCATATATTTTTATCTACAAAATATTTTAATCTGATTCTAATTGGGTTAGAAATTATACTTCAAGAGCTTTTCAAAGACATATTATATGACTTAATTGGACTTTTGGATCAAAAGATATGATAAAAACAAAATTCGCAAAAACTGTTTTCCAGCGCTTGGCGCCACGTCTAGCGTATGGCGCCAAAGGGTAGCGCCTGTCGCCAATCCTGGCGTCTGGCGCTAGAGTCCAGAGTTTGGCGCCACGCACGTGTTTGACGCTACGATCGAGTTTTATTCTCGTCAAAACTATGATTCGTTTTTCTATCTTTTTGGCTGATTTTCTCTATAAATAGCCTCTTAAAATTCTGTTTTCAATCATCAATTCTAATTCTCTCTATTCACCAATTCTCATCAAGATTTTCTTGATTATTCTCTCTCTCTTTTATAAACTAGCCTTTTCTCAAATACCAAATTCCACATTCGCAAGACTTAGACATACCTAGCAATATTCGAAGTTGCCTTCGCCCTAAACGTGAAAGATTTAATTTCTGAGGGTTTGATCCCAAATCTCTTTTTCAATTATTTAATTTAATTGTTTTTCATTATTTTTCTTGAAGTTACTAACGTGTGTATTTTGTTATTAGAAAGAGGTTCGAGGCATCAAAGTAAGTTCTTTAATGGTTTTTATTGATGTTATGATATAGAGTTCATGCTTAGATTGTTATTTTGATTCCTAGTATCATGTCTAAGGTAATTTTAATATTAAGTATGATTGTTATGATGCCTTCTATTTTATTTCCTAAGATTCATGTTAGTATCATGTTAGGGCTATATATTTGATTTTTAATGTTTAGTGACATGCTAGGATTTGTTATTAATCTTGTTAGTATCATGCCTAGGATCTTGATATTTTTATTATGTTTTAACATGAATATGATTATGATTATTATTATAATTTATGATTATTATTTATTATGTTGCTTGATATTTATTGTTATTGCTTGATCACACCTTTTATGCATGTTTAAAGGGAATTTGGTACTTGTAATCGCGCTTAATAAGATAATTAATAATCTTGTTTAGGGTTAATTTTGATTATAATTCAAGTGATCGCCAATAATAGATTTATTTGTGCATTAATATTCAACCAACATAGATAAACAGGTTTAGGGTTAAACCTATTGATTGCATGTTAGTCAGAAAGCGCACATGAATACGATCTGAATAAAGTAGAGGCCTATTATTAGGGCAGGTTCAATCTCTTTTAGGTTGGATTTGTACCTTCATCCCCAAACCCTATTTGGTTCAAGACCTTATGGAGTTGACGATCTCTTGGATCGTTAAGGGGTGTAACCTTCACCTCGTGGACGGTTTACAAGTTCCTAAAAAACTTGTTGGTGACTCTTTTGCTCTATCTTCTTTCCCTTTGGACGCCATCGTACTTTAGTGTATGATCACAGTGGGGTTCAAGCCAGGGGTTAATGCTTGAAATATTCCCTACGGAAACTATGGTGGGGAAAGGGAAGGGGTGGAGGAGGGGTTTTCGTGGGTGGGGGAGGGGTTTTCCGGGGTGGGGGAAGGGAAGGGGTGGGTTTCTAGGGAGGGGGAAAGCTGGGCGGTGGTTTCTGGCAGCAGGAGAGGGGTTTTTCGGGGGTGGGGTTGATTTCCCGGCGGGGTGGAGGTGGGGGTGTGGTGGCAGCCGCAGGGCATGGGTGATTTGTGGGGTTTTTATTTATTTATTTTTTTTTAAAAAAAATTTAAGCCAATCATACGCTGACACGTGGCTAGGTAACCTGCTACATCAGGTTAGATGACCTGTTGGGTGCAACAAAAATTAATACCCCCTAAAGTTGGGAGTGATAGAAGTTGGGATTATTTTCGGCAGACGAGGCAAAGTTCGATTAATGGGAGCAATTTTTCCTATAATATATCATTGGAAAGATAGTTTCAAGGGCTACCAACCATTTACGATTTGGATAAAAATGTGAGGCACGAAAATAATATCTAACTATCTTTGAACGTCTTTCAATTCGAATAAAATTAGGATTTTCAAAAAGATAAGTTTTACTCAATTTCAAACTCTTTAATCTTACCTTTCAAAAAAGGATAATTAAGATCTTTTAGAAACTTATAGAAGCTTCCAATTAATCCTAAATCCTAATTGGTTTAGAAATGGGATTAAATCCTTTGGATCCTCAACATGATCATTGGGTCGTAGGTAAGGTGGGCTTAGGTTCGATTTGGACTCAGGTTAGTATTTTGGTCATATCTTATTCGTTATAACTCGGATTATGGACCAAAATAAACTGAATTAAACATTTTATAAAAAAAGGACACGAAATGAATGATTTTAAATGACACGAAACGAATTATTTTGGGTTTAAAGACACGAAAGAGGAAAATGAGTTATGGTTTGCGGAAATGGGCTAGGAATTGAGCTGGTTTATTAAATGGAAATATTGATTTAAGCACTCCAAAGATTAAATACTCAACCCGACCAATAATGGCGGTGAAAGGTTGTTCATCATCGGGTTTGGTTTTGGGGAGACATTTTTAGGTGTCTACAAATACTAACTTTATTAATCGTAACAAATAAAGGACATACTTGTATATACACATGTTATAAAAATAAATTTTTTTAATAGAAATAAAATATATTTCTAAAAATACTTATTTAATATTTACTTAATCTTTTTTCATATTTTTAATACACAAGATGAAATATTTTAAAGATATGTCAAAGAAAAAAAAAGAAGCACTAGTTGATTGTATATGTGTAGGGAATAATTTCAAGCTTTAGCTTGAACCCCACTGTGATCATACACTAAAGTACGGTGGCGTCCAAAAGGGAAAAAGATAGAGCAAAAGAGTCGCCAACAAGTTTTTTAAGGAACTTGTAAACCGTTCATAGGATGAAGGTTACACCCCTTAACGATCCAAGAGATCGTCAACTCCATAAGGTCATGAACCAAATAAGGGTTCGGGGATGATGGTACAAATCCAACCTAAAAGAGATTGAACCTGCCCTTATAATAGGCCTCTACTTTATTCTGCTCGTATTCATGTGCGCTTTTTGACTAACATGCAATCGATAGGATTAACCCTAAACCTGTTTATCTATGTTGGTTGAATATAATGCACAAATAAACTATTATTGGCGATCACATGAAATTATAATCACATTAACCCTAAACAAGATTATTAAATATCCTATTAATCGTGATTACAAGTATCAATTCCCTATAAACATGTATAAAAGGTGTGATCAAGCAATCAAGCAACATAATAAATAAATAATCATTATAATAATCATAATAATAATAATAATAATAATAATAATAATAATAATAATAATAATAATAATAATAATAATAATAACAATAATAATAATAATAATAATAATAATAATAATAATAATAATAATTATAATAATAATAATAATAATAATAATAATAATAATAATAATCATGACGATAAAATTATAATCATAATAAATAATAATCATCATAAATAAAATAATCATCATCAAAATAATAATAATAATAATAATAATAATATTCATGATCATCATAAATTATAACAATTATAATCATAATCATGTTCATATTAATATTAAAGTATAATAATAATATCAAGATCCTAGGCATGATACTAACAAGATTAATAACAAACCCTAGCATGTCACTAAGCAATAAAAATCAAATCTTTAACCCTAACATGATACTAACAATCATAAATATTAGGAAAAACATAAAAGGCATCGCATGAATCATATTTAATATTAAAATTACCCTGACATGATACTAGGTATATCATAATAACAATATAAACATGATTTATACATCATAATATCAATTAAAACCATTAAAGCACTTACTTTGATGCTTCGTACCTCTTTCTAATTACAAAATACACACGTTAGTAACTTCAAGGAAAATAATAATCAAAACAATTAAATTAAATAATTGAAAGAGAGATTTGGGACCAAACCCTCATAAATTAAACCTTTCACGTCTAGGGCGAAGGAAACTTCGAATATGGCTAGGTGTTTCTAGATCTTGTGAATGCGAAATTTTGTATGAAAAGCAAAGTTTTTAAAAGAAAGAAAGAAAGAAAGAATAATCAAGAAAACTTAATGAGAATTGGTGAATGATAGATGTAGATGATGAATGAAAACGGAGTTTTTAATACGATATTTATAGAGAAAAACAGTCAAAAAAGATAAATAAACAAAACAGAGTCTGACGCTCAGAAAACAGAGCTGGCGCCAACCCTGGCTAGCTGGCGCCAGGCACCAGCACTAGCGCCAAGCGCCAGGCCTGGTTCCAGGATCCAAGGCCTAGGGTTAGGCGCCAAGCCTGATACCAACGCGTTTTCGAAAAATCCGATAAGTTTACCGTACAGGAGGATAAAATCATATAATTTCTTCGAAAATGCTATTTGATTTTGATTAAAACTCTGAAAAGTCAACAAAAGTCAATTTATCAATGCTAATTGAATTAGGAATGAAAAGAACCTTCTAGAAGATTCTAGAAGACTAAAACCATTCCTAATTGCATTAGGAATGACAAATCATATTAGGCCCTCCCCTAGATCATTGGGCCGCATATAAAGCTCAAACCGGGCCCAATTTAGGAAATTGGCCATAAATTCCTCAATATTTATCGGAATTGGGCTTATAATATATCGTTGGAAAGCTCTTTGCAAACCGCATCCAACTACACTACTATTGGACCCATATCATGGACCAACCAAACTGGATTGGCTGTTTTCTTAAAAATAAGTTTTCAAAAACAGAGAGAAGAGAAAATAAATAAAAACTATCCGCAACACTAGACTTTCCACACTTTCGCTTCATTCGATTATGATTCGATGTGAAAGGTACTCATCACTGGGTTTGGTTTTGGGGAGACACAAATGGGTGTCTACAGAAGCCCCCACTTTGACTAAGTTTGGAGAAACGCAAGTTTCGAAAACAAAAGTCGAAGTATCGATAGGGAAGGAGAATGATCTAGAACGTTCTGCGATCCTAAATCACTCTTGTAACGCCGATACCTGCAAAACTAGCATTAGTTAAATAGATAAAAGAGTTAAGAAACACGTATCTTGCACCGTCGAGCACACGTCTCTGAAAGTAACCGATTTGGTGCCGCTTAACTGTTGTTTTGATGACCTCCTGCAAGCTAGAGAATGTCATCCCGCTTGAAAACCGCTACGCCTGTAACTGCTTCCAAATTAGAAGATTGCTTCGCCTGAAACGATCCTCTTCCACATTGATAATATTCCACATCCTAGGGAATACCATCAAAGATTATTTCTCTTGAAACAATCTCCATCCGCATTGATAATATTCCACATCCTAGGGAATACCATCGAATATTATTTATCTTGAAACAATCTCCATCCGAATTGATAATATTTCACATCCTAGGGAACACCATCGAAGATTATTTCTCTTGAAACAATCTCCAGTTGTTTGTGACAACTTTCCGCAAGCTAGGGAATGTTGTCGAAGATATCTTCTCTTGAAGTCACATTCATTTGATGCGATAATTTTCCAAAGGAAATTACCGAAGATCCACGCCTGTCGATCTTTAAAAGTTCGCCTGAACTTTGCTTCCGCTATGCCTGTACGTTGGCGCTTCCGTTGCTTTGAACCTGTATGTCGGTGCTCTTTTGCTCTCGAACCTATATGTCGGTGCGTTTTGCTAATGAGCCAATGCTTAGGCGGTTTAAGCTAAGTGAGACGATCTCTTATCAGGTCGATCACTTTATGTAATCAAGTCGATTACTAAATCATGTCAAATTGCTTAGAGGGGCTAACAGGCGTACCAAAGACCCAAAAATATGTTGCAGAAGGATATCACAACCTCATCAGGTGGCTAGGTGCTTTGGCGTCGCTTAAAAACCATCAGCGCCACCTTATTAGCATTAGTGCCCGGCGCTGATATTGACGCCAGGCGCCAAGCCAAATTGGCGACGCCAATGCATAGGGCCTGGCGCCAGCACGGGGACTTCCTTAAATACCCCTTTCCTCTTCATTTCGCTGCTTTGTTCGTCGCGAAACTGCTCGAAGAAACCCGAAAGCTTCAATTGCTCATTGCTTGCTCGTTTCTCAACCGAATTTGCTCAAATTTGTTGCAAATTAAAGCTCTTTTCATCTATTTTCCTGATCTATGTAAGTTTTCTTCAAACTCACATCAGTTTTTATGAATTCTTGGCATGTTTATTCACGAATTTTATGAAAATTCGAAATTTATAATGCTCAATTTTCTTTGTTTGTCAAGTTTTATGCCATGAAATTGCTTGATAATGTTTGTATATTGCCTTGGGAGTAATTTGAGACTTGTTTGACTCAATTTGGTGAAGAAATGAGCAATTTGCCATTGTTGGACCTCTTAAGGTCGTGAAGAACAATGTGACTCGTTCTTGACATTTTTGCTAGAAATTCTTGTTCAATTTGTCACAATAATCACTATAGTGTTGCAAGAAATTGTTTGATTGCTTGAAAAATGTTGTTATGCTCAATTTGAATTTATGCTCTGTTTTAGTACTACGTACTCTATTTTTGCGAACATAGTATCATGCGGCTAGGAGAACCTTAGATACTATAGAACCTTAATTCTCGATAATTTTGCACAATGTAGCATGGCTAGACAACGAGGCTCGGGTTCACGGTCCCGAAGCACTAGACGGGAGCATGAGCCCGTAGAGGATGACATCACACCTTCCACTTCGCTTGGTCGGCTTCCGGAGTGGGATGAGCGGACCCTGTTCTTCGCCCCTGTCCACCTCATTTCTGAGAGGGTGAGATAGGGAACCGAGCCCGGGAGGACACGGCATCGCGGCTCTGGCTGTGACGGTTTAGGCGATTTGTACAGGATGTACATCGCCAGGGATCTTGAGACGAGACTCCTATGGGAGCTTGCGGGCTAGCTACTCTGTTCGAGACCTCTGAGGCTATGGTTGCCTCCAGCGGGGGTCATCATGCAGTGCGCGCTTTGGTGGAGTTCTTCTGGGACACCACCAACACCTTTCATTTCCCCTGGGGCGAGATGATGGTCACCCCTACGGATTTCAGTCTCATCACAGGACTGGAGTTCACCTCTGTGCCACTGCCTATTGACACTGGCAGCGGCTCTTGATGATGATGCGACCACCCGAGAGCAGCGGGTGCGTATCTTTGTGCTGATGTTGTTGTCAGGGACATTCTCCCCTGACAAGGGTAGTAGGGCATTGCTTTACTACCTCCCTGTTGTCCGTGATCTCCACCGGATCGGGACTTATGATTGGGCCAGCTTGGCCTATGCTGACTTCGTCCGTGCGCTGAGGGACTCATGTCGACACCTGTCCTTTGGGACGAACGTTGCTTTTTCTGCCTTTTGGAAGGTCGTAGAGGTAAACATTTACTCCTTATAAAGTTTAGCTCTGCATATTAGTTAGCATTTGCTCACACTTTTAGCTCTTTGTAGATCTGGTTCTACGAGTACTTTCCTTCCGCTGCGCCGGCGAGACCATCGCCGCGGGGATTTCCAGTGAGCGCCTCTTGGGGCGGTCATCATGTGGACATGTCCACTACACATGTCCGGAACCGGATCATCTCGGTACGACTTTTATTGTTTATCTTGCTCTTTCGCGGTGCTTTAGATATATCCTTGCCTGATTGATGCTTTTTATAGGGACCTGAGGTGGTATATACCGACCGTGGGGCGGTTGGACAGTCCCTGGATTAGCCGCACAGTACTCTGCTGAGCGTCGCTATTTTCTGGGGACTTATGGAGCGATCGCGTACTTAGGAGAGAGGGTCGCTAGACAACACTCTTCTGATGTCTTCGTCGTTCCTGACGATCCACCACATCATATGTTCGACGAGGCGCGGTTGTCGAGCATGTCTGAGGGAGTTGGTACCCCTTGGCGGTCCCATGTGATCCTCGGGCGGTGTTATGCTGAGGAGCTACTACCTTTGTTAGCTCCAGCCCCTGTGCCGGCTGAAGATGTGAGGGTAAGATTTTTAGCTTTTATTTTTCACTAAGTAGCCCCCAAGTAATATTTTACTGATTTTTTCTGTCTTATCAAGACGGTGCTGCTGAGTTCGTGCCACCCCGTATGTCCATCCACTACCAAGGGATGTACGGGCCGATCGAGGAGATTATTCCTCCGGCTTCCGAGGGCGAGTGCTTCGTAGAGCGGTCGATTCCTCGCCACCAGACTAGAGTAAGCCTAGTTTTAATTCAGAATTTTTGTGTTCATTTATCATGCATTTTTACTGACTTGTCTTTCTGACAGTTTTCACGCGAGGTGGTTTCGGCGATGGCACGATGCATAGATGCCTTCCGGAGCCAGCTTGTCCGGATGAGAAACGTGGCCACTTGCCGTCGGGATGACGTCATCCGAGAGGTAGCCTTTCTCATTATTTTTGCATTGCTGCTTCAATTTTACTTTGTTTCTAATTTAACTCTTTTTGCAGGGCCAGCCCATTGCTTCTCACACTCGCACGAGACCTGAAGAGCGGAGGGATCCAGCGAGGTCTAGCTCGAGACGTCGTCGCACTTCATCAGGGGGTAGAGGCGGTCGCTCTGAGGCTGCTCGAGCAGACGTCGCAGAGGGCTCGGGATCTTCTTCTGAGGGTGGTCACACTGCACCGGTAGGAGAGGCTACCTCGGCTTTCAGAGGTGGTGGGATGTACGAGGTAGGCTCGTCATCGCAGCAGCCTCCACGGCCTCAGCCTCAGGTTGATCCTGGCTGGAGTGGTCCTATATTGAGTATTCCTCCTCCTACGGAGATTGGAGCTGGAGTTGGAGCTGGTGGAGAGGTGACTCCTCGTACGGCACAATTTTATGACATGATGGGCCTACGTCCTCCGACGCCGTAGTTTTCTCCTGTGTATATTTTATTTTGACTTTTTTATAGAACTTTGCCTTAGACTCATTATTTAGACACATTTTGTACATTTATGTTATTATGAGTTTATTTGATTGTTTATTATTATGTGCATGTTAGTGTGTGCAAGAAAAGTGTGACAAACAATTTTGCGCAAAAATTCCGTCATTTTTATTATTGACGGAGGGTATCCGACTCTCTCCCCCAAAAAGAAAAAAATAAAAAAGGAAAAAATCGAATGAAAGTGTCGGGTGTTTTGGAATTTAAAATAAAGTTCAAAATGAGTAATATAAATTAAAAATAATAGCTATATTTAATTAATTAAGAAAAAGGATAAAAAAAAAGGTGTTTAGGAAAATTAAATGGAGCCATAAAGTCAATTAACCGACTCGAGTCGAATATTAAAAACGCAAGTTGAGCACGCGCGGCTGGTCTGGCAACTTGGCGCCAGCTGGCGCCACACTATGGCGCGTGGCGCCAGGCGCTACACTTAGCGTGTGGCGCCAAGCGCTGGCGGTTGGCGTCAATCACGGGGTTTGACGCCAATTGACGCTAACTCCGTATTTCATTCTGATAAAATTCTTCACAATTTGTGTATCAAAATCCCCCTGCCCAGTCGATTCTTCTCATAATTCCAGCGAATAAATAATTCTTTTCTTCAGAAAAACAATAATCATGTCTTTAGTCACCAAGACCTTCACCCAATACACTCATGAATGGTGTCGATCTCTTAATGCGAGGGAGAGAAAAGAATTAGATTTATTTCACCTAGGGGGAATTTATGGCATCAAAGGGGTAGATCTAGACCTAGACTTCATATATACTGCTTTAGAATTTTGGAATGTTGATACTCATTGTTTCATAATATGGTATGATGAGATTAGCCCTTTGCCGGAGGAATTTGGTGCTATCTTAGGCTTCCCTGTGATAGACCTTATAGCAATCCCTAGAGTAGATGCATATTATTATAAGGATTTTGAACACTTTTTTAATTTAAAGGAAAGGGATTTATCAAAAATAGTAGATGGCAACATAGTTAATTTGAGAGAATTTGCACGCCATTATTTTGATAAACCTCTTTCTGAATCTTTTCATATATATAGAAGAAGGGCGTTCTTATTTTGCATGCTTAACCAATTTTTTCTTAATAGTGGTAAAAATAACGAGGGTCAATCAATTATAACCACTGTACTAGAACAAATTGAATCAGGGAGAAATCCAATGCCATTAATAGTTGGAGAGACTATGATTAGTCTAGATGAATTGAAAAGGGACCCAAAAGCACCTCTTCGCGGCTCTCCAATTTTATGACAAGTAGAAAAACAATATTTTTAATTACAGAAATCAAAAAATATATTTTTGTATTGTAATAACAATTTATTTGCATTGCATTTTTTACAGATGTGGCTAATGGAGAGGCTAGGATTAATTAGCTCTCCGAACGATATTGAAAAATATACTCCCAATTGCTTCGTGAGAAGGAAGAAGCGCATCCCTAAAATTGGGCGCCATGGGTGGAGAGAAGTCTTTGAATCACGTGATTTTGCTATCAAGTGGTTCATCCCATGGTGGAAAATAGAAAGGATGGTTGGTGTTAACAAGAAACCTTTCTGTCGTCTTCCAAGCTTGTCTCGTGTAACATATTATTATCCCTGCAGGGTAAAAGACAATACGGCTTGCTTCAGAATATTCCTTTTGGGGATCTTCGTCCTCCCTATGAGTACCGTGTATCTCAAAAAGTAGATAGATTCAATGCTTACTGGAGCGCTAGACCTTTATGGGAAGTGATTACCCAAAAGGTTCCTCCTTCTTTGCCCAATGATGTAAAGAAGTGGTTGCTGAAGAAATCTTCGATTGATCAGGGTAGAACCGATGTGAAGAATCGTCTAGGTGACAGGGTGACTCCTGCCAAAGAACGCTTAGGTGCAAGAATTGAATTCAAAACACCTACAATGCCTAGGAAGAAAAATACTACCAAAGACAAAGGAAAAAGGAAAGCTAACACCACAGACAAAAAAGCTTGGGTGGAAAAGAAGCATGGAGTGCTAGCTGAAGGGGAGACTATCTATTCCAAAATTGAATGTAGGTCCTCTAAAGGATGCCTACTAGCTAAAGTTATGGACGAAGAGGAGGAAGCAGACAAGAATTGGAAAAGAGCTAGAAAGGAAAAGAAAGATTAAGAGCATTGCTTAGCTTTAGATTTATTAGACTTAGATTGTTATTTTTATTTAAAGTTAATATATTTCAGCTTTATTTAAATTCCATTAATAATGTAATTTTATTTTATTAATGAAATTTCAGCTTTAAATTAAATTGTTTACTTTAAATTTATTTTATTAAAGCAATGAAAATCGAAAAAAATTAATTTTCCAGAAATTCTTCGAGTACGGAAGTCGAAAATTTTCCGCAAAACACCGAAATTCGCCCAGAGCTTATTTCCAGATTGGCGTCAGTTATTGGCATTTGGTGCCTACCATTGAAGTCTGGCGCCAAGTGCCAATTCCATCGGCTGGCGCTGATGACTTCTGTCTGGCGCCAGGTTCTTTTCTGCGACGCCAATAATTCGCCGATTTTCTGTTGAATTTTTAATTGATTCTGGAACGCGGAGATGTCGAAAAATAAAGTGGCTGCACCCGTAAAGGGTTGCCTACGTATCCTTTCTTAAGGAATCAGGCCGAACGTAGCTCTCTTGAGTATCCTACTCAAGTAATTATGGGTAGTATTTCTTAAGTTGGTCAAGATTGGTCATGTTTGAGAATTCATTGCCATCCATATCAGTTAGTTTTGCTGCACCTCCTGATAGGATTGTCTTGACAATGTAGGGTCCAGACCAGTTAGGTCTAAATTTTCCCCTTGGGTCTAAAACATTTTTCCTTAGCGCTTTTAATACCAAGTCTCCTACTTTGATATTTCTTGTCTTGACCTTCTTGTTAAAATGCCTAGCCATACGAGTTTGGTAACACTGAGTGTGATGTAGAGCTTCTAGTCATTTTTCGTTGAGTATAATCAATTCTTCATATCTTGCCCTAGTCCATTCAACTTCATCGAGTTTACTCTCTAACGTGATGCGTAGAGATGGTATTTCTAGTTCGACAGGTTGTACTGCATCCATTCCATATACCAAGGAAAGTGGCGTATTTCCTGTTGATGTACGGATTGACGTGCGATAACCCCACAATGCGAAGTGAAGCTTATCAGGCCAATCCTTATAATTTTATGTCATTTTCTCGATGATAGTCTTTAGATTTTTATTAGCTGCCTTGACTGCTCCGTTTGCTTGAGGTCTATAAGGGGAAGAATGATGATGTTGAATGCCATATTTTTGTAGCAATTCTTCACATTCGGCTTGAAAGTGAGTTCCATTATCACTTATCATTTCATGTGGGACTCCATATCGACAAATAATATTTCTTTCGATAAAGAGTGCTACATGTTTTGCAGTGAGTTTGGTGTATGATTGCGCTTCGACCCACTTTGTGAAGTAATCGATTGCTACTAGAATAAATTCGTGGCCTCCTATTCCTGGGGGAGTGATTTTGCCAATGATGTCAATTCCCCATGTAGAGAATGGCCATGGCGATGTGTAGGTGTAGAGAAAAGATGGAGGGACATGTTGTAAATTGGCGTAAATTTGGCATTTAGGGCATCTTTTTACATATTGATGGAAATCCCTATTCATTGTAGTCCAATAATACCCTTCGTGAACTATTCTCATTATTCTTTGTGCATCCACCTTTCCTACACATAGGAGAGCTCGACCTTTAGGTACCCTTTTATGTAGCTCGTTGTCTATGAGTACATATTGAGAAGCCAAAATTCTAAATGCTCGCTTTGCTCTTTTGTCAGCATGAGGAGGGTATTCTCCATTGGTGACATAGTTAAGTATGTCTTTGTACCATGGTTCTTCTTCTTATTCTTCTTCTTCGTCTTGGACTAAGTCGTCGTCTTCTATAGCCTGGATATATGCTGGTTTATGCCTTTTTTCGATAGTTAGAGGCATTTGCTCGATTTCCGTGGGAATCCTAACCATTGAGGCTAATCTTGCCAAGGCATCGGCAAATTGGTTTTCTTCTCTAGGTAGATATGTGTATTCTACCTTCTCTAACTGATCGGTAAGAGTTTCCAGATAGGTTTGGTAAGGGGCTAGGCTTTTGCTCCTTACTTTCCACCTTTTAGATATCTGATTGATGATTAAAGAAGAGTCTCCGAATATCCTTAACTTCTTTACTCCCAATGCCAAGGCTGTTTCAAGGCCTACCACACATGCTTCATATTCAGCAGCGTTGTTGGTAACGTCGAAATCAAGCTTTATTGAGATTGGAACGTGCTCTTCTTTAGGTGATACTAGTAGCACCCCGACGCCACATCCCTTTTGGTTTGAGGCTCCGTCGAAATACAAGGTCCAAGTATCATCTTCAGTGACCATTAAGTCTTCATCTGGAAATTCGTTGTCTTGTATTGGTGTCGAGTCTTCTATTGGAAAGTCTGCCAGAAAGTCTGACACCACATATCCTTTAATAGCTTTTTGTGGCATAAACCGTACATCAAACTGGGCTAAACTGGGCTAGATTGACTATCCATCTTGAAATACGTCCATTGAGTGTTGATTTCTCGAACAGATACTTGAGTGAAGACTACGAAAACGGTATGCACCAACATGTAGTGTCTGAACTTAGTTGTGGCCCATACCAAGGCGAGGCACAATTTATCGAGCGGTGTATAGCGTGTTTCGTATTCGAGCATCTTTTTACTTAGGAAATAGATTGCATTCTCTTTGCCTTCTACCTCTTGTGCTAGCATGGCTCCCATTGTCTCTTTGGTAACCGTCAAGTATAACCTAAGAGGTATTCCGGGAAGTGCTGGCGCTAATACGGGAGGATTTGCGAGATAGGCTTTGATCTTGTCAAAGGCTTTTTGACACTCGTCATCCTATATTACTGGTATATTCTTCTTGAGCTTCTTGAAGATTGGTTCACATACCGTTGTCAGTTTTGATATGAACCTACTTATGTATTGCAACCGGCCAATAAATCCTCGAATCTGTTTCTCAGTCTTGGGCGGTGGCATCGACATGATTGCTTTAATCTTGGTTGGATCTACCTCTATTCCTCTAGAGCTTATGACGTATCCCAAGAGCTTGCCCGAGGTGACTCCAAAAGCACATTTTGATGGATTCAACCTCATATTATATTTTCTTAGCCTTTCGAAAAATTTCCTTAAGGCTACTTGATGGCCTGGACGGTCCTTTGATTTCACAATCATGTCGTCGACATATACTTCGACTTCTTTATGCATCATGTCATGGAGTAAGGTAGTTGCTGCACGTTGGTAAGTAGCACCCGCGTTTTTCAACCCAAATGGCATTATCGTGTAGCAGTAAGTGCCCCATGGTGTGATAAAGGTCGTTTTCTCCATGTCTTCTTCTGCCATGAGAATCTGATTGTACCCTGCGTATCCATCCATGAATGAGAGAAGCGCGTGATTTGCCGTGTTGTCTACCGAAATATCGATGTGTGGCAAAGGAAAGTCGTCCTTTGGACTTTCCTTATTTAGATCTCGATAGTCGACACACATCCTTACCCTTCCGTCTTTCTTTGGAACTGGGACGACGTTGGCGACCCATTCGGGGTATTTGGAGATGAAACCTGCAATTATTTGTTTTTGAACTTCTTCTTTTATTTTAAGTGCTACGTCGGGTTTCATTCGACGCAACTTTTGTTTTACAGGTTTCATTCCTGGGATTAGTGGTATAGTGTGTTGAGCTATTTCTCTGTTAATGCCTGGCATATCTTCATATGACCAAGCAAATACATCGATAAATTCTTTAAGTAAGTTAATTAAATCAGTTCTTTCTTGTTTATTCAATGTTAGTCCGATTTTAACTTCTCTTTTATGAGTTGAATCATTCGAGATGTCAATTATTTCTGTTTCTTCGATTACTGGTGTTTTCTTTTCGAGTGTTTCCATTGCTTTAATAATTTCTTTGTCTTTTTCATCGTTAGCTAAGCAATGCTCGTCATCTTGGGTTAGGGACGAACACAAGAAGTAAGGAGAATGAGAAATATTATTATACTCTGAGATCATTACATCAAAGAGTGATATGTCCTCAGGGACTGGATCACTAACTATCCTAGGAGAAGAAATAGGAAGGGGAGGTGTTATTGCTAAAGAATCTAAAGGGAAAGACTCTGACTCGGACTGTGACTCAAACGACTCTTCGAACATCGGCCCTTGCCCTGTCGTGATTGATATCTTCCTTCCACTTGGAGTAGTCACTTTGATAGTCTTGTGCCACCCTTGTAGTGATCCTTCGGCTGGAGTAATTAGCTTCGAGGGGTCAAAGTTTTCACTTTGTAGGACTGTTTGAATGAGCGAGGAGTTATTATTTTTTCATAAGTTGGCTCATTCTTTTCTCGCCCAAACAGTAATCCCATGACGTTAAAGTCAAAGCATGGGGGTTCTCTCTCCTTATGGACGGGAGTTGGGATTTCATCAGTGAAGTAGCAATCCAAGGAAATCTCAAATCCTGGTTGTCGTATGCCGTTTACGACAAATGGCTCGGGAAATTCATGGCATGGATAGTCCTCTCCTTCTTTAATGAACTGACCATTAAGCGTAAGAGGGTACTGATCCATTGGAATTGCTTTCTTTTGGCTGCGAGCGTCCCTACGTGCTTTCAACTTGTCCTGGGCTCGCTTGAGATCTTTCCGAGTCGGTTCGAAACCAAGTCCAAAAGTATCTAGCTGAGGGAGGCCGGGTGACTCCAGCGATTTTGCTATTCCTTTCTTCTTTACTAGGGTCATCCCAGGGAAGTGTCCTTGTTTCTTCAGCATGGTGTTGACAATCATGTTGGAATGGGGGTCATGGCAAAGAGATGTCCTTTCATCCTCCTAGATTAAGGAGACTTCTTCGTTAAAGCCCCATAGATCTTCATCATCCTCGTCGTGCTCCACATTGATGATTGGATTCTCTATGGATTTGATACTCATTGGCGAAGCATCAATAGTGATTGGAATTCCTCCAACTATGGCTTTCACTTGTTGGTGGAGAGATGAGGGGACGGCCTTTAGATCATGAAGCCAAGGGCGTCCCAACAACAAATTGAATGAGGCTTTGATGTCTACTACTTGAAAAGTAGTAGCATGTTCTATTACTCCTGTCGTCACATTTAGGATTATTTTGCCAAAATCTTGACGGCGAGTATTATCGTAGGCTCTTATTCCTTGTGTGGACGGAGTTAAATCTTCTTCCCTTATGCCGAGCATCCTCGCAGTTCTAAGTGGACAGACATTGATAGCTGATCCATTGTCTACAAGAGTCATGGGAACATTCATCCTTTTGCAGACTACCGTGAGGTTTAATGCCTTGTAATGTTTGTCACCTTCTGGGGGTAAATCTTTGTTAGAGAAGGTGATTAGATTAATCGTACTAGGAAGGTCACTTGTGAGGAAGTTAGCTAGTCCCTCAGGAGTAGTGTCAGAATCTAGCCCGATTTTATCCAAGGCATTCATTACAGCCAACCTATGCTCTCGAGATGTTGTCAGGAGCTTCCACACATTCATCTCAACTTTTGTCTTCTTAAACTGTTTAACAATGTCGTTGTCTTCGATGATAGGTATGGGAACTTGTTGTACGGTATGCATAGGTTGTGTTGAAACGGGAGGTTGCATCCTCCCAGATCTTATGAGGACGTCTATTAATGAATCTTCTTCAGCCCAAATGTCGTCTGTGGTGTATGATACAAAAGGTGATGGTCCTACTATGTCCTTTAGGTAGACATCTTCTTCATCACTGTCCCACACTCCATTAATGATTATATACTCTTCTTGTTGAACTTGGACTAATTTCTTTTCATCAATCCTTTTCTGTACCAAATCCTTGAATTTGAAACAGTTTTCTATGGTGTGCCCCCCTGATTGATGGTACTGACAGTAATATCTATCTGTCCTTTTTAATGACTCAAATGGTCTCAGTTCGAGAGGTTTGACCTCGCCACTCTCGGAGAGCATTTCGAACATTTGCGCATATGGGATCCCAATTGGAGTGTAGATTATATTGCTCTTCTTGGGTTTATCAGTGACTTGTAAGGGAAAATACTTTGCCTCATAAGTCGTTCTCACTAGTGTGAATTCTCTTTTAGGTTCTTCTTTTGGAAGTGGAATCATATTTCTTATGGAGTTCGTTCATAACTTTGAGAGCTTCACGTAGTAGTTGCGATGCCTCCTTCATAGAAAGTGTGAGCAATTGTATGTCTTCCTTATTTGTCGGTTCTGGAAGGTTATCTCTGACATCGAAAAAGATCTCCTCTCCTTTTTCTATGACATTGATTTCTTTGACAGGTTTAATGAGAGATGAGGGGTCAACCTCGGTTTCTTCATCGGAGATAGCCAAAGTATGAGCTAGAGGTGCATTGTCAATACTTGGCTTCTTACTGGCAGGGGGAAACGGCAGTTTGTTATTGTCGATTAGGTCTTGGATATCTTCCTTAAGCTTCCAACAGCTTTCAGTATAATGGCCCCTACCTTGGTAATACTTGCAGTGTGCGTCGGGGTTCCAGTTAACCGACCTCTTCTCAACTGGTGGATCCCCAAATGGTCCAATGGGAGTTATAAGACCTTTTGCATTTAATCGATCAAATGCGGTGTTATAACTCATGCCAATAGGAGTGAAGTTCTTCCTAAATGGTTTCCTCTGTCCTTGGTTGTTCATGGCGAGGACTTCTCCTAGATTAAAGGTGCTAACGTTATTTGAGTGGGCGGTTTTGGAAGAAGAAGGATTGTCGTTCTTCTTTCCTTTCCAGCCACTGTTGGAGTTATTGTTGGCAGCTTTTGACTTAGCCAAGTCATCTTCAATATTGATCCCAATATCATAAACAGCCTTAAAGGTATGGAGGTTATTTTGATATTTAAGATGTTTGGAATATTTTTCTTGGAGATTCTTGATAAACAGTCTCACTGACTCTTTTTCAATTGGTACCTCAATCATTTTAGCTGAGGTTTCTCTCCACTTGTTAAAGAAAGAGGTGAAGTCTTCATTCTCTTTCTGTTTGAGGATTTCAAGTTCTCTATGGTCAGTCTCGACTTGAATGTTGCATTTGTACCTATCAACGAAAGCGTTTGCTATACACTTCCAGGTAGAGGTCTTTTCTTTCTCGAGAGAAAAGAACCATTGTTGGCAAACGGTCTCGAGAGATAGTGAGAAAAGAGAAGGGAAGACCTTCTTATCAATACCCTTGATACTCATTATTGTTTTAAATGCTCTTAAATGGAAGTATGGATTGTCAATTGCTCTGAATTTTGGGATGTCGTTGGCGTTGAACTTCTGCGGAAGAAGATCTTTATCCACCGAGACCCCTTGTGATGTGAGTTCTTGAAACTTGTAGTCGCTGGACAACTTGCTTAGGCTCTCTTGCATGAGGTCCATTTGTTGTTGTTTCACGTGATCATCGATCCTAAGTGCGAGAAGCTTCAGTGTCTCGGTCACAGTAGCCAGTTGATTCTTAAGATCACTGACTTCTCTTGAGTTGCCATTATAACTCTTGCTTTCCTCTTGCGAGCTATAGGTTTGTCGAAAAGTTGGACTTGTACGAAGAGGTTATCTTTGATTAATCTTCCTTCCTTTCTTGACCACGCGCTGTAAATTAAACCATTTTGCGTTTTAATTACTTGACTCGAATCAACTTGACTTTATGGTTTATTTTTTAAAAAAAAAAGGGTGCGATTTTTTGGCAAAAATAATATACTTATTTTAGGGAACTAAATTATTATTTATATTGGAGGATTGATATCCGACTTACCCCCCTAAAAAAATGACGGAAAAAACGCGCACACAAGACTCCCTTTAATCGTGGTGTATGCATTGAGTGTAAGTGACATGCTTAGACTCTTGTGTAAGACCATGGGACTTAGTGCCTAAACTCGATCATTGATTCAATTAAACATTATTGACAGCAAAATTAACCGAATTAAATAGAAAACTGATTAATTAGACTTTAGGTGATGACTCGACAAATAATCCGAACTGTCGGCCAAGCGACAGGACTGGCGTCACACTTTTGAGGTTAGCGCCAGACAACTTAGCTGTCGTCAGGCGCTACACACCATAGTGTGGCGCTACAGCTCAGACCTTGGCGCCAATAGTGGAGCTTCGGTCTGAGACTGTTTTCGGTATTATTAGTCAACTGGGGTTAGCCTATAGTCGTACTAGGTCAATTCCGATTGAAAAATTAGACTTTATTGACTCAAATTAAATAATCAATCAATTAATTAATTAATTAGGCAAAGTTCTTTAAGTCATTAATTTATTTATTCTCAACACAAATCAACAAACGGTTAAGAGAAACATAGAATATATATGCACAATAAATAATGCACAATTAGTCAAGTAGGCACAATATGATGCAATGCGTTTGCAACCTAACCATGGCTCTAGTTCTCTAAAGTTCGGGATATAGTTTAGTCAAAGAGGGTCCACGGTTAATTGTCCGGATGCACCGCGCGGAAGCCTAACCGTGAAGGGTTGGCGCGAGTGGATGGGACACTGCGAGTTTTAGAAAAAACCCGCTTCCATGGTTTGGTGAATTCAACATCTCGGATGTACCCTTTGTTGCACGGAGCGTTCATTCGGGTAGATGGAGCATGAATTCCCAGAGGGTTATGTCCATATGTAGAACACATATGGATTTCAGAAAAGTGAGAAAAAATTCAATCAGGAAGTAGGATCGAGCAAATAATACGAAAAACCGGTCGAAATTAGAACGCATATTTCTGGCTCGGTATTGGGGGAAATTGGCGCCAGCAATCAGAGACTGGTAACTGTAGCGTCTGGCGCCAATGCTTGCGTCTGGCGCTACGGCTAAAAGTCTGGCACCAAGCTCTGGCCCCTGACGCTACTTCCCACATGCCTCGGCAGCTTTCTGTGCTCGATAAAATCTTCCAGTTTCGCGCGGTGTTATTTCAGTCCTAGTTGTGAAAGACATTCCTCAAATTTCCTACGTGTAAAATCCTATTTTTTTTACTCATTACGGATATTCTATCTAATGAGATCCTTTTTATGCATATGACAATAATGTTAATCAAAATTACGCACATGAAATACTTAGAACTTTTCGAGTCTCATCCACTCATTCTAAATCATTGCCGAAACAAATTCAGGAATTAAAATAGAAATCCTCCCCAGCGGAGTCGCCAAAAAACTATAGGGAATAAATTTCAAGCCTTAATCCCACTAGCTTGAATCCCACTGTGATCATACACTAAAGTACGGTGGCATCCAAAAGGGAAGAAGATAGAGCAAAAGAGTCGCCAACAAGTTTTTAAGGAACTTGTAAACCGTTCATAGGATGAAGGTTACACCCCTTAACGATCCAAATGATCGTCAACTCCATAAGGTCATGAACCAAATAAGGGTTCGGGGATGATGGTACAAATCCAACCTAAAAGAGATTGAATCTGCCCTAATAATAGGCTTCTACTTTATTCTGCTCGTATTCATGTGCGCTTTCTGACTAACATAAAATCATTAGAATTAACCCTAAACCTGTTTAATCTATGTTGGTTGAGTTTTAATGCACAAATAAACTATTATTGGTGATCACTTGAATTATAATCACATTACCCTAACAAGATTATTAATTATCTTATTAAGCGTGATTACAAGTACCAATTCCCTTTAAACATGCATAAAAGGTGTGATCAAGCAATAACAATAAATATCAAACAACATAATAAATAATCAATATCATGAATAATAAAATTATAATCATCTAAATAATAATAATCATAATCATGTTCATGTTAATATTAAAGCATAATAAACATAGCAAGATCCTAGGCATGATACTTACAAGATTAATAACAAACCCTAGCATGTCACTAAGCAATAAAAATCAAATCTTTAACCCTAACATGATGCTAACAATCATAAACATTAGGAAGAGAATAAAAGGCATCATACTTTTAATCATACTTAATATTAATATTACCCTAGACATGATACTAGGAATTTATTGTTGTCACCCTAAACTTCAAATTAAGGAAAACATCCTAACATGATACTAGGAATCAAAATAACTATCTAAGCATGATTTCTATATCATAATATCAATTAAACCATTAAAGTACTTACTTGGATGCCTCGTACCTCTTTCTAATAACAAAATACACACGTTAGTAACTTCAAGGAAAATAATAAAACAAGCAATCAAATTAAATAATTGAAAGAGAGATTTGGGACCAAACCCTAGGAAATTAAACCTTTCACGTCTAGGGCGAAGGCAACTTCGAATATGGCTAGGTGTTTCTTGATCTTGTGAATGCGGAATTTTGTATGAAAAAATAAAGTTTTGGAAAAGATGAATCAAAGAGATGAATGATTTAAAGAGAATGCTAATGCATGAATGATTTAACTTGCGAATGAAAATTGATTGTTGATGCTTAACTTGTGAATGAAGAGAATTGGTGAATGATAGATGTAGATGATGAATGAAACCGGAGTTTTTGATACGATATTTATAGAGAAAATCAGCCAAATAAGATAAAATATCAAAACAGAGTCTGACGCTCAGGAAACAGAGCTGGCGCCAACCCTGGCTAGCTGGCGCCAAGCACCAATGGCTAGCGCCTGGCGCCAAGCCTGGTTCCAGGCGCCAAGGCCTGGGGTTGGACGCCAAGCTTGATTTTGACGCGTTTTCGAAAATCTGATAAATTAACCGTACTAGAGGACAAAATAATATAATTTCTTCGAAAATGCTATTTGATTTTGATTAAAACTCTGAAAAGTCAACAAAAGTCAACTTATCAATGCTAAATAAATTAGGAATGAAAAGAACCTTCTAGAAGAATCTAGAAGACTAAAACCATTCCTAATTGCATTAGGAATGATAAATCATATTAGGCCCTCCCCTAGATCATTGGGTCGCACATAAGGCTCAAACCGAGCCCAGTTTAGTAAATTGGCCATAACTTCCTCAACATTCATCGGAATTGGGCTTATAATATATCATTGGAAAGATCTTTGCAAGCCTCATCCAACTACACAATTATTGGATCCATATCATGGACCAACCAAACTGTATTGGCTATTTTCTTAAAATAAAGTTTTCAAAAACAGAAAGAAGAGAAAAGAAATAAAAACTTTCCGCAACACCAGACTTTTCCACACTTTCGTTTCATTTTATTATGATTCGACGTGAAAGGTACTCATCACTGGGTTTGGTTTCGGGGATACACAAATGGGTGTCTACACTGGCAGTAATATCTATCTGTCCTTTTTAATGACCCAAATGGTCTCGGTTCGAGAGGTTTGACCTCGCCACTCTCGGAGAGCATTTCGAACATTTGCGCATATGGGATCCCAATTGGAGTGTAGATTCTATTGTTCTTCTTAGGTTTTTCAGTGACTTGTAAGGGAAAGTGCTTTGCCTCATAAGTCGTTCTCACTGGTGTGAATTCTCTTTTAAATTCTTCTTTTGGACGTGGAAGCTCATCATATTTCTTATGGAGTTCGTTCATAACTTTGAGAGCTTCACGTAGTAGTTGTGATGCCTCCTTCATAGACAGTATGAGCAATTGTATATCTTCCTTATTCGCCGGTTCTGAAAGGCTATCTTTGACATCAAAAAAGATCTCCTCTTCTTTTTCTATGGAATTGATTTCTTCAACAGGTTTAATGAGAGATGAGGGGTCAATCTCGTTTTCTTCATCGGAGATAGCTAGGGTATGAGCTAGAGGTGCATTGTCAATGCTTGGCTTCTTACTGGCAGGGGGCAACGGCAGTTTGTTATTGTCGATTAGGTCTTGGATAGCTTCCTTAAGCTTCCAACAGCTTTCAGTGGAATGGCCCCTACCTTGGTGATACTTGCAGTGTGTATTGGGGTTCCAGTTAACCGACCTCTTCTCAACTGGTGGGTCCCCAAATTGTCCAATGGGAGTTATAAGACCTTTTGCATTTAATCAATCAAATGCGGTGTTATAACTCTTGCCAATAGGAGTGAAGTTCCTCCTAAATGGTTTCTTCTGTCCTTGATTGTTCATGGCAAGAACTTCTCCTAAATTAAAGGTGTTGAAATTATTTGAGTGGGCGGTTTTGGAAGAAGAAGGATTGTCGTTCTTCTTTCCTTTCCATCCACTGTTGGAGCTATTGTTGGCAGCTTTTGACTTAGCCAAGTCATCTTCAATATTGATCCCAATGTCATAAACAGCCTTAAAGGTATGGAGATTATTTTGATATTTAAGATGCTTGGGATATTTTTCTTGGAGATTCTTGATAAACAGTCTCACAGACTCTTTTTCGCTTGGCACCTCAATCATTTTAGCTGAGGTTTCTCTCCACTTGTTAAAGAAAGAGGTGAAGCCTTCATTTTCTTTCTATTTGAGGATTTCAAGTTCTCTATGGTCAGTCTCGACTTGAATGTTGCACTTGTACCTATCTACGAAAGCGTTTGCTATAGACTCCCAGGTAGAGGTCTTTTCTTTCTCGAGAGAAAAGAACCATTGTTGGCAAACGGTCTCAAGAGATAGTGAGAACAGAGAAGGGAAGACCTTCTTATCGATACCCTTGATACTCATTATTGTTTCAAATGCTCTTAAATGAAAGTATGGGTTGTCAATTGCTCTGAATTTTGGGATGTAGTTGGCGTTGAACTTCTGCGGAAGAATATCTTTGTCCACCAAGACCCCTTGTGATGTAAGCTCTTGAAACTTGTAGTTGCTAGACAACTTGCTTAAACTCTCTTGCATGAGGTCCATTTGTTGTTGCTTCACGGGATCATCGATCCTAAGTGCGAGAAGCTTCAGTGTCTCAGTCACAGTAGCCAGTTGGTTCTTAAGATCATTGACTTCTTCTTGAGTTGCCATTATAACCCTAGCTTTCCTCTAGCGAGCTATAGGTTTGTCAAAGAGTTGGACTTGTACGAAGAGATTGTCTTTGATTAATCGTCCTTCCTTTCTTGACCACGCGCTGTAAATTAAATCATTTTGCGTTTTAATTACTTGACTCGAATCAACTTGACTTTATGGTTTATTTTAAGGGAAAAAAGAAAAAAGGGTGCGTATTTTTGGAAAAAAATAATGTACATATTTTTAGGGAACTAAGTATTATTATTTTTATATTGGAAACTAAGTATTATTATTTTTATATTGGAGGATTAATATCCGACTTACCCCCCTAAAAAAATGACGGAAAAAACGCGCACACAAGACTCTCTTAATCATGGTCAAAGTATGTGTATTCGTGTGTGCGTTGAGTGTAAGTGACATGCTTGGACTCTTGTGTAAGACCATGGGACTTAGTGCCTAAACTTGATCATTGATTCAATTAAATATTATTGACAGCAAAATTAACCGAATTAAACAGAAAACTGATTAATTAGACCTTAGGTGATGACTCGACCAATAATCCGAATTGTCGGCCAAGCGACAGGACTGGCGTCACACTGTGGAGCTTGGCGCCAGGTGACAGAACCGTCGTCAGGCGCTACACTCCATAGTGTGGCGCTACAGCTCAGACCTTGGCGCCAATAGTGGAGCTTTGGTCTGGGACTGTTTTCGGTGTTATTAGTAACTGGGGTATGCCTAAAGTCGTACTAGGTCAATTCCGATTAAAAAATTACTTTATTGACTCAAATTAAATAATTAATTAATTAATTAGGCAAAGTTCTTTAAGTCATTAATTTATTTAGTCTCAACACAAGTCATCAAACGGTTAAGAGAAACATATATATGCACAACAAATGATGCACAATTAGTCAAATAGGCACAATATGATGCAATGCGTTCGCAACCTAACCATGGCTCTAGTTCTCTAAAGTTCGGGATATGGTTTAGTCAAAGAGGGTCCATGGTTAATTGTCCGGATGCACTGCGCGGAAGCCTAACCGTGAAGGGTTGGCGCGAGTGGATGGGACACCACGAGTTTTAGAAAAAACTCGCTTCCATGGTTTGGTGAATTCAACATCTCGGATATACCCTTTGTTGCACGGAGCGTTCAATCAGGTAGATGGAGCATGAATTCCCAGAGGGTTATGTCCATATGTAGAACACATATGGGTTTCAGAAAAGTGAGAAAAAATTCAATCAGTAAGTAGGATCGAGCAAACAATACGAAAAACCGGTCGAAATTAGAACGCATATTTCTGGCTCGGTATTGGGGGAAATTGGCGCCAGCAAACAGAGACTGGCGCCAGCTTTTAACTGTAGCGCCTGGCGCCAATGCTGGCGTCTGGCGCTACTATTAAAATACTGGCGCCAATGCTCTGGCCCCTGACGCTACTTCCCACATGCCTCAACAGCTTTCTGTGCTCAATAAAATTTTCCAGTTTCGCGCGGTGTTATTTCAATCCTAGTTGTGAAAGATATTTCTCAAATTTCCTACGTGTAAATCCTATGTTTTTAACTCATTACGGATGGTCTTTCCAATGAGATCTTTTTTATGCATATGACAATAATGTTAATCAAAATTACGCACATGAAATACTTAGAACTTTTCGAGTCTCATCCACTCATTCTAAATCATTGCCGAAACAAATTCAGGAATTAAAATAGAAATCCTCCCCAGTGGAGTCGCCAAAAACTATAGGGAATAATTTCAAGCTTTAGCTTAAACCCCACTTTGATCATACACTAAAGTACGGTGGCGTCCAAAAGGGAAGAACATAGAGCAAAAGAGTCGCCAACAAGTTTTTAAGGAACTTGTAAACCGTTCATAGGATGAAGGTTACACCCCTTAACGATCCAAGAGATCGTCAACTCCATAAGGTCATGAACCAAATAAGGGTTTGGGGATGATGGTACAAATCCAACCTAAAAGAGATTGAACCAGCCCTAATAATAGACCTCTACTTTATTCTGCTCGTATTCATGTGAGCTTTTTGAATAACATGAAATCAATAGGATTAACCCTAAACCTGTTTATCTATGTTGGTTGAATTTAATACACAAATAAACTATTATTGGCGATCACTTGAAATTATAATCACATTAACCCTAAACAAGATTATTAAATATCTTATTAATCGTGATTACAAGTATCAATTCCCTTTAAACATGTATAAAAGGTGTGATCAAGCAATCAAGCAACATAATAAATAAATAATCATAATAATAATAATAATAATAATCATAAATATCATGACAATAAAATTATAATCATAATAAATAATCATCATAAATAAAATAATCATCATCAAAATAATAATAATATTCATAATCATCATAAATTATAACAATTATAATCATAATCATGTTCATGTTAATATTAAAGTATAATAATAATAGCAAGATCCTAGGCATGATACTAACAAGATTAATAACAAACCCTGGCATGTCACTAAGCAATAAAAATCAAATCTTTAACCCTAACATGATACTCACAATCATAAATATTAGGAAGAACATAAAAGGCATCGCAGGAATCATATTTAATATTAAAATTACCCTAGACATGAGACTAGGAATATCATAATAACAATATAAACATGATTCCTATATCATAATATCAATTAAAACCATTAAAGCACTTACTTTGATGCTTCGTACCTCTTTCTAATTACAAAATACACACGTTAGTAACTTCAAGGAAAATAATAATCAAAACAATTAAATTAAATAATTGAAAGAGAGATTTGGGACCAAACCCTTAGAAATTAAACCTTTCACGTCTAGGGCGAAGGCAACTTCGAATATGGCTAGGTGTTTCTAGATCTTGTGAATGCGGAATTTTGTATGGAAAGCAAAGTTTTTAAAAGAAAGAAAGAAAGAAAGAATAATCAAGAAAACTTAATGAGAATTGGTGAATGATAGATTTAGATGATGAATGAAAACAGAGTTTTTAATACGATATTTATAGAGAAAATCAGCCAAAAAAGATAAATAAACAAAACAGAGTCTGACGCTCAAAAAACAAAGCTGGCGCCAACCCTCGCTAGCTGGCGCCAGGCACCAACACTAGCGCCAGGCGCCAGGCCTGGTTCCAGGCGCCAAGGCCTGGGGTTAGGCGCCAAGCCTGATACCAACGCGTTTTCAAAAATCCGATAAGTTTACCGTACTGGAGGATAAAATCATATAATTTCTTCGAAAATGCTATTTGATTTTGATTAAAACTCTGAAAAGTCAACAAAAATCAATTTATCAATGCTAATTGAATTAGGAATGAAAATAACCTTCTAGAAGATTCTAGAAGACTAAAATAATTCCTAATTGCATTAAGAATGATAAATCATATTAGGCCCTCCCCTAGATCATTGGGCCGCATATAAAGCTCAAACCGGGCCCGGTTTAGTAAATTGGCCATAATTTCCTCAATATTCATCGGAATTGGGCTTATAATATATCATTGGAAAGCTCTTTGTAAGCCGCATCCAACTACACTACTATTGGACCCATATCATGGACCAACCAAACTGGATTGGCTGTTTTCTTAAAAATAAGTTTTCAAAAATAGAGAGAAGAGAAAAGAAATAAAAACTATCCGCAACACTAGAATTTCCACACTTTCGCTTCATTCGATTATGATTCGACGTGAAAGGTACTCATCACTGGGTTTGGTTTTGGGGAGACACAAATGGGTGTCTACAATATGGAAAAAATATGATTGTCAAACTGCAAAGAATATAATTGTTGTTCTAAATATGAAAAAAAAAGAAAAAATATTTTGGTGATAATTTTAGATATATGTTATCATACTAATAATAGCGTGAATCTGTTTTTATGATGTTTAAATAGGAAAAGTATATTATAATAATATGGTAAATATAATTTGAAGAAGATTTGACGAATAAAAAAAGGTGACTTTGGAGGGAAAAATCAGCACAGGAAATGATATGTGACATTCCTAATGTCTGTTTTATTATTTTGCTATTAATTTAAAACTTTCTTTAACCATTCTAGTACTTCTAACTAGAGATTGGGTACGTCTAGGGGTGTCAATTCGGGTAAACATTTCAGTTTCGGGTTAGGTTTATCGATTTTGGGTTATAACGGCTTGAAATGATTAGGGGTCGATTTTGAAAATTATTGGGTTAGTTTGGTTATTTTTAATGTAGTTTTTATTTGGGTCGGGTCCTAAGAGATTTAATTTGTAATTGGTTCAGTTCATAATCAGTTTGAGTTGAACCAAGTCCGTTTCAAAACGAGTTCAGCCAATTGAAAAAGGGATTTGATTCAAAGCAGTTTGATTCCTAATCGGGTCTGGTTGTAACATTTCGATCTCAACAAGTTACGGGCTGAAAACAGTTCAGTCATAACAGGTTATAAGTGGTTCAGTCACAGAGATTTTTGGGTTGGAACAATTCAGATTTTTCAGATTTTTTTCTGGTTAAAACGGTTTTTTGTTTAAAATGGGTCGGGTAATTATCTAGTTTGGATGTAATTGCATTGGGTTGTTTTCGATTTAAGTTTGTAGTGGTTTGGCTAGATAACGGGTCAGGTCATTAATGGTTTGCATAAATTCGGTTCAGTTTAGTTTCGTGACGGAAAAAATTTAGTTGGGTTGGTTTTTTATCTTCAAACTTGGGTTATTCACGGTTTAGTTCCTTTTCAGATCGATTTGAAACAGTTGGGTTCTACGATTTGGGTTAGAAATTGACAGCTGTAGGTTCGTGCAATACCTTGGTCACTACATAAAATATTTAGTTATACATTTAAACTACGTAAACTCAAGTTTTCTCTTGATTATCCATTAATGGAAAAATTGACTGGGACAACGCAAACTATTGCTTGGGTGCGTTCGACAAAACAAACTTTAAGTGGAACAATAAACAGCATGCACTTTAACTTAGAGACTAGGTGCAGTGAATGCCATAATTGATTTCTGGTGGCGGAGCTTCCATTGATTTCTGGCTACTTTTCCTTTTTTTTCCTTTAAATAAAATTAACCTTCCCTTCCCTTCACATGACTACTATAATCTTTGTAATTGCGATTCTTAAATTAATCACACAAAAACCAAAAATTACCCATAAATTAATCAACTTAATCATATGAACATTAAATCCCTACTATGTCTTTTTAATTTTTTGTACCCTTGTAGACACCCAAATGTGTCTACCCAAAATCAAACCCAGTGATGAATATCTTTCACATCATTTGATTATCGAACGAAGTGAAAGTGTGAAAAGTCTAGTGATGTGGTTGTTTTTATTAAAATATCTCTCTTTCTGCTTTTGAAAATATTTCTTTTTACACTCTATTTATGAAAATAGCCAATCCAATTTAGTTCGGTCCATGATAAGGGTCCAATAATAGTATAGTTGGATTGGGCTCAAAAAGAGCTTTTCAACGATATATTATAAGCCCAATTTCGATGAATAATGAGGAAGTTATGGCCAAAATACTAAATTGGGCCCAAAATAAATTTTATATGCGGCCCAATGATCTAGAGGAGGGCCTATTAATGATTATTCCTAAAGTTTATAGGATTGATTTTAATCTTCTAGAGTAATCTAGAAGGTTCTTTTAAATTCTAATAGTATTAGGATTGATAATTATATTTTAAAAAGTTTTATTTGGAATAAAATAAGTGTTTTTATGATAAATTTGATTTTAAGTTGATAAACACAAAATTGGCTGCTTAATCATATTAAGAAAATGATTCTGTACAAAGCGCGTTTTATCTTTTAATTAGCGCCAAACGACAATAATGTCTGTCGCTGAGCGCTAATGTCTGTCGCCTGGCGACAGATGCCAGTTTTATTCCGTATAGAACTTGAAGTACTTTCTATATTTTTCGGACTATTTTTTCTAAAAATAGGGGTCGTATCTCCTCGTTTTTATTCATTCACAATCACCTATCATCTCTCTCTATTCTCTCTCTCTAAAAGCTAGAAGCTTTCTTTCTCTCTCTATTCTTTTTCTAGACCTTCCCTCTCACAAAATTCCACATACATTAGTTATAGACAAACCTAGCCAAGTTCGAAGTTGTCTTCGCCCTAGACGTGAAAGGTTGATAATTTCTGAGGGTTTGATCCCAAATTCTATTTCAATTATTTAATTTAATTGTTTGATTTATTATTTTCCTTGAAGTTACAAACGTGTGTATTTTGTTATTAGAAAGAGATACGAGGCATCCAAGTAAGTAATTTAATTGTTATTCTATATAAAGCATGCTTTAATTATTTTAATTCCTAGTATCATGTTAGGATGTCTTTATTGCTTCCTAGTATCATGTTTAGGGTATTAACTAATATTTTTAATATCGTGTATGTTTTTATGATGCTTCCTATTATTTCCTTATATCATGTTAGTATCATTTTAGGGCTAAAGATTTGATCTTTAATGTTTAGTGACATGCTAGGATTTGTTTTTAATCTTGTTAGTATCATGCCTAGGATCTTGCTATTAATATTATTAGGCTTTCTTGAGATTGAGATTAATATTATTATTATGATGATGATTGTGATTATTATGTTGCTTGATGTTATTTATTGTTATTTCTTGAATTGATCACGCCTTTTATGCATGTTTAAAGGGAATTTGTACTTGTAATCATGCTTAATAAGATAATTAATAATCTTGTTTAGGCTAATACGGTTATAATTCAAGTAATCGCCAATAATAGATTTGTTTGTGCATTAATATTCAACCAACATAGATTAAAAAGGTTTAGGGTTAATCTATTGATTATATGTTAGTCAGAAAGAGGCACATGAATACAAGAAGAATAAAGTAGAGGCCTATTTTTAGGGCAGGTTCAATCTCTTTTAGGTTGGATTTGTACCTTCATCCCCGAATATCCAATCATGGTTCCACACTATTATGGAGTTAGCGATCTCATGGATTGTGAAGGGGTGTAACCTTCATCCTATGAACGATTTAAAAGTTCCTAAAACTTGTTGGCGACTCTTTTACTCTAGCTTCATTCCCTTTGGACGCCACAATGCTTAAGTGTATGATCACATTGGGGCTCAAGTGTGGGATGCTTGAAATATTCCCTACAGTTTTTTGGTGACTTCACTGGGGAGGATTTCTATTTTAATTCCTGAAATTTATTTTGGCAATAATTTAGAATGAGTGGATGAGACTCGAAAAATTCTAAGTATTTCATGTGCGTAATTTTGATGAATATTATTGGCATAAGCATAAAGGTCCGCACTGGAAAGACCATCCGTAATGCGTCAAAAATATAGGATTTTTACACGTAGGAAATTAGGGAAATATCTTTCACAACTAAAGTCGAAATAACGCTGCGAAAAAAATTAGAAAATTCAAGAACAGTATACTGCGATTTTAACTCGCGGGGTCCCATGGAAGCGAGTTTGTTGAATTCACCAAACCATGGAAGCGAGTTTAACTCGCGGGGTCCCATCCACTCACGTCAACCCTACCAAAGGTAAGGCTTTCGCGCGGTGTATTCTGACTCATAACCATGGACCCTCTTTGACAGACCCATATCTTGAACTTTAGAGAACTAGAGCCATGGTTATGTTGCAAACTCATTGCATCATATTGTGACTATTTGTCTACTTGTGCATTATTTGTTTGTGCATAACCTATATGTCTTTCCACTAACCGTTTGTTTGACTTGTGAATGAGTCTTAATAAACTAATTAATGACTAAAGGACTTTGCTAAATTAATTAATTAATTAATTAATATAAATGGTTAAAGTCTAAATAAATTGATCGAACTTGACTTAGTACGACTTTAGGCTTGTCCCTTTAGAGGAAAATACTGGAAACAATCCCAGACCAATGTTCCAGCAATGGTGCAGAGATTTGGACTGTAGCTCCACGCGCTAGTGATTATTAGCGCCAAGCGACAATGTTGTCGTCTTGCGCTAGTCCTTAGCGTTTGGCGACAGTCCTGTTGCTCCGGCGACAGTCCATGTGTTTGCTTGACTCCTCACGACAAGTATAATTAACCAGCTAGTTTGTTTAATCGGTTTAATTAGTTTATTAATGACAGTAGTCATGTCATTAATTAAGTCTAAGCACGTAGTCTCATGGTCTCACACAAGAGTCAAATCATGTCACTCACACTCACTAGTCTTAGCACTCACTTTGTGTATATGTCATCGTGATCATGTCTTAGGTTCATGCATATGTCGTTATATCCGTCATTCGAATTGGGGGCCTATTCTATTCCTAGCTCTCCCATATTTATCTTTCACCCATATCATTCTTCTCTTCCTTCCATGATTCTTCCCATCTATTGCATGTTGAATAGAGCTTGAGTCAAAAATAAAAACAAAAAAAAACTTATCCCTAACTTCTCTTGCCGCAGCGCTTGATTGAGGAGAGAAGAGTGCTTAACCAAGACAACACTTTTTGTTAAAGTATCACTCTTTGATAGAAGAAAAAGGGTCATAATAATGGCCGGTGAGGAAGAAGTTTTCTTAAGTAATAACGAGGAAAACTCGTCAAGTCTGGGAGAGGACGTTCATGAACTACGCAATATTGTTGTCATGCTTATGGGTGCAATAGAAGGACTAGCAAACCGGATAATGGTTATCGAACAAGGTTCTCATTGTACTATTATAAAAAATGATGTCAGAAATATTTTATTTTAGTATTAGTTAATAGATTAGTTCATGTTTTATATTGTTAAACTTTAATGTATACTCTCTCTTTATTTCATGCTCTAAGTAATTTTGATAGATTTGGAGGAGCTTATTTCTCCATTTTGTCGATTGTGCTTGATTTGCCGGCGCTTCTTCATTGATCAATGCATTTCACCACAGGTAGACTATGACCTAAAGTGATAATTTCGATTAATTATACTATCCCTGGAATCCACATGACACAAAAGTGGCCAGTTGGGTTAATCTAACTTGAACCAGAGTGTCTGACTTATGCGAAGAGTGAGTGATTACTCATTACTGAGATGATTAGACCTTTCTTCCCGATTTAAGAGAATAAGAGAATTTTGGATTGATCTCAACATCCACCTTTGGTGGCCTTCTAAATTACCAAAAAAGAAAAACAATGTGACTCAAGTTCAAAGGATTCACTATTAGCAAACCTTAGCGTTTCCAAATTATAGTTTTTACTCAGAAATACAATTGTTAAATAATTTTTTAATTTAAACCAAATAAAATCAATGGGTTACTTATAAATTTATCAAATCAGTTTCAATACCTATATTGCCAATCATCAATCGCCAATTTGTTCAAAATGTTTTTATTTTTTTTATTTAGTTCATTTCTTCTTCTTCTTCTTCTTTTTTTTTTTTTTTTTTTTTTTTTTTCTGGGAAAGATCTTGTCTTTCTTTTTTATGGTCATTTTACACCTTTTTTTTATTGGTTATTGAGAAAATTACAAACTTCGTCAATAAAAGTTTGCTTATTAGTTTTTAAGGTAAATAACACAACATAAAAGACCTCAGCTCAGTCTTGCTCTCAGAATAGAGTAACATAACCAAATACCAAAATATGCATTTGTGAAAGGTACGTACTGCTCTTACCTTGAAATTAGTCGTTTTATCGGTGGATCCAATGTGGTCCAGTTAAATAGATTATTAAATTTAATAAACCAGCAAATTATTAAAAAGGTTAGTAAAATATGACAATAATTATTTCTAAAAGTTTGTCATAAATGGAATAAAGTAAAAGTGACTCGGAAATTTTAAAGTAAAGCGAGTCAAATATTCAAGATGTTTGTGATTTTAACGTTTATTAATATAGATAGATACAACCTTCGTTTCATAGTATGTATAACAATATAAATTTTTGTATGTGGCTGGCCACATGGTGCGGCAAGGGTTACTTGTAGGATGTTACTGGTTTTGTCAGGGGTTATTTGTAGGTGTTACTTTTATTCTGGGGTTATTTATATGGGTGTTACTGGTTTTGGTAGGGGTTACTTGTAGGGTGTTACTGGTTTTGTCAAGGGTTGCTTGTAGGTGTTACTTGTATTCTGGGGTTACTTGTATAGGTGTTACTAGTTTTAGTCGAGGTTACTTGTAGGGTGTTACTGGTTTTATCAGGGGTTACTTGTATTCTGGGGTTACTTGTATGGGTGTTATTGGTTTTGGTCGGGGTTGTTACTTGTAAGGTGTTACTGGTTTTGTCAAGAGTTACTTGTAGGTGTTACTTGTATTATAGAATTACTTGTATGGGTGTTACTGGTTTTGATCAGGTGTTACTGGTTTGGTATGGGATTTTGGTCTGGAGTTACTTGTAGGAGTTACTCAGAATACAAGTAACACATACGAGTAACCCCACGATACAAGTAACCCATACAAGTAACCTCATAATACAAGTAACACCTTACAAGTAACTCATACAAGTAACCCCAAAATACAAGTAACCCCAGAATACAAGTAACCCTAAAATACAAGTAACCCGTGCCGCACCATGTGACTTACCGCACTGAAAAACCTCTGTTGTAACAAATGTTTATTTAGTTGTCTTTTCCCTCTACTACTTTCCTCATCAAATGCATCCTTATTCTTCCCCCCATTGATCATTCATCAACAAATTTTTTTATAAGAATTTGTACTACCCTTCAAAGTTGCGTGTAATAAGATATAGAGGTAATATGAAGACTCCAGATGAAATTACACCAAAACAATTAGTGGAAATCTAGCTTGACGCAAATTTTAACTAACAATAGTTTGTGGATATCACAATCAAAAAACAATTCATCAAAACCTTAATTGAAATTATGACTTTTAAAAAGGCCAATTGAATAAATGATCTTGCTAATGAATAAAATATTCCATATACACATAGTGGGGTGTAAAGAAATGTAGAACACAATATCTATTGCCAATTTAATTAATTAGTGGGCATAACACTCATAATTCAAGTTGATAAGTAATAATAATAACCAATTGGTCAGGATAAAAATACTATAAATAGAGCAAATTTAGTGTTGTACATTCACCAACAATACAAAAAATCATAATACACCATACTTCATACTTAAAACACAAATTTGGCAAACAATTCTTCGTGACAAAAACAGTAATGGAAGGCAAAGTTGGGTACAAGAGAATCATACTAGCACTCTTTTTCATCGTTGCAACTGGTATTATTGACTCTTCCATTTTAACTTCATTTTTTTTTTCCGTTACATATATGAATGACAACTTGACTAGCATGAGCAAATATTACCAAGCAGCATGGTGTAGTTGGTAAAGAATTCACCTTGTAACTTGGAGGTCACAAGGTTGAATCCTCCCACTACGATACTTGTGTGTGAGCATCCCTTAACCTCCTCCCAAGACTAAAAAAAAATTGTGAGGATTGAGGTCTAATCACGGTTCACTATATCTTAACCAAAAATATTTACTAGCATGAGCATGCATAATCGTATTATTATATACTCCTAAGTTGTTTTTAATACTGACTTTTTTATTAAAGTGTGACATTTTTCATAAACAACTTTTTTAGGGTAACAATGCTATAAATGGATATACACTATCCAGTTATATATATGCATTTATAACAAATATTTTACTTATATAAATTAATTTTGCTGTATGTATAAATAGTGATGCTGCAAGTCCTTGCTGTGAAAGCACAACAAGAGAATCCAGTGTGCGAGGAGCACCTTGGACATCCATGCACTCCTGGTGTTAGAGAATGTTGCGCTAACACCGGATGCCAATGCGTGGCTGCTCCATCTTCGAACGGTTTCCGGTGCATGTAAAACCGTCATCCATCACCACCAACTGCAACATCAATGACAACCTAATAACCTATTGTACTGCTTAATTATATTAGATCTCCTTTGAGTTCTATACCTCTATTATGAAACTTTAATGTCCTTTTTTTTTTTTGTGTGTGTGTTTATATATATACACTGGCGGATCTACATTGGAACCCGGGGGGGACGTGCTACCCCCGGGAAAAAGGAAAAAAAAAAATGCATAAAAAAACCTACACTTTCCGAATTATTAAACAATGCACTTAGTACACGAATATTGAATTTGCTTCAGTGGTTCAAAGCATGTAACTAAAGCTTTTTTTGAAGTGCCTGGGGTCAGCGGTTCGATTCCAACCCCTTACACTTTCTTAATTTTTTTCTTTAATTACAAAGCAAGTAATTAAAGCTTCCATCGCTTATTTTTTTTCTCATATTTTTTTTTGACAACAAATGTTTTTTTTTTGGTTTATTATAAGTCTTTATGTTTTTTTTTTTTGAAAAAAAAAAACACCTATCAATGCTTTATTATTTTTTTCCGCCCCAAATAATTTTCCTCTTTCTTGACATTTAAATAGATAAAATAAAATGGACTTCGAACAAAATTTGATTCTTTTCCAAATTACTTTTCACTTTCTTGACATTCGTTTCAAATTACATTACATAAAAATAACTTCCATAAATTTTTGTTCAACAACAATAATAGTACGAAATATGTATAGATAATTCGTCCGTGAAGAAAATTAGTAATATGATAAATTGACTAATTTTATTTGATTGTAATACGAATTATATATTTTGATAGCTAGTATGTTGTACATGCATAATTTTATCCGCAATAATAACTCGTAGCAAAATGTATAGATAGTTGAATTTAAATTGATGTGTTATTATCATCTTAATTATGCAAAACCACAATTATCCAAAAACTTTAACTTGATGTGTTATTACCATCTTAATTAAATTTAGTTTGAGTTTCAAGTTCATAGGTGTATATTGGTTATTTCGTCCCTTTAATTTTTCTAGTAGCGTTTAGTGCTACCCCTAGTCCGGAATCCTGGATCCGCTATATATATATATATATATATATATATATATATGTTTGGTGAAGTGGATTATCTAGTGTAAAATGGTTGTCTCATTTAATAAATAAAGTGAGTGTCCTTCGTTTTCTAATTTGTTATTTTGACATTATTATGATAACGAAGCGGAGACTTTTCTAAATATAATATTGTTAGTATTTTATTTTATCTATACTAATATATTAAAAGGCGTTACTATGAACGTCTCTGTGCCACGTAGACCACGCCACGTCACCTACTCCATTTCTCATTATTCCACATCATCACTACTCTATCAACTAGAATATTGCTTCATATTAAAAAAAAGGAAATTTTGTTTTTTACCACCTCACAAAAACACGAAAATCTGTTTTACCACCTCCCAAAAAAAAAGTATTACTTTACCACCTCATAAAAATCACGAATATAGGTTTTACCACCACTTAACTGATTCCGTTTACAAATCCGTTAAGTGGGCCCATAAAGCCACGTGTCATGTTATTATTGGCCAAAAAAAGAAAAAAAAAAGAAAAAAAAGAAAAAAAATAAAAAACCCTAAAACTACCCAGCCACCACCACAGCGCCACCACCACGCCACCACCCAACCCACGACTGCCCCCCCCCCCGAACCTACCACCGGCGGCGTGGCTCCTCCCCCTCCCTCTCCCAACCCACCTGAACGCCCCCTTCCCTCTCCCGCAACCGCAATCGACCCAAAAACCACCAACTCACAACCCTCAATGACCACGAATCCCCCCAAAACAGCCACGATTCCGGCCATTAATGGCAGAAATCGGCCGGTTAAGGCCACTCATCCTTAAAGCCGGCTGATTTCGGCCATTAATGGCCGAAATCGTGACCGTATTAGGGAAGGAGGGTTTTGGGTTTGGTGTTTTTTGGGGGTGTTACGGTTGCGGGAAAGGGAGGGGGAGGGTTTAGGTGGGTTGGGGCTGGTGGTGCGACGTGGGTGGTGGTTTCGGGGAGTGCCGTGGTGAGTTGGGGGGAAGGCAGCGGTGGCGCGGGGTGGCGCTGTGGTGGTGGCTGGAGTAGTTTTAGGTTTTTTTTTTTTTAATTTCTCTTTTTTTTTTGAACAAATAAAATGCTGACACGTGTTACCGTGGGCCACACTTAACGGAATTTTTGGATGGAAACCGTTAAGTGGTGGTAAAACCTATATTCGTGATTTTTATGAGGTGGTAAAGTAATACTTTTTTTTTGGGAGGTGGTAAAACAGATTTTCGTGTTTTTGTAAGGTGGTAAAAAACAAAATTTCCTAAAAAAAATGATGATAAGGGGATTTGAACACCCAACCTTGTATAAGAAAGATAATTACTTAACCATCTAAGCCAATCAAAAGCTATGTTATAAACATGAAAATAAATGTATATAATCAATAATTACAAGGTCTATTAAAGTAGCAACCGGTGCAACGCCCGGGCTACACACTAGTTTTATTAATGAAAAGTTGTATGACATCTACAAATGAACTCTAAATTTACCAAATACATATAAACGCATCAAATAAAAGTTTTCATCACTGAAGCCACATTCATATAACAGATCTTACAATGTGGTAAGTCACTTGCACACATCGCTAGAATATACACCTCTTAAATTCTTTGTAATCAAGAGTATGAATTTCATCTATTTTATTTTTACGTATTAGAAAGCTTGAGAACTGTCTTATAAGACTTAAAAGGAACATTATTCAGATCAACTCATTAATTCCCCATTTAGAAGGATAATCACCCGTTTGAACAAAATCAACTAACCTTGTCATATAAGACTTTAATTCCTTTACTCAATCATAATTCAAGTCATGAAAGTGTAATAAGAAATTTTACCTTATGTAATAATTAATAAATTTTACTTAAATCATCAAATTCCCAAATCCTTTAATCAATCATACAATGATTAATTAATTAGAGAGCTAACAACATTTTCCAAATACCAAAACATGGGTCTCAAACACAAGCATATGAATAATGTAATTCTTAACCAACAATCCACAACCAAGTAGTTCCCTGGCCAATACATGGAACTAGGTTATTACAACTCCTTAAACGTGCTTCTAAAGTCAAGAATTTCCTTAACTCGTACGTACCTTGAATAAATGGAGCGAGGGCCACTTTTCCACTTAAAATCACCTTCTACAAAATATCCTCCTAAGCCAATTAACTATCAAAAATTCAACGGTTTTTTCACCAAATGCCCTTGAACTTTTCAAAATTTCACCAAATACCCTCAAGTTTTTCAAAATTCACCAAATACCACTGACGTTTGTTAATATTCACACCGTGACCTTAAAATACCCTTGACGTTAAAGTTCCGTTAGCAATAAAATTTAATTCACCAAATGCCCTAACTTTGTTAAATAATTACACAAAATACCCTTATTTTTGGAAAATACAACGTCTAGTTTGAAATTTAAGGAAACTAGTCGTTAGTTTTGATTCTCACCCTTATTTTTCATAAATACTCGATACATAGCATCCCTCTCATTTGTTTAACCACAAATTTTTAACACCATGAGTTATCAATCTAAATCATCCTCCTCAATGTATGAGTACTTTTGTGTAAGAGTTGCAAACATCCTCTATTCATAAAAAGAAGTGCCGGAGACCTCGCAAACAGGGCTAAATGAAATAGAGGTGATTACTTTTACAGGCTTGGGCAGAAAACAAATCGAGCTATAGTTCATATTTATTCAGCGAAATTTAAATAGCAAAGTCAAGCCCCTTTTATGCGGCTTGACAATTAGTCTATACCCACCCTAATAAACAGTCTGGGCTTGTCCGCGGGCTAACAAACTCAGAACTTCTTATTGCAAATTTTCTTCTACAACAAGATTTGTTTGCAACTCTTTCACAAAAGCTCTCATACATTGAAGAGGATGATTTAGATTGATAACTCATGTGTTAAAATTTTGTGGTTTGGCAAATAAGAGGGATACTATGTATCGAGTATTTATGCAAAAAAAAAGGGTGAGAATCAAAACTAACAGCTAGTTTCCTTAAATTTCAAACTAGACATTGTACTTCAAAAAATAAGGGTATTTTGTGTAATTATTTAACAAAGTTAGGGCATTTGGTGAATTTAATTTTATTGCTAACAGAATTTTAACGTCAGGGGTTGTTTGAGGTCACGGTGTGAAAATTAGCAAACGTCAGTGGTATTTGGTGAATTTTGAAAAACTTGATGGTATTTGGTGAATTTTTGAAAAGTTCAAGGGCATTTGGTGAAAATCCCGAAAATTCAATCAATACCCGAGCCACAAAATTTAAACCAATACTATTAGACTTCAGAAACTTCAAAAATCATTAAAACAACACTTCTAAGCCTCCCAAAGTCCCAATTGCTTAAAACTTATAGTTTATGAGTAGATTCTGATTTCAATCGAAATTTCACCAAAATTCACCTTTGTTTATAAAACTGCAGCATGCTTGATTACTTACTAGTAAAAGCTGAAAATTAATTTTTGTCAAAGTCTTTTGGAAATTATAAAGTTTATACATAGAGCATATTCTAATTTATTGAACACAGCTGAACTGAACTGAATTGATTGGATCTAAATAAAACCTCAAATTCCCATCAAATAACCTATCTTAAATCTAAATTTTGTAAAGTCGTCCCGTTTACATCATCTTATTTTTGCTGAACTGAAATTATTTTAAACTGAAATTAACTTTGCTGAACTTAAATTATTTTTATTGAATTGAAATTAATTTTATAAACTGAAATTAATTTTGCTGAACTGAAATTATTTTTACTAATTCCATGTTAGGCCTCGTTCTCTTCACCTTATTTTTTCTGAACTAAAATTATTTTTACTGACACAAAATTATATTTGCTGAACTTAAATTATTTTTACTTAACTTAAATTATTTTTACTTAACATAAATTAATTTTACTGAACTGAAATTATTTTTGCTAAAGTTAAATTATTTTTTACCGATTTTCTATTATAATTCATCTTTAAGAAAACTTAATTTTACTGAACTGAACTTATTTTTACTGCTTTTTTTAAAAAAAACTTATTTTTACTGAATTGGAATTAATTTTATTGAACTGAAGTTATTTTTACTGAACTAAAATTATTTTATTGAATATTTTTTTTTAAGGTGAAAAGAACAGGGCCTTATATTTCTTCTTTGAAATTACTAATTTTTAGTGAACTAGAATTATTTTTCCTGAAATAAACTTATTTGTACTTAAATGAAATAATTTTTGCTGAATTAAATTTATTTTTCCTGAAATGAAATTATTTTTACTTAATGTTATTTTTTTTAAGGTAAAGTGAACATGGTCTAACTTATATAATATGAAAATAGTGGTGATTGAGACTACACTTGGTAGGGAGGACCCGTGTTCGATCCCCCGCAACAATAATTGGGAGTGGACTGGAACCTAACCACCCAGAACTGATCCCCGAATCCGGACTAGTCCAAAGGGTGAACAGGGTAGAATACCAAAAAAAAAAAAAAAAAAAAATAAAATAAAAAATAATGAAATCATAAAATGATTAGCTACCATGTTAAATATGTTTAAATCCTCAAAATCATGAAAATCAATACATAAACCCTAGTTTAAATGAATAGTAAATCTGAAAACTTGTAGTATTATAATTCATAAAATTGAAACAATGACAATCCTTATCATATAATCAAATCACCATTTAAGAGGAGAAGAGGAGCAAGAAGCAAGAACCGGCAAGCTGGCTGACCGGCGTGGTTGTGCTGATGGTGGAAAGGGGGGCGGCGGTCGTCGGCAGGGCAACGTTAGCAGCGACCAGAATGGGAGTAGGGAGTAGTACTACGTGAATTAGACAGGGGGAAGTTCAAAAGTTTGTGGTTTTTTTTCTTTGGATTGAAAAATGGACTTAGTTCATAGGTTTAGTTAGGACTTGGGCCTAGAATGGGTGGGTTCAGAAAATAAATAATTGGCTGGTCCTTTTAATAGATAGTAAAACCAAATAATTTTTCTCATTAAAGCAACTTTCATAAAAGTATATGTAAAATATTTGCTTAAATTATACAATTATAGAATATTTGCTTAAATCATACGATTATAGAATATTTGCTTAAATTTCACAAAATTCCGGAGATTACATTCCCTATTTTCCCCATTAAATCATAATATTATTGTTCTCCCTTTTACGCATATTCTTAGGTACACATTCATGCACCTAGAAATAGGTGTAACAACAGCACAATATGAACATTAGCTTTATTCTCCTCTATTTTTCTCCTTCGTTTTTTATTTTCCCTCTCCTCTATTTTTTAATTTCCCCCATTTTTACACTTTTTTTATTGAATTTGTTTCTTACAACATGAAAGTAGTTATTAAGTATGAATTTTTGTGTGAATTTCGATTTTGTGCTTTAATTTCGATTGATTAAGGTTTATATGAATCTTTGAATTCACAAATTATACTTTGTTTTTTCTCCTTCCTTCTTTAATTCCTTTTTCCTCTATTCTTTTCTATTTTTCTCGTTTTTTCGATTTAACGATTGAATCTATTCCTTACAATATGGAATTGGTTGTTTATCTGATTTTTTAAATTCATATGAATTGAATTTTTTTTAGCTTCGATCAATTTCATCTGTGTATGAATTTCATCTGATTTTCTGCATTTTTTTTTTATCAATGAACATAATCATGCAAAACATGAACATATGCATAGGTTCCCTTAAATGTGAACATTATCTTTTTAGAAAGTGACATAGGCATAAAATATATGAACATATGCATTTCATAAAGTAAACATAACAATTCAAAATATGAACGTAAGCATTGGTTTTCTTAAAGTGAATATGATCATTTAAAAGGTGAACATATGCGTTAAAAATATGAACATATGCATTTAAGAAAGAGAACATATGCATAACAGACTTAATGAGAATATTTATGAACAACAAATATTTACTATGAATATTTACATAATGAACATATAAAATATTATTATGAATATAAGGCATTTAATTATGAACATAAAAAATTGAAGAAATACAAAATAATATGATTATGAAACATATGCATCATAAGTATTAAAAATATGAACATATGCATTCAAAATACGGACATATGCATTGGTTCATTTTTGAATGCGTATAAACATAATTAAGCATTTCATAATGTGAACATATACATAAAAAAAATATGAATTTAGAAAGTGAATATAAGCATTTCAGAAAGTTTACAAAAGGATTCAAAACATGAACATAAGAATTCAAAATAGGAACATAGGCATTTCAGAATGTGAACATAAGGTATCCGTTTGATTTCACTAATTATTTTGACAATTCCAATAAAAATTTTGAACAATAGAGAGTATCGAATAAATATTCAAACAAAATTAAGTGATAATCATATAAATTCAAACAAAATTAAGTGAAATTTACATAAAATTGCCTTTTTTTTAGGGAGGGTCCTTTTGATTTTGCATCTCTTCTCTAATGTCCATTGATTTTTTTGCAGTTTTTTAGAAAGGAAATGAAATAGAGAAGAGAGAAAGTGAAAAAGAGGAGAGAGAAAATCATATAGAAGAAAAAGAGTTTTGAGTTTGGAGGTGACGTTACATTTATTGGGTGAGGGTGGGTGTATTGGGGGTGGGTGGGTGTATTGCAGTTTCCGTGTTTTTTAGTTTTAGGGCATTTTTTAAATTGGGTTGTGTGTAATTGGGCTTCTGGGTTGTTACACCTATCTAAGGTGCACAAGACTAATTGTCCCTTTTAAAGCTGAGTGTGCTCCTATTATCCTACTGTGTAATTGTGTATTAGATCCCCAAATGATTGTATTTGTTGGGACACCAAAAAAGGGGTCTTTCTTTGTTCGCTCAACTTACAAATAACTTATGGGTGAGAAGGATGAGGAGGGGGGCAGTTGCTCGTGTAGTAGGGAAATGAGGAGATTGTGGAATGTGATTTGGAATGAACTTGTTCTTCCCAAGGTCAAGACGTTCTCTTGGAGAGCTTGTAAAGAAGCCTTCCCTATGAATATGGGGCTGCATAATCGAATTGCTAACATCTCTTGTGTGTGGCATTTGTGATGGCGAGGAAGAGGGAGTGCTGCACGCTCTCAATAACTGTCCCCAGACAAGAAGTATTTGGGATTCTTGCAATTTTGAGTGCACTACAAGAAAATAATTTTTTCGTAGCGATTATTTTAACCTTTAGTATCGATTGTAATTGCAACAAAAAGCTTACCCAACAAATGGTCGTTCGATACAATATCCGTTGTTCCCTTAGCCTTTAGTAGTGGTTTTCAATATCACTAGGGTTGGCCTCAATAATTAATACGAAAAAACTACATCCAATCGTGAATAAAATAAAATAAAATCATACATATGATTTTTATAAGATTCGAACATGCAACCTCAAACTCTTATATTAAATGTTTCACCAATAAGGTATGACATATTTTATGTATTCTTTATCAAACAATATTTATATATGTGTAGAAAAGGCTTTTCGTATCGAATTTTGGGATTTAGTGGCGATTATAAATGATAAAATTTCTCATAATTTTATAATTGTGTAAAAATAGTGTGGATATGTATTATTATGTTTTCCATATTCGATTTTATATAAGAAAACCATGGCGATTGTAAAATGATATGATTTCTTTAATTATTTCACAAACATATTTGCATATTGTAGCGAATGTACAATCGCTACAAAATAATTGCTACGAAAAGACAATTTTCTTGTAGTGGTGGCTGGTGGAAAAAAAATTGGAGAAACTTCACTAAATAGGCTTTGTTTGTGTTTTCGAAGCTTGAACCTAAGGTGAGAGGCTAGGTTATGGTCATTTATTGGGCAATTTTGGGGTGCGAGGAATAGAGGTCTGTTTGAGAATGAGTGGTCTGATTCAAATAAAGGAACTGATGGCTTATGTGGGGAGAATTATAGGGGAGATGGGGGTTGGAAGGAAAAGCAGCATTGCTGGGAGCTATCCTAAAACTCGTGGGCAGTTGAAATTTGTGTTGTTGCTAGAAATTTTGATGGTGTGATTCTTTGGTGTGTTTCCTTGAAGAGTAGAGGAGTGTAGAAGACTAAATGTGCTGAAGTGGGACTCTAACTTGCTGAGGAGTTGGGGTGTATTGATGTATCTGGTGGTTGAAAGTGAAAGTGAGAGTGTTATTTAGGCTATCAAAGATGGTGATGCTGGCAATAATTCCTTCCAGCTGCCGTTAGAGGATATCTTTTTTGTTGCTAGCAGTTTCAGACATGTTTCTTGGGCTTGGGTAGATAGAGAAGGTAACACGGTGGCCCATGAGCTTGCTCATTTGTCATCTGGGGGTCTTGACAAGAGAGTTTGGATGGCTGACTTTTCTCAACATATTTGTAATGTGGCTATTTCTGATTTTCATATATATATATATATATTATTGTAGGGAATAATTTCAAGCCTTTAAAATCCCACTGCTTGAACCCCACTGTGATCATACACTAAAGTACGGTGGCGTCCAAAAGGGAAGAAGATAGAGCAAAAGAGTCGCCAACAAGTTTTTAAGGAACTTGTAAACCGTTCATAGGATGAAGGTTACACCCCTTAACGATCCAAGAGATCGTCAACTCCATAAGGTCATGAACCAAATAAGGGTTCGGGGATGAAGGTACAAATCCAACCTAAAAGAGATTGAACCTGCCCTAATAATAGGCCTCTACTTTATTCTGCTCGTATTCATGTGCGCTTTCTGACTAACATACAATCAATAGGATTAACCCTAAACCTGTTTAATCTATGTTGGTTGAATATTAATGCACAAATAAACTATTATTGGCGATCACTTGAATTATAATCACAATTAACCTAAAATGATTATTAATTATCTTATTAAGCGCGATTACAAGTACCAATTATAAAAGGTGATCAAGAAATAAAGAACAAATAATGTATCAAGCAACATAATAAATAACATGAATAATAATTATAATCATTATCAAAATAATAATAATAATAATTCATAATCATCATAAATTATCACAATTATAATCATAATTGTTTTGGGTGTTTTTGTCCCTCGGGAGAGTTACAACACGAAGACTGATCCGGGATGAGCTGTACCTGCAAAACAAACGGAGACACCTGTTGGGTGGTGCTCCGCCTCCGACGGTCAAGTTAGTAACTTGAAAAGGAATAAAGAGTACGGAAATTTAGGTGGGTATCTGCTTGGATTCCAAGCTCAGGTGTAATAAGTGGTCAAACGTGTCCTCAAAATGAGGGACATCTCCCTATTTATAGGGTCTTGGGGAATTGCCCCTGATTAGGTCACTGAACCCTAATCATTGGTGGGCTGCGCTGTTTTTCGGCGTTCTCGGGATTTGGGCCTGAAGGCCGCCTTTTTTCCTAATTATCTGGAATGACACGTGTCGAACAGGGATTGGTCCACTTTGGGCCATCCTGAGGCTGACACGTTTCATCCTCTGATTGGACCACGTGGCGGGGTAAAATTACCCTAAACATTTGCCCCTCACAGATGTGACGTGGCACGCCACGTGGCATCTGTGACACATGTCACGCTCCGGTTGGCGGTAATTTTACCGTTACAGTGTAACCGTTCACCTTCCAGGTAAATTACGGAAATGCCCCCATATTTACCCTCTATATATAGCTGTTTTACCCTCATAATTTTGTACGTTTACAAAAATTTTCTAGAGAGAAAAACTTTGAGAGAGCAGAAGTCATCCGTTTGAGTCAGGCGCGAGCAAGAAACTTTGTTCCTCCGCAACCCAGCCGGACCCGCCTTCAGATATCAAATCCAAAGGTACCGTCTCTGTCTCTCTCAGCTCTTTTCTTTTTTCACCGCTTGTACATATTTCTTGCAATAAATGGATGCATCACCAACACACACGGCACAGCCTAGGTTAGAGTCCAGCCGGTCACCAGGGACGGCTGAGTCTAGGACTGGGAGTGCCGGCTCGGGGTGTTGGGACCACCCTTTGCCATGGATTCCGACCAGTTATGTGTCTGTGCAGAACACCATGGCTCGGACAATGCAGACGACCACTGATCCAAATTACAGAAGCGAAGGCTCAGGCGGCCAAACGCCTGAGGGAGAAACGTCTGGTCAGGGAGACCAGACGGCTCTGGAGAGATCCCCTCCGCGTGCCCCTTCAACCCCTGCTGACTCTTTCTTGGAAGAGTGTGACCAAGGCGGCGACGAGGCCGCCTCTGCCCCCATGGACCAAAGTGAGGGGGAGACGGAGAGTGACAGCTCCGCCTCTACCTCTGAGAGTAGCGATGACTTGCCCCCTCTTCCGGATAGCGAGGAGGAAGAAAGGAAAAAGTGGAGTGAGAAGGACGATCCCTTCAGCATCCACGTCTCCTCCAAAGACCGGATCCAAATGGGGGAGAACTTAGAGAACTTTAAGAAAATGCACCCGCTTGGAGACGGGTATAAGATCCGGGTGCCGCCTGAGCTGGGCACCATCGCTTGGGGGGATGATCAAGAGAACGCCAACAACTATTTTGGCTGTTATGAGGCGGCATTCAAAGCCGCCCTTCGCTTCCCCCTTCACCAGGCGGTGAAGGCAATTTTGAGAGGCTACGGCCTGGGGCTCTGGCAACTTACCCCCAACTCCTGGACCAACATTCTGGGGTATGTTGCCGACTGCGAGTTCCAAGGGCTTAATCCCGGCTGGGAGGCTTTTGCAAGCATGCACTACCTCAGTAGGAGCCCAGGCGGCTGGAGGGCGTGGTACACTCTAACCACACAACCGCAATATATGATAACCTTGGACAAGGTCTCCAAATTCGATGGCTGGAAACACAGGTTCTACCTGATGTCAGCCCCAACCAGACGGGAAAACTATGAATTCCGTCTGTACAATAAGAAGCCTGACTTGTTGGGCAGGAAGTGCGCTCTTCCCCGGATCCCAGAGGAAGACTTTGACAAAATAATTGAGGCAGACTTTTTCGGCCTCACAGACGCAACTCTGTCAACCGGGGAAACAATAAAAGTCCCTAAGAACTGGATTCCCAAGAGCGCCTGGTTCAGGGATGAATGTTTCTTAGCCGCCTGCGGGCTAGGGCACATGTTTAATAAACGTATGCACCTGAGTTCATACCGTCTGTAGTATTTTTCTATCGGTATTGATTTATGTTGTTGACCAATTTCTTTCTTTTTGCAGAAGAAGCATTGAACATGCTGCAAACGGAGAAAACTCCCAAGCGGTCTTCTGCGGCCATCCGCAAAGAGCCTGCGGAGAAAGCTGCGGCCGAGGTCAGGGCCAAGGTAACGAGATCAATGCTTTCACCAGCCGGTTGGGGACGGAGCTCGTCTGACCGTTCACCGGTCAGTGATTGCTATTTTTTCTCTTTCTTCACCTCCACCGGCAGGGGAGCCTTTCTTTTCTTCTCGGCTGCTGATGGGGCGGGAACTGGGTCGGCATCCTTGACGTTGTCAAGGTCTATTGGTTCCTGGCCGCCTGGGGTCACTGTATGATCGAGGTTAAGTAGGTCGTTGGTTCTACCGACCCTAATCAAATTAACAATTTATAATGCCTAAACTTACACTAAACTAGTTAGTGGCAAGTAAAGGGTCGAACCACTAAGGAAGCTCACTCGTCCAACATCAATATCACTAATGCAAGAGTCAAGAGGGGAAATGTTTTTGTTGATATATTGGATAAAAAGCACTAAAACTACGAATAAGCAAAGATAAAGATGAATAAAATCAATAGAAAATTACGCTAGGGATTCGGGGGTGTCAAACATGACTAGAAAGAGGAGAATAACGGTGATTATCATGAAACATATGCCAAAGAACACAAGGTCCTACCTAAACAATTCATTCTCATGCAATAGTCTAGGCAAATCAATGAAAGAAGTCCATGCTAGTTAGGATCATTCTCATGCATCCTATTAGACACAAGCAAATCAAGAGAATAAAGAAACACAATTCATAAAACTCAATTTTAACAACTCATTCTCATGCAATCATTAAAATAGAGGTGATCTTAATCTAGTTCAAATCACTTTCATGCATTTAAACTAGAGGGAAATCAAATAAAGTGTAACAATAATCTCAAGCCATCAAAAATCATATCTTTCATCAATTTAAGGCATGTATTCAATCCAACCATCATCATTAATCCAACATTCAACACATATTTTCCACCCCCTTCCCCTAGCTAAGAAATTAGCCTAGAGAAGAGAGATTAAACATAATAGCAAAACCAAAAATAAATTCAAGAAACACAAAACAAAACATGATTAAGAACAATGAAAACAATAATAAATAGATAAACTAAAAGGATAACAAAAATAAGCAACAATAAAGCAAATAAATAAAGCTAAAGGAAAGGATTAGAGATTACTAGAGAGAGGATTAATGAAAGATGAAAACTTGAAGGAATTGCTTGATTGGAAATTAAACTTGACCAAAATTGATTACTTGGAAGAAAATTGAGCAATAATCTACTTTATCTCTCTAAAAATTATCTAATCTAACCCTAAGAGAGAGAAGCTCTCCTAAACTAACTAAGAAAAAATAGGAAAATCGATCCCCTCTAATTACCCCAAAAATGGGTATTTATACAAAGCTCATAAAACTAAGAAAAATAAAAGAAATAAAAGAATGAGAAAAATAAGGAAAGACAAAAGAAAAATAAAAGAGTAAGGAAATAAGAAAAGGAAAAGGAAAATATAAAAAGAATTAAGAAAATAAAATAAAATAAAAGAAAAAGAAAAAGAAATTAAAATAAACCCACAAATCCCCCAAAACCTCGGACCCGATTTCCCCTTCTCTTCTTCCTTAAATTCCCTACTCTTGATTTCATCATCAACATCACCACCACGCATTATCAACGGCTTAAATCGAAACACCATCATCACCGACATCTTCATCAACCAGCAATCAATCAAGGCCGTTAAATTTTCATTAAAACTCGCGTGAGAAGCTCGTGATTGACCCATAATTTGCGCGCCCGCACAGACATCGCACAGAGGTCGCGCAAAATTACTGCCTCGACTCTGAATTTGGACTCCAATTGTGTGCGCCTTCTGACAGGGCTGCGCGGCCGCGGAGGAGGCTTGAGATGGTATGAGTTGCGCGGCTATGAGGTGAGTAATTTGGTGGTGATTTGGGTGGTTGTTGTTGATTGGAGGTGGTAATTGTTGGCAGTTTGGTGGCGAAATGGGAGGTGACGGTGGTGTTGGTGGTTTAATTGGGAGGCGTAGCAGGTGTTGCGGGCTGGTCGTTGTTGTGGGGTTGCACGATGGCTGTGGTGTTGGTTGCGGTGATGCTGGGCTGTGAGAACGGCTGATGGTTGGATTGGGGTGATCGGCGGTGGTTGAAATTGGTGCTGTTGGAGTTGTTATTGCAGATTGTTGTTGCAGATGGTGTTGGTGTTTGTTGTTGTAGCTGTTGGTGTTGCGTGGTGGTGTGTTGCTGGTGGGAGCAGGGGAAGTGCAGGGGAGGTTGTGTGTTGTTGCTGTTGTGTTGTGGTGTAGGGTAAGGTGATTGTGTGGTGAAGGATAACAGGGCAGCAGCTAGGGTGTTGCTTGGAAGCTTGTGAATTGTGCTCGAACCTTGGACCCCGAACACAAACTTGACTTTGAAACCCGGAACACCTACAACCAAAAACAACACGAGGGGAAATCGGAAGATAAAATAAAATAAAATAAAATAAGATAAATAAAGTAAAATAAAATAAGATAAATAAAGTAAAATAAAATAAAATGCTAAAACTAAAGAAATAATAAAATAAAATAAAATAAAATAAACTAGAAACTAGAAACTAAAAGAAAATAAATAAAATGAGAGAAGCGGGAAATTATTAACTAAAACTACAAAAATAAACTAAAAACTAATAAAAAGGGCCAAAATACACAAAATAAAGATAAAAGACGAGAATAAGAAAATAAAAGAAATAAAGGATAAAATGGTGAAATTATTACAAAATAAGCCGGAATACGACTCAATAAACACCCTAAAAGTGACATAAAAGTCACTTATCACTGTATCTCGGACGGCTGAGAGATAACACTCTCGGGCCGTCTTCTGATCTCCATTCAAGGAACCAACAGAGCCGTCATCCCTCTCATACTTGATGAGCATGAGAGACGGGATGATTACGGCCTTGGCTACGTTGAGGGTTGGCCTGCCAAGGATGATGTTATAGGCGGTCAATTCCTCAACGACCAAGAATCTGACGACCATATGTCGTCCCTGGCCTTTCTCTCCCAGCCGGATGGGTAAGTCAATTCTCCCGGCTGGGTAGACCATCCCACCCCCAAAACCAACCAAGGGGTGGGTGACCGGATGCATGCTGCCGACGTTGTATTTCAGCTTTTGCAGGCACCGGAGGCTGATGATGTCTGATGAGCTTCCGGTGTCTATAAGGATCCGTCCAACCAGCTGGTTGGCAACCTTACATTCAATGACCACCGGGTCATCATGCGGGCGGCGGACGCTGCCCCTGTCCTTCTCAGTGATCAAGACGTCTGGGAAGGAGGAGCTGGCTTCCGCCTGCTCATCATCATCTTTATCCATCTTTCGAAGATGGCTCTTGGTGCCCCGGATGGTAGGGCCACCACATGAGAACCCGCCTGCTATAGTGTAGACCGGCTCCTTGTCAGTATCCGAGCTACTAGCAGGCTGGGGGGTAGTCTTGGAGGACTGACCCTTGTTTTTCTTTTTTGCCCCGGCTGGGGACTTAGAAATGTAGGACTTCAACAGCCCTTTGTCAGCCAGACGGTCCAACGCACGCTGAAGACTGAAGCAGTCGTTGGTGTCATGGTCGACCTCCTCATGGAACTGACAGAATTTATTCTTGTTCCGTGACTGGACAGAACTCTTCATAGGATTCGGCTTCTCAATGGACAGCCGGTCCTTTACCTCCATGAGGATGGAGTTGCAGTCTTTGTTAAACTCGTACTTGGGGACGTACGGTTTAAACTCTTTCTTTTTCTTCTGGGACGACTGGTCAGAGTCAGTAACCGTCCAGACTTCTTTTCTTTTCTTTCTCTCTTCTTTGTTTTTGGCCGGCTGAGCTGACCGGCTGACTTTCTGTTTGTCGGACTTCTTAGAGTCCGACTGGCTACCAGGCGAGCAGAGGTCGGTAGCTTGGATGTAGCTTTCCGCCTCCCTCAGGGCCGCCTGTAGGGTAAAAGCCCCTTTTCTGACGAGGTCGAACTTAAAGGTCGACCCGTCTCTCAGACCCTTGAAAAAGTCTGTAAAAGCTACCTCGTCAGACAGTCCTTGAATCTGAATTCTTATCATATTGAACCGCCTGACATATGAGCGCAGCCCTTCTCTCTCTCCCTGCTTAACAGTGCTCAAATCAAGACTTGTTTTCTTAGCAGGGATGTTCATTGAGAAGTTGGAAGCAAACAGGAAGGCAAGCTTCCTGAAGCTGTCTATGGACCCGGCTGGCAGGTTGCCAAACCATTGTTGGGCAATGCCCTTCAATGTAGTCGGGAAGCATCGACACCAGGCGGCATCGTCCAACCCCTGCAGATACATGAGGTTGGTGTAAGCCATGAGGTGGTCTTCCGGATTGGTGGTGCCATCATAGGTACCAACCAACACATTCTTAACCTTGGCCGGCTGTGCCGCCTCGGTTATCTCCCGAGTGAACGCAGAAGGTTGTTCACCCAGGCAAAGCAGACGAAGTTGCCAGTCCAATGGCTGGACATTTGGATAAGCCGCCTGACCCCCAAAGAAGGTCGGCTGCATGAAGTGAGGAGGATACTGCCCGTAAGCCGGAGAAGGCACATACGGGACAGCTCCAATCATATGAGGGCCAGAATGGACGGTATTACCGTCTGTCTGATTCTCATGCAAGGAGGGTGCACTCCCTGCAGAAACGTTGTTAAAGCTGTCTGGAAAGTTCGACGTTGAAGCCGACTCAGACAGCGATTGATTTCTCTTCCGGTTAATAATTTCCCAGGCATCAGAAGTTGGTTCTTTACTTCTCACCGGCTGTTGGGGCCGGCGAGTGTTATTGGTGTTCCTCCCAGGAAGGAGAATATTCGACCAATCAATGGTCCCGGCTGCCTTCTCCTTTGGATGAGGAGTGGGCTGCCGGTTTCTGACTGACTTCCCCTTCTCTGGAGGAGTCTTCTTAGCCGACTGACCTTTACTTGGGCCAGCCCGGCTTTTGTGATCAGCTCTGTAATTTCACCCTTGAAACTAGTCATGAACCTCATGAGTTCGTCTCAGGTGACAGGGGCTGATCCAGCTGCCGTTTGGGTTGCCCCTTCCGGCTGCCCAGTGGGTCTGCTCGGACCCGCCTGGGAGGCGCCCTGCTCCAGAGTCTCTCTGGGCCGGATGCGCTTGACTCTGAGAGAGCCATCTTCGGCTGTAGAGGTTTTGACCTGAGGATCCTCATCCTCCTCATGGTTTGTAAAAACTTTTGGGTCTTCACCCAGACGGTTAGGTGGCACAAACTCTTGAACCATCTTCGAGGTACTCTCCCCACAGACGGCGCCAAATGTTTTGGGTGTTTTTGTCCCTCGGGAGAGTTACAACACGAAGACTGATCCGGGATGAGCTGTACCTGCAAAACAAACGGAGACACCTGTTGGGTGGTGCGCCGCCTCCGACGGTCAAGTTAGTAACTTGAAAAGGAATAAAGAGTACGGAAATTTAGGTGGGTATCTGCTTGGATTCCAAGCTCAGGTGTAATAAGTGGTCAAACGTGTCCTCAAAATGAGGGACATCTCCCTATTTATAGGGTCTTGGGGAATTGCCCCTGATTAGGTCACTAAACCCTAATCATTGGTGGGTTGCGATGTTTTTCGGCGTTCTCGGGATTTGGGCCTGAAGGCCGCCTTTTTCCCTAATTATCTGGAATGACACGTGTCGAACAGGGATTGGTCCACTTTGGGCCATCCTGAGGCTGACACGTGTCATCCTCTGATTGGACCACGTGGCGAGGTAAAATTACCCTAAACAATAATCATGTTAATATTAAAGCATAATAAAAATAGCAAGATCCTAGGCATGATACTAATAAGATTAATAACAAACCCTAGCATGTCACTAAACAATAAAAATCAAATCTTTAACCCTAACATGATACTAACAATCATAAATATTAGGAAGAGAATAAAAGGCATCATAGCAATCATATTTAACATTAAAAAATATCCTAGACATGATACTAGGAATCATAATAACAATTTAAACATGATATCTACATCATAAAATCAATAAAAACCAATTAAAGTACTTACTTGGATGCCTCGTACCTCTTTCTAATTACAAAATACACACGTTAGTAACTTCAAGGAAAATAATAATCAAAGCAATTAAATTAAATAATTGAAAGAGAGATTTGGGACCAAACCCTCAGAAATTAAAACCTTTCACGTCTAGGGCGAAGGCAACTTCGAATATGGCTAGGTGTTTCTAGATCTTGTGAATGCACTAGTAAAAATTTGCATTTGGCACCCCCCATATGGCACCGGTTCAGCCCAAACCGGTGCCAAAAACCGGCCCAAAATTGGGCGGGATTTTAAACAAAGGGAAAAGGCACCGGTTCAGACCAAACCGGTGCCAAAAATACAAAGGGCACCAGTTTGAACTGGTGCCACTGAACCGGTCCAAGGTTTTTAGGAAAAACCGGAAAATTTAAACCCTAAAACCCTTATAAGCTTCGATCTCCTTATCTCTCCTCCTTCTCTCCGCCTCCATTCCCCCATTTCATCTCCTCTACTTCTCTCTCCTCCTTCTCTCTCCTCTCTCTCTCTTCGTTCTTCTTTCATCTCCTTCGATCTCCTCTCTCTATTCGTTCTTCTTTAATTAGTCTTTCAACTCCCTTCGATCTCCTCTCATATATATGCAGCAACCAAAGCTCGAGGACAACCGATCCCCTCTCATTAGCGCAACAACAGCCGCCGCCACCACCACAATGTTCGAGCACCACCACCGGCATCAAAATCAACAACAATTTCAGGGATCTTTTTTCAAGTTCTGGCTTTTTTTTTTCGATTTTAATTGTTTTTGTTTTCGATTCACCAATTTTGGTTTTGTTTTCGATTCACCAATTTTGGTTTTTGATTTTGGTTTTGGTTTTTGATTTTGATTTTCGATTTTGGTTTTTATTTTGGATTTCGTTTTTAGGGTTTCGATTTTAATTTGCCTTTTATTTTGGATTTTGGTTTTTTTTCCTATTTGTTTTTCGTATTTGTTTTTTTTTTTTCCGATTTTGATTTTGTTTTTTTCGAATTTTTGGTTTCTTTTTTTCGATTTCAATTTTGGTTTTTTTTTGGTTTTTGATTTTGATTTTGGTTTTCGATTTTGGTATTTATTTTGGATTTCGTTTTTAGGGTTTCGATTTTAATTTTCCTTTTAGAAGATTCTAGAAGACTAAAACCATTCCTAATTGCATTAGGAATGATAAATCATATTAGGCCCTCCCCTAGATCATTGGGCCGTACATAAAGCTCAAACCGGGCCCAGTTTAGTAAATTGGCCATAACTTCCTCAATATTCATCGGAATTGGGCTTATAATATATCGTTGGAAAGGTCTTTGCAAGCCTCATCCAACTACACCACTATTGGACCCATATCATGGACCAACCAAACTGGATTGGTTATTTTCTTAAAATAAAGTTTTCCAAAACAGGGAGAAAAGAAAAGAAATAAAACTTTCCGCAACACTAGAACTTTCCACACTTTCGTTTCATTCGATTATGATTCGACGTGAAAGACACTCATCACTGGGTTTGGTTTTGGGGAGACACAAATATATATATATATATATATATATATATATATATATATATATATATATATATATATATATATATATATATATATATATATATATATATATATATATATATATATATATATATATATATCTTTGCGAGACATTAAATATTCCTTTGTTGCAGGTAATAAGAACCGGAGGTAATATATGAAAAATTCACTTTAATAATGTCAAGTATTAGCAATTAACTTTTAATAATCCTAACAAAGGTTTATTATCTAATAATCCTAACTATGGTATGAATTTGCCTCCAAGAACCCCAACTGGTCAACAATGAGTCAATGACATGTTATAATAGGTGCGTAACTATAACACGTGTCAACACGTGATTGTTCTAAAAATTTTTTAAAAAATTAAAAAAAAAAAAAAAAAAAAAAAAAAAAAAAAAAAAAAAAAAAAAAAAAAAAACTTAACACCCCAACAACTCCCTCTCCTCTTCCCCCGCCGTATTACCAATTTACCACTTAGCCCAACCCTTAACCCCACCTGCTGAACCGACCAGCCGCCCCCTACAAACCCCTAAAATGGTCGGTCGACCCCTCCTTACCCCAAAACCAACGCACCGGTCGGCCAGAGTTCGTCAATTAGTAAGCTAATTAACGTCAAAATCAGCATAGTTAGCAAAGAAAACACAACAATGGCGACATACGAGGTTACTTATTTAGTGCGTGAGATGATCAGAAAGATGCAATGGTTATTGGCAGCGCTGCTGGTTGGTGTTATAAGACGCAGGCTGTTGGGTTTTATGTGAGATGCGGTGTGGTGGTGCGTGGCTGGTGTGTAGTGGTTGCCGTGGTGCTACATGCGCGGCTGAACTAGTGGCTTCAGTGTGGTTTCAGAAATCGAAAATGGGTGATAAAGGCCGACCGACTGTTTTCGGTTAATAAAGGGGGTTGATTGGCCAGCTGGTTATTGGCAAGGTTGAGGGCAGGGGGTTAGGATTAGGATTCCGGTGAGGTCAGGAAGTGGGGTAAGTGTAACATTTAGGCCCTGTTTGGTTTGATGTAAAAAGTTTTCATGGAAAATGAATTTTTTATTTTTTTTCCCATTTTCCTTTGTTTGGTTTGTTAAGGAGTGGAAAACAATTTTTCAAGGGTGGAAAATTTCATCCTTAATGATGGAAAACATTTTCCTTCCAAAAACAAGGGAAACCACATTTTCCTCTCTCTACCTTATTACCTCTTTTTTTAACTCCTCTCTCATTTATCCTTACATTTCCACTCTTAGTTTTTTATTTTTCTTGGACTTTTCTTGTATGCAACCAAACAAAGGAAAACTAATTTGCAATTGTGTTTTTCCTTGAAAATATGTTTACCATGAAAACTAATATTCCGTTGAAAATGCTTTACATTAAACCAAACGGGGCCTTAGCCTGGAGGGAGTAAATCCCTTTTCTTTATCTCTCACCACTCCATTATATAATTTCCTTTTAATCACGCCATCACTCTGTCATTTTATTTCAAATTCACATTCATTTTCCTTAGATTGGCTTTTATTAATCCAGTAATATATTACTCTTAATCCAAGCATGCCTTAAATCACATATGGTTATTTATGAGTTTAGATTACTTCATACAAGTTACACATATACATCCTAAATGTCTAAGTTTTTTAGGTTCAAGAATAATTAGAAAACGGGTCATCTGGGTCGGGTCAATTTCAAGTCAGCTAGCATTCGGGTCGGGTATGGGTCAATTTGAGTCAATTCGGGTTTCGAGTATGGTCATGTCGGTTATCGGGTCAAGTTTGGGTTAATTATGTTCGGGTTACACCATTTTTCAGGTCGAGTATGGATCATATTTAGGTTGGGTCATAATGTTTGGGTTGTTCCATTTGTGGGTCAAGCTCAAATCTATAATTTTATATTTGTTATTGTAATAATAATAATAATAAATATACTCATTATGAGCTTGACTACGATCGGAGATGAATAATTTGAATCATTTTTGGCACTAGACATTTTTAGTTCAGTTTTAAGGTAATTTTAGTTTGGGACATTTTGGGTACCAAATCTATTCTGATCTAACATTTCGAGTTAATTTTAGGTCGCGTCAATTTCGGGTCGGGTTAACTCCATTTTCGGGTCGGATACAGATCAAGTCTTGTAGATTTTATATTTCGAGTCAATTTTGGGTTGATATTTTTTGGGTCGAATCATCGGGTCCGGATTAGGATTGCCATGTCTAGGTTCAAGTAGTCTAAAATTAGCTAATTGGCTATTTTCCATCTTCCGTATTTTCAAGGAATTGAAGCTAATAACACATTAAATGAAGGGAAAAAAGCACAAGAAAAATGAAGAAAAAAAAGGCTAAAAAGCGAAAAATTAAATGTCGGGAACTAATCAAACTTCCCAAATCTTGCCATATTACAACAATTTTTTTTATAAGGTAGATTTTCTCAAAAATTGATTTATAAAAGGTAGCTTAGTTTTCCACTAAATTCTCACTCCCAATTTTCTAAGGACCTTTAACTACTAGAATTTGTTATGTACATCCAAATGTACTGTATACCCGGGTCATTCACTCATTTGATCAACAAATAAGCAAATAACATTTTCACTCATTTGTTGGTTAAATGAGCAAATGATCCTAGGTGTACAACTATACGGTACATCTAGATATATATAATAAGCTGTCCATAAGCGTAGAGCTTTAATTCATTCAATGCAATTACAGAGCAGTAAATCAATTTCTATTAAATTAAAAATAAAAAATAAAAAATCAATTACAAAGCATTTTTTTTTAATATATCCTCAAATATAAAATCTATGTAATTTATGATATTTTTCTTTCTTTTAACTGACCCCAGAATCAAGTTTCCTAAGGAGTGTAAAGAATCAAGTACTTTGACAAACAAACACTCTGTCCCTCTCTTTCATTCCTTACATGAAAAACCAACACTACATACTCTCCTCTTTCTTACTTCATCATTCCATCTTCACTTCACCACTCTTCCTTCTCCTCCATGGCTTCTCCCCTCCTCTTCATCTCCCTCTCCCTCCTCCTCTCTTTCTCCTCTTCGTCGTCCCTACCGCCATCGCCGCCATCATCCTTATCCAATTATCATATCCCTCAAGTAATCCATTCATTCCTCATACATCTCATCTCATTTTTCTTTATTATTATACAAACTTCTAATTAGTTAACTAATCTTGTGATTAATTATAAAAATGCAGAGTTATATAGTGTACTTGGGTGGATCAAATGATGAAGATCAATTTGACATGAAAATTACTGAGTCAGCTCATTCACAATTGCTTTCTACTGTCATTCCAAGGTATGATCAAATCATTTCTCTCAGATTTTATAAATTACTATAATATTGAAATTAAATGTTGATGATTTTGATAATGACTATATTATTAAATTAAATTAAATAATGGATGCAGTTCGGAAAGAGAGAGGATGTCGGTGGGTCATGTATACCATCACACATTCAGGGGATTCTCTGCCTTTCTTACTGCCACTGAAGCTTCTCTGCTTTCTAGTACTGTTCTTTATTCTACTCCCTCAACTTCAATCTATCTAATTCTTTCATTATCATTATTATTATTATTATTATTATTATTATTATCTCAAAAACAAAAGTCATACAACCTACAATAAATTAGTGGGAAGCCGAGATACAATCTGAGCCCCCACTCCTCTAGCTATAGCAAAGTCCCCACTTCTCTAGCTATAGCAAAGCCTACTCTAGCTATAGCAAAGTCATACAACCTACAATAAATTATTATTATTATTATTATTATTATTATTATTATTATTATTTTATTATTTTTTTTTTTTTATTGTATATACTAGTACGTCCGATATTAGGAATTTAGGATATTAATATGACTTTCCGTACTTTGTATGATTATACTTGTAAAATAGGACTTCGTATGAGATCTTATTCAATTCTGGTCTTTACACTACATCCGATTCATATTTTTACAATTTAGGGGTATTATTTGTGAGATATAAAATAATACATTGTTAATAAAATGAAACGGAGGGAATATTTAAGTTTAGATTTCTTACATTTGCAATACATGCAAGATATCTAATGTACTTCCTCCGTTTTTAAATACTTGTTCCACTTTCATTTTCTTGCTGTTTTTAAATATTTGCTTCATTTCCTTTTATAAAAAGATTTTACAATATTTAATTCATTTCTCACATTTAGTGGACCCAACAAAATACTCTCTCTACTCCTATTCTTCCACTACTTTTGCGTTTTACAATTTTTTATTTTCTCAATTACCCCACTACCTCCATATTTTATTATTTTCTCCAATTTCATTTATAATTCTGCACATAAGAGCAACTCCAAGGGCAAGCTAATTGTCAAATTAGCTTGTCATGCCACTTAGGATTGCAAAGCTATTATTTCTTCTAGCTAATTCATGCCACAATGGTTAGGCTAATTAGCATTTAAATTTTTCAGCTTTATTTTTTAAATAATTAGTATTTTATTAGAGACAATTAATTTCTAAGCTAATTAGCTTAGTTAAGCTAATTTACTTGGCATTAGCTTGGCCAAGCTAATTATCAAAGTATCCTCCAATGGTTTGGCTATTAGCTTGAAAATTATTAAAATTGCAAGCTAATCCCTAAAAGCAACAATTGGAGTTGCTCTAATGAAATGGAGCAAATATTTAAAAATAGAGGGAGTAGAAGTTAATTGCTAGTCAAATTATCTCACTTAAATAAATAAATAAATAAAACTTTTTATAATTTTTCTACTTCAAAAATCTCTTAAATATAGCGATAGTTAAAGTTTAAAGGCTTAAAGCTATGTTTTGAAATTTCCTGAAATTTTTCTTTTAAAAAAAAGTATTGACATATAAGAAATGGGTAAGATATTGGGGTTCGGCAAAATTTAGTTAGTGGAACTTAAGATTTGGAAGTGATTGGAAATCGAGTAGAATTTCCTAGACGTGAGTATAAAATTATAATTTTGACTAAAAAGTGTGCAATACAGATAAAATTGATTAGTGTAGTGTAAGAAGTGGTAAAGGAAGATGTTATTGATTGAGGTGCAATAATTTAAAATAATAATTATAATAATAAAAAAATGTGAGGCAGGTCATGAAGAAGTAATATCAGTGTTTCGTGATCCAAGTTTGGAGCTCCACACTACAAGATCTTGGGATTTCTTGGATCAGCAATCTGGACTTGGAACTCATTTTCAATTTCAAAAGCATGGATTTCCCTCCTCTGATGTCATCATTGGAATGATTGACACAGGTATTTCTAAGCTTCTCATTTATTTCTACTGTTTTTTCGGTTGACACATGTCTTTATTACAGGTGCTTGTCATTGCACAATTTTAACAATTAATATCTCTAATTTATAAAAAGTGTATATTATTATAAAATAAGAGGAAAGGGAGAATATAAGAGGGAGATGTAGATAGACAATTGTGTTGTCTCTATTCATCCATTTCATGAGCCATCTATATATATATATACATAATGTGAACAATATAACCTATATGGACAATGAAGAGTCCATTCAAGAAGAGTTACAATGTGAATTAAAGGCATATGGAGGTTACAAATGAAGTTACAAAGACACTTAAGATAGTCATATTAAAGAGATAGTTACAAGCTATAATGGGCATACATTATTATTTGTAACACTCCCCTTTGGATGCCCATTATCTAAGAGAGATTTAATGCGCTTATATGCTGCCTCATTAAAAAACCTTTTCGGAAAAACCCTGTGGGAAAAAACCATGGATAAGGGAAAAAGAGTGCAGCGCGCAATTACTCCCCCTCATTTTTATATCACTAGATCTTTGAGACGACGCAATCCAATACGATAAACTAAGACGACGCAATCCAATACGATAAACTAACTTTTTAAATGTTGCGGTCGGAAGAGCCTTAATGAATAAGTATGCTAAATTCTCACTTGAACGAATCTGCAATACATTTATATCTCTATTCTTCTGAATATCGTGAGTGAATAAAAATTTGGGTAAGATGTGCTTTGTTCAGTCACCTTTGATGTATCCTTCCTTAAGTTGAGCAATACAAGCTGCATTATCCTCATATAGAGTTTTCAGTGCCTCTTTCCCAGGTGATAAACCACAAACTTCTTTTATATGTTGAATTACTGACCTTAACCATACACATTCACGACTAGCCTCGTGAATTGCTAAAATATCAAAATGATTGGAAGAAGTAGCTGCAATGGTTTGTTTCATGGAACACCAAGAAATGGTAGTACCACCATATGTAAACACATATCCAGTTTGTGATTGACCATTATGAGGATAAGATAAATAACCTGCATCTGCAAAACCAATCAAATTTTCTTTGGACAACTTTGGGAAAAATAACTCATATCCTTCGTACCTTGAAGATAACGAAGTAAATGTTTAATCTCATTCCAATGCCTTCGGGTTGGACATGAACTAAACCTTGCTAATAAATTAACCAAAAATGATATGTCGGGTCGTGTATGACTTGCAAGGCACATTAGTGCTCCAATTGCACTAAGATATGGTATTTTAGGACCAAGAATTTCTTCATCATTTTCCCGAGATCGGAACGGATTTTTCTCTACATCAAGTGATCTTACAACCAAGAACCAAAGGGATTCTCAATGGATGTGTTGTATCCATAGAAAATCTTTTAAACTTTTCCTATGTATGTTGATTGATGCACAAGGATTCCATTCTCTAAGTGCTCTATTTGTAACCCCAAGTAAAATTTTGTCTTTCCAATTAAGATCTTTCATTTCGAACTTTTTCTTTAAATAATTGACAGTCACTGAAATCTCTTCAGGAGTTCTAATGATATTCAAATCATCAACATACACTGCAATTATAACAAATCCCGATTCAAATTTCTTTATAAAAATACATGGACTAATAGGATCATTCTTATAACCTTCTTTTAACAAATACTCACTTAGTCGGTTATACCACATACGCCCAGATTGTTTTAATCCATAAAGGGATTTATTCAATATAATACAGATCGAAATGTTCTCGAGAAGTAGATTTTGCTGATTCTGGTAACTTGAATCCTTCTAGGAGTTTCATGTAAATGTCATTATCCAGTGGACCATATAAATAAGCTGTGACTAGATCCATCAAACGTAAGTCAAGTCCTTCTCTTATTTCCAAACTAACAAAAAATCTAAAAGTAGTTTCATCCACCATAGGAGAGTATGTCTCCTCATAATTAATATTAGGTCTTTATGAGAATCCTTGTGCAACTAATCATGCCTTAATTATATCTTACAACTTCACCCTTTTCATTTCTCTTTCGCACAAAGACCCATTTATATCCCACTGGCTTTACATCTTCAAGAGTACTGACTACAGGTCCGAATACTTCTCTTTTTTCAAGAGATTTTAATTCTACTTCAATTGCTTCTTTCCATTTTTGCCATTCATTTATTTGTCTACATTCTTCAATGGATTTTGGATCATAATCCTCATTATTATCCATAACATCTAATGCTACATTGCATGCAAAAACATCATCGATGTCGATTTGATTTCGGTTCCATGTAATTCCAGACATGATATAATTTGTTGAAATTTCTTCATTATCAGGTACCTGAATTTCTTCTTGTATCATGTCTAAATTCTCTTCTGGAGATCATTCGGAAATTGTTTCATCAATTTGACCATCATCAATCAATGCTCATTTTCTTTTCCGAGGATTCTTATCTTTGTAACCTATTGGTCTTCCACGTTTCCGACGTGGTTTAGACTCATTAGCAAATTTATTTAGTCCTTCCGGGACATCTACTTTAAATGGAGCATTTACAGCTAGAATAGGTGACTTGGTCACTATTTTGGGTCACTAAATGAGTCTGGCAATTGATTCACTAAACTTTGTAAATGAATTATCTTTTGAACTTTCAGTTCACATTGTTTAGTTCGAGGATCAAGATAAGATAATGATAATTCATTCCATTTAATTTCTTTTTCTAGCTCTCTCTTTTCCTCCCTAATGTTGGGAAAAGTGATTCGTTAAAATGACTATATGCAAAACGAGTCGTAAATAAATCCCCTATTGTAGGCTCAAGATATTTAATTATTGACGGGGATTCAAACCCAATATATATTCTCAATCTCCTTTGAGGTCCCATCTTAGAGCATTGTGGTGGAGCTATTGGAACATAAACCGCACATCCAAAAATTCTTAAATGGGAGAAATATTTGGTTCTTGACCATAAACCAATTGTAATGGGGAGAACTTGTGATAACTTGTTGGCCTGATGCGAATTAGTGCTGCTCCATGTAATATAGCATGTCCCCAAACAGAAATTGGGATATTGGATTTCATAAGCAATGGTCTAGCAATTAACCGAAGACTTTTAATTTATGACTCTGCTAGACCATTTTGTGTATGAACATGTGCTACAAGATGTTCAACATTTATCCCAATGGACATGCAATAATCATTGAAAGCTTGATATGTGAATTCACCAGCATTATCAAGCCGAATAGTCTTAATAGAAGTATCTGGAAAATGTGCCCGTAACTTAATTAATTGAGCAAGTAATCTCGCAAACGCCAGGTTACGAGTTGATAACAAGAACACATGTGACCATCTTGTTGATGCATTAATTAAAACCATAAAATATCTAAATGGTCCACATGAAGGGTGTATGTGTCCACAAATATCTCCTTGTATGTGTTCCAGAAAACTAATTGATTCAAAATTAATTTTAGCTAGTGATGGACGAATTATCAACTTGCCTTATGAGCAAGCAGCACATGAAAAACTATTATGAAGAATCTGCCGACTCTTCAAAGAATGTCCACATGAATTTGTAATTAATCTTCGCATCATTATTGAACCGGGATGGCCTAACTGGTCATGGCCAAACAACAAAACTATCAGTAATTTTTTGGTTTACTATAACATGAGTTTCAATAGTATGAAACTACTAGAATTCGATCAAATTGTGACCGTTAATTTACGACCGTCCAAAAAAGTAGCTAATTATAAGACAATTAAATAGTAGCTATGCGCCAAGAGATTTTTGAAATTTGTTATCCTTAGGCCCCGTTTACTTTACCTTATTTTTGCTTAACTGAAATTATTTTTACTGAAACAAAACTATATTTGCTAAACTTAAATTATTTTTACTAAACTTAAATAAAATTTACTGAACTGAAATTATTTTTGCTGAACTGAAATTATTCTTATTGATTTTCTATCATAATTCTTCTCTAAGATAACTGAATTTTACTGAATTGAAATTAAGTTTATTAAACTGAACTTATTTTTAATGAACTGAAATTATTTTTACTTAATATTATTTTTGTAAGGTGAAGTGAACAGAGCGTCAGAAAGTGATATATGTATTTTAGTTTATATTTTATCAGTGAACATGTAGTTGCAAAAGTTCATAATTAGGTTCTGTCCACAAAGTATATGATACAGTAATAAAATAATCAACCTTATTTGTTTTTGATAATCAAGTCATTTATATAATCCTATTGCAAATCTATTAACTATTACTAAAATAAAACATTACTAATGTCATCACCGTCTACATGTCACTCACAAAATAACATTTTCCCCCCTAAATATGAGGATGATGTCATTTTCTTTTTGAAATTTAAATAATAGAAGCTTTTACATTACAACTACAATGACCTATCAATTTTATCTTAAAAAAATAAAATAATTGTAAAAAGAACACTAATATGGACTCCTACATTGAAATATGTATTAGGCGAGGTTGAATAGGTATTATATCATAATTTTGATAAATATCTAAAATTATAAAATCACAAAGAAGTTTGTATAAGATGCATAATTCTTAATTATATTTATCCATATTTTTTATATCAAATGTACAAATTATAAAAATAGATTATATATATATAAACCGTGCATCGCGGGGGTTTTAACCTAGTAATCATCAACTATTCAACAATGAACCGATCCTAAACAGTGATCTGATAAAAGAAATAATGAAACAATATAAAAAGTACGGAGTAATTTATAAATGAATTATTATAGAGTTGTCACGTTGATGCCGCAACACTAAAACAAATGCTAAAACAAAAATAAAACAAAGCTGTTTATAAATGAAATATTTTCCATGGAGGCGGATGCACAATGTTCCATGCATTCATTTTCTTTTTAAAAAGGCGGAATGAACATATAGTTGTTCAGTAAAGAACATACAATTATTTTTTAAAGAACATACAATTGTTTTTCATATAGTTATTTTCCATGGATGTTTATAAATGAATGATTAAAAATGAACTGATAATGACTTGATATAAAGAATAACCCAATAATTTTTATTTATTTATTGATTTAATGCAAATGAGGAGCTCAGCACCAAAAAGAAACAAAAACAAAAATAACAAACTACGGTGGAATGTACGGAGGAAATGTCACTCTAACACTATTTGGCCTCATTGTACGGAGGAAATGTCACTCTAACACTATTTGGCCTCATGTAAAATACGACCTAAAGCTAAAGCCTCCGACACTATTTGGCCTCATATAAAATACGACCTAAAGCTAAAGCCTATACGACCTAAAGCTAAAGCCTCCGACACTATTTGGCCTCATATAAAATACGACCTAAAGCTAAAGCCTGGAACTGAACTAATGTTCTGTGGAACTCTTTGACTAGCAAGCTACTCTATTCCCAATAATGATTTTACGATGATTTGATGATTACTTTAGAACGTCCAATTCAAAACTTAATTAAAACTAAATGATGTAATCCAAAATTTGGCTCAAAGTGACTTGATCTATATTCAAATCTAAGCAAAATTGAAATGATTCAAATTAAGATTTGGCTGAAACCGAAATAATCTAAGCTAAGATTGATACAATATCAAAATTACGTAGCTTAACATCTAATATATATATTAAAATTCAATAGGAAGCCATGAGCCCGTCACGTATAATCGTAACTAGGCAGATGATGTGGCGTCATGTCAAAGTTGAACTCCAACGGTTTGGTCTTTGGATTCCCTCGACTCTTATAACCCTCAGGACGTTTAAGGTGATTAATCACTGCGCCATGTCATAGTTGAACTCCAACGGTTTGGTCTTTGGATTCCCTTAAGTCTTATAACCCTCAATTTAAGAGGATGTTTAAGGTGATTAATCACCACCATTGTTCTCTTGATAAGTAACTCTCATAACCCTCTATTTAAGAGGATGTTTAAGGCAATTATTCACCTCCCCTTTATTCTTTCATGTTTCTCTATAAATAGAAGAAGTCTTTATTCTGATTTTTATACTTGAAAAATACATCAAGCACAATAGTCTAAACACATTTTCTATTGGACATAAGTTACTTGACTCAAATCATCCACCCAAAAATGTTTTTGTAGGGAAGTGATGTGTTAACCTTAAAGAAAGTGCCGATGAATACAATTAAACACATTGGTTGTACCGAAAATTCATTTTCAAATTAGTGATTTTCATCACGACACACCGTATTATTCCATTGTTTGTGATCTGAGATTATTATCTATTTGATCTTACTTAGATATTTTTATTTTATTACTAGACTACTCCTTTATTTACAACAAATGTAACTAATTTTTTTTTTAATTTGTAATTTTATCATATAATTTTTATTAGGAAAATTTCACATTTGCTACCAGGGAAAGCACTCGTGTTCACATTTGCTATCCCTTTAATTTTTTTTATTTTATATTACTACCACACAAACACCAAAATTTTTGATATCACTACCATTTCACTGATGCCGTTACTATTTCCGTTAGTAGAGCCCAACCACCATCCAACCACCTCACCGCCACCGCTACATCTTCAACCACCATCATTGCCACCATCCAACCTCCATTTCCCATCAACGCCGGCGCCCAAAGAAGCCCACGGCAGCCACGAACTCCACCAGCACCCCACCTCCTTCCCAAACGCCACCAAGACCTCCTCACCTTCTCACAACCACCAAGAGCACACCCATTCTTCCACCACCAAGGCTGCCGAAAACGGCCCCTTTCTCAGCCCAGACTTGCTGAAAACGACCCCTTTCCCAGCCAGACCACCAAGGCTGCCGAAAATGGCTCCTTTCCCAGACCACCAAGGCTACCGAAAACGGCCCTTTTCCCAGCCCCGATCACCTCGAAAACCCAACCCAAACCCTGATTACAGCCCCTTCCCCTCGAAAACCCGATCCCAGACCCATTCCGACCAGTTTGGGTTTGGTGGTTTCGGTAGGTGGTGGTCTGGGTTCGTGGGTTTGAGTGGGTTTGTGGGTGGGTTCGTGGGAAAGCACGTGGGTGGTGGTGGTCTGGGTTTGGGGGTTAGGGTGGTGTCGTGGTTGTGGTATGGGGCGTTGCCGGGTTTGGGGGTTACGGTGGTGTCGGTGGTGGTGGTTTCTAGCAGGGAAATAAGGGTTAAGGTTGTCGGTTTTGGGTGGGGAAGGGGAGGGGTTCGATTCCGACGCCGGCCGCCAGCAGGGGGAGGGGGGAGGGTGGCTGACGGGGAGGGCTAGGGTTTTTTGGGTGGGTGGCTTTTATTTTTTGTTTTATTATTTTATTTAAATTTTTTTTAATAAACTTAATGGAAATCCTAACGGATTCCGTTATGTGGTAGTGATTTTTACAGTTAGTGTGTTTGTGTAGTAGTAATATAAAATAAAAAATTAAAGGGGTAGCAAATGTGAACACGGGTGCTTTTCCTGGTAATAAATGTGAAATTTTCCTTTTTATTATAAAACCTCATTTATAATGTACATATAATGACCCGAGACATAGCCCGGGCCAAAAACTAGTTTTGGTAATTATAATTGAAAAATATAAATCGATATTAACTAAACAAGATCATATATAGATATTTTCTTATTTATATACAATATGAATCGTTAAAGTAATACGAAGTACTCGTATGGAGTTTCTTCAAAAAAAACAAAAAAAAAAAGTACTTCGTATGGACTAACGGAGTAACGTCCAAAAAAAAAAAAAAGGTACTCCCTCCTTCTTCGAAAGAACGATCCTTTTAGATTGATTTCGCGGGTATTTATAAAGTTAAATAAAAAGAAGTAAAATGTATATTGGAAAGATAAATTTACATGGGGTTTATTAAAAAGTATAGAGAGATAATAATAAAAGTATATGGAATAACAAAATTTTATACGGGAAAACTAATTTTGCACAAATATTATTGCAAATTAGTGGATATTTTAATGCTAATGGGTTATTTGTTTTGGACTAAAATTAGATCAAATGGGTCATTCTTTTGGGGACGGATGAAGTAATATTGAATACTCCGTACATTTCATTGGCAATTTCTAAACAGTATGTGACTGATTTATTTGTATTTTATTGTCCTTCTAGCTCTTAAAGAGAGAACATATATAATTGGCTACCTAGGAAATCTAGATTATTCATAAAAGTAATGGGGCTGGATGAAAATGACCAGCTAACAACTCAAATTAAGACCCACTTTGATGATATACAAATTTCATAGGGCCACCATAATAAAATGGATAATCTTATGTGCGAATCGATAAAAGAAGACTAGATGCGTCATAAGAAATTCTAAAATTCATAATAATTCAGCAAAAATATATCTCAACTTATCTTAACTGAAAAAACTTGTATCTAAAGTAATCTTATCTATTACTGTATATTTAAGAAAAAAAAAAAACCTGAATTGTTCTAAAATAATCTTGTTAGAAATTGTTTCAAAGAAAAAAAAAAAAAATTTGTTGTGCACATACTTGAACTTTTACAACTCACAAATTAGGATCAAACTTCATGCTTAATTTTGGTAGATTGACTAGATTATTAAATAAATTGAACTCTATTGACAATTTGGCAATTAAATAAAATTAATTTCAACGGTAATCTATAACTAATACTAAAATAGTAACTGTTGACATCATCCTTTTTAAAAATTTAACACATGTCATGCTGTCACTAAAATTTTCCCTCCAAAATTATAAATGATGTCATAATTTTTTAATTTTTTTATTAAATTTCGGTAAACTATATTATTATTAATATCAATTTCTGAAAAACAATCTATTTTTTCTAACATTATATTTTTTTTCTTTCTCAAATATTGCTTTCATCATTCAATTTTTCTATGAGCTTTATTTTTTTTTTTCTTTTAATATTTGATGTATTATTTGTTTTGAGATTTTTTTGCTTTTAATTTGATATGAAAAAATAAACAAATATAGAAAATTTATTTGTTTAAATCGTGTATCGCACGAGACGTACTAAAGTGAGATAATTTTTGGTGGGATTCGTCCCTCATAAACAATATTACTTTTTTTTTTTAAATCATTAATTTATTTATAAACTTCATTATTTATTCATTTATTTATTTATCGTGGTTGACTATTGACTTATATATTTTTTTTTTTTAAAGAATTGACTATTGGCTTATATTTATATAGGGATACTAATCAATATTAATTTAAGACCCGAGCATGGCTCGAGCATTATCTAGTTTTATAAAAAAAATTTAGCCATAATGTAAATTTTATTTTGACTTATTGATGCAAGTGTCGATTCGGGTAAATGTTTGGTCGTGTCAAGTTGGGTCATTTCATTTTAAGGCAGATCAGGATGTTAAAGGCTAGGTCAGTTTTTGACATCTTTATGTAAGTATGTAATAAGGCAAAATTTTCATATGTAAGTACGTACATTATGAGTAATAATATAACACAATATCAGCTTACCATTATTGTTACTGTTTCAGGAATATGGCCTGAATCTCCAAGTTTTACCGATGAAGGTCTTGGAGAGATACCTCCAAGATGGAAAGGAGCTTGCATGGAAGGATCCGACTTCAAGAAGTCTGATTGTAACAGGTACTTACTCGGAATTTTGTCGCTTGATTCACTTATCTTACTTGCTCAGTTCCGATTTATCACACCCTTTGTTTTTTGCACATAGCTTTAGGTGATCAGGTTGAAGGGTAGTTAATCTGGTTATCAATTGTTTGTAGTTCATCTCGAGACATGCATATATCTATGACCATTTGTATTATCACTTGATTTTCCGGAACAAGGATTAAAGGGCAAAATATGCTGCTATGTGTGCTATCCTAAGTAAACATATTTACTTATATGTTTTAATATACTTTTCACAGGAAATTAATTGGAGCAAGAAACTACATCCAACAAGGCGGCTTTGGAAAATACAGCAACTCCACAGCCACCAAGTCAAGTGATTCAGCACGTGATCACGACAGCCATGGAACTCATACAGCATCAACTGCAGCAGGAGTCCAAGTTATGAATGCTAGTTATTTTGGATTAGCACAAGGCACGGCAAGAGGTGGTCTACCATCTGCTAGGCTTGCAGTTTACAAGGCCTGCACAATAGACAATTGCTCTGGTTCCACAATATTGAAGGCTATTGATGATGCTGTCAAAGATGGTGTTGACATAATATCAATATCTTTGGGCATGGATTTACTTTTACAAGCGGATTTCTTGAGTGACCCGATAGCCATTGCAGCGTTTCATGCATATCAAATGGGGGTTATGGTGGTATGCTCAGCCGGAAATAGTGGTCCTGACCCATATACTGCAGTGAATACAGCCCCGTGGATATTTACTGTTGCTGCTTCCAATATTGACAGGGATTTAGAATCAGTCGTGCTGTTAGGAAACAATGCGAGTTTCAATGTGAGATGACAAGCCCGAATACTTATACACCATTGTACTACATTGACTTGGAATGTTTGGCATTCATGATAATTGATTTCATTTTCTATGCAGGGGTCTGCCATCACGTTATCAAATCTTACTATCTCTAGCCAGTATCCACTAGCATTCGCAGGCGATATGGCTTCTGCATACACCCCTTCATCAGAAGCGAGGTAAGCCTTGTTCATTAATTTCCAGAACCAAGTATGGTCAGATTGAATGAGACTCCATACACACCATTACGGTACAATGATACCCCTGTCAGAGTTTTGACATGGGTATGGATACTCAAACTAGTATATAGTCCAAAATCAAAGAAATTTATTATGAAGTAGCATTTTAGACAAGACACAAATTAGCATAGTCTATTAGACATGAATACCCAAGCTTAACATCTTATAAATGTAGGAGCTAATAGTATAGTCCTAATATCGCCGTATCTATTACTCATTGCAGCAATTGCTATCCAGGATCTCTGGATCCTAAGAAAGTGGCTGGGAAAATATTAGTTTGTTTGAACAATTATCCTACTATATCACGGCGGATAAAAATGTTGGAGGTACAAGATGCAGGTGCAAGGGGCTTGTTATACATCAGTAATGTTGAAAAAGGTGTACCATATGATTCAGGTTCTTTCCCATTTACACAAATTGGAGAAGATGATGGAATTCAGATACTAAAGTACATTAATTCTACAAGGTATTTGATTTCATTAAACCTTAAATTGTCTTTGATGCTAGAAATTTTTGTCAAAACGTATCTTAAGGTGAAGTACAAAAATGATTTCCAATGTCCACTACAGGGAACCAACAGCAACAATTTTGTCAACCGTCTCTGTGGAAAAATACAAACCAGCACCAACTGTTGCAGATTTCTCATCAAGAGGTCCTGGCGAATTCACTGAAAATATTCTTAAGGTACTAGTTAGTACACTCTTAGACGGTCATAGTGTTGATAGGTTCACCTAGACACAAAATTATATACTAATAAGTTAGATATCTATTCAATATTCTGTTTCTTATATCATTGCAGCCAGACATTATGGCTCCTGGAGTTGCAATACTTGCAGCAAATATTCTAGAAATTGAACCAGGACAAGAATCTGTTGAAAAGGAGCCGTCGAAATTTGCTATAAAATCCGGAACATCCATGGCTTGTCCTCATGTAACCGGTGCTGCGGCTTTCATTAAGTCCATACACCCTGAATGGACACCTTCCATGATTAAATCAGCTTTGATGACAACAGGTAATACTGCAACAGTGCAACTCCCCATATTTTTACACTGTAAATACTCGAATACATATCCTGCTTGTTTATTACAATACATGTTATACAGTCATACAGACAAAAACTTACAGCAAAGACATGTTTAAAATTAGAGCTTGCAAACTAGATAATCATTACTATATGTTATATTTCATTTTCCTGTCAATTTATAACTTTTCTCATATATCTTACAGCAATTGTTGCTGATAACATCGGGAAAGGTTTAACAAATAGTTCCGGAGACATTGCTAATCCACACGAAACTGGAGCTGGGGAGATAAGTCCAGTAAAAGCCCTTGATCCAGGACTCGTATTCCCAACCACTACAGAGGATTACTTTCATTTCTTATGTTATTGTGGATATAAAGAGAAAGTCCTTCGATCTATGTCAAGCACAAAGTACAGTTGTCCAAAGGATAATTCAGACTCGATAATATCCAACATAAATTATCCATCCATCTCCATAGGTGAACTGAAACGTGATCACGAAAAAAGAGTTACTAGGCATGTTATCAATGTTGGATCATCAGATGCATCATACACTGCCACTGTACAAGCTCCAGAAGGCTTAAAGGTAAATATATTTCCAAAGCAGATAGATTTTCACCAGGGTTCTACTACAGCTATATTCAATGTTTCATTCCATGGGAAACAAGCTCAGAAAGGCTATAATTATGGCTCATTAAATTGGTTCGATGGTGTACACAATGTTCGAGTTGTATTTGCTGTAAATATCGTAGATTGATTGAGGAACCACAATCCCACACGCTCACCAACCATATATATAACCAATAATTATACATATCTTACAAATGATGTATGGGAAAAATATTCATTCTTTCTACTAAATGTATAATATATGCTGTAATAACATGTGTATATTTCATTCAATCCTCAATGGTTTATCATTTGAATACAGTATTGGATAGTGTATGAAGCAGCCTGACATCATTTATCCTATTACTCCCTTCGTTTTTAAAAACTTGCTCCATTTCTATTTTTTGCACTATTCATTTGTCCTACTTTGACTAATATTTGTAATTTATACTTGTTGGAATCATCTCAATGAATAGATTATTAATTTTTAATTGTTAGAATTTATACTTATTGATAATTAAAGATATTAGTGATCAAATATTAGCATCGCCTTGGTGTCCAAGAGAAATGGAGTAAGTATACTCCCTTAGTGCTCTTTTGATAGTCACTAATGCTATTTTTAGTGACCCAAAATGTTAGTCACATTTGTTTTTATCAAGTACCATTGATATTATTTTTTTTACCAAAATTCTCTCATGCAAAAATATTTTTAGAAATTTAACTTTTCCATGTACTTTAATTACTTTCTATCCCTACTTTTATGCATACCTAATGTAAATTTACCTTTTCATTTTACTTTTGCCAATTCTTATTTATGCATGTTTATTAATTTCCGTGATTTTCTACCAAAAGTGATTATCAAAAGGGGACAGAGGGAGTATTTATATAAATTAAAGCGTTATTTTGCATGTTTTGTACGCTAATACATCAATGACGCAGTTCATATTCTTGTGAGGGAGTCCTACTTTATCTCCTTGATGAACATTTAGATTTTGGGGATAAAAATGGTTAGCGGTTTCACATTTTTACTATAAGATATTAAACTTTTAGAAACAAGCTTCATGGATAAATTGAAGGTAATCTATGTGAGAAAACAACACAGGGTTGCCGCACAATACAATTGTACTCGATATAAGCAATTTATTTGTTTTGGAGGAAAACTCTGTGTCCCACAATTTGGGCCAAAAAGGGTTTTGTCCTACATTGGCGGAGGAAGAAAGTTTCACTTGGTTTTTATACGAGGGTTTAAGGTTAGTTGTTTAGGAAAACTCTTGGCGCATAGGCTTTATGTATTAAGGATGCAAATAGAATGACATTTTTGTAAATAATAGGAACCTGATGGTGGAAAATATGATGACATAAAGCACCACTACATATATTTTAGTACATAAAAAGTACTATTCAAAACACTTATACTTTAATGTTACATTATACATGTTTAGTAGTACACAAAAATATACCACTATACCAAAACAAGAGAGATTATGTGCATGCCAAATACATAGGTCCTATGCGCATGTCAAATACATAGGTCCTATGCGCCTAGATGCACTCAAAGTGTTTTCCTACCGCTCTGATCCTTCCCTACCCTTAGAAGAGGCGAATTTTGTTTCTAAGATAGTGTTCTTAACACGTTATTGCCGTTATACATACAATAAACAATTTGGCCCACATTTCAATCTTTATTTTCTGATTTTACAACATCTCTACCTACAATTGGTGTTGTCATGAAAAATCATCTAGGTAACAAAAAACGTCGTCAATCTTATAACCATGGTTTCACTATCCTTTGTATTTTTTTATGTTTGTTGATAGAGGTAAAATAAAGGGTCTTATTGGGACGAAATCCTTATTGGTCAACTAGCTAGGCATGGGTTATTCGACATTTTGGCAATGTCACCACTCGTCATATCTATCACAAATCTAACTATTTATCAGTTTATGTAACAGATTTGAACCAATGTATGCAAACTCACAAAGATATTGATTCTTTTACTAAAAGTAATTTCTTTTTTACTTTTTTCCACATAGGTTAGGTTTTAATCTTGATATAGAAGACTTATAATTTATAACTCCTGTGTACCTCTCTATGACTCTACATATAATAAAAGAGTAATTATCTTATTGGTTTAAATATGAGTAAGTTTTACTGTGCTCATCATTTAAATTCAACTAGTCTTTTGGCCCGTTCAACGAACGGGTTGTAGCTCATTTTATTTTTCTTGAAATGTGTTGTTTATTTGTGTCGTATGTGTCGGTGATTTTTTGTAATAATTTTGCTTAATTTTCTTACTTATAATTTGCAAGTTATGAATACATAAAGATTTTAACATTAAATAATTTGTTATTTTAACTTTTACATTAAAAGGGTATAGAGAAGAGTACAACTTTTTTTATAGTGAAAATGGAACACTCCATTTTCTTACTCAAATTTGCAAGTTAGGAATGCATAAAGACTTTAGCATTCAATAATATTTTATTTTATCTTTTACTTTAAAAGATAGTATAAAGAGAAAATATTAATGGATGAATTATGTGACATATGGGTGAATTATGATGACATGTGTCATATAAGTGATTGTGATTTGTTTTTTTAAATACTAAGTATTCATCCGATAGAAATTTAGATATATATATGCCATTTGTGCTGCTGAAGTTTTTCTTTATACTGTTTTTTTTTTTTTTTAATTTATTCTCCGCTTGACTGACTCATAAAGGAAAGTAAAGCACATTCTCGTTACACGTGATTTTGGCTACGTAATAATATTGTCATCATTTGTCAAAATTTACATGATTAATTTATTAATCACATGATTTGGCAGCTTCCAGCTTTCATCATTAGTCACAGTAACATTCTTAGTTATTACTCCCTCCGTTTTATAATGTTAAGTGTTAATATGCTCTATGTATGAAATCTCTACCTTGAATTGAATTATGTAATTATGACTTGTGTTTTTCCTAAAGGGGAAAAAAAAATCAAAAAACTTAAATAAGGTAATTTTTTTTTTGATATTTTGAAACCATAAATAAAGTAAACTAATTACTAATTATTTTTTACTTTTATGTTAGATTTTAAATATTCTTTTTTTTTTTTTTTTTTTTTTTTTTTTTATTCTATGTGATTGGTTCAATATGTATAAACATTTATAAAACGGAGGAGTAACTTCTAATTATTGTATACTACACCCATTCTTGAAATTTGGACAAACTTTCATATGTAGTGTATTTTAAAGGTTGTTTTTATAGAATTTGGCTAAATTTCATTTCATTCCATTTATGTCAAACTCTGTATATAAGTAATATAACCTTACCCCTCATAGGTTTAACCTATGCACTATTTGAAACATTTTTTTTACTCATTTCTTACACTATTTGTTTATAGTTTTAGAGCTAATGATGGACATGATCAATACATAATTTAGAGCTAATTTAAGGAGTATGTACATTAATTCGTACAATATAAATTCGGATAATACTCGATTATGCATGTTATCATTACTATGTATAGTGAACTAGAATGCAGAATTTAAGATTCTTTTTGTAGCTTGGGAAAAGAAGCAAGGAATGAAATATTTCTTTTTTGTCTGTTCTTGTAACTTTAATATGTCTTCTGAACTGATTAAAGAAAATTTGTGTGCAAAAGAGCAGCAAATGTGAGATAGAATCAAGTAAAGTAGCAAATAAATAAACCTAGAACTTAGTTTATGCCTTTTTACAATACTTTTATCTTACGATTAATATATCATTGTCTTACCCAATTACATAACACCAATTATTATTCAATGTTTAAAATTCATATTTAGATTATTGTGTTTAATTATGGATTATAAAGTCAAACTTTTAGTAGCATCTAAGGATTAACTTATTTAGATTCATTGTTATCAAATCAATTTGCTTCATTATTGCAAAACGAGGCCAAAATCCTTAGACTTCACAAAGTAAGCTATGCCTTCGACATTGTATTACTAATAATAAACCAATAAGCTGAACTGGTTGATATAATATTGAGTAATGATGTGTTTTTTTTTTTTTTTTTTTCTTTTTTTTTTCCTAATGATGATTTAAATTGTCACGGATTATATGCCATTGGTTTAATTTGTAGCAAGGGTCATTTTCGAGAATGGTTTCCTATTAAGGCTGTATCCAATATTCTTGTTGAGATCTTATTCAAGTAACTCAGAACAAACCTACAGCAAAAGAAAGTGAAAGCTAAAAATGAATGGGACCTTTAATACAAGGCTTCCACTTAACTACTCAAGTTTGATAATGTTTATCAATGGAAGTAAGGAAGTTGATTCAGATCGCTTTATTCCTTTTCGAATGCTATATAAAGGGTCAATTACATTACCATGAAACACACAACTTTAGCCTGATTTATTCATTGAAAACACAAAAGAAAAGGGTACCGCGCTTTTTAAGCACTATGGCAACCAACCCTCTGACCTCCAATCTTTCAGCTCCACTGTCCTCTTCCTTGACACCAGCGTCAAGGACTGCTGCTGGTGCTGATCAGCGAGGCGTGTACTTGCCTTCTGATGATGCTAGATCACAGCTGCCAAGGGGTGTTGCTGATCAGCGAGGCATGTACTTGCCTTCTGATGATGCTAGGTCACAACTGCCTAGGGGTGCTGCTGCTGCTGCTGATCCACGAGGCATGTACTTGCCATCTGATGACCGAAGGTCAATGGTAGCGCCACCAAGAGGTACTGAACGTGTTGGCAAGTCACCATTGCCTTATGATGGTGGCAGCAGGCTTCCTTTAACAGCCTATGATCAGGGAGGCCGGCTACCTTTATCATCGACAGGTACTGACCTTGGCCGGGCACTACTGCCATCTGATAACCTCGGCAGACCTCTACTGTCAAGAGGTACTGAACATGGAATGCGTTATCCATCTGATCACCATGAACCCTGGGGGGTACTTCCAAAGGATTCGGAACGAGGAGGCATTTTTCTGACATCTGATGATCATGCTCTCACCAGGCAGGTTGAGCAGCTCCATATTCCTGATGCTCGCTATATTAATGTCAAACCACTACTCCTTCTTGTTGAGGATATTATCGAACGTTCCACTCAAGCTGTTGAAGGGGAATCACTGGTATGTTTATTAAATAATTACTTACATTGTTCAGTTTTCATTAATAACTACAATATTTCATTTTTTTTTTAAACCTCTGTTCTGATTTATGAAGCAGGGTACCATCTCAAAGAGAGAGGCTTCCTTGGAACCTAAATATACCCTGAATGCTCTGCATGATGTTCCTGAATTGCCACTTATCGTCGAACGAGTATCTTGTGAGGTAATTAAATATCAGCATACACCTTTTATATGGAGTACTGCAACCACACTAAGCTAAACAAATATAAATGGACCTTTATTATTTGTATCATTTGCTAAAATGTACTTTAATCACTTGTTCTTCCAAACAAACCAAAGACCTCTGATTCAAATATCTAACCAAGCTTTATTATGTAAGCTAACATGCATTAGCAATTTAGCATAAAAGTTTGGTAAATATGATATACTAAATTTAACATGAGTGTTCTTGCTTTAGTGCTATGTAATGAAAACAAATATATACTAGAAGTAATATTGCCCATCAACTAACAATTCTTAAGCTTCAAACATTGGCAATAAAATGTTATGAGAATCTCTTCATATGCAGGTTAAAGTAAAGCTTATTAAACAATTAAATTATCTTATGTTGTTAAATATATACCACAATGCTCTAGCCATTGACATAATTAGTGTTAAAATGTTATGGATTTTGGAGTTCAATTATTATTATATGGTTATCTTTATCAATTTATCAATTTGTTGTAGTGTACACAGTTTATTAAAATTATGTGTAGAAATTATGCAGAATTTGACAGTTTATATCTTATAACTGATGCAGATGACCTGCAAGGTGCTAAGTGGTGTTGATGCGCACAGTACCACACTCGGGGTGCTGAATATGTTACAGCACTTTTCATGGGAAGCCAAGGTAGTTCTGACACTAGCAGCATTTGCACTGACATATGGAGACTTTTGGCTTCTAGTTCAAATTTATTCTACAAATTCTCTTGGAAAAGCAATGGCGCTTATCAAGCGATTACCAATGGTTGTTGAGGGAGGAGGAGCATTCAAGCATCAATTCGATGCAACCAATAAGCTTATCAAAGCCATGCTTGAAACAACCAGCTGCATTGTAGAGTTTGTAGACTTGCCTGGTGAATATATCTCACCCGAGGATCCAGAAGTTAAGGCTGCATTTCGTCATTTTCCAATTGCTGTGTATTGGATTGTCAGAAGTGCTGTTGCTGCTGCTACCCACATTACCACTTTGTCTAGCAAGGGGCTCGAGTAAGTAAAATGATAACATGTTATTCTTAATTTCAGGCTTATAAGAATTTCAATAAGAAGTCGTGAAATAACATTAATATATGTTTTCATGGATTTTTCAGATATAATGCAGCTACTCCTGAGTCATGGGAGCTCTCAAACTGGGCTCACAAGCTTAAGACCATTAGCGATCATCTAAGGGAAACGTTGTCTAAACTGAATCAGTACATAAGTTCGTAAAAATGAACCCTCATTACATTTATTTCTTGTACCTTGAAACTTAAGAGCGCGATAATATATTATATGTTGTGATGTTACCATGGCTCTAATAAAAGTCATCATTGAAATTTGATGCAGAGGAGAAGAGAGACATTGATGCTTATAATATGATAAGAAAAATCATCTACGAAACAATTCATATTGACAACATGAAAGTACTAAATGTCCTCATCTATGCTGAAAATGCCGGGCCTCCATTACATGATGGGCCGAACAAGACAAAGGTTAGCTAATGATCATTTCATCATTTCATTTAAATCATCGACTCCTATAATTGATCATCATAAAAATAAGTTTCCTTTATTTGACTAGTTATGATCTAAGCTTGTTTGGACAATCTTCAGGTCCATCTTGAAGTGTTGAGGAAAAGAAATGTGTTGCTTCTCATATCAGGCCTCGATATCAGTACAGAAGAGCTGTCGATGCTTGAACAATGCTACACTGAATCGAAGGTGCATTCATACGACATTGTATGGATCCCAGTGGTAGAACATCATCAAAACCTGTGGACAAATGAGAAGCACACGAAGTTTGAGGAGTTGAAGGCTTCGATGCCCTGGTACTCTGTTGACCATCCTAGAATGATTGAAAATGCAGTCATCAAGTTCATCAAGGAAGATTGGCACTTCAGGGGTAGGACTATCCTTGTGGTGTTGGATCCTAACGGCAAAGTTGTTAGCCCGAATGCTATCCACATGATGTGGATCTGGCATAACAAAGCTTTCCCCTTCACAAGTGTAAGGGAGGAGAGCCTTTGGGCTCAGGAGACTTGGAATCTTGAGCTTTTGGTTAATAGCATTGATGTAAAAATTTCGGAATGGGTAAGTAATTTTCCTCGCTCATAGATTTGTTTACTTTGTACTGTCCATCTGTTATACACCTGAGTGTACCAACTTTTATATCATGTTCAATTGTTTTTTCTAGCTTCTATATGAATTTTAATTGAAGGGAATGTCGTCTTGTGATTAACGTGAACAGATTGCAGAGGGGAAGTACATTTTCATGTATGGAGGCGATGACATAGAATGGATCCGTAAGTTTACAAAGGAGGCACACGCAGTTGCACGATCCTTGGGCGTGTCAGTGGAGATGGTTTATGTGGGAAAAAGCCACAACAAAGATCTGGTGCGGAGGGTAACTGACCATATAATGACTGAGCAGCTGAGCCATTTTCTGCAAGACCCAACATTTGTATGGTACTTCTGGACACGGATCGAGTCCATGATTTACTCCAAGATACAGCTAGACAGAGTCCATGACCACGGCGATGAGATACTTCAAGAGCTGCAGAGGCTGCACAGTCATGATAAGTCCCACGGCGGGTGGGCTATTCTTGCCGAAGGATCCAAAATTGTTGTCCATGGTTATGACAAGCTTACCTTGGAAACCCTTCAGGCCCTCGAGCATTGGAAGAACCATGCTCTTGAAGATGGGTTCGGACCAGGTTATAGACGTCATTATCTCGAACTGTATCGAAAGAATAATCCATGCCATACTATTCCCTTCCCATCTAATGTGAAGCCTCCTAAGAGTATGCTCTGCCCTGACTGTCGTCGCCATATGCAACGCTTCCACTCCTTCATCTGTTGCCATGAGGATCCTGGCATGTTTGCGTTCGAGGATCTTGCTCTTGCTCCTACTCCTGCCTATGTTCCAGGGATGAACTGAGGCGTACTGAAGCCACCTTAATAATAGTATTTTGTGTGATATTGGCTTGCTGCCAATCTAAACTTAAATTATATGTTTGTTTTTAAATAATATAAAACCATGTAATAGCAATGCAACTAAGTTATGAGTTAAATAAAATCATGAAGAGTATGAAGAGGGATTGATGATTGTAACTCAGCCAATTAGTGGTTGAAGTAGTTGTCTTGTTGGTCTAACTTTATTACATATATAATAAAATTATATGAAATCTTTTGGTTTCATTATATGATATTATCATATTATCTTCGGGTTTTTTTTAGGCGAATGAGGTAATCTTCATTCCAAATTTCCAACATAATAAGCGAAAAAAAAAAACAATTATTAATCGCAGTGGCATGGAAGACTACGACGTCTCTAGGGTGCTAGAGGGTGGTGCTTTTGATCAATTTGGGCTCGTTACCAATTCTAAAAATTCTTGGCGTCAATTTTGGGCTTATATATCTAATAGGCCCGTAAAGCATAGGGCTGCCAATAAGAAGACCTAGGCGCCAAGCCAAGCTAAGAGAAAGAAGAATCAAGCCAACAACCTAATTGATACAAATTAGGCAACGAAATCAATCAGCACGTCAATAAGGCAACCGCACCAAAAACACAAGAAAGGAAGAAGGAAAGAATTATAAATAATGAAGATCTTCCCCTTTTGAATATATTCTACAAAACCATGTAAACCCAGCAATCCATAGGTATAAGTAGCTAGAAACATATGTACAACCACATTCATACTCCAGTGCTTGAATATATTTGCAAGTCACTTAATATCAATCGTGTCTTTACTAAACAAAGAAGCTATCCTTACTCAATATTTTCATCCTTACTCTTGTTTCTTTATTAATTAATCTTTAGCTCTTTATCGTATTATTGTTCTTTGTTATCTTGATTGTTATTGCAGGATTTATTATTAACACCCCTAAAAACCTTAAGCAAATTCCTAGAAATCGATCACCCTTCCAAGATTTGTCCCAAACAATTTGGTGTCACTGTGGGGCTGCTAAAAGAACACCTCCTAACCATGACTGGACACCCATTACGTACCCTTCCCTATAGTGGAGATCAATGAAGGAATGAACGTGTTTCACCAAACCTTAGACCAATAGGAAATCCAGATTGGAACTCTGTTGGCCCAAACATTCCAAACTAAGGCAAAACTCACTAGTCTAACTAAACAAAATGAAGACCTTCATAGCCAAATACATTCGGTTGCGTCCAAAACATCCAATACCAGAAAGAACACCGAAGGCGGAACCATGCAGCTCGATCCATCACGAGCATTCCATAACCCTAGCAATAAGTAAAAAAGGTTCTAACAATAGGAATACACCCCTGGACGAATGAAGGTTTTATTGATGCAGATACTTTTCATAATAACAAACAGGTTAGATAGAAAAAGTGGTCAAGGAATACCTCAAAGATTTCGTGTAAAATATCGCGATGATTCCACGAGCGTCAAAGCCAATGGAGGAAGAAGTTGTTGATAGCTACATAGAGTCTCCCTTCTCTAAAGAGATAACTATGGTAAAGTACCAAAAAGGTTCACTACACCCAACATGACTATGTACAACAACACAACGAATCCTACTGAGCATGTGTCCCTTTACAAACAGAAAATGATGACCAATTCTATCCCTAAAGACATCAGAGAGGCAATTATATATATATACAAAGGCTTTGGAGCCACACTGTCAAGCCAAACCCTAACTTGGTTCATTAATTTGTATAATGAGACTATTTGGTCTTTTGCAAGAATGGTCAACCTATCCAAGATCCTGTTCGCTAGCAGCAAAAAGATTAAAACAATTTTCACATATGTATGTATAGAGTAGTGCAAGGACATGGCGAATCCTTGAGAGACTACCTAATCAAGTTGAACAAGGATAAGATCGGAATACACAAATGTGATGCTCCCACAACCATTAAAGCTTTCAGAAGAGGACTATTGGATCGTAATGAACTCTATAATGAGGAGCTGACCTAGTATCCCTACACAACCTTCATAGATGTTCAAATCAAAGCAATGGCCCAAGTCAGGTTTGAAGAAGACATTTATGCAAGAAAGACTTTAAAGCCAAATTGTTCGTCAAGAAGCTAAGGAGTAACAACTTTGCCAGAAGGGATCACAAATTCAATCCTCATTAGCGGCCCCACTTTGAGGAAGGAACATTTAGTATTGTTGAAGGAGAATTTACATATATATTGGAGGGAAAATACTAAATTCCCCCCTAAATTGCATGAAATGTTGTTTCAATGTTAACCTAGCTTGTAGGTGTGATTAGGACCCTGAGCAAATTAAATTGGAGATATTGTTTAAGGGCCTAGAAATAGTGATAGACTAGGAGAAATGAAATAAAGATCCATCAAGGTAGTGTGATTTCTATTCAAATATCGGTCACACTACTGATGAATAATGTGTGGCGCTCAGAAAAGAGGTCGCTTACCTGCTGAAAAAAATGTTATCTTAAGGAACTCATGACGAACAAGTTCAAAGCTTCATGTAGAGAAAGAGAATCCAATCAAGGAGGACCACCTCCTCCAATCATCCAAACCATCAATTTCATCTTTTGACGATAAAAATTGTGCAATTTGACGTACTCAGCAGCAAAGCGTCATGCTAAAGAAAGCAACAAAAACAAGCTAACAAAAAAGGTACCACCAAAGCTAGATATATATTTTGATTACATTTGAAGAAAGTGATGCACTGGAAGAGCATCAGAGCATCACGATGGCCTAGTAATATCATTTCGAGTTGGAAATTGTCTCATAAAGAGGATCCTAGTTGACAATGGAAGTTCTGCTAAAATCTCATGCTCGATAAAATGAAACATATGAACGTTGACGAGAAGGACATCATCAACAAATCAAAATTCTAATCGGATTCAATGTAAAAACTAAGAATCCATTACGGTGATTACACTGCCCACCTATGCAAAAGAGATCAATATGCAGGTGAAATTCTTAGTAATCGATACTTTATTATCCTATAACATTATTGTAGGTCGGCCATCCCATCTACTTATGATCATCAAATTTCCCACCAAATGGGGAATCTAAGAAATCAAAGAAGACTCGAAAGAAGCCAAAGAATGTTACAAGATAGCCTTGAAAGCAACATCGCATAGAAAGATTCTTCATAGCAATCAGAGAACCAGTTTAGCCAAGACAAGATCAGCATAGCAGAAGAGCAAGAAGGAATTAAGGTCTAGCTGAATCTAGATCACCCTGATGAGAAAGTAAGAATAGGAGCAAAATTGAGCACGAATTTAAGCAAGCAAGTCTTGGGATTCTTAAAGGCAGAGAAAGATGCATTCACATGGTTACACGAAGCTAGACATGAAAAGAATCTCACCATACGTGATTACACACAAGTTGAACATGGACCCAAACCACACACCAGTGATGCAAAAAAGAAGAAAGTTCGCTTCAAATAGGAACAAAGTGATTAATGAAAAGGTTCAAATTTTTTCCAAAACTGGAAAAATTAGAGAGGTTAATTACCTAAAATAGTTAGCTAACGTGGTAGTAGTGAGAAAGAAGTATGGGAAATGCAAAATATGCATTGATTTCACATACATAAACAAGGCCTGCCTAGGACATCCGTTTCCATACCCTCACATCGATGCCATAGTAGACACAATAATAGGACACGAGTTGTTATTCTTCATGGATGCATACAATGGGTATAACCAGATCCTCATGCGGAAGGACAACTAAGAAAAGACAGCATTCATGACCAGTCAAGGAATATATTGTTACAAAACTAGCATACCATAAGCCAAGATACACATAATGTCTTTCTAAGGTCAAAGGCTAGGGTGTCCAAAGGTACCATATCTTTAGAAACGATGCACAAATCAATCCCTCAACGTGTTGACTCATGACATCGCTCTCCCAACATTTTGTTGGTGATATGGGTGGAATGATTGTTATTGATTTTGAGATAGAAGCCTAGTGTTGGCAACCCCTAGTCAATGAGCCAATCCCCAAAGGTTAAAGTTTTTTATGATTGTGCATGATGCAATGTTCGTTGCTTGTTTGGTTTTTACTTTTGTGAAAAAGGAAGATATTATGCGTTCAAGTCTCGCTCTCTAACTAGAGATTATCCAAGTTAATTCCCGTTATAACTCATAGGCAACCTAGTGTTGGAAACCTTGGACCATATCTAAGAACTAATCTTATAATCTCTAAGTCCCCAGTGGAGTCGCCATTGTAAGGAGGGTGTTCCCATCGTAGGGGATTCTTCCTTAGATGTCCATGACCCTTTAAAAGCCTAGGACTTTACACTTGTTAGGGTGTATTAGGGTTTGTATGCCTGACTGTTTGGAGGACCTTGAATTAGAATTGATTCTAACATTACGCTTTTTTGTAAGAAACAAGTAGGAGTCGCCAATGAGTTTTGGGAAAACCCATAAACCTCGTTTATGCCTTTCTCCCATGTGGAGTTCAATTAAGGGACAATTAGCACAAATCGTAAGTTCACCCAAGCCCAAATTGGTCTACATAAACAAAAAATGAGTTCGGGGGCGAGGGTACTAAAATAACGTGCCCTTTAAAAGAGAATCGCTATTCTAGACTTAGTGCGGCCTCTACTAGCTCTTCCTTTTCACAATTTCATCACCAAACAATGTATGCAACGTGATACCTAAAATTAAGTTAGTTAAATTTATTTACAAGCATTAATCACGTAGGAATTACATTGCAAAGTCGTTATTCTTTATTTAATTCAAATTTGTGAAAGGAGAAAAAGTAAACAAAATTCGCCTTCGCATAAGTGATCAATCAGTCAATTAATTATTCAATTCTAATATAATGTTATTTAACGCAAGATACTATGTGGAATTAATTAATTAAATATCCTTTAAAAGTGGTCAAACAACAATGTTTTATTGATTAAGTTTCTTTTAAACAAGAAAAGTAAATATGATTTATCTAAGTGCTCGGGAATTTACCACTTCTCTTTGCTAGATCTCTGTTTAGAACACTTATGGACTCATTCTTGTTCGGGAACCTCCACCGTAGTAACAAAGATTAAGAGGGGTGAGTGTTTAGGTCAAGAGGGTTTGGTAGCACAAGTTCACAAGAGTTTCTGCTAGGATTTTAGGTTAATTTCTGTGTGTTTAAGCCTCGTATTAAGCCCCTATTTATAGGGAATGGGTGCAAGTAGGGTGTTAAGCATTCTGCCGCAGCAGGTGTCGCGCGCATCTGGATGAGTTGCGCGCGGCATCCCAGCGCAAGTGATTTAGTTGCGCTGCTATGTAACAGTTGCGTTGTGCAGCGCAACTAAATGTCTTGCGCGCGGCATTATGGTAAGATTCAATTTTATATTTTTATGTAATTCTGAATCTTCTGCGAGCGCACCTCTAACAGTTGCGTTGGGTGTTGCGCACAACTGAATTAGTTGCGCGCGCCAGTCCTACGCGACTCATTGAGATGCACGCGGCTTTTTCTGCGACATTATTAAATTTAACCCAGGTGCCTCTAAAATCGTCATTATTGGGTCTTAAGTATGGACTTAAGCCTAATTATGATCGGGTTTAGTTAATTTGACCTTGTTTATTTTTGTTTTTGGGTTAGGCTAGTCTTTTTGTGTCTTTGCGGTTTAGCCAGTTATCCATCAGTATTCTTCACTTCAATCCAACACGAAGATGGTTTTATTTATCATCATTGCACTTCCTGTCGGGACAGGAGGCCAAAATTAGATGTCTATAGGGGGTTTTGACTGAAGTAGGTTGTGTTCAGTTAGATAACCTGCACAGGGAGACAAACGTAACTACCCTCGGGGGTGGCTCGAGGAACCCCCCTCCGATGCTTAAGTTAGAATGTGTTTAGAGAAAGAGAGTGTACTTAGATAGAGAGATAGTGTAATAACTTGTGTGCTAACCTCTTTTCCGTTGTACTTGGTTCCTTATTTATAAGTGTACGATCTCCTTTGAAAAGAGTCATACTAGGTGAGCCCCTGTGAGTATTTTTCTAGCAATGAGCGTGCACCCCGTGAGTGAGGTTGGGAGCATGGTGATAACTCAGCAGGAGCTATATAGGTCGTTCATGCCAGCTCTAATCTGATTGGCGCGTCCCCTGTAGATGATTCTGGCTAGAAGGGAATAGCTCAGCAAGAGTTATCCCATACAACTAGCCCCTCAAGAAGTGGTATGAGCTCATTCATATTAGTTGTTTTGAGCATGTAACCTTATTGGTAGTTGCTCAACAAATCGTTCGACTTAGATTTTCTCCATAAAGCTAGCCCTTCAAATCTCAAGAGTGCATACGCCGTGTTGAGACTTAAGAGAATCTACTGTGAAGTGTTGAAGATATTGTTTATTGCGGTATGTGGATGATATATAGTAGCCCCTTGTGTTTGAAGAAGTGACTATTTATGTAGCGAGGAATTTCGATTACTCCCGCTGAAGTGTAAGAAATAACGAGCTTGGAGGGAGGAATTTTATTACATTTGCTGAAGTCTGAGAAATAACGAGCTTGCATAGAGGAATTTTGATTAATCCCGTTGAAGTCTGAGAAACAACGTGCTTGCAGGGAGGAATTTTGATTACTCCTACTAAAGTATGAGAAATGACGAGCTTCTAGGGAGGAATTTCGATTACTCTCACTAAAGTTTGAGAAATTACGAGCTTGCAGGGAGGAATTTCGATTACTCCTGCTAAAGTTTGAGAAAGAAGTTTCTTCTTTTTATTTGGCAAGAATAGTGTTTTGCATGCATGGGACACGTGTCAGTCATCCAGGGTCAGTTTATTTGTGCAAAAGTTACATGGCGGTTTAGTTTTATTGATTGAGTAAACCGCCTATTAATGTCGTATTAAATTTATTGCGTCCTTCTTTTACTTCTTCCCTTTTCATTTCTCACTTTACATCTTCTTCATTTCAAATTCTTTGCTCCTTTTCTCTTGACACTGCTCTTTTGTGGACAATCGTCATTCCCTATTGTTGTAAGTGTCTGTTGTCATTCTTTTTCCCTTTTTGACTTAATTTGACTTGTTTTTTCTTCCTAGATTACTTACTTTCGTCGATTTTTGTCCAGCATTTTAAATTATTTCTCCTTTGATTATAGTTCGAGGCCTATGCTCAATTTTTTTAACCCTCGGTGCTGCCATTGTTGTTGTGTGCTCTTGTTCGTGTGGTTTCTCTGCGAAAGGTACTTTCTTTATACCTTTCTTTTACTTTTGCTTGCACAATTTGCATTCTTTCTTTTTTTTCGCAAGATTGAGTCTTTATTTTTGGATTTGTATGTTCTTGTTCATTCTTTCTTCTTGGCGTTGTTAATTGTTTTTTTTTTTTTTTTTTTTTTTTTTTGCTTATGTCTTGCAATTTCCTCCTTTTTCTTGTTGTGCTCTTCTTGAATTTTTTCTCAGGGGGGAATTGGTTTTGCTTTTACTCTCCAATTTTCTTTTTCTTTTGGTTCTTCTTTTATTGTTTGTAGATCATAAAATGTCTGACGCTACTAACAGTCAGAATTCGAGTTCTCCTTCTATTTGTATTGAGTTCGCTTCTTCTCGTGAGCCGTCTCGATCCGCTAAGCATTTTGAGCAAACTTCCTTTGTTTCTTTTGCTTCCACCCCCATTCATTAATAAGTAGTTATGTCGAGTGATACTCTTCCTGCTAGGAGCGAGGTGAGTACTGCAGCTACCCCTCTTGCTAAGAATGGGTCGAGTGGTAGTTGTCTTGTTGCCAGCAACACGTTTTCCCTTTTCGGTAAAAGACTCGCCCTGACTTTTTTGACCCTTATTGCGAGCGAGAACTCACTTATAATGGAATGTGCGTGATGCACAATAAGTAATAGTTGATGAGGTTAAGTCTAATCCCTCTAACGTTTCCCTTGTTAGTCCCATTCTCCACGTTCACCCTTTAAACAGATTTTTCTGGCTTGATGACATGGCTGATGTGAATATATCGGTTTGATCATTATGTATTAATGATGGTTGTTCTCCAACACTCCTTCACCGTCTCCTTCTCTTGCAAAGAACATAGGCAAATCAACTCAGTCTCCTAGTGAGAGTACCTTTCAAGATTGTCATCCCTTCTATGTTCAAGATTCCGTGGAAGAGGGGAAATCTGACTTTCACTTGGATGAGAGATGTACTGGTCCTAGAAACGGCACGCTTGACTCCAACTGGCATAAGGACGTTGAGAGGTTGGATATTGCAGCTGTGGGACATAAATTCTATGGGTTTAGACAAGGTTATCAGCAAGTCCTTCCTGTAATTCCTTTCTACCAAACTACAATCACATGAGCTGCTAGAAGATGAAGATGGAATTGATAATAATTTTTTAAATGGGACCCCTTTTTGGGGATTCTCGATAAAATCATTCTTGCAAATCATTCGTGGAGACACAAATAATGATGCTACTGCTATATTCAGTGGGAAAGGATATGGAAACTACAGGCTCCCCCCGAGAATCAAAAGTTTCTTGTGGCTAGCTTGTGGAAAAAAGCTTATGACCAATGCTAATAGATTCTTGAGTAACTAAACTACTGACCCACGATGTTATTTATGTGAATATGTGGAAGAAAGTGTTAGTCACATTATGAGAGAGTGCCCTGCTGCAAGATTGATATAGAGAAAGATGGGAAGTGACACTAATTCTTCCTGGAATAGTTTTTCATTCCAAAATTGGTTATTAGAGAATTAGGGAAAAAAAAAGAGAAGCATGGGTATAAAGATTAGAAGCTGATCTTTACCACAACCTGTTGGTGGTTATGGAGACGGAGGAACGAGCGTAGCTTTGAAATATAAGTTGATGTCCTAGTGGAATAACTTAGCTTCATCATGGCAAGAATAAGAGATATTCGAAGAGCTCATGCAGAAAAATTGATAGGCAACGAGTAGAGGAAGCGCAAAAGGACTGAAATCCCTATTCGATGGTCATTTCCTCGAGAAAATTGGGTTAGGCTAAACAACGATGGGGCTTCGGAGGGTAATCTAGGACAAGTTGGAGCAGGGGGAGTTATTTGTGGACATAAGGGTGAGCTTTGTGAGAGATTTTCCATGAATTGTTGGGGTCTTGCACAAAGGCTGAATTGTTGGTTGTTCTTTGAGGACTAGCTATAGCGTGAAATAGCGGCCATCAAATAGTTCAAGTCACCGTAGACTCTGAGACTATCGTTCGCATAATGGTTGATCCTGATCCAACCAACTCTCCATTCCTATCATGTCAATTGAAAATTTAAGACCCTAATTGCTAAACGTGATTGAGAAATTACAATAAGCATTGCTATATGGAGGCCAACAAGGTGCCTAATTGGCTAGCTAACTATGGAGCAATGTCGGTGCAAAAACCAGTTATTTTTGGGGCGGTCCCGAAGGACCTTCAAATCGTTTTATTAGAGGACTTGCGGGGTGTGAGGAGGATGAGGATGGTTCCTGATGATGCTTGAGTATAGTTGCGAGCAAGAATAAAGAGCTTTAGGCTCCAGTTTTGTTTTCTTTATTTATTGATTGATTTATTTATTAGTTTCTTTTGATGTGTGGTTTTTGTGTGGCTTTTCTAGTTTGTAGTTTGATCTCTTTTTTGGGGATTGTCCCTCGTGTTTACCAAAAAAAAAAGATGGGAAAAATGAAATGTGCATATATTTTGATATGAATAAGCATATATATATTTGGAATATATTTTCTCCTAAATGTGTACATTTGACTTTTGACCTGTTACTTTTCTTATATTTTTATAACTTATAGGCAAATTTGTCAAAAAAAACCTTTTAAATGCACCATTTTGCGAAAAAAAACCTTTTAAAAGCTTTTTTGTTAAAAAAAACCTGAACTTAGTAATTTTTTGTTCAAAGAAACCTGGTATCACTAATTAACTCAATTAACCTCTAATCTTTTCTAATTTGTCTCTAACACTCACTTAACTATTACATAGTTAAATTAATTTATAAATTAAAAAAAAAAAGGGTGTTTGCGGACTCCTAGGAAAAATTTGTTTGTGAGAGTAAAATCGAGAGAGAAAAAGTTGGGTGCATGTGATGAAGAGAGAGATAGAGAGAAATGATTACCTAAAAAGGAAAAAAAACATTTGTTGCACATAATAGTTAGCATTCATTTATAGTATATGTTGCAAATAATCGTTAACGGAGGTATATATATATATATATATATATATATATATATATATATATATATATATATATATATATATATATATATATATATATATATATATATATATATATATATATATATATATATATATATATATATATATATATATATATATATATATATATATATATATATTTATATATATATATATATATATATATATATATATATATATATATATATATATATATATATATATATATATTCTTCTCATGATTTCTATTTATTGAATTGAAGATGATAGGTTCATTTCTAACAATACAACGTTCTCTAAGGCATTAACGTATCAAGGCAAGCTGCTAGTTTCATTTCGCAGTTTTTATTGGTATGTCATCTTCTTGTTGATGCATAATACATTAAGCTTAAGCCACGTTACTTTTTTTTTTTTAGTTTTTAACCTGTTTATACTTTTTATCTTTATTTTGTTGATGTATATAGCTTCTAAATTCTAATTAATTAATATTATTATGGAAAAATGGAAATGAACTACTCATATACCATCTAGTTGTATTAATTTGTTAATTGGTTGGTGTAAATTCAAAAGATAGTATTTGTTATGGTGTTAATTTGTTAATTGGTTGGTGTAAATTCAACAAATTGCATTAGGCTTTTAATTGTGCAGTTTTAATTAAATGTATATTTTGATTATTTTCTAAGCCCATTTATTTATTTTCTACTTTCAATTTCTATTTTCATACTTTATATAGTTAATTGGCTGTGAAAACTAACTTAATAATCTTGTTGTCTGGTTGCAGCAATGGCTCTATCTTTGCAGCGTTACACTTGGTTAGATGACAACTGCCGTTTTTTTGAAAAAAAAAAAAAAAAAGAGGATAAGAAGATGACAACAGCCATTTTAATCATCTCTTGAAACAAAGGTCAAATCTTTATATCTCCTTGCTTCTAATTAATTTTTTTTATAGGTGTTTAAATTTGTTGATTCTGTTATTGGGATTAATTTTTCAGAATTGATAAAGAAAAAAAAGATCAATGTCAATTGCAATTGAAAAGATTGATCATTTGCCTGAAAATTTAATCATTGAGATTATGTCAAGGTTACCTGTGAAAGATCTCTTACAGTTTAAGAGTGTTTGCAAATCATGGTATAAAATAATTTCAAATTCGAATTTCATATCCAAACACCTGAATAACTACTATAATAATGATGAAAGTTGGCGCGGTTGTATCCTTGTTCAATATTATGTTACCAATTACGAACTTCAGTTGTATGAGTTGTTGGTAGATGAATCTCCTCGAGTTTTAGCTTTTGATGTGTTATATAGTATGCCAATGTATAGCTTATCTATTTGTGGTCCGTGTCATGGATTATATTATCTGTACCAGTACGATTGTACTTGTCGTGCTTTGTGGAATCCTGCCATGAATGAATTTAAACCGTTTCCTAAATTGATTTTTAAGCCCAACCTTCCGTTTGGGAGATCTTATGCTGCGAATGAAGTTTATGGTTTCGGTTTTGATCCTGTTAGTGAAGACTATAAGGTGGTTGTTATGAAAGGTTATTGGTGTACTAAGGATCCTTTATCAGTCTTTCGCTATTCGTTAAGGACTGATTCGTGGAGGTATTGTGGAGATCTGGCAAAAGCTTATGATTTGGAAAGTAATAAATGTTACATCTATGTGAATGGATGTTGTTACTGGCTCGGATCATTTGAAAATAGTTCTGAAGTAATCATATATTTTGACATGGCTACTAATACATTTAAAGAGATTGATGTTCCAGACTATGCACAACCAAGTTCAAAGTGTCTTGGAGTATATGATGATTTCTGTCTCTCCATGAGACTGAGCAGACGTTTGATATTTGGATATGGAGTGAGGAGTGTTGGACCAAGAAATATACTGTGGGGCCATTGTCAGATGTTCGTAGTCCTATTGGTTACTGGAAGGATAATAGATTCTTACTTGAATGTGAAGATGGTAAGCTAGACTTATTGGATCCTAAAACACCACAAGAAATAAAGGATATTGCATTTCAGAAGGAGAGGCGGTGTGAAGGAGTTTTTGCTTACATGGAAAGTCTGGTTTCGATCAAAGATAAGAACAAGGCAAGGCTAAGGAAGTTGAAGCATTAGATTCATCATTATCTCCAACATACCAGTGAAAAACCATGGAGGAAAAACACAATTGTAAATTAATTTTCCTTTGTTTGGTTGCATATAAGAAAAGGGGGAAATCCATGTTAATCTTCATGATTGACAAATTATGTCAATCTAGGGGCTTTATAGGTATTTTGTTCGATTTAAGTGAGGATGCATTTGTAACTTCCTCCATGTGACATGTACAAACTGCCACATCTCAGGTGACAACACTTGCCATGTCAGTACACGCCGTTTAAACTTGAGCTAACTCAATCTACGTCCATTTAACCTTGGTTAGGGTTTTCAAAAATATCACATCCCAAATTCGTTAAATCTCCTTCGACTATCGCTGTACAAACCGGCGTCTTCAATTTGGCAAGATTTTCTGAATTTTGTATAATATGTGTTGTTGCAAATTGTCCTTAATTTATAATCAATTTATAATATGAGTTTTGGACAAATCGATTTGGGAAAAAGGAGGCAGCCGCTGCATAACGAAAGTGGTGGTGAAGCATACAAGGAAGAGCATTCTGTAAGTCATTATTGTGAAATAGTTCTGTTAAATTGTTTTTAGAGTTGTTAATAATCGTTAATTGCAAATTACAATTGTTAATAATCCTGCATATCTGATACACATACAATCATAGATATGTTGTCCTACATACAATACCATTAGAAATTTGACACATCATCAGAAAATGGTAAAAAATTAGAAGTCAAATATAAATTGAATATAATGGAATTTGGGCCCATTATTCTAGCCAATAAAGACATGACAAATTAGAATTGTATGTAGGGACTACATACAACAATTGTATGTGTAGCCTTTACCAATTGTTGTTTGAGTAATATTAAATACTTCACGTGGGGCGATTCTAATTGGATATGCAGGCAAGCATAACCGAACTGATTTCGGTGACTATGTAATACTGTTACATGTACTGTTACAATGTATGATTGATTTTGTAATTTGAGAATATAATTTGATTTGAATTCATCTACTCTATTATGATTTGAATTAATGGGATCAATAAGATTCCATGAAGTGATGAAATTATTTGCTAATTGCTAATCTAAAGTTATAAGTGGCTGAATTTTCTTTTACTGTTTATCATGCAATTCCTTAGTCCATATAAGGTTACTATACTATTCAAAATAAAATAAAATAAAAAGGTCACTATACTATGAGTTTGCAAATTTGGGAATAGATTAGTTATGTTTTGACATTAACACTGCAAAGTTATTGGTGTTATTGTGTAGAATTATGCTTAATTCATGGTGTTATTGAGTATTTCACTACTTATTAGGTGTGGTTGATTTTATTGGAGCCATTATAGGCAGCTGTGGTTCCTTCCCTGCTTTCAATCTAGAAAACTAGGATAAAACTTTCGTTTGCTGGAAGAGGGTTTAAGGGATGCATTACTCCATATCATGTGCCTAGGCATGGGGATAGGCCTTGCTTGAATTTTAAAACAAAAGTAGACACTAAAGCTACTGTATAGTGAAGATTATGCTTTGAGAAAATGAATTATATCTAGTTCATGGAACATTAAAATATCTAGTTGAGTTAATAATATCTAGTTCATGGAGTAACCATGTGAAAATGAACATGTGAAAAATGAGAAGGTGACATATATTTACTCAATAAAATATCTAGTTCATGGAGTAACCATGTGAAAATGAAAAGGTGACATATACATGTGCTCGAAAATGGTCAAATATTCTTTAATGTATGTTTTGATGTTTGGTGACAAGCCGGGAACATCCATTCTAGCATATTAGCTCAATTGGTCGAGCATTGTGTATATTATTTGCACAGAAGATGTAGGTTTGAATCCTACATAGGCTAATATATAGACATTTAGTAACCCTTTTTAGCAAATACTTACCTTTTTCATAGTCATTTCTTTTCCACATATTGTGACCCCTATATACATATAATTACCTTTTTAAGATATAGTGACCTCTTTTATAGATATAGTTATCATTTTTGTAATTACCGAATTATTACATATAGTGACTCCTACTTAAATATAATCAGTTAATCACCCATTTTTAAATTTATAGTGACCCATCTGGAAATATAGTCACTTTTATTAAAATAAATACATATAGTGACTCCAATATATACAGTCATCATTTTATGGTTATCTTTAAGAGTAGTTTTATTTCTGAACTTAACTAGACAAAAGACTTCCCGTAAAAAAAAAAGAGATAGAGAGAAAGGGGAGTCGATAGCAAGGAGAGGCGGCGGCGGCGACTTCTAGCAAAGAAAGTGGTAGTGGTTGTGGTCATCGACAGTAACGGCCGTGATCTTAGGAGAGATGAAAGAGAGGAGAAATTTGTGGGTAGATGAAGAAAGAGGGTACTCTAGAGTAGAGAATAGTGGTGGTGGTGGTTTCTAGTGAGTGGTGAAGACGATGGTTGACCAGTTGGAGGAGAAAGAGAGTAAGAAGAAATTTGAGTTGAATGGGTTGATTTAATTAGTTTGGAGTAAATTTCATGACAATCATTAACTTTTTTTGACAGGCATCATTAACTTAAATTAAGTTAGTAACAAATTTATAATATTTGAGTTAATGTGTTAATTAAATTTAAGTAAGGGTATATTGGTAAATTCATTTTTAAAAATATACTAAAAACAGAAATTTAATTTTGTTGCACATAATGTGAAATATCCATTTATGGCAAATTTTGCACATAATATGTAACGGAGGAAGTACTACAAAATGAAATCTAGAAACAAGCACAAAAAAGGATTAGCTTCCAAAAACAATAAATAGAAAGTTATATGACAGTAGTTAGGGACTTAGGGGCTTGAAGACTTAATGTACTCCGTACCTTGTAGGCTTGTATACACTGTAAAGAGTGTAAGCCATAAAATGAAATACAAATACAGTAGAAAAACATTTGGAAAAAAAAAAAAGAAAAAAGAAAAACTGTAAATTGTAGCGGAAAGAATCGAACCTGGGACATAATGGATAGTTAGCACGCTACCATCTGAGCCCAACAACCACCTAGCTAGAACTAGATTTATTCCACTACCTTCCAACCATTTCATATAAAACATACTCTCTCCGTTTCATAATTAGAAGCCTATTTCCCATTTTTCACGGGAACAAGGAAGTTGGTTGAGAGTGCAAATATGCATGTGTGGTTAGAGAGAGATCGAAAGAAAGAAAAAAATGGTTGAGGATTATTGAAGAGCCTGAGAGAGAAAGTGTTGGAAATTAATGCCAAAAGTACAAAAAACAAAAAGACAAAAATGACAAATCATCAAAAAGAGGGTATTATTGTAAAAAAAAAGGTATTATCTATAAATAGAAACAACTTCTAATTTTAAAAACCCAAAAAAAGAAAACAGGCTTCTAATAAATGAAATGGAGGGAATATTTATGTTTTTACACTACTTGTGGGGGGGGGGGGGGGGGGGGGATTGTCTTCTCAAGTTCCAATTTGGCTCAGCCAATGCTAGGATATTGGGGCGCGTTGTGACAGCGTGCTATATCTCATATCTTCATTAGGATATGATTTTCTACAAGTAGAAGAGTGGGGGCCCAAATTGTATCTCGACTTCCCACTAATTTTTTGTAGGTTGTATGACTTTGTCTATTTTTGAGATATAATAATAATAATAACGACAATAAATAATAATAATAATAATAATAATAATAACAACAAAAACAACAACAACAACAACAACAATAATATGGTGGGTATTAAATATCAGCACAATGTTGTTCGTTGATATTTGTTTTCAGTCTGACTTGGTTCCTAGTCGTGTTGTGTCGGCGGCAGCTCAGCGGAAACGGGACAAGTATGGGGCGCATTGCAGGGCTATTGGCTATGTTTTTCTTCCTTTCTCCTTTTCTTTGTTGGGGAAATTAGAGAAGGATGCTATTGCATTGCTGAAGTGGGTTTAGGTGTTCGCTAAAACTCGGGATATTGGTTCTCGTGCAGCTGCTTACATATTCAGCATGATCGGGTTCGCTATAACTAGAGGGGTGGGGGCCTAGGTTGTATCTCGGCTCCCCACCAGTTTCTTGTAAATTGATTGACTCTATAGGTTTTTTGATATTTTTATAATAATAATAATAATAACAATAATAATAATAACAGTCTGGGCTATCTGACTTTGTTCTTGGATGGGTTGTGGATGATGCAGCTCGACATAAGCGGGTCAAGTACGAATCCAATTGTCAGACAATTGGATGTGGTTTCCTTCCTTTCTCTTTCTTTTCACTTGGAGAATTAGAGGAGGCGGTTGCGTTGCTGAAACAGATCCATAAGTTCTCGGAGACTCAAGACATAGGGGTACGTGCTGCTGCGCATATCTTCACTAGGGTAGGATTTTCCAGAGCTAGAGGAGTGGGGGTCGTAGTAGTTCAGTTTAGTTTATTTTAGTTCAGTTCAGCTCAGTAAATCAGAACAAGTTAACACTTATTAAAACACGTACAACCAAATTTGATAAGTGTAACACTTATTAAAACACGTACAACCAAATTTGATAAGTGTAACACTTATTAAAACACGAAAGGAGTAGTATGGTTATAAGTTAAATGATAATGATTAATGAATGTTGATTCGTGTACATCAATATTGCACCCGTGTAATTATCCTAACAATGTTTTATTTGCAATACGCTTCACTTTTAATATAACAAAGTTAACACATTGATGTATATTTTCAAATAATTTAAAAAAGGAGCATATTATTGTCCGATTTATAAGGATTGATATACTATCTCAGTTTTAAAATTATTGCACCACTAGCCTTTTAAGGAGGTTTCACAACTATTGCACCATATTCATTTTAGGAAATAAAACTAGTTTTTGGCCTAGGAAATGCCCCGGGTCATCAAATCATATCATATCACTAAGATATAAAATCGGTCTCGCAGCCAGGCCACGTAACAGCAACACTAAGCATTCTAGGTTTTCACCAAGTGTCGTGTCATGTAGCCGACAAATAGATATTACTGTGACTGTGTGACACATATGATGCTAAGTAAGTTAATTTTGGATAGATTTTTTAAGATAAAAATGAATATACTTCTAATATTTCATATATATATATATAATTAATCATAACTTTTAATAAATATCCTATGACTCGGTTTTATTTCCATTATAAAATTCATTTTAAAAATTTCTTTAAAATAAGATCCATTTATAATATATTTAATTTTTCAAAAAATAATAGAAAACCTGAAATAAAATAAGTTTTAAACAAAAAATAATAATTTTAGTTTGGTAAAAATACTTTCAATTCAATAAAAATAATTTAAGTTCAATAAAAAAAAAAATCAACTAAACCATTAAAAAAAATCAAGTTAATAATAATACAGATATCTATTTACAAATTACAAACTACAAAAAATAAACAATTATATTTTATCCTAAATTTTTTATCAACAATCCGGGCATCGCCCACCCGGGCACAAAACTAGTTATATGTATATAACAAATGAGTTTTTATAATAAAAAATTATGTGATAAAATACAAATATAGATTAAATTAGTTACAATTGTTGTAAATAAAGGAGTAGTCTAGTACAAACCTTGTAAAAATATTTAAGTAAGATAAAAAAGATAATCCTGACCGAGTAACCCGAGTAACCCCTGACTGAATAACTAAGGTAAACCTTAACAAAATAACTAGGGTAGCTCTTGCCATACGGTGTTGTCTGCTGCATGAAAAAGTTACTGAAAAAACTTACCCAAAATGAAAATGTGGTGAAATAAAAATAAAATTTCTAAATAGGAACACTAATCAACTAAAAAAAATAGAGGTAATAAGTATATATTAATTTTCATTGGTAAGAATTACACAATTACATCATTACATATAACAATTAACCTGATCATTTTAGTTGCATTCCTTTAATACATTGAAGTTTCATTAACTTAAATTGACCCATTTGTAGTTAAAAATTTACCTTGTCCATTAATGCATTCGTCCCTTTGCGTGGCATTATTGTCAATTGTACATAAATTTACTAATCATGAATCAAATAACACTTACAAAGAGTAAACATACTCATGTTCCGGTGATTATTTTGAAACGGGGTAAGTACGAACAAAATGATTTTTGGATATATTTAAGACACGTTTCTTTAGCCACGTCTCAAATGAATAACTTTATCTATTTATATATTTACTAACTCATAGTCCCATACAAAATAATAGACAAAAAAGTCAACTCTGAAAAATATATATGTTCGTACGAGGTCATGAGCGCCTTTATTTTATCATTACTTTTCTAACACAATAGACTTATAGACGGTGAAGTTTGATGATTGCTACAACAAAAACTTTGTAAAACCATAATTTAGAGGTAGTCATGTTAATCAGTTCCTTTATAGCATTTAGTTAGATGCAATAAAATAAAATTTATTTTAAAAATTATTTTTTATACAGTGTGAAGGCGTCAAAAAGGTAAATATCTAATTTTTTTCATATTTTATTTCACATTTGTTGCATTTAAGTTATAGAAATAGTCAGTAGTATTGTTGATTTGACTGGTCTCTATCTACCAACTGCCTACAATAAAAGCTTTAAATAATATCAGCCTTCACCCTAGTGTAACTCACTAACTCACCAGCTAACTAATGAATTGACAGAAGTAAACAACTAGCGTTAAAATAAGGCTTGCCTACGTATTGCTTCATTCGGCTGACTCATCTTCTAGTAACTCAAACTGCTGATGTGGCGTCAAAGATTGACATAGTTTGTCAATCAAGAAGATCAACTAGGCACTCCCTTAAGAAAAGTCCAAGAAAAATAAAAAAAATAAGAGTAGAAATGTAAGGATGAATGAGAGGAAAGTAAAAAAAAGGAGGTAAGGAGGATAGAGGAAAATGTATCTTCCCATATTTTGGGAAGGAAAATGTTTTCCATCATTAAGGATGGAATTTTCCACTTTTGGAAATATTGTTTTCCACCCCTTAACAAACCAAACAAAGGAAAATGGGAAAAAAAATAAAAATGGAAAATTCATTTTTCATGAAAATCTTTTACATCAAACCGAACAGGGCCTTGATGTGTTATCTGTAATTTGCTTAATTTTTGTATTCCAATTGATGAAATAAGAACCTTTTTAGCTCATCTTAGTTTGTATTTTTATGCAAAAAAAAAAAAACATATTAATATCTTTAAAAACTAGTTATGCTGGAAATGTGTTATACACTACCAAACACATGTTGCACTGATGTTCACAACTTCACACCATCTTCTTCATATGTTGTTATCCTTGCATATGGTACATGCTTACGGTACAAACAATAGCTGATCTTGGTTCAGTTGCGGTGGTTGTTGAATTTAAAAATCTCATCTATCAAAGATAAATTCCTAACAAAACCAACTGACAATGTACGTAAGTCGGCTCGAATTCACAGAGAGAAGGTTATTCAATCTAACTTCTAAGTAATTGGAGAAACTAAAATATATCACGAGATTAAAATAATAAAAATTCTAAATTAATAAAAGTAAAAAAAAAAATGAATAAAAAAAATTCTAGGGTTATGGTACACCATGCTTCTTATAGCTCTAAATCCATCAAAATACCATTAATTCAATTAATCAAGTATTTAGAATAGTTGCTAAGCCTATAGTCGGGTCTTAATGCTCTCAATTCAACATATGTAGTACGATCACTAACATAATCAGAATTGCTAATAGTAGACAAGCCTCTATTCAAACTTTTATTAACAATAATATAATTAATCAAACAATTTATCAAATTGCAAGATTAACAATAAAACACTATCAATCAGAGAAATCAAGATATCAATAATATCAATCAAGATAACAATAAAATACCTTAGTGAATTAATGTAGCAAACTCAAGAGGAATCCATGGAATTGCGAAAGAGAAACTATGGCTAGAGATAAAACTAAAATGAACATATGAAAATAATAAAAAGCGTAAGGAGAAAATAAGTCTCCTTGAGTATTTATAATTCCTTAAAATCTGAAAGCCAAATTAGTTGACAACTTCAAAATTGAAAACTGTAAGATATTTTTTATATTGTATACTCGCTTCGTATTTTAATAAGTGTTACAATTTAACCAAACACGTATCTCGAGACATTACTTTGACCATTAATTTATCTAATTATATGTTAGTAAAATCATAGGAAATTTTATAATATGAAAGTATACATTATAACGAATCCAATAATATATTATACAATAACATCTGTTTTTATATATTGGTAAATTAATCACGTCAAAACCATTATGTGAATAGTAAAAAAAGTCAAACTGTAACACTTATTAAAACACGGAGGGAGTATGGTTTTCTGCCCAAAAATGTAAACATTTTTTAACTAACCACCTATTTAATTTTTTATATTAAATTATCATCCCTTAAATTAAATAAATGCTTAGATTACCACCCATTTTAAAAATCCGGTGGATTTTCCGTATGTGGTCCCACCTAACTAACTTTCCTCCTATTTTTTTTCTTTTTTCTCTCGATTTAATCATCTCACTTATATATTTCAATCAACCTATGATCATTTCCTTCAATGAATTCAACACATCAATTTAATTTCATTTCTAAACCCCTAAATTTTATAACTTCAGACAAAAAAATAATAATAAAAAAAAAACAATATATCACCACCTTTACACTGTCACCCTTCTCATTCATTTTCTCTCTCCTCCCCTCACTACTAAAAGCTGAAGATGGTGACTCTAGCGAAAGAAGGTGGTTGAGATGGCGACGATAACCATTCTCTGATGGGATTCCACTATTTCCGAGGAAGCTCGCTCGTGAATTCAAAGCCCCAATTTCAGCCCCGGCCAATTCAATTTGATTCCATGAACCCTATTTCCCAAATCTACCTATTTACCCCAATTATAGTGAAATTTGGTAGAATTTGGTGAAGAAAATGTAAATTAAAGTTAGGAGAGTGTTTTTAAAGAGAAATTTGGGAAAAAAAAAATCAGTGAAAAAGGTCAAAATAAACATTAGGTAAGGCCCACAGACGGAAAATCCAACGGATTTTTAAAATGGGTGGTAATGTGAGCATTTATTTAATTGAAGGGGTGATAATTTAAAATAAAAAAATTAAGCGAATGGTTAGTTTGAAAATAATGGTTACATTTTTGGGTGGTAATTTAAAAATTAACCTTTTTTATGTATGAGGGTACATTTGTAAATATTTTTATTTTGCGGGCATTAACTAGATATTCGAGGGCGGTGTTTAACAACCCCCCAAGATTTAATAGTTAATAATTTACTTTTAAATGCATTATTGATAAATACATGACATTTAAAAGAGTATTAATTAATTAGCTATAGTATTTGATTTTTTTTATTTCTAATTTTCATTAAATCTACTAGGTAATTTTATTTTCCAGCTAGAATGTTGTCTGGGCGTTGCGCCAGGTTGCAACTGTTGTAGACGTGCAATTGATAATAATTTTTAAAGGCTTTTTAAAATTGTAATTGTTATTGTCGAACCAAAATTGAATTATTCTTTGAATATATATATTTTTTTTAATTAAACGTTGTGGTTTGCACTTATGTAAAATTTTATACATATTTAAGGACATAGTTGATAATTGGCTTAGATGGTTAAATACTCATATTGGTTGTAAGAGGTTGAGGGTTCGAATTTCCTTAACCTTATGTTATTATATGGAGTAATATTGGTTGCTTGGGTAATGTGGCATATTATATGAAATAATAATATTCATTTCTTGGGTGACGTGGCGATATGGTTAAGATTGTTTGAGTGATGATGTGACATCATGAAACTTTGATAAAAGTGACATGGCGCAATTAAAAAGGGATTATTTGACATATCGAAGTTTTTAGAAACCTCTTTTAGTATAGATAGATATTGATTAGTATAGTTTGTGTTAAAAAAAAATATATATTAATTAGTATAGTTTGTGTCAAAAAAAAAAAAAAGATATTGATTAGTATAGTTGTTTGCATTATTCTTCCACTTTTATTATTTCTTACCCAACCACATGGTCTACACAAGAAACTTTCACCATGCCATCTAAATAACAAAAAAAAAAAAAAAAAAAAAAAAAAAAAAAAAAAATTGCACTTTTTACTTCCTACCCTTATTGATAGTATGAAAAATAAGTAAAATAATTTATTTAATTTTTTTTAAAGGTGTATATATAAATTTAGGGGAGAGAGAAAAAAAGTATTACCCCTATTTGTTAAAGTGCAAGAAGTTAATTTCACATAGAAACTTGAATGGAATTTAATAAAGTAATATTTTTGTGAGATTTGTCGAGGAATTTTTAAATAAAAATTAAAATCATAATATTCAGTAAAATTAATTTCAATTCAGTAAATATAATTTTAGCATAGCAAATATAAGTTCAGTTCAGTAATAGTAATTTATTGTAGTAAAAATCAATAATTCTAAAGAAAAAAATTAATAGAGAAATAGTAAAATATAATTGAAGTTCAGCAAAAATGATTTCAATTCAATAAAAATAATAACAGTTCTACAAAAATAAAATGAAGTGGACAGGGCCTAATACAAATAAGAGGGAAGATCAAGGACGGAGTGTTTGAATGAAAAAGTGTACAAAAAATGACAAACAAATTTTTTTTTTAATTTTTTTTTTTTTATGAAATTACTCTAACTAAGAGATAAAAGGGAAAGATTAAAAATACATGTAAATGATTTAATTTACAGATCTAGAGTACATAAACATTGTAATTTTGGTTGTTTCCTACAAAATTTCCAAAAATTAATTTCAATAAATATTAAAAAAAATAAATGAAAAGTCAATGCTACAAATAATAACTCTTAAATAAACCTGATTTACATTAATTCATTAGAGACATTATGGACGTTTTATAAAAAAAAAAAAAAAAAAAAAAAAAATTGACCACTAGCCAACTATGTTAAAATAAATGTTATTATGTCAAAATAAAAGTAATAATTTTGTTATTTTAAAGGTCAAAAGAGGTTTAATTTTTTGTTATTGAAAGTTTTATTATATGGTCAATATGAATAATAAAAGTCACTATATTAAAATTAAAGTCATTATGCTCATCATAACGTCAGGTTGGCGCGTGTGTACTTCAAGCTCACAATAATATTATGTCACACAAGTTTAATAAAGATCATTATACTCTTATAAATTTAGGGTCATTATATTCAACGAACAAAACGTCATTACAAGTTACGCACATATGGATCTTAGATGCACATTAACAGTATAGTGAATCAGGTCTACACAAGTTTTCTCCTGCTATAAAATAGTCAAAATTTCTATAATCTAACTAGGTACCTTTATAAGGTTTCTCATTACAACATTTTTTATGGGAAATTCTCTATTTTTCATATTGAGAAATGAAATTTGTTTCTCATGGGGCATTTTCATTAAAAAAATCAACAACTTTTTCATTATTGTGGGCTCCACAATTGAATAAAGTTATTGGTTTATTTACGAAAATATCATGTGAGAAATAAATTTTGTGTCTCCCTGTGAGAACATGGGACATCCCCATTTTTTATAATATATGGTACTCTTTAGCAAAAATCTATTTTAAGGTAGTTTTGATCATAGCTTCCTTTATTTCAGCCCGTCTTTTGTGCGGTCGGCCACACCGTGTGACCATTTAAAGTAACTCCTATAACATTGATTAAGTAACCCCTGTAATGCCTACCAAGTAACTCCTATAACACTAACCGAGTAACTCTATAACGTTGATGAAATAACCCCTTTAACACTGACCAAGTAACCCTATTACACTAGCAAAGTTACCCCTATATATAGTGACTGATCACACGACATATAAGACTTTGTGCCTTTATTTTACATGTTCGGCAAGTTGTAAAAAGTACTTAATTAACAAAAATCATTATATATGTATGAGTAAATCTAACTCTTATTTGTTCTAATCCAATAAAAAACAGTTGGTATTGATGTATCAGATGTATGAATATACAATATAAGTTTTTAAAATAAGCTAAGGCTTAGTTTGTTTTGATTATTGTAACCAATTTTTGGAAAAATAATTTTTTAAGGAAAATAATTTCTAAGGAAAAACATAATTTGTTGAAATATACCAAAATAACAAATGTAAGTGTCCCACATTGAAAAAAAATAGAGAGTTAAACATATATAAGGTTAAGAAGCTACGTACTCTTCCTATTGCCATATGATTTTGGGATGGAACCTCCTTTAATTTGGATTTGTGAAGTGGACTCTCTCTCTTGGTTTGGGGTACGACTCAGTCCCGTATTTAATATGATATCAGAGCCAGGTACTTGGTATTGGACCTCTTATGGCTTGAGTATATTGCAAGACCTAAGATTATGCAATTACACTCTTACCAATAGTTATTTAGTGATCACTCAATGGTACTACTCTAAAATCAAGTACTAAATTATGTGCAACTACACTCTTCCCCATTGTTATGCAATTGTTTGCATAACGGGACTCCTTTTAAACAAGATCTCTCTATATCTATACTAATATATTAAAAGGTGTTCTTAAGAACGTCCACGTGTCACGTAAACCCTCCTTACTACACCATGTACCCTACTCAACTATTCATTATACCACGTGGCTCTCCTTCCATTTTTTTTTTCATTCCATGTCATGCATTCATGATAATAAAAAAAGTTCTCCACAAGAATTGAACCCACAACCTCTATTTCTATAATTTAATATCTTACCACCAAACTATGTGATTTTTTTTATGCACTCTTTTGAATACAAAATATTAATATGTAGCAAATAACAATATGAACAACAAATTTTATTACAAGAAAATTAAATCATACATTACAACGTATATTAATGTTCAATTCCATGTAATCCGGGACATCGCCCGGACCCAAAAACTAGTTATTAATAAAACCCATGTTGTCATGTGTCAAGGGCAATATAGTTACTCCATGTGTCACATTCTCTTAATCAATGACATGATGCCAAGTCATGTGTATAGTCACATATTTTCATCTATACTATTCATAAAGACCAATGCAACTAATTACAATTTAAATTAATGTTATCAATAGATAAGAACTTTAAGATAAGAGAAAACGTTTTAGCTTTAAACTTGTTTATACTAACTTTCGTCAAGTAGGAATGATGTGGGATATGGGTTACGGATCAACTAAATTAAAATAGGGAGTATGGAATGCGGAAAATAAATGACTAAAAAATAAAGGGAGAGGGAGGAGACATGATATGGTAACGCAGAAAACCCCAATGAAGGTGGGTAAAAACCGCGGGTGACAATGAGGCCACCAATCCACTATAATATGGGCATAAAGCCAATAATTACAAGTACAAGGCGTATTTGATGTGTACAAAGTACGATGAAGATAACTATAAATATACGAAACAAATGGCTTTAGTAGTATGGCAAGAGGGTAACCGACATAGCATTTGTAGAATCTAGCTTGTATTTTAGTTGTGCTTTGAGGATTAAAATATAGTAGCTTTGTTATACTTTTGGTGGTGGAAGGTCTAGGTGGCATACTTGCGTGAGGAAAACAATGGGTGGTTACGGGGAGGCTTAGGCTTAAGTTTAAGAGAAGTAGTATCATTAGTATTGTGGGTGGGGATTATACGTAGAGTAGTCCTGGACTTTTCGGTGGAGAGTAATTCTATTTATATGGCATTACGCAGGTATGGTTGGAAAATAGTGGGGAGTTGTTGCATAGTGGAAGTATTATACGTGGGAATTGCCTGGTATTTGTGAGAGGAAGTGCTTCTATTTATAGAGCTTCAAGCCGGCGGTTGGAGGAAGATATGATCATGACTTCTTGAATTTAGGGAGTGGCGGTTGGCATCTTTACTTGGTCTTCCAATAAACATGGACTTATCTAGGGTGTATATACGTCTAACAACTTCTATGACTTATTCTTAATGACAAATATTCTCTCCATGATTTTAGGGACCACTACTAACTATCTTGACTTGGTCTTGTATATCTTTGTCTTGACTGCCAACGTCGGTCAATGGTCGTACAAAATGACCCATAACAATAGCCCCCATTTTCTTAGTTGGAGCACGGTGAAAACTAGGAAAATTATACTTAGTTTGGACTTTGCATCCACTTCAATGTTAATGTCGTTGCATGCCTTTGTCATTGTTTTTTTCTATTGGTGCACTTTGTTCATATGTAACCTTAAGTTGCTATCATGTCAATGTCGATGACATCTTTGGACGTTGTTCGCCGATGTCAAAAGCTAATGTCAACTTTTGGAAACAAGTGTCGCCGATGATGGACGGAAGATGGTCGTTGACGAACAGAAGCAGGTGTCGTCGACGAATGAAAGATGGTCGTCGACGAAAGGAAGTTGATGTTGTGGACAGAAGGAAGGCGATCGTCGACGGGTGGAAGGCGGTGTCGTCGACGGACGGAAGGCGGTGTCGTCGACGGACGGAAGCCAGTGTCGTCGACGGACGAAAGCCGCTGTCGTCATCGGACGGAAGTTAATATCGTCGACGGACGAAAGCTGATCGTCGACGGACGGAATTTGATGTTGTCGACGTTGGAAGGACTTTGTCAATGTTGAACGTTTGTTGTGATAATGGTCACGACATTAGTCGGAGATTGTCAACAAATAATGAACTGGCGACAAGGCCAAAATAGGTGATTCGGGTGCAAAGACCATTGAAGAAAGATACGATGTATGTGTACACTGGCGATAAAGCCAAATCTCGAATGTTGTAACATAGATTAAGTACTTGGACAATTAGATGATAGAATTACTTTAAATATGAATAATGATTATAGAAAGACAATAAATATACTTACTTTTGATCCTGCATCAACATGTCGTTAGAGGATAATATAATAGTTCATTAATATGAAAGACATTAAATTAAACCAAACATGTTGATGATAGTAACATTGCTTTAGGGTCTCTCAATTCGAGGGTAGGGCAATTGAATCGTTGTCATTATAGCAATAACCACGAATTTTAATTAAACGATGATACGTTAGCTCTTTGTTATGACCTATGGTGTCGAACTCGGTCCATTTAGGCGACAAAAACTCTTTTCAACATGGTGTCTGGTGACGAGGCCACATATGTAATTTGGATGCAATCAATAAAGGATTTCTTGATAGATGTAGGTGTTAACTCATTTTATAGTGTTAAAGCCAATCAGAGAACTTTGTTGCGATGTCCGATGCTAAGTTCATTGAATGCATTTAGTGTTCACAGTTGGTGTCACAACCAAGTGGTGCTTTCGTCATAAAAACTTCAGGCGTCAAAGCTATTAACATTTCAAGCGTTGTCTTTGTGCGGAGATAACATCCGATCGCTTTGTCTTGTACTTTAAAGCACGACATTTTTATCGTATGTGACAACTTTTGTAACATCGTTGAAAACAAAGACTTGTGAGCAAATATAATCATGAATTTGTATCGGAAGGTAAACTTTAATGTAGTTCCAGAGCTACCGACATTGGACATTATATATGTGTCTATGTTACCGATGCACGACAAAACCAATTAAATTAGAGAACAAAAAATAAATGTTTTATAGGTTAAATATTGAAGACATGCAAATGAATAAAAGAATGTTTTTCTAAAATGATTTTTATCGACACTAACGATACTCTACATTCTTATGACACTTTGTAGACTTAAGACACTATATGTACTTTAGGACTTGCGTGCTTTGTGGTGTTTCTTTTGTTAATATGATCAATCGTTACGACCAATCCTTTCGGTGTACTTTTGAAGAATAACTTTAAAAAAAGTTATACTATCGTTGTATGGCCATCATTGCATTGTGGGCCAATACCTCTTGCGCCCTGGCGTCTGGCGCTGAACACTGAGGATTAAAAGGGTAGTTCAGGAATCGGGCGTTTGGTGTCTGACGCTAGGGTCTATTTTTCCCGGGATTCGTTTGCTACGATATTCTTTTGAGCGCCAGTTTTCCTCATCCCTTTTGGGGATGTCAGTGTAACTGACGCCTTTGTGAGTAACCGTTGTTTATAGCTTTGGTCATGAACTTTTTTCCTTTAACACCGTCGTTCATTGTATTCTGCAAAACATAGGATAAAGCAATGTATATTCTTTTAACGACTTTGTTAGTGACTTATCGTAAGCATTTGAAATATTTTGCTAAAATAATCGCTATTTCTAAGAATAACATATATCATAGTGTAGACACCCATTTGTGTCTCCCCAAAACCAAGCCCAGTGATGAGTACCTTTCACGTCGAATCATAATCGAATGAAACGAAAGTGTGGAAAGGTCTAGTGTTGTGGAAAGTTTTATTTCTTTTCTTTTCTTTTCTCTTCTTTCTGTTTTTGAAAACTTTATTTTAAGAAAAAAGCCAATCCAGTTTGGTTGGTCCATGATATGGGTCCAATAGTGGTGTAGTTGGATGGGGCTTGTAAAGACCTTTCCAACGATATATTATAAGCCCAATTCCGATGAATATTGAGGAATTTATGGCCAATTTACTAAACTGGGCCCAGTTTGAGTTTTAAGTACGGCCCAATGATCTAGGGGAGGGCCTAATATGATTTATCATTCCTAATGTAATTAGGAATGGTTTTGGTCTTCTAGAACATTCTAGAAGGTTTTTATCATTCTTAATTCAATCAGGATTCTTCAGAGTTTTTAATTAGATCAAATAGCATTTTCGACTGAAATTATATTATTTTATCTTCCAGTACGGGAATTTTATCATTTTTTCGAAAACGTGTTAAAAGCCGGTTTGGCGTCCAACCCCAAGCCTTGGCGCCTGGAACCAGGATTGGCGCCAGACGCCAGCCATTGGCGCCTGGCGCTAGCCACTGGTCCTGGCGCCAATGAGCCAGGGCTGGGGCCAAGTTGTTTCTGTGATCTTTAGACTCTGTTTTGATAAATTATCTTTTTTGGCTGATTTTCTCTATAAATATCGTATTAATAAACTCTGTTTTGGGGCATGGATTATCAATATTCATTCACCAATTCTCTTTATTCTTAAGTTTTTGCCAACTCTCATCAAGATTTTCTTGATTATTCTCTCTCTCTCTCTTTTTCTAAACTAGCCTTTTCTCAAATACAAAATTCCGCATTCACAAGATCTAGAAACACCTAGCCATATTCGAAGTTTCCTTCGCCCTAGACGTGAAAGGTTTAATTTCTGAGGGTTTGGTCCCAAATCTCTCTTTCAATTATTTAATTTAATTGTTTTGATTATTGTTTTCCTTGAAGTTACTAACGTGTGTATTTTGTTATTAGAAAGAGGTACGAGGCATCCAAGTAAGTACTTTAATTGTTTTAATTGATATTATGATGTAGAAATCATGTTTATATTGTTGTTATGATTCCTAGTATCATGTCTAGGGTAACTTTAATATTAAATATGATTGTTATGATGCCTTTTATTTTCTTCCTAATATTAATTCATGTTAGTATCATGTTAGGGTTAAAGACTTGATTTTTAATGCTTAGTGACATGCTAGGGTTTGTTATTAATCTTATTAGTATCATGCCTAGGATCTTGCTATGCTTTAATATGATTATGATTATGATTGAAATTATTATTATTAATGATGTTGATTATTTATTATGTTGCTTGATATTTACTTATTGCTTGATCACCTTTATTGCATGTTAAAGGGAATTGGTATTTGCAATCACGCTTAATAAGATAATTAATAATCTTGTTTAGGGTTAACTGTGATTATAATTCAAGTGATCGCCAATAATAGTTTATTTGTGCATTAAATTCAACCAACATAGATTAAACAAGTTAGGGTTAATCCTATTGATTGCATGTTAGTCAGAAAGCGCACATGAATACGAGCAGAATAAAGTAGAGGCCTATTATTAGGGCAGGTTCAATCTCTTTTAGGTTGGATTTGTACCTTCATCCCCGAACCCTTATTTGGTTCATGACCTTATGGAGTTGACGATCTCTTGGATCGTTAAGGGGTGTAACCTTCACCTCGTGAATGGTTTACAAGTTCCTAAAAAAACTTGTTGGCGACTCTTTTGCTCTATCTTCTTCCCTTTTGGACGCCACCGTACTTTAGTGTATGATCACAGTGGGGTTCAAGCTAGTGGGATTTTAAAGGCTTGAATTATTCCCTACACATAGATATGTAGGAAACATACATAAATAGTGATAAGAACATACAAGATGATCAAATCAAATGTAATAAGTGGGTTAGAGTTTGCTTTTGTGTCGTCATGGTCCTTGATCATGATCATTTGATGCTTCGATCCCTTGTCAATGGCACTACAGTTTGCTAGCGTTGAACCTTGGTTGTCATCACCATGACATCGAGGTTTCGTCTTCACACATGTCATCATGATCTTTTATTACGTCATTATCCTCATGGCATCAAGGTATATGATGTTTTCATACATAATATTGAAATCATTATGCTTAATTTTGGCGTCGAGTAACCTGTTCGTCATCACTCTAAACACTCGTGTCGGATTTTTGCATTAAGTCATAAATAAATTGAAAATATTAATTGTAAACTATGCGTAAAAAGATTTAGATATTGATTGATTCAAGATGTAACCACAGGTTTCGTCACGAGAATTACTGGTAATCAATTAAGAACAATAAATAGGCCAAATAACGCAAACATAAATTAATTATGTGTATTACTGTAGACACCCATTTGTGTCTCCCCAAAACCAAACCCAGTGATGAGTACCTTTCACGTCGAATCATAATCGAATGAAACAAAAGTGTGGAAAGGTCTAGTGTTTTGGAAAGTTTTATTTCTTTTCTTTTCTCCCTGTTTTGGAAAATTTTATTTTAAGAAAACAGCTAATCCAGTTTGGTTGGTCCATGATATGGGACCAATAGTGGTGTAGTTGGATGGGGCTTGCAAAGACCTTTCCAACGATATATTATAAGCCCAATTCCGATGAATATTGAGGAAGTTATGGCCAACTTACTAAACTGGGCCCGGTTTGAGCTTTATATGCGGCCCAATGATCTAGGGGAGGGCCTAATATGATTTATCATTCCTAATGCAATTAGGAATGATTTTAGTCTTCTAGAATCTTCTAGAAGGTTCTTTTCATTCCTAATTCAATTAGCATTGATAAGTTGACTTTGTTGATTTTTCAGAGTTTTAATCAAGATCAAATAGCATTTTCGAAGAAATTATATTATTTTATCTTCCAGTACGGGAAATTTATCAGATTTTCGAAAACGCGTTGAAATCCAGTTTGGCGTCCAACCCCAAGCCTTGGCGCCTGGAACCAGGCTTGGCGCCAGGCGCTAGCCACTGGTGCCTGACGCCAGCTAGCCAGGGTTGGCGCCAATCCTGTTTTGCGATCGTCAGACTCTGTTTTGTTAAATTATCTTTTTTGGCTGATTTTCTCTATAAATATCGTATCAAAAACTCCGTTTTCATTCACCAATTCACCAATTCACCAATTCTCTCATTCTCAAGTATTCTTTAGCATTCAATTCGTTCTTGCTTTTTCATACAAAATTCCGCATTCATTAGATCTAGAAACACTTAGCCATATTCGAAGTTGCCTTCGCCCTAGACGTGAAAGGTTTAATTTCTGAGGGTTTGGTCCCAAATCTCTCTTTCAATTATTTAATTTAACTGTTTTGATTATTATTTTCCTTGAAGTTACTAACGTGTGTATTTTGTTATTAGAAAGAGGTACGAGGCATCAAAGTAAGTACTTTAATTGATTTATTGATATTATGATGTAGAAATCATGTTTATATTGTTATTATGATATTCCTAGTATCATGTCTAGGGTTAATTTTAATATTAAATATGATTGTTATGATGCTTCCTATGTTCTTCCTAATATTAATTCATGTTAGTATCATGTTAGGGCTAAAGATTTGATTTTTTATTGCTTGGTGACATGCTAGGGTTTGTTATTAATCTTGTTAGTATCATGCCTAGTATCTTGCTATTTTTATTATGCTTTAACGTGATTATGAATATTATTATTGTTATTATGATGATTATTATTTTAATTATGATTTATGATTGTCATGATTATTGTGATTATGATTATTATTTTTATGATTATTATTATTATAATTTTATTGTCATGATTATAGTTATTATTTTTTTATTGATTATTATGTTGCTTGATGCTTATTATTTATTGCTTGATCACCTTTTATGCACGTTTAAAGGGAATTTGGTACTTGTAATCACGCTTAATAAGATAATTAATAATCTTGTTAGGGTTAATTGTGATTATAATTCAAGTGATCGCCAATAATAGTTTATTTGTGCATTAAATTCAACCAACATAGATTAAACAGGTTTAGGGTTAATCCTATTGATTGCATGTTAGTCAGAAAGCGCACATGAATAAGAGCAGAATAAAGTAGAGGCCTATTATTAGGGCAGGTTCAATCTCTTTTAGGTTGGATTTGTACCATCATCCCCGAACCCTTATTTGGTTCATGACCTTATGGAGTTGACGATCTCTTGGATCGTTAAGGGGTGTAACCTTCACCTCGTGAATGGTTTACAAGTTCCTTAAAAACTTGTTGGCGACTCTTTTGCTCTATCTTCTTCCCTTTTGGACGCCACCGTACTTTGGTGTATAATCACAGTGGGGTTCAAGCTAGTGGGATTTTAAAGGCTTGAAATTATTCCCTACAATTACTATGTCAACAAAGATGATAGACATAACAAGTAAAACTTTAAGGCGGTAGAATCATGTCAATGACAGTGCTAATTAGAAAGTCAAAGTAATAACGCGTTAATGAAGATGATTAATGGAAACAGAAATAAATACTTTAAGCTAGGCAAAAAATTAAAGACCATGATCATGACAAGGTAAATGTAGAAACTAAAAGCGATAATGCAGTGTACCTCAATAGTGTCGGTCATGACTACCACGGTTTGTGACAAGATGGATGGAAGTTGACATACATTTTAAATAATAGAAAATCGCCTTGATAAGAATTGAAATAATTTAAATTGAGCCCCCAATATTGGATTACTCGGGAAGGTTAAGTCAAGTTTAGCCCCCGCTATCATATTCTAGATTGGTAAATTATCTACAAGAGCATTCTTGTATATACCAGCTTGTTGTTAATTATTCATGAAATAATAACAAATAACATTATCCACCATATTTATTCGAAAAAGAATTAAACATTTATAATTACGTTAAGAATGAACCATAATCAAAGCATCGACTGTTAATCAAATTATAATGATCAAAGCGTCAAAACTAAGGAAAAATAATCATACTAACCAAAGCATGATGAATCGAAGCATCTGGGATCAAATAAAAAAATTTAATCAAAGCATTAGATTGATAATCAGAGCATAGTATCTTGCCCCCTTGTGGCAACTTCATGAAAAAAAGCAAACAATATGAAATGAAGTTAGCCACAAAATATAATGTTACCTTCAACTTGTTGTTGTCGATGACAATATTCCGATGTCACAATCAATAAGTGTTATAAATCTCTACCTGTAACCTTACTTTATCTAAAATTACGCTTGGTACGACATAAATTAGTCAACATAAGATATAAAAATCTAAGCGCTACATAAGCTAATGTCATGAGTTATAGATAAAAATCAATGAAATTATTTTTACAATAGAATAGTCTTTAGTTTGCATTTAGGCAAAAGATTACTTGCATCGTCGTTTAAAGCAACATTTGTCTTAATGTTGTCGTCACTAACCGATGATATTAGGCTGCTGACGACGTTACTGACTGGTGTCGTCGTCGACACTGGCTGTCGTCGGAACTGATTCGATCGTTGAAATTGACTTTTGTCGTCGAATTTGGCTTTCGTCGTCGGAATTGGCTTTCATCGTCGGAATAGGCTTCCTTTGTTGAAACTTTAATACCGTTTTATTTAGCGACAACATAGCCTAAAAATAATGTTAGTTAAACAAAAAAAACTATTGTGAATGACGACAAACCCTGAATTTTTGTGGCATCATGAGACCTATGACACTACTAAATTAAATTAAAAAACCAAAAACAAAAAAAAATTAAACCCACATAAATAATATCGAACAAATATTATACCCACATACAAATTCGAACAAGTATCAAAACCACATAAATAAAATCGAATGAAATAAAACCCACATAAATTAAATCGCAAAGAAAATTAAATGGGCATAAATTACACCGAATCCGACCAAAAAATCGAACAAAAAACGAATTAAACCCACAAATATCGAAAATAAACAAAAACAAACAAAATTTCAAGAAAAAACAACATACCTTTTACAATATTTCTTCCTCTTTGGGTTTATATGGTCAAATTCGACCATGAAAACTCCAGATCTGGAATTTTTATGGTCGAATTTGACCATTAACACCATAAATTGTTTGTAGCTCGATGAATAACGCAAAATTCGTTTGTTTCTCGGTGAAGAACGCAAGAAAAGAAGAAAATTAGGGTGATGAGGATAGACGGGCTAGCAGTGTCAAAGAGGAGGAGCATAAGAGAAGGAAAGAGAAGAGAGAGAAAGGAAAGAAGAGAAGAGAGAGTAGAGCGTGAGAACAGAGAGAAGAGAAAGAGGAGAGAGCAAAGAGAGAAGCGGCATGAGAAGAGAGAATTAGGGTTAAGTTAGCTGACCACCCTTTTATACCCTTATTTAATATAAAAAAAATCTTTTTACGACCGCTTTTAGCGGTCGCAAATTTGCGACCGGCACATAATCAATCGCAATTATTGACTTTTGCGACCGTTAAAAGCGGTCGCAACTGGGTTATTTAGATTTTGAATTATTTTACACGCTTTTTTTATTTTTAAAAAAAGTTAAAATATCATTACTTTATTACGACCGCTCGTAGCGGTCGCAAATGGTCGAAATTGCGACCGTTTCTATAACGGTCGCAATTTGCGATCGGTTTTGGCGGTCGCAAATGGTCGCAAATTGCGACCGTTTCTATAACGGTCGTAATGGTGGCAATTTGCGACCGGTTTTGGCGGTCGCAAATGGTCGCAAATTGCAACCGTTTCTATAACGGTCGTAAATGTCGCAATTTGCGACCGTTTTTGACGGTCGCAATAGAATTGTTTTAATTTAGAATTATTTTTAACATGTATATTAATTTTAAGAAATTTTTAAATACTTTTGCGACCTTTAAATTGCCTAAAAACGGTCGCAAATCTGCGACCGCCTTAAAAACGGTCGCAAATATTATATTTTGCGACCGTTTTAATGACGGTCGTAAAAAACGGTCGTAATTTGACCGAATTTTAGTAGTGTGACTTAAATCTGTGTTTTCCATGGCATCCTTCCCTTTAAGTGTGATGTTTACTTTTTTGATGACGATATAATCTGTCATAGCTTAAAGAGACACAAAATAGTTAGTTAAATTAAACCACAAAAAAGAATATTACCAAATGTCTCGAGATCGTCAAAGATAATCGCCTATGTTGCAGCATATTAAGTTAAGTTGGCGTCGATACCACTTCTCGTCGTCGAGACCACGAACAATAATTCTTATAAAGTCACTTTACGGGATTAGATATATCTTGATGATGGGAATGTGTTTGAATGTGTTTGGAGAGGAACTTTTGTAGGGTTAAGATTTTAATCTAGCAGCATCCCCATAGACGGCGCCAAATTGTTTATGCTAATTAAATTTCGTCAAGTAGGATGACAGGGTAAAGTCGTATCCCAAATCAAAAGTAATTACCTAAATCACTAACTAAGGTAGATAGGGAAGTAGGGTCGAACTCCACAGGGAAACAGGTCTTTTTAATTCTAATTAATTAATATAATCTAAATTATCCAAGTAACCAATATTTTGAATGTGAATTCTATATTACGAAGAATGAGTTTAGGGAGAAAAGAATCAATAATAAGGAAACCTAGGATCACAGGTTCACCAATAATTAATATTCCGGGATAGAATGAAGTAATTAATAATTAACAAAGCATAGATAATATGATTAACAGGCTCTCGCAATTTATTAACCAACATAGATCTAACAGGCTCTCGCAATTTATTAGACCTAAGTTCCTATTAAAAATAGCCTTTAATATTAAATCAACATCTGCTCGATTCATCAATTCAATATTGCTAAACATTCACAACCAAATTACATCTGCTCGATTCATATTCTAATTGCAAAGAGTTAAAACAATTCAATAGGAAATTATCATGCAATATCAACAATCAACAATAACAAGCTATCCCTTCATATTAATTATGGATCCCCTTAAACCCTAGAATTAAACTACTCACTAATCATCATAACTAATCCAATCAAATAAACAATTAAAAACATAAACAAGAAAATAATTAAGATAGCTGAAATTAAAAAGGGAAGAAATTGTACCAAACTAAATCTGGAATTAATGAAGGAATTAAGAACAAGAGTTAGAGAGAATTTAAGAGAGAGAAAAATACTAAGTAGAGAGAGAAAGTCTAAGGAGAGGAAGGTCCGTAAATAATCCGTACAAAACTTATATATACTTCCCCTAAAACAAGAATTAACTAAACTAAATCAGACACTAGGAAAAACACGCGCCCGATCGGGCGAAGGGGCGCCCGATCGGGCCCGCCTTTTTTTTCCTATGCCCAGTCTAAAGTGCCGCGCCCGACCGAGCTCACGCTCACCCGATCGGGCGCGCCTTTCTTGATAGCCTTCATGCGCGCAACCGCCCGATCGGGCGTATGCTTGCCCGATCGGGCGCGGGTCTTCATCTTCGAGGCTTGGACTTCGATTGGGCTAGATTTCTCGGCCCAATCCATATTTCCTCCCGGGTCTCGAATACATGGTCCAATTGCCTCGTGATCCAAATAACCGAGCCCTTTATCACCGACTCGATGGCTCTAGCCAGCCTTGGGCTCCAAAAGTGGTCGTGTTCCTCCAATGCTCGTAGTCGCTTCATAAAGATCCCGGGAAAATACTCCAAAGGTGTAATTCCCTGCAAAACTTAACCAAAACTACGAAAACACTAGAAAACACATATTAGTAATAAAAGTGGCCCCAAAAGGCCAAAAACACTACTAATTATGACCGAGGGACGGGGGTAAAATACTATATAAAATAGACATATCAAACTCCCCCAAGCCAAACCTTTGCTTGTCCCTAAGCAAAGAGCTCATCAATGAACATATAAAACATACTTCACCCCAATCAACAAATCAAAAACCAACGATTCAAGGTAAAATTAAACAAACATGCTTCGACGTCAATCAATCTTATTCATCTAATCACCCTTCCTCCCCAACAATTGTCAAGTAGAGCAAACCACAAGAGCATATAGAATACAAGACTAGTGCTCACACACTCGACTCTCATTTATGTGGCGAGTAAAGAATGTACTCGATCGCTCTCCACCCAAACCCCTTTAATGTGAACAATGCCCTCCCAACTCACACTCTCGTGTATATAAAAACATTGAACGCTCATCCTACTAGTCGACTCGAAATATGTCAAGTCATAACTTGCATTGAAAAACAACACTTTCACATTCACATAACTTCTATGCACATGGTCGGAAGGTCTTTTAAGCTTGTAATGTAAGGCTAGGGTAAAGGTAGGATAAATTTGGGATTATGTGAGAGAAAAGCTATGCATTAAGGGAGCCAAATCCTAATAAAACCATGATCAAAAGTAATGATCATACACATCTCCAACATAACCAACTCCAACAACAACCAAATATAATCCAAACAATAAAACAATCCCAACACTCACAAATTCACTCATAAAAACATGATAGTGTAAAACAAGAGTGAATAACAAACCTTGAACTCATAACTTGAAATATTTACATTGAAACTCAACTTTTTTTTTTTCCTTTCTTTTGATTACCCTTCACTTAGAACATTTGAACATCAAGCATTTTTTCTCTTTTTTTTTTTTCATATTTCTCACTTTTTTTCTTTGAACTTCTTTTTTTTTTCATCACACTTTTATTTTCTCAAATATATACAACTTCCAAACTCATATAAACAAAAATATGATCAAGAACAAATTACTTTACAAAACCCACCCAAATTGTGCAAATAAAGTGCACACTACAAACTCCCTCACCTCACTCACTAATAGCTCCCCCAAGCCAAGCTTGGGACTAGTAACCAATGGGGCAATTAAGGCTTGTAATGTGGCTATAAACAATAAAAGGGCACAAGCAACAACATGGGTGACAAGAAGGGAACAAATGTATCTAAATATCTCTGAAGGCTACCTAAGGAATGAACGCCTTCGTCCTCCTCATGTGCATATTATAAAGTCATGAAACACTACTCATAGTTGCAAATCAATACTCAAATTCATTGACATACCAGGAATTATGGAACTATCACACACTTCCTAACCAAATCAACTAGTCAGGCACTATATTCACAAGTAGTTGGACAAAATTGACGCAAGTTAAGGAATCCAAACAATTAGACTTCAAATCATGACCAACAAATCCACAATGTTCATCATCAAATACCAAGAATCAAAATAATTTTCTCAAGTATGGGGCACAGGGAAGCATGATTTATAATTCATTGGGACGTATTTTTGATTTTTATTTTTCCAATTTTTTTTTTGTATTTTTCATAAATAAGAAAGCAAAAAAAAAAAAACTATACTAGAAAGCAGACAAAGGGAGAGAAGGAAGAGAATTTCGAAGGGAGATAAAGAACACTCCCCCCAAGCCAAATCAAGCAATGACCTCATTGACTTGGGAGAGTAGCCTACTCCTCATCCTCATCCATCCTAGAGTACCCTCCACCATGGCTAGAGCCGGCCCCACCATGGCTAGAGCCACCACCACCATACCCCGAACCACCGGCATAGTAGTTAGGGTCTACATTCCCACCCATACCCCCATATCCGTGGACCGAAGAGTAGTCCACATAAGTACCATAAGCACCGGGGTTAGAATACCCTCCTTGGGGGTATTGGAACCAATCGGGAGTAAGGGAATCGGGAGGAATAGCCCCCCGACGGGCATAATCATCATACATGGGGTAAAGGCCCCTCCCTAAGTTCCTCTCAATAAGACCAACCCTCCCATCTAGGGTGCTTAACCTAGAGTCTAGGTTTTGCATCATGCCCTCTACCCTTCCTTACCCCGTCTCAATACGGTCTAGTTGGCTCCTAAAAGCCGAAAAGTCATATGGGGCATTTGGGTCGACATTGTAATCGACCGAGGAAGTTGGCATTGTAGGCATGCCGTAGGTGAAAGGTGGGGGTGGTGTGTAGTGAGGTGAATGGTGAATGGGGGATTGGTGAGGTTGTGGTGAGGGGTGAGGTGGTTGAACCGCACCTTGACCATCTAACTCGAAGGTATAAGAGGGCTTCCCCCTCTCAAATTTGGTCAAGGCGGGGTTGGGTAAGGTAAACGCTTGGTCTCTCCTACCCGATTGTCGGTGGACAATCCACCAAGTATCATTCCCCACCGGTTGTACCCAATTCAAACTCCCAAAATAAGGTAGGTCCATTAGGTTCGATCCCACAACTTTTCTATGGCCATCGGGGTTCCAACCTAAATGCTTCCTAGCTATATGGGTCACTAACCCTCCAAAGTAAATAGGCGCTCTAGACCTACTAGCTTCGGCCGCATTGGCCGCCCTTTGAAAATGGTTGGCTATCCTATGGGGTAAATTTAATTTTTCAGCATTAGGGATTATATAGGAAGCCAACAATTCCAATTCATCCCTCCGAACATTTGCCGGTTCATGCCTCCCAAAAATAGTGAGGCCGGCAAATCTTTGCCAAAGTTTGGGGACGGGGTGTTGAATCCACGTCCCTTTGGCATGTTGGAGGTTTACCAAATCCTCCCCTGTTAACCTCTTATAGACCACGGCGGTGTGGTCTTGAGAAGGTTCAATAGGCTTGTCCGATTTCAAGTCAAACAGTTTACCAAAATCCTTTAAAGTTAATCTCACATTATTGTTCAACAATCGAAATTGGACGTGAGTGATAAGTGCATTCATTTTGATAACATTAAAACTTGATATAAATTCCAATGTTAAATAATCATAAGTATCGTGACACATTTGAAAAAAACCACTCATGCCTATGCCCTTAAACAATTTTTCCACATATTTGTCAAGACCTAGCCTAGCTAAAGTAGGATGATGTATGAAACGGGTAGAAATTACCTGACGATCGATGAGGTTGATCATCCGAACCCGTTGCTCCTCTGAAACGATTACAACTTCCTCCCATCCCGGAATTTGAAGGTCCGGGTTGATTGCTGGTTGTGCCGCACTAGAGCTCTCACCCCTTTGATTTCTTGAACGCTTGGAGGCCATTGTCGTTGAAAATAGTAGAAAATTTGAGATTTCTCTCTCTTAGGGTTTGAGAAAAAATGGAGGGAAAATTGGGGAAAATTAGTATAGAATGTAGAGGAAGGTGAAGGGAGATGAAATATGTAAAAAATTTTGATTTTGGATGGAGGAATTGGAGGGGATCTTAGATTGAAGTGAAAGTTTAAGGTTTGGAAATGGAGGTTTTAGAGAGAGAAAGTGAATGAAGAAGAAGAAATAAGGAGGAAATGAGGGAAGAAAGAAGAGAAAAGAAAATAAAGGGGGGTCGTCCTGATGGCGCGCCCGATCGGGCGAGCCTCGCCCGATCGGGCGTAGGTGTGGTTCTCCAAAATTCAAGTTGCGCGCCCGATCGGGCGATCTCCGCCCGATCGGGCGCGAACGCGAACGATTTTTCGCCCTTTTTTCTCGCCCGATCGGGCGAGCTTCGCCCGGCATTTCTTTTTCTTTTACTCGATTTTCAAAAATTTTGCCCGATCGGGCAAGCTTCGCTCGATCGGGCGAAAATAACCCTGGAATCCACTTAGCTTGCGCGCCCGATCGGGCTGTGTCGCCCGATCGGGCGAAATTTTCTTCGATTCTTAGCTCACTTACGCGCCCGATCGGGCAATTTCGCCCGATCGGGCCCGAGAGTGCCTGTTTCCTCCGATTCTGTTTCTTCTTCAAAATTTCTCTAAGTCTTTATACTCTGTGAAATTTATACCTGTACAAAAACACTTAAAACCGGTGAAATATCACTCTCCTCGCCTCTCTAAAATAAATAAATAAATAAATAAATAAAATAAAAAAAAATAAAAAAAAGCATTAAATACGGGTTGCCTCCCGCAAAGCGCTGGTTTATCTAGGTCCCGCACGACCTTCTCACCACCTTGGAACTCATGTTGAGAGTGGAGTTAGGAGAGTCTCCTCCACATCTCTGATGGTAGCACCTTCATGATACACTTTCAACCTTTGGCCATTCACCTTGAATTCTTCACCTTTGTCATTCACCAACTCTACCGAACCAAATTTGTTTACCATTGTGACAGTGAAGGGACCAGACCACCTAGACTTCAACTTTCCTGGGAAAATCTTCAATCTAGAATTAAAGAGAAGAACCTTATCGCCCGGTGCAAACTCTCTTGGTAGGATCCTCTTGTCATGCCACTTCTTGGTCTTCTCCTTGTAGATCCGCGCACTATCATATGCCGACAATCTAAACTCCTCCAACTCGTTGAGTTGAAGGAGTCTCTTCTTACCCGCGGCCTTAGAATCCATATTAAGCTCTTTGATCGCCCAAAAAGCTTTGTACTCCAATTCGACGGGAAGATGACATGCCTTACCATAAACCAATCTATAAGGTGAAGTACCGATCGGTGTTTTAAATGCGGTCCGGTATGCCCAAAGTGTGTCATCAAGCTTCATGCTCCAATCTTTTCTTGACTTGGCTACTACCTTTTCTAGAATCGCCTTGATTTCCCTATTAGAGACCTCAACTTGACCACTAGTTTGAGGGTGGTAACTAAGCCCTGTTCTGTGATGTACGCCATACTTCTTGAGGAGGTTATCCAATTGTCTTTCATGGAAGTGGGTACCCCCATCACTAATAATAGCTCGTGGAACACCAAACCTGGGAAATATGATCTTCTTGAAGAGCTTAATGACTACCTTGGAATCATTCGTTGGTGAAGCTATGGCTTCAACCCACTTGGACACATAATCGACGGCTACAAGTATGTAACAATTCCCATTGGAAGATGGGAACGGCCCCATATAATCGATACCCCAAACATCGAATATTTCAACTTCTAGGATGCCAGTTTGGGGCATCTCATGCCTCCGCGAAATGTTGCCAGTCCTCTGGCAAGAATCACAAGCCTGCACAAAAGTGTTAGCGTCTTTAAACATAGTAGGCCAAAAGAAGCCTGACTCATTAATCTTGGCCACCGTTTTAGTGGGGCCATGATGTCCACCATAGGGTGAAGTATGACAACTGGTAAGGACGCCGTGAACCTCCCATTCGGGAACACACCTGCGAAATAATCCATCTGCACACTCACGAAACAAAAAAGGGTCATCCCAAAAATAATGTTTAACATCATAGAGGAATTTCTTCTTCTGTTGGTAGGACAAGTCAGGAGGTAGAGTACCACCCACTATATAATTAGCAAAATCGGCGTACCAAGGGTGATGCTCTACAACTGCATACAGGTTATCGTCAGGGAAAGAATCATCTATAGGTAAAGAATCCTTACCCTCATCATACCTGATACGTGACAAGTGGTCTGCCACTACGTTCTCTGCTCCTTTTTTATCTTTTATTTCAATGTTGAAATCTTGGAGCAAGAGAACCCAACGGAGTAGCCTTGGCTTTGATTCCGCCTTGGCTATCAAATATTTTAATGCTGCATGATCAGTAAAAACAATAACTTTAGAACCAACTAGATATGATCTAAATTTCTCTAAAGCATATATAACAGCAAGAAACTCCTTTTCTGTGGTGGCATAGTTGACTTGGGCTTCATCTAAGGTTTTGCTAGCATAATAAATAGCATGCAAAACCTTATCCTTCCTCTGTCCGAGCACGGCTCCTAGTGCAAAGTCACTTGCATCACACATGATCTCGAAAGGGAGGTTCCAATCGGGAGCACATATGATGGGTGCCGATATCAAAGCCTGCTTAATCCTGTGGAAAGCCTCAAGACATTCGTCAGTAAAAATAAATGGGGCATCCTTGAGCAAAAGCTGTGTCAGTGGTTTAGCAATTTTAGAAAAATCTTTGATAAAGCGGCGATAAAACCCCGCATGACCCAAGAAGCTTCTAACTCCCTTGACATTAACTGGGGGAGGTAATTGCTCAATCACTGATATTTTAGCTTTATCTACCTGTATGCCCTTATCAGATATAATATGACCAAGGACTACTCCCTCTGTCACCATAAAGTGACATTTCTCCCAATTAAGCACTAAGTTGCACTCCTCACATCTTTTCAGAATTTTAGCGAGATTAATTAAACATGAATCAAAAGAAGAACCATATACGCTAAAATCATCCATAAAGACCTCCATAATAGACTCTATGAAATCAGAAAAAATGCTCATCATGCAACGCTGAAAGGTAGCAGGTGCATTACATAAACCAAAGGGCATTCTACGATATGCAAAAGTGCCATAAGGGCATGTAAAGGTGGTCTTTTCCTGATCTTCAGGGTGAATCGGAATTTGGAAAAATCCCGAATACCCGTCTAAATAGCAAAAGAATTTGTGATTAGCTAACCTCTCAAGCATTTGATCAATAAAGGGGAGAGGGAAATGATCCTTTTTAGTGGCGATATTAATTCTACGATAGTCTATGCACATACGCCACCCTGTCACAGTTCTGGTGGGTATTAATTCATTTTTATCATTGGTTATCACAGTCATCCCACCCTTCTTCGGTACTACCTGCACAGGACTTACCCACTTGGAGTTAGAAATAGGATAGATGATACCTGCATCGAGTAATTTCATCACCTCTTTCTTGACTACTTCCTGCATGTTTGGATTTAATCTTCGTTGGGGTTGAATGCAGGGCTTATAATTTTCCTCAAGATGAATCCTGTGCATACAAAAATCAGGGCTAATACCCTTAAGATCATCAATACTGTACCCTATAGCCTTCTTATGGGTTTTGAGAACCCCTAGAAGTTGGGAAGATTGTAGGTCAGTGAGTGCAGTACTGATGATCACGGGGTGTAGTTCCTGCTCATCTAGAAAAACATATTTTAAATGAGAAGGGAGAGGTTTTAGCTCAGGTTTCTTGACCTCTGCAGGTTTTGATTCCTGAACTAAATTTACTACCTTCATTGTCTCCTTGGGGCTTAACTCTTCTAAGGAAAGAGCTTTTTCAATAATTTGTACCTCATTACCCCAAATGCTTGCATTATCGCTGGATAAATTCCCGCAGAGAACTTCCTCCAAGGGATCCTTAGCAAGAACCTGTGGCAAGCTATCAACACAAATATTGTCCATTATATCAATTGTATCAATATAACAACAATTTTCCTCCAACATAGGCCCTTTCAAAACCTTCCCTAAATTAAAGGTAACATTATCGTCGCCTACAGAAAGGGTCAGTTTACCATTTTTCACATCAATAATAGCTCCTGCAGTGTGGAGGAAAGGCCTACCTAATATAATGGGTATTTGTGTGTCCTCTGCCATATCTAAAACAACAAAATCAACTGGAATGAAAAATTTACCAACTCTGACAGGTACGTCCTCTAAAATTCCCAAGGGATATTTTACCGAACGATCTGCCATTTGTAAAGTTATATTAGTAATTTTCAATTCCCCCATATTTAATTTAGCACATATAGATGATGGCATGACACTGACACTAGCACCCAGATCACATAAAGCCTTATCAATAAAAACATTCCCAATGTGACAAGGGATAGAAAAACTACCGGGATCCTTTAATTTAGGAGGTGATTTATTTTGCAAATAAGCGCTACACTCCTCTGTGAAAGATACAGTTTCTACTTCATTAAAGGCCCTTTTTCTAGTCAGAATGTCTTTCATGAATTTAGCATAAGCAGGTACTTGAGTGATTAAATCAGTGAAAGGCACTGTTACCTGCAGGTTTTTCACGACCTCTAAAAACTTACCGAATTGTTTATCAAGCTTACTCTTCAGTTGTCTATTAGGGAATGGAAGCTTGATAACTGGGCTCTGCACAACTCCTCCCTTATCCTGCAATTTACCCTGCACAGAAACATTGGTAGGGTTAGTGTCTTTTTGTAGCCCTGCAGGGCTAGCAGAATTACCGTTTGATGTAGAGGAATCTAGATTAGAAACTGGTCCATCTTCCTGTGGCATAGGAGGTCCATCATAATGGGAACCGCTCCTTAGAGTGATTGCATTAGCATGATCTGTAGGATGGATAGGCTGTGACGGTAGAGCTCCCTGCTGACGGGATTGTAGGGTAGATGAAAGTTGTGCAATTTGATTGTCCATGATTTTATTGTGGGCTAAGATGGAATCTATTTGCGCATCCCTACTCTCCATGTGCTTTTGCATATTAGCTAGCATCGCTCTAATTTCTGTCATGGCAGGGTCGGAAAATGATGAGGGTGATACTTGGCTTTTCTGGCCGGCATTTGGATGATAATATTTTTGCTGTGGTGGGGGTTGCTGTTGTGGTTGTTGTGGAGGTGGAGGGTTTTGTACATTGGTACTCCGGTATGAAAGGTAAGGATGATTTTTATAACCGGTATTGTAGGAATTGGAATAAGGGTTATTTTTCCTATAGGTTTGAAAGGCATTAACCTGTTCCATAGAGCTCCTACAATCTTGCTCCCAATGACCTACAATTCCACAATTTTCACAAAAAGCTTCATGGTTAGCAACAGCAGAAACATTAGCTACAGAGTTAGGAGTAGTAGTAAGATTATCTAATTTTTGACAAATAGAAGTTAATTGAGCTTGCAAAAAGGATACAGAATCGACATTATGTTTCCCCTTATTTGCAAACCCCCTCGGATTCCCATATTGGGAATTGTGTATTGCCATGTCCTCGATAACCTGTCCTGCATCATCCACATTTAAATTCATAAACCTCCCACTAGCTGCCGAATCTAGTACTGATCTGGAAGAATTTCCAAGTCCATTATAGAATGCTTGGATCAATTGCCATTGTGCTAGATTGTGGTGGGGGCACTCTCTCTGTAGATCCTTGAACCTCTCCCAAGCCTCATATAGTGTTTCGTCGGCCTCTTGAGCGAAGTTCTGAATAGCACTTCTTAGCACCGCTGTTCTCTCTGCAGGATAATATTTATTATAAAAGTTCAAAGCAAGAGTTTCCCAGTCAGTAATACCAAGTGCAGTTCTATTCAAACCATTAAACCATAATTTTGCTTTGCCACATAAAGAAAAGGGAAAAAGAATCTCCCTGATTTGGTCCTGCGTAACCCCGGCTTGTCTAATGGTGTTACAATATTGGCAGAAATCTGCGATGTGAAGATTAGGATCTTCACCCTTAGCTCCGCTGAACTGCTTCCTCTCTATCATAGTGATAAATTGGGGCTTGATCTCAAATTGAACTCCATCTAGAGCCGGAGTAGGAGTAAGGTGCGGGAAATCTGTGAGCTTCGGTTGCGAATAATCACTGAGTTTCTTCTGGGCCGTCATCTCTGATTCCAAATCTGAAGGAATATCTGTATCACTAGAATCAGTGGGAGGATCTCTTCGATCGTTGTCCTCCTCAGAACCCGCCAGAATTTGTCTGTAGAGTCTCCTTTGCCTATGAAAAGGGATGTCACCTGATCTAGAACACCTGGGCATAAACAAAGAACTAAAGACAAATATGAGATTTGCCTCAAAGAACTAATGTTCTCTGAGGCAAGAGGGGGGGATAATCTAGACTACAAAAATATAATCAGAAAATAAAAATAAAACCGTTTCCCCGGCAACGGCGCCAAATTTTGACAGGGTAAAGTCGTATCCCAAATCAAAAGTAATTACCTAAATCACTAACTAAGGTAGATAGGGAAGTAGGGTCGAACTCCACAGGGAAACAGGTCTTTTTAATTCTAATTAATTAATATAATCTAAATTATCCAAGTAACCAATATTTTGAATGTGAATTCTATATTACGAAGAATGAGTTTAGGGAGAAAAGAATCAATAATAAGGAAACCTAGGATCACAGGTTCACCAATAATTAATATTCCGGGATAGAATGAAGTAATTAATAATTAACAAAGCATAGATAATATGATTAACAGGCTCTCGCAATTTATTAACCAACATAGATCTAACAGGCTCTCGCAATTTATTAGACCTAAGTTCCTATTAAAAATAGCCTTTAATATTAAATCAACATCTGCTCGATTCATCAATTCAATATTGCTAAACATTCACAACCAAATTACATCTGCTCGATTCATATTCTAATTGCAAAGAGTTAAAACAATTCAATAGGAAATTATCATGCAATATCAACAATCAACAATAACAAGCTATCCCTTCATATTAATTATGGATCCCCTTAAACCCTAGAATTAAACTACTCACTAATCATCATAACTAATCCAATCAAATAAACAATTAAAAACATAAACAAGAAAATAATTAAGATAGCTGAAATTAAAAAGGGAAGAAATTGTACCAAACTAAATCTGGAATTAATGAAGGAATTAAGAACAAGAGTTAGAGAGAATTTAAGAGAGAGAAAAATACTAAGTAGAGAGAGAAAGTCTAAGGAGAGGAAGGTCCGTAAATAATCCGTACAAAACTTATATATACTTCCCCTAAAACAAGAATTAACTAAACTAAATCAGACACTAGGAAAAACACGCGCCCGATCGGGCGAAGGGGCGCCCGATCGGGCCCGCCTTTTTTTTTTATGCCCAGTCTAAAGTGCCGCGCCCGACCGAGCTCACGCTCACCCGATCGGGCGCGCCTTTCTTGATAGCCTTCATGCGCGCAACCGCCCGATCGGGCGTATGCTTGCCCGATCGGGCGCGGGTCTTCATCTTCGAGGCTTGGACTTCGATTGGGCTAGATTTCTCGGCCCAATCCATATTTCCTCCCGGGTCTCGAATACATGGTCCAATTGCCTCGTGATCCAAATAACCGAGCCCTTTATCACCGGCTCGATGGCTCTAGCCAGCCTTGGGCTCCAAAAGTGGTCGTGTTCCTCCAATGTTCGTAGTCGCTTCATAAAGATCCCGGGAAAATACTCCAAAGGTGTAATTCCCTGCAAAACTTAACCAAAACTACGAAAACACTAGAAAACACATATTAGTAATAAAAGTGGCCCCAAAAGGCCAAAAACACTACTAATTATGACCGAGGGACGGGGGTAAAATACTATATAAAATAGACATATCATAGGATTGATGTGGGATATGGGCTACGGATCAACTAAATTAAAATAGGGAGTATGGAATGCGGAAAATAAATGACTGAAAAATAAAGGGAGAGGGAGGAGACATGATATGGTGACGGAAATTCTGTCGGAAAAGGTCGATTTTCCGACACATACTATTACGACGACACGTTCCGATGGAATTCCGTCGGAAACACCATTTCCGACGGAAAACAGGGTGTTTCCGACTGAATTTTTCCGTCGTAATTAAGCTGTTTTCTTGTAGTGGTGGAAAACCCCAATGAAGGTGGGTAAAAACCGCAGGTGGCAATGAGGCCACCAATCCACTATAATATGGGCATAAGGCCAATAATTACAAGTACAAGGCGTATTTGATGTGTACAAAGTACGATGAAGATAAATATAAATATACGAAACACATGGCTTTAATAGTATGGCAAGAGGGTAACCGACATAACATTTGTAGAAGCTAGCTTGTATTGTGCTTTGAGGATTAAAATATAGTAGCTTTGTTATACTTTTGGTGGTGGAAGGTCTAGGTGGCATACTTGCGTGAGGAAAACAATGGGTGGTTACGGGGAGGCTTAGGCTTAAGTTTAAGAGGAGTAGTATCATTAGTATTGTGGGTGGTGATTATATGTAGAGTAGTCCTGGACTTTTTGGTGGAGAGTAATTCTATTTATATGGCATTACGCAGGTATGGTTGGAGAATAGTGGGGGGTTGCTGCATAGTGGAAGTATTATACATGGGAATGGCCTGGTATTTGTGAGAGGAAGTGCTTCTATTTATAGAGCTTCAAGCAGGCGGTTGGAGGAAGATATGATCATGACTCCTTAAATTTAGGGAGTGGCGGTTGACATCTTTACTAGGTTTTCCAATGAACGTGGACTTATCTAGAGTGTATATACGTCTAACAACTTCCATGACTTATTCTTGATGACAAATATTCTCTCCATGATTTTAGAGACTACTACTAACTATCTTGACTTGGTCTTGTATATATTTGTCTTGACTATCAACGTCGGTCAATGATCGTACAAAATGACCCATAACCAAACTATAAAAACGTCTCAACATGATTCATGTTCTTTTCAATTCCTATTATAAATGGTCATAAGACTCAGAGTTATCAATTAAAAAACCATCTTAGTTTTGTTAATACTTCATAACTAATATGAAACTGATTATTAATATGTATGGAAAACTACAATCACTAATTGTAACACAATTACATACATCATAATTATTTATTATGATATGAAAAAATTTCGTCTCAAACACGTAAAGTCCAAAAAAAAAAAAAAAAGGATGCAAATATCAAGGGTCAATCCAATGGACGTAAATTTACATTTTATAAAATTTGTGGGCTCATTCAAATCACTAATTAGAGGCTAATGTGACTCTTTGAAAATATTTTAATGTATCATAATTAGTTGCAATGAAATTAAAATGATTGTAATTTTATGTTTAATCTCTTACTCCCTCCGTCCCAAAAAGAACAACCCATTTGGCCAAAATTTTGTCCCAAAAAGAATGACCCATTTGCATTAAAACACCACCAATTTACAACAATATTTGTGCAAAATTAGCTTCCCCATATAAAAATTTGATTTTCCATGTTATTTTATTACTTTCTCTCTTCATTTTTTTACAAACTCTATGTAAATTTATCTTTCCAATATACTTTTACTTCTTTTTACTTAACTTCCTTAGTACCCGCGTAATCAACCCAAATGAGTCGTTCTTTTTGGAACGGAGAGAGTATTATATTAGATGACCCGAAGCATCGCTCGGGCCAACAACTTGTTTTCGACTATTGGAAAACTATTTTCCGTCTTTAGGAAAAATTGTTTTACATAACTTTACAAACCAAACAATAAAAAAATAATAAAATCAATTTCTAGGAAAATATTTTCTGTCAAAACAAATGGAACCTAAATCATAAAATGCATTCTGTATCGTAAAGAAAAATGGGATTGAGTACGGCATGAGTAGTGAAATATAATTCATCAGTACTCAATATTTCCATTCTCATACTAAAATCATTTGTGTTAAATAACAACTTCAATTCCTGATTCCCACAGTGAAAAGGATAAACGTGATTCACAGACAGAATCTATGTTTTCCATTAAACAATCAAAGAATATTTTAACAAACTAGACTTTAATAAAAAGATAGTAAAATTGATACACATTGCTTTATTCCTGAAACTATGCTTTAGTTTAAAACATCAGTAACTGCAAGACTGAACACACAAATAAACACTTTACATCCTCAATTTTCTCATTTCCGCACACAGGGGTGTATAATTGGGTTAATAGCTACCATGGCATACGCCCCGATTCGAATGACCCCTGTACCTTTTGATGGTAGCAAGACACTGCTGTCACAGAGTTCCGAACGAGGAGGCCTCTTCTTGACATTTGATGATTATACCCTCTCAAGACAGATTGAGCAGCTGCACAACCCCGATGCTCGTAGTTTTGATGTCAGACCTCTTTTTCATCTTGTTGAGGAAATCATCAGCCATGTTGATGATACTCAAGTTACTGGAAGTCGTCCTTCATCGGTATCAATGTTTTTTTTTCTTTTATTTGTTTATATTTTTTATTTTTTCGTGCTCGATTTTAGCGTTCATGTTTACTGATAAATATGTTCTGATCTTCGTATATGGTCAGACTGAGGCCAAAGGAAGCAGAGTTACCTATGAATCCCATGATGATATTCATTCAGAAATTCCGGATTTGCCACTCCTTGTTGATTGGATATCTTCTGAGGTACTACACTACTAGTGTTGCATTTTTGTTATAGTAACATGTACACTTTTCTAAAGTAGCCATGTTTTTTAAGTGACACACTTTCTAAATTTTAAAATTCTCTTACATAGACCCTAACTTATAGTCGAAACACAATACTTCCATTGTCCTAAATTAATTTTTACATTAGTCAAATTTATTTGTTTCAAACTAGTATTATACAATCACCCTTGTATTAACTTTCACAAGAATGTCTGCTGTTTCCTTAATATTAATTGCTAAAATAGTGTTACTGTTAGTAATACCAATAAAACTGATGCAGATGAAACGAAATCACCCTGATCAACACGAAACCACCCTCTCAGTGTTACATATTTTGCAACACTTATCTTGGGAAGCCAAGGTGGTTATTACATTAGCAGCTGTTAATGTAACTGTAGGAAGGATCTGGCTTGTTATCAAAAATACATTAACAAATGAACTTGCATATTCGATTTCAAAACTGCGCACAAATGATGTGGTTGCCAGAAACCAGTTCGAAGCCACTAATCATTTAATAAGGGCCATACAAGATACAACCAGGTGTATAATTGAGTTTGGAGAAATTCCCGCTATGTATATCACAGATGAAGATCCTGAAGTCAAGGCTGCAATGAGTCAAATTCCGATAGCTGTTTATTGGATAATCAGAAGTGCTGTGGCTGTTGCAAGACAAATTACTCGATTTTCTACCATGACCAACGAGGGAGTTGGGTAAGTTAAATGATGAGTATACAATAATACGTCGCCTAATGCAAGAATCAATAACAGAAGGTTTCCTCATTCATTTTCTTTTCTTGACAGAATTAGCAAGGCTAATTCATCTGAGGTCTACAAGCTTAAAACTATCAGCGATCATTACAGGAAAACCTTGACTAACTTGTATAGATTAATAGGTTAGATTTAATCAAATTTCTTACTTCTAATCTAGCATGATGTTTATATAATAATGTCTAAAGATTGAGCTAATGAAAGACATTGTTTTGTTGTACAGATGAGAAGGAGCATATTAATTCTTATAATATGACCAAGGAAATCATGAATGATAAAATGCATATTGACAACATGAAGATCCTAAGGACCTTGATCTATGCTGATGATGATATGCCACCACTGTATGATGGTCCTGCAAAGAAAAGGGTTTGTGCTCGAAACTTCTGTCACTATGAATCAATTAATAATCGTTCCAACATTTTGACATGGCTATCAACTCATGGAAAATTATACTCATAATTTTACTATTTTTCAGGTCCCCCTTGAGATTTTGAGGAGGAAGAATGTGTTGTTACTCATATCAGGCCTCGATATCACTCATGAAGAGCTATCTATTCTAGAGCAAAGTTACATTGAATCAAAGGTCCATGAATATGAGGTTGTCTGGATCCCAATAATTGACAGTTCTCTGCAATGGACTGATCCCATGAAAGTTAAGCTTGAGAACTTAAAAGACTTAATGCCCTGGTACTCTGTTCATAATCCTTCATTAATCAGAAATGCAGTCATCAGGTTTCTGACAGATGATTGGAACTTTCATGGTAAGCCTATGCTTGTGGTGCTCGATCCTCAGGGAAAAGTTCTGAGCCCGAATGCAATCCACATGATGTGGATCTGGAAAAATCAAGCTTTCCCGTTCACACACGCAAGGGAGGAGGCGCTTTGGGAGCAGGAAACATGGAAGCTTGAACTGCTGGTTAATGGTATTGATCAGAAAATTCTAGACTGGGTAATTTTCCTTCACTATTTTACAAATTCTTACTCCCTTTGTTCCGGAATAATTAACATGTTTTACTTTTTTTTTCAGTATTCATACACTAACTTTGATCTTTGTTTATAGTATTATATAAAAAATGTTGAATAGGTATTAATATAATGTTTCATAAAATCATTTCATTTATATTTTTACTTAAATTTAATTATATATATCTAATGTTAAATTAGTACATTGACATATGTGTCATGTTTGACTGTACGTGTCAATTATATAAATTTTAGAATCTCCTATGTAATATTACATAATCTAACCTCATATAAATATGCTAACATCAGATCAGAGAAGAAAAGTACATTCTCTTGTATGGAGCTGACGACCTAACATGGATCAGACAATTCACTAATGAGGCACGAGCTGTAGCGCGAACTCTGCAAATTCCTCTTGAAATGGTCTATGTTGGTAGGAGCCATACCAAGGAGGAGGTGCATAAAATTTGTGCATCTATAATAATGGAGCAGCTGAGCCATTGCTGGCAAGACCCGACCTCTGTTTGGTACTTCTGGACAAGAATCGAGAGCATGATCTACTCGAAGATTCAACTAGGTAATGTCCATGACCATGAAGATACCATATGGCAAGAGATACAAAAGCTCCAAAGTCATGACAAATCACACAGCGGATGGGTAGTGCTAGCCAAAGGCTCGAGGATCATTGTCCATGGTCAGGGTAAGGTGGCCATGGTGACTCTTGAAGAACTCGAGAAGTGGAAGGAACCAGCTATAAGAGATGGATTCGGTGTGGGGTTCGGAAACCATTACACAAAGCTTCATATGGAGGAATATCCATGTCATAGGATTCTGTTCCCCTCTGGTATGAGAATTCCAAGAAGTATGCTTTGCCCTGACTGTCGTCGTCCTATGCATAAAAACGAATCGTTCATCTGCTGCCATGAAGATCACAATGCTGAAGTTGCTGAAGTTCTGGCTGCTTTAACTGATGTTGATCACTATGAGGCCTAAGTTACAAATTTACTATGTTTATATGATTTTTAATTTGTCTTGTATTTTAATATGAGCATTACTAGAATAAACCCGGAAGTGATGAGGTGATACATTTGCATTGGTATCATGTTGTTGCAAATGGGTTAGTTCAATCTTGTAGTTTAATATCATGTGTTAATGTACTCTCCATTTTAGTAATGCTCTTTGTGTCCCAAATAAATTTTTACACATTTAATTTATTTTTCTTTGGGAATATTGTTGCTGAAAATTGTTCAACCAAGGAGCTGACATTACCTTAAATATTATTTTTTTTTTCTTCAATTTTATTTAATATAAATGGCGTATTATCTAATTGTTATTCAATTTTAAAGTTAGAACAATGGGCAAAAGCTAACTGGAAAATTGGAGCATAGAAGATTGATACTGAGGCATATCAGATTATTAGGGCATCTTCAATGACAAGTTAATTGTTGTCATGCCACATATGATTTTTAGCTAATTCTCTTTGTAGTTATTTTTGTACTCCAATGGTTAGCTACTAGCTTATTAATTAAATAAGCTTGATTTTCTCAATTAGCTTTATAAATTTAATTATGGGAATTTTAGTTTTTACCACCTTCCAATAACCACTTAATTGAATTTACCACCTCCAAAAAAAAACCATTTACTTTACCACCACCAAAATTTCCAAAAAATTGATTTTACCACCTTCAAGTGGATTCCGTCCATAAAACCGTCAGTAGGGCCCACCGTTTTGACGGTTCTTCTTCAACGGCCACGATTTTCCGTGCACCACCACAGCGCCACCGCCGCCTTCCCCCCAACTCACCACAGCCCTCCCCGAAACCACCGACTGCCACCGAAACCACCACAGAAACCCACCAGAACCACCACGCCACCCACAAACCACCAACACCCACGCCCACCTACACAACCACCACCGAAACCCAGACCACCGAAACCCACCACTACGCGAACCCAGACCACCAAAACCCACCGGCCCACGAACCCAGACCACCGAAACCCATTAGCCCAACCACCAACAAACCACCGCCACCCACCAACCACGAAACCCACGAACCCAGTTCCCTAATTAGCCCACGAAACCCACGAACCTAGTTCCCTAATTACCCCACGAATCTTGCCATAAATGGCCGAAATCGGCCGATTTTGGGGCTTAGTGGCCTTAACCGGCCGATTTCGGCCTTTTAGGGCCGGATTCGTGGCCGTTTAGGGAGGACAAGGGTTTTGGGTTTGGTGGTTTTTGGGGGCCATATGGTTGCGGGAAAGGGAGGGGGAGGGTTCAGGTGGGTTGGGGCTGGTGGTGCGACGCCGGTGGTGGTTTCGGGAGGGTTGTGGTGAGTTGGGGGGAAGGCGGCGGTGGCGCGGGGGTGGCGCTGTGGTGGTGGCTGGGTAGTTTTAGGTTTTTTAATTTTTTTTTTTAATTTTTTTTTTAATTTTTTTTTAATTTTTTTTTTTAAATTTGTCCAATAATATGGCGACACGTGTACAAGATAGGCCCCACTAACGGATTTATGGACGGAATCCGTTAGTTGGAGGTCATTGGTGGTAAAACTGATGTTTAATTTTTTTATGTGGTGGTAAAGTAAATGGTTTTTTTTTGGAGGTGGTAAATTCAATTTAGTGGTTATTGGAAGGTGGTAAAAACTAAAATTTCCTTTAATTATTTTAATATATTAATCTCCAAAAATTTTGGAAATTTTTTTCTCAAGCAAATTAGCTTAAAGGCCAAGCTAATTGTAATTTTTAACTCTAATGGTGAAGCTGGTAGCTAAAAAATTTTGAAAATTGCAAGCAAGTCCTTACCAATAACTATTGGAGTTGCTCTAGGGCATGTTCACATTTACTTAATTTCAGTTCAGTTCAGTTCAGCTCCTAATTTTCCTCTCTCATAAAATATTCATTTCAGCTCAGTTCAGTTCAATTCAGCTCCAATCAGTTCAGTTCAGCTCAGTTCAGTAAATGTGAACAGACCACGTGCTAATGTGTGGAAAATTACTGGCCCATTACACCTATATGTAACTTCATGCAGAAAATTAGAAGACTATAATTCTAATATGACAATATTTTAAAATATTTTTAGTTCATTAAAATCAATTTTTATTTGTCAGGTCCCATATTTTTAATAAGAACATAGTCTCCAAAATATTTAAGATGACCTTGAATACATCTGTAAAACATTGATTGTCAATTACTAGGGGTTGTTCTCTTCAAATTATTCTCTGTTCACTTCAATTCAGCTCTTAATTTCCTTCTCTCATAAAATATTCCGTTCACTTCAGCTCAGTTTAGTTCAGACAATCAGAACAGACCCTTAATACTTTCTATATGGTTTATTTGTCACTTTTCTTGTTAATAAACAGAATTTTACCCAAAAAAAGGAAAAAATAAAACTATATTCACTCATATTAACGTTACTCATGCTTGTTACATCAATCTAATTAAGTCATTTGACATTTGTTACAATTCTTACAAAAGCAAGAATTCGTTTCCTTTTCCAAACAGGGGAAAAAAGCAAGGGTATGGAATCTTCTGTTCTTCTACTGTGGTTTTGCCTCTTGGTGAAAAACAAACTAGAGTATATTGAAATTGAAGTTAATTAGAGAATCGAGCAAACCAAATCAACTAAGCAATTGCTCTGACAGTCTACCTTTCACAACACTGTTTGTATTTAACTAATTGTCCTTGAACTTGTCTTTTTTTTTTGGTATGACAACAGCAAAGGTATGACAACAGCAAAACACATATAAAATAAACAATTACAGAAACGGAAACTAAACTAGTCCGATGGTTGTTCACAATACGGTATGATTTTTTAATCCTGTCCCTGTCTACCTTCAAAATGTTGCACCGTCGTGGAATTAAGCTAAGTCGTCGCATCTCCTGTAATGTCCAATGTGAAGCCATGGTCGTAGTATTCGTTATTCTGAAGTCAATCACGTACCCCTTTGACCATAAATTATACTTGCTCCGTTTTTTTAGTTGACGCCGTTTGATTTTTACACTATACTACACTTTAACTCGGTTTTGTGATTTATATATACGAGTAAATATAGTCATGTGAGTTCTTAATTGAATCGTCTATATATATGATTTATTAATATCCACTTTTTATAATTTTACAATGCGTTGGCAAGCGTGATATTAGAAAGGTGTTAACTAAAAAAACAAAGGAAGCACTTTGTATTTCCTTGATTTAAGGCGGAAAAATTGCAGCACTTTAACTAGCATAGTTAACAAGGCACCACCGCGCTATGTAGTCAGTGTTCGGTTACTCTCATGATCTGTGTCACAACCATTGGCTATGTGGTAACACACTTAGATCCAATACAAAGTTCCTTCTGTTTTTGTGTGTGTAGGAAGTTGGGGAGGCTTCAATTAAGGGAAATTACTTGTATTGATTAACAACTGCCAAGTCCAGAATCCCACAGTTAAAAAGTAAAAGGTGATTGAGAGACAAAATCTAAGTATTTCATTAAACAAACGAAGAATATTCTTACAAGCTAAACTTCAATGGAAGCAAGGAATTGAAGTTGATTCACTTTGCTTTATTCCTGCAATGCTATAAAAGAGCAGTAAACAACAAACGCAACACACAAGCCATTCTCAGTTTTGACATTTCTTGACCAACCAAAAGTGTATAACAATTTTTATAGCCACCATGGCAAACGCCCCGAATCCAATGACCCCCAAAGTATCAGCTCCGTTACAACCTCAGCTGCAAAAAAAATCATGGGATGCTGAAAAAAGCAACATGTTGCCTTCTTATATAGGCACGTCCCTGCTGTCAAGAGGTAACGAACGAGGAGGCATCTTCTTGACCTCTGATGATAATGCCCTCTCCAAACAGATTGAGCAGCTGCACCAACCTGATGCTCGAAATGTTAATGTCAGACCTCTTTTCCATCTAGTTGAGGAAATCATCCGCCATGCTACTCAAAATACTGAAAGGTCTTCAATGGTATAGCGAATAAATAACTTATTTCAAAATTTTTGTATTAGTATTTTTTCATACCCAACCTTGCATTTTTACTGATAGCGGTGATCTGATCTGTTTACAGGGTCAGAGGGATGCCCAAGGAAGCAGACTTACCCTTGACGGTCTTCAAGAAGTTCCTGATTTGCCACTCATTGTTGAAAGGATATCCTCTGAGGTATTTCCTGAACTGTTAAATCTCTATAAACCGCACAATATAAGGTCCAAGTATTCAGTGGTTGCAGCTTAAACTAAACATAAAACAGGTTTCCTGTTTTCACCTTTGTTAGCTTATAGTTCAAATGCATTTTATAGTTAATTACATCCACAAGAATGTGTCCTGTTTTCTGAAAATTACTAGCTAAAACTGGTTTTAGTTGACTGTTAGTAATACCTATAAAACTGATGCAGATGACATGTAAGTTACTGAGTGGATACGATGCACACAATACCACCCTCTCGGTGTTGAATATGCTGCCACACTTTTCTTGGGAAGCCAAAGTGGTGCTCACATTAGCAGCATTTGCTATGACTTTTGGAGACTTCTGGCTTCTTGCCCAAATTTATTCTACAAATGCCCTGGCAAAATCGATGGCACTTATGAAGCAATTGCCTATGGTTGTGGAGCATGCAGGCGCCTACAGGAACCAGTTTGAAGCCACTAATAATCTAATAAAGGCCATGCTTGATACAACTAGGTGCATTGTTGAGTTCGGAGAGTTACCCACTATGTATATTACAGATGAAGATCCTGAAGTCAAGGCTGCAATGAGGCATTTCCCAATAGCTATTTATTGGATAATCAGAAGTGCTGTGGCTGCTGCGACCCAGATTACAACCATGTCTAGCAAGGGAGTCGGGTAAGCTTTGACTATACAATAATGCGATGCCTGATACAACGCAAGGTTTTCTAATAGATTTTCTTTTTGGCAGAAATATGTCAGCCACAGCTGAATCATGGGAGCTCTCCAACTGGGCTCACAAGCTTAAAACAATCAATGATCATCTCAGGAGCACCTTAGACAACTTGTACATGCTTATAGGTCAGATAGCTTCTCAATTCATCAAATTTCTTACTTATAATCTAGCATTATATTTGCACAGTAATGCCTAGAATATTATTTAGCTCTAATGGACATTGGTTTCTCATATAGAGGAGAAGAAACGAGATTGACGCTTATAATATGATCAAGAAAATCATCTACCACACAATTCATGTTGACAACATGAAAGTCCTGAAGACCTTGATCTATGCTGATGATGACATATCTCCACTTTATGATGGTCCTGCAAAGAGAAGGGTTTGTGCTCGAAACTTCAGTCCATAGTATACATCAACTATCATTCATTCCTAACAATAGTTTTTTTTAACATAGCTATCTAATCAAGGAAATTGTACTTGTATTTTTGCTAATTTGCAGGTCCACCTTGATATGTTGAGGAGGAAAAATGTGTTATTACTCATATCAGGCCTTGATATCACTCATGAAGAGCTCTTCATTCTTGAGCAAAGCTACAATGAATCGAAGGTCCACGAATATGAGATTGTCTGGATCCCAGTCATTGACCGTTCACTGCAATGGACAGATGCCATGGAAGTAAAGCTTGAGACTCTAAAAGCCTCAATGCCCTGGTATTCTGTTCATCATCCTTCAATAATCGGAAATGCAGTCATCAAGTTCCTTAAAGATGACTGGCACTATCATGGTAAGCCTATGCTTGTGGTGCTGGATCCTCAGGGAAAAGTTCTAAGCCCAAACGCAATCCACATGATGTGGATCTGGCAAAGCCAAGCTTTCCCATTCACAAGCATAAGGGAAGAGGCTCTTTGGGAACAGGAATCATGGAGGCTTGAACTGCTTGTTGACGGCATTGATCAAAAAATTCTAGACTGGGTAAGTTGCCTTTGCTATTTTGTCTATCAAAGAAAGTTCCCAGCGCAGCTTATATACTAAGTATGATTCACCTACTTGCAAACATACAGGTCCTGCTTTTAAGAAATTTTTTATGTAACCAGGCAAACTTTGAGTAGTTTACTACTATTTGGTTATAAACCAGTAAACAAAACACAATCATAATTTTCATAATAATATGAATGGTTACAGCCCTTTAATCTTATATACCCATCAAGAGCACAGAAAGCCCCCACAAAGTCCAATTGCATGCCCACCTTAAGTGAATTATTGAAATATTCATATGCCCATACATCATACATGCAGTTTCTTGTTAGTTTGTAAAGAGTATTGCATGACACAATTCCAACAGCCATGAAAATTTTAGACGAGATTACTAGTTGCAGAAATTTAAAATAGGAAGCTCAACCACGAGACTCTCAATCAAAACAGCTCAATGATTTGAATTTTGAAGGCAATTAGACCATAGAGAAAACTGGTGGAGCTGATAATCTGACATTAGTGCAGTAAATAGCTTACTTGTTTAGCAGGAGAGGGAAACCTTTAAAGAAGTGTTTTCGCAACTTGAGTATCCAAGACCATCTGCAATAGAGAATCAAAAGAATTTAAGCTAATAGATCAGATAAACTAGTCTACAGTGACCAAATAAAGGGAAAACCCCCCTCAAAATTAGGGTAAGATTGCATAACTGAAACTCACCAAATTATCCCAACATTCATAGTAGGTTCTTGTTCTTCTTGTCATGGCTTCAATTATTCTATGTTAATTTTAGTACCTTTAGTCCTGTCAAAAGTACTATTGGTAAATTATTTCTACACTAACTTCAAGTAAACCTCTAACTTTCCTACAAACAGATCAGAGAAGAGAAGTACATTTTCTTGTATGGAGGAGATGACCTACAATGGATCAGAAAGTTTACAAACGAGGCACATACTGTATCGCGAGCTCTGCGAGTTCCACTTGAAATGGTCTATGTTGGCAGGAGCCATAACAAGGAACTGGTGCGTAAGGTTTGTGCAGCTATAACAATGGAACAACTGAGCCACTGCTGGCAAGACCCGACCTTTGTTTGGTATTTTTGGACAAGAATTGAGAGCATGATCTTCTCGAAGATTCAATTAGGGAGAGTCCACGACCATGCAGATATCATACTGCAAGAGATACAAAGGCTCCACAGCCATGACAAATCTCATGGTGGCTGGGCAATCCTAGCCAAAGGATCAACAATAGTGGTCCACGGTCAGGGTAAGCTTGCTCTGACTGCTCTTCAAGAAATGGAGATATGGAAGGAGCGTGCTATAAGAGAGGGATTCGAAGTGGGGTTTGAAAGCCATTACAAAGAACTTCATATGAAGGAATACCCATGCCATAGGATTGAGTTCCCCTCCAGTGTGAGAATTCCAAAAAGTATGCTATGCCCTGAGTGTCGTCGCCACATGCATAGGTTCAATTCATTCATCTGCTGCCATGAAGATTACGATCCTGAAGCTGAGATTCCACCTGCAGTAGCGGCTGCTGCAACTACTGTTGCTCAATATGAGGGCTAAGTCCCAATGTTTCTGTGATTTTCATTTTGTCTTGCCTTTTTTTTTTCTTTTTCTTTTTTCATAAAAGTATTATACTAGAATAAAGACCACAGAGGTGAAGTGATACATTTGCTACCTATATTATGAACCATTCTCGTTGCAAATGGCTTCAGTCTTGTAATTCGCTTTCATGTTATCAGTGTACTCTCTCCATATACAAAGTATCAAGTAATTATTTAATGTTGATGCAAAATTAGTTAGAGAGACTAAAACTCTTTTAAGGTATCCACTGATTGATCTCAGGTTTGCGCTTCCTTTTGTTCCTGCTAAAAGGTTGACACATTTACGACCCTAAATCATTCTAAAAAGTAGAAAAGCACAAGGAATGCCATGAAAACTGTGGGTGGAGCTCACATATAATGTCGAAGATAGGATAACATATGAATAATTGAATAGAGTTGCCAACTGGTTTAGATTACACCCGTCTTTACATGCAACTGCTGATTCTGAACTCACACACTCAGTTGCTGGAAGAAAAATCAGCAGAGTTTGTTGGATAATATTCCCAGTGAGGTGATTTGTTTCAAGTTCAATCTAGCAGCAGCAGATGCAGGTCAATAAATCACAGCAAGTTAAGCTCAAAAAAATTGGTGATCAAATGACCTTGTCCACCTCAGCAAGAAGTTTTTAGATAATTTGATATGATAATGCAATTCTGTAAGAAAGTTGTTAGGATGTAATAAGCTTAGCTCCTTTCAAAAATACGTAAATTGTGAGAAATGAGAATTCATAATATTTTCCCCAAATTTTGGGTTTGTAAGAGTTTCTCTCACTATCTTAAAATCAATAAAAAATTCTCAATTCCTCTTCATACGTTCAAAGTTTTTCTGCATAATTCATTTGATGAAATTTACTGTTTCATCAAATTCAATACAGTTTCTATAAGAAAACCATTGAATTTTGATGTGTATCATGTATCTTTTCATGGTATATATGCTCCAAGGTATATAAAGTTCACACTTTCACAGATAGGTTGAAGATACAGATTACAGATTGCGCTACACACTTCATCCGCTGACTCTCACTATAACATAATAACAATTACAGAGAATTTAACTTGATTTCAGTCAAAATAGCAGAGCTGAACCCAATGTTTAGTTTTAACCCCAAAGAGGTCAATAATTTTTTAAACTTGCAGTGTAAATCGATTTGGAAGTTAGGAAGGAAAAAAAAAGGATAAAAATTGGTTAGGGTATTGTATCAGCTCACAGTTTCTGTTGGAAAGAGCTTGGATGTACTTCTGCTTTATAATGCACAATGGCAGACGGCGGTAAAGATCCGATACAAATCTCGTGTATTGTTCTGAAAAGGGGAAATGAATCAAACCATCTGTTGCTTTCTAAGACCTCGTATACCTCTTTAGCTGTCGAGACACCCTTCAAGAAAATAAAGACAGAGGCTGCTATAAGTGGAATAAACATCATTAACTGTATCAGAAAATTATATTGCTGGTCGAATAAATAAAAAGAGCATCCGAGATATTGATTAACTTCTCTCTAAAATCAGATGCTTGAAACATGCAGTCTAACATTGTCTTTTAAGATGTATATATTCCATTTTCCATATGCATCCAATGGATACGAAGAGTTTTAACAGTCTACCTGTAATTTCTGCCCCTGCAGCATCTCAGCTTCCAGCTCCTTAAAGGGTCTAGCACGATTTAAATTTAACACTAGATTAGCATTTGCCTGAAACAATCAATCACCACAAAATATTCATTGTAGGGAAACATAAAAAAAAGTTTTACAAAATCTATACCTCTTTCCTCCATGAATTGCAAAAGCCTCTGCAACTTTTCTGTTCCTTCCTCCAACTGTCAAAGAAAAACCATTGAGCATACTAAGTTGAAAGAATGGTTTTGAAAAAAAAAAAAACAATCAATCAAACAATAACGTGAACTGAGATATTACAACAAGTAGCGATAAGATCAGCAACTCCACAACTCTCAAAGAAAGTGTCTTCTCTAACCGATGGAAACAGTCGCTTGGAGAATGCCCTCATTTCATTCAAGCCAATTCTCATGATTGCTGCCTGAAATAAATCATTCTGATTACTCTTGCAGCCACATGTGACCTACCAGCAACAAATCTAGCTAAATAGACCGTTCTGATTACTCTTGCAGCCACATGTGACCTATACCAAGCAACAAATCCAGCTAAATAGAATTTCACAGCATTTTGAATATATTTTGGACATTTATTTACTTTTGAAATACACTTCGAGCCATAGAATATTTTACTCACAAAACTTTGCTTACTTTTGAATTACTCCCCATATCCAAGCCATCAACAAATCCTGTAAGTAGAGCACTTTATGGTCATTATCCATTGAATGCATTAACTCTTATCAATAATCTTCGATCAAAAAGAGCAAGTGCTAAAAAAAGAAAAACCTGCAGCTATGGCCACTACATTTTTTAGTGTACCACATAATTCCACTCCTTCCACATCTTGAATCTGTTTTTCATGAAATAATTATAATGGTGTATGTGAGACTGCGAGAAGACATAGCGCAGATGGAATAAATCATGAATTGTTCTAATTTCAGAAGAAATTCCAAAAGAATAAAAAACAAACTCACAGTTGTGACAGCAAAATAGGGTGTGGCAAATAGTCGAGCCCACCTATCTGCAACCTCTTTATTTTCACTATATCCTAATGTTGCTTCACTAAACTTCTCCTCAGCTATCTACAAAAGAAGAATCAGTTATTCTGATTTCCCAAGGGATAGATCAATAGGCCATACCTCATTCAAAGATACAATAAAGTCAGTAATAAAATAAACAAATAAATAAAAAATTGTTTAAGTACCTCATCAGCAATATTTGCCCCCATTAAAACACAACAATTGACTCCAAGTTGCTTAGAGATTACAGAGGATATCATGTGTGGGCCGTCAACTTTAACCTCCATGCCTTTGATCAATGAAATAGCCTCAACATCACCCCTTAGTTTTCCAGCTAGTCTCTTACAAACACCATCGACAAACTGATGTGGTGTCACGAATACCAGCATGTTAGCATCTCTGACTGCACACAGTTCACCCAGCCAAGAGAATAAAATGAATTAAAAAGAAAAAAAATACCATTGAACTATAACAATTAAAGAATATACAAGTTAATCTTGAGTAGAGCTTCTGAAGAGAATAATATAAACCCACTCTACCAAGCCAAAATTCTCATTTAGATATCTTTAACATTGTGACAATTGGATATTGAGTACTAAAAAAGTGTCATCTTAATTTACAATAGTTTCATTTGTATGTATCAAGGCTGAAGCAGTAAATTGAAACTCTGTATTTGTAGATGTCTACACATTTGATGCTTCTTAATGAACATATTAGCCTTTGTTGTCAAATCTCTTGGTGCAAAAATACACCTAAATAGTAAAATTGTAATCAATTCTCAGGGGCAGTATGAATATTTAAGGAACTCTAAACCATATGAAGAACAGGAAATTGGACACAACTATTCTGATTCCTCAATAACATCGTAGCTAACTTTTTCCAATATCCCTCCTAAAATTAATTGTTACATAGTCCCAACCATTCGAATCAAAGAATTAGACATGATTCACATATATATCTTTTCATAGTTGTCTTAACCTCATTCTCTCCCCCATATCACTTACTTTAGTAAGGGCCTGTTCACATTTACTGAACGAGCTGAACTAATTGGAGCTGAACTGAACTGAAATAAATATTTTATGAGAGAGGGAAATTAGGAGCTCAGCTGAAATGAACTGATTGGAGTTGAACTGAAGTGAACTGAAATTAAGCTGAAATGAACAGGCCCTAAGGATACATTTTTTAAAAAAATTATGAAAAATCAATCACAAACCACTACAGCTTCAAGAAATAAGACAAATGTTTTTGAGCTATCCTCAAATAGGAATCCCTCTATTGATTATTAACATTCATGTATTTATTATTGTGATGACCACAAACAATCTAATTATCTTATAATAAAAACTTAACTCACCCAATCCATGTGGACCCACTCATATACTCTTTTTCTCTCATATTCTCCATTCATATTTCATGTTATGTGGGTCCTCTCACCACTAATTATCTTTAATCATCAGTTTTTAGTTATTTTTATTACCCCATTATCAACCAAAAAACTTACCAAACCCTTAAGGGATGTTTAGTTCACGAATTTTAGGTATTAGGTATGGGTTTCCACATGTGTTTTGTTGACAACAATAAGAATTTTAATTCCATCAAACCAATACCTTTAGATATCAAATAGAAGAAAAAAAAAATCAAATTTAAAACAAAATTAAATGCATGGTATTACTATCAAATTCTAAACTAATTCACTGTGATTTCATTCCTGATTTCAACCTCGTACCTCTCTACAAACAGAATTTGCTCAATATTTGCAAATAAGTGAAGTATATGTGATCCATAATTTCAAGCAAAAAAAATATATAATACCTGTGGTATCGAGGTTCGGGTCAGCAATCACATTTCTACCAAGCTCTACGCCAGGGAGGTACTTCACATTTATCTATGAAAATACCCAAAAATAAACATCCATAAATGACAAATGATCCATCTCATCAAGCAATACTACCAATTAAAAGGATGATGGGATTATATCATATTCCATTCACTATCAATACTCCATCTCCAATAAAAATCCCATATGCTTTTAACACACATTTTTATGATGGTAAATTAAAGATGTAAGACAATAGAATTTGGTTAGTTAATGATGATTATATATTTAAAATAAAATAAATAAATAAAAAATTTAAAAAAAAAAAAAAAAAAAAAAAAAAAAAAAAAAAAAACAAGATATTGGGGTTTTGTTAATTTAAATTTGATATAAAATAAGATAATGTAATTTGGTCCATTAAAAGCGAATAAAAAAATAAATAAAAGTAAAATGAAACATTTATTGAAAGGCAAGATCTTTAGACATTAGGTGAAATGATGAAATGAAACAACTACAAACAAATGTTATTTTCATTTATAATAGGGTTTCACTATAAACATAAACCTAAGAGTTCAGCATAAGCATTAGGCCTTATTGTATTCGACTTATATTGAGTATATTAACTTGTTTCAAACAAAATAGATAATAATAGTTCGAATAAGTTCAAACAAATTGAGTTTGGACATACTAAGAGTTCAACAAACTTTAAGACAAAATAAGGATGTAAGATAAGTTTAGACAAATAAATCCAACAGAATAGACCCTTTAACTCATTTCCAAACATAGCAGTATAGTACTCTCTCTAATGCTTCTTCCCATTTGGAGTCTTAACACTATTCATAAGTTGAGAAAATGTTCTAAATTACTAACAACATATGAAAAAAAAAAAATAATCATGTTGAGTCTTAATTGATTCATCTCAATGATTAGTTTACTAATATTCAAATGTTATATTTTATAGGAAAAATTGCCCCCATTAATCTCAAGTTCTCAACTTTGTCTCGTCCGCCAATAATAATCCCTATTTTGGATTATTCACCATCACTCCCAACTTTAGGGGTATTAATTTCTATTGCACTCAAATGACTTGCAACCGGTTAATTTGGTAAACATTTGTGAATTAGTTTTTTTGCACACGTGTCAATATGTAATTGATTGAAAAAAAATAGAGAAAATAAAAAAAAATGTAAAAAAAAAAAATTCCTAAGACTAACTGCCCTACCTCCACCACCACACCACCACCACCGACGCACACCCTCCTCACCACACCACCACCACCGACGCACTCCCTTCCTAGCCATTACTACCGAGTACCGGAAAACCCATCACGGGCCTAAACGGTCGTTTCCCCACAAAAATTGGCCACAAAGCAACCCCCCCCCCAAAATCGACAACGAAAATTGGCCACAAATGGCCGAAATTGGCTGATAATGGGGCTGAATGGTTGATTTCAACCCTAAACCGGCCGATTTCGTGGCTGATTATCGTTGGTTGCCAATGGTTAGGGGAAAGGGGCGAAAGTCGCCGAGGAAAGGGGAGGAATTCGGAGGGGAAAGGAAGGTCTAGGCCGAAATCGGTGGGGAAGGGGGTGAAATCGACGGGGAAGGGACGAAAACGGCGAGGGAACTGGCGTGGCAGGGCTACCGTGCCGCTGCCGGAGGTGGCTGGCTGTTGGGGAGGGTTTTTCGGGGGTGGGGGAAGGGAAGGGGTGGGTTTCGAGGGAGGGGGAGGGCTGGGCGGCGGTTTCCGGCAGCGGGGGAAGGGTTTTCGGGGATGGGGCCGATTTTCCAGCGGGGTGGGGGTGTGGTGTTTTCCGGGCTGGACATGGGTGGTTTGTGGGTTTTTTTTTTTTGTTTTTTGTTTTTTTTTTTTAAGCCAATTATAGGCTGACACGTGTCTTGTAACCTGTAATATTAGGTTGGATGACCGGTTGGGTTCAATAGAAATTAATAGGGTATAAAGTTGGGAGTGATAGTGAATAATCGAAAGTAGAGATTATTATTGGCGGACGACGCAAAGTTGGGATTAATGGGGCAATTTTTCCTATTCTATACTAATATCCAACTATAGATATATATGATCGAACTTCAAAGTAATGCATTGGCACACGTATAGATTCAAAATGTGAATAACATTTGGGATCAGAGGGGGTATCAATTTAGAATTCATGATACAATCTCTAAGTGATTTGTGCTACTAATACTTTAATTTTACATGGGCCACTATATCATCTTCATAATAATTCATGATCATAATCTCATAAATATTACTTTGTCTATTGAATAATACAAACATGAATATGACACAAATATTTCACCTTACATTGGTTTGATTGATAACATTGGACAATTTCTCTCCACTGGGCAATGTTTCATCAAATACCCACATCCTAACTTCATCTGATGGACATCAAAAACATCATAAATCAATAAAAAAAAAAAAAAATCCAAAATTTTAATCATTTGTATATTTGTATACAAAAATTGCAGGTAAAAACTATAGAATGTTTTGATATTACCATGGAAGATGTTGTAATTAAGGGTATTGAATGCAATTAGCTTGGCAGCAACACTTCCCCAGTTACCGCTGCCAATAACAGCGACTTTGTATTTATCTGGAAATTCTTCAGCTTTCATAGAGATGATGATTACAGAAAATGAGGAGAGAAGTTGAGAGAGATTTGGTTTTATTATAGATTGTGCATGTGTTTGTGTAGAAAATGTCCAACGAATTGATCTTGTATTAAAATATACTTTCCCCTTTTTTTACTACTCCGGTACTCCCTCTAGTTTTCCTCAAACTTAGGCAACAGTTTTATTTTTTTACCTTCATTTTTTTTTATTGGTGTTTTACTCGTTCACCTTTACCCTAATTTGGATTCGGGGATCTACAAATTCTTAAATAGACCTGCTTCACACTAATTTATTGTGGACCACAGGTCACTATAATTGAAAAAAGGTCTCTATGTTGAAATAAAAGTCATTTTGGTAATATATACTTCCTCCGTTCTTTTTTACTTGACCCGCTTTGACTTTTACACTATTCACCACCCCTCCTTTGACCGTGTTTTGTGAATAATATGTAAGGAAAAACATATTTATGTTGATCATTTTGAATTCGTCTCAATAAGAACTATCATAATATATAACTTTTATATTTTTTAATCATGGAGAATTAAAGTTATTAACCGTTAAAGTTTTGCATTGGCAAGCGTGATAAAAGAAACAGGTCAAGTAAAAAAGAACAGAGGAAGTAAACTATAAGAGGTTAATTTTTTAACGAAATATTTTATATACTGGTTAATATGAATAATAAAGGTCAATATGTTAACATTAGGGTCATAACGTTGTGCTTTAAGTTCACAATAATATTAAACGTTATATTAATTTTAATAAGGTTACTAAGTTAAAATTAAGGTTACTATGTCAAGACTAAGGGTCACTATGTTCAATATAATGTTAGTTGCGTGTGTATAAATATCGGGTCCACAATAACATTATTGTGGACCAGGTCCACACAAGTCTTTGTGTCGGGGATCAGTTCTAACTACTCTTTTAAGTAGTTAGATTTCAATCCCCTTCCAATTATTATTCAAGCACGGGTCCTCCCTATTAAGTGCAGCCTCAATCACCACTGCACCAACAATTTATTGGTTAACCTCCTGCCTATCTTTTTATTGTAAATACAAATGTTTTTGAAAATAATAATTCTTTCATTTCACTATTTATATACTTTGACTATCTTGATGATTTATACGAAATATAAGAAAATAAATTAGCATGTGGAATTTTGTAGATTCGCCTCAAATACCTAGATTTATACTTCTAATAATATTTAATTATAACAATTTTTACATATTATAATTTTGAAAGACTTTATTGATAGAAATAATCTTTTGGCAAGCATAAAATAAGGAAAGTTTATACCATAAAAAAGTTGTTTCCTTCAATAACGTGAGGTATTGACCATATTCCATGATATTGGGAAAATTCTTTATTTCTGAATGACTGAATCATACTCAAGTGTGACAGCGTGAGAGTGTTTGTTATCTTGAAATATATCACACAACATATTACAGTCTTCCATTTCCATGGTATCAAGGGTTAGTGTCACACAGAGGTTGCGGGTTCAAATCTCATCTACTTCTTCTTTCATGTAAAATATATCGCGCTGGGTATGAGTAGTGTTATGCTACCACATCCACTTTTAATCCCAAAGGGCACTCATGTGAGGTAGTGTGATAGAGTATATAAATCTCATCCCCGCCTCTCATTCTCCACTACTACGTGTTTTTTAATATCTATGGTTCTCAATTCTACAAAATTTATTATTTCTCTGATCTTACATCCTTCTCAATTCTTATAATACAGACTCAAGATCATTATAGGTGCACCACCCATGCCCCCCCCCCCCCCCCCCCCCCCTTCCAATGCATTATAAATTAGACTAAAAGCGCGCATTAATTTAATGTCTAAATTTTAAAAAACAAATTACTAACATACGCTTAACAAAAAGAAACATCAACAAAAGAGAAGACTTCTCATCCAAAAGAAAACTCATTCCAAACATTTAATTCATAGTGTGGTAATTCACACCAACAAAAGTCCCACAAATTGATTGATTATTATAGTAATAGGATGTATGCCTCCTATAGAATTCAAGAAAGTCTTGAGACGTCTTCTTAATTCATAGTGTGGTGATTCATATCAACTAAAGACCCACAAATTAAGTCATACATGTTAGTAATATATGTTGTATCATGCACAAATAAGTCCCCAAATAATTAATAATCTGTCTTCATTGTTCCATCTTTCAAAAAAAAAAAAAAAAAAAAAAAAAAAAAAAAAAAAGAAGAAGAAGAAGAAGAAGAAGAAGAAAAACTATATGCCCTTTTATCATCAACTTTTAAATAAAAATAAAAATCGGGTTTTAGTAATTTTCTTTGTTGAAACACCCTTAATTGTTCTCTTGTATCACTTGTTCATAGCCATTAAGATGCTTCCTCTTCTTCACTTTACTAACTCCATTATATGCATCCCTTGCAACAAAACTTAAACCATCATACATAATACCCAACTTCATTCCTCTTAAGTTAAATTGGATCAGTTATCCCAATATCATTATCTTTTAACGTAGTGGGGGTGAATAATTATTCTTTAGTCACTTGTCTTTGTGACCTTAGCCAAAGCCTTTTTGTCACTAGGCATCATTTTGTAATTGTGAACTATCTCATGTCTTACACATCATTAAATGTCCTGATCAACATGAAATCGAACAAAAGTCTTACAACCACACTTCACATTTGCCTTAATTATTATTAGAATTGTGAAGAATAATACGACCTCTAACCTTTTTTTTCAAAAATAAAATAAAATAATAACACCTTTACGGTTATTCCATAATAAAACAACCTTTGACAAACATCTCCTCAAAATAGAGGTCCTTTCCAAAATAAAACATTGAATATTGTAGAGGTATCATTTTGCTAAGTTTGTAGAGGTGACACATGTATTAGGTCATTCAAATTGAATTTAATTGGGTCGTTTTAGATTAGGTGACTCATAATTTGATATTTACTGCTTAAAATCTATCTGCGTAATCATCACTTGTCCTAATTATTATTCTTTCTAAAAATAATTGATCATAATAATCGAGGTTAATCAGAAAGAAATTAAGTATGTATATTTGATGTCTGGAAACAATCTCCAATGTGATGGCGATCTTTATTATATAAGTAGGACTAGTTTTGGCCCCTTGCACGGATTTATAAAGTATGATTTATTAATAATACGAGTAATAGTCAATTGAAAAAGAGTTCATTGAAATTAAATGACACATGTAACATACCTAAAAAATGGCTTATGCAACAGTTTTTTTTTTTTTTTTTTTTAATTTGAATTTATTAATGTCTATCCTTTAAATTCTTATGTGTTATATATATTATTTATTAAAATAATTTCAATTTTTTTCTTTTAAAAAAAAGCAGAGCCTTTTGGAGGGAAATTTTTTCACAAAATAATGCCAAGTGTCCCCAATGTGATGGCGATCTTTATTATATAGGTAGGACTAGGTTTTGGCCCCTTGCACGGATTAATAAAGTATGATTTATTAATAATACGAGTAATAGTCAATTGAAAAAGAGTTCATTGAAATTAAATGACACATGTAACATACCTAAAAAATGGCTTATGCAACTGTTTTTTTTTTTTTTTAATTTGAAATTGAATTTATTAATATCTATCTTTTAAATTCTTATGTGTTATATATATAATTTATTAAAATAATTTCAATTTTTTTCTTTTAAAAAAAAGCAGAGCATTTTGGAGGGAAATTTTTTCACAAAATAATGTCAAGTGTCCCCCCTTTTAATTACTTTAGTATATAGTATTATGAAAACTACTTTTCAATTATTTACTTACAAACTTGTTTGTAATAACTATTATTATATAATTAAATGTTAGAGATATGAGATATCAAAAAATGTATCAAGGGATTTTTTTTTTTTTTTTTTTTGTTTTTTTTTTTGTAAACGGTCTTAAGATTTAATTTGACTATGATACCATAACAAATTAGGGTGAAATAGACAATGAGTGGCATGTTTTATTATGGAAAAATTGCCCGTAATAATCTCACGCACCTTTGGGTCGTCCGCTAATAATAATCCCACCTTTGGATTATTTTTAAATAATCTCACCTTTACCCCCTGATCTTTTTTAATGGTCCCATTTTACCTGGAACCGGTTGTATAAGGTTTTTTTTAGTTTAATTGACAAGTGTAACTACTTGATTGGTCAAATTTTTACAAAAAAAAAAAAGAAAAAAAAAAGAAAAAAAAGAAAAACTTGTAAGGTGCTAGAGATGGTCTTGTTCATGGTGCTAGAGTATGATATGGCGCCCCCCGGATTTCACATTTATTTTTTGCTGACGATAGTATTTTGTTTTCTATAGCTAATACTCAAGAGTGCTCTGTGATAGCTAATATAATTAGCAAACATGAAAGAGCGTCGGGCTAGAAAATTAATTTTGATAAAACTGAAGTGGCTTTTAGCAAAAAAAGTATGTCCCATTTGCCGGAAAGAAATTGTGGATACTTTTGGGGTTCGGGAGGTTAACAGGCATGAGAAGTACCTTGGCTTGCCGACGATTATTGGTAGATCGAAGAGAACTATTTTTGCAGGCTTAAAAGAGCGTATCTGGAAGAAGTTGCAGGGTTGGAAGGAGAAATTGTTATCTATGCCCGGAAAAGAAGTATTGATCAAAGCGGTAACTCGGGCCATCTCGACTTATATGATGAGTATTCTACGGATACCCGATGGTATTATTGATGAATTTCATGCTCTCTTGGCTCGCTTTTGGTGGGGGTCGACGGGATCGACAAAAAAGCTACATTGGCAGAAATGGGAAGATTTATGCAAACCGAAGAATATGGGTGGATTAGGCTTTCATGACCTTTGGTGCTTTAACCAAGCTCTCTTGGCAAAGCAAGTTTGGCGCCTCCACCATAAAAAAGGTACTCTCTTGCATTCTATTCTGAAAGCAAAATATTTTAAAAATTGTGATGTGTTGGATGCTTTTCGAGGGTATGACCCGAGCTATACGCGGAGTAGCATGTGGGGGGAAAAATCCATGCTTTTGGAGGGATTAAAATGGAGAGTGGGAAACGGGTGTGACATTTCGGATTGGGAATCCGCATGGCTGCCAGGAAATTCTTCGGTGTGTGTTCCTACACCCTTACCTAATAGTGAGTTGGGGTTGTGAGTGTGCGATTTAATTGACCATGAGACAATGTCTTGGCGAGTTAAGGTGATTACAGATAATTTTAATGCTGTTGAACAGGCACAAATTATGTCAATACCATTGTCGTATTGTAGTATGAAAGATGGGATGTATTGGTGGCCAAATAAGAGTGGGGAGTACTCTGTGAAATCTGGATACTGGCTTGCGAAACAAGGTCCTGCTACTGTCCAAAGACAGCCACATGATGAGGCGTGGGGAATTATTTGGGGTCTTAAGGGACCCCCAAAGCTTGCCCATTTCTTATGGAGGGCCTGCAAGGGCTTTCTTGTTGTAAGGGAAAGGTTACATTATCGACATATGGTGGCTGATAAAATGTGCTCAATTTGTGGTTGCGGGGATGAGACAGTGATTCACGCCACTTTTGAATGCAGGGCTGCACGAGACATTTGGGCAGCGAGCAACTTCACCCAATTCACTGCTCAAGCTCCTTTCACATGTTTCAGAGACAAATTTTTGTGGCTGGCTTCACATTCCACAAGCGAGGAGCTGAGATCGATGGTAACTCTAGCTTGGGCTGCTTGGTGGTGTCGAAATAAGATCACGTTTGATAATGGAAGTCAATGTCCCATAAGTATTGCAACTAATCTGACAAAATCAGTCCATGATTATGTTGAATATGCTAATAAGGTGTTCCTGTGTGGTGGAGCTCAAGGGTCTTCATCAGCAAACTCGTGGGAATGTCCTAGCTTGGGTGTAGTTAAAGTGAATGTGGATGCACATGTAGGGAGCTCTACAGGTCTCGGGGTAGTCATCAGGGATGAGAATGGCATTATTCGAGCTCCTTCTCTACGGAAGGAGGCTGCTGACTGGGCTCTTGATTTGGCAGAAGCTACGGCTTGTAGATATGGTCTACAATTGGCTGCCAGACTTGGGTATTTTTCCATTGTGCTTGAGAGTGATGCAAAGAACATTGTGCAAGGGGTCAAGATGAAGGCCATAGGATTTACTCCTTTCTCTCTTATTATCGATGATATTTGTAATCTTTCTAGTATCTTTGATGTTTGTTCTTTTTCTCATGTTAAGCATGCGGGTAATACTCTAGCCCATCATGTTGCAAGGTGGGATTCTAGAGGTTGTAACGAACTCGTTTGTTTAGGTCCTTTTCCCCAAAGCCTCTTAACTTTGGCGGAAATTGACCTCCTTTAATATATTTATCCGCAGGTGGCTAAAAAAAAACCACCAGCACCACCTAAGCCACCACTATCCCACCACCACCCAAAGCCAAACCCTAGAACCACCATGGCACCATCCCACCCAGAACTGAAACCACCGCTATGGAGATCGCACTCACTGGAACCCCACCCATCCAACCCAACCCCAAAACCCCACTAACCCATTAACTCAACCATTCGAAAATCCACCAAACCCACCAAACCAAATCCTAGAAAACAGGTTGAATGGGCAAGGGAGTTCGACAGGGTGGAATCGGGGAACGGGGAGTTCGGTGGGGCCGGGATCGGGGGACGAACCAATTGCCCATTATGCGGCTAGAAACGTGGATGGAGGAGATCAATGCGAGCAGAATTTGGGGATTGGGGTGGTCGGCGCACCGGAGCTGGGTTTAAAGGGGTTCGACAACGCGGCTAGAAATCGTGGTGGCTCGCTTGGGTTTTCGCGGGGAAAGGAGTGAGAAAGAGGGTTGGGGTGGTTTAAGGGGAGGGGGTAAGTCGCACGCCGGAGCTGGGTTTTCGTGGATGGCCGGAGCCGCGTGTATGGGGTGTTGGGGTTGGCTTGGGTGGATGATGGTTTTTGAATATTAATTTTTTATTTTACTTTTTTTTATAAAAAAAGATTTATTTGATTTGATTTGATTTGATTTTTTTTTTTGACCAATTACAGTCTGCCACGTGTATGGTAACTTGGTATAACAAGTTAAATGACCGGTTGGGACCATTTATAGCAGGGTGGGTATAAAGGTGGGATTATTTAAAAATAATCCAAAGGTGAGATTATTTTTAGCAGACAACCTAGAGGTGGGATTATGTTGAGCAATTTTTCCTTTTATTATTGATCAATAAGTAGAGTATTTATACAGAAACCTAAATTCATAAGATAGGAAATAATCTTGGAAAAAGTGAAAAGAATAATCCCACATTTTCTCTATCTACTCAAAACAAGCCAATCTTTGCGTATTATGTGAACGGACCAACCTTTACCCCCTATTTTCTCAAAACAAGCCTTTGACCGATTTTATAATTTAGTAACCTGTTTTAGAAGGTGACTTGCCACATGTCACCTTCTAATTGGTTGTTAGCTTAAATAATTAGAAAAAAACCTAAAAGAAAAGAAAAAAAAATAAAAAAGAACCACCTCCTTCCTCTTGACTCAGCCCCCACCACCACCATAGCTACCCCCTTTCCCGCCGGCCGACCCATCACCAGCAATCAACAAAGCCGCACAACCACCGAGCCTTGACCAGTTGACCACAACCAGCAAACCTGCATCCACCAGCGCTTCCAGTAGCCGCCCATCACCACGCAACCTCCTTCCGCTCACAACAGCAAGCCACCAACCCACCACCAGCAATCAACAAAGCCATACAGAATAACTCATCCAACTTACCCCAAGGACCGAAATCACCCCCACCCCTTCCTCGCCGTACAAAACCACCTCGAAGCAAGCAATTTTAATTCTGGAATTTGGCCATGGTGAAGCGATCTAATTACACAGCCAAAGTTTATACCAAATCTCTCCATTTTTTCTTTTGGAAATCAAATTGAGTCTTTCTTTAAACTTTCAGGCACCTTCAACTTCAATTACTTTGTAAATCAAATTGACCATTGTGATTACTTTGGAAATCAACTTCAACTTCGATTACTTTGGAAATCAAATTGAGTCTGATTTTGGGGTTGGGTGGGGTAGAGCTCTGGTCGACACGGTGGATTTCGGGGCGGGATAAATTACAGTTAAGGGGGTTGTGGGGGCAGTGATCACTGGTTAGTGGTGGGGCAGTGATTGTGGGTGTGGGAGTCAGTTTGGTTCAGTAGTGGAGGTGGTGTTAGGTGGTGATGTGGTGGTTATGGTGAATGGTGCTGGTGATTATGGTGTTGAAGATGATTACAGAAAAAAAAAAAATTAAAAAAGTTAACCTGCTCATCAGGTAGCTTGTAAAAGGGACCGTTTAAAGAAAATAAGGGGTAAAGGTTGGCCCATTCCCAGAATATGCAAAGGTTGGCTTGTTTTGAGCAGATAGAGCAAAGGTGAGATTTTTCTTTTCAATTTTTCCAATAATTTTTCTAAAAGATATACTAGCATAACCCCTAAATCTTATATACATATTTTCTCTAAACAATATCTCAATATAAAATAAACATAAATATATTATTCTCCTAATGATATCCACGGAAAATATATCACACATATATTTTCTGATATCTCATATCTCTAACATTAAATCTTAACTTTAATCATATAAATAATTAAAATCATAAGTTCTCTTTTCTAATATTTTTGGACGAATTGAGGTTTGAAATTTTGTTCTAAAAATTAAAGTCAAATCTAATAGCTAAAAATGAGCAGTGGAGGCTTTAAACTTCAAATTGAATCGAAATTGATTTTCAAGGTTTTTATCTAATCTATTTGTTTCGTGCTATACTTTTTTGTATATAGGGGTGAATGAACATTATTCGGATCAAATTTAATTTCAATCCAAATTAAATTACTAATTCAATTTGGATTATAAAGAAATCAGATGAAATTAGACCGTCAAATTCAAGCACTCCATATTTCACTCTACAACCATATGTTTGAGCATTCAATAGTAACAAATAAAAGCAAGCTACAAAGAATTGGAGAGAAGCGAGTTTCCAAATCATGTGCTCAGCTTAAATAACTCCTGTGAACAAATGAAAGAAAGGAAGGGATACAAGCAGATTCATCTTTTCATTATCGACAGTCAAAAGAATTGTGAAGTTCATGTACAAAACAAATATGCAGAACTGTCGGACGTACAACTAGTACAATCCAGATATCCAACACGTTCCATTTTACTAAACAAAAATGAACTTGACCTAAGATTTCCTGTTGCTCTGTAGCATTCTGGCATATGATTAAAGAACTTCATCCTAGCAGTTTGTAAGCATAAGACCAAGTGAACTAGAACCTATTATGTTAGTATACTAAAATTTAATGTCCAAATCGATCCTACTTTTACTGTGCTAACAAGACTATACAAAGAAAACACAATTCTCCTGCGCATTGATCTTGAGGTGAAATCAGCACCTCCCATCCAGGTACTCCAACATATCAAAGCATATATGAAAGACAAAATGATATGCTTAAATTATAATTTACGAGAAGAATTTCCTGTCCATAATAGTAGAGCTACTTCATACGGAAGTCATGCCTGAAAACAGTCAAGTTCTGGGTAAACTTGTCCCTGTTTTTTGAATCTAAACTTCGGGATACATCTGCCATTAATTTGTCAAAACAAAGCACAAGGCGCTGCTGTTGTTCCACTGGCTGCAAGTATCAAGAGGTTGAATCAGTTAAGTGAATTTAACATGTTTTGTATAAGAAGTTGGATATTAATTTCACTAATGATCCACAATCTTTAAAAGTCACCTTATAATGCAAGTGATGTAATCTATTAGTAATAGACCACAAACTATGCACTTATAAAATAAAATAAAATAAAAACCTCATGCATTCAAAAGAAGTTTTAACTGTTCATGGGAACAAAGTTTGGGAAAACTAAAGCAACTGTGACTTATTTGAATGAAAATTTAGACATAAACTAAAACTTTTTCTTATAAGCAGAGTGCACCAGAAGTCTCTTGCTTGGTTTTTAACTGAAACAGAAAATAAGGATTGCAGAAAGAAGTAATCGAAAATATACCTGTGAGGCCAGTATTTGAGTTTTCAAATCCGTAAATATCTGCAAAGTCAATTAGGATAACAGATTAGTTAAATAACCATTTGTTCCCTTTCCTGGTGAGGAAGGAGATCAATGATCTACTTCATTTCTAGGTTGGGATCTATTTCCTACATTAAACCCCGTCCTCGGTTAGAAACGAACTTCATTTGACAAGAGAAAAAAGTGAATGGCAGGAAAAGGAGCATCCAAGAAAAACAGAATTGATATAAAACAAGGATAATAGTGCAACAATATTATACGAAGTTTAAGACAAACTATTTATTTTAAGTTTGCCTAACCTAGACTTGATGATAATAAAATTCCAGCCAGTCAAATAACAAGTCAACTAAAAAAAGGAAGGGGCAGTGCAGAGGGAAGCAAACTAGTTTTCATAGATGAGCATCTGATTTCTAAAACCTCCATCTTTATGCTGATCTGATATATCACATCACAGTAAAAACACACTTCTGTTGAATATTTCCTTGAGCATTTAACCTCTAAATCCCTACCTTCATTCAACAATGCTCCAAAATATATTTAGCAATAACAATAGTCGTTTGCTTCACAACTCTGAAGATCCAACACATAAACTCAAATACTTAATAATACGAATGGCTGTGTGTCTCACAACTTTGAAGGTCCAATACATAAGCATATGCAGGGGATGAGCATAATGTGGCGCGGTATGAGGATACCATTAGTATCAACTCTTTCTATTTAGCATATATACTTGGTTCTCAACTTCTCCCACCACCTCGACACCTAGTTCTGTTGAGTAGCCTTCCATTAGAAATTCTATTAATGTTGACAATATAGTATTGACATGGCTTTTTGACATACTCTGATCTCCTATAGCCTACTCTTTTTTGTTCGCCCTTCTCTTGTATATTCCCCTCTAATTTTTTTTCTTTCTTATTTTTTTTCAAGTTCAAAAGTTACATCCTTAGTAGGGAAAGAACATCGATGGATTAAAAATAAGGAAGGATCGATCTATAAATGATTTTTCATTAGCTAATATTTCACTTGTATGTTGCTTTCTTACCTCTAAAACTGTTTGTAAAACCCATAAAAGTAGCACAAAAATTCCAGTTTTGTAATAGCACATTGTATGTCACACAAATCCACTAAATTACAAAAGGAATGGAAGGAGAGAGAGAGACAGGAATAGATGATATGGCCTAGATACAAGCTAATATAGCTAAGCAATCATTTCATGATAGAGGAAGAGGTCAAATAGACTACACTCACAGGTTGCCTTAAAAGCAAAAGATCCATTACAGAAAGCAAAATCTGAATAGAAACAATGGATATGCTCCAAAAAGGGAGTTGTAGGTCTGTAAAATAAAGCATCTCACTTAATAGGTAGGAGAGCACTCCAAGCTAGACCTTAATCACACATGCTAAGTTTAATGTGAGTGAATAATAAAATACAGAATTAAATGATACAATGACACTCATGATAGTGTCTCCTATAAAGTCAAGAGCTGGAACAAAAACTAGACAAGCTCCTGTATAAAAACTTTTTTTTTTTTTAGTACCCATCAAAGTGTAAAATTATAGGTTTTGATACCTCTGTCCATGTTCTGTTAAATTTTCCGTTTGCGGAGCCCATTATCTAATAATTTAATAATTTAATTTACTAAAAAAAAAAGCCTTTATAAAAAAAAAAAAAAAAAAAAAAAAAAAAAAAAAAAAAAAAACCAACCAGCCACTGCCACCCCTCCCCCCTCCCCGTCAGCCATCCTTCCCCCTCTCCGTCCCGGCTGCCGATGCCCATTCATTTTCCCGGCGCTGGCGAGCCTGCCTCCTCCCTTTCCCTCCTCCGGTCTGAGCCGCTAAACCGCCACACAGCTGCCCTCCAAAACAACCACCGTTCGCTGAAAAACAACCCCCCTCCCCTGTTCGCTGGCCTCCTCCTCCTTCCCCTTGAAACAAACACCCTCCCCTTTACGCCGTCCCCCGAAACCCACATAAAACTACCCGAAAAACAAAACATGTTTAGGGTTTTTAGGAGGGTTTTTAGGGGGTAATTTTGGTGGTGCTGGTGTGATGGAGCGGTGAATCGGAGGTGAATTAGGGAGTTTCGAGTGGTGGTGGTGGCGGCTGGAGTGCGTTCGGTGGCTTTGGTAAATGAGGGTTGTGTGTCTGGCCGCGGCGACATGCTTCTGTGACTAGGCTTCGGGGTCGTCGGCACCTGATAATTGGTGTTTTGGTGGCTAGAAGGTGATTATTAGGGTTGCCGACAGCCGCACGGGGAGGAAGAGGGGGGCTAAGGGTGGCTAGGAGGTTGCAGTTTTATGGCTAGGCCCCACTAACGAAAAACATAACAAAACATGGACGGAGGTACCAAAACCTATAATTTTTCAATTTGACGGGTACCAAAATAAAATAAATTTTAAAAGGGTGCGAAAATTCAATTAGGTTCATCTTTCACATACCAAAACTCAAAATTTCCTAAAAAATTTGAATTTTCTTATGTTCAAAATTTATGCACATCAAATTTTGGTCATTCAGTTAAAAAAATATGCACATTAGCACAAATATTATGCACATATATATATATATATATATATATATATATATATATATATATATATGAAGGTTCATGTAAGAACCCTCCTGTATATAAGAATCCAATCTTATATAAGAACCAATCTCAACCCTTTATTAGTTTTAATCTAACCATCTAAAATGATCTTTTAGTAATGGCATTTCTGTAATTTTGAGGAGTGCAGGTTTAAAACATAAAAAAAAGAAAATTTAAACATAGAAAAAAATTTAGAACATTGGAAAAATTTTAGAACATAAGCCAAAAAAATTTTAGAACATAAGTTGAAAAAATAATTTATAGCACAGGAATAAATTTATAACATAAGCTGAAAAATAATTTAGAACATGACAAGTGGTTTACTTGACCATTTATTTTGTTGATTTAAACCCGGTTTTGCAATTTTTCCCCCTCTTTCTAGCCCGTTTTGAATGAAAATGTTGTATCTTGGCTTCGCCCCCTCTTTGCTTGTGTTTTTCCATGATTTGCAAGTATTATGATTTCCTTTGACAAACAATAAAAGCTTGGAAGTCTTGACATCAGAGAAAGGAGAGCCCGCTCCAAGCGGAGCGGGTGTGCACCACTCTAGGAGGAGCAGGAGCTCCATCATAGAGGAGCGGGCGAGCGCCCAAGCTTGAGCGGGCGCTACAAGCTGCCCCAAGTCATTCTGCCTCAAGATGAAGCGGGAGGAGCGGGCATGCACCCTCCTTGGAACGACCGCTCCTCCCCTTGAAGATTGAATCAGCCATGTGCTGAAGAACAAGGGAGCGGACGCACACACTATCAGCCGCTCCTCCCTGCCTCATTCTATCGATGATAGGAGCGGGCATGCAGCTTGGTAGGAGCGCCCGCTCCAGGGCTAGGAGCGCATGCTCCTCACTGGAAATCCGTTTTATTTTGACGGATTAACCTATGTAAATCGGGGAGTATAAATACTTCCCCTTTAGTTCATTTGAGAGTTGGACAACAGTAGTATAGTTTTAAGCAACTCCTCTTCGTTTGAAATAATCCATTTTTGGTAATTTAGTTTAGTTTTCATCAGAATAATCATTGTAATAGTGAGTTTCAAGGATTCTCAAGATTTGGCACTTTGTATTCAGCATTTTGAAACTTCAATTAGTAATTTCTTCCACCTTCATCTACTTAATTTCTGGTTTTATTTGGTTTTTACATGTTACTCGAATCCCTTTAGTTCTTGATAATTTGTTGTTAGATGATTGTTTATTCAATTGTTAATCACTTTTCCCCAATTATTGAAGCAATCAAAACCCTAACCTTTGTTTGCATGTCACTTAAAATGAGTTGTGAGTAGTCCTCTTTGCTAGGGGTTGGGTGAAACTCAACCTATTGGTTAGTTATGTGAATGTGGGAGGGTTATTGACATTTGTATTGCAATTAATTAATTGTATGAGATTGCTTGTTAGTTCTTCATGATAGGATTAGCTACCCATGACTTAGGAGCTTGATAGCATGATATGCTTAGTTTGACATGGAAATGTGAATTGAGTTTGTCATTACTTATTGCAATTTGATTATGTATCTTCTATTGCCAAACTAATGAGGAATCTAAGTTTGGTAGTGTGAGTTTTTTTTCTCATTGCATGAGGTTGATCTTACATATAGTCCTTGCTATATCTTGTGTATTTTACTCCCCGTTTGCCTAATTGCCTTAGTTGAGTGGATCTCATTCCCTAGTGTCTTTAATCCATCGATTCAGAACCATAGTTTGTTTGTCTATGTGACGAACCCCCAATTCACCAAAGACTTCGATAAGCTTAAGTGTTAAAATCTTTAGCAACCATATCCGTTCCTTATGGACCGAACTCTTACTTATCATTATGTTTGGTTTGTAGGATGTTTGTTTATAAGTGTGTTTGATTGAGTGTGGAATGTGCGACCGTTCTAATGCCCATCAGAACATTAGGAAAAAATTTAGAACATAAGCTGAAAAAATAATTTAGAACATAGGAACACATTTAGAACATAAGCTTAAAAAAAATTTAGAACATACGGAGTAAAAAATAATTTGGAACATAAGTTGAAAAAATTTAGAATATAGGAAAAACATTAGAACAATCAATCAATCAATCAATCAATCAAAGCCTTAATCCCAAAAGTGGGGTCGGCTAACATGAACCAAATTTGATTATTCCGTGTAGTCATCAACATAAATCTTTCTCCTCCATCCCTTACGATCCAAAACTTCATCCTCACGTAAATCCATGCACTTCATATCCTTCCTCACTCCTTCCAACCAAGTCATCTTTGGTCTCCCTCTTCCTCGTTTAATCCCTCCATGGTCCCACTCTTCCACTCTTCGCACCGGTGCACCCTCGGGTCTCCGTCTTACATGTCCAAACCAACGCAGACGATTTTCCCTTAATTTATCTACAATGCCCGCCACACCTACTTTCTTGCGAATAACCTCATTTCTGATTCTATCTCTTAAAGTGTTTCCACACATCCACCTTAACATGCGCATTTCCGTAACCTCCATCTTTTTAATATGCTCTTTCTTAGAAGCCCAACATTCTGTACCATAGAGCAACACTGGTCTTATGGCAGTCCTGTAGAATTTTCCCTTCAACTTTAAGGGAATGCTGCGGTCGCATAACACTCCCGTGGCAGCTCTCCATTTAAGCCACCCTGACTTAATCCTGTGGGTCACGTCTTGATCAATGTCACCATTCTTCTGGATGATCGACCCTAGGTACTTAAAACATTCACTCATGGTCAAATCCTTTCCATCCAAACTCACCACTTCATTGCTTGTCCCCCTCTGAGTGCCAAAACGACATACCAAATATTCAGTCTTACTCCGACTTAGCTTAAACCCTCTAGATTCCAACCTTTGCCTCCATTGCTCCAACTTGACATTAACCCCATCCTTAGTCTCATCCACCAAAACGATATCATCTGCGAACAACATACACCATGGAACCTCATCTTGAATTGGTCTAGTTACTTCATCTAGAACCGTTGCAAAAAGAAAAGGGCTTAATGCAGACCCTTGATGCAATCCGATTGTAATAGGGAAATCTTTTGTCAACCCTCCGCATGTCCTCACATTTGTTGACACATCCCGATACATATCCTTAACTAGGTCTACATACCTTCGTGGGATACCTTTCTTCAACATTGCCCACCAAAGTATCTCTCTTGGCACCTTGTCATATGCCTTCTCTAAATCAATAAAGACCATATGAAGATCTTTCTTCTTTACCCTATAAAACTCCATCATTTGTCTTATCAAATGGATTGCCTCCATAGTAGATCTCCCAGGCATAAAACCAAATTGGTTATCTGAAATGCTTGTGCATGCCCTCAACCTTTGTTCAATCACCCTTTCCCACAACTTCATAGTATGGCTCATAAGCTTAATTCCTCGATAGTTAGAACAATCTTGAGCGTCTCCTTTGTTTTTATAAACCGGGACCAAGGTGCTCTTCCTCCAATCTTGTGGGATCCTTGTAGCCGTCCATATCTTGTTGAAAAGGTTTGTTAACCAATCAATACCAATCTTACCCAAACACCTCCACACCTCTATCGGTACCCCATCAGGGCCAACCGCCTTCTTAGGTTTCATCTTCCTCAGTGCAATCTCCACCTCTACTCTCCTAATCCTTCGCACATACTCCATGTTGATTTCTTCATCACTCATAGAGGTATCTCCTATCACAACTCCATTACTTCCATTAAATAATTCATCGAAGTACCCCTTCCACCTGTCCTTGATGCCCTCCTCTTGCACTAGGACCATTTGGTTCTTATCTTTGACACACTTCACCATGCCAATATCCTTCCTTGCCTCTTGTCTTCTCTTTGCCATCTTATAAATGATCCTTTCTCCCTCCTTGGAATCAAGCTTTTCATAAACCTCCTGATATGCCTTTTCTTTTGCTTGGCGAACAGCTGCCTTTGCCTTACTCTTAGCCTCCTTATACGCTGCAAAGGTTTCATCACTCCTACATTTTCCTAAGGCTTGATAGCATTCCCTTTTTTGCTTAATTACTGCTTTCACCTCTTCATTCCACCACGAAGTATCTCTCTGTACCGAAGTTCTTCCCCTTACTTCCCCTAAGACCTCTTTGGCCACTCTTAGGAAACAGTTCTTCATTCGTAACCAGGTCATGTCCGGATCCACCTCTCCATCCCAATCCGCTTCTTCAATTACCTTTTCTGTAAAAACCTTAGCTTTTGCATCCCTTAGGGTCCACCATCTTATCCTTGGTTCTTCTTGTCTAACTTTTTTCTTCGCCTTCTCTTTCAGACGAATAGTCATTACCAATAGCCGGTGTTGGGTGACCACACTCTCCCCTGGGATAACCTTACAGTTTATGCAACTTTGTCTATCTATGCTCCTTGTGAGCAGGAAGTCTATTTGAGTTGCATTTGCTCCATTCCGAAAAGTTATCAAGTGTGAATCCCTCTTCTTAAACCAAGTATTAGCCAAAATTAAATCATATGATTGGGCAAAATCCATAATAGCTTCACCACCGGCGTCCCTCTGCCCATACCCAAAGCCTCCATGGACACTCTCATAGCCATCTCGGCTCGCCCCAACGTGCCCATTTAGATCCCCTCCAATATATAACTTCTCTGAGTGGTGGACACCCTGCACCACCTCGTCTAGGTCCTCCCAAAATTGTCGTTTCTCTTCTGCATCTAAACCCACTTGGGGAGCATAAGCACTGATAACATTCACAATCTCCTTGCCACATAGCAACTTCAGCCTTATCAACCTATCGTTCTTCCGATAGACCTCGATCACCTCTTTTGCCAACCTCTCATCGAGAACCACACCAACTCCGTTCCTAGCTCCACCATTCCTTGTTCTGTGGCTCGTTTCTTGCCCAACATACCATACCTTATACCCCAAAACCAAGCCTCGAGCTCCTTCTCCTGTCCATCTTGTCTCTTGGAGGCACATGATGTTCACGCGTCGTCTTTTCATTACTTCTACCAATTCTGCTGATTTTCCCGTAAGAGACCCCACATTCCAAGAACCAATCCGCAAACTAAATTCTTTTCTCCCACGCTCCCTCCTGATCCCAACTCCAAGCCCTTGATTATTTGACACCACAATTGGGCAATATGGCGCGTCGCTTCTGGGCGACGACCTAGCAACCCTTACATACTTATCACTGCACCCGGGTCTGGGAAGTGCAGCGCGTCGCTCAGTAGGGAACGCCCCAATGGCACGCCCTTGCTCATTTGACACCACACTCGGGCAATGTGGCGCGTCGCTTCTGGGCGACGACCTAGCAACCCTTGCATACTTATCACTACACCCGGGTCTAGGAAGTGCAGCGCGTCGCTGAGTAGGGAACGCCCCCACGAAAATATCTGTTTGGCTCATGTCATGGGATGTGACGAAGTTTTATACTGGCTGTCACTGGCCTACCGTAACCCTCCTCCTTTATCCAGGCTTGGGACTGGCAGCGGGAAACCCACTGGCGGAGTTAGGAAAAACTTTAGAACATAAGCTGAAAAAAATTTAGAATATAAGGAGTAGGAGAAACTTTAGAACATAAGCCGAAAAAAATTTAGAACATAGGAAAGGGTGTTTAGAACATAAGCCGAAAAAAATTTAGAACATCGGGTGTTCTTACATAAGAAAGGGTTCTTATATAAGGAGGGATTTTTACTGGATCCCTTCCTTATATATATATATATATATATATATATATATATATATATATATATATATATATATATATATATATATATATATATATATATATATATATATATACCCGTGTCAATGGCAAATATACATATAAGTATATAACACCTCATGTCAATATGAGCCCACTAGTAGATATTGTCCATTCTGGACCTAAGCCCACAAAGATTTGATTTGGTTCATATCCGACCCAAAAGGTCTCTATCAGGTTAAGGTATCAACTCCCATATTTCGTTCTCCTCAACTTCCATTACATAAATAGTAGCACATTGTAATGCTACTTATGTCAACTGTTGAGTATATTATGAAGCATTTACCCACATGTACTAGGAAGAGTTTGGCATACGGAGACAATTCAATCTGAGTTCGATTTGAATCCGAAGAAAAAAGTCCAATACGAATCCGTTTAAAAATAATCCGAATCTGATAAATTTTGAAACAATATGAAATGGGCCTGGCAACCCAAACAAGGAGGAGGAGAGTTTGGTCCACAAACAAGGCTTTAGAGCTTCCATACTAAAACCAATTGGCAATAGTAGGAGTAACTCCTCTACCTTATAAAGTGTAACCACCTCTCCTCTTTCTCCAATGTGGGACACTCACAAGTGGGCTACAATGGGATTCAACACTCCCCCTCACATGTGAGTGTCCTTAGAACTTAGAGCACACCACAAGGTACAGTATAAATCCTCTTTGGGAATGAACATCCAATAGAGGTCCCTTAACCAGTGGCTTGACAAATGCCCAGTTATAAACGACCCAATAAACCTGGGCTCTGATACCATGATAAATTTTGAAACAATATGAAATGGGCCTGGCAACCCGAACAAGGAGGAGGAGAGTTTGGTCCACAAACAAGGCTTTAGAGCTTCCATACTAAAACCAATTGGCAATAGTAGGAGTAATTCTTCTACCTTATAAAGTGGAACCACCTCTCATCTTTCTCCAATGTGGGACATTCACAAGTGGGCTACAATGGGTTTCAACAGAATCCGACTAAACAGATTCAAATCCGAATATGAGGCGGATCGGACTTGGACTTTCCATAAAATCCGACACCGGGTTAGAATTTAACCAAGAAAATGTAAGAAATTAAATTTTTTGAGAAATGTCTAGCAAATATTAGTATATCTCAAAATTAAGGAATGTCTAGATAAAGGGACCGGATTTGGAGGCGAAAAAATACGAGTCGGATCGGACTCGAATCAAGCGAATTCGGATTCGAGTCCATGATCGTTTGTTAAGCGGATTGGGTTCGAATTTAGCCACATACGACACGAATCCGATCTGTTGCCATTCTTACTTTAGCATAGGCTAGGCTAACAGAAAGGCTAGTTAGGCATGAAACAAAATGCACTAATATCTAGTTTGGGAAAGAGCTATCAAGATAATATATAAGTTTTACTACCTCCGTTTCAAGTTTTTTGCAACTTTTACTAAAAATGTCCGCTACACATTTTTTGCAACTTTCCAAAATTTTCCATTTTTAGTGAATTTTTTAAAATAAATTTACTAAAATACCCTTACTAAAATTTTCAAAAACTCAATTAGTTACTTAAAACAAAACTTAATCAAAATAATAATCCAACTTAATTAATCTAAATATTTCCACCAAATCTAATTAATTCCCCCAACCAGATTAATCTGAATATTTTAGTTCATTGAACAATATTCATAACTCCTATCATCGAATCTTTCCAGTAAAATCAAACCCAATTCTTGAACTTCTTCTTCAATTCCCCATTTTCTTTCTCTACCCTTCAATCTGACCCCTTCTCTTTCTCCCACGAAGACAAACCATTGGGGTGGTGAAGATCTACCATCTACCCATGGACAATGATGACCGAAAGTTCGCGGTTATGGTGGTGGTCGAACCACCAATTTCAAACGAATTTAATTTAGGTGATATGGGTCGGTGGATATTTCGATGAGGGCTGGTGTCGGAGGTGGGTAATTTTTAAGGATGCAGGTTGATTTTTGGGTTGGCTAAGGGTAAGTGGTGTGAGTTAGTGTGGGAGCGTTACGGGGTGGTTGTGTGGTGCATCTGGGTTTGGTTTTAGGTTTTGTGTGATATGGTTGCAGCGGGGTTGGTTTCGGGTTTGTGTGTGGTGGCTACGGGATAAGTTTTAGGTTTTGGGTTTGAGCGCTGTGGATATGTGGTGGTTGGGCGGTGCCCGTGAGGCTAGTGTTGGTGGCTGACACTGGCGGTGCGTCGAGGTGGTGATGCGTGTGGCTGGTGTTATGGAAGGTGGTAAATTCATTATTAATTTATCCCCAATTTCTCTCTCCTTCCTTAAATCACATGTCCCTCCCTTTTCTTAATCTCCATTTCTCATTTTTTGCCTAGGAGTCCGTGTCGACTCCAAAGTTGCAAAAAACTTGAAACGAAGGTAGTAAATCATATTAAAAATAGGAGGTTTTCTAAGCTCTGCCCCCCAAGTTATTGAATTTCTAAGTTGTACCCATGCTTTTTCAAAATTATAAGTTGTGCCCTCCGCCTCAAAATATTTTATCATCAATATCCCTTAACGAACTTTAAGTGGCGTTTTTAATTTGACACGTGTCCTGTTCTAATTGGTCTAACACTTTTAAAAAAAAATAAAAAAATCAGAAAATAAAATAATTAATACTTAATTAAGAATTAATTAGAAAAACAACCAACCACCCCTCCCACCACAACAACCCCGCCCATCAGCCCACATCATTGCTGCCGCCGACAACTGTCCACCCTCGCCCAGATAGCCAACGAGCCCCCGACCTTTCCCCCTCACCCTCCTTTCCTTGACACTCCACGAACACAACCATGTGACGCATCATTCCTCCGTTAAACCACCACGAAACAGCCAACAATTCCTTTCCACCACCTCGAAACGACCCTCTCTCGCCGTTTCGAGGTGTGGGAAAGGGAGTTAGGGGTTGTTTCAGGTGGGGGAAGGAAGGAGCAGCGTTGTTAGGTGGTTGGGGTTTCGAGAAAGAAGGTAGATGCGGTGGGGGTTAGGGGAAAGGGAGGGTGTCGGGTAAGTCAGATGGGGAGGTAAAGTACCGGCCGACCGATTTAGGTGGTTAAGGTGGAGTGCCAGCTGGTTTTCCGGCAAGTTTAGGGGAGGGGTTAGGGTTTGGCGGTGGGAGGAAGGTGTCTAGGGAATCATGGCTTTTTTTAATGTTTTTTTTTTATGTTATTATTTTTTTTTTAATTAAACAATTTTAGTAACGCCACTTAACATTCTCTAACGTTCGTTAACTTTTGTGGCTGTCAAAGGTTATTGTTGTAATCCTTACAAAAAAAAATCACAATGCTCTTAAAAGTTTGTGAAATCCTTACAAAAAAATAAATATAAATCTTAGAAAATGTTTGATGCATTGCATCAATATTTTAAAAAAATTTACATGGATAATTTATTCAAAATCAAATTTTTGCAAAAGAAGGTCAAATTTTCTCCGATTAATTTTTAATCAAAAATGATTTGGTTACACCCCCTGTTTTGTAATAATTGCAACATTAGGGAAGGCACAAATGTTAAAGAGAATTATAGGGTGGAGACCAAAGGGGGAATTTAATTGTATAAAGTACAATTAGTGGGGATACAATTAATTGTAAATAGGAGAGAAATAATTTTTAAAAAAAAAAAGAAGTGTAAGTGGGGAAACTAAAAGAGACAATATTAAAATATTTGTGGGTCCTTACCAAATAAATAAGTGTTGCAATTATTATGGAATTGAAGGAAAAGGAAAGTGTTGCAATTATTACGAAACGAAGGGAGTGTTTAAATGGACTACAAGTAAATTTATCCGAATAACATTCACCGGAAATTCACTTATATATGGGATTGATGCTACTAAAATAAATTTGTCTTAAAAATTTAAGTAAATAAATTTTTTGATTAAAATTAAAAATTAAATAATTGAACATGTTTAAGTAAATAAAATAAAAGTAGTTTTCATAATGCTTGATATACTACTAAAATAAAGATCGCTATCACGTTGGAGATTGTTTCCAAACAATAATTATACATGATCTATTTTTATTAACCTCAATTATTATGACCAATTATTTTTAAAAACGAAATAAATTAAAATAAGTGGCGACTATATATAAAAATTTCACATATTAAAATATCAAATCATGAATCACTAAACCCAACTCAATTTTAATCGATTCAAATTACACATACAAGTATCACCTCCACAAACTTAGAGGATTGTTATTTTAATTAGCAATTTTTAATTAGATTATACTTATAATGTTAATTTCATTTTCTTGGTTTAATATAATTTAATTAGGTAATTCTACTTAAGTACCCATGTCGAATATGATAACTTAGCAGGTACCCATGTAGCATGAGATAGGCTAACACAAGGGCTAGTTAGGCACGCCACGAAAATAATCCAATATGACTACATAATTTGGGACATGGATCAAGCTTAGGCATCATTTAAAAGAATCAAGTCCAATTTTAGGCCCCGTTCACTTCACCTTATTTTTGCTGAATTGAAATTATTTTTACTAAACTAAAATTTATTTTTGCTAAACTTAATTAATTTTTAATGAACTGAAATTAAAACTGAAATTAATTTTGCTGAATTGAAATTATTTTTACTCAATCTCTATTATATTTCTTCTTTACAATTATTGATTTTTATTGACATAGGCAAAAACACTGAAATTCAATCCCGATTCATCCAACACTCATTTTGAACATTGATGCTACTAATTTAACTTAATTTTTAAAACCAAATTCCAAACCTAAATATCAAATGTCTTGATTTCTGCACAATGGCATCATATTAAGCATCACTGCATCTTTATTGAAAATAAATAAATTGCATCACAAAGCTACTTTTAGCCAAATACTATGTACTATCAACAGCATGAAATCAGTCTAATTCATACAGTGTTATCCCAGGCATGCATAGTTTTTTCCGTAATGATACAAACACAAAGCTACTTAAACTCTGTATAGGCCGAACAAAAGAAGCGTATAAAAAGCATAAAAAGCTAGTACCTGCTCGCTTATCAAAATCAGACTCAGAATTGGCCTACTCAAGCTCCATTGATTGGGACAGTCCTCAAATAAAACAAGCTCAAATAAGGTCTTCAAAATCTGTCAGAAGCAAAAGTAGATTATTACCACAATAGAACACTAAAGCCATCCAAAATAAAATTATGTGCCCCTCCCAGTCATTCTCTCCAACTTTAATAGAACTGAATCAATAGTGTGCAAGACTGCAAACATGTTGCAACCTCATACAAATAGGTGTTTAAGTGTCATAGTCGGCTATATAGCTATGTATAAGGAAAAAGAACTTAGTTAAAAAATTAAAAAATAAAAATATCCTCTTCATGATTATTCGAGGATATAAAATCTTACTTCTGGGAACAATGTGGGGCATTCTGCAATATGTCGTGCAAGACTTATTGCAGCTGGTGAAGAAGGTGCATCCCCCATAGTAATGTTGTTGAAATAAAAAGCTGCCAAATTATCAATTGCTGATGCACACTGAGAAGAGCATTGATAAACGTCAAACTAAAATATGATATATGTGAAGAAAACAGCAATCCTTTACATATATTCACTCCACCTAACAAGATTTTCTTTTGAGGATATAACAGTTCACACTGGATTAAACAATGAGTGAAATAATCTAGAGCCATACAAACTAAACAAAAATAATAATAATAAAAAAAAATAAAAAAAATAAAAGCTGTATATAATAATTTTAAGAAACGTTGGCTACTGGGATGGCAGGGCAGCTGTAACGCACCTGTGTTGAGATGCCAGTATCTAAACCTTTAAGACCAGATTCAAGGGATCCCATAATGCGCATAAAAGTGCTTGTATCCAGATTCAGTACAAAAGCAATATGACTGCTAAACAAAACCTCCAGAAAGGCAAAATATGCCCTTGTTAACTGCCAACAAAGATAAATGAACTCACATCAAACTTTTTTGTGTAAATACTAAATGATAAAGTTAATATTTACTAGAATATTTAATGAGCATAGATAAGAAAGTCCCTTCAAGATTCAACCATAGTAAAAGCAATATCATTTTCTAAATCTGAAATTATTAAAACAGCAGTCAACTATGTCCAGTAATATAGACTCTCCACTGTAAGAGTATAGAAAACTCATACTTTACACATTACACTAACTCAAACTCAGACTTTAGGCTATGTTTGATCCTATTTATTTTGTCTAAATTTGTATCATCTTATCTTATATTGTCTGCTTAAAGCTTATTATTTACTTCCTCCGTTTCTTTTTAATTGACACGTTTTCTTAGTCACATTTGTCAACGCACATACTTAACCATTAATACCTTTAATTACCGATAAGCAAAAATTATAAAAAGTTGATATTTTGAAAAAACATATTGTGACGAATTTAACAAGATCTCACATGACTATATTTTTTTTCGTTATGTATAATTGAATAAATCACAAAATACGGTCAAAGGAAAGTGTATGAGTAGTGCTAAAGTCGAAACGTGTCAACTAAAAAAAACAGAGGTAATATTTAATTTCTAAATTGTATGTGAAATTCCCCGCCGGGGAGGGGGGGAGGGAGAGGAGTAAATAAATAAATCTCTATTTCAACTTCCTGAACTGAACAGAACTAAAGTTATCTTAGTCAAAACAAGGTAAATAGAACAAGGCATAATCTCATAACACTCAATAGTTTCATAAACTGAAATAGGAAACAATCTGGCCTGTACATCAGTTTGCATAACTTGAACTTTGTGTCACGTTCAAAGCTAATAGCTTAATACTCAAAAAAAAAAATTTAAAAAAAGAACATAAAGGAGCTGCACCTCAGAAACCAATTCTTATATCATGGAGCTGCACCAGACTGTTCATCCTAGTCCAGTGCATATTATTTGCATTACACTTACATGTTCTTTGTATGAAACCTCTATCTTTTTCAATTTAATAAAAGCACTATCTCTCATCACATCCACCTTTTCTGTGCAAAATAGTCCATAACTCCAATCAAAATTACATTTTAAATAAAATACCAATTCACTAACTGCCACTATAAGTGTAAAAAATAAAAATAATTTGGGAAAAGGGGTGTAACATACTTAAGGGAGCATAGATTAAAATAAGGCTACTCCATTATAGTAAGGTCATTTGTTACAAGAATTTTCAAGTTTTTAGACATAAAGCTTAATAAGTATTACCTCCTTTTTTTTACTTGGAAAACTTCTATATATCGTACACTATTCACATTCTTCACTTCAATTACAGTACGTGATTCATACTTAAAGAAATATAGTCGTATGGGTAAGATCTGTCTTAAAGTGTACTCTACTAAAATTTAATTTTTACTTTCTTCGTTTCTATATGTTAGTCCCATATGGAAATCAATCACGTAAAATAAGAAAAGAAGGATATTATGAATCTAACATTAAAATACTATAACAGCTCATAATTAGTTGTCTTATTAAATTTTTACAATGTTTTGGAAAGTATAAGCCATAATTGTGGGCCTTTGTGGCTGAGCATGCGACTTAGCTAGGATTTTATTGCCAAGTCATTAATCCACTACATTACAATAAACCAATCAAATTTAACATTTCAAAAGCTTTAACTACTCAGATTTAAATAAAAAATCATGAAAAATTAAAATGCAACTTTTTTATTTTCCCAGTAATTAGACTTTTTTTTTTTAAAAAAAAAAAAAAAAAAAAAAAAAAAAAACACCACATTAATGTTTTTATATTTCAAAAATTAAACAAAAAAAATTGTATCTTCAAAGACAGTTTGAGCAAATATTACGAGCATTAAACATTGATTTCAATTCAATCTCAATTTGAGCAAATACACCCAGCACATCAGAACTCATGGCTGGCAAGCACCAAGCAGATGGCAAATGCAGCTTAATCTCAAATTCTCAATTCAATTTCATTCCTCATCGTATACCACTACAATACAGAACAATCAAGACAAGGTTTTATGCACAAAGACTATTAAAGTGGTAAAAACACAATTTTGTTGATGCACTACCAAAAATTAACCGAATTTGTACTAAATATACAACCAATTGAGGAGAGAGAAAATGAACGTCTAACACAACAAACTGGAGGCTTCGTGAAATCTGGTGACACTGACCCAGAAAATCGAAAATTTAAGGAGAATCATGAAGAATTAGCCTTCAGATTGAAGAGGAAAAACCAAGGGTTCTTCATGTAAAATGGATAATGATGGGAGGTTGAAGAAAGAAGAGAGAGGGGAAGAATCTGGATGTTTAAGAAGTTAAATGTATCAGTAAAAAAACAAAATAATGTGGTGAAAAATCATTGACTAGAGCTATTAAGCGTGAAAATTTAGGAAACAATCCAAATAGAATCAAGTGATATAATGGGTATTTTAATAAGACGGCATAATAGGAAATAAATATAGGCTAAAAAAGGAATACATTCAATGGGTAGATTTTTTTGAAACGCCTAAAATAGCATATGGGACTAACATTATGAAACGAAAAGAGTACAATATTTAAAAATGCATAGCTAAAGATATTAACGATTGAAATTGAAAAACGTGAAAAACATAAATGTTGCAAGTAAAAACTTAAGGCCATTATTTATATTGATACTAACGAATAAAGATAACATAAATACTTTAGACTCATATTTCAATCAATCAATCAATCAAAGCCTTAATCCCAAAAGTGGGGTCGGCTAACATGAACCAAATTTGATTATTCCGTGTAGTCATCAACATAAATCTTTCTCCTCCATCCCTTACGATCCAAAACTTCATCCTCACGTAAATCCATGCACTTCATATCCTTCCTCACTCCTTCCAACCAAGTCATCTTTGGTCTCCCTCTTCCTCGTTTAATCCCTCCATGGTCCCACTCTTCCACTCTTCGCACCGGTGCACCCTCGGGTCTCCGTCTTACATGTCCAAACCAACGCAGACGATTTTCCCTTAATTTATCTACAATGCCCGCCACACCTACTTTCTTGCGAATAACCTCATTTCTGATTCTATCTCTTAAAGTGTTTCCACACATCCACCTTAACATGCGCATTTCCGTAACCTCCATCTTTTTAATATGCTCTTTCTTAGAAGCCCAACATTCTGTACCATAGAGCAACACTGGTCTTATGGCAGTCCTGTAGAATTTTCCCTTCAACTTTAAGGGAATGCTGCGGTCGCATAACACTCCCGTGGCCGCTCTCCATTTAAGCCACCCTGACTTAATCCTGTGGGTCACGTCTTGATCAATGTCACCATTCTTCTGGATGATCGACCCTAGGTACTTAAAACATTCACTCATGGTCAAATCCTTTCCATCCAAACTCACCACTTCATTGCTTGTCCCCCTCTGAGTGCCAAAACGACATACCAAATATTCAGTCTTACTCCGACTTAGCTTAAACCCTCTAGATTCCAACCTTTGCCTCCATTGCTCCAACTTGACATTAACCCCATCCTTAGTCTCATCCACCAAAACGATATCATCTGCGAACAGCATACACCATGGAACCTCATCTTGAATTGGTCTAGTTAATTCATCTAGAACCGTTGCAAAAAGAAAAGGGCTTAATGCAGACCCTTGATGCAATCCGATTGTAATAGGGAAATCTTTTGTCAACCCTCCGCATGTCCTCACATTTGTTGACACATCCCGATACATATCCTTAACTAGGTCTACATACCTTCGTGGGATACCTTTCTTCAACATTGCCCACCAAAGTATCTCTCTTGGCACCTTGTCATATGCCTTCTCTAAATCAATAAAGACCATATGAAGATCTTTCTTCTTTACCCTATAAAACTCCATCATTTGTCTTATCAAATGGATTGCCTCCATAGTAGATCTCCCAGGCATAAAACCAAATTGGTTATCTGAAATGCTTGTGCATGCCCTCAACCTTTGTTCAATCACCCTTTCCCACAACTTCATAGTATGGCTCATAAGCTTAATTCCTCGATAGTTAGAACAATCTTGAGCGTCTCCTTTGTTTTTATAAACCGGGACCAAGGTGCTCTTCCTCCAATCTTGTGGGATCCTTGTAGCCGTCCATATCTTGTTGAAAAGGTTTGTTAACCAATCAATACCAATCTTACCCAAACACCTCCACACCTCTATCGGTACCCCATCAGGGCCAACCGCCTTCTTAGGTTTCATCTTCCTCAGTGCAATCTCCACCTCTACTCTCCTAATCCTTCGCACATACTCCATGTTGATTTCTTCATCACTCATAGAGGTATCTCCTATCACAACTCCATTACTTCCATTAAATAATTCATCGAAGTACCCCTTCCACCTGTCCTTGATGCCCTCCTCTTGCACTAGGACCATTTGGTTCTTATCTTTGACACACTTCACCATGCCAATATCCTTCCTTGCCTCTTGTCTTCTCTTTGCCATCTTATAAATGATCCTTTCTCCCTCCTTGGAATCAAGCTTTTCATAAACCTCCTGATATGCCTTTTCTTTTGCTTGGCGAACAGCTGCCTTTGCCTTACTCTTAGCCTCCTTATACGCTGCAAAGGTTTCATCACTCCTACATTTTCCTAAGGCTTGATAGCATTCCCTTTTTTGCTTAATTACTGCTTTCACCTCTTCATTCCACCACGAAGTATCTCTCTGTACCGAAGTTCTTCCCCTTACTTCCCCTAAGACCTCTTTGGCCACTCTTAGGAAACAGTTCTTCATTCGTAACCAGGTCATGTCCGGATCCACCTCTCCATCCCAATCCGCTTCTTCAATTACCTTTTCTGTAAAAACCTTAGCTTTTGCATCCCTTAGGGTCCACCATCTTATCCTTGGTTCTTCTTGTCTAACTTTTTTCTTCGCCTTCTCTTTCAGACGAATAGTCATTACCAATAGCCGGTGTTGGGTGACCACACTCTCCCCTGGGATAACCTTACAGTTTATGCAACTTTGTCTATCTATGCTCCTTGTGAGCAGGAAGTCTATTTGAGTTGCATTTGCTCCATTCCGAAAAGTTATCAAGTGTGAATCCCTCTTCTTAAACCAAGTATTAGCCAAAATTAAATCATATGATTGGGCAAAATCCATAATAGCTTCACCACCGGCGTCCCTCTGCCCATACCCAAAGCCTCCATGGACACTCTCATAGCCATCTCGGCTCGCCCCAACGTGCCCATTTAGATCCCCTCCAATATATAACTTCTCTGAGTGGTGGACACCCTGCACCACCTCGTCTAGGTCCTCCCAAAATTGTCGTTTCTCTTCTGCATCTAAACCCACTTGGGGAGCATAAGCACTGATAACATTCACAATCTCCTTGCCACATAGCAACTTCAGCCTTATCAACCTATCGTTCTTCCGATAGACCTCGATCACCTCTTTTGCCAACCTCTCATCGAGAACCACACCAACTCCGTTCCTAGCTCCACCATTCCTTGTTCTGTGGCTCGTTTCTTGCCCAACATACCATACCTTATACCCCAAAACCAAGCCTCGAGCTCCTTCTCCTGTCCATCTTGTCTCTTGGAGGCACATGATGTTCACGCGTCGTCTTTTCATTACTTCTACCAATTCTGCTGATTTTCCCGTAAGAGACCCCACATTCCAAGAACCAATCCGCAAACTAAATTCTTTTCTCCCACGCTCCCTCCTGATCCCAACTCCAAGTCCTTGATTATTTGACACCACAATTGGGCAATATGGCGCGTCGCTTCTGGGCGACGACCTAGCAACCCTTACATACTTATCACTGCACCCGGGTCTGGGAAGTGCAGCGCGTCGCTCAGTAGGGAACGCCCCAATGGCACGCCCTTGCTCATTTGACACCACACTCGGGCAATGTGGCGCGTCGCTTCTGGGCGACGACCTAGCAACCCTTGCATACTTATCACTACACCCGGGTCTAGGAAGTGCAGCGCGTCGCTGAGTAGGGAACGCCCCCACGAAAATATCTGTTTGGCTCATGTCATGGGATGTGACGAAGTTTTATACTGGCTGTCACTGGCCTACCGTAACCCTCCTCCTTTATCCAGGCTTGGGACTGGCAGCGGGAAACCCACTGGCGGAGTTTAGACTCATATTTCAATAACCATAACAATTAAAACAATCATATTTCATCAAACATCATATGATAAAGGCCATGAATATATTTTCAAGTACAATTTAAAAAATAAAAATCTAGAAAATTTATAGTTCCATCAGTAGATATATCACTTACTTAAATAGGAACTATCAATATATACACATCACTTTCCTTTTTAATTAATAAACTCTCTCTATCTCTCTCCTATCACATGGCTCTATTTTTTTCTTTCTCTTTATCTCTCTCATCTCCAAAAATGCCTAGGAGTCGGCAATTATTAAAATGATGCAACTAAAAAGAAATGGAGGAAGTAGATAAAATGACATCAACAATGAACATCATCACACCAGTTTGTAATAGACAAACCCAAGGAGGGGCAATATAAGTAGTCATGGTCTTTTATATAGAGAGAGGGAAAGGAAGCGGTAGGCAGATTTTTGAGAGAACGCTTAGGAGAGTTGTGACCTCAACTCACTATTAGGAAAGTAGTAGCCTTAAGCAACCTCGTAGATTTGCAACCTAAAGTTGTTAGTCTGTAAAAAGCTCAAACCTTTTAATCAAATAATTAATCTTTTTCTCTCTATTTTCCTGTTATTTTCGTGACTAAGTTAGCAGTAATCTCGGTCTATTACATGTAGTAACACTGTCGCTTCTACAGTTCTGCTACATACCGTAATATTTTTCCCTAAGGATACAAGTTTCCACTGTTTTAATGAGGTAGTTGCAGCCCTGTTTTTCTTTTTCACTTTAAAAGCATTCACATACAAACACACAAATAACTGAGAAATAGCCAAATGGGGATTACCCTACTGCAACACACAAAATTCAAATCCATCACCTACAGTGCAAATGAAATTCATTACTAATCACCTAAAGTTTAGCTGGAGTAACTATGCACCTCCTAAGTCCTACTATGGAGGGCAGTGAGAAACAAGACAACAGGTATATATCTGCAAACAATGCTGCTTATTGATAAACAGATTTTCAATAAGAAGAATCACTTGAATTAAGTAGGGCTCTTCTGTTACAAATTTTCAGTTTTGTTTCAACAGTTCAATTTAGGACAGCAAGGTACTATAGAAGATTCTAGAGCCAATTTTATAACACATCCAAGCAAAATTTATAGGTGTACTTTAGATGATGAAGATGGCTTTGGCTGAGATTCAATAGGGTTATTTACATATCAATCAATCAATCAAAGAATTAATCCCAAAAGTGGGGTCGGCTACATGACCCAAATTTTATTATTCTGTGTGGTCATCGACAAGAGGGTTATTTACATAGAGGACTGTTAATAATAGCAGCACAATCATCAACAGAAAAAAGATTATCCGTTTAAAAACCTATATTTTCTTCTTTTCGACTATAAACGGAGATTAAAGAGGGAAATTTTCTGATAATATTTGATGGAACTGGTTGAGCTGGTTCACAGAACTCCCTATAGAATATCCACCTTATGTTACAGGTTGGTAATATGTACTCGTTATGTTCACAGTAGCTATTATTGTAGATAGACTAAAACAATGGAATTTAATACAGAAATAGCAGCAATGTAATTATGTAGAGCATCACATACCTTACGAAACACCAAGATGTCCCCCAAAGGAATCGATAATGTCATCTTCAGAGCCATGTCAAGGGCATCAGCAAGAGCTCTATCGCCATAAAGTTCAAATACACCGAAATTGACATAGTTTCCACCAAGAGCTACAGTGAAAAAAGAATTAACAGCATTAATCAAGTCGTGAACATGCCCACAGAATTCTCACATGCAGCAAGAACCCATTAGAAAAGTTATACCATTCAGAATAAAATAAATAAGTAGTATAGTTGTTAATTTCCTCTCTCTTTTCTAGATTAAAATCACTGTTTACTGATATTCATAGAGTGCCAAAAATTTTAATTTGACAATCGCCACCAATGCAGAGCGTCACACTTATATTACTTTTACAAGAAATAAGGGAAGATAATGCTACCTCGTTCTTACAATGAGCATCTTATTTGATTTTCAGCAATTACTTCCCCCGTTGCACAAATATTGCAACAATTATCATTTTAGGAAGTTTCACAAATGTTGCAACATTTCCCTATCTGCACATGTTGTCATACTTTCTCTCTCCTCATCTTTATTCCTCTCTATCTCTCTCCTCTTCTTAAAATTTGTGCCCCTTCCCCATGTTGCAACATTAGGGGAACGGACAAAGTATTAGTTAGGAATTTAACACCACAAATAGTAGTGATTTACAATTGTACGCATTGTGTAATTAAAGTGACAATCGAAGGATACACTATCAAAAGAAAGGAGCCCATTCTTAGGGATGAAGGGTCTAATTAATGGATAACATGATAAAGTCAGGGACAATCAGCAAGCACATCTAGAATACATGTCACTGGTCCAAAACAATCACAAATTCTTCAGCTTTTTTTTTTTTTAATGGAAGAACTACAAAAACTTAAAAGGAGATAACAGGGAATTATTAAAAAAAAAAACAAAAAAAAAAAAAAAAAAAAAAGGAAGAAAAACGAGGCATATACATTATTAAAGAGTCACATAGTTACGATGTAAAACCATCCATCAGCAACACACACACACAATGACAGAATAGTAAGAGGTTATGAATGTCAAATGATAATGTTAATAATCACTCGATGGAGAGAAATTGTGATGACCTTGTGTTACAAAGAAATTTCCACATGAAATAATAAACATTAGATACTAAGAGTTGTATATGGAGTTAAAGACACTCGATGCTGCAGCTTAGGGAAGATATTTGTTTAAATTATAGATAATAAATGCCTCCAACACATAGACATGCATCCATGTAGCAGATCCTGTATGACATCTACATAACTAGGAATTGAAAGTATGTTGAGAAAGTTAATGTTGCCTAAAGGGTTGATGGACTCACAACAAGTGGAAACAATGCATGCGTGGTTGATTTTATCAGCATGCTTTCTGTGGTGAATGGCCATCAATTGAACCATTCTTAGGCTATCAGATGCTCGAGCCTCTTTTTTCCTGTATACTCTGATCGCCATCTTTTGTATTAACTTTTTACAGAAAATGTAGGATGTGTCAGGAGGTTTAAGCATTGAGACATGGTGTCTACTTCTCATTAGCAATTCAGAGGCAGCACTATAATTTTGTCTCAAATAAACTTCAGAAGGTCAATAGTATTCACTACCCTTAGATCTTTATGGTAATATTGCTGAGGTCATTCTGCAGCCTTCTTCTCCAAGAGTGTTTGTTCTAAAGTGGGTGAGCATCCTGAGCGACCCTGATTTTCTGCTTACCTACGTCTGGGTCCCACTCAGAAATCGACGACAATAGTCTAGAGGTCGTGTGAGAGAGTTTTTGAGAGGGGTAGCATTGGGAAGGCTTTATCCTATTCAATTTCAGTGCTATTTATCACTTTACAAGTGAGAGACCATCTTGTACAATTAAACTGTGCATAGGGCTAAAGTAAAACTCTAGCAAGAAAAAAATCTCTAGGGAAGAATTTATCGCAGTTCTGGAATTTATGTCTACCTCCTATTTTATATCAAGTGATCAGAGCAGCTATGATACTCTCAAGGCTTTAGGATACACAGACTTCCAGATCCCGTGCATGGACTTACAGTTATAGTTCATACAAATGCATGTCGTATGGTTCCATTGCAAAAATTTGCTAGCTTAGTTAAAAGTGGCATTAGGAAAAAGATTGATTTCCTAAAGTGTACTAAGAAAAGGTTCTTTTTTTCTTTTGGGGAATCTACAATTCGGATGAAGTCCTCTGAATATTGAAGGAGCTTACTAAAAGGTTGGTTAGAGCCTTAGAGGCTTGCCCTTTCTGGATTGTAGATGTTGGAGGATACGGATTGCCAAGTTGGGAATTTATCTATCTTTTTCACTCCTTAATTCCTTATATAAGCACTTTTTGCAAAATTTTGAATGAGTATAGCCCAAGGCATTAAAAGATTAAATGATAGGAGCATAGGACAAACTGCAAATTTGAAAACCCAGCATGGAGACTGGGCATATTCTTTATGAGTTTTGTGCCTGAAAAGACACTGAAATAGGAATTTATTAGTTTATGCATAAGAATACCCACCTACCATTGACTTAGGTTGTCAAAGTCTTAGAAATTTGTCAGAACTGATGGGCTTTGGCACTGGAAAATTTCCCTATGTGTTTTTACCAGAAAAGCATTGAATTTGGGATTTAATATTGAAAAAATAACAATCATTGCCACAAACAACTTTTTATAAGCTCTCCTTTGTCTGAAAACAACCTTATAAAATTTATTTGGCAAGTACAGATCTTAAACTTTTTTTTTCTTTTTTTTTTTTTTGTCAAAGAAGACCTTAGCCAACTTTCCGACGTTGACTCTCTCTTTTCCAGTGTTGACTAGAGCATGCTTGGCATGTGATCTTTTTTATTTCCTAATTAGACCCCTTTTCCCTCCAAATTCCCCCACAAAAGACCCATGCTCTGTCACTTCCTCCATAACAATCTTCCATTCGCTCAAATTTGAAGGCTCAATTACTCCCAAAAGCTATTAGATTATGCAATTCAAGTCTTGAACAAATCAATTTATCATTTTTTTGACTAAGGTAATGTGTTTATCCTTCTTTAGATTTCTGATTGTTATGAAATTGGGTTGTTGAAAAGTAGGTTTTTTTCTCTAAAATTTTTCAATTTATGTAGGTCCTGTTTGGCAAAAGTAGCGGGTAACTTTTAGCGGTCGAGTAGCGAGTAGCTGTTAAGGTAGCGAGTAGCGATCAATTAGTAGTGGGTAGTGGTTAGCGGTCAAAGTAACAATTGATAGTATGAGTGTTTGGCAAAAGTAGCGGTGACAATACCAAAATTCATCAAAATTCATATAAATATTATTTTAAAAGTTATAAAAATTTGTCAAATGCTACCCCCGCTACTTCTAAACGCTACTATTTTCAACGTTTGAGAAAAGCTACCTAAATACTACCTCTATCGCTAAACGCTACTAGAATCGCTACCTTGCCAAACACTCTTACATTTTTTCTAGTCTGGTCAAAATGCTACCCGCTACCTCAAACGCTACCACCAAACAGGGCCGTAATCGAAGAACAATGAGGACGAAGATCATAAAGAAGGGAGAGTTCGGTTCAGGAGTCTTGAGATATTGAGGAGGGAAAGGGTTGGGACATTTGATAAGACGGAGCGGGATATCAAAAATGGGTATCAGAGGGGGGTGATTATGAAGGTGTGGGTTTGAGGACTTTGGAAAAGGATGCAGAATAACAGGATCAGATGAATGAAGATGGTAACGAGGAGGTTGGTGGGTGGAGAGAAAAGGAAAATGGAAGCTAAGGAATTTGATGATCGGTGAATTGGGTGCTCTAATGAGGGGATTTGCTATGAATTTCTTCTGAATTAAGATGAAGAAATTGGATATGATGAGAAAGAATCAAAGATTGACGATTGAAATGGAGAATAAAAGATATTCTTGTTTAATACTTTTGGTTTAGTGCTGATGGTGATGGACTGGTGATAGTGGTGGTGATTGGGGTTGAGATTGGGAAAAAGTGGCCTTATTAGGAAAAAGTAAGGCCAAGTGCCAAGCATGCTCCAGTCAGCGCCGAAAAAGAAAGAGTAAACGCTAAACAGTATGCTTAGGTCTAAATAAAAAAAAAATGTTTAAGGCCTGAACTTTGGCAAAAATATTTTACAAGGTTGTTTCCATCAAACGCAAGCTTTTAAAAGGTTGTTTTGACAATTTTTCCTTCAATATTTTATGCATTAGAAAAATCAACCTTCCTTTGACTTAGGCTATCGGAGTCCTAGATACATGTGGGATTCACTAGGCTTCTTGGTCATGTTTACGATTTCTAGTGTCGTATCTCTTGTAGAACCTTAAAGTCAAGTAACCATGTTTCACAATCCATGGGTCTTGTGTCTGGACTTCTAAAAAGAGATATTTCGGGATACAATCTCCGGATCATCTACTTCAGACACAGTAGTCAATCTTGCGTACTTTGGATGTTCCTTAAGGACCTTGATTACTTTTGATGTTCATGTCTAAGCTAACATAATCACTAATTTTACCCTCTTAAGTAATCTTCCCACATTTTTAAACTTTTTTATCATCCACATTAGCTTTTAGAATATTGGTCAACTTGCAATATAACCACTATCCCAATTCAATTCATGCAAAGAGTGTTGACCTATAGTATTAACTAAAAAAAAATCATATAATATTATAGTATCAAGTCAAGGAATAGGAGGCTACGAATGAAATACCACACCCACACACACTTTTCTTATCTCATACACATAAATTTCAACAATAATGCTAAAACGCAAATTACAAATGCCCTCACCTCTTGACAATATAGTTAAGCAAATCCATATGCCCTTGTACTTGAATGAATAGATTTCAGATGCATTAGGAAGAGATAATATCCTTGAGCCATATGCTACTATTAATTTGCTTACTTCCCGGAAAAGTAGTATTCCATTAGCAGAAGAAGAGTCAAATGTCAAACGCTGGGCCTTGTTCAGTACAAATTCAGCCATGAATTTTAATAATGGGGTTGTAACCTGTAAAATGTAATCATGATTTTAACTTTCATGAAACTAATTAATCAAGATAAAATCCTAAAAACAAAACTAGATTAATAAATAAATGTTTTGAAGTATACTCATATAGCAACAAGATTATTATGTATTAAGAAAACAGGAGTTTCCGGTGTCCAGCAATTCTTGTTGAAAACACAGAGAATTTGACAACAAACACGTGTGGTTGCAAGGAAATCACAAAGATTAGCCCAACACTCAGTCACCACTAAAAGCATTCTTAAAGAAGAATGGAAGCCTTGCAGTGATCTGAAAAGTCACTAGAACAACGAGAAGATTATTCTTATTACCCAATAATGCAGCTCTGCAAGTCAATTTACTGTTGAGAGGATAAATAAGTTGAAAAAGGTTAAACATTTTATAAAAATTCAGCATTACTCTCATTAAAAATTATCAATGAGGCATCAAAATATATGATCCAGATCAGCATCACAGTTACCCAAAATTTATTTCTAAGTTAACTAGGCAAAACACAAAAGCATAGAGTAATACAGATCCATTCACAGTAGAAAATTCCAGATTATACATTAGAACATAGAGCCCTTATTTTACATTACCATAAGTTATATATTAGATGCCTCAACGAACTATGAGAATATCATACCTCAGGAGTGTCAGCCCAATGTGAAATGCCTCTCAAGAGGAGTGGCATCCTTGAAGGATACAACCAATCGAACAAGAGCCCATAAGTTCTTCGACTAAAGTTAACAAAGCAAAATTTATCATAAAAATCGAGCTCAGAACTAGGAGCACAAATAAGCAATAATCTGATAGAAAAAGATACCTGTTGGTGGCCATTGCAATTCCCCTGAGATCTCTCATCAGTCCAATTAATGAGTACTTAACATTATCACTTCGAAACATTCTATCTGGAGTTGACTCCAACGAAACAAAAACCTACAAGTACAAGTCATATCACATTACCAGAATTAAATCCTAAATTGCTCCAGGCCACAGAGCCACTTTACAAAGACAAAAAAACACCCATTTTTACAGTTTGTATAGTCTTCACAATCATATGTTCATTAAAAAAACGTAGCAAGCTGTGTGCTTTTCTCCAGCTATTGATTGATAAAGCAATACAAACCGAAGCCTTAATCCCAAAGATGGGTCAGCTAAAACCAACAGTTTGGACTCCAAAAAAGCAATACAACACAAATATTTTTGATATTCCTATGTGCCACGATTTAACAACGATTTTTGGTGTATTAACAAAGATTAAACAGCTTGAGTTGGACAACATTAGTGCAATGACATTCATTTATGTTAACATATCTTTTACTGCCTCACGTTCCTTACATATTATAGATTTCACTGATACCGTTAGTCTACGTATTTTTTCCCCTCTCACAATTCATAAGACATACACATACCACCATCGTTTCACAGTACTGTTTTAACTTCTTTAATTGTCAAAACACAAATTTGACAATTAATTGTTGTATGCATATCTATAAATATCACTAAAGTAGCAACCACTTACATCATACTGTCCACATGGCAGCTTTACAAGAAAATATTTCCCTCCTAAATAAAATATGATGTCATTATATTTTTCTTTGGTTTCAAATTTTTTTCACTTAATTTTACCTCCTCTCAATTTATCTATACTCTTTAATTTGTTTATTTTCCTTCTATCACCAACTATCTATATCTAATGCATCTTTCCCGACCCTTATGCTTCATAAAATATATAGAATAAACACTTTATATTTCTTATATGAGGTAATTAAGTAATATGAATACATAAAATATACATTATGTATTTCAAAGCAATATTTAATGTAGTGCATCGCACAAGGCTAATCACCTAATCTAGTCAATTAGTAAAATCATATGGAAAAGCTACACTTTTGAAAATATACATTGTATGGAGTATTATACTTTGAAAATATCCATTGAAACCTATACAACAATAATTTACATTTGCAAGGTTAAAAAGAAATATTTTAAATTGACATCACCCACACTGTACAATGATATACTCCGTCAGTCTTCTAATCACTGTCCTCTAGGCTTGGGTATGCATATTAAGAATATATGTATAATGTAGGCTTTTTGGTAGATAGTGGAAAATTACTAGGGGGTAGCAAAAATTCTAGGTACTGGGAATTGAACAGGTTAGGAATTGATGGTTTTGGAACCGGAATCGATTAGGAACCAGAAGGTTCGTAACCAAAATTGGACCAGGTAATGAGTTAAGGAACTGGGTTTTCATTCCCATTCTCAGTTTTTGGAACCGGAAACCGGTTGGGTACCCAGTTACCGACACATATAAAAATATATATGTATTGGAAAAACCAAAACATGTTGAATGTATATAGTTAGTAAATAATTAAAGCTTACATGTTGAAGGTATACAGTTAGTAAATAATTAAAGCTTTAAAAAAAAATAGCTTTTTTTTTTTGGATAATAAGGAGAAGGGCCGTACTGGTCGGAACCTCTCATAGGTCCTCCCAGCTCGTGTACTTTGGGAGTGAGGGAGAAAGGTAACAGAATCCCCACCCCCTAAGTAGATCTAGTGGAGTTTGATCCCACAACCTCTTGGTTGTGAGATTCAAACTTTCCCACTAACCAAGTAAATTAAATAAAAAAAACAAAACAAACTTAATGCACAGCAAATAAAAGTAGGAAAAATGGAAAAGAAAAATCCGACCTTTGCACTTTTTCCTCCTAAAAATCCAACCTTCATTTTATTCCTCAAAAATCCAACCTTTATACCCCACCTTCCATGACAGATCCATTTGACCTCTAACCTGTTAAACTGGTTAAAAAGTTTTTTTTTTTTTTTAAATTCTTTCACTCCTCTTTCTCTCTCCTATCTCCTAAACACTGAAACAACAGAACCACCACGCACCTCCACCGCCACCACCAACTCTGCCACCACTTACCCCACCCTACCCAAACCCAGAACCGAAACCCTTCTCTTGCGGTGGTGGTTGCCTTTGGGTTGGTAAATTGTTGTGTGAGGTTGGGGTTGTTGAGGTTCGAATGGTGGCAACTCTTGGTGGGCTTTGACTGTGGTGGTAGAAATGATGCGGCGGCATCCGAATTGGTGGTCAGTTGGGGATAGGTGGTTGTAGTTTGGGGCAGCAGTTAATAGTTGTTATTGTTAGCGAGTTGATGTTGTTGGTGAAGCTAAATTGGTGGGATGAAGTGTGTGGTTGTGTTGCTGGTGTCATGTAGTGGCGAGCAAGGTGGTTGGAGTTGGAGGGTGGTGCGGTTGTGATTGCGGGGCTGTGTGCGGTTGTGATTGCGGGGCATCGAAGTGTGTGGTTTGTGTTGGTGGTGTCGTGTGGTTGGAGGTGGAGGGTGATGCGGTTGTTGCGGGGCTGCTGAAACGAAGATTGGAAATGGAAGTAGGGGAGGCTTGGCGGTGGGAGGAGTGTAGTGGGTTTTCCGGTGGAGAGGAGATTGTTGTTGCCGGGTTCTGGTGGCAGGTGGCTGGTGGGCGGTGGGGATGTGGTGGTCAGGGAAGGAGGGTGGGCGGGTTTCTGAATTTTTTTTTTTGTTTTTTTTTATTTTTAAATTTTTTATTTAATTATTTTTGTTTTTTAATAATTAAAAAATGTTTTGACCTATTAATAGCTGACACGTGACATATAACTTATAAAAACAGGTCATCAACAGGTAATGGATCTATAGGAGAAGGTGGGGTATAAAGGTTGGATTTTTGAGGAATAAAATGAAGGTTGGATTTTTAGGAGGAAAAAGTGCAAAGGTTGGATTTTTCTTTTCCATTTTTCCATAAAAGTATTAAAAGCTTGAAAATGAAATAGACGGAAAAAAAAATATATATTATAATTTGTATGGTTCTTCAACAATTATATATATAACCGGGCATCCAGAACCAAAACCAATACCCAGCGGTTCCAAACCTAACTCCGAAATTTTAATAACAAGTCATACCGATTCCAAAATTTTGAGACTCGATTCTAACCAATTCTGGGTCCAGTTATTTAAACCGGGTACCTTATCCGCTCACCCTAAAATTTATGAATAATGGAGAAAGATATAGCAAAGGACCCACATCACCACATATTATAAGAAGAGAGAAACAGTGAGGTAGTTATGGTAGAGCCCAAAATCACATAAAATTGGGTAAGGAAAATTTTCCATATAAGGTAAAAAAAATAAATAATAGTTTATTTTGGGACAAAATATATGTGGACAAAGGGAGTAATTATTATGAGCATCACCAACCATCAAACAAAAAAAAAAAAAAAACATTTCATGGCACCAAACCAATGTATAAAATCATCTCATGGGTACTTGGTACATATCATGCCTCCATTTTTGCAAAAATCAACTACTTCTACTTTTAGTTCTAACTTAAAAAGCTATTTTCTCCAAAATAATATTGATAAAAAAAAATTAAAGAAAAAGCAATCAAGAGACATCTTTTTTGTAGAGGTTTAAACAGGCACCGCTAGTGGCATATTTTCAATAGAAAAAAAGAATAAGAAAAATTTGTTGTAGGAGAGAGGAGGATTAGTAATTTTGGAACTGTTCATGAGCAGAATAAAGTTTAATGTAAAAATATAATGTCATGACATAGATGATGTGAATGAGAGAGAGAGGAATGATAGTGAAAGTGAAATGTTTAAAGACTTTAAACATAGGCATTATAGTCAAATTGCATAACCCCATCATTGTGGATGTCAGCTAGCCCAGTAGGTATAATCTTGGAAGTTGTGCCTAAGAGTCTAGGACCTAGGTTCAAATCCTGTCTACATCACAGCCCTTTTCATACACCAAAAGCATAGCCCTTGTCATTGATGTAGTTACAAATTCAAAGTTTTTTAACAAGGAGAGTGATAAAAGATAGAGGAATCAATCAACAGCATTTATGTAACAGGTAGAAGAAGTATGCTCATTTGTTCAAGAAAAAGAAATAGATGAATCAGGTTTTCAAAAAAATAAATAGATGAATCAATTTAAAGCCAACAAGATGTTAGCTTAACATTTAATAATGCAAAAATGGAATAATTTCCCAGACAACCTCTGGATATTCAATTTAACTTCTTTTTTCATTTTGACACTATACATACACACCATTTTGATTGTCTTTTCTATGATATATATTAAAGAAAAACATAATGTGGGATCTTGTTGAATTCATATCGGTATGTACTTTCATAACAATTATACTACCTCCGTTTAATTGACACCATTCTATTATCACGCTTGCCAATGCACCATTTTAACTATCAATATCTCTAATTATAAACTTTTTAAAATTATAAATTAAAAGAAAAAAAAAAGTAGATATTATTAAAATATACATTAGGACGATTCAAACAAACTCCCATATGACTATGCTTTATCGTAGCTATAGATCACAAAAGTTAGTCAAATTATAGTTTGTGAATAGTGCAAAAGACAGATGGTGTCAACTGTCAACTAAAGAAAAACGGAGGAAGTAAAAAAAATTATAATTTTACATGTAAAAAGTTAAATCACACGGATTTTGTTATTAAGAAATTGTACGTTTGCAAGTGGAAAAAGTCAAATATAGTAAACAATCAGATAGAAACGAGTAAAACAGACTATAGATGCTTGTCAACTTTCTCTATACCATCACAAATTTCCTGGACTTCGTCCTTAACACATTGCTTTCAATTAACTGCATCAGGGCCAATATACAAGAATGATCATATTCAACTTCCTTATACAGCAGGGCTAGATAAAAAATGTCATATATATTCAGAAAGATCAGGCTCTATTCACTTTAAAATAAACTGCTTGACTAACACTATTCTTATGTCCCCTTCTTTTATCACTTTTCTCACCAAATATAGAGGAATACCTTTAGAAGAGACTCCATTGAAGACTTGAATTTTACAGGGCTATCCTCCATAAAGATTAGCCAACCAATTATATAATAAAAAGTTGTTCTGCTACGAGAGCACCTATGCTCTTCCAGAAATGGAAAGTGGTCCCTCTGAAATTAAAAGGTCAAAAATAGAGTCAAAACCACTTTTGAGCTTAAGTTCCTCAGCTAACAAAATAGGGAAATGACAGATTGAAATACATTAGACGAACAGTACCGTGTGGTTTGCGACAATGAACTTGACCGTGTCCAGCCTCAGAAGAAACTTTCCAGTCATATAACTGCAAAACAACCAAAGGCTACATCAGTTTACTTTTTCTAGGTTTTTCTTATACAATAAGCAGTATAGCAATCTAGGTGAACATAATTACTTACCCAGAAGCCAGCTCCAAGAATAGACTCAATGTATGATCAATAACTTGTTCACTCTACATACAAGAAGAAAAGCAGAGGTTAGATGAATGTATAAATCTACTGAGAATAAATAAGCAATCAAGACCCACCTCTGTATAACATTTTAAATTTGTTGCAATCTTGCTCACAATGACGTTTAGTAAAACTAAATGATCATTAAGCCCTAGAAGCTCCGATAATCGAGCATATAACTGCTGCACCCAAAGATAAGAGTCTTAAGCACAACTTTAGAGATAAATATTGTGTGGTAATCATATTATATTATCTTGTTACCTTGGACGAATGCATGGCCTGGTCACCAATATAACACTTTCGGAAATTCTGGAAAAACATGAGTATCGCACGATCTAATCTCTGCTTGCTAATTTCAGAATATCTCTTCAACATGCAAAAAATTAAAGGTTATTTTACATTGAAAAGCAAGATAGAATAATAGGAAAAGAACCAAAAGTAGTCACACGAGGACCCAAAATTTCTCTCAACTTTTACATGCAGTTAATGTACATAAAAGTACGGAAGAAATAATAACCTTCCCACTCGCATTCAAAAAAGAAACACCAATAAAAAATTCTAACAAAATGGACCAAGTTTCCAACAAAAAATTCTGCAACCTGCTAAAAATGACGTTGAAAACTAAAACTCTGCAAAGGCGGTGTTGGGAATCAAAATGACTAAAACTACTCCAGGTATTAAATCCCTGTCATTAACAAGGTAGCAAGATTGCAGAGAAACCTAAGTTCCTTTTCATCAGCTTGCAGACATAATGAATATTAAATTCTTTTACACTGTCTCAGAAAGTACTACTGTGGTACACTAGGATTAGATTTAATGCAACTAGATAGTGGGCTAATACTCTAATAGTTTATTTAAAATACAAGATGTGAGAAGAGAAAAATAATAAAGAGGATAGGAGTGGGAATCATGAGTGAAGAGAAATAATTAGAATTGTAGTAGAGGGGAGCAGGGAACCAAGGGAGGAGAGATAATTAAAAGTAGTATAAAGTTTCCAAATTGGAGAAGTGTAGCACTTAGAAGATAAAACAACAGGAGTACAAAATATTAAGTCACAATGCTAAGGATGTTGTAAAGTTAAAATCCAAAATACTGAACCACCAATGACACTTGTGCGGCTGAAAAACAGGATGGAATAATGGGAGGCAGAAAATATGGAACAATAAAATTTGGTTCGAATCCTGCCTCTTAAAAGATGGAGGGGAGCAGGAAAAGAGGAAAATTGGTCATTATTTAACCGTAGGCATCTTGCCAGGAAGTTGGTGGGCTCATCATAAATTAGGTCGGGGTGGCTGGTGGTGGTATACTACCATAATGAAACTGCCTTTTCTTTTTTACTTTTTTTTTTTTTTTTTTTTTTTTACGTATGTACTGGAGTTATAACATTTGAATTTCTCTTACATTCTACATTCCAAAAATCATTTCTGAGAATCCTATTTAATAGACGAAACATCCTTAGTACACGGCTGAGGAAAAAAAATCAGTAAAAGTAAAAGATTAAAAAGTCAAATTTTAAATTAAAAATTAAAAATAATATTCTGAGGGTTTTTTTTTTTTTTTTTTTTTTTTTTTGAGTTAGAGAAATAAAGTTAATAACTCATTAATATGATATGTAACACAGTTTGTGACAGAATAAACACCTACAACTTTTACCTGACTATAAATTTCAAACACGCAATCTGCAGACTTTTCAGAACCAGTTCTTTAAAAATGGTATAGAAAAATAAGAAAAAAGTAGTTTCAAACAAACAAAGTCACAGCAAAAGAAGACCAAGAATCATCCCTCATTGAAGAAGAGTCAAACACTATACATCTGTTATCAGGATAACCCCTTACAGAAAATGAAGCATGACACAAAGAAAATACAAAAATGAAAAAATAAAAATTAAAAACTCAACCAGAATCCATGAGCAAATAAAATAAAATTAAGCTACTTCCTATTTTCTACAATACCAAAATATCACAGCAGGTGCTGCTTATTTAAACACAATCCCCCACCCACGCCCTTCAACAAAAGGATTTTTTTTGAAATCCTTTGTGATGGATCTACCTAAAGAGCCAGTTTTTGTTGACATAAGCCAGGCCAAGAAATAAGGGGATGATGGGATCCAGAAGGCTGTTAGAAAGTGTAAGGTGGCAATATGTAAGTATATAATCAGGATAAGTGGGATTTGAGGATTGCTGTAATGACAAGCTGTGAAAGCAGAACAGAACAAAAGAGGAAAAAGAGGATAGTAGCGATTTATTGATTGTGTACTGTTTTTCTTGGGAGAGTGTGAACCTCTTGAAAGCTCATTGTTATCATCATCATTTATTTTGCAGCCTGAATATTATTGAAATTATCTTTTTACTTGATTTCAATGTTTATTTGTGATTAAGCTCATTTAGACTATCTTGCATTAGAGTTTATCTCACCTTTCCCACACAGTAGTCTGGCACTATATCAAAATCAGCCACTTGGGAGGATCAAGACTTGCAGGTTGGTCATTACTGATTCACAAGGGATCCCACATTCCCACGTGTCCCATAATATTTGCACCAGATCATAAGTTACTGAAGCTTCCAGCTACTAGTATCTAACCATCTAGAGTGCACCAATCCACATTCCACAGTTGCCTAGAAGGACACTAGATCATAACACATTGGGGTGCCTGCAATCTTTGCTAAAAGCACTATAATAAAGATCGCTGTGATACCTTACTGAGTAATCCACTGTCTGCAATCTTCACTAACTGCAGAACACGTGCTGAAAGTTCAGCATCAATTACCTCTTGTGACTCTGTACTGCAATAAAGTAAGATAATAACAGTTATTTTCCACCCAAAAAAAAAAACATGGATATTTATAGAAGAATTCAAGCATAAACTGTATGTTATACCTACTGCCTGTGCATTGCTTGATTTTGAGAATAGCAGCAATAATATGAACAATCCATGCAAGTTTGGCTTCAATAACAGATAGCTCTTTGATATCACTGGTAGGCATTTGAGCTCTTTCCTGTAACATAATACTAGTAAATAACTTTTAAAACACTGCCAACATGAATAACTCAGAAGTCTCATTCACAAATCAATTCAGAGTACCGTATAACTCTGCAGAATAGGCTCTATGACATTAATTATATATAGGCTGCTGCGTTCATACTGCAAAATAACGTTAATAAACAAAATCAGTGCCAAAACAAGAAATAACAGTGATTTTAGTAGTTTATTGCTATACGCCTATACATGTATCCATGGAACAACTACCAATTAAGATACAAACATTTTAAACAACAATTCATACTCTAAGAAGAAAATCAACGCAGAGGAAAAGGAGCAACCTGGAATCTGCAAAGATAAGGAAAACAATCAAGCTGGTCCTGAAGAAGTTCAACATTGTCGAGGGGATTCTCAGAGAAGTCATCAGGAAGCACAGCCTAAAAAGCAAAATTAAAAAGGATAATTAAACTTTCATATCAGAATTAGAAAGTGAAACTAAAGAACACTAGCAAAAGTTTCATTTTGAGACAAAACCTGCACAGAGTCAAATCTGGAGGTGATAAAACCCTCGGTGATCTTTGGCACGAACTCATCAAGCAAACTTGGAGCATCACCTTTTAAATATGGTACAGAAGTTACCAACCTCGACCACAGCCCCAGAAGATAGTATACGCTGCTGCTGGCCCACTTATACACCATTCACAAGGTAAACAATAAGGGTCATGGCAACTCGTGAAGCATCAGCAGTAAAAGAAATTTATCAATGAATTAACTGGGAGACAATACTTTCCAAACAAAGACAGGATAGGAGTAAAAATATATCAGCAAGATCTCAGATAAAAAGAAGACAGCTCTTTCAACTACAAGGATTACGGGATTAGATAAAGTTAGGACAGCACACCCTTAAATTGAAGAAAAGTCCATTAAAGCAAGAGCTTTTTAATCCAAAATAAGTGCTGCTTTATAATACTTTGAGAGAATACAAACTTTAAAATCTCCACCCAATATGAAGTTCCACATTAGTAAATTTGGATGACTAAACGGCCAACATAAAAACTATAATCCCTTTTTGCTTTTTCTCCCTCCAGTACATCAGCCCTCTTCTCTCCGTGTCACAACATTTTCCCTCTTACAATTTTTCCTCTTTCCATCCACTTAAAACCCCATGCCAATAGTCCCTCTAATACAAATTAAGTGTTTGAGATTCAACCACATAGAGCAGACTAAGTAAGGATCTCATAGGAATCCACGAAACTAACCTGCCAGGATTGTAACGATTTTGATGTGAACTCAGCCACGAGATGTATCCAATCACTGTAACCTTCCAAATTAACAAGTTCTGACAACTGTAATACAGACATAGAATTACCGAGTTGGCAGTGAGAAAAACATACTGTGTTATTAATCATGTGACAACAGACCACAAAAAATGCAAAAGAAGGAAATGGAAAGCCAGCAGCGTTCCTTTAGAAACAAACATAGAATCATCTCGTCCGCCTTTGTCCATTAGAAAAACATAGTTATAGTGATCATGAGATTCATGACAACAATGCTGGTAAAGAACAAGTGCTCATTGCCAAAATTCACCATACTAACAAGTCAAGAAACTGCTAGAAATTCCACAAATAGACTCCAAATGATCTATCCAGTTGATTTACAGAAACCACTTTCCAATGATTCTACAGCTACATGTTTGGGAAGAAGAGACCTTAAAGGCAGTGGATCACTCTTAGGTCTCAGCCTCCCTGTGACCATCTCCACTTAGAAGATAATACTCATGCCGTTAGGATTTTCAATATTCAGGTAAGAGCACTGGAGCTATAATCATCCTAGACTAGAGCATCGCCAACAACAAAACAAGATTCTGATCAAAAGGATGCTCTTCCAAACAAGTTTTTTTTTTATGATTAACTATTAAAGAATCAGAATACATTTAACTTTTCTTTCTACATAAATTTTCCATGTCTTCACATGCCAGATTTGATTTAGCAAATCACTCAAGAAGCAGAATTTTGGCTCCTAAGTTTTCAACAAGGTTTTTAATTTCTATCCGCTTCTAATTTTTATTCTTCCTAATATAGCAATATAAATTAACATGTATCTGTAACAAAAGATCCATTCAGTGAGGAACAACTGAGTAAATGAGTGGTAAAATCAGTCACTAACTCCATGCAGAAGGGCTTCAATGCATCACATACAAATGAAAAGATATATATGCATATGTTTTACCTGATAATTCACTCTAAAACGACCAAGAAGACGGCAAAACTCATGGTAGTTATCATGTTGCGCAAGACCTGTAAAAAATTTCACAGGAAATGAAAAAATGAAATACAAAAAACAATGCAAATAACAGCCAAGCCTTCAAAAGTCATAAAATTTAAGTAAAAGCTAAGACTATTTAGAAAGAGCATAAAACCCAAGTGATAACATGATGAACCTATATTTAAGATACATTATTGGGAAATTCTACAAGGTGATCTTGTGTTTTGCAAAATTTTATATGGTGGGATTTTTTTTCCCCATGGTGACATTGAGTATTTGCTTAACATTCTGTGACCTTGTATAGCATAGTCTGTTAAAATTCAATTAATTAATCAACTTTTTTTCTATATCATCCCTTTATCTCCATGACCAACGACCACCACCGTCCTTAACAACTATCGACCACCCCCTTCCTCCATGACCATCAACAACTGCCCCCTTCCACCATAAGTTACCACCACCCCTTTCTTGCATGAACACTGACCACACTGCCCAGCCTCCATGACACCCACCCAGACCACCCTCCCTAGAAAAACTGGCAATCGGTACCCAAAACAGCCACTACCTCCACCCCTTCAGATTTACTATTCTGGTTGTACAAACGTTCACAAAAGTCATACTGAATTGGAGAAAAGCCTCAAAGGCCACTGGCAATAGATAGAACAGATGTAATAAAACAGCCCAGTTCCATTAGCAAGTATTAACAATAAATTCAGCAAAGTAAAAACAAAGCTGATTTACTAAAATAGGAATATATATACCACAGATATCAGAAATACTAATTTTCTTTCTTCATGATATTATCATCTTCAATGCATAAAATAATAAAGCTCAAGACACTAAGGCAATAAGGATTCAACTACACCTAAGTGCTCCTAGGGTGCACCTCATAGAAGTGAGGAACGCTTAACAAAATTACAGATGGGCTTAAAAAACTATAATATACTCAATATATGCATTAAAGAATTTCTTACAGCTTCAGTAACATGACTATTCTCAAAGACATAATAAATGAGCAATCTTCATTTTTCTTGCCCACAGGAAGCTCCATACACATGCCATAATAAGAGCCACACCAAAAACACTTTTAACATTTTACTAATTAATTTTTTATTTCTTTGGACAAAAATCAGTGTCTTCAGGTTGTAAAAACTTTTCCATATACGCTGTAATAAACATTGAATGAGCAAAAAGTACCTTGTCCACTTTGTAATATTTCTTTAGTTCCTGTCATTAGATGGGCCAAATATTTGGAACGTACACTATCAGAGAAAACAGAGCGCCTTACTGAAGCCAAACGCACTAAGCATTCGAGAGCCTGAGAACATAAGAAAGAATATTTAGGAACAGGTCAACAAATTAAGACTTAAGAGACACCTATGACTTATAATAATCAAATAGCATAGAGAGAAGGGAGAAAACTATGTAAAATGTAGATAGAAATATAAAACTGTCTTATTATTCATCATCATATATAGTGATATATATGTACAAAGATAACTACCAAAATGATAATGAACAACACAAATTTACAACACTTCCCCTTGGATGTTCATTATCTAAAACAATACAATATCTATTAATGCGCATGAAATGCTAATTTTCAGTATTTAAGAAAAGAAATTTTCCAATTTTCAATATGACCATTGGTATGGAGTCCCTTTATATACCAATTGCAATACCATTATGCTTTGGCGACCAACAGAGGCATCACAGCGTAATCTCTATGCAACTGTGCTCTCAATGAAGTACATCATCAGTTCAAAATGACCATTGTCAACTAGCGAGTCAAAAACATCCAATGAGCTACTGTAATATATAACAATAACTACAGAAGCCTCAGGGTGATGTTACAAAGCGTAACAGTACATGAAAAATTAGAAAAGCAATACTGCTATGTTACTAGGACTTTCAAACTCATGTCGGACATAGATACTTATCTATGTGTTAAACTCAGCTAAATTATATAAAATTAAAAAATAAATTTGAACCCAATTTAATGGTCTAAAATGAGGTTTCACTAATACCCATGTCACAGTGTCACAAGAATTTGACACAGGTACATGAGGATTTAAGGTGATAGAGGTTAAATGAAGAGTTAGAGTAACATAGGTTAAAAGACACAGAACCAAACAGTTCAACAACCAACTTTCTATAGAAAAGTTCAACATCAAAATAAAAATTGAAATGATAAATGTATCATAAACCTCCTTTGAAATTGGGGGCTGTGTGATAGCGTAGTAGTCAAAAAATATTTTTAGTGTTGAAGGATCTTCAAGAATAGGTTTCCAAGAAGATGGAACCTGCAATGAGACCAAGAGTCTATAATCATCATTCAAAGTAATAAAAAAAAACATGACGGACATTGTCTTTGTTCAAGCATCAAACCAGTATTATAACAAGGTTTTTAACAAAAGGGAATTCTGACCTGGACAGCACCAAACTCTTCAGAGCTCTCATCAACAGTTGTGCCAACAAAGTCAAAAGATAAACATTTCAGCGCAAGTGAAAGTGCCAGCTCTTGCAACTTGCTTGTCGCTGCATGAAGTTTTATTAGAAATCATTGTGGTTAGAGAAAATTACGAAATTTCTACAATGAGAGGACTATTTGAAAAGGAAAACAAAAAAATTAAGAAAGACGACTAGATGATAAGACATATTACAATCACTAGCAAGTTGCTGCAAGGACGTTAGGGAAATTTGGAAAATTTGAAAAAGTGATTGATCCCTGAAGGAGCATGCTACCCTCCGATGATGAGTTGCTGGTAACCCTGAATTAGGCTACAAATCAAAAGCAATGAACATAAATGTAATCAGGTAAAGTTAGCCAAAAAACTGGAGTAAAATAAAAACATTGATTTAATGCAAAATGTAATGAGCATACAATTAGCAACAATTGATTTTATATAATGCACATAGAAATATAGAAAGACACATTTAATGACAATTAGAATTATTAACCATGCTTTCAAGATTCAAGTATAATTCCCAACTGCTCAAAAAAAATCCACTAGCAAGGACAAGTAATATGCACAAGTCACATAAATCTTATGTAGCTTTAGGACAATCTTAACAAACTTCATTGCTTCAGATAAACAGTGGGAAAATTTTTAAAATTGGCTAACGTATACACCATCACCACCACAAAGATATAGATTCCACCTATAGGTAGGGACTAGGAATGTCCAAATGTAACAGCCTTAACCTAGGCAATGCAATACTTTCTATGGAAGTATGGAACCCCATAGAAAACATGTTTTTAATACAATCAAAGATATTTAATATGTGTGAAATTCAATGTCGGTCCAGCCGTCTAGGGCAATGGAGGCTGCGGGATACAACCAAACTTAGTCACATTCAGAAGGATGAGAACATACCGAACAAAGCAGAGTACATAGAGTGCCATTTCAGTATTAAAACTTAGAGTGGGTCAAACAAGGTTGTAGAAACGTTAGATGGTTAGGAGTTGCTTATAAGACCACAACTGAGTGAGTTAATTATTTTAGGTTGGTTTTACAAAGTGATGAAGACATTGACCAAAATTTAAATTACTTCCTCCGTTTCTTTTTAGTTGCTACACTTTCTTATTTTGGAAATTGTTGATTAGTTGCAACACTTTCCATTTTTTACATTTCCTTCTCTCTATCTCTCTCTAACCCACATGGGTCCCTCTAATTTTTCTCTCTCTCTCTCCTGTTAAAAAGTTGTCTAGGAGACCGTGAAAAAGAAAAATGTAGCAACTAAAAACAACGGAGGAAGTACATGATTACGTCTGTGTGGCTCAAATGAAAATTGATACATTGTGCAACAATTGTGTGCCTTAAAGGTTTAAGAATACCTTACAAGATTCTATCATACCAACGTGTTAAGAAATTAGAATGTCGGGCATATACGAATTATCATACTATAAATTTGGGAATGGTAAAGATGTGTCGACACATAAAAACAGTATAGTTTGAAGAGGAATGGTAAAAATAGTCAATACATAAAAATAGTCAATTTTAAGAATTCTAAAGAATGTACCAATGCGAACAACAAACCTGATTTATCTCAGAAACAAGCTGGTTTAATATCTTCAGCCCAATAGCATAGTGATGCGGTGTTGCCTGATATGTTTACAAAAAGGAGAATAAGGATTCATTCACAAAAATAACATGCTAAAATTTTAATAAATTTCTTCAAATAAGAGGTTATAAGAATTTGCAAGTTATGTAGCATCTCCATTCTCCAATCAAAGTATAATGCTCAAAGATCAATTTGAAGGTACTATTAGTTAGATAGTACAACAATGATGATAGTTTGCTCCATCAACAGCAAAATTACTACTCCTAGAAGGGTTGGACTGGCCATAAATAGACACTACTGCAGTATATCACCAACAGATCAGACATAACAAAAGAACATTGGGAAACCACATTTGAGGTTAAAAATATATCTTTAGTGTGTTGCTCCTATTGAGCTTCAATCCAACTAAATTTTTCCATGAACAACATATAATGAGTTGCCATAAAGTATTTTGCTAGTGTATTTTGTTTGAGTGTTTCAGAGCTTTCAGTCATTAACCTTGCTACAATGTTTACCAAAACAATTATTAAAACAGAAGTCACAAGACAAATTTAAAGTTATTTGCTAAATAGAATATTGTCAAATCTTCTATAGAGGCTCCGTTATATCCTTATGTGCCTAAGAAATCGACAAATTTACTGTGATAGGTTACCTTACTCAAGGAGAACTATAAAACAAAAATTCAGAGACCATTTCTCAAAATCATGCAGTTATGTCTTTTGGTTTATAAAGGGCGTTGCTTTGCACAAATTCAGAAATATTTACTCTGTCAATTAATAAGTTTGTATGAGCACAAAAAGATACAGCCTGCTTATGGACCTCTTTATCAATAAATTAACAGCAAAATCAAAGATTGGAAATTTGTTGATTACAGAATTGTAGCTCTCTAAAATAGCGACTACTAATACTTGTATGAACCCCATCAACGACAAGGTAAAGAAGTCATGAACTTAGGTTGTACATGTACATAGTTAAACCTATAACTAGTTGAGCAGCTACAGTGCTATGTACGGTCTCTCAACAGGAAAAATAAATAACTAATAGAAAGAAAGCAACAAGATATTGTAGAAGAGAGGTTCAAAACCTAAAAAATCAAAATATGAAGTAAAAAAAAAATGATGAGGACTAAAACTTATGGCTAGTCTAAATAAAGAAAATACAAAGTATAATTTATTGACAGATCACAGCGACAATTTTCTACTACTTGTATGTGACAATGGATAGCAATCTGTTTGCCATCTCTTCTTCTGAAGACCATTTCCTTTTCCTTTTCTTTTTTGTTTTTTTGTTTTTTTGGACAGGAAAGACCATTTCCTTGAAGCTGCTATGTTAGTGTGAAAACTATAGTTTATGTGAAGTGCTTGCTAACTGGAACAAGCTTTAGAGACGACTAAAAGGAAGCATCAGGACTTATCTATTTAACACCTGCTCTTGAGTACTGTGTCAACCTTACAAATGAAATCAACAAGTACATTTACAACAATAAGCACCTGGCTAAGAAAGTTCATGGACTCTTTAACCACGTCCCTGAATCTATCATCATCAAACCAACCAAACTTTGTGAGCCGGCACAGTAGTTGAATGAGAGACTGTATCACAAAGTGTTGTAATTCCGGCCCTCTTGTAGCCAAATAGTTTATCAAGTAATTCCCTTGCACAAAAATAAAAAAATAAAAATAAACAAAGAGATCAGACAAGAATGAAAAGGTGAACTCAAAGCTGAGATTAGTCATATGCCAGTATTAGCAAGAATTGCAACCGTCCCTGTAGTTTGAATCACCCAGCTCTGCGAGGCATTTATATTATAAATCAATGAATCATTTCTACAACAAATAATATAGATCAATGACACAAGGACTGCAGATAAAAATATGGAAACCTACTGTTCAGTTAGTGGAATTGATTTTATTAACCCCAAGCCAAAGCATAGATAACCTCAACTCCGCTCACAATACTTTCACAGCTTAACTGACATAAATCTTAGTACCTTACCATTGCAATTTTGTTTCCATTTGACCTTTAATCAGGAAATGGGAAAACAAGAATCAAAATTGAATCATGTTTGCTGTAGTCCATTTCTCAATACTGAAAAGTTGTGCATCAGTGAGGCTTTCAGATTTGTTTAGTCAATTCTACTATTATATCCAATTGAGCACTTCATTGTCCATTAACTAGAAATTTGATGCAGATCATAGTGAGGTAAATGTACTTTCTATTTTTACATAACAAACAAATAAAGAATATGTAGAATAACGAACTATCACAATTCAAATTTAAACTAAGTTGCTATTTTGCAGCTATCTCGCATACACAAACTGAATTTCAGTTCAATAATTCAACATAGTTCCTCATAGGATGCTACAGGCCAACATGCAATATAAATTCTAGAAATTCTAAGAAAACAAAAGATAATTATTTTTTAAGCTAAATCTATGACAGAATTAAAAAAAAAAACAATAACTAAGTACTAACTCAAACAATTAGCCAAAATAGGATCTAATTTGCACGACAACATCATTGTATTTTCCAAATACGCATCTAACTCCCCTTCTCAAAAAAAAAAAAAAAAAAAAAAAAAACTTCGCCCTCAACAAATACCCACATATGAATTATGACAATATTCTGGAGTTGTACCACCAAAGTATTAAATGAAACATCATCATCTTCACCCATAGTTTCCCATGAATCAAGGAGTAAAATGATCTTGTGCAAACAATTAATGCATTGCGTTAAAAGTTTGACATTGGCTGGGAATTCGTTACTTAATAGCAGCGAAAATTGTACAACAAAGTTCTAACATTTTTTAATGCAACACAAAACAAATCGTTCCAAGTAAAAATCCAGATATAATCAAAACGACCCAACTGCGCAAAACTGATGCAAAACTGGATATCGAATGAGTTCTCTATAGTTAAGTCGAACAATGGATCAATTTGAGAAATGATCTCCCTATATGATGCAGATCATGGTGAGGTAAAAGGGATATAATTTAAGAAGTTTGCAGCTATCTCAGCTTACACAATTTAAACTAAGAAGTTGCAAAAGAAGTGCCTTCTCAGTCAAACTTCAAATTCAATTAACTTAACATCATTCCTCATAAATCACTACAACATAACGCCTTTTATATATGCAATATAAATTCCGCAAAGTTTCATATGTGGAAAGCTACTTCGTGTGGCTGGGTTACTTGGTCAAGGGATACTGGATAGTCAAGGGTTACTGGTCGGTGTTTTGGTGTGTGGTAGCCAGCCACACAAAAAATGCACTAAATAAATTCTAGCATATTCTAAGATAACAAAAGATAACTTTTTTATAAAACCAAAACTATAACAAAGAAAACAATAATAACTCATTATTATCTTTAACAATTACCCAAAAGATAAAAATTAGCAAACTTGGACCTAATTTGCACAACATCAACATTGCATTTTCTAGATACACATCAAACTGTTACTAAAGTTGCCCATATGTAGTTACCACATTGTTAATCTATGTTACATGGACTCGGGTACCCATGTCCAACACAAGCATTCGACTCTGCTATTATGGTAAAAGTTCCATGATTTTGAATTAAAATTGAAGTATCCAAGTTTCATACCTATATCCATCTATAGTCCTACATAAGTACTTAAAGTAAAATGAAAAGTTCGGATAACATAGGTCCTAATGCCTCATAAACAAGGGTATGGCACAATCATACTAAAAAGAACCTCTATTAAAAATTAAACCATCTCAACACTATCATAGCACAATCTAAATCAGGGTTCGAATAAAATTGGTATTCTAGATAAATTAATCACAAACTATATACTTATTAACCAAATGTGACTAATAACACACACACACATAACTAAATTTTAAGGGTGATTGGGAATATAAAAAAAAAATGGCATTCTATAAAAAAAAAATCACAACCATACATATCATATATATTGCAAGAAATGTGACACATTATATCGAACATCCTAAAATGGCATATGTGACTAATATTTACGGATAAAGGGAGATTAAAAACAAAGGCCATAGACAGCTGCACATACTGATATCAAGGCGAAGCTGCAATGACAGTGAATGATCTGTAACTTGTTTCAACAAGCTCGAACTCGCGAGCATCAGCGCATACGGTGTCAATGCATTGTCTAGAATGTACTGGCATTGCGGAATATACTCGGAATTCATCGAAAAACATTTCAAAGTATTCTCAGCATGAGCTCTTTCCGCTGAGTCTTGTGAATTATATAGCCTCTCACATAATGCCTCCAATTGTTGCAAACTTTCCATGATGTTGCACTCAAATCCAACTCCTTTCACAAACAATTAACACCAACTTAATCTCCAAACATTCAAAATCATAACTTTAATCAAAAATCAAACTTTATCATGAAAATACCCTAATTACTCCTCATTTACTTACTATGCTACAATTAAATCCACAAAATATAGCCTAAAATTTCAAAAATAAATAAATAAATAAACAATAAACAAAATAAATCATCGAAAAGCGTGAAGATCGATCGATTACCTTGCTACAAACAGAGATTGTAATTGAAAGATGAGATCAACGAGTCAAATCGATTGATTGAGTGAATCAGTTTATCAGTGTTTTAGGGATGAAATGAGAAAGAAAGGAAAATTTACGTAAAGAGATTGCTGACATTGTTAAAAATGAAAGGGAAAGTTAAAAAGATTGAAGTAGCAGAATCCAAATTTGTGCATCGCTTATAGTTATAGGGTACGGTTTTAATTTAGAAATGTTTTTGTCCGATTTTCTTTCAATGTTTTCTATTTTCTATTTTCATTTTTGGAGTAACATTTCAATTTTTGTTTCTCTCTTGTATCAAGCAAACTTTTATTTTTAAAGGGATAATAAGGCTTTGTTTGGTTCAAAGGAAGGGAAAAGAAAAGAATTGAGGGGAAGGGAAGGGAAGGGAAAAGAAAAGGAAAGGAAGGAATTCGAAAGGGAAAACTTTTGTATACACCTGGTTTTCAGTAATTTACTGTACATCGGGTACACTTTTGTCAGATTTAGTGTCACTTTTGTCAAATTTATCAATAAAGCATAAATAACTCTTATATATGTCACGGTAACTTTTGTGTGTTTTAGTGTAACTTTTGCACATTTTATTGTCACTTTATAACGGATGTTCAGTAAATTACTGAACATCCGTTTTATTTAAAAGTTTGTGATTCGAAAGAAGGTGTATATATTTTTCAATACTAGGTTAGTCCCTGTAGGGAATAATTTCAAGCCTTTAAAATCCCACTAACTTGAACCCCACTGTGATCATACACTAAAGTACGGTGGCGTCCAAAAGGGAAGAAGATAGAGCAAAAGAGTCGCCAACAAGTTTTTAAGGAACTTGTAAACCATCACGAGGTGAAGGTTACACCCCTTAACGATCCAAGAGATCGTCAACTCCATAAGGTCATGAACCAAATAAGGGTTCGGGGATGAGGGTACAAATCCAACCTAAAAGAGATTGAACCTGCCCTAATAATAGGCCTCTACATTATTCTGCTCGTATTCATGTGCGCTTTCTGACTAACATGCAATCAATAGGATTAACCTAAACCTGTTTAATCTATGTTGGTTGAATTTAATGCACAAATAAACTATTATTGGCGATCACTTGAAATATAATCACAATTAACCCTAACAAGATTATTAAATATCTTATTAAGCGTGATTGCAAATACCAAATTCCCTTTAAGCATGCATAAAAAGGTGATCAAGCAATAACAATAAAAAATATATCAAGCAACATAATAAATAATAATCAACATCATGAATAATAATAATAATATCAATAATAATCATAATCATGTTAAAGCATAATAAAAGTAAGATCCTAGGCATGATACTAACAAGATTAGCATGTCACTAAACAATAAAAATCAAATCTTTAACCCTAACATGATACTAACATGAATTAATATTAGAAAGAATATAGGAAGCATCGTACTTTTAATCATACTTGATATTAAAGTTACCCTAGACATGATACTAGGAATCAAAATAACAATCTAAGCATGATATCTACATCATAAAATCAATTTAAACCATTAAAGTACTTACTTGGATGCCTCGTACCTCTTTCTAATAACAAAATACACACGTTAGTAACTTCAAGGAAAATAATAATCAAAGCAATTAAATTAAATAATTGAAAGAGAGATTTGGGACCAAACCCTCAGAAATTAAAACCTTTCACGTCTAGGGCGAAGGCAACTTCGAATATGGCTAGGTGTATCAAGATCTAATGAATACGGAATTTTGTATTAAAAAGCAAGAAAGAAAGAATACTAAAGAATTAATATTATTGAGAATTGATGAAAGAAAGATGAAGATGAATGAATGAGTGAATGGAGACTTGTGAATAAAGAGAGTTGATGAATCGATATTGGTAATTGGTGAATGAAAACGGAGTTTTTAATACGATATTTATAGAGAAAATCAGCCAAAAAAGATAATTTAACAAAACATAGTCTGAAGATCGCAAAACAACATTGGCGCCAGCCCTGGCTAGTTGGCGCCAATGGTTAGCGTCTGGCGCCAAGCCTGGTTCCAGGCGCCAAGGCCTGGGGTTGGACGCCAAACTGTTTTTCAACGCGTTTTCGAAAATCTGATAAATTTCCCGTACTGGAAGATAAAATAATATAATTCCATCGAAAATGCTATTTGATCTTGATTAAAACTCTGAAGAGTCCTAATTGAATTAGAAATGATGAGAACCTTCTAGAATGTTCTAGAAGACTAGAACCATTCCTAATTGCATTAGGAATGATAAATCATATTAGGCCCTCCCCTAGATCATTGGGCCGTACATAAAGCTCAAACCGGACCCAGTTTAGTAAATTGGTCATAACTTCCTCAATATTCATCGGAATTGAGTTTATAATATATCGTTGGAAAGGTCTTTGCAAGCCCCATCCAACTACACCACTATTGGACCCATATCATGGACCAACCAAACTGGATCGGCTGTTTTCTTAAAATAAAGTTTTCAAAAACAGGGAGAAGAGAAAAGAAATAAAACTTTCCGCAACACTAGACCTTTCCACACTTTTGTTTCATTCGATTATGATTCGACGTGAAAGGCACTCATCACCGGGTTTGGTTTTGGGGAGACACAAATGGGTGTCTACAGTCCCGTGTGATGCACGGTTTTAATAATAAAAATTATTTACTTGTAGTGGTGTAACATAAATTTTTAAAGCAAAACATAGTAATTCTGATCTCTCTCGTTAAATATATTGAGCTAAAATGGAGGACATAAATACTATAATTAACTTCATAACTATAGAAAAAATTTAAAAATGTTACCTTGAAAAAGAAAATAAAATAAATAAAAATAAATATATATAAATAAATAAATAAAATTTTAAATAAATGATATCAACAATAGTTTTGGATGGAAAATTTTTACTCCCTCCGTTTCATAATGTTAGTCCCATATGGAATCAATCACATAAAATAAGAAAACAAATATATTTGGAATCTAACATTAAAGTATAACATATTTCATAATTAGTTTACCTTATTTAACTTTTTTTTTTTATTAGGAAAGCACAAGTCATAATTGCATAATTTAAGGTAAAACTTTCCTTACTTAAAGTCATGTCATCAATCCACAATCAATTAATTCCAAAAAAAATCAAATCATAAATGAAATATATTCAATATGGGTAGAACTTTTTGAAACACCCAAAATAGTATATGGGACTAACATTATGAAACTAAGGGAGTAATAAGAAGATGACACGTGTATAGTTATTATGATGTAAGCGGTAATTACTTTAGTATTAGTTATAGATAGATTGAAGATTTGGTTAGTGAAATAAAATGATACAAATATTTAAAATTTACTTCATATACAACTTTTATTTTTCTCTTTCCAGTTGAATTCCTCCAATTTTTCCTCCCACTTCCCTTCATTTCCTTTGAATTCTCATGTTATTTATTCAACCTAATATGGGAACATGATTAAAACCCTTTCCTTTCATTTCTTTTCCACCCAAATCCCTTCAACCAAAAATGGCCTAAAGCAAACTTTTATAAATAGCGTAAATGACCTGCTATTTAAAAAAAAAAAAAAAAAAAAAAAAAAAAAAAAGTGTAAATGACCCTACAATTGTTTTTAGGGAATTTTAGAAAATAATACCCTAAAAAAGTCACGATTTTAATTATAACACCACCAAAAAAACCCAAAAAAATTGATTTTATAACCACCTAGTGGATGCCTTCCAAAAAACCATTTTGTAAACCCCATCAAGTACACATCTCACTTATATACTAATTAAAAAAAATAAAAAACCTTTAAACCTTAAGCCAGCCAACAAAGCCCACCACCTGCAACCCCTACAATCCTATATCCCATCGTCGGATACCCCACTACCACCAAGCTCACTTGCCAGAACCTCTCCTTTATCGCCTAAACCGTCGGCACCCCCTTCTTTTAATGCCCACCGTCGAAAGTATCCCAACACTAGCAACACTGAAACACACAACCCCAATTTGGTTTGGGTTTTAGATTTCGGTTCTAGGTGCGGGGTTTGGATTTAAGTGAGCCTGAGAGGGATTTTGGGTCTAGATGAGGGCTGGGATGCGTCCGCGACGCCAGCAAGGCTAAGGTGGGATCTGAGCGGTCACCGAAAGTGTTGTGGTGCATATGTTAAGTTTTTTTTCCCCAATATTATGTCATTATGTTTTAAGTATTAACCCGGTGCAGCTCCCGGGCTACACTAGTTTTTTTTTTTAAAAGAAAAAAAATCATTGTTATACAAACACGTGTACGTGGTGGGTCCCACTAGCAGATTCCATCCCAGAATCTGTTAAGTGGTGGTAAAATCAATCTTTGGAGTATTTTTGTGGTGTTATAGTAAAAGTTTTTTTGTGATGTTATAACCAAGTTTTTGGTTTTTTTGTGGTGTTATTTTCTAAAATATGCTAGTTTTAACTTGCAAAAAAAAAAAAAAAAAAAAAAGGTTTAATCCAAATTTCTTAATACATGCTTGAAAAAATAGTTTTACATGATTAATTTGCAATTATGCATTTATACATACACGATTTGCTATTAAGTGTCTTCGGTTCCTAACAAACTAAATCCGACACAATCCAATCTAAATCCAAATCCTCATTAATTTTTTATTCGATTTAAAATCTTGATTTGATCCAAATAATGATTTAGGCCTTATTTAGTTCAACTTGTTTTTACTTCCCTACCTTATAAAAAGTGGGAAAATACTCTTATGAATAGTGCATGAACATTTATATCCTTAAAAATGTTATTTTACTTATTTACCCACATTGAATTCAAAAGCCTTAAAATTGTCTCTTGAATCACCAAAATAGATTAATTGATTGTGTTTATTTCAATGTTTAAAGCATTTTTTAGACTCTCCATTTTTTACATTCTCCATATTTAATTTTACAAAGTATATAATTATTACTATGCAAATAGATATAATAAAATACCATGCAAATATGCATAAGGTATGCTAATTATATCCTTCAAAATGTGCATTTACGTGTTTACCCTTATTAATATGTATAAGTTTTTATTTTGCCTCCATTAATGTTAATTGTTTTTTAAAAAAAAAAAAATTGGCTTTTATTATTGTTAGTTGTTTATATAAAAAAATATTTAGAAAAATATGCGAACAATTTTGCTTCTAATGCAAACATTTTTGCCTCTAAAAAAATTTTGTTTACATATATTATGTTATCAATGTAACCAAAAACATAAAAAGCTTTCCGAACAAGACTAGCTATGGCGCGCAACGCGCGCGTTAGCCACCCTAGTATTATATGAAAAATAAGATTATATCAGATCAGATTAGAAAAAATAAGTTCAGATCAGGTCAGATAAGAAAAAATAAGTTTAGATTAGATCATTGTTTTATGTGCAATTTTTTATCGCTAAATATCTTCAATTTCGTAATAAAAAAAGTTATGCAAAATTACATATTAATAAAATACACATTATTACAAATCTAAGATCCCATTTGATACATTTTTTCCTTACAGATTATCGTACATTTAAGTTAAATTTTCGTCAAATTAGACAATAAGATTAGACGAGATCAAATAAGATCAGATCAGATTAGATCATACCAGATCAAATTAAATCAAACCAGATTAGATTAGAGCAGCCCAGATCAAATTAGATCAAACCAGATCAGATTTCCCAAATCAGATAAATTCGGACAATCGATAATAAGGTGAATTAAACAGGGTCTTGATTTAAATTGATATGAACTATAATGTGCCTTTGTTAATGCACAGATTATAATTAAGGATAAGATTAAAAAAATACAAAGTATATAGATGCATATAGTATTTGATAAAACCAAAAATAATAACAACAAACAAAACAAAAAAAAAAAAAAAAAAAAAAAAAAAAAGCCTGGAATAATCCCACCTTTGGGGCGTCCGCTAAAAATAATCCCATCTTTGGATTATTTTTTTATAATCCGAACTTTAATGTCAAGCTTCTTCAAATGGTCCCAAGTGACTTGTAACCGATTGAGTAGGTTATTTTTTTTTAAAAAAAAAAAAGTATAATTCACACTTGTCGCCACTTGATTGGTCAAAAATTAAAAAAAAAAAAAAAAAAAAAAACACCACCACCTACCTTAGCCACACCACTTCAGCCACCAGCATCCTCACCACCACCATCAACCAAACCCAAACCCAAAACCTGGAACCACCATCTCACCCAGAATCGAAACCATTGCCAACTGACCGCATTGACCAGAATCCCACCCCAGCCAACCCAACCTCAAAACCACTTTAATCAATTCCTCATAAACCCAAGACCATTTGAAAACAAACCAAACCAAATCTTAGGAAACGATTGGAGGGCTCGATGCGGACGGAATCGAGCGCATAGGAGGTCAGCGCAGCTAGAATCGGAGGATGAGGGAGGTCGGTGCGGTCGGAATTGGGGGATGGGGTAGGTTGGCGAGGCCGAAATTGAGGGATGGGATGGGGGAGGTCAGCGAGTCCGGCATCGGGGGCAGGGGTGGTTAGTGAGACTGACATCGGGGGACTAGGGAGGTTAGCTCAGCCAGATTCGAGGACAAGGGAGGTAGGCACAGAAGACAGTACAGTGGTAGGGGTGGTCGGTGCGGCAGGGCTGGTGGTATGGTTGTATTGGTGGGTAGTTTTTAAATTTAATCAATTGTTTTTTTTTTTTTTTTTTTACTTTTTTCTTTTAATTTTTTTTTAATTTTTTTAGTCCAATTAGGTGCTGACACGTGTCAAGTAACTTGCTATAACAAGTTAATTGACCGGTTGGGACCATTTAAAGAAGATTGTTATTAAAGGTCGGATTATTAAAAAATAACACAAAGGTGGAATTATTTTTAGCGGGCGTCCCAAAGGAGGGATTATTCCCGGCAATTTTTCCAAAAGAAAAAAATTAAAGTCATTAAATATTATGCTGAATGAATCTAAATCTTCAATTAGATTGTTCACGCATCTAAATATTATGCTGAATAAATCTAAGTTTTCAATTAGATTGTCCACGCATCTCTCGTTTCAGATAGTAGAATTCTTCGTTCCTCCCATCTTACTTGTAAAATAGACGCAACTATCATATCATCGTTTCCTATCTCAGGAACATGTAGTATGAAATAGGGCTGAGCAAAACTACCCGAAAAACCGAAAACCCGTTCCGTTACCGTTCCGAAAATTAGGATACCCGATCCGATAACCATAATGGTTCGGGTACCCGTTCCGATAATTTGTTATCGGGTATGGTTATTGGGTATCATTTTAAAATTAACGGTTACTCGTTCCGAACCGACAAGCAATTTTTTGTTTTTTTATCCTACTTAAATCTATTTTTTCCAAAATCTAAACTCTTACTTTACTTCATAATCACTATATAATATCAATGATTAGTATTATAATTAATAATTTGGTCAAGATCATGTGGTATTGTTGTTAATTAGTGTTAAAATATATCATAATAACTAATTTATTAAGTTTAATGATCACTGTTGGATAGTTTATTGGGTACCCGATATCCGTTCCGATAATCCTGGTACCCGAAGTCCGGGTACCCGAACTTATCGGTTCGGTTTATGGATATCACTTTTAGTGATATTGGTTATCGGGTACCCGAACCGTTAGTACTAATGGTACGGGTACCCGTCCCATGCTCACCCCTAGTATGAAAGTGAATATATTCATCAAACGTTCACTCAGATACTCCTCTAAACAGTAGTCTCCAAATTCCTGTTCATAAATAACAAATGTAGTCATTATGAAGGTGAGTAATTCCTTAATATATATGATTAAAGGATATACTTACATTATTTGTCATCGCTTGAATACTTGATATTGGACAACCGATAATCATCTCAGCATATTGGCCAAAGAGTGTAACAGACAATGTATTTATAGGGTCACCAATTTTTACATTGATTCTATATCTGTTATTATATGGATATGATATATATAATTAAGTATAGTGATTTGTAAAGCACATTATAATTATATTTTTAAATAAAATAAAAAAGTGAAAATACCTTGGTCTACTGAAGGAGGGGTCACACTCCACGCACATATCATCTCTCCTTAAGTGTCAAGCACATGATTCATACCAACTAGGCATAGAAGAATCAATGGATAACACTTTTGCTAGTACTCGAAAGTATTTTACCTGAAAACACACATCAAATATTAAATACCTTATGTATAAGAAAATGAAATAAATAATTGTTGATATACATACATTATGAGCAACTGAAAAATAATTTAACTTGATCCTTTTAACATTAAACACCATTTCCATTTCAGAGATACTATTGGCTAATATCTGGCTTCAGATATGTTTTTGGATATATCCATCATTCACATACCTATATGAGCTATATAAATACATAAGTATGCAATAGGGCTGTACACAGTTTGGTCTGGACCGTAACCAAACCAGACCAAACCGCATTTTAGCGGTTTGGTTTGGTTTACGGTTTGGAAAAATACGGTTTGGTTTCGATTTTTTTGGGAAATACGGTTTGCGGTTTGGTTTGGTTTTTCAAAAATTATAAACCAAACCAAACCGTAAACCAGTAAACCGCATTTAAATATTTAAATAATTTTTAAATAAATTAAAATAGTTATTATATATTATAAAAAAATAAAAAAAACAAAAAAACATGAAAAATCATTAGAAGACTATACGGTCAGTATACTACTATACTCTATACTCAATCTCAAATATCAGTACTTAAAATTCAATAGGTCATATAACTATAATGTAGTATGATGTAGTATGAATTTTTTTTTTTGACAAATTTATTATGTTTTTTTCCACTGTTAACTTGTTATGTATTATTTTTATTATGTGTTATTATGTTAGCACTTAGCACTTGATTAGTTGGTTGTTATTTTTATTAAAAATTTGTAGTAGAATTTAATCCCTTTGGCTAATTATTTGAACTTTATTATAAATTTATTAATATTTGACAATTTTTAGGAAAAAATGTCATCTCATCATAAACCGCAAACCAAACCGCACCAAACCGCATTATTACGGTTTGGTTTGGTTTGTTTCAATACTAATATGGTTTGGTTTGGTCTGGAAAATTGACCAAACCGTATTTTACGGTTTGGTTTGGTTTAGACTCAAACCACACCAAACCAGACCATGTTCACATTGTTGATTATGATGTTTGTAAGGCTTACCACCCATGTAGATCATCAGTTTCATCAATATCAGGATCAATAAAAAGTCTGGTACGTCCAACAGTCGAGAGACATGCACCAATTGGAAGGTTAGTAAAAGTATTCAAAGCAATGATGATAATGAAAATGACACCATAGTCTTTCTATGGTTATCTAATTTAAAAAACTTATTTTACCATAATAGGAGCCAACTGATACCATGGATGCACCCAACACATGATCTTGATTAAGCTCATAGAATAAGAAACGACCTTAATCATGAGCAAACCCTTCCCATAAAATTAGCCTCATTGTTTCCGTGCTGTAAATTAAAATATGTAATTTTTTTTTTAAAAAAAAACCTTATCATTGCATAAGTTGTTATAATTATATAAACATATTGTAACTTGTTTAATATGCTCTTACTTTGTGTTGCAGAGTAACACATCTCTTTTGAATTGTTGTCTCCCACCCGAGACTCTATATGATTCAGACACATATACGACCAATCCAATAACATATGTATACATTCATCATCCGGAAAAAAAGATCTAATATGACCATTAAAACTCAAAAAAATAATTTTAAAAAGTGCAATAAATATTCATACTATTTATATTAAATACTAAAAGACACATATGAGAGGAGAATTGCGCATGTGAAGGTACTGTGCAATGTGGCAAAATTCAATAAACCTGAAATTGTACCTTGGGATATCATCACAATCATCAAGAATTTATGTTACCATGATCTTGTTGCCAAATTTCAACCTCATTTGGTTATTGACATATTTGTAAGATGTATCTAGAGGCATATGCTCTAGCTGAGCAATTGAATAAACCTTTCCTTGTTTCAAGATCTCTTTATATTTATCAATGTCAGCATTAAATAATGTGATCTGAACTTCGTCCACCTAGTAATTGAAAATTTCATACATGAGTGTGAAATAAATGAATATATTGAAAAAAAAGTAAGCACTAAGTAAAAATATAGTTCAAACCTCTGAATCAATGAATACCATACTCCATGAACGATGGACGTAATTTGTATCCCTAGCTCTACTTTGTTCATTGAACATCCATAATAAACGCACTCTCATATTCATATTCAATGTCGTAAGGGTAATAAAACGACATGGTGTATAACTTGTGTTCATTTTCTGCATTTTAACATCATTGAAGTGGACATAAAAAATAATTTACATAATATATCATCATTGAATTGATCTCCTCGCACATGTACAAAGGTTATATAAATAGTATAGATAATGAAATAAATCTTTAATAAAGTAAAATGGAAGCATTAACATGACAAAGAAAATCTTATATATATCTATACACCTTAAAAGCCAAATTGGTGAGAAAATGGGTTTTGCATTCCTATTCTTATGAACAGTGTGCTTCCCCTTTTACCCTTAAAAAGGTCCCTTAAGAAAGTTGAATGACCACTTTCTCCTTATTGTAGGTGTCCCTTGTAGAACTGCCACATGCATGCTCAAGCTTCCTCTTTGGCTAGCCACGTGCACGAGGATATCTTATTTGCTAATGTTAAGTTCTTATTATTTTTTTTAAGTAGTTGCAGAAATTGTAAATTTGTAGCTGTTCATCCCAAATTCAGTGAATTTGTATTTTTTCTATTTTTGGCAATTTGAATTTTAAGTTACGATTACATTGCATTATTATTTCCTGTAATTTTAGGTTTATGGGTTTATTGGTAATGTTATTTTAGGCTAATTCCATTTTTTGATTACTTTGTACAGAACCAAAACTCATTATTTATTATTCTCTCAGTGTTGATTTTGTTTTGCTTGAACCTTGCTTTTGATTACTTTATTTTCTATGCTATAAGAAATGAATGTTAAAAATTGTACACTATTTTGGGTTTGCTTTTGGATTTATGAGTTTGTTGGTCTTGGTAATTTTACCAATTTGAAGTATGAAAATTTTTACAAATCTTGGAAAAAAGCAATTACTTTATGTGAAATACCCAATTGCTTTATATAACAATTGATAGATTTTTTGCTTTTCTGAAGCACAGAGATCAAGCATCCTCAATGATATTGCATTACCTGTTGGTTAAAAGGTCTTCTAATTGGTTTTAAGTGTTTCATGCCAAAAAATGCTAGCCACAGTAATTTCCAATTGTTTAGTGTTAATAGGTTACAAATTCCTTTATTTTTTATAGATTTCTTTTGGGTTTTGAATTGTTTAGCTTTATTTTCATGTTAATTTGGTTTGTTTGGTTAATGATGCATTAATGTTTTTATTATTTCCTTAATCTATTAGATTTGTTGACATTGGATTTAAAGTGAAAAAAAACAAATAGAAATTCTTCATTTAATTGACAATAGTTCCTTCAATGAATTAATTGGCCAACAATATTGGATTTGGGCCAGCCACATTTTGCATTAGTTAGAGTTTGGGCTCTTTACATACTAAGTGAAAGTGCAGCTGGTACTCAAGAAGGGGGGGGGGGGGTTGAATTGAGTACAGGGCAGTGTTAGAAATTATTGGATTTTCTTCTATTTATGTAGGGGGACCAGATGATGAACTGGTCCTGCAGCGGAAACAGAAAATACAATAAATAATCAACACAAAGATTTAACGAGGTTCAGCTCAACTCTGAGCCTACGTCCTCCACTACCCTAATTACTTTTATTAATCAACTCTGAAAAACAAAAGCAATTACAAATGATCACACTCGTGATCCCCACACCTAACTCTAGGTGTCACTTCGCACTTGAACTCACAAGCACTTGCACTCACACTCGTAAATGCTACCCAATCACTAACCTCTTAGTGATTCAATACAAACCCTTTGTTTCCCTCTAAATGCTTCCACTCAAAGCTTACAAGAGATAATTACAAAACAATTCTTACTGTGTGCATAAATAGTTTGTAAGAGATGAACTAACTATTTCCCTTAGAGTGTATTTCGAGCTTTCAAAGATAGAGAATTTTTTTCAGAAAAGCTCACTCGAAATTCTGATCGAGTTTATGCTTTTATAAGGTTGGGAGATGAATTCTTTCGTGATCTTTTCAGATCATAACTTAGGAAAATAGAATATCTTTTATTTTGTAAATAAGAGATATTCTAAGATATTATTCTACTTTCCATAAATGGGTAGAATAATATATTCTAAGTTATATGCGAAATAATTCATCTCCAACTCTGCATAAACTGAATCAATTAGTTTAGTAAATATTCTCCAAGGATAGGAAATATATATTCCAGAAAATATTTACTGAACTAATGTCCAGGTTCACGAAACAAGCTACGAAGCAGCTGTTTCCTAACCTGTTAGTGTCCTAGAGATCAGGTCAACTTTTCCTGATCTCTACAACACTAAATATTCTAAGTAAGGGATACAGATAGCTTACGTACAAACATCCATGCACACTTAACATTATAAAGACTACAAAGATCAACTATCCTAATCTGAGAGACTTCATAATCTTCAAGTCTTGACGGCCTTCCTTGATAGAACATTCTGATACATATTTCTTGAATGCTTTGATTCAAAAGGACTTCATATTGCCTCAAGTACTTGGGATAGCTGTTCCTGTTCAAAATGTCAGTTGATATGATATAAAACCAACAAGAACCAGCTAGTCAGCTGTTTGTCATCACTCAAAACCTTAAGTGACTCAACACTAAGTCCTATTAATCTAACACATTGTAACTAATTCAACATATCCATCAACTCAACAAATTGATGACCCTACTTACATCCTAAATGTTTTTTAATAGGAAATTATACACATTCACCAAATTCGAGCGTTGTTCTATAATATTGTCAAAACATTCGACTTGTTAATTCAGAGTTGATTTTTACCCCACTATTAAACTAACACATAACTCAACAAATTGATGACCCTACTTACATCCTATCATAACTCAACAAATTGATGACCCTACTTACATCCTAAATGTTTTCCAATAGGAAATTAAACACATTCACCAAATTAAAGTGTTAGTTCTATAATATTGTCAAAACATTCGACTTGTTGATTCATAGTTGATTTACCTATTCCAATAAACAAAATGCTGCGCGCGCATCGCGCGCGTGCACCAACACTAGTATATAAATATATATAAGATTTTCTTTGTCATGTTAATGCTTCCATTTTACTTTATTAAAAATTTATTTCATTATATATATATATATATATATATATATATATATATATGTATAGCTTTTAAATTACACTAAATTAAACATTGTTAAGAGTTACTAAATAAATGTTATAATAAAACTACATACATAGCTAATTTACACTGTTTAATACTTCCTTATACACAATATTTTTAGTCAAACTGTGAGAAACACCCTTCTTATTTTGTACTAAGATTTTTAGCCCGGAAGGAGTTGTAACTCGTGACATTGCCACATATAATTGGCCATGACTAAATACAGGCCTAAGGAGAAAAATGGCAACTTTGCTCAACGTTTGTCCTTGGCTTTTATTTATTGTCATGGTAAAGGCTAATTTTAATGGAAATTGCCTTCTTTTAAGAGGGAGATCTATCTTCTTGTTGGAAGGCGTTAAATCAATTCGCAGAAGTAGAACTGATTCTGTAGCTCTCGGACCCATGATCACTTGTGCTTCAATCACCCTATAACCCAACTTCTTGATTATATATAAGGCGTGTTCCATTGAACAACCCTATGAATAGGTTCATATTTCGCATCAATATTATAGGGGCACCAACTTTCAACTCTAAGCAATGATTAGGAAGACCTGACAAATTTAATGAGTGTAATAATTCCATAAGCTCCATGTTATCATGAAACCCACCATCTCTTGTATGACCCAAAGTATCCGAACTATAAAAACTCTTCACTTCCTGGTAGCATTGATAAAATTTTCGAATTTAACTGATCTACATCATTGTTTGTTGGTGCTAGAATTCCTCGATCCTTCAGGTACTCCCAATCCGTGTAATCTGAAGGCAAGTTGGGGTAGACAAAGTTAATGAGATTTTGCAAACCATGTTCATCATCGTTTATAAAAAAATAATGTGTGTAAGGAGAATGATCCCATCGTAAGGGGTACTCTCCTTAAATGCCCTTGGCCACTTAAAAGCCTAGGACGTTACACTTGTTAAGGTGTAGTAGGATTTGAATTCCTGACTGTTTGGGGGACCTTGAATTAGAATTGATTCTATCATCACGCTTTTTTATAAGAAACAAGTAGGAGTCGCCAATGAGTTTTAGGAAAAACTCATAAACATCGTTCATGCCTTTCTTCCATGTGGAGTTCATGGAATATTAGCACAAATCATAAGTTTACCCATGCCCAAATTGGTCTATAAACCAGAAATGAGTTCGGGAGCGAGGGCACTAAGATAGCGTTCCTTGTAGAGGGGAATCGTCATCCTAGCCCTAGTACGGCCTTTACTAGCTCTTCCTTTTCACAATTTTATCACCAAACAATATATGCAACGCGATACCTAAAACTATGTTAGTTGATTTTATTTAAAAACATTTATTCACGTAGGAATTACATTGTAAAGTCATTATTCTTATTTAATAATATTCGTAAAGAACAAGAAAATAAACAAGATTCGCCTTGGCTTAAGTGATCAACCAACAATTATTTAATTCAATTCTAATCTTTATTTAACGCAAGATACTATGTGGAATTGATTAATTAATTATATTAAAGGTGATCAAATAACACTAATTAATTAATTAAAGTCCTTTTAAACAAGAAAATAAAGGTGATTTAACTAAGTGCTCGGGAATTTACCACTTCTCTTTGCTAGATCTCCGTTAGAACATTTATGGACACCTTCTTGTTGGGGAACCTCCACCGCAGTAACAAAGTATCGAAAGGGTGAGTGTTTAGGACAAGAGGGCTAGGTTGCACAAGTTTACAAGTTATTTCGCCAGAGTTTTTAGGTTCATTTCTTATTTGTTGAAGCATCGGTTTAAGCTCGTATTTACATAGAATGATTAGGTTTAGGGTTTCGAGCAACTTGCCGTAGCAGGTGTCTCGCGCAACAAATGAAGTTGCGCGCGGCATCCAGCGCAAGTTATAGAGTTGCGCTGCTATGTGCAGCACAACTATTAGTCTTGCGCGCGGCTTTATGGTAAGATTCGATTTTATATTTTTCGTATTGTAATACCCGAATACTTTATGATTTTATATAATATATTTTATAAAAATATAGTTTATTTTTATTTATTATATAACTTTTCTAATCTCATATTTTAATTTTAATTTAGAGTACGGAACGTTTAAAACCCTATTTTGTTTGGATATGATTCTACAATTATAAACTATTTTAACCCTATAAATATTCTTAACCCTCAAAAGATATTTTATATTTAAAAAAAAATTGAAGAAGTCGTTTTCCTTTTGTCGATGCTTTAGATTTGTAAAACAAAGTCAATTTGTTTCTTCTGGTAAGTTTTTGTTTCATACTCCAATATCTATCATATGTCCATTAGTTTAATTTATATGATGATTATATTGTGGGTCTAATAGGAAATTAAAGCTCCACAATATATTTGTATAATGAAGGCTGCAATTTACACAACTTATGTAGCTCGGTTTGTTCAATGTGATTTTAATTCGTCGAAAGGTAATCACACTAAATTTTAGAGATGTTTGTATTATATTTCGTATTATTATTATGTGTGATTTGAGTTATTAATGGTACTCCTTGTATATATGATTAATTATTATGATATTGTATGATTTGATTTGATTTGAATATCATATTACTTTTGTTGTATATAATTGATTGTACAATTATTTTGAGGGTTTTAATGTTGTTGTTATAGGGAGTATTGTTTTATCAAGGTTTTAGGGTTGTTAATGCAGAGTATTATTTTTGGGTGGAGATTTGATTAATTTTGGGTACTAGTATTAGTTCTATAAGAGTTGAGATATTTTATGAACCGAATATGTCGTCATATATGAATTGGGAACATGTGCCAATATTGAGATATTATTTATTATCATGTGAATGGTTATTTGATCCATGTATGAGATCAAATGGTTGAGAATTATTGTTTTGTTCTTGGTTTGAGGCTCGGCGTTATATAACTTAGTCCTTGGCTTGTTGGTAAGATGGTAATAATCATGAGTTAAGAATGAGGTACAATCTTTATTATTTATTTTTCTATGGTCCCCTACAGTGGGAATTGGCCCGTATGTGGTCTGGTTTAAGGTGTTTTCTGGTTATTGATTGGGAGTATTCAAGTTTTTATACTTGTTGGATTTATTCGAATTACCCATGTCCAAGGCTAGGTATAAAACAAAGAGCATGGCACACTTATGGGGTATATAAGTTAATTGAGTAAAAGTTTGTATTATTATTCGAGGTTGAGTTGATAAAGGTTATTTTCATAGTACAATGTGTAATGTAGTTTCGAACTACATTGTTTAATTGATATAGTAATGTTAATTATTATATTATACTCTATATACTCTGACATGTGATTATTACTCAGCTTTTTGCTGACGTGTGTGTTATTTTGTTGTGCTACTTGCGTTTGCGGCCATGTCTTTTTCTTATGGTGGCCCTGCGACGATCTATTTTGGAATTTTTCTTAATGGTCAGCAGTTAAGTTTGTCTAAACAGGTTGATCAAGTGGTCGTAGCTAAAGGAGCTCAAGTGTTTCGATTAGTTTGTTATAATAAGTTTAATTTATAAAGTTGTATAAATAGCTCACTTAGCTTAGATTATCGGGTTGTAATTATTGGGATTTTGTAAGCCTTAACACTTGACAGGTTGTTGAGTGTGGCGGTAATACCTCCGATTTAGGTGTATGCTTTCGCTATTTTATTTAAAGGTTGTTTATTTTTCCTTTAATTCTTATTTATTATTGGTTAGTAAATCGGGGGTGTTACACGTATAATTCCGAATAATTCTAAATCTTCCGAAGCGCAACTAAAATAGTTGTGTGCGGCAGCCCAACGCGACTTTGTGAGATGCGCGCGGATTTTTCTGCGACAGCACTAAGTTTTAACCTAGGCGCTCCTAAATCCGTCATTATTAGGCTTTAAGCACGGGCTTAAGCCTAATTATGATCGGGTTTAGTTAATTGGACCTTTATTTGGCTTTTTCTTTAATTTGGGCTAGTCTTTTGTGTTTTGTGGCTTATCCAGTTATCCATAAGTATTCTTCACTTCGATCCAACACGAAGATGGCTTTATTTATCGTCATTGCACTTCCTGTCGGGACAGGAGGCCAAAAGTAGATGTCTACAACTTGGCATTTCAATCCAATTTGGTTCCCCTTCCTCTGTATTGGGCACTCCTGCTATATTTCCTTCTCTAACCTTTATTATCCAATCAGCAAATTCTCGAATTTGTTCAAGGGTATCAAAGGGAACTTCACTTCGACATAAACGTATGTTTATCCTTAGGCACATAACTTGGCACTCTCTTCAAAAGGACGCTCGATGCAAGGTGGTTGCAACAATAGATTCTCGTCCTTCATTTAGCACCACATGAAGTATCTATCTAAAGTCTCCACCAAGAACAACCAATTTACCTCTAAAAAATGTATTGTCATTAGGAATGTCCTTGAAATGTCGATCTACCGCCTCGAATGATATTTTTAGAGAGCAGTTAGTGGATGGTGAACTGTATGTAAACTACGTGTGTAATCCTCTTTGTTTTTTTTTTTAAAAAAAATTAAATTAATGAAAAAGGCGGGAGTGAATGAGACTATGAGAGTGTAGTATTGGGAATTTGGAGGGTTCTCGTGAAAATGTCTCTTAAATTATATAAAAGACTAGAGTGTCCCCGTGCAAAATGCACGGGATATATAAGAAAATATATATTTAAAATATGGAAAGTTGATTTTGATGTTGTTGAAATTTATATAAGGTAGTGCCTTCATACTTTGCAAATAATAATACTCGGTATACTTTGCAAGCTATAATCCTTAGTTTTCTGTCAAAAAAAAAAAAACCTTAGTTTATATTTTAATTCAGAATATATATTATTTTTATAATTTTATATTCCTCAATTAATTTCTATTAGAATTATATTGATTAGGTGAAGAATTGAAGTTACTAATGGTGTACCCATTTCTTGTATCAATTCTCTTTTGTAGTGAGTAGGGGATTAGAAATTAGAATTGATTTTTTTATTTTTTTTTAAAAGAGATAAATTAAACCTTTTAATTCAGTGTATTTTTTTTTAATATTAATCATTATTAGTAATAGAGATTAAATTAGAACTTTTTAAGATATAATTGAGAGAATTTGGATGGTTGATTAAGATTTCATTGTAATCTTTTATATACTCTATACAGTAGACAAATACAATAAATAATCATCCATAACCAATAATCAAAAGTATTGAAAACCTTGCAACGTTAATATTTTTTTAATCAAAATTTATAACTTGATCAATATCTTTCAATCCTTTTACATGTACATATGCAGAAGTGCAGAACTTATATATTCACACATAAGAAATTATAACCAATCTAATTACATACGAAAAATATTGTGTAGAACGGACTCATGTGAGTCCGTTCTACTTACAGGCCCGCACGCGGCCCGTTTTTTAATAGTTCGGCCCGCGCGCGGCCCGACTATTAATTATCAATCATTTTTTGATTTTTTTTTTTTTTAAAAAAACGTCTTCCAACGTTCCGCCTTTCTCCTCCTTCTTCTTCCCCACGTTTTCTGCAGTTACACTCCATTACACTCCATTACTCTCAACTTAACTACATTTTCCCTAAAATTTCGCATCACTCCTTCATTTTCTAGCTTATATTTTACTTGCATGTACTTAATTTTTATTTTTTTTACATAAACCCTAAATTCCGTCTTCCTCACCTACATTAATGGCTGGCCTTCCTCCTGTTGACGATTCTCCTTTAAAAGTTTATATGAAACGATCATCAAAACAGCCTCCGAAGATAGTTGAAATGCCAGAAAGGTTAATAAATTTTTTATTTATTTTTTGCTTATTCGTTTTTTTTAAAAAAATTTCAGTAATTTTTTTTTATTCTTGTTCTTGTTTTGTAGGGATGATTCACAGCATCCTAAGAAGCGTGTTACTAAACAAGGTTCTAAAAGAAGTCGATCTGTGAGGTGTGATATTCGAAATAAATTCTTTTAAATTCGGAAAAATATTGTTTTGTATATTCAGATGCACGCCAGGTGTTCGATGAAATGTAAATTGTTGTTTTTACTTTGAATATTCTTGTGTAGGATTATGTTATTTTTGATGTAATTACATTAGTTGTAATTTTGATTATTTTGAGGATTGACTATTATATAGTCAGGAATTATATTATTTATATCAGAAATAAGCATTTTATTATATTATCTTTAATTGTATTATTTTATTTTGATAATAGTATATGTTTTTCAGGATTTAGATGTTTTTCATCAGAAATTAAGTTGTTGTTGTCTGTATTCAAATTTATCATACTCAGGAATTAGCATATCTTAAACAGGAATTAGATTTTTTTGATCAGGTATTATGATATATTATTCAGGAATAAAATTAACTCAGTCAGGTTTAAGATTATATTAGTCAGGAAACAGATAATAATAGTCAGGAATTGTAATACCAATATAATGTGCAGTAATTAAATGTTTTAGATTTATTATACCCATGAATTAGATTATATTAGTCAGGAATTAGCTAGTTTTTGTCAGAAAATTGACACGGTTCGTCATTTTAAGGATAATAATATTTAGATACATTATAACTCAGTCAGGTTTAAGATAATATTAGTCAGAAAATAGATAATAATACTCAGGAATTGTAATATCAATATTTGGATACAGTAATTAAATGTTTTAACATTTATAACATTAAGGAATTAACATATATTAGTCAGGAATTAGATAGTTATTGACAGAAAATAGATATGGATAGTCAGTTTTAGGATAATAATATTCACATATATTATAACTCAGTCAGGTTTAAGATAATATTAGTCAGAAAATAGATAATAATACTCAGGAATTGTAATATCAATATTTGGATACAGTAATTAAATGTTTTAACATTTATAACATTAAGGAATTAACATATATTAGTCAGGAATTAGATAGTTATTGACAGAAAATAGATATGGATAGTCAGTTTTAGGATAATAATATTCACATATATTATAACTCAGTCAGGTTTAAGATAATATTAGTCAGAAAATAGATAATTATACTCAGGAATTGTAATATCAGTATTACATACAGTAATTATATGTTTTAAAATTTATAATAGTCAGGAATTAAATGTTTTAAAAGATAATTATGCTAAGAAATAAGTTTACTGTTATCAGGGATAACATAATTTTTTTCAGGAATAAGTGTGTCTTATTCATGTTTTTTATTTTTCAGTGCTCTTACTGAAGATGATATTTCAGACCTTGAAATTGGTACTAAATCTGGTCCTAGTTATCTTTGTACAATTATGGAAGATTTTAGTGATGAGCAAAAGAAGGATGTTATAGACATTGGTTTTGGTGGATTGCTTCAAATGAATTTGCAGGACAATATCAGTCATCAGTTGTACAACTATATAGTAACTCATTTTAATCCTCATGCTAGAAATCTTATTGTTGGTAAAAAGGAACATGCAATTCATATTGATAGTTCTGATATTGCTGATGTGTTGGGTATTCCTTTTACTAATATACCTGTGAAAGAGATTTCTAAAATAAAGAAATTAATCAATCCTGATGAATATTTGAAGATAGAGTGGAGGAGGTTCTTGGGTTTGGATATAGAGGATGACTCTGAACAGGGAAATGAAGCTGAAGCACAGAAGCAAAAGAAGAGGAAAACAGAAGAAAAAGTTGTTCAGGGTAGGAAGAAGAAGACATATGTGAATATTATTACTTATAAGATGATGTTTGAGAAATATAGAGATGGTGGTGCTGATTTTAAAAAGCTGTTTGTTATGTTTGCTGTGTCTACATTTTTGGCTCCAATTGGTGATAAGTCTCCTAATTTTAATATCATCAAATCTTTAGATGATGTGCGTTTCATTAAGGCTTTCAACTGGGCTGGTTATGTTATGGACTTCTTATGTGCGTCAATAGCAGATTTTCAAGCCTTTGTTTTGAAAAAAAAGGAAGGGAAGGAGTTGAAAACAAAATCTAAACAAGTAAATGGTTGTTTAGTTGCTTTTGTAATTGCATTTTTACAAAAGTTTGAGTTTGGGACAACTTTACATCGCAAGCCGTTTATTTTGAACTGGACCTGTGAGAGTTTGAACCAGAGGATTAAGTCTGTTGCTGAAAATATGGATTATGGTACTGTGAATGTAACACCCCAATAATTCTCTCTTTAAACTTGTGAGGACCCTGAACAACATTCAAGAGAATTACTGGCGTGCTACCGCCACGTGTTCAAACGTTAAGGCTTTATCAGAAAATAGCAGCGGAAAAACTAAATCAGTTATAAATAAGTTTCAAAACCAACGAATGAAACCAAATTAAGTCATACAACTTGGAACCATTAAGGCCCTTATTCAAAACCCAATAAAAGTAGTAAGTGATTAATTCCAGTGTTCGAATAAATTCAAACCCAAAAGAATTAGTGTCAAATAAAATCGAATTAAAATAAATTCAAACTTGCAAAAGAAATAAAATGCAAACAATCAACTCTCTACTCAAGATCCCACAACCCTGATGAATGCTGCATGTGTAAGAACCTGTGGTAATTCTGCTCCCCAATATTACAAGTGTAAAAATTGGATCGTCACAGGGTCATTGAAAGGCGAAGGCCATGACCAAAGAAAGACACACAAAGCACGCAATCAGCAAAGCTGAGTACATACAAGCTGCAAAATAAATTAAGAAATCCATAACATGCTACTAATAATCAATCATCATGCATCATTAAATTATAGACTCAACACACGACTCAACTATTTATATTACTAAGACTCCATTAATTAATAATAGGTAAATCATTATTTTTATTCATTGGATTACGCAATAGACAAGGTTGTCCAACCCATGCTCCATTTGGAACATCAATAAAAGAAAAACCCCATGCCTCCTTTCGGAAACATCAATAAACATCCAACGACCACGGGCACGACTCCGTGACCGTAGTTAGTATGAGATCTCACCTAACTCCTAGTTTTGAAAAATATTTGAAATAAGAGACTCGTTGATCAGACGGCCTCGAGAAAAGTACACAGCTAATACCCCATGTACCCCAACTTCTGATTGTCATTACTCCATAAGTGCATCAATCCAGAGTTTTATTGCTCATCCATCTTGCACTTTACGTGATTTACAGGTTTAGACTTGGTGATGACTCATATGCATAACAATACAATCAATCCAATATCAATTCAATCAAGTAAAACAACTTTTCAATTTCAATTCTTGATTTATTAGTGGCAAGCAACATTTATTATTTATTCCTTTACTACCTCGGTGTATAAACACCTTGAGTGCATAAGGCACCCCAAAACCTTAACCTCGTCTTAGAAGACTTAAATTCTTCCTTTACTCATCCTGCTTGCATAATCATGAATGAGTAATAAATTAATCATTACACCAATAATATACCTTTGCCTCTAAGCGCACCTTGCATAATTAGAGCACAAATAATACTTGCAATATAAAATAGTGCACGTTATACGAAATTCACAATGTATAACCAAACAATTTAACTCAGTCATCCCTATACATGATACTAAGTTCTCGATCCGTCGTCCTTAAACATGCACCTAAAAGAAAGGTTTCGTAACTTGTACGTACCTTGAGCAAACGAATTGGTATGCCACTTTACTAACTAGAAATCACCTTCAATAAACTCCTCTCCTAAGCCAAATAATAACATCTCAATCAATACCCAATCAATCAAATTTACAGCAATACTAACTTACTTTAAAGCCTTCAAAATCCAAATCAAACAACACTTTAAAACCTTCCCTTTAGTTAAAATTAAAGGCTTATATATAGTTCTTTAAATTTTCTTCATAAAAACCTTAAAATACACTCTTATACATGAAATTACAGCAAGTTCAAAGTCTAATAAAAATCTGAAAATTATATAAAAACCCCTAAAAATCTCCCTTTTTAATGGGTGATTAAACCCTCTTTATAAAACATTAAAAGTAGTACTTAGAAACTATTTCCAACACTTAAAACTTCAATAAAAACATATATTTATGTTTAATTAACTTTAAACATAATTAATTTTATTAATCAAACTCAAGGATAATATTTTAAGTAAAAAAAAACTTCGTTAAAATCAAAAACTGCCTGAAAATCATATTTAGAGGCTGAATTTGGCCACGAGAGGGTGGTACTCACTACCAAGGGTAGTAAGTCTTTCTTAAAACGTTGTTTCCACATGGAAAACACTATTTTTTCATCAAAATCGGATGAGTTTAGAATCTGATCGGGATTAAAACGGGATTAATATTTACGAACGAAAATCTATAAACTAAAACACGAATTTACATGTTCAAAATAATCTGGAATTAAGTTAAACTAATCATTTGTTATAATCACCAAAATTTCAAAACATCATTACTATAAAAGCCCTAAATCAATTGTTCATAAAAACTCTAAAATCATGATTTTCAATAATTAAAAACCTTAGGTTATAAAATTTACAAAATCTGAAAATTATGATACTTATAAAATCTGAAATTATAAAGTTTAGTCATCAAAATACAACTTGATACTAATTAAATTACTTTCAACCAATAAAATCAAAATCCATAAATCAATAATTATAATTATACAAATTAATAAAACAAAGGAGAGAGAAAATAAGACTAACCTTTTGGTGTGGGAAATTTTTGGGGATTAATGGGGTATTTATAGGAGAGAATGTTGTAGGGTAAGTAAAAAGATTGGGCCTCATAAAATTATTGGGCCAATTAGGTAAATGAAATGGACTAGGCTTTGTTTGTATGATCATGAATTGTAGAACATAGGTTCATAAAATAGTTTGTGCTAAAATAATTTTTGACCAATATTAATAATTTGAAACTTTTGTAATTAAATTCCGGAAAAGTACAAATAAATATTATAAATAAAATAAAATTTCATTTATAAAATATTTAAAAATACGGGGGATTACAGTGAAACTGTACCCTGCTGCCTCACCAAAAAAATATGCTGGCATATCTGAACAAGCTCTTCTTAAAAGTTTAAGGCTGAACAATATTGAGTTTAAGATTGAAGACAGTGATGAAGATGAATATTTGGATAAAAAAAAAAAGAAAGAAAGAAGGAAGATCAGGTTGTACAATCTACTAGCTTTGAATTGAAGGATATAGATGACAAAGCTAGATATGTAATGTACAAGATTCCTAAAGAGTTTCCTACTGATGCTGAAATTGATAATATGGATATCGATGTAAGTTTAAACTGCCATCTTTTTATTATATTTTTAGATTTTGTATAATTTGCTTTAATTAGAAATTAGAATACTTTTATCAGGGATAATAAACTGTTAGTCAGGAATATGGTAAATTTTGTCAGGAAATTAAATTAATATATTAAAGTTGTTGATTTGATAATATATTATTATTGTCAGGATTTAACATTATATTATCAGGAATTATGTACTTCCTATCAGTAATTAGCATTTTCTAATATTTTATTTGGATTATAGTATATGTTTGTCAGGATTTAAATTCTTTTCATTAGAAATTAAGTTGTACTTGTCAGCAATAAGAAACTATTAGTCAGTAATATGAAACTATTAGTCAGGAATATGGTAAATTTGGTCAGGAAATGAAACTAATATATTAAGGTTATTGTTGATTTATTTACATTGCTGTAATTTGGGAATACATTATTATTGTCAGGATTTTCTACCATATTATCAGGAATTATACTTTTTCTATCAAAAATTAGCATTATCTAATATTATCCTTAAATCTATTATTTTATTTTGATTAGTATCTGTTTGTTAGGATTTAAATTCCTTTCATCAGAAATTTTGTTTGTCAGGAATAAAAAACTATTAGTCAGGAATAAGATAAACACTCTCAGAAATTAGATTACTATTATCAGCAATAAGAATTATGTTATTTTCTTACATTTTACTAATAAGAAATTATTAGTCAGGAATAACAATTATGTTGCTTTCTTACATTTTACTTATTCATTTTTTATTTTATTTGTTGATTAGCCTGTGAAGAAGAAAATGATGAAATTTGGTCGAGACTTGAAGATTGTATCAGAGAACCAAATAGACTTTGCTATTGATTTGAAGGATGAAGCAAAATCATATTCACAAGAATCTCAATCTCAAGGAGAGGATGATTTCTATTCTAATCCTGAATTTTTAGCAAAAATTGATGCAATAGTTGAAGCTGCAATGCAGACTAAAACTTTAGCTATTGATTTGGATCAGTTTGATAAAACAAAACTTAAGTCTGATGCAATTGTAAGTTTGATTACATATATTATCATTTTTTTATACTTATTAAAATCATATTAGATATATATCTGATATTATTCTTTATTTTGTATAGGTGAATGATGTTATTTCTGATCTTGGTTTGCAAAAAGATCTAATTGAAGATGCAGAGCAAAATTTAGAGGATGCAAACCAAGGAAGCACGGAACCAGAGAATGAGGCAGATGATCTTGGTTTGAATAATGTTCAAGGAAGTGATGTTGAAGACACAACCGCAGAACCAGAATTAGTTGAAGGCACAACACCATCAGAAAAAGAGGTGCATTCAGTTAGTAATGAAGGTCTACTTAGTTCCACATCACCTCCAAGAACACCAAAGAAACCCAAGGGACTCAATAAAATTTATTCATCTGCTATGAATGAGAATCAGGCTAGGCTTGTGCAAGAAGGGAGGAGTTTCCTCAAGGGAGATACTTCTTTGCCTAGATTTCATTTAATTACTCCTACTCCTCCTACTTCTCAAGATACACCAGTATCCCAAGAAGAAAATGCACAAGTTATTGAAAAAGAAGTTCAAGAAACTTCTGAAAAAGAAAATGATAAAAACAAGGAAGATGACAGCGCATCTAAGGTGTAATATTTGTATTTTAACTCAATAATTTATTTTAATAGTTATTGTATTTAACTATCATATTTTATAAAAATAAATGTGTTTATTATTCTATATTATTGTATTTATTTTTATTTGTATTATCCATATGCTTTCAGGTTTTTACTAAATCTGATGATGTTATTCAGTCTAAAGCTACAGAGGAACTTGCTTTAGCTATTTATCAAGGTCATCAGGTAATGGTTTTTGTCAAAAATTATATATTTTTCTAAGGAATACTGAGTGAATTAGAATAAGATTGAGTAAGTCAGGAATAAAATTGTCATTGTCAGGAATTAAATTACTTATATCAGGAATTACATTCTTTATGTTAGGAATTTGATTGAGTTAGTCAGGAATAAACTTGTTATATTCAGGAATTATATTGAGTTAATCAGGAATTAAATTGAGTTCATCAGGAATAAACTAGTCACTGTTATTAATTATATTGTGTTAGTCAGTAATAAACTTGTGGTAGTCAGGAATTAAATTGTGTTAGTCAGGAATAAACTTGTGGTAGTCAGGAATTAGATTGTATTATTCAGGAATAAACTTATCTTGGTCAGGAATAAACTTGTCATTGTCAGGAAATAGTTTTTGTTAGTCAGGAATAAACTTGTCATAGTCAGGAAATTAAATTACTTTTGTTATGATTTATATTATGTAGTACAGATTATTATTGTCATGATTTAGAAGACTTTTGTTTGATATATATATATTTTTTCCTTGTAGGAAGAACAACCTCAGCCTAGAGATGCATGTGCTGTTTTAGAATTGCTGAGGAATAAAACTGTTGCTGCTGAATCTATTCCTATTCCTATTGATTCTATTCCTTTGGAGTCTCCTACTGCTGCTACTGGTGACATTATTCTAATAGATAAAACTCCTGCTCCTCCTAGTATTGATGATGATGAGTTTATAGTATCAGAAAAACAGCCTCCCAAAACACACATTGAGTTAATTGATGTTGATAGAATTCCTAGTCCTACAGATGTTCCTGGTGAATCTACTATGATACCAGCTGATAAATATTCTGGAAAAAGGGAGAAGAGAATTCATAAATTAAGACAAAGGCAGGAGGAGAGATTGGTAGCAGCTGGTGGTTTAGATTGGGTTCTACCACCTATTCACAAGATTCCAATTCAAAATAAAGACAAGATTGTGTGTAGGAATTTGCAAGTAAACAAGCCTTTGTATCTAAAAAGATTGACTAAACATGAATTATACATGTGTGATTACTTGTTTTTTATGCACTATTTTGAGCAGCTTGAGTTAGATCCTACTGGTGAAGATGAGGGAGTTAAGAGGCGTAACAACAGTCTTTACATAGAAGATATAGGTACTGTTATCTGTCAGTTTCCCACTGAAGATCCTGAACAGAGTGATCTTATTTTGGTAAAGGAGGAGTTTTGTTCCCTACGTCCGTCTGAGTGGGTTAATTCTGCTATTCATGATACTTGGGCTACTGTGCTCAACATTGAAGAGAGTAAAATAACTGATAGAGTAGTTTTTCAATATAAAAGATTTGTTTTTCAAACTGAAGTTGCTGTAAGTTTTTTTTTTCTTTCTTTACTTCATTCAGAAATAAATTTTATTTATAATATACTGTATTTAATATATTTTTTTGTTTTGCAGAATCTTACATGGAGATACTTAGAAAAAAGGGCAATTTACAGAAAAGAAGTTGCTAACATAAAGAAAAAGGAGGCAATTTTGAAAACTTTGAAAAATAACCCAGTAGAGTATAATAAGTGTAAAGAGGAATTGGTAAAAATGGAGATGGATTGTCAATTGAATATGCATAAAGGCGAGGACATTTATGACAGCATTTGCAAGTGGGTTAAGCGTTTTCCTTCATTCAACATAGCCGAAGCCGATTTGGTAAATTTTTAACTTTATTTCTTCTTTGTATATTGTATATTCAGGAATAAGCTAAACCTAGTATGATACAAGCTTTTATTAGTCAGATTTTATATTATTTTAAATCAGGAATTATATTACTTTAATCAGGAAATAATTTATTTATGTTAGTAATTAAACTGTGTTAGTCAGGAAAAAAATTGTATAGTAAGGAATTAAATTGTTTTAGTCAGGAATAATATTGTTTTAGCCAGGAATAAAATTATTTTAGTTAGGAAAAAAATTGTGTTAGTCAGTAATTAAATTCTGTAAGTCAGGAATAAAATGTTTTACTCATATATTATGATCTTTTAATCTGATATTTGCTTCTTTTAGTCAGTTAATAAATGTGTTACTTATTGTGAAAATTATGTTTTATTTATTTTGCAGCTATTCTTTCCCATTGCGTTCGATAATCATCATACTCTGTTGGTTTTCAATTTCATTGATGGTATTGGTCCAAGAATAGATTGGATAAATAACAAGACTGATATTGATCGAGATAAATTAAATGGAATAGACAGAGTGCTGGTAAGATAATTTTAAATTAAATTTGTGAAAATTATACTTTTAGATGCTTTTAAATTTTATAATTTATATATTTATAATTACAGATTAGAGTTGTTGGTATTTTTTTGAAAAAGCATGAACATCGACATGGTGACACAAATTTGGAACAATTGGAATGGCATGAACCTAAGTTTACATGGCAAACAAGCCATGAAAATGAGGATTGTGGCCTTTTTACATTAATGTGTATGAAAAATTACAATGGTATAGCTGGAGGTCTTGTCGACTTGAAATATGTAAGTATTTTTTCTCCTTTGTTTTTGGATTTTTACCTATTGTTTTTTAGTGTTCTTATTTTGTTTTTTATATAAATTTGTAGAAGCAAAATCGGAAGATATATAGATGCCAACTTGCTTATCAGATGGCTACTAGAGAAGAGAATTTTTTGCGGAAGAAATTGTGGAATGATTGCATTGAGTTTTCAATTAACAAGCACAAAATTTGGAAAGCTCAACCTGCAAGAAAGAAGCTAGAGGCCCAATATGAGAAACCAAAGGAAGCCATTCAAAAGGAAAAAGAGAGGCAGTGGAAGTTGATGCAAAAACAACTAGAAAAAGAGCAGCAGCAATTGAAAATTGATCAACAGCTTCAGCAAAATGAAGAGGAAGATTAGATTTTTTTTTTTTAAACAATTAATCATACATGTACATATATATTTTTTTTTTGTAGTTAGGCATTAGTTTTCTTTTGTATAGATACTTATAAATTTGGTTTATATATGTATATATTTTCTATTAAATCCATTTTCTATTAATCATACATCTATATATTGGTCAGATATTAAAATACTTGTGTCAGAAATTAATATCAAATGTTAATTTTAAAAATTTTAAATATCAAACTTAAAATGAAGAATATGTTTGTCATAAATTAAATTACTCTTCTCAGGAATTATTTTATTTATGTTAGCAATTAAATTCTTTTGGTGAAGAATAAAATTTTGTTAGTCAGGAATAAACTTGAGTTAATCAGGAATAAGATTTTTTAAATCAGGAATAGAGTTGAGTCAGTCAGGAATAAACTTGAGTTAGTCAGGAAAAAGATTTTTAAAGTCAGGAATGATATTGTGTTAGTCAGTAATACAATTATTTTACTTAAGAATAAGATTCTAGAAGTCAAGAATTAACTCAGGAATTAAAACTCGGTTATCAGAAATTAAAATGTAATAGTCAGTAATAAAATTGAGTTATCAGAAATTAAATCAGGCATGAAATTGTGTAAATCAGGATTTAAATTAGTTTAGTCAGGAATAAAATTTTGGATGTCATGAATAAACTTCAGTTACTCAGCAATAAGACTTTTAAAGTCAGTAATAAAGTAAGGTTAGTCAGGAATAACATTGATCTAATCAGAAAATAAAATAATGTTTTTCAGAAGTAATCAAACCTCAAAATGCCAAAATATAGTATTGTTTACAATTATCTTGAATAATAAAATAAAAAATTTGAAGATTGGCTTTATGATAGAAGAATGCAACAATAGGGATGAATTAAATGAGTTGTGGATTAGGAGTTATTGTTCCAAACTCATTTGGATCTCTTGTTGCTGTTCGTCTTCTTTCAAAATGTCCTCTAATTCTTTTGTTCTTCTTTGGCCTTCCCTTTGTTTTTGGTCGTTTTGGATCTTTTACTGTATTTCTTCTTTCTTCTTCTTCATCAAGTTCACGAATTTTTTCTTCATTTGTTTGGAACACTTTCCTTACAGATTTGTACATTTGTTCCAAAACATCATCACATATTTTTGATGCTTCTTCATTCCCTTGACATATTGTCACAAGGTTGTAAAAATTCTTTGTTATTGATTGTCTCCAAGGAGTGTTTATTAATGAATGATCTGTGGTTGAATTTCCTAATAAAAAAAAAAAAAAAGATTACTACATTTTTGTTAGTAATAAGGCAATTTTACTCAGAAAAGAATGCAGCTCATGAATAATGATAAAATTTTTTGCTTCAATAATATAATAATATCAGAAATAAAATTATTTATATCATGAAAAATGTAAGAAAAGTCAGCAACGAGCTATGCCATAATATTTTTATTTTCTGTTTCAGCCATAAATTTTCTGGCAAAATTGATTTAAAGGCTGTTATCAATTTTTAAAGGCTGTTATCAAAAGTAATTACAGATTAATTATTACTGTTCATACATAACTCTTTTCTATTTAAAGGCTGTTCTAAATTAAGTTTTTTCTATTAAAAGAGTTATATTATAACAACCTCTATTGTGTTCTATAAAAGGTGCATTCTTGTAAAAATAACTTATATTTTTCTTCATCTAATCAATCATCAAAATAATGGCTGATTTCTACGTAAATAAGGAGAAGTGTACTATTATTGTTAAACCAATTGATCGCATTAGTATGGTAAATATATTACATTAAGTTTTAAATTTATAAATTTGTTTTGTGTTTTAGTAAAGATTAAATGATATCATTTTTTTTTTCTTTCAGGGTCTTCCTGAAGATTGGAAGCTTTTTCTTCTGAAATTCAAGAACTTTGTTAGAGTCTTTGCTGGGAAGAATGGCAGAGAAGATAGATTTTGGGAAGTAAGAGTCATAAGCATACCAGAAAATACAGGTTGTGGTGGTATGTTGATTGATCGTGAATGGGAAAACTTTGTAGCTGCGAACAACATAGTTGTTGGAGACAGACTTGATGTTTACCATGATCATTATAACATTTATATTAGAATTTTTAATGCTGATGGTACTGAAAGGCTTCCTAATGAAGCAGGAAGTGGTACCAATGTATAAGTTTTTAAATATTTATATAATTTTATGTTTGTAATAAATCTGATTTTATATCAGAAATAATAAAATATATATCAGATATTATAATATTTTGTTCATGAATAAGATTATTGGTATAACATTATAATATGTTGTTCAGTGTTCATTATGTTCAGGAATTAGATTATTTTTTTCATTTATTAGATTTGTTTTGTCAGAAATTAAATTCTGTGTGTCAGGTATTAAAATTTTTTGATTACATAGGAATTAGATTGTTTCAGGAATAAAAATGTTTCAATCAGAAATTAGTTATTATAAATTAGAAAGGATCAGGAATAAGATAAAGTTTGTCAGCTTTAAGATTTCTTTGGTCAGGAATTAAAATATGTATGTCAGGTATTTTAATTTTTATTCAGGAATTAATTTGAATATATCAGGAATTAAATTGTATGCTGCAGGAATAAACTTGTTTCAATCAGGAATAATATTATCTTTTTCATGTATTATATTTTTCACATCAGACATCAAGTTTTCATCTATGTCAGCAAATTATTTATGACAGTAATTAAAATGTTTATCTCAGGAATAAAGATATTTTTTTATACTAAATAAACAAGTAATAAATTTTAAAATAACAAAGTATGTACGTACCTGATTCACTGCCATCCCAAATGTTTGATTTAGCAAGCTTGGTCCAACGTTTTAGAATGTATCTCTCTGGAATAATATGTATGATGTACATTTGCATAATCTTGATAATGTGAAAGCACATCAATCCAGTCTCTGTGAAGCACATACAAGAACACATAAACTCATTGTTTTGAGTGTAATATATGACTTGATAGGTGTGCATATAATCTTCATCAAGAGAAACATCAAAGAATTTGACATATTGCATTGAAGTGGCTTTTTCTCTTGCATATGCTCCAAGACTTGTTTCTAATTCCAGCCTAAAATCCTTGTATAAGTTTAGAGTATAAACTTCAGCTGCATGTTTTAATATCTTTGTTGTTGTTCTTGGTCTCTCAGTAATACATCTGAAGTTGTCACTCTTTTCAGTGCTTCTCCATCTTTTCACAGTAGCCTCAAAAATGTGAAAGAACTCCAAAAGCTTTGTGGTTTTGTTGGCCTTAAATGAAATTGCTCTGTTTGTTACTTCTACCCTTTGAGATGAAAGAATTCCAGCTGAGAAAATATCCTTGCTCAATGTTGTGCACCATTTATCTCGTAGACTGTATAACCTATCAAACCATTCTTTTTTCTCTAGCCCATGTTTTTGAACCATCTTGTGCCAACAATCTTCAAAGTCAGATTCAGAATCACATCCACTTAAGCATTTGTGAAACATATTTTTGAATTCAGGATTGGTTTTTAGAGTTCCAAAGTGTGACACAAAATTCTTTTGCAAATGCCATAAACATAGCCTATGTCTTGAGTTTGGATAAACCTGCAACAAAAATTAAAATACTGTAGTCAGCAATATGACTATTATAATAAGAAATTAAAAACATTAGCAATACAAGGTGTCTTGGAATAAGTCATCACTCACAAACAAGAAGAAATGCATATCAGAAATATAATTATTTTAATAAGGAATTAGCATATTTTGGTCAGGAATTAGTATATTTTGGTCTGATTTTAGATGAATTATGAAAGGTATTAGTATATTTTGGTTAGGAATTAATAGTCTTAGAGTTCACTTGGAGTTTTGGATAAGGACTAAAAAAATGTAATAATCAGAATTGTACTTGAAGTACTGGATAAGGACCAAAACAATGTAATAATAATAAAAAGGAATATATTTAAAAATTATCTTTTTTTTTTAATATTTTTTATTTGTCTATAAAAGTATTATTTACTCATACATTTTGCATGTTTTTGTACTTTGGTATATTCTCTCTCCTAAAACAAACTTTTTTTCAATATTCCTCAAAAATGCAAAACAATTCTCAGTCTTCTACTTCATCAAACGATCCTCAATATTTCTCAAATATGCAAAACAATTCTCAGTCTTCTACCTCATCAAACGATCCAGAAGAAAATGCAATTGATAACTTTGAAAAAAAATTAAATGATCTGTTGGATAGAAGAGATAGAGTGAAGAATGGATTGATGAAGCTCTATGAAAAAGTTGAAAAGAATGAAATCGAAGAACTAAGCAAGAGAAAGAGAGCACAAGAGATATGGCAGGAAACACAGAACAAAAAGCAGAAAGAAGAAGATCAACACAAGAAGGAAGAGAAAGAACAAAAAGAAGATCAAAAGAAAAAACAAGTTTAATATCTGAGGAAGAACAACAAGAAGATTATGATTTTAGGGTTTTTTTCTTTATCTTTTTTTTTCTGTTAATTTCTAGTCACAATCAATATCATTAAAATATATGGAAAATATGATATGCTTTTATGTTTATGTTTCTGTATTTCCTGTTTTTATTATCAAAAGATTTATTCAGATATGGTTTAAAATGATATGGTTTTGTTGGTTTTTATTCATATATTGATTTTTTTTTTAGTATTAATAATTTTTCGTCGGGAATTATATTATTTTAGTCAGGAATTTTATTAATTTGTTATATATTCCATATTGATTTCAGAAATAAAATAAATTATCACAATCAGAAATAAGAATATTTTACTCAGTAATTATAACATTTTGCTCAGAAATAAACTTGAAATGAAATTAAATAAATTTGAATTAGTAATGACTTAATTTCGATCAGGTATTAGAAAACTTATATCAGGATTAAGGATCTTGCTATCATGAATAAGATTCTGTCAATCAATATTAAATAATTTGAACTTATTAATATATCTTAGTCAGGTATTGCCTTTATTTTATCAGAATTAATATATTTTTGATCAGGAATTATATTACATTAAATTATGAACATGAAACATATATTATTAGTCAAGAATTAAACAGATATTTATCAGGAATTATATAATTTCTGTCAGGTATTGATCTGTTTTTATCAGTTATTAAGTTATTCTAATCCAGAAACAATATATTATGAAGACAAAAATTCTTACCTCTGGTATGGCGTTACTCATTGCAAGATCCTGATCAGTGAAGATTGATTTTGGTTCGATTCCACACATCGACTTTTTGAAAATTTTGAAGAAGCCAAACAAATGTGTCAGTCTTTTCGTCACTTATGAATGCACATCCAAACATTGTTGTTCTCCAGTGACAGTTTATACCAACAAATGGTGCACATATCAACCCATATTTGTTTGTTCTGTATGTTGTATCGAAGATTAAAACATCACCATAGGCTTTGAAATCTTCAAGCATTTGAGAATCACGCCAAAACTAGCTCACCACATTGTTTTCTTCTCCAAATTTCAGTCTATAAAAGAATGAAGGATCATTATCTGCTTTCTCTTGAAGGGTATCCAATACATTCTGCATGTCTCCACCTTCAACCATACTCATTTTCACCCTTGATACATAGTTAAGGTGGTCTCTCTTAGTATGACCTACACATTCTTCTCCTCCAGCTTCATTGGTGATATAATTGTAAGCATCCATTGGTTTGATACCACTTTCAACCATGCTTTCAATTAGCTCACCCATTGGTGCTGATATTTGCCTTTCTGATCTTAGATGATGACGTTGAACTGCTATAACCAATTCATGATTATGCTCCAACTCATGTGTAACAGCTTCGAAACTTCCTTCTTTGGTTTTCTTGAAACGAATATGAGCTTTGCATCCAGTTCTTGTCTCATTTACCTCCCTATCTTTTCTCTTTTTTTCATCAGTTTTACCCAACATGGGTATTTCCACTGAATTTTGTTCACCTGCCATCTTCATTTTACCCTTTGTATGCCCTTCTTTAGAACATCTAAAATAAAACTCATACAATTTATCATTATTATCTCTTCTCTTTGTTGATTTTCTGACACTGAAACCAACAGACCTTGAATGAGCTTTGTATAAAACAAATCCGTCATTGTAGTCTGATACAGTATAACCTGCTAGACATTTACTTATGTTTTCATCCTTGTCATATTTGTAATAATCTGCAAGAAAAGTATATATGAAACATATCATAATTTAATTTTGTCAGGAAATTAAATATTATACACAGTAAATAAATATTCTTTAAATTTATGATACTTAAGAATTATCATGTCTTAGTCAGGAATTACATTATTTAAATCAGGAATTACTAAATACTAGTCAGGAAATAAATAATCTCAGTCAGGTTTAGGTTTATATTTAATCAGGAAATAGATAATATCAGTCAGAAATAATAATATTTGTATCTGATTATAATATGTTGTTGATTATTTTTTTAGGAATTAGATTATTTATGTCACTTATTAGTTTTGTTTTGTCAGGAATTAAATTTTGTATGTCAGGTATTAAAAAATTTTGATTAGGAATTAATTTGAATATATCAGGAATTAGATTGTATATTTCAGGAATAAAATTGTTTCAATCAGAAATTAAATTGAAACAATTTTATTAATTTAATTTCAGTAACAAAAAATAGTCAAAATATCAAAAAATTGTTCGAATCAGAAATTAGATTATTATAGTCAGGAATAAATTTATATTAGTCAAGAAAATACATAATAAATTACTCAGGACTTAAATGATAAATATACAAAACTTAGAATATATCAGGAATTAAAATGTAAATTTCAGGAATAAAATTGTTTCAATCAGAAATTAAATTGAAACAATTTTAATAATCTAATTTCAGTAACAAAAAATAGTCAAAATATTGTTCGAATCAGAAATTAGATTATAATAGTCAGGAATAAAGTTATATTAGTCAGGAAAATAGATAATAAATTACTCAGGACATAAATGATATGGTCAGGTTTAAGATAAATATAGTCAGGAAATTAGAATTTAATAACTCATGACCTTCCCTCTTCCCTTTTCAAAAAACACGTAAAATTAATTGAATAAAATGAAATGAATTTACTAGAAAAGAGGTTAATTATAAATGAAAAGACATATTTGAAAAGGCATGACCCTCCCTCTTCCAAAACACTGCATCTATTCACATTCTAAACATTATATATAAGTAACCATATTGTCAACAAACTGTATTCAGAAAAGGAAAAAAAAATCCATATAAACTGCTTCAGTTAGAAATTTTAATTAATCTTATAAGAATATAACTACTGCTATTACAAAAGGTATATTTTTTTCGTATTATGATTATACCTTTGTTAGTGTTGTTTTATTGAGTTTTGTTATGATTTATGTTTTCATTTTGTTTTGTTTAGATGGCTAATCAAATCCCACACCCAATTGACGCCTTAGAAGATGCACATCCAGCAATGGCCGTTGAAGAAATATTATGCATGCATATTTTCCCTAGGTGCACATTCAAAGCCCAGGCAATGATTAACTGTACATGTAAATATTATAATGAATTATGGTATTATAAATATTGGATTCCAGAAACAGTAAGAAGAAATCATAATTCAAATGAATGGTGGGTTGCATATGACATTATGAGGCATAAGGGTTATGGGTTTCATAATGGCATGGTGCAAGACTGGGCTGAATTTCTGAATGGATTACGTTTAGTTTTTGCTGAAGAAGAAGCCAGCAAATTAAAGAGAAAAAGAGAAGAGGCAAATCATCCATGCAGAGAGGCAAAAAGAATTAAAATTGAGGAAGATTATCTTTGTAGCTTATTTTCAATGTTTTGTACTTTATCATAATTAAATAACATTTCAGTAATATGTAATTTGGAAATTTAGTTTATGTATTTTATTTTTGAAAATTTAGTTGATGTTATTTTATTTTTGGAAATTTGGTTGATGTTATTTTATTTTTGGAAATTTGGTTGATGTTATTTTATTTTTTGTTTTAGTTGATGATATCAGTAGCTTATACTCAGGAATTAGCATATCTTAAACAGGAATTAGATTTTTTAGATCAGGTATTATGATATATTATTCAGAAATAAAATTAACTCAGTCAGGTTTAAGATAAAATTAGTCAGGAAACAGATGATAATAGTCAGGAGTTGTAATACCAATATAATTTGCAGTAATTAAATGTTTTGAAATTTATTATACCCAGGAATTATATTATGTTAGTCAGGAATTAGATAGTTCTTGTCAGAAAATAGATATGGATAGTCAGTTTAAAAATAATAATATTTAGATACATTATAACTCGTCAGGTTTAAGATAATATTAGTCAGAAAATAGATAATAATATTCAGGAATAATAATATCAATATTTAGATAGAGTAATTAAATGTTTTAAGATTTATAACACTCAGGAATTAGCATATATTAGTCAGGAATTAGACAATTATTGTAAGAAAATAGATATGGATAGTCAGTTTTAGGATAATAATATTCACATGTATTATAACTTAGTCAGGTTTAAGATAATATTAGTCAGAAAATAGATAATAATAGTCAGGAATTGTAATATTAATATTAAATACAATAATTATATGTTTTAAAATTTATAATACTTAGGAATTATCATATATTAGTCAGGAATAAAATAGTGCTGGTCAGAAAATAGATATTGATAGTCAGTTTTAGGTTAATAATATTCAGATATATGATAGTCAGGTTTAAAATAAAATTAGTTAGGAAATAAATTATCATAGTCGGGAATTGAAAAGAAAAGAAATAAAATTATTCAGGAAATAAATAATGATCGTCAGGTTTTAAATAATGATAGTCAGTTTTAAAATAATTATAGTCAGATTTAAAATAATAATAGTCAGGCAGGAATATTAGATTTTTAAATGCAGTTAGAAATATTTTGAAATTTTCAGGAATTAGATTATTTTACTAATTTTGTTTAGGAAATAGGTTCTATTAATCAGGAATTATATTATCTGCAATTACATCAATAAATTACAGAGTATACTTTTACAGAACATTTAATTATCTGTATACCTATTATACTTGCAGCATCTTCATCTCTTTCTGCATCATCTCTTTCTTCATTTATATTTTCTTCTAGAATAACATTATCTGCTGCATTCATCATTAGTGTTAGTATATTTGAATTTCACTCTGAAATTATCAAAAAAATGGATTCAAATGAAAATTAATTTTCTGCGACAATTGTAGTTACATATTAAAATAGCTTTGCATGCAAATCATAACTTGAAATTAAATTCGATCGAATACTATAGTAAACTTGATTTCAAAATGAATAGTTGAAATAAAATGTAATTGAAAATAAATTAGGCCTGATTTCAAATTATAAGTCGAAATTAACTACGATCTGAAATTCGATTGGCATTAATTGCAAATAATAAGTAGAAATTAACTCGAATTTAAATACGATCTGATATTAAATTGAAATTTAATACGATCTGAAATTCAATTTGGCTTGCATGCGAATTATAAGTCGAAATTCACATTTCAAAATCGGTATAATACAATCTGAAATCATGCGAATTATAAATCGAAATCAATATTATATGAAATTTGAAATTACATGCAATCAAAATTATGAATTAGATTGTACCTTTTTCAGCAGTAATTGAGCTGGAAATTGATTCTATAGGTGAATCAGAATCTCCTTCAATCATCATCCTATTGTTTGATTTCTCCATTTTTTTATGGAATTTGCAGATTTGAATTATATGAATTTTGCAGATTTGAATTTTATAAAATTTGGGGAAATGAAGTGGTTGAATTTCAGTGAATGACGACGCTCGAAATTTTATGAAAATGATCAAAATGATGAAAACGACAAAATTCAGACAATTTATAAAATGGCGCGCGGGCTTTGGTCGGGTTGGTCAGGCCCGCGCCTTTTTATTTAATGAGCCCGGACTCACGTGAGTCCAGTCTCACGCAAAACGTCTTGAATTACATAATATGATGGCACATTCCTTATTCAGTTTCCAACTCACAGTATTTATATAGTAAAAATTAATTATGTATCTGATAAAAGCAAAACCTTGTATTTCCAAAATCACCCTACTTGGTAAAGATCAAACCAACCGATAAAAGCAAAACCTTGTATTTCCAAAAACACTGTACTTGGTAAAGATAAACCAACATTATTGCTTCCTGCAAAATAAAAAAATAAAAAAAACATTATTGCTCTGAAAAATAAAATTTTAAAGATATAAATATAATCAGTACATTGATAACATTCATTACAATCATACGTTGATAACATTCATTATATTCAAACAGCTTAAAAAGTAAAAGTTTATAATCATATACTAAACTGGGAGTCCTCATAATAATCTGTATAACATTATAAGCGAAAATTGATTGCTTACTGAATCAAAAACCGAAGATACCCAATACAATAATCTACTATATCGCCAAGTTTGATTTTGTCTTTGTTTAGATTTTTTTGCTATGAAGTATGAGTATTGATAAGTGTAGTACTCCCTCTGTTTTTAAATACTTGCTCCATTTCTCTTGGACACGCATGTCGATGCTAATCTTTGATCACTAATATCTTTAATTATCAATAAATATAAATTCTAAAAATTGAAAATTAATAATCTATTCATTGAGATGATTCCAACAAGTACCCACAAGACTATATTTTTTCTTATGTTTAAATCACAAACATTAGTCAAATTAGGACAAATGAATAGTGCAAAAAATAGAAATGAAGCAAGTATTTAAAAACAGAGGGAGTAGTAATCTTAAGTTTGGTATATTATGAGGAGTGAAAATGAAGGTGGAGGTGTGGAGTTTTACAACTGATTAGCACGTTTAATGGTTTTTTTTTTTTTTTTTTTTGAAAATGAGATTAGAAATAGATTAAGATAAGGCTAATATTTTTAGAGAGTAGTTAGTGGATGGTGAATTGTATGTAAACTACTTGTGTAAAAAAAAATTTAAATAAGTGAAAAAGGCGGGAGTAAATGAGAGTGTAGTATTGGGGATTTGGAGGATTCTCGTGAAAAGTGTCTCTATAATTATATACTTCATTCGTTCTTTTTTATTGCACCATAAGGGGTTTCACGTTTTCCAATGCATTACTTTGGCTATTAATATCTTTAATTATACTTTTGTAAAAATTATGAAAAATTGATATTTGAAAAGTAGATTTCGAGACGAATCTAACTAGATCCCACATGACTATGTTTTTCCTAATGGCCTGGATAAATCACAAAATATAGTCAAAGAAGGTTAAATGAATCAATTGGTCTTGTATGGACCCGGTCTACAATAAATTATTGTAGACCCAAAATTTAATACTTTCAAATAATATAATCACATTCCGGATGATAAAATCACTTTTTTAGATGGTATAACTATCTTTTTGTGAGTCATATTTTGATCTCATATCAAACTATTTAATGAGATTATATAATTATCTTTAGGATGATAAAATTTAAAAATCATCTTTTGAATGATGTAATTTATTAATTTGATACTTTTTATAATGATAAATTCACTTTTTGAGTGATACATTTACATAACAGTTTGAAGATGATATAATCACTTTTGTAATAATATAATCACATTTCGTATGATATAATCACATTCGTATGGTATACTAGAAGGTTGGGTCTACAATAAGTTATTGTAGACCGGGTCTATTCTAGTCTTTATATAAATGAATAGTATAAAAGTCCTTATCTATAAATATATATAACTAAAAAAGTAATTACCGCTAATGTCATTACTTTCCACATGTCAACTTCTTGTAAAAAATTTTCCCTCCAAAACTAATAATGACATCATTAATTTTTTTTATCAACATAAATAAAAATTTGAAAATGCTAAATTAATTATATATTTTTCTAATAGATTTTATATTTGAATTGACTAATTATGCAATTTCCATTGGAGAATTAAAGGGAGGTCGGACTATTTCATTTTCTTATAAACATTACGGAGTATCTTTTTCTCCTACTCCATATATTTTATACAGATGATATGAATTAGGGTGTCCACTCTTTATTAATTTATCAATTTATTAGATTTTTTAAAAATTATTTCTACTACATACATATTACACAAGCTAAAAGATATTGTTAAAATCATAAATTATTGTTAGATTCGTGCATTGCACGAGCCTAATCTAAGAGGAAAACCCCATTAATCTCCTAGATAAACAAAACAAATATATCCCAAGAGAGAAGGAGAATAAAATATAATAAATTTTTAAAAAGTAAAAAGATGTGGGTCCAATTGTCAATAACGGATGTTTATCTTTCCTTGACGGCGTTAGTATGGTTCAGCACCATCACCAAATCAGGACAAAAGAAAACCACCATCATCACCATCTTCCTCTTCATCTCCTTCCTCCTTCAAACCACAACTGAAATTCAATCACCATCTTTACCTTCTTCTTGCAAGCCAACCACCACCACCACCGACATTATCACCAACATTGATGGCGGCTTCACCGCCAAATAAAACGAAAACCATAGAAATAGAGTAATTCAGGTCTTGGTGAACCCAAAGGGTAAGTGAGCTTCCCCTCCTTCATCGTTTTTGACCATTAAAGCTCTGAGAATTCTACCATTATTAAAAATCAGAGATTTCTACCATTAAAGCTCTGAGATTTCTACCATTAAAGCTCCTAGACTCCTAGTTGATTGGCAAGAAGATGATAATGATGGTGGTCAGTTTATTTCTGGTTGTGGGTTCAAGGAGGAAGGAGATGGTGGTTGTGGTCGACTTCGGTAGTACTCCGTTCACACATGGGGAAAAACAGAAATTGGGTTTGGTTAAAAGCTGTCAATTTCTCTCAGCAAACGAACGTTACATGACTTTTATACTTTTACATAAATACCCCAATTAAAAGCTCGTAAATTGACCAAAAAGCCCTTAGATAAACAAAGTTTGTTAATCGAGGGGATAAACTTGAATTCTCTCCTAATCTAATGGTGCAGTAAAAGAAAAATGGAGGAAGTATTCGATTTCAGCTTTAATGAGAATACTCGGACACTCTTAAGGCCTTAACCCAAACAAAAAAAAATTACAAGCCCAAACAACATGTCTTGCGCACTACGAAAATTAAAAAAAACGCAAAAACAAAACTCAATGAAAACGACGTCATTTCATCCACCCTTTATTCTCCTCATTTCACACCACTCACAGAAACATTCTCTGTGTATCTCACAATTTCCCCTAAAACTTGCACATTTCATTTTCTTTCATTTCTAAAACCCTACTTTCCTCCTTAAATCACCCTAACTCCAAACAACCTTCATCAATGGCGGACAACGAAGCTCTCTCTAATGGCGTCAATGGCGACACTGCTGATCTCAACGAACCTGATCATTCTTCCAAGAAGTCAACCTCCACCCCCTCCATTGACGACCTTAATCAGAGGATCGAAGCTTTGGAGAAGGAGAAATCCGATTTGGAAACAGAAAAGTCGAAATCGGAGGCTAAAATCGGTGAATTACAAGCTCAGATCGAGGCACTGAAGGCTGAAAACGCCGAGTCGGAGTCGAATCGTAGGGCGGCGGAATCCATTGCTAAGAGAGCGTCGGAGCTTGAAATTCAAGTGTCGCGTCTTGAGCATGATTACATCACCTCCATGAACGAAGGTGCCGAGTCGAGCCGTGAAGCTCAGGAGCTGAAGACGAAGATCAAGGAGATTGAAGAGAAGGCGAAGAGAGAGAAACAAGCGAAAGAGAATGAAATGGCTGCACTTTTGATCGAAAAGAAGGAGGTTGAGAATTCCGTTGAACAGCTTCAGACTTCGTTGAGGATTTCCGAAGCTAAGGTGAATCAATTGGAGGAGAAACTGGATGATTTGGCAAAGAAATCGGATGAATCTGAAAAATTAATTGATGGATTAATGGATAAAGTTGCAGAAAGAGAAGTTTCTGATGATGGATTTGCAGGATTCATGAATCTATTGCCTGCTATTGGTGCTGTTTCTGCTGGTGTCGTCGTCGCCGCGGCCGTTGTGTGCTACATTAGGCAGAAGTAGAGGCAGGTATAAATATAGAATATTGATGAGATAACTTGTTTTAGGTTGAGAATTTAAATGGTTACTATTGGATAGTAGTAATCTAGTTATTTGCTAAATTTGATGTTAGTTGCCATGGTTTTTTCTATTTTATTTATATTTCTAAATTCTGTTTTTAGCAAGATAATTTGGAAATTTTACTCTGGTTATATTTTTGTATGAGTTTTGAGGTGTGAATCCCAATTTTGTTCTATGATACATGATTGATTTTTATTAAATGTGATGTTTGAGTGTTGATTTAGTTGATGCTGAAAACAATTCTTGATTGGGTTTTTCAAGATTGGTGTTATAATTGGATTTTAATTTTGATTTTTCTCATGTGACAGTGAAAATATGGTGAATTATTTCATCATGTCATCATGTGTTTAGTTTATCTTCTTATGTTGCCTTATTGTAACATTAGTGTTGAATTTCTTAACTAGTATAGCTCTGGAACTTGAATTTCGGGTTTTGGATTTGATTTTATGAGTTGCGTTTTTTGCCTTTGTTAAATGACTAGAATTGGAAGCAGACTGTGTCCCAAATTATGGGTGAATTAGTTTGTCTGAATTGTACAACTTGATCTCTACTTGCCATGAAATCTTGCAGAGGGTAGCCTCTTACCCCCTTCAAGTGCTCATAGGCTGATTGTAGCGATTGGAAATTTGATTCAGTGGCAGTGGCGTCTCCCTATCCGAGACCTGAGTTTACTTTCTCTAGGTCACAATTCTCCATCTAATTTAAGGGTTATTGAAACATATGATATTCAGGCTGCTAGAAAGAGTAACAATCATGGTTTGAAAATGCGGTTTCAGTTACTATCATGGGAACGGTTGCGGTGTCATGGGAACGGGTATGATCGCAGACCGTGTCACTTTTATTGCGATGCAAATTTAATTTCAAGATAGTAGAGGATAAGAGCCATCAATGGAGAGATATGGTAGAATAGTAAAGGATTAGAGCCATTAGTAGGGAGATATGAAGAAATCTTTCATTATATCTTTTACTACGTAATAGGAAGTAACTTTTGAGTGAAACAATAGATGTAACCCTCAATAAGAGGTGATTTGGGGTTGGAGTGTTTGATTTGGACAAAATCGTGGGTATTTTTTAACATCCCTTGTTAATACGGACAATTTCGGTTCGGTCAATTGAAATCCATTACAAAACGGCCCAACCAAGACACCTCGGCCTTGTTTTTACACCATGGTTAGAATACCATCTGAAGTTTCAATGTTGTTTTGATGTTAGTTTTGAAAGGGTGATTAGTCCGCCCTTAAACCCATAAATTATATGTGACAAAAGGCAGCCGGCAACTGTAATGGTGTGAATGACAGTCTAGTGAGAAGTTTTCTGTACAAATCATTTACAATAACGTTTTCCTTTTGTTGAACAGTTAACTTTGTCATAATGTTTATTCATCCCCTTATTAAACTTAATCCTTCAAGCATATTCATGGATTCACCCATGTGCTTCATGGATGGAGTCTGATATAAGTACCTGAATAAAGTATGACGAAGTATTTCATTATCATAAGGTCGGATTATCCTCCTACTTGTGTGAACGGAGTTGGTTTTAATATTCTGTCGACTGGTATTAGTTAGCTATCTATATTTGTGATTATGAATCTACTGTAAAACAACTGCATTATGAATTAGACGGTGCAGATGGGTGAAAACTTTATACTGTTATATTTAGATGTTATGGTATGAAGGGTAAAGTTCCTTGTAAAAGCAATGACAAAAAAAAAAGTACGACTGCAAGCAATGTGGTGAGGCTAATTTGCCTTGCTAGAGCTTCTTGTATTCAAACTTGAATTTTCAGTCTAGTGGTTTAAGTGGTTAATTGTGATGGTTATTTCCTGTATGTAGGAGTAGCATTGATGGAGGATTGAGGAATATATGCTAATGCACTTGGTGGATGATTTTCATCACTCATTTAGTCATTTACCATTCCAAGTACTTTGTCACTATTCATGTACTCTGGCAGCATATTCCAGGACATAGCATATTATCTGGCGCCATGTGCTCATAGTTTATTATTGCTTGCACGATTGTACTGCCCTTTTTTTTTGGTAGAAAAAGGGGTAGTTATTAATCTTATAATGTTGACACTTAAATGCAAAATCTTGTAGGTGGCAAACTAAATTTGCTTCATTATGAGTTTGTGACACTTTTGTGAGGCCATGCTTGGTTCACCTTTATTTATTTATTTATTTATTTATTATTCCTTTTTTTTTCATCACTTTGGATTGCACAAAGTTTTAGGAGAGTAATATAATATTGTAAGTGGGTGAATAAATTATTATAACAAAAGTAAGATGGGGACCACGAAAGATAAAATACTACGTATGTGAGAGGATAAATATTTTTATTATTTTATTAGGGACTATGGAAGAGAGAGAAATGATAAAATAAGTTTTGCGGGGTTTAAAGTAAGAGAGAAAATTGATAAAATATAGTACTATATCTGTGTTTTGATAAGTGTTACACTTACCAAATATGACCGTGTTTTAATAAGTGTTATACTTCTTTTATTTTGGCAAAAATAACTATCTTTTTATTATTAGTAGAATGTGCTCGTGTGCTAGTGCACGGGTTATAATTAAGGATAGGATTAAAAAAAATACAAAGTATGTAGATGCATATAGTATTTAATTAAACCAAAAATAATGACAACAAAAACCAAAAAAAAGAAAAAAAAATCTGATAACAAATTAAAAAAAAAAACCAAGTGTTGAATTCATATATAAAAAAAAATAAAAATATTAAAGTCTTTAAATATTATGATGAATGAATCTAAGTATTCAATTAGATTGTCCACGCATCTCTCGTTTCAGATAGTAGAATTCTTCCTCCCATCTTACTTGTAAAACAGATACAACTATGATATCATCATTTTCTATCTCAGGAACATGTATTATAAAAGTGAATGTATTCATCAAATGTTCACTCAGATACTCCTCTAAAAAGTAGTCTCCAAGTTCCTGTTCATAAATAACAAATGTAGTCATTATGCAGGCGAGTAATTCCTTAGTATATACTTCTTCCATTCTATAGTACTTGACCTGTATTCCTTTTTGTGAAGTTTCTTTTTACTTGACGTGTTTCCTTTTATAGCAAATATAACACTACACTTTTACTTATTTACCCATAGAACTATTTCAATATAATACTATGCTATACTATACCCTTTAATCTTTCCCCCTTCCTCACCTCAGTCAACCCCCATAGTTAATTGATTACCGGCCACCATCACATCCTCCCTCTCTCCTCCACTTTTAACCGTGGAAGCCACCACAACCACCACCTAACTTTTTTTTTTTTTTTTTTTATAAATATCAATCACCGCCCTATCTCTCCTCTTCACTGACAATAGCCTCCTCCCTTCTCCCATCATACTCTCTCTCATCACCTCCGGCCGTGTCCACCACCATCGACGTACTCAAAGTTTACTAAAAGTCCACAATCGAGGCTACGGTGTCAAATTTGGCTGCCAATTCCATATCTAAAACAAAACTACATGTATGGGTATTTGGATCTCAATTTTTGAAATGTTGATCGGGTAAAGGCGATTGTAGTATGGGTATTTGGATCTCAATTTTTTTGATCGGGTAAAGGTCGAATTTCTTGTGTTTATTTTGGTGGTGGTATGTACGATCTACAACCACCACAACTTAATTCGACCTTTAATTTTTCAATTTTTTATAAATGCTCATGTATGCACGGTGGTTACTAGAACGTTATTTTCTCTCCTCTTGTTCCTCTATTTCAGTGGTGGTGGTGAACAGTGGTAGATCCAGGATTCGGAAAATGGGGATACGAAATTAAGTTTAATTAAAAAAAATTTACAAAATACAAAGTAATATATGGAGTGTAATAATTTTTTATTAACTAATTTTTGAGTTGATAAACCATTTAACTATTGTACTAAGTATTAGTTTTTGCGTGTACTATACATCTATACTCCCTATCTTCCGCCAACAAGGCTTATAATTGAGTAAATAAAAAGAGATTATCTAATAAACCTGTTATGGTAATAATATGTCTCTTTGATCAAAAGTACAAATCTACTGCTGGAAAATAAACAATATCACCTAAGAGACCTGATATTGTAACAGCTGGTCTATTTGTTCAAAAGCACTTGTGTGGAAAATGTATCACCTAAGAGTCCGGATTTTAAAATAGGCGGTCTCTTAGAATTTAATACAAAAAGGCGCGCTGAACGCCGTTGATTACAGTGTTGCCGCAACCTTCATAACAGTACCTAAGAGACTGCCTATTAGATACAGGCGTTCTCTTTTTTTTTTTTTTTTTTTTTTTTTTTTTTTTTTCCGTGGAATAGGGGTACAACTGTAACTCAATGTAGCCTCTAGATCCACCACTGGTGGTGAAGAAGGGGCTTTTTAAATAAATAAAGGGTATGGTGGTAGAGATGGTAGCGGGTCGGATTTGGACCGGATCCAAATGGATCCATATCCAGATCCGTTTTGTAACCTGGATCCAGATCCGATCCGGATCCGTTGGGTATGAAAACTAGGGATCCATATCCATATGCGTTGGATCCTACAGATCCGGGTCCAAAACGGGTCATAAACGGATACTTCATATTTTACTAAATTTGTCAAAAAAAAAAAATATAGTTAACACATGCATTTGATTCAATATAACCACTTAATTATACAGTATTATTAACAAAAACAAGCAATTCAAAACATAAATTTAGTTTAACATAACCAGAGTACAAAATTAATTCAAGAAATTAGTCAACAAGCAACTAAAATTCACGAATTTACATGAACATAACATAATTGTAGTACATAATTTAGATATAGAGAAGGGGGCTTGATGGTTGTATGCCGGAGAGTAAAGGTTGAGTTGCTAGGGGCAATGTCGCTTGAGAAAAGTTGAAACTGTTTGAACTTGAGGAGTTGCGGTCGCCGAAGAAATGTTGAAGAGAGTGGGCGGCAGGGTAGCTGGAGTGTTGAACAGAGTGTATTAGACCTGGTTGTGTTAGGGTAGAGAGAGAAAGAGTGCCTTTGGGGTTTAGGGGGCAGAAGAGAGAGATAAATTAGGGGTTGGGGAGCCATGGGATTATGAGGGTGAGGTTTGAGCTTAGAGGTAGTGGGCTTGGGCTTGCTTACATGTTAGTATGTTATACATATATATATATATATATATTTAAAAAAATGGGTAAACGGATCTGGATACGGGTATCTTATTTGGACCCGTGCCCAGTTCCGTTTTTAAGCACATGATCCGGATCCGACGTGTCCAGATTTTGAAGATCCATATCTGCAAAAAACGGATATGGATCCATGGATCCGGATCGGGTCCAAATCCGTGGCCATCCTTATATGGTGGTGGCTTGAACAGGGGCAATGAAGGGGAGTGATTGTGGTGAAGTGGTGTTTGTGATGCGGCGTAGGCAGTTGTGGTGGTGAAGGGGAACATTTGGGTGAAGTGATGGCTGAGGTGCAGCGTAGCCGACTGTGGTGGTGAGATTGATGTAGTACTGTACTACTGTATGTGTGTGTGGAAGGGAAGGGTAGGAGTGGAGGGGTAATTTGGTCTTTCATGTTTTTTCCTACTTTGCCTTAAAACTTGTGCCTATTTGCAATAGGTCATGTAATAAAAAATAGAGGAAGTATGATTAAAGGATATACTTACATTATTTTTCATTGCTTGAATACTTGATATTGGACAACCGATAATCATCTCAACATATTGGCCAAAGAGTGTAATAGACAATGTATTTGTAGCAATTTTTTACATTGATTCTATTTCTGTTATTATTGATATGATATAATTAGGTATAGTGATATGTAAAGCACGTTATAATTATATTTTTTAAATAAAATAAAAAAGTGAAAATACCTTGCCCTACTGAAGGAGGGGTCACACTCCACACACATATCAACTCTCCTTAAGTGCCGAGCACATGATTCATACCAAATAGGCATGCAAGAATCAATGGATAACACTTTTGCTAGTACTCGAAAATATTTTACCTGAAAACACACATCATATATTAAATATCTCATGTATAAGAAAATTAAATAAATAATTGTTGATATACATACATTATGAGCAGCTGAAAACTGATTTAACTTGATCCTTTTAGCATTAAACACCATTTCCATTTCAGATATACTATTGGCTAATATCTGACTCCTGATATGTTTTTGGACATATCCATCATCCGCATACCTATATGAGTTATATAAGTACATAAGTATACAACATAAACTTACATTGTTGATTATAACGTTTTTAAGGCTTACCAGCCATGTAGATCATCAGTTTCATCAATATCAGGATTAATAAAAAGTCTAGTACGTCCAACAGTGAAAAGACATGCACCAATTGGAATGTTAGTAAAAGTATTCAAAGCAATGATAATAATAAAAATGACACCATAGTCTTTATATGGTTATCTAATTTAAAAAACTTATTTTACCATAATAAGATCCAAGTGATACCATGGATGCACCCAACACATGATCCTGATTAAGCTCATAGAATAAGAAACGACCTTGATCATGAGCAAACCCTTCCCATAAAGTTAGCCTAATTGTTTCCATGCTATAAATCAAAATATGTCATTTGATTAAAAAAAAAAAAAACCTTCACATTGCATAAGTTGTTATAATTACATAAATATATTGTAACTTGTGTAATATGCTCTTACTTTGTGTTGCAAAGTAACACATCTCTTTTAAATTGTTGTCTCTCACCCGAGACTCTATTTGATTCAGACACATATATAACCAATCCAATAACATCTGTGTACATTCATCATCAAGAAAAAAAAAATCGGACATGACCATTAAAACTCAATAATTAATGTTAAAAAATGCAATAAATATTCATACTATTTATTTTAAATACTAAAAGACACATACCGATGAGAGAAGAATTGCGCATGTGAAGGTACTGTGGAATGTGGCAAAATTCAATAAACCTGAAATTGTACATTGGGATATCATCACAATCATCAAGAACTTCTTTTATCATGGTCTTGTTGCCAAATTTCAACCTCATTTGGTTATTGGCATATTTGTAAGATGTATCTAGAGGCATAAGCTCTAGCTGAGCAATTGAATAAACCTTTCCTTGTTTCAAGATCTCTTTATATTTATCAATGTCAGCATTAAATAATGTAATTTGAACTTCGTCCCCCTAGAAATTGAAAATTTCTTACATGAGTGTGAAATAAATGAATAAATCGAAAAAAAAAGTAAGCACTAAGTAAAAATATAGTTCAAACCTCTGAGTCAATTAATACCATACTCCATGAACGATGGACGTAATTTGTACCTCTAGCTCTATTTTGTTCATTGACCATCCATAATAAACGCACTCTCATGTTCACATTCAATGTCGTAAGGGTAATACAATGACATGGTGTGTATCTTGTGTTCATTTCCTGCATTTTATTAAACGACATGGTGTGTATCTTGTGTTCATTTCCTGCATTTTATTATCATTAAAGTGGGCATACAAAATAATTTACATAATATATCATCATTGATCCAACCCCGCACATGTATAAAGGTTTTATAAATAGTATAGAAAATGAAATAAATATTTAATAAAGTAAAATGGAAGCATTAACATGACAAAGAAAATCTAATACATATATATAAAAGTATCGCTTTGAAATTACACTAAAACAAACATTGCTAAGAGTTTCTAAATAAATGTTATAGCAAAACTACATACATAGCTAATTTAAACTAGTTAATACTTCCTTATACACAATATTTTTAGTCAAACTGTGAGAAACATCCTTCTTATTTTGTACTAAGATTTTTAGCCCAAAGGAGGATGTAACTCGTGATATTGCAACATATAATTGGCCATGACTAAACACGGCTTAGGGAGAAAAATGCCAACTTTGCTCATCGTTTGTCCTTAGCTTTTATTTATTGTCATGGCAAAGGATAAAATTAATGGAAATTTCCTTCTTTTAAGAGGGAGATCTATCTTCTTGTTGGAAGGTGTTAAATCATTTCACGGAATTAGAACTGATTCTGTAGCTCTTGGACCTGTGATCACTTGTACCTCAATCACTATATAACCCAATTTCTTGATTATAAGGCGTGTTCCATTGCACAACCCTATGGATTGGTTCATATTTCGCATCAATATTACCGGGGCACCAACTTTCAACTCTAAGCAATGATTAGGATGACCTGACAAATCTAATGAGTGTAATAATTCCATAGGCTCCATGTTATCAAGGATCCCACCATCTCATGTATGACCCAAAGTATCCGAACTATAGTATCTTTGCACGTTTCCTGTTAGCATTGATAAAATTTTTGAATTTAGCTCATCTACATCATTGTTTGTTGGTGCTAGCGTTCCGTGATCCTTGAGGTACTCCTAATCTGTGTAATTTGAGGGCAAGTTGGGGTAGAAAAATTTAATAAGATTTTGGAAACCATGTTCATCATTGGTTATCAAAAAATCACGTCGTATTTCAATCTAATTTGGTTCATCTTCCTCTGTAATGGGCACTCTTGTTATATCTCCTTCTCCAACTTTTATTATCCAATCAGCAAATTCTAGAATTTGTTCAAGGGTTTTGGAGGGAACATCACTTCGACATAAACGCATGTTTATCCTTAGGCACATAACTTGGCAGTCTCTCGAAAAGGACGCTTGATGCAAGGTAGCTGCAACAATAAATTCTCGCCCTTCATTTGGCACCACAGGAAGTATCTGTCTAAAGTATCCACCAAGAACAACCAATTTACCTCCCAAAACTCTATTGTCATTACAAATATCCTTGAAATGTCAATCTCCGCCTCAAATGCTAATCAATGGGTCATAGGAGACTCATCCCATATAATTAATGATGCTTCACGGATCAAATCAGTACGAGTTGAGTCTTTTTTGAAGTTACAAACGGAATGTTGATCAGGATCAAAAGGAATCTTGAAAGTTGAATGTGCGGTTTTACCCCCAGGCAATAATAAAGCAGCAATTCTCGATGAAGCCACATAGAGCACGATCTTTCTTTTAGATCTGAATTCCGCAATCAGAGTGTTCCATAGGTATGTCTTTCCTGTCCCACCACTACCATAGATAAAAAATAGGCCACCTACATCTCGAGAATGAGCATCGAGTATTACAGCATATACTCTATATTGATCCGTGTTTAACCCTCTAGATGAGGTGTCAAATTTGTTGGCTTCATCATGTGTGTCATATTCAAGTTCATCTCTTATCAACCGATTTAAGGCATTACGTGCTAAATCTGAAGAAGGTTGTGGTATGTCAGGGAAATTTGTCAATGACCTTCCAAGTTTATTCAATATATGTTCAATCTCTTGTAATCCTTGAATCTACATCTCCTCGGGAGTTAATCGTAACTTAGGGTTTCTAGTTTGACGTTGCATCATTCTCTCAAGGTAATCGGTAAGTTCACCCCAATGTTGTTCCCACAACTGTTTCGGATCACTTACTTCTGAAAACATTAATATGGAGCAAAACATGTTTCTCAACTGTGAAACCGATGCCCAATTAGAGGCTTCTAACAGAGTTTCATGCCACTCATTATCGTCGTCAAGCAACCCTAAGGCATGACATGCAGATCTAAAGGTAGGATGGATGACACCATCAAGAATTCGTATGTCTTCAAAATATTCCGCTCCATAAACCTTAGTTAAAAGCATCCGTAAGTAATATCGTTCCCCAGAATTTGGATGAACAAAAGGCAATCTACCAATGCAAGGTCTTTCTTGCCGTTGTGCCCACCTTTTTTTAGAACGACCCCATTTGAATCCCATTGGAAAATTTTGGTAAGTGTATTGATTTGCTTCTCGAAAATCCTGGTTAGCTTGAAACCACATAGTTAACATGGTTTGTTGCATCTCGGTCGTTCAAGGGCTATGTGCTCATCATTATCATTGAAAACTACAAATTGTTCACCAGGTAGATGAAACTGAAGTAGTTCCGATGAAGGATATTGATGTTGCAAATCAAACTAAAATATTCTTCAGCATGCATCAATGGCCGATACATATCGACAATCTAAGTATTGTTTTATCCCATCCACTCTATTTCCTTGTCGTACCTCTTGACCACATCGTGTGGTTGAATTGTTTTCAATGACAAATGTTGCTAGATCTTGACCTTTAGTAACATACTTGCATAGATACTTTACCACACTTCTCGCAGCAACACGCTAAACATTTATGTGTACATTGTACTTAACACATAAATCTCTGTTATATGGTACCACCCAACGATTATCTACCTCCCTTCCATTAACAATGATGGGCTCTCTATGTTGTCTGTGTCTATACTGCACAAAGCCATAATCATCAAAGGTGGTATCAGTACAAAATTTCTTCAGAAAATGCTTTGAACACTTTCCATCGATTAAACATGGCCCACATGGTCCATGGAGCATGTTCTTGGTAATTGTTTCAAATGCCAAAGGATCTATATCCTTGTCAGGGATTTCCCCTGAGATAATTACATCGATATCCTCTGGACACTTATGCTTAGCTTTTGAAGCCAATGTTATGAGAATATGCACATGTGCAAGTCCGCGCTTTTGAAATTCAATGACATAAAAATCTTTAGCATGAAATATGTCCCATGTTAATTAATTATATATGAAAAAAATATAGTACGATTATATAATTAATCAACACAACTCACCAGCAATGACTTTTCCAAACTTCTTGTTATCCTTCAAATCGCGAAGCATTTGTTTCAATTTGATCTTGAAAATACGTGCTACAATGTCTGGTCTATCTTCAGTGCGACGACTTTCACGTGTAGATATCTCATTTACAATCTCATACCAGTTTGGATTGCAAGTGAAAGTTATTAGTAAATCAGGCGGACCCAAAACACGAATAATTGCCGTAGCATCTTGATAATGATGGGCCATATTACGGGGGCTTCGTGTGAAGGATGATGGTAATATGAATGATAGACCTACATCAGTAACATGGACATCTCTAGCCCTGATTGCATCTTGGAGTCCACTGTATAAATCAGAGCGAAGCCTGCCTTGATTTCTCCTTATCCATGATAATCGATATTGTTCCATTGCAGTGTATGCATCAACATCAAATTGTTGCAATAAGCGGCCGGAAACTATCAAGGTGTCACCCTCCTCTTCCCTATCATGCATCCTAAATGCATAGAATTGTTGCATTGTCATAGTACTTTGACTGGTACTTGTACTTGACGCCTTAGGTTTCCTAACTCTCCATCCAACGGTACCATATGGAAACAGTAGTGTGTATTATAAAGGCATATAACTTGGATGATTTTCATCAATCCTTTGTAACCCACCATCTTTTTTTTGCAATATGATATCTCGATTACCTATGTCTTCAGCCCCATCACCTACCATTAATTCAGCCACTTCACTTGCGGTTGGTTGGATGTATTGTCTGCCTTCTCTTGCGCAAATTAGCTTTATTCTCAAATCTTGATGCTCACCTTGATCGCGCAACATACTGCCAGCATTTCTGAAGACTGCAACATAAGGATTTATATCATCAAGCATCGTTTGTAGTCCTTGTAAAATTCTTGGATCTAAGGAAGAAGCCTCTAGACTCTATAATAAATATCCCGTGCATTTTGTAATAGAGAGTAATTGTTATTTATTATTTACAATTGGTTACAGCATACATTGACTATACTTTTTATACTCTTGACAAAAAAAAAAGTAATATTTTTAATCTGTAAATTCTAATGAAGATGTATATCTATGTAATTATATATGCTTTTGTTGTACAAGTATTTTGCAAGTTGGTGGAATACTAAGATTTTCATTGTGCTATATGAATTATAATTTATCAATGATGATTTCATATTGGAATTGCCGTTATAATGCACATGTAACTTAAAATATGAAAATAAAATAGAACAATAAAAAAATAGTATCTACTCAATTTATATATGTAACTTAAAATAACCTATAGAGAAAAAATCGCCTGATTTTCATTTAAAAAATATAAATATATATTTAAAAAATAAACTATTTACTAACAACACTTACTCACCTATGAACCGTGCCACATTGATAGATAAGTTCACTTATGTATGGTAATCTAGCTTCGTCTAATCAATTTTAAATTGTAACTTCACTTTGACATTTTATTTTTTATCAACACAAATTTTTATCTGTTCCATGTATTATTTATTTATAGTTATTGAAATGATCTATTAATCTTTTTTTATTTATGGTCTTTTTTACGGTATACATATCAATTGACTACTTTTGCCTTTATCTTATTAGACCCTACAGGTATGTATACAGTAATTTTTGCTTTAATTTTGATGCTTTAATTTTAGTAATGTGAATGACCATGGATATTTAGGTGAATTGGGACTTTTTTTATCTGTTGTATTGGGCAAGATATACAATTTGTCACTTTACATTGTATACATATAAAATTATACTACGTAACACGTATAATTATTAATAATTTTGAATAATGTTTGTTTTAAAATATTTTTTAATTACTTAATTATGAAAACAAAGTATAAATATAAGTCTATAGACATACAAGATTAAATGGGTGAATTTGAAAATGTAAATAAATATAAATGATAGTGTATAAAAAATATTCATGAGTTTCAAACATCAGCATAAGATTTTGATTGAGTTGGTCCACTAACAATAAATATAAGCCAACAACTTGGATAAAATAAAACATGTCAATTAAAAATACTAACACGAAAAAAAAAATCAATTGTTACAACTTAATTTATTTATTAATGTTTGTGCAAACTATAATATCGTTTCTAATATATTTCCTTCTTGGTTATCGTATAATTAATAGATAAGGATGGACACAAGTACAAGTAATTATCGATTTAGAGAGATTTTGCAACATAAACAAGCTAGATTACCCGTTAGACGAATGTTACTATTCAAACGCACTACAAAACATGAAGATCCTATTTTCAAACGACGTTGTTACTTATTGGAGAAAGAAGCACGATCATTGCAATTACTGATGATGCAATTACGTTGATCTAAACATCAATGTCAAGATGTTATACGTCAAGTGGAACAATTAGCCAATGAGATCAATATGAATGGTACTTATAGAAACCATTACTATTTACTTTAGAATAATAATACCTTGACTAAAGATTATATTAAAATTTTATAAACTTTAATTCCAGAAAGCTCTCTTGATAATGGGATAGAATATAATGCTAGACATGATGAGCAAATTGTCGCAGCGAGAGGTAATCACCTTGCCAAGCTACTTAACCACACACATTATTGATATATCATTGTTAATTTGATATTCACTTAAATAAATCATTTGCATGCAGAATTGACTCATCAATATCGTAGAGATGATTTTGATAGACATTGGGAGTTTGGACCTTGAACAGTTGTTTGTCCTAATTGCAAGGCCCGTATATGTGGATAGAAGAAAGGGTAAAGGGTAGCAGTAAAACACGCCCAAGGTTCTAACATTGTTGTCAAAGTGGGCAAGTTAAATTGGCTCTTTTACCTTTGACACCGCCATATTTGATGTCAATTTTGCCATATGAACAATTTCAAAACAATATTAGAGATTTCAATTCTATGTTAGCTTTCACCTCTATGGGCGATCAAATTGATAACATAGTTAATGATGGTAGAGGCCCCTATGTCTATCATATAAGTGGTAGTAATTACCATAGAATTGGAACTTTACTCCCTGAGCCTGGAACTGGACCAAAGTTTGCACAGTTGTACATTTATGACACTGATAACAAAACATCCAATCGGCTACATTACATGGGGGGCACAGACACTACAAGAAAATTTATTTATAGAGGCAACACATTGAGGCAAATAATTTTTCCTAGCCTCTAAAAGATATATTTAGCATCAATAAAACTATGATTGTCCCTAAATGTCATTTTTTGCATTAGTGGTTTATAAGATGCCCCTAAATGTACTTTTTTGTGTCAATGACATTATTTTTGCCTCTAAAAGTTACTTTTAACATTAGTGAATTCAAACTTGCCTTTAAAAGTTCATTTTTTGCATTAATGAAAATGTAATTGCCTCTAAAAGTTATTTTTAGTAATAATAAATATTATGTTGCTTCTAAAAGTTATTTTTAGTTATAATAAATATTATGTTGCTTTTAAAAGTTATTTGTAATATAATTTAAATTATGGTTGCCTTTACAAAAAATATCGTTGCCCCTAAAAGTTTCTATTTAACATTAAATATTATGGTGCTATTGATAGTTAATTATTCCTTGGAAACATTACATTTGATGTACAATATGTCCCTCAAACACATTCTCTGTCCTCCAATTTTCCTAACCTCTAAAATCAAAAAGTCCCCATTTGATTACAATGTCTCTCGGACTAAATTGAAATAAAAAAATCAAAGTCTTGGCAAAACCAATACAACCTTCTTTAATGATACTAATATACAACCAAAAGAAACCTATTTATTAATTACAGCAACAATTTCACAATCACAACCCAAATACTTTCAAATAAAAGAAATTTAATTAACTTATAAAGAAGCAAAAATTATGTTACTCGTATAATTTTATACCATTGAAAAACCAGGGTGATTGATAACGCACGCATATATTCATCAATTTAGGCACAATAAAATTCTAATACCGACTAGCTTTATCAATTCAGCTTACTTGAACTAGGAATCACCACAACAGAAAAAATAACCTGGCGAGTTGGTTCTTACGAAAAATGAGATAAATAGCACAAAAAAAAAATAATAAAAATAAAACCCTCAAATTATCTACAAAATTTATTAGTGCAAATTCAAGACCACAAACAACACTAAGATCAACATTAAAAAAAAAAAAAATAACCTTAAAAAAATGTCACACATACAGATCTAACATTGAGGATGAATACTCAATTTTAAAATAAGTTATATATAAATAGCACAATTGTATTCATCAAATTAACCTTAGAATTTGATTGAGATTCATTTGGAAAAAATTAAACTAAGAAAAAGAGAATAATCGAAACAAATTGTATAAAATAACTACAAAATTAATTTTGTTCAACATGGTTATCTAGAATTAATTTATCAAGCAAAGAAAAAAAAAATGCGGAGTACAATATGAGTAAATCATATTACCTGTGCATGTGTTTCAGATTGCAATTCTTTTTCTTGATTTGTGATAATAGAACTAATGACAACCAAAGTTTTTCCAATATCATCAAATTAAAAAACAAAAACAATGAGAATAATTCTGAGAGCTGATACACATACAACTATTGTATATAGTCCCTACATACAATACCATTAGAATTTTGACACATCATCAAAAGGGGAGAAAACTAGGAGTTAAATATAAATTGAATTCAAATAGAACTTGGACCCATAATTTTAGCCAATAAAAACATGACAAATTAAGGTTGTATGTAGGGACCACATACAACAATTGTATGTGTAGCCTTTACCAATAATTCTAGGTGTATTAAAGGAATTTGCAAATTGGGTTGAGCAATGACAATTGTGATTCACGAGATTGTGAAATTGTTAATTACAAAAGCAAAAAGGTTTAGGTTGGAAAGTTGAGAGAATAATCCTAAATAATTTTAGTGTTTTGGCGGCAATTAAAAGTGATATTAGCGTCTTAATTAGCCACCAATAATGAATTTCAGCTCAGTTCATTTCAGTTCAGCTCCTTTCAATTCAGTTCAATTCAGCTCCAATCAGTTCATTTCATTTCAGCTCAGTTCAGTAAATGTGAACAGACCCTAAATTAGAACAGCCACTTAGAGTACTTTTTTTTTAAAAAAAAAAACATAAAGAGTACTTAGGTAATTATCTTATAGTTTTGTTATTACAAGCCTTACATATCCCAACAATGCAAAGGATCTTCGTATCCTCCGCCATTATTTCCCCAAAAAGAAATACTTAGTAAAAACCCACCAAATCTTCCAAAGTTATCTTCAATCTCAACAATTAAAAAAATGAAAAAAATACTTTTCATAATTATCTTCATGATAATTTTGGCGGAATTTGTTCCAAAATAAGGGAATTTTCGAAACTAAACCAGCCCCAAATTTTGAGAGGGATTTTTTTTTTTTGTTTTCATCAGTTATTCGCTCCTAAAATTTCCCTAATTTGTGAAATATGTGGTAAATTATCCCTTGACTATCTTCTTTACCAAATTTTCCTCCCGTAATTTTACCCTAAACAATTTCAAAAAATAATCATACAGATTGGCAAAGTAAGACGAAGATAATTAGCTATTGGAATTAGCAGCCGAACTTGATTTGTCAGAGTACACATCACTCTCCAAGGTAATTTAATTGTTTAATTATCAATAGAAGTAAAATTTTTTGTGTATTTTTTTGTTATTTTGAATTTAAGGGTATTCTTAATATTTTTAATTGAATTGAGAATTTAGGGTTATTATTATTTTTTTTTTTAAGAATGGACTACTTTAATTGTCGAATTGAAATCGAATGCTACGAAATGTATCAACTTTGATGCAATGCTTATTATCTACTATTATACTTAAGGGGAATTTTGAATAATGATTTAAATTTAAAACTTAACAATGTTGAATTTGGTGAAATTAAATATGTATAATAGTGGTTGAATTTGGTGAAATTAAATATGTGTATATTAATGATTTGTGTTAGAAAAAGAAGAGATATAGAAGAATGTACAACATACAACAATGTTTTGTGTTGAAAAAAAGTGAAACGGATGAGTATGCATATCAAAGAGCTTAGTAGTAGTACACATAGGAGGACATGTATTCAAAGGAATTATGTTTGATTAAGAAAATGATCATCCGCACCAAGTAAATACTCCCAGCCCCAATATATATATATAACGATTTACCAATTTGTGAGGCAAATGATGATTTAGCAAGGTCAGAAGAATACATGATATGAGTTGTTATTATATTGTTCAAGGATAATGGCTTTGGTTGCTCACAAAACTTGGTTCGTTGTTTGTACTCTAATCATCATTAATCTATTTAAAGTGCCTTCAGTAAAAGAAAAATACCATATAGCCAATGTATTCTTAAATCATTAACTAATCAATCAAGCATTTTTTTTTATCACTTATATATTATCTAATTTTTCTTATAACTTATAAATTATCTATATTATAAAGTCTTGATTGTTTGGTTTATTAATTGTAGTTATGGACTTCGTTTCATTGTTATATTGTGGTATAGTATTGATTATGTAATTGCCATATATGTGCTGTAAGATTGATGAGTTAGAGAAGTTGGAAAGGCAAATTGGTGTTACCCTTTGTGAACTTGAAAGAATTTTCCTCCTTTTTTTGTGATCATGGTACACTTACCCATACACTTTGCAAGTGAAGCTCTGATTGTAGGCCAGTTCATTATCGTTTGATGTACCCCATTGAAAGGTATATAAATTTCATAGTATATTGTTAGTGGTCAAATTCTATATTTGTTGAGTTTATAATATATTGTGTTGGAACTGCCATATTGCATTTGTTATTTAGGCTTTATGTATATGCAAATAGAAAAAACAAAATGGTCAAAGCTTCAACATATGCTATTTGTAGTTAGATTACAGTAACTTCATTTTCATTAACAAAAAAATACTTACGAAGATGAGGATGAAGATGAATTTATTGATGAGAATAAGGATGATGAAATGGAAGCAGATGAAGAGGAGTAGTACGTACTACTTTTTTTTAAATAATTGTAAGTTTTAGTGAAATTAATTATCTAATCTTTCTTTTTATTGGGTAATATTTATTTATGATCATTTAACATTTTAATTTACTTATGAATTAATGATTAATACCTACTTTTATTTAATTTTTATTATTGCAGACAAATACATAATTCCATATTTTTACAATGGCAGGAGTTTATACAATGAAGATGGATAGAGATCGAATTAGAAGCAATTGAAGAAAATGATGTCTTTTTTTCAAGCTTATAGTTTGAAATGAAAACTCTTTATTATTTCACATTATAAAATTTTAATAACTAGTCATGTAATTATTTTGTAGCTAAGTTGTTTAATAATAACTTAATTGCAGTATTTAGATTAGTTTTGGTATATTGGAAATTTTGTGAAAAACTACCTATTATAATCCAGAATTTGTGAGAAACTACCTATTAAAAAAAATGTTGTAATTGACTACCCAATTTTTTAAAAATGTTGTAATTTACTACCTTTACGCCGGATTATGAAGGAGTTTGACCAAAATTTTCCGGCGTTGACTTGGTCACGTGACACTTGGTGAAAAAAAAGGGTCATTAAGTGTCACGTGACCAAGTCAACACCGGAGAACTTTGGTCAAACTCCTTCATAATCCGACGTAAGGTAGTAAATTACAACATTTTTCGAAAATTAGGTAGTCAATTACAACATTTTTTTAATAGGTAGTTTCTCGCAAATTTTGGACTATAATAGGTAGTTTTTCACAAAATTTCCTTATAAATAAAATCATTTAGTGTGATTTAATAAAATCAGCATTGTCAGTCATGTTTTTTTTGCTTTACTTCTGTTATATTGATATTATAAATGATTTGTACGAAAATTATGTTACAAAATTGGATATTGTATGAATAAATTTCTATATATCTAGAACAAATAATTTAGAGACACATATTATGTATTATGCCTCCAAAAATCACTCACGTCAAACTTTTTAGTTGCATCTAAATATCATTATAGCATTTATATACGACATGCATCTAATTATATTTTGAGACAAAACAGTATGATTGCCCCAAAATGAATATAGTATTTAGAAGCAAATTTGTATAATGCTCCAAATTATATTTTAATGCAAAATTATATGGTTGCCCCTGATAATATATGGTATTTTGAAACAAACTTTTATAATGCCTCTAATTATATTTAGATGCAAGATTATATGGTTGCCTCTAAATATATGGGTTTTTGAAAGCAATACATTGTATTGCCTCTAAAAGAGGCTTTAGGGGCATGCCATCAATTAGCGACAGACTTATTAGAGGCACTTAATTTGTTGTCTCTAAAAGCAATTAGAGGCTACATTACTATCATTTGAGGCATTTTGTTCTTGCTTCTATAAGTGATTTTTTTTTTTGCAGTGTTAATATAATAACCATTGCAAAATGCACGGTATATATATTATAAGGTATTAAAAATATATTATAAGAAAAATATATTTTAAATGCGGGAAGTTATTTTAATATAATAACTTACTCTTATATTTTTTTTTAATTAATTTTTATCATGGATGCCATTATAAATGGGGAACGTTTTTTATTTAATTTATTTAATATATTTAGTTAGTTAGGTAAACATAGGATTGTATTTTGTTGAATTGATTATGGCCTTTGAAAATGATGAAAATAGTAGTACTAACTATTGAGTAAGAATGATGGGTAACTCCTACTCGTATAACATTGGGAAAGTGCCACTCAAACTCACTTTAATTTGGTAATTTACACGCAAAGGAGGGGAACATTCAGCGACATACGCTAAAATTTTATGTATCTAAACTCAACAACATCATACCCATTAATTTCGTGCAACCAATCGAGTGTATGAAGATAAAACTATAATGATCGTTCTTCATAATATATACTTCATATTAAGTTCTGAACTACCATATATTACATGTACAATAACCCTCTTTGCTCTATCTAATTTTAATACACTTGAGTCATATTAAACTTGAGCAATTAATCCAATACCTATGTATACCTTGTCTTCCTTTTCTTCTTTCTCTTAAGCTGTTTGGCGAATGAGGTACCTTAAAATCCTGCAAATTACCAATTCAATGAATCAATAATTCAAATCCCAACAAATACTTTGCAACTTAAAATTGAATAATGAAAGTTCCAAATAAAACAAACAAAAATCAAAATGCCAATAAACTACTATTAATAGTTACAGACGAAATAGTTCTTTATGGTTGAAGGTTGATAAAAACTAAAATAATAATCATCATTTGTTAAATTATGGATATAAACATACCTTTAACTGTAATTGGCAGCAGCAGTAAGGTTGCAGGAGGTGTATATATTACCGCAAAAAGTCACCAGGCTAGTACGCTAACGTCCAGGTGTCTAGACGGTGACAGATGTTTATTTTTTTTTTCCTTCAAACTATATTAATTTGGGAGTATTGCATTGAGAATTTGAGATTATGAAATGGAGAAGAATGTGTTTAGTGGGTAGGTTTTTTTTTTTTTTTTTTTTTTTTTTTTTTTTTTTGGTTTTTTATGTCAACACTATTACTAAAATTAAAGTGTAGTGTTAATAAGTTGGAGTTTAATTAAAGTATAGTGTTGATAAGTTGGAGTTTTAGATTTTAGTGGGTAGTTTGTTCTTTCAGATTTTAGTGGGTAGTTATTATCCTTTTTTTTTTTATTATATATATTTTTTCTTAAGTGTAATTGTTTTAGTAAATTTTAAATTAGAAAGTAGAAGTAATTTTGGAGGGATTAGTGAATTTGGGTGGGAGTGAATATGAGGCAAGTATTTGGGTTTTGGTTGAGTATGCAAAAAAGTAGAGAGAGAAAGTAATAAAAGTACATGATAAAACAAAATTTACATGGAAAATTTAAATTTGCACAAATATTGTTGCAAATTGGTGGGAATTTTAGTAAAAAATTAATATTAATGATTGTTGGAAAAAGCAAATGGGGTGAACATTTTGGGACTAAAATTTATCCATATATAAGGGACTATCATTTGGAGACGGGATACTTCCTCTTACATTTATTACTTTTCAATATACTATTAACTCCACTATATATCTTTTACAACTTTTAATACTCCAAATACCCCACTTATCTCTCATTTTATTTAAGTCAATTAATAAAACTATGTGCCAGTCAAATTGTAATACTTATTACTCCATCCGTCCCCTTTTGATAGTCCCTAACGGACATATATTAGTCCCAAAATGTTCACCCCATTTATTTTTTCCAACAACCATTAATATTAATTTTTTTTACCAAAATTCCCTCCAATGTGGAACAATATTTGTGCAAATTTAACTTTTCCATGTAAACTTTGTTTTCCCATGTTCTTTTATTACTTTCTCTCTCTAATTTTTTGCATACCCAATGTCAATTTACTTTTTCAATGTACTTTAACTATTCTTATTTGTGTTTATTAATTTCTGTGAAAAATGCCCATAAGGGACTATCAAAAGGGGACGGAGGGAGTAAAACACAGAGAGAGTAAAAAGTTACCAAATATAAAAGTGATGCATTTAAAAAAAAACTCCAAAAAGAAAGTGATGCAAATAATAATAAAAAAAACGGAGGGAGTAATTTATTTCTAATCGGATCAGAAAAAAATAGTTTCAGAATTGATTAAAATAAGAAGAAAATGGCTGAACTTTGGGGCTATCCTAATGAACCGAAGAAGGACACCTTTGGCTTGGGATTCAAGACAACAAAGAAGATTTGAAGCAAGCTGTGCTCAAGATTGTTGCTCATAAAACAACTCATACAATGAATACAAAAATCCCTATCTCTCACTCTCAATGGCCAATACATCAAGGAAGGGGAGGCCCTTCCATTCTACCAATTTCTAGAACCTTTCGTTTACAATGGGAGTCATGAGCCAGGATTTGAGGTCTTCATGGATTGTGACTTCATCGATGAAAGTAATTTTTTTTCCAACAGTCAAGGAAGCAATTAGTTCGGGTTCTGATGATATGGCTATTTAATTATGTTCTCTTTGGGCTTGAGAAGAACGAACAATGATAAATATGCGCTCGTTTAGGGTATTATGTTTGGAAGGGTTGGAGCAAACTGTGAAAGTCACTACTCTAAGCGGACAGAAGTTGGAAGTCACCACTAGCAAAGGACCCATGTTCGATGAATCTGAATTATCTGAGTCCGAGACTGTTTGTGAGCCCATAGGATCTAAGGATGAACCCATATACGCTATTGAGTCTTTTTCTATAGTTCCTCCTAGTATCGAGTCTCTTGTCGAGTATCCTCCATCTATTCCCAATAATTCTAGTTAGGTCGCAGTTGACCTTGCCCTGTTTGATGTAATGGTTATTGAATTCAATGAAATAAGTAACTTTGCTTACGATGCGTGCCATTCCCCTAACCATGACCAATATTGCTTTGCTGATGATGAAAATGACAAAGAGATAATAAAAGCAATGGAAGAAGACGATAATAAAATTGCAATAATTGAAGATACATAAATAATTCATATTTCCGATGACACTACTCTCAAAGAGGTTAAAATTGGATTTACATTAAGTCTTGACGAACGTAAGGAACTTGTTAACTTGCGCAGTGAATTTGTTGATGTATTTGATTGGTTAAATTGAGATATGCAAGGTATTGATAGGGACATAGCTCAGCATACAATACCACTCATTCCAAGTATGAAGCCCGTCAAACAAAAGCTACGTATCCCGTCAAACCAAAGCCACGTTGCCCTAAACCTGGTTTGGCTCTCAAAATCGCAGAGGGGATTAGGAAAAAACTAGTTGCAGGATTCATCACAGTGTTCAAATATCTCAAATGGATTTCCAATGCGGTTCTAGTTCCCAAGAAAGATGGAAGATTTAGAATGTGTGTTGATTATAGGGATCTCAACAAAGCAAGCCATTATAGGGATCTCAACAAAGCAAGCCCGAAAGATGGGTTCCCTCTACCTGACATAGACATTCTGGTTGACAACACAACAAACCATGCACTCCTCTTCTAAATGGATGTGCATGTTGAATATAATCAAGTACTGATGGTTGAGGAAGACACGGAGAAAACCACATTCATCAGACAATGGGGTATATATATTGTAGGGATTTAATCTTAAATCATTTAGGATATTCTAGAATCCTTCATAAGGTTCTAATTTATCCTTTTCGAAAAGATAGAGATCAAAGAGTTTGGGACTTAATAAAACTTCTCATATGATAATTATAATCCTATTTGAATTCAAAGACGTTCAGATATCTGTTGCAAACATAATTCCATTAGAAATCAAATTCCTTACGACTAATCCATCTTCAAGAACCACTGCGTAATGACAGGACCATCGTGCCACGTGAGACATGTCACGCTGTGACAGGGTCTAACGCGCCGTGACAAACATGTCGCGCCGCATCAAAGAAAATCTATTGCATTCGGACTTCTTATTTTTTTTATCGTTTCGACTCTCTTTTTCCTTATAAATAGATGTTGTTCTCCCCATTTTAGATCATCTTAAATCAGTCACAATTATTATCAACAATCATCAATATTCATCATATACTCTCAAATTATTAAGCACCTATGTTCTTAGCTTTAGCCTAAACATATCCTCGATTCATCCAAATCATCCACAATACTTCCTTTGCGTGATTCGAATACTCCAAACCCACTCGACGTTGTCTTCGACCTCGACGTGATGGAAAGTTGATATTTTTGAGAATTTGGTTCCAAATATATATTACTATCCTTAATTAATTTAGTTTAGTATTTAGTTTATTGATTTTACTTTCTTGAATTTTACTAACATGTGTATTGATTTTAATAGCAAAAAGGTCGAGGCATCAAAGTAAGTAATTTAATTATTTAATTACTCTTTTTATTTTGAAAAGAAATCGTGCATATGTTGATTTTTGATTACTAGTATCATGTTTTCACTACTACAAAAAGCGCGTTTTCTGGACGCTTTTTAGGCCCTTTTTCGACGCTAAAAAGCGTCGAAAAATTATTTCTCGACGCTGCAAAAAAGCGTCGAAAATCCTTGAGTCGAAAATTGTTCAAGGACACTAAAAAGCGTCGAGATTCTCGACGCCTTTTAGTGTCCAAACTAATATACGAAGCGTCGAAAATTACGTATTTCGCGCAATATCCCAAATGTGTAGTTTTTTTAGCGACGCTTTTTCATGTCCACATAATCAAATTTAGAGACGCTTTTTGTTGTCTTACGTTTATTTGTGTCAGCTTATGGTATGGCGGGAAACTCTTTGAAATTTGAAAATGAGCAAATATGTAGACATTAAAAAGCGTCTAGAAATTTTTTTAAAGTTTTTTTTTTCTTTTATTAAATTATTATCATCATACATATATATATACATTATAGTTATTTAAATTTATCATAAATTAAATTAATTAATAACATAAAAATAATAATAAACAAATATTCTATATAACTAGATTAAAAGAAAATAATTAATTAACAATAATAAGAGTACGTAGTACTTAATTACCAAATTTATAAAAGAAAACATCAACACAATTTTTTTTTTTTTAAAAAAAGTAGCATATTATAGTAGCTTGTCCCTAAATAATTACATCACTAATATAAGACTAAAAACCAAAATAGATAGACGATGGCCTTATAGACGATATAGTCGCTTGTTGATGCTCAAGTGTCCTAGCCTATTCTCTTGTTGCACCTACATTGCCTGTTCCAATCTTCAAAAAAAAAAAAAATACAAATTATAAATTAGTACATTACACAATATAGTACATTACACTCTAAGCTTGGTAATTTGGGGAAACTATTATTTTAAAAGGGTTATTAAGTAACCAAAAGCACTTAGTAACAGCCCCCTACGCAACATGATCCATTCTTATGCACAAATACGTAAATAAAATAGAGCTACTATATACAAATCTAGATTACACAAGAGCCAAGTTACAGAAAAAAAATGACTTGTTAGAATTCAATTGACTCAGAAAATTTCAATTCATGATGTGTTGGATGATCCACAACTTAAAGCCTTAAGTGGGTTCTCATACTTTCTATAAGAATAACTTCAGTAAAAATTTTAGAAGAATTTGGAGATGTTACAATCCAAATGTTTGTTTCAGTGACAAAATTCAAGAAAATCAATTTGGGTGGTTAAATAAAAATCAACAACCAGAACATACTAGTTTCAATAGTTGATAATAGTTCTAGACTTCTGGCAACCCTGCCAAGTATAAATCCTCTTCTACTTGAATTCACGAATCAAAAGCCAAGTAACCAAAAATAGATCATTGGGTCCATTCAAGAATCTCCTCCAGTCCTCCATACTAACTTCTTGCTACACCAACATTTTTTTCCAAGTAAAATTTTAACTAAGTTGAAGTGGCAATAACTTTTACTTATCTAAACAACTACACAGTCATACTGAATGGGAAAAAAAAAATGAAAACCCAACAAAAATGTTATATAACAACTCCTAATTTTATTTACAAGGTATGTTTCTTTTAAAAGTAGGTATCCCATATGGACGAGATGGAATGATGGGATCATATATTCATAAGTGCATTTCAGGTTCAATCTTGTATCCTAACTCGTACTAATTTTGGTATGTCACCAACTAAAAATCAATTCTTGATTGGTAAGACATAAGATGAAAGGGATAGAGGGATCCTTTCCACATAAGCCCTCATTTTCAAAGGCATTATGTCAATTATTTACTTACTTAGTGTGGTCTACGGAGAAACAGACTGGTATGTTACACAAGAGCACTATAGAACAGCAACAACACTTAAGAAGACAAATGATCAAAAAGACAAAAAAGCAAACAACAACAACACTTAAGAACAACAAACAACAACAACACTTAAGAACAACAAACATCAATGCATCATAGTTGAAATAACAAGAAATAAATTTGATCAAAAATACAAAATCTGATGACACACACACACACAAGCTCTGAAATATAATCACACACACACAAGTTCTAATGGTCAGAGCTGCAATTCAGAACTGATGAATTCCAGAACTGAATTCTGAAGATCAGCTCTGCATTCAGTTCAGCTCTGAATTCTGAAGATCATCTCTGAATTCTGATGTTCAGAACTGAATTCCAGAACTGGATTCTGAAGAGCTGCAATTCAGAACTGAATTCTGAAGATCAGCTCTGCATTCAGTTCTGAGTTCAGTTCTTGAATTCAGAATTGAATTCTGAAGATCATCTCTGCATTCAATCTCTTACTTATTTTTACTACCTGTTGTGCAGTTAAAAGTCTATGCTGGATTCAATCTTCAGAATTTTACTCATTTATCTATTTTGCCGTATAAGGTCTGAGATTTACAAATATTATCTCTGTTTGTAAAGCTTGCTAAATAAGGTTGATAATGTTGGGTATTAAGGTGAGGAGGGAGGACTGAACTAATGAATTTACAAATATTATCTCTGTTTCGAAGTTGCTAAATTGACAAGAATTCTTGCTAAATAATTACAGGGCCGTGCCTGTCAGACTAATTAGAGCCATGTGCCTGTCAGACTAATCAGACTAACACTTAAAGTGGCTCTAAATGTTACTTTATTTAGACATGCAGTATAAAAGCAGCAGGGGAGCAGGACAAGCAGTAGCAGGGGAGCAGGGCACACACACACACACACACACACACACACACACACACACACACACACACACACATCACAAGCAAGCATTCACACAAGCTCTTACTTTCACACACATAAAGAGAAATGTGACTTTGTTACCTGATGTTTTGCCTTTCCTAAGATTTCTGATGCTTTGTTTAGAAGACCCGGAGATGCATTCCCTTGACGAACTGCACCTACAATCTGAGAAAATTGTCCAACAAGCGCTTTAAGAAGAAGATTGTTGTGTCCGACCTCGTCTTCTAGCTTTTCATTTTCTTGAGATAGTGTATCATTTTTTTTGTGCAACGCATTTACTTCTTCTTTAACACTATCCATCACAATAGTCCTCTTTTGAACTTTTCCATAGCCTTCCTTCCTTAACACACCACGTACTCCGTAAATGTCCCCCTTTTTAACCCCTAGTCCGTAACCCACCGGACGATCGGGAATCTCATTGCCATACATAGTTTGCTGAAATGCTTCATCTTCGAGCTCTTGTTCAGACATCTTAGGGTGAACAATCCTCAACTCTTCAACCTTAGCTTTAACATCATCCTATACCAACATTTAGGAGTAATGTAAGACCACAAATAACACAAAATCACACCACAAAATCTACACAAAATGATTCCAGAAATCTGTCACAAAACCATACCACAAAATCTTAAGTGAATGTGTAAGGAAGAAATTTTCCGTCTTTACCCGCATGGGTTTTAATCCACAGCGCTAACAAGCTCATTTTTTGTCCATGTTCATCTTCCTATAAATAATAAGGCAAAACAAGCATTAAATATGTGTACAATAGTATATAACGCATATAACTTGGATTTGCTCTTACTAATATCCTAAGTAAATATAAAATGACATATATATTCCATACATAATCAGCTTGTTGGTTTGCAAAACTTTTAGAGCCAGATGTATGAATCTGATTTTGACAAGCTCGTGCCTTTTTACCGCATGCTGACATAGTCTGCAATCACATTTTCAGATTTTTTAGTTAGAGATTAAATAACGTTTAATAGAGTAAACAATAAGGTAAATATTGTCCTTACTTTCCCGTAATCCGAATCCCAATATTTTACCAACTTAACCCAGTTACTACTGGTAATTCCATGTGGCACATTATTACAAATATCATCCAATTTCTTCTCTAGTGGCTTGTAATGAATCAGTTTCAGAGAATATTTGAATTGCCTCCAACATTTATTGGCACGCTTGAGAGCTTGGTTGTCATATTCCACACCAGGAGGAATCACAAAACGGTCCTTCAGTAAAAATTATTAGTTAAAAATATAAATCAGTAAGTAATCTATTAGAAGTAAGAGACCGTCTAAGTATGTGTGTTTAGGCAATGACAAGGGATGTCTTAGGGATGAATATATATACTTACTCTTATGTCTTTAATTATTTTCCCTTTAAAATGCTTGTCGATTGCTTTCCAATCTTTTTCCCCAACTGGACAATGTGACTCCATCTTCGCAATCATACTAATGAATTTAACCAAAATATGTGCACCCTTCCTAATTGGCTGGCATAAATCATTGAATTCGACATAGTATTGGACGCCGTTATTACTCCATACGTCAATTGGCAGAATAATACCACTTACTAATGTAGTATTACCCTTGGCATCTAAATAAAATATCAAGATTAAGTTAAAAGAAATAATCAGTTAAGTGGATAATATGTTCTAACAGAGAAGCAGATAAAAATTTTTTTTAGAAAAAATCTACAAAATAACCCAACACTGTAGCCATTGAATTTCGCAAATACACACACACAAGCTGCAATTCAGCTCTGATGTTCAGAGCTGAAATCAAAACTGAAATCCAGAACTGAATTCAGATTTGAATTTCATTTCTGATTTCAGTTCTAGAATTCATTTCTGATGTTCAGAGCTGAAATCAAAACTGAATTCCAGAACTGAATTTAGATTTGAATTTCAATTTTGATTTCAGTTCTAGAATTCATTTCTGATGTTCAGAGTTGAAATCAAAACTGAAATCCAGAACTGAATTCAGATTTGAATTTCAGTTCCGATTTCAGTTTTGGAATTCATTTATGATGATCAGAGCTGAAATCAGAATGAAGTAAAAAGTACTTTAAGTAAAAAGCTGAAATCAGAGCTGAAATCAGAGGGATTTGAACAGGGGGTTTCTCCTACATATATTGCAGTTGGACAAAGTACTTTAAGTCTTTCAAAATTTAAAGAAATGGAGTTGAAATGACCATCCAAAAACACATTGAATTAGGAATAAATAATTTTCAGATCCCTAAATAGGGAATTTAAGCCTATAATTTATTTGTACATACCACAAATGAAAACTACACTCTTGCCTATTCACCACCAAGTCACCAACAAAGCTGTATTTTATTTCTCTGTTATCTTTTGGGTAGTTGAAATACTAGTCATATAACTCAATGCACAAGTAACAGAAATGCAGGTTTAAAGCGAGGAAATTTATAGATTAAAGAACAGAAGGAAATTGAAAGAATTAATATAATGTATGCCGCATGTTTCTCTTTACTCCTCACTTCTCTATATTCTCTCCTCTATCCTTCCCCTCCCTTTCCCCTCCATTTTTGGTCAGGATCACACCACAACAACAACAAGCATCAACAAACAACTTTGAATAGAAAACCTTTACCTATGGTTAGAACCTCCTCCTTGTCGTCAAAATCAATGTCATCTCGCCAATCCGGAAGTGCTTTTGGTTGTAAGGACTTACATTGTTTCGGGATCTCTTCTGACTCGTTTCCACTTTTTTGTCTTTCATGATTATCCTGTGGAGCTGTAGCTGAAGTTTTCACAGCACCTCTTTCACGGTTCCAGATTCCTCGTGTAGCAGGTTTTGGGCGCTCAGGAGGTTTGTGAGAAGTAGAAGGGGAGTTCAATGAGTCTGGTGCAATTGAATGTGGAACATTAGGTAGGATATTAGGTGGGACTAAAGATGAAACTTCTGGTGGGTATTTTTTTTGCTGACCTTGCGTAACTGCTTCCTTAACTGAATTTAACGTTGAACCAGGAGGGTTTTTCCAAATGGATCCTAAATTATTAGGTGGTGGGTGGTCACATTTTGTAGTGGAAATGGGTGGAGAAAAAGGTCCCCATTTGTCATCCCTAAGAACCTCAGTTTGTGGTGACTTTCTAGCTTGTTTTTGGTGGGTTGTGAAGCTTCAGCAGCAGAAGAAGTATGTGCATTAGAGATAATTGGTGACTGTGATGATACTTGATCATGTGACTTGGCTGTGGCAGCAAGTATGTCCCTTGCTCTCTTGCTTCGGTACATCATACTTTACCTGATATATTCGCAAAATAAGTTATTAAAAAGAACATAAATAAAAAATTGTCATAAGCGTGACAATAAGATTAGTCATCAGAAGATTCAAAACCAAATTAAGAAACCATGAAATAAGAAAAATAAATGAGCAACATAGTACAGCTGAAATAAGAAACAAGTATTGAATATAGTAAGCACAGTTAAGAAGCCCAACAGTGAGTTAAATGCATAAAAGCCTCTTTAATTAAGAAACAATAACAACACTTAATCTTAGGAATCCATAAAGCACAAAAGAAGCAATCATCTTCAGCCAAAGGTTCCAAGTAGTCACTGCAATCAAGTTTTCTAGCACTTCTAGGCTTCTAGAACACACCAAGAAAGATTAACAAAGTTTGCCCACACATTAGCCAATGAATTTTGCAAATACACACACACAAGCTGCAATTTAGTTCTGATGTTCAGAGTTGAATTCAGATTTGGATTTCAGTTCTGATTTCAGTTCTAGAATTCATTTCTGATGTTCAGAGCTGAAATCCATAACTGAATTCAGATTTGAATTTCAGTTCTGATTTCAGTTATAGAATTTAGTTAACAGAAACAGAAATTAAGTTGACAAAATACAAACTTTGATGAATTAGAATAACTAAATGAAATATAAAAATTAATACACACCCATCCAAATTTATGAACTCAAATCTATAATAAATTATAATAAAAGTTGTATACAAATTATTCAGGAATATCAAACAAGTCCCTAGGCTTAGTTTTCACAACATGACACCACCCTTTTTGTATCTCATCCTCAATATAAAAAACTTGTTTTGCTTGAGATGAGAAAACAAATGGATCATCACGCAAAAATCGACCAGTGTGCATCAACTTTGAGAAATTGATACGAACACTTCCATTCGGATTTGTTTTGATACCCCTACGGATATCGACCCAATCACAACGAAACAATACAACCTTATATGAACCATAATAATCTAATTCTAAAATTTCTTTGAGTTTTCCATAATATTCGTGACCCTCTGCTTCCACCATGATTCCTGAATTCTGAGTTACTCAAAATCGCTCACGATCCACAATATCAAATTTGTAACCATTGATAATAACACTTTTCATCCTTTTCCCGCGGTTACTCAAGCCACCGGCTAAGGCTTTTCTTAACTTTCCATCTACTGTGCTATCATCTAAATTATGGACCTATAATTCGAGAATAATAAAGTTAGAATTAGAGAGTTGTATAATATGAAAATAAAAAGACCCTAAATGTAAAAGCATATGACCTGGCTTTGCAACCAATCTGCAAATTCATCAATTATCCACTGATTTTCAATAGATTCATCAGCTTGACTTCCTCCAACGTCATTCTCTTGCCTCTTTAGTTTTAGGAACTCACTATCGAGATTGTAATATAAATTTTATGTTAGTAACAAGTATATATTGGACGCTTTAACTAAACACATAATGCTACTTACTTGAGCACCGAGGTTAGTTCATCAGATTGAAGTAAAACATAGCGATGAGCTTGCTTTAAACTTCTATCATCCAAACGGACATTTTCTTTTTTTCCAACAACACGACCACCAGAGTTATACAAATAGTTGTCAATATTTGATACACCATACTCATTCCTTCTAGGTCTATTGAACATAGTCTCAACACTTTCTAAATATCTCGAACAAAATGCAATTGTCTCCCACAAAAGGTAACCTTCCGCTATAGATCCTTCCGGTTGCGCTTTATTGCTTACATGAGATTTCAAAAAGGCCAAGTACCTTGAATTATAGTAACGATTTTGTATGTGAATGTGAAAGAATAGGAAAAATTATTATATAAAAATAAATAATACAAATAAAAAAAAAAAAAAAAAAAAAAAATAATAATAATAATAGTAAAAATAGTAATAATAATAATAAGTACCTTTCAACAGGATACATCCATCTATAATGAACCGGTCCGCCTAGTCTGACCTCTTCTACTAAATGAATTAGAAGATGAACCATGATTGTAAAAAAAGTAGGTAAAAATTCTTTTTCAAACTTGCAAAGAGTCAACACGAGCTTTGATTGAATGGTATCTAATTATCTTGTATCTATAGCAGTTGAACATATCTTTTTAAAAAAGTCAGACAACTCTTCAAGCAAGTCAATAACTCTTGTGGCATTCGACGCCCTTAAAGCAACCGGGAGGATATCTTGCATGAGAATATGATGGTCGTGACTTTTCATATTAATAAGTTTCCGTTGCTTTAGATTCACACATCTTTGCAAATTAGATCCATATCCATCAGGAACTTTCATCTTTTTCAAGACTTTCAAAAATCGTTCTTTCTCCTCGTTAGACATGGTGTATGCAGCCGGCGGGATGTAACCTTGAGGGTCGATCCATAGATGAGGTTTTATATTCAAATTCTTTAGGGCTTCTCTTCCACTCTCATCATCCCTACTATTATCCATATCTAAAAGAGTTCCTAATAAAATATCGGACATATTCTTTTCAATGTGCATAACATCTAAATTATGTCTAAGAGAATTATGCTCCCAATACTCTAATTCAAAAAATGTACTTTTCTTTTTCCAAAGAATATGATCACCATCGGGATCGCAATCATCATCAAGTTCTTTGGCAGCTTTTTTCCCTCTTTTTTTAGGAACTTTTTTTGTCTTCCCATATACATACTTTACCCCTTCTTGTTGCTTCAAAACTTCGGTCCCGCTAGTACGAATCGGAGCAATACCATATTCTTCTTTCCCATCAAACAAATTAGCTTGTGAACGATATGGGTGATCAATAGGCAACCATTTTCGATACCCAGTGTAGATAATTTTGCCACCAAATCTATCTGAATAAGTAGAATGAGTGCAAGAAGGACAACCTTTGTAGCCTTTCGTACTCCAACCTGACAGCATAACATAAGCCGGAAAGTCATTAATAGTAGAGTGTAGGGCTGCTCGCAGTTTGAAGTTGCTTCCACTATAAGAATCAAAAGCATCAACACCTTCCCACAATAATTTCAATTCATGGATTAGTGGTTGCAAGTACACATCAATATCTATACCGGGACCAAATTTACCAGGAATAATTATAGAAAGAATAAAGGATGATGGTTTCATACAAAGCCATGGTGGTAAATTATAAGGAATGAGGACCACCGGCCATGTACTATAATTTGTGTTCATAAGACGATATGGATTAAAACCATCACTCGCTAGGCCTAATCTAACACTGCGAGGATCAGCGGCAAACTCTGTATATTTTTCATCAAATTTTTTCCAGGCCTCGCCATCAGCAGGGTGTCGTAGAATGTTATCATCCTTACGATTAAAGAGCCATCTCATGTCCTCTGCAGTTTTAGATGACATGTAAAGCCTCTTTAATCTAGGGATAAGGGGAAAGTACCGCATTACTTTAGCTGCTTCGCCTTTCTTACATGCTTCTTTTCCTTTTTCATTTACATCACCCTCCTTTCCTTTCACATTTTTCCACCTTGATGTCTTGCATATATGACACTCACTTTTATTTGCGAATTCGCCCCAATATAACATGCAATCATTTGGACATGCATGGATTTTCTCATATCCTAACCCTAAATCATTTATTATCTTTATGCCTTCATAATAGGACGATGGAAACTCCTTAATAATGGGAAATGCGTCAATTAGAAGTTCAAGTAATTTGTTAAATGACTCTGCAGACCAATGGAACATACACTTTAGGTGAAACAAATGCAATAGAATTGAAAGTTTTGAAAAATTAGTACACCCCTCGTACAGGCCTTTTTCGGAAGCTTCCATGAGATTTTTATACTTTGCCTGTTCTTCATTTAAGAAAGTTGATTGATACTCATCATCTACCTCGCGATAAATGGTAAAGCCCTCATCCATGTCATATGAATTGTCATCTTCAATACTTTGTTCACTAAATGATAGATCTTGAGTTTTGTCGGTTTGTCGTGTATTAACTCTAAAAGCTGCTCTTAGTAACCCGTCCATATCATCTCGACCTACTGCATTTACTTGATCATCACGTAGATCATAGGTCTTACTCCCTTCATCTTTACAATGAAATATCCAATTTCTATAGTTTTTATAAAAACCATAAAATAAAATATGGCCTCCAACTTCTTCTACAGAATTCGTTTTATTTAACTTGCACTTATTACATGGGCATTTAGTTTCCCATGTATTTGGTAAAAGAGTCTCTTTAGCAAGTTTCAAGAAGTTCATGCAACCTTTAAAATAACCAGGATCACCTCTTGGTAAATCAATCCAACTAGTATCCATGTCTACAAAGAAGTATATAATTAATTGCTAATTGAAAACAATACAAAAATAAAAGGATCCTAAAACCAATATATAATAAGGACATCACTTTCACCGAGTAAATAGACATCCATCAAAACTTATAATATCAACAAGTTTATCCACTAATAAATAATGTAAGTAATTCAAGCCTACAAACTTGTTGAGGGGTGAAAGAAGAAAATTAGAAAGAAACATGCAACAAAAAAAAAAAAAAAAAGTTATACAAGTTTTTCAAGCAATTAGAAGATAGTGTACATGAAACATCCAATTAGGGAAATCTAATCAAGCCTACACAATTGAAATAAGTATATGACATACACTAATCAAGCCAACATCTTTAAAAATGTATTCTACTTTGAGCTAATGTCTAAGGTAGAGTGTACCTTCTCTTGCCACAAAAGTACAATAAGAGCGTGCGAATCCAAATGTTGAACAAGGCTGGAAAAAAAAAAGAAAAGGTAGTGTTGGTAAGCTTTAACATTTTGAAGGATGCAAAGAAGCAAGTGTAAATGCATTATAGTCCAAAGAAGCACTTAAATCATCCCCCTCTAACAGATTATACAGATACATCGAATAACATTCATCCTTTAGAAAAAGTATTTAAGGAAATACAAAAGAAGCATAACAAGATTACCTATGAGAAGCAATTTAGTCTGCAGGATGCAACAATCGCTCTGAAGTGAACAGTTATACAGCCAGTGCACACCACCAAAAAGCCCCAGAGTATGTTCAATAACAAATGCACAATGGTTATTAATAGTAGAAGAAACAATAAAGCCATACTGCGCAATACAAGGAAACAATTATAAGATGCATAACAACAACGAAACAACATAGATATGAAAAACAAAAGGGCCTTGATTTGAGATTGGCTGTGTATAATAACATACAATACAGTAGAACCCAGACAATATCAAAGACATTAATTTAGCAACTAATAAAACGAAATGTAAAAACCAATTATAAAGGAAACAAGTCACAAATAAATTGTTAACCAGACCTTATATTCGAAAAACAGAAACAATGCAGTTGAAATTAAACAATTGAGTAAGATCCTGATGCAATAGGCCTCTATAAATTGACTAAAAAAGCATCCAAACTCACATATCTAATATTCAGTACTTATGCAATCAGTAGAATCTCTTAAGCTAAAATCAACTTTTTTAAAGCTTGAGCCAGGTGAGCATTAATAGAAAAAATAGGAAAGACCACTCTAATGCAAATTCATGTACATTTGTTTACTATACATATATATTATCCACTCACGGTATCTAATTTGGTTAAAATAATTCAAGTGCATACATGTTTCCATCCTAGCCAACAAAAGACAAAATCCACAGAGCTAATCAACTCACAGCCTGAGTAACAAAATATCCTCTAGAATAAAACTAAACCTTCTGATAAGAAAAGCTAAAGTACAAATAAAATAATACGAGCAACTTGACCACATGAAGCAACACCAAGTTCCACAATATAAGTAATAGACAAAGGAAGAAGTGTGTGGATTGGCATTCCGTGACAGCAAAATATAATTACCTCACTACTAGTTCCTTTACCTATCACTATAGACTCGCATTGTTTATGTTTATTTATTTATTTATTTATTATATATATATATAGGGAAAATCAAGAATATGTTCATAAAGGTCTTCATATAGAATTGTAGATCAGTGACACCTTCAACTTATACAGAATTCAAAGAGAAATTACAAAAAACCACCCCCATACGAACCCTCTTCAAGCCAGCACACTTTCAACTTTTCCAAACAATTCAACTCATTCTTCAAAACAAGAAAGTGATATCAAAACATAGTCGAAAAATCCCAAACTAAAACCCTAGAAAACGCATAAAAAAAACTTTTTAAAAAAAAATACGACAACAAGAACAAGGAAATCTGAAATTTGAAAACAAAATTCACGAAAAAAAAAACAAAAAAAGAATTTAAATTATCTAATTAAGGGCAAAAAATTACCTTGCAATAAGAGATCGATTCTTGTTCTACTCTAATTGTAAATCGAACACATTCAAAGAATAATTCCCAAATAAACAAAATTTACCGAATTATGAACAATTAGGGTACCAAAAATTGTGAAGCAAATTGTGAATCAATTACCTGAATTTTCTGAAAGTGAAAAGCAAAATCTCCTAAATTCGTTGAAGATTAGCAAGAAAACCCAGAATTTAACACAAAAAAAATGATGAATTTTGTAGCTTTGATTATGAGCAGAGACAGTAGTAGAGAGCAAAGTTTGCTCAGTATTTTTTTTTGGCGAAAAAATTTTATCAGTCGTATTTAGTGGGTGGTTTAATTGGGTTTGAGAGTATTTCTTTCTTTTTTTTTTTTTTTTTTTGAGTAAATAATTGGGGGTGATTCTTTAAGCCCGCTATTTTTTTCACTAAATTTTAAAATTGCGGGCAGTAGCTAGGGTGTGAGAAAGTCACGTGTAAGACTCGTGATTTTCTCGACGCTTTTCTGTGTCGCAAAAAACCTTCGACACGTAAAAGCGTCGAGAAAAAGCGGAACTAAAAATTGTACGCTGACTCGCATCCAAAGCGTCGAAGCAAAAGCGTCTAAAATATGCGGGTTTTGTAGTAGTGTTTGGATAACGTGTTAATTTTATTATTAGTTAAATGCTAGGATTGTTACTAATCTATTTAGTATAATGCCTAGGGTCTTACCACTACTAGAAAACATGCCACTTTAGACGGAAAAATTTCGTCGAAAACACCCCTTATTCCGCCGGAATTCCCATTTCTGATGAAATTTCCCTCAGTAGTGGTCACCGGAAACCCTTTTGTAGGATTTTTTTTTTTGTTGAAAACAGTTTTCATACGAAATTTTGGGCGTTGGAAGAAATTCTCTGGCTCGAAAAGTCATTCCGATTGAAAGTATTATGTCGAAAATTTCCGACGGGAAATCCGTCGAAAAATGCTGAAAAAAACGCCCCGCACCACCTCCAAACCACAACCAATCCCCCACCGCCAAACCACTATATCCACCCCCAATCTTGATTTAAACCCCAACTAACTAACCCAACTTCATCCCCGATTTAAACCCCACAGATCCAAAACCACCACCTACCCACCCCAAACCCTAACAATTCTTAACCTCACCCACGACACAACCGGTTTTCTACCACCACAATAAAAAAAAACTAAAACTTAAAAAAAAAAAACCAAACACCATAACCCAGATCAACACAACCCCCAATATCCAACACCAATAGCCACCACCCAAGCTCCCACCACCGCATAAATTTCCAAAAAAAAAAAAACACAAACAAATTAAAACTTTTTTTTTTTGTTAAAAAGAGATACATACCTTCAATCGAGCATATAAAACCTCAAAATTGGGTTTATAATTCGATCATGAAAACTCTAGATCTAGAGTTTTCATGGTCGAATTGGACTTGAAAATCTTCATTTTCAGCATGAGAAGAAAGAGAAAGGAGAAAAAAGACCTTTGTTTTGCGCTGTTACCATTGATGTCGGTGTTGGTGATGTTGTTGCGGCGGTGGTGGTGGGAGATATGGATGGTGGTAGTAAGAAAGAGAGGAAGGGAGAAGAGAGAAGAAGGAGGCGAGAAAGAGAAGAAGAGGACAGAGAAGGAGAACGAGAGGATAAGGTAGAAGGGGAAAGACAGAAGGAGAAAGGGGAAAAAGAAAGATAGGGGGCGGAAAAGAAAAGGGGGGTTTGATGTGCTTTAGGGTTTTAATTTTTAAAAACATTTTAATTTTTTTAAAAAATATGTTTCGAATTTCCGACGGAATATAAATCCGGCAGAATATTAATAAGGCTCTAATTTACTACTCCAATTATGAGTTGGAGATCAATGATTTGATGATGATTAAAATTTAATTTTAAGATGGTTGTAAATGTAAAGAAAAATAGGTCATCCTTTTTTTTAAGAAGTTCAATCCCTAATAATTTCAATCTTATTAATTAGGGCATTGCTCGAATCAACAACTAGTATTAAATTTAAATGCAATAACATTAAAACCATACTAAATCACTACTAACATACAAAGAACAAAAAGCACACAAAAATAAAATAATAAGTATACATACATAAGTTGAGTGTCAATTCAAGTTTAACTTAAAATTAACACACTCCTAAAGTTAGCTTAAATCATGAAAATCTCTTTCAAACGGGTAAAACATGTAAACAATATCTAAGTAAGCTTAAGAAGAACAATCTAGATATTCCCGTATAATTAAGATTGAGAGTGAATTAAGTATAACTAAAGTCTCTCCAAATAAACAACAACTAATGTAGCATATATTACATTCGCCTGGCGTAATCTTCTCCACGCCCTCCAATTAGATCACGCGGAGGTAATATCCAACATAGATACATATAGGCTCAATTAGGAACTGAAAAACCACAAACATTTGTGAATGAAAGTATCAATTATGGTAGGAGGTTTGCTTAATATGCATGCCTTTTGTTTAGTATGTATTTGCCCAAGCATTTGTACTTTATCCAACATGTTCTCAGACATAACTATATAATAATTTTGCAACAACATTCTCAGATAATGAGGATGAGAGATACTCATTTCCAAATTGTAAATTAAAGTATTATTCCAACATATAATGCCAATGATATAGAGTTGTTTTCCTGATTTATCATGATGTCCAAACCCAAAATCAGAGGTTCACCCATTAGGGTCCTTTCATCAAGCTTAGTTATTAATGCACACAACACATTATTCAACAAATTTTCATTATAAGTCATATATGTAGTGTAAAGATGTTCACCGTTATAATAATCGATGAAAGATATATTGTAAATGTACTCATGATCATTTTTACTTTCTCTTGCTTCCAAATTTTCATTTTCATTTTCATTTTGTTGTTGCAATTCAACAACAACATTCATACCTACAACATAATATTTAATAAATTTGTATTTGTAAATCATACAAAATATAATTAACAAATTATTGAAATCGTAATAAAAAGCAATACAAAAATACTTGTAGATTCTATTTTTTTTTTGTTCATGCCACAAGACTTTGATCATGCATTTTACCACTAACTAATAAGTGATTCGAAGTTTATTAGCTTTGATCTTGCCCAATTTAATATGGTGGATTATTATTCATCAATTCAATATTGTTGTTCTGGTATAGTTTTGATCATTGTACTCTATGTTAGAATAAAAGTAATATGCTTAGAATATTTACATGCCATAAATAATATATATATGTAAATTATTTAACATGAAATAATTCGTAAATTAACAAATTACGTTAAACATATAATTCGACACAACAATCATCATCATCATCATAATCATGATTTCAATAGAGCATAATATTAATAGCAAGATCTAGGCATGATACTAACATGATTAATAACAAATCCTAGCATGTCACTAAATAATAAAGATTAAAGATTTAACATGACACTAACATAATATTAGAAAGCATAAAAGACATACTAAACATGATGTTGGGGTTTGGTGAGTCCGACTTACCGCGGAAACGACCCCGATCTAAGGAACCACTCGTAATTAATAAAACCATAAAGCATAAATAAACACGAGAAAAGGAAGAACGAATCATACCCTTGAAGCGAGCTTCGCCCTCACAAACGGGCTCTTACTTGAAAGCCATGAGCACCGCAAATGCCGTGCCTCCAACGGTATCCACCCACAAAGGACGAACACGACTTTTTAGGTCCGTTACCTTGGAGTTAGCAAGGTCCGACCAAAACCCAAGTGTTAATGGAGTTTAAGATTTTTTCCAAAATATGGAATGCTCTTTCTAACTCTCACTCAAGCACTTTACTCCAAATCCCAAGGTTGGTATTTATAGAGGAAAGTATGAGTGGGAATTTCTATCCCATCAATGTGGGATTCATGAAATTCCACAAATTAATTTAAAGCTAAATTAAATTAAATATATAAGCAAGTAATAAATCAACAAGTGTCCTAGTCATATGTAAAGAGGAGTATGGACCACTTGGAGAGGAGGGGACCATACTTGCTCCCCACTCCTTCCTCTCCTTGTGACACTTGTCCACACCAAAAAGCAAGCATACTTACTACTTTACTAGCTTCCCCTTTCTACCCGACCTAGGCCCACGACCCAGCTAGTCTCGCACCGTGTGGGCTGCTAGCTGCTGCCAGCTCGGCCCTGCACGCCCACGCACATCAATGCGGGTTGCTGATGCCGAGGGTGCTGCTAGCTAGCCACGCACATGTGCGGGCTGCTAGCAGCAGCGCACGCCAGCACGCCACGCACTGCTTGCGGGCTGCTGGTCGTGCTGTGCTAGCATGCCTCGCACATGGTGCGGGCTGCTAGCCACGCCTTGCTAGCATGTCTCGCACATGGTGCGGGCTGCTAGCTCGGCTAACCCCCTAGCACTCGGGATTCCGATGCTAGGGGTATTTTGGTCATTGTTGATTTATTACTAATTTGCCGCCTCGTCTTTTTATTATTTTTGACTCGACTTCTGACGCTCAGTTTTGACGCTCTAAGCTTGAATTTCCGACGTCCAAATATTTAACACTCGGGCGACGAATTAATTTCTTTCGAATTAATTCGTCGAGTCGGTTCGTATATTTTGCTTGGGTGTGACCTGAAGGGTTCAGTCAAGATTAAGCTGTAATATTAATATTACTGATCGGAAGCGGCCTCCACCCAGGCATTCCTATCACTTGACCTTACTGAATATATTAGCTTTCTAATAATTCTGAACCCGCTATCAGAATAATACACTTGTTCGAAGGACACCATTCCTTTCACATGATACTAGAAAGCAATTATAACATCCTAAAATGATACTAGAAATTAATAAAACAATCTAAACATGCTTTCTACATCGAAATAATAGATAAGTAATTAAATTTCTTACTTTTAATGTCTCGTACCTTTTTCTAATAACAAAATACACGCGTTAGTGAATTTCAATAAAATGTTAAACAAACAATTGAAATAGGGATTTGGGACCAAACCCCTAGAAATATTAAACCTTTCACATCTAGGGCGAAGACAACTTTGAACTGGGCTAGGCCAATTGACAAGATTGGTAAATAAAAAAGACCCTTAGTGACAAATTGGTAAAAAAACTTACTCCGGCGACAGTTTGGTAAAAAAAGCTAACTATATGCGACAATTTGGTAAAAAAAATATACTCCGGCAACATTTAGCCCAAAAAATCTTATTTTTGTCGACAAACTCTTTAAAAATCTTAATTTAATTTGTGTTTTGTGTTTTTAAATTTATTTTTCCCATTTAAGATTTTGAATTACTATGCCATCCCCTTTTTATTTTGTTAAATCCCAATACCAATTTTTTTTTAACCCCTTTTTAAAAGAATTTTGTTAATAAGGGGTATGAAACTTAAGTGAAATTGATACTTTAACATTTTTTTTTCTTGAAATTGTTATTTCCATTAAAAGGGTTGATAAAAAACATGAAAAACGAACTAAATTAAGCATCCGTGAGCACTTTGTCGGAAATTTTTGTATTTTTTGGGTTAATTGTCGCTTGAGATTATTTTATTTAACAAAGATTTTTTTGTAAAAAACTACCTTTTATAATTCATTTTTTGCGAGAAACTACCACGAAAACGAAATGTTGTAATTTACCACCATCCATCGGAAAGTCAAGTTTGACTTTAATTTTCCGGCGTTGACCTAGGCACGTGACCCTCACGTGACCTTTAATGAAAAAAAATTCCCCCTTTTTTCGAATTGAAATTAGGGATTTGGGGATGAAATGAGGTTAATTGGGGAAAGGGAGGGAGAAAATGGGAAAAAGGGGGAATTTTTTTCATTAAAGGTCACGTGCCTAGGTCAACGCCGGAAAATTAAAGTCAAAATGACTTTCCGATGGATGGTAGTAAATTACAACATTTTGTGTTTTAAAAGGTAGTTAATTACAACATTTCGTTGTCGTGGTAGTTTCTCGCAAAAAATGGATTATAAAAGGTAGTTTTTTACAAAAAATCCTTTACCAAATTGTCGCTCAGGGTTATTTTTTTTACCAAATTGTCGTTAGAATTATTTTTTTTACCAAATTGTCGCTAAGGGTCTTTTATTTACCAATCTGGTCAATAGGCCAACTGGGCTAGGTGTGTCTAGAACTTGTAAATGCGGAATTGTGTTTGTAAAAGGGTTGGTGTAGAAAGAGAGAGAAGAGAAAGCTATATTGCTCAAGAGAGAAGAGAGAGAATTAGAGAATTCTTAATCATAATTGGTTGATTGAAAACAGAGGTCCAATGACCCTAGTTATATGAAAAAAGTCCAGAAATCGATTGAAAAGAGTTTGAGTTTAAATTAGAATAAAATTGGTTCTGTCGCAAAGTTGTCGCTGTTTAAAAGATAAAAACGCGTTTGTACGGAATCCTTTTCCTAATATAATTAAGTAATTAGAATCCGTGTTTATCCGTTTTAAAATCCGTTTTTATCATAAAACACTTATTTTATTCCAAATAAAACTCTTTAAAATAATAATTATCAATCCTAATCCTACAAGGATAAAAGAGAACCTTCGAGATAATTCTAAAAGACTATAATCCATCCTACTAGCTTTAAGAAAAATAATTAATAATAGGCCCTCATCTATATCATTAGGCCGCATGTAAGAACAGAATCGGGCCCAATTTAGTATTTTGGCCATAACTTCCTCATTATTCGTCGGAATTGGGCTTATAATATATCGTTAGAAAACTCTTTTCGAGCCCCATCCAAATACACTATTATTGGACCCTTATAATAGATCAAACTAAATTGGAATGACCATTCTTATAAAATAGAGTAGGTTTTTGAAAACAGAAAGAGAGATTTTTTAATAAAAACAACCGCAACACTAGACTTTTCACACTTTCACTTCATTCGATAATCAAACGACATGAAAGGTATTCATCACTGGATTTGGTTTTGGGGAGTCACATTGGGTGTCTACACTAGTCCATATGTTATTTACCTTATGGTCATTATTTTAATCTATTTAAAATGATAAATATAATATATATACGGAGTATATATATTCCAACTACTTTTTTGGAATTGAATCATTATATTATTTTATTAAATTAAACTTAATAATTTTCATATCTAAACGAATATTACTCTTTATTTGCAGCGTCTAGTTCATTAATGAATGTACTATGGAATTTAATATTTGTATAATTGTATAATTTTTTGGCAAATTTAGCCTCAACACTCTGAAGTATAGCGAAGGTGCACTTAATACCCTCAACTTTATGAAGTAGCTAAAACACCACAAAGTACGGTTGCATGTGCAGTGCGTGCCTTTAATTTAATTTTCCGACAAAAAAAGTTGCTGGAGAACGGAATATTTTATTTTTATTTATTATTTGGGCCCTATTAATTTTTTTCTCTTTAATCCTAAAAATGAACCTCACGTGACCCTCCTCACCTTTTCTTCGTTTCTTCTTCTCTTTATTTTCTTTTCTATCTGACATTAATTTCCCACCAATCCAAATTGAAAACCTCCATTTTTTCACAGCACCAAAATCGAAAGCCGTCAACAACGGCGAGAGCATTTTGATTTTGTCAACAACTGTGAGTTACCCTAACTAACAAATTTTATTATTTTTACATTGCATTGTGGTTGTGAGATTGAATTTTTAGAACAATTTTTTGTCGAATTTGCTGAAATAAGTGGAAAAATGAATTTTTTTGGGTTGTGCTTGATTTATGTAGTTGATGTGTTATGGTTGATATTTTGTGTAATTTTACTGTTATGTGTATTGATTATAGAATACATTTTGTTGATTTGGTTGTAATTCCATGCGTTTTTGCTAAATTGAATTAGGTGATGGATAGTGATAAGTTTACAATTAAACTTAACCACGCAGGGATATTAACTCCTTTTTGGCAGTACAGTGGGGAAGAAGTATATATGATTGGGATAATGTTGACCCTGATTATGTGAGTTACTTTGACTTTTTAGCCATGTTGAAGGAGGAGGGGGTATAGTACACTAATACATGTTATGTGTATTATTGTTTGCCTAGTTTGGATTTGGAAAAAGGTTTGGTTAGAGTGTGGAAGGATAATAAAGTGTTAGATTTTGTTAAAGAGGGTCTTGAGAATGGGATGGTTGAATTGTTTGTGATTCATGAGGTGGATGAACCAGAAGTAGTCACCTTTGTCGAAGATCCTAGTCAAGTACAACCAAATGTGCCAATTGTACGTGCCAAGCAGTCAAGCATATACACAAATGCCTACCCCAAAAGCCACTGAAAGGAAGAAACTTTCACCAAGAAAACCATTTAGGACTAGCCCTGACAGGCTAAAGTCGTAATCACCTAATCAAAAGTATTACCTAAATCCACTAGCTATGCAGATAGGGAAGAAGGGTCAAACCACAGGGAAACAAGTCAATTTATTCCTAATTAATCAATATAATCTAAATTATCAAGTAACCAAATTGTTATTATAAAAGGGAACTAAACTACTAAGAGTAAAAGTGGAAAGGAATAAAAGTAGGAGGAAAATCAATGAAATAAAAGGCTAGGACATAGGTTCACCAATAAACAATATTCCAGGGTAAAACATAACAATCTATCATCAATGCATCAATTAATCAGATCATAAAGGGCTTTTGCTACATATTACAATGACATAGTTAATTTACCGGCATTAGATCTCATATCTCGAATCTCGACTTAACCATTTATAAATTAATCCGCCTATTGAAACTAAGCCTAAACATCAACTCTCATCTCGAATCAATATTGCTAAACGCATACAATTAAACCAGGCCTAATCTAATTGCATAGCATAATTAAATCAATCAATAGGAAATTAATCAAGCATTGACAATCAACCATAACAAATTACCTCTTCATATTATTTACGGATCCCCACAAACCCTAGAAAGAGAACTACTCACACATAATTAAATCTAAACTAATCAAAGCAATTAAAGGAAACATGATGAATTAAAGAAATAAAATTACTGAAATTAATAAAGAAGAAATTGTTACCGAAGTTATTGTAAACAAGGAGTTGAATCAAGAACAAAGTATGGAGTTGTAGAGAGAGAAAATAAAACTACGTAGAGAGAGAAAGTCTAAGAGAAGAGGTCCTAAACATAAAGCATTAAATCGTATTTATACAAAAATTGTAATTACTCCTAATTAAAACTAAGCAAATCGCTGAGAAACTCTCCTCAGCAACTCGCGCCCGATCGGGCCCGCCTTTTTCTTCGCCCCCTTGTTCTGGGAAGCCGCCCGATCGAGCTAATAATTGCCCGATCAGGCCCGACTATAAGATGGACTTGGATTGGGAGTCAATCTTGGCCCAATTTGAATCTCCACTTCGGGTCTTGAATACTCGATGTCCAATGCAAGCGGTCGTGCCTTCCAATGCTCGTAGTCGTTCCACACTAATCCCGGGAAAAAGCTCCAAAGATGCAATTTCCTACAAAACTCAACCAAAACTACGAAAACACTAGAAAACACCAATTAGTAATAAAAGTGGCTCTAAAGAGCCAAAAACACTACTAAATATGACCAAGGGACGGGGGTAAAACACTATATAAAATAGACATATCAAGCCCTAGCTAGAAAACTAAAAATTCAATAGTCCCCAACCATTCCTCATAGTCTGCTAACCCATCATCTAGGAAAAAACCTTCACCAACAAAACCATATCTCCCCAAACCTTTCTCACAGTATGCTAACCCACCATCTAGGAGTAAGAAAACAAAATTAAACACCAAATTAAGTAACGTGTACATAAAAGGCTTGACAAAATTAGATCTAGACTTGAATATTTAAGTACACCTAATGATGTTGGCGACAATGTTCTTGATTTTGGAGAAGTTAGACAAAATGCAGATGAGTTGGGAGATGATGGAGAGGATAAGGATGATTTATTAGGAGTTGGAGAGAATTTAGATGATTTGAGAGCTGTTGGTCAGTCATGTGAGTACATACATGTAGAGGATTTGTATGACACTGAAAATGAGGGTTATAGCTCTAAAAGTGATTATGATTTTGCAATGAATGACTGTGATGGTGCTGAGGTTGAGTATGAGGAATATGAATAGGTTGTAAAGACTACATTTGGCACCTAACCTTGCAGTCAATTGTAGGAGGCAATGTTATTAAGATCGTGATTCGGATTGTAGAATTGTATGATTCTACGATCCCAATTAACCTAAACGATGTAAATCGTCGGTAGAATCGTTATGCTGTATAATCGCTCATAGAATTAGTAGAATTGGTGAAATTTGTAACACTCCAATAATTCTCCCTTTTCCCAAACCACTTAATTTAAATACAATAGAGGAGAACCATTGGCATGTTACCGCCACATGTTAAAACGTTAAGGCTTTATCAAAGTATCGCTGCGAAAAACTAACTTAAATTTTAAAATAATATAATTTAGAAAACAAACTGGAACCATAAAGGCCCTTATTTTAAAACCAAACCAATATTTAAAATCCCAAAACATAAATAAAATAGTAAAACATAATTAAATTCAGCACAAAGAACGAATAATCTCAATCACATCAATCCCTTGACAATGCGTATGTCAAATTCTCGAACTTCACATCATCAAGCTAACTTGGGCAATACTGCTCCCCAATAATACAAGTGTAATAATTGGATCATCACAGGGTCATTGAAAGGCAAATGCCATGACCAAAAGAAAACAACACAAAAGCACGTAATTAGCAAAGCTGAGTACATACAAGCTATAACGTACCAAACCTAGCATGCTCAATTAATTAAAATAAACATATAATACGAATTCATTAATCAAGACTCCACACTTAAACAATTCAATTGACTCAGCATACTACTCACTAACCAATTCCAAACACTTGACTCTTTATATTTAATTTAATTAATTAATTTGGAGTAAGCAATAGACGAGGTTGTCCAATCCACTAAATCATTTTGGTCCTAAATAACCATTTAAAATAAAATTTTAGCGCGATGTAAGAATAGGCGTGACTCCATTCTCACAAAGTTCATCTAGGATCCCATCTAACTTTCATTATAAAATAAATTGTAAATACAAAAAGAAAAGAGGACATTTTGATCAATTAGGCCTCGGAAAGCAACGAGCTACCACCGTGTACCCCAACCCATAATTGTCAATACTCTAGAAGTGCACGCTTTCTAGAGTTTTATTGCTCATTGATGTTTCACTTTACGAGATTACCAATTTAATTAATAGCCGACTGGTAGACACCCAATTGGGTCGCTCGAAGTGCGCTTACGTTAAAAGCATGTGGTGAATATGCTTGGCACTCATAGGAAGTGGGAATTGACATATACGGTAAGGGACACGATTAGGGACAAGGAAAGTAGGGAGCCGCCAACAAGTTTTTAAGAAACTTGTAAACCGTTCACGGATCATAAAAGGCAACCACGATAAAGGGACAACGAATGCAACAACGATTGACCCGTGAAGGTTACACCCCATTCATAATCCATGAGATTACTAACTCCATATGGTTCGGAACCACGAAAGGAGGATCGGGGATGATGGTACGAAGTGAGTCATGGAGTCACATTCGCCCGTATTAGCCTCTACTCGATTCTTATATTGAAAAGCATTCCTGTGATCTCAAAGGCATACACACAATAATTCAATTCGCTCCAAACTATTATTTAACTAAATTGGTTTAATATTAATGCACACATAATTCTAAAATATTGGTGATCACTTCAACTAATAATAAGATTAAAAAGGATCCTAAACCGGTTGTCCAAATTATCTTATTAGGCGTGATTTTCAATTACATATTCCCTTTAAACATGCAATATGGTGATCATAAATATAATAAACCATCATTAATATTAAAACCAATTTAATCACAATTCCAACAACATAAAATCGTTAGAAAAATAATAAAAATAAAAGGAGCATGACTCTTACTTTGATTCTGTTTGTTTGCAACTACAAAATAATAAACGAGTTAGTAACTTCAAGAAAATAATAAAGCAATAATTAAATTAAATTAAATAAAGTAAGGTAGATTTGGGGCCAAACCCTCAAACAGTTCTACCTTTCACGCCTTGGCTTAAGGATAGAACAACGAGTAAAGTATGGACTCCTTTGAGTACTTGAAGAAGGAATTTTGAAGTAGAAAAGGGGTAGGCTAGTGTTTAGGCTAAAGCATAGAAGAGAGAAAATTAAATCAGAGAATTACTCGGTGCCCCGTTCATAAAAAATGAGGGGAGTATTTATAGGGAAAATGTGCTGAGGGAGCACACGGAACCCTAAAATGATAAAAACCCTAAAAAAGTATCCCGTGACACGGTCAAACTGTACCGTGACACGGGAAGATCCACCGTCAGACGGTACACTTTCCTGTGACACGGTACACTTTTGGCGTGACGCGGGAAATTTTCAAAAAACGGGATAGAAAACGCGTCAAGGGTTTACGCGGAAAAGACACGGAATGTCTCGTGTCACGGCAGACTTCCCGTGTCACGGGAAATCCCACCGTCAGACGGGAAGGATTCCCGTGACACGGTAGGTACCTGCCGTGGCGCGGGAAATTCCAGCCCGTTTTTCCGTCGAAATACATTTTTAACCCTAATTTTCTTCGGCATTTTAAGTGCCGACTGATAATTTCGGGCCTTTTCGGACTTTTTATTATTCAAGCTAAAATAAGAAAATAATTAAATAAAAGTAAATAAAGGGTTTGGGCCAAAAATAAATAATAAAACAATAAAATAAAAAAGGTTTGGGCTTAAAATTAATTAATAAGTTTGGGTTGAAATTAAAACTATGCTTTTACCAAACATCAAGACTAATCCATGGACTGTTCAAAAATATAAATTTAATAAAATACGATTTTTTAAGCACTCTCGGGATTAAATACTAAACCCGACCAATAGTGGCGGTGAAAGGTTGTTCATCATCGGGTTTGGTTTTGGGGAGACATTTTTAGGTGTCTACAGAAGCCCCCACTTTGACTGAGTTTGTAGAAACGTCAGTTTCGAAAACGATAGTCAAAGTAGCCGATAGGGACGGAGAATGATTTAAGACATTCTGCGATCCTAAATCATTCTGTATACGCCGATACCTGCAGAATAATGTTAGTTCTACAGATAAAAGAGTAAAGGGATAGAATGCTTATCTAACACCAGTGTATTGGTGGCAAATGAGCTTGGTAGCTTCCTATGCTTGAAGGAATCCACCGGATGACGTCTGTTGAAACGCTTTCCATGCCTGAGGAAAGCCGACTGAGGAGTTTGGTAGTTTTCTAAGCCTGAAGAAACCTACCGGATAATACTTTCCATGCTTGAGGAATGTCGACGTATGAATTTGGTGTCATTCTATGCTTGAAGAAATCCACCGATGATGCTTTCCATGCTTGAGGAAAGCCGACTTGGCGGTTTTCTATACTTGAAGAAAAATCCACCGATAACGCTTTCCAAGCTTGAGGAAAGCTGACTTGGCGGTTTTCTATACTTGAAGAAAAATCCACCGAAAACGCTTTCCAAGCCTGAGGAAAGCCGACTGATGAATATGGTGTCATTCTATGCTTGAAGAATTCCACCGATAGTGCCTTCCATGCTTGAGGAAAACCGATTTGGCGGTTTTCTATACTTGAAGAAAAATCCACCGGATAATACTTTCCATGCTTGAGGAAAGCCGATTTGGCGGTTTTCTATACTTGAAGAAAAATCCACCGGATAATACTTTCCATGCTTGAGGAAAGTCGAAAGATGATGAGATTGCAAGTCTCTGTGTATCGAGAACCTTGCGCCGTGAAATGATGGTGGTCCGCTTGTCCTCGGACGTGGGCTGTAGATGGTCTTTTTGTCCCCGGACGTGGGCTGTAGATAAGACCTGCAAAAATAAATTTGCCAATAGACTCGTATGTACTGTAATTGACTTCACCACTAACTTGACCAAGTTTGACTTGATGTGACATGACATGGGTATGACTTGTGAGTGTGTGTGTGTGTGTGCAGACACAAGCAAATGAAGATGCAAAAGCAAAAATTTTTCGTCAATTTTTGTCATGAGTGGAGGGTACCGACTTTCTCCCGAAAAAGAAAGATGTGAAAACTGAACTTTTATTTTCAAACTTCCTTCGATGAAAGCTTGGAAAAAGCTTTTGAACTTCCCCAAAATAAAATAATGAAAAAGGAAAGAAGTTTTGAACTTCCTCCTTGAGCAAGACGAAATGAATCGTATGGATTGAATTGCTTGTCCTGAAAATAATGTATGCATGATGCATGTTCTTAGGCCAGGAGGCTAAGGACAATTACATCATGTGACACAATAGATGAATGAACTTAAGTCATGGAGCTAAGCATCATATATGGTGTAAAGAAGCGATTTTGAACGTCACTTAGGTCTGGAAGCTAAGCACGTATAGTGATTATTGCATAATGAACGTTGCTTAGGTCAAAGAGCTAAGCACGATATGCTTTGTATGATTAAAAATAATTTATATATAAATGTTTCTTAGCACATTATGCGAAACAATGAACATTGCTTAGGTCAGGAAGCTAAGCAAGTATACAATGTTTCTTCTACTGAATGTTGTCTTTAAATATGATGAAACATGCACAGTGTTGAAACAAGATTTCATGATAAAGGGCTCTTAAAGGGAAGGATGATTGATATGGATATGGATGTGTGAGTGAAGTGTGTGAATGTGATACTAAGGCTGGCTGCAAGGGTTATAGTGATGGAAAGAGATGTGAGAAGAGTTAAAGATGATGACTCTTCAGGCTGGGTAAGCTAATGTGATTTGGGTTCAAGCCCCCAAGTCTAGCTCTAAATGGGTAGGGGTAAGTGTTGGATATTCTTTGACTCGATCATGCATGAATATGAATATTGAATGTGGCCGCACCTCGATGTGAAGTTGCCTACGTATCCGTTAGGAATCAGGCCGAACGTAGCTCTAACCGAACTTTGCACAAGTGTATGTACACCTCAAAGAGGTCTTTCAAGGGTTGTAATGTTGTTAAGTTGATGGTTTAAGGAAGAAAGGGGTAAAAGGCTCAATACCCGAGAGAATCCCCAAGATGTGTAATTTTGAATTTGAAAATTTTGAATTTTGCAAGTTTATTTTCAACCTTTTTTTTTTTTTTTTTTGGAATCTCTTTTTTTCTCTTTTTTTTTTATTATTCTTTTGAATCAATGTAGACAATCTCAGATCATACGGTCCATCACTCACTTAGCATTCATGTTTCTCAGGCACGGTACCAAGCACTCGATGAGAGACGCAATTTGAGACATGTTCATATCAAAGACATTGGAACACTTGCCTTTAGACATTGTTTTATTGTTGCTTTGCTGCTTTTTTTTTTTTTACTTGCTTTTTGAATGTTATACAATTACACATCTTCCAATCCGGGGTTAAGTGAATGTGGGTTGAAGAAATGAAGGCCAAACGTTAGACGAGGCTCAAAATGGTTGATGAAGAAATGGAATATGATTGAACGGTTAACAGGGAATGACATGGTTGCAAAGGTGCCTCAAGTCATTGGTGTACCTTGGGTTTAGTTCGGTAATTGATTTTTTTTTTATTTTTTATTTATATTTTTTTTTTATATGAAAAATTCTATGATCGAGATGTAAAGGAAAATTGCTCATTTTATTAATGGAAAAGGTGAACGAAACACATGAAACATATAAAAAAATTCAAAGTGGAAAACCTATGCTAGACATGAATGGGGGAATGGAGAAGAATGATAAAGAAAGAAATCATGAAATCTTGCACGAAGGATCTGTGTGCCTTGTATTCATTACTTCTTGCCGCCTGGAGGGACAAGAAGTTTGTTTGCATCCATCAAGTCTTGAATGACGTCCTTCAAATTCCAACATTGCTCCGTAGTGTGGCCCCTTCCTTGATGGTACTTGCAATAGGCATTGGGATTCCATTTGGCGCTCCTTTCTTCAGGTTTTGGCTCTGGAAATGGCCCAATAGGTGTGATCAAGCCTTGACTATAAAGGCAATCAAAGGCCGCATCATAAGTCATTCCTAAAGGAGTGTAAGTTCTTTTCTTCTTGGGCAATGGAGTATCAAGAGCTAACACTTCATTGAGATCAACTTGGCTTATATTGTTGGTAGTATTTTCGTGCTTAGAAGACGAAGAAGAAGGATGGTCGTTCTTCTTGTTTTTCCAAGTGTTATTATTGTTACTACCAGCAGTCTTTATTAGCTCATCCTCGATATTGATGCCGATGTCGTATACAGCTTCGAAAGTGTTAAGTGGAAGAAATTTGAGATGTTCCCTATATTTATGAGTCAGATTTTGAATAAAGAGGCGAACCATCTCTCTTTCTTTGGGAGGATCTACCAAGAGTGAAGCTGTTTCCCTCCACCTGTTCAGGTAAGCGGTGAAGCCTTCATTCTCTTTCTGTTTGAGAATGGAGAGTTCACGTTCAGAAGTTTTGGTTTGAATGTTACACTTGTAACGATTCATGAAACTGTCGGTGACATCTTGCCAAGTCGCAGTATGCTTGGCATCTAAGGAATAAAACCATTGTTGGCAAGCATGTTCTAAGGAGAGAGGGAACACCGTAGGGAAGAATGTTACGTCCAATCCCTTAAGAGCCATGGTTGCAGAGAACGCCTTCAAATGGAATATTGGATTGTCAGTAGGCTTGAACTTTGGAATATCAGCAGTGGAGAACTTTTCAGGGAGTCTGTCCTTCACATCCAAAGGAGTGGGAGGTCGTTCCACATAAGTGAAATCCTCAGAAATCTTACTCATTTGTTCCTTCAGTTTGTCAAGGGTGCAAACAGTGACCTTGTTTTGTTCCATGGTAGTGACCCTAGTGGTGAGGGTTTGCATCATGGAAGATAGTGCCTCGATGGATTTGTTGATTTCCAATATCTTCTTTAGTGACCATTGAAAGGTGATGAGTAATGGAGATGGCAAAGTTCTCTTTGAACGCCTATTAGATCTGAGAGATTGTTGCGGTAATGACTCGAACCGTATTAATCTATCCCTGTTCCTTGACCAAGTACTGTGAAATAAAATAATTCACTTAATTGTTTGACTCATTGCTCAAGATAGGAAAGGGAGGAAAAAATAGACCTTTGAAAATAGGTGAGAAAACTCCACTCATTTTTTTATTATGACGAAAAAAAGGTGCATGAACCTAATATACGATCATAAACAACCTGGTGCACGACTCGAGTCGGAACATAAAGAAAATGTGTGGACTATACTTGACTCGTGAGTGACTAAGTGATGTTATAAGACTCGTGGTATGATCGTATGGCTAGACATGTGAACAATCACCAAAATGACTGACGCGAGGACCAAATTAACACGGAAGACTTGATTGACGTTTTTTTTTTTTTGATTTGGAAAATCCACCGTGTCACGGTGGAAATTGCCGTGGCACGGTGGAGTTTCCTGTGGCGCGGCAAACTTTTTTTTTTTGGAAAATCCACCGTGTCACGGCAATTTCCACCGTGACACGGTGAACTTTCCCGTGCCACGGTAAACATTCCCGTGCCACGGTACGGCACACCGTCAGACGGTGCACTGTACCGTGACACGACAATTTTTTTTTATTATTATTATTTTTTTTTATTTGGAAAATCCACCGTGTCACGGTGGAAATTGCCGTGACATGGTGAACTTTCCCGTGCCACGGTAAACATTCCCGTGCCACGGTACGACACACCGTCAGACGGTGCACTGTACCGTGACACGACAATTTTTTTTTTTTGGGAAAATCCACCGTGTCACGGTGCTGCCGTGACAAGGTGAACTTTTTCGTGCCACGGTAAACATTCCCATGCCACGGTACGGCACACCGTCAGACGGTGCACTGTACCGTGACACGACAATTTTTTTTTTTTGGAAAATCCACCGTGTCACGGTGGAAATTGCCGTGACACGGTGAACTTTCCCGTGCCACGGTAAGGCACACCGTCAGACGGTGCACTGTACCGTGACACGACATTTTTTTTTTTTTTTTTTTTTTGCTAATTACTAAGTGAGTACGGTCCATTGGCAATCGTTAGTCATAAAATAATCCACCGTAGACAAAGAAAGATCGTTAAGGTTAGGATCAAAACGACCAAACATAAAACATGTAGACACAATGATGCAAAGAATAGTTCGCAACCTAAGGTCAAGTTCTATGTTCGACTATGGTCAAGTTTATTTGGTGTCAATAGGGTACCATGGTTAAGAGTTTGGACGCGTTAGCAAGGCAGCCTCCCTTAAGGGTGTATGCCAACGGGCGGCTCCGCGAGTTCGTGATGAAATCGAACTCGACTCCATGGTTTGGGTGGATTTAATAACTCGGATGAACCCTTATTGCCATGAGCGTTTTTGGGTTGATAGAGCTTAAATTCCCCGGGGCTAAGACACATGTAGAACACATACATTTTTTCAGAAAAATTGAAGGAAGTCGACTGTGAGAAGAGAAAATAAGCCACCGGACTGATTTTAGGACTGCCGTGACACGGCAAAAATTCCCGTGCCACGGTACTGTGCACCGTCAGACGGTGCACTGTACCGTGACACGGCAGATTTTGTCGTGGCACGGCAGTCAGAAGATCTGACTGGTGCCCTGTTTTCCTTCGTGCGCAACCAAGTTATCCAATTTTTCCTACGGGACAGACCTGAATGCGACGTTAAAACGTCTATGCAGATGCAAAAATGCCAAATTAATCACAGGAATATTTTTTCAAGAATCTTTCAAGTCTCATCCACTCATCTTAATTAAATATCGATCACTCAAATCGATAAATAATCAAGAATCCTTCCCAGTGGAGTCGCCAAATTGTAGGCGTCGCTCGAAGTGCGCCTACGTTAAAAGCATGTGGTGAATATGCTTGACACTCATAGGAAGTGGGAATTGACATATACGGTAAGGGACACGATTAGGGACAAGGAAAGTAGGGAGCCGCCAACAAGTTTTTAAGAAACTTGTAAACCGTTCACGGATCATAAAAGGCAACCACGATAAAGGGACAACGAATGCAACAACGATTGACCCGTGAAGGTTACACCCCATTCATAATCCATGAGATTACTAACTCCATATGGTTCGGAACCACGAAAGGAGGATCGGGGATGATGGTACGAAGTGAGTCATGGAGTCACATTCGCCCGTATTAGCCTCTACTCGATTCTTATATTGAAAAGCATTCCTGTGATCTCAAAGGCATACAAACAATAATTCAATTCGCTCCAAACTATTATTTAACTAAATTGGTTTAATATTAATGCACACATAATTCTAAAATATTGGTGATCACTTCAATTAATAATAAGATTAAAAAGGATCCTAAACCGGTTGTCCAAATTATCTTATTAGGCGTGATTTTCAATTACATATTCCCTTTAAACATGCAATATGGTGATCATAAATATAATAAAACAACATTAGTATTAAAACCAATTTAATCACAATTCCAACAACATAAAATCGTTAGAAAAATAATAAAAATAAAAGGAGCATGACTCTTACTTTGATTCTGTTTGTTTGCAACTACAAAATAATAAACGAGTTAGTAACTTCAAGAAAATAATAAAGCAATAATTAAATTAAATTAAATAAAGTAAGGTAGATTTGGGGCCAAACCCTCAAACAGTTCTACCTTTCACGCCTTGGCTTAAGGATAGAACAACGAGTAAAGTATGGACTCCTTTGAGTACCTGAAGAAGGAATTTTGAAGTAGAAAAGGGGTAGGCTAGTGTTTAGGCTAAAGCATAGAAGAGAGAAAATTAAATCAGAGAATTACTCGGTGTCTCGTTCATAAAAAATGAGGGGGCTATTTATAGAGAAAATGTGCTGAGGGAGCACACGGAACCCTAAAATGATAAAAACCCTAAGAAAGTATCCCGTGACACGGTCAAACTGTACCGTGACACGGGAAGCTCCACCGTCAGACGGTACACTTTCCTGTGACACGGTACACTTTTGGCGTGACGCGGGAAATTTTCAGAAAACGGGATAGAAAACGCGTCAAGGGTTTACGCGGAAAAGACACGGAATGTCCCGTGTCATGGCAGACTTCCCGTGTCACGGGAAATCCCACCGTCAGACGGGAAGGATTCCCGTGACATGGTAGGTACCTGCCGTGGCGCGGGAAATTCCAGCCCGTTTTTCCGTCGAAATACATTTTTAACCCTAATTTCCTTCAGCATTTTAAGTGCCGACTGATAATTTCGGGCCTTTTCGGACTTTTTATTATTCAGGCTAAAATAAGAAAATAATTAAATAAAAATAAATAAAGGGTTTGGGCCAAAAATAAATAATAAAATAATAAAATAAAAAAGGTTTGGGCTTAAAATTAATTAATAAGTTTGGGCTGAAATTAAAACTATGCTTTTACCAAACATCAAGACTAATCCATGGACTGTTCAAAAATATGAATTTAATAAAATACGATTTTTTAAGCACTCTCGGGATTAAATACTAAACCCGACCAATAGTGGCGGTGAAAGGTTGTTCATCATCGGGTTTGGTTTTGGGGAGACATTTTTAGGTGTCTACAACGCCATACACCAGGCTATCGCCTGCGCGACAAGCTTGTCGCGTGGAAACAGAGGCTATTGCGACGCTAGCGTCATGTTTTATTCATCTTGAAACCCCAATTCTTTTTTATGATATTCCGGACTATTTTTCATTATAAATAGTGTCCTTAAATCTCCGTTTTTAATTACCAACTCTCATAAAGAAATCTTGATTCTCTTTCTCTCTTTTTCTAAACCAACTTTTCACAAACAGAATTTTACATTCACAAGATCTAGACACACCAAGCTCAATTTGAAGTTGCCTCGCCCTAGACGTGAAAGGTTTGGTTATTATGAGGGTTTGGTCCCAAATCTCTCTTTCAATTATTTAATTTAATTGTTTTGATTTTTTATTTTCCTTGAAGTTACTAACGTGTGTATTCTGTTATTAGAAAGAGGTACGATGCATCCAAGTAAGTGCTTTAATTGATCTATTGATATTATGATATAGAAATCATGTTTAGGTTGTTATTTTGATTCCTAGTATCATGCTAGGATACTTTTCTTAGTATGATGTTTAGGGTGACAACAATAAGTTCCTTATATCAATTACGATTTCTATGATGCTTCCTATTGTCTTTCCTAATATCATGTTAGTATCATGTCAGGATTAAAGCTTTGGTCTTTTATTGTTTAGTAACATGCTAGGATTTGTTATTAATTTTGTTAGTATCATGCCTAGGATCTTGTTATTATTATGCTTTATTTTCAACATGAACATGATTATTTTAATTATCATCATTATTATTATGATTATGTTGCTTGATATATTATTTTTATTACTTGATCATGCCTCTTATGCATATTTAAAGGGAATTTGTACTTGTAATCACGCTTAATAAGATAATTAATAATCTTGTTTAGGGTTAATTTGATTATAATTCAAGTGATCGCCAATAATATTTTTGTTTGTGCATTAATATTCAACCAACATAGATAAACAAGTTTAGGGTTAATCTATTGATTGCATGTTAGTCAGAAAGCGCACATGAATACGAGAAGAATAAAGTAGAGGCCTATTATTAGGGCAAGTTCAGTCACTTTTAGATTGGATTTGTACCTTCATCCCCTAACTTCCAGTCTTGGTTCCAAACCTATTGGAGTTAATGATCTCCTGGATCGTTAAGGGGTGTAACCTTCACCCTGTGAAGGGCTTACAAGTTCCTAAAACTTGTTGGCGACTCTTTTGCTCTAGCTTCCTTCCCTTTGGACGCCACCCTGCTTAAGTGTATGATCACAGCGCGGTTCAAGTTTTGGGTAATGCTTGAAATATTCCCTACAGTTTTTGGCGACTCCACTGGGGAGGATTTCTATTTTAATTCCTGAAATTGATTTCGGCGATGATTTAGAATGAGTGGATGAGACTCGAAAAGTTCTAAGTATTTCATGTGCATAATTTTGATTAACATTATTGTCATGTGCATAAAAAAAGGTTCTCATTGGAAAGACCATCTGTAATGAGTAAAAACATAAGATTTTTACACGTAGGAAATTTGAGGAATATCTTTCACAACTAGAATCGAAATAATGCTGCGAAAAACTAGAAAATTTAAGAATACATGTAGGAACTGGCGTCTAGAAAATAGAGCATGTCGCCGAAGATAAGGCTCTGTCGCCAGGCGACAGGGCTCTTATTGCGACGACAGTCCCTTTTAGCTGGCGCTGCATCCTTCCTATACCGACCCAGAAATATGAGTTCTTTTTTTTCGACTATTTCTAGCACTGTTGGCTCGATTCTACTTCCTGATTGAGTTTTTTTTTTTTTTTTTTTTTTTTTTTTTTTTTTTTCTGAAACCTATATATGTTCTTTATATGGACATAACCCTATGGGAATTCATGCTCTATCTACCTGATTGAACGCTCTGAGCAACAAAGGGTACATCCGAGAATGTTGAATTCACCAAACCATGGAAGCGAGTTTAACTCGCGGGGTCCCATCCACTCGCTCCAACCCTTCCAAAGGTAAGGCTACGCGTGGTGCATCCGGAACATAACTATGGACCCTCTTTGACTAACCCATATCCCGAACTTTAGAGAACTAGAGCCATGGTTAGGTTGCAAACTCATTGCATCATATTGTGCTTACTTGACTATTTGTGCATTATTTGTTGTACATACTCTATGTGTTTTTCCTAACCGTTTGTTTTTCTTGTGTTTAAGCTTAAATAAACTAATTAATGACTAAAAGGACTTTGTCTAATTAATTAATTTAAGCAATTAAAGTTTAATAAATTAATCAGAACTGACTTAGTACGACTTTAGACCTGCCCCGTAGAGTAAAAATACTGAAAGCAGTCCCAGATTAATGCTCAAGCAATGGCGTAAAATTTGGGCTGCAGCATCAAACGCTGCTGTGCAACGCCGAGCGACAACTCTGTAGTCTGGCGCTGCACTGCAGTGTGCGGCGACAGTCCTGTTGCTTTGGCGACAGTTCAGAATTTTGCTCGAGTCATCACGACGAGTCTAATTAAACAGTTTATTAATTAGTTTGGTTATTTTGTTAATGACAGTAACCTTATTTAGTCCTTAATTGAGTCTAAGCACTTAGTCCCATGGTTTTACACAAGAGTCAAAGCATGTCACTTACACTCACAAATAAAGCACACTCTAGTGTATGTACACTTTGACCATGTCTAGAGAGTCTTGTATGCGCATGTTTTCCGTCATTTTTTTAGGGGGGTAAGTCGGATATTAACCCTCCAATTAAACCACTTGTTTGAACCCATATACTTGATTCCCAAAAATATACACCCTATTTTTGCTTTTTTCTTTTTCTTTATAAACCCGTAAAGTCAAAGTCAATTTGAGTCAAGTCATTAAAAAATAAAATGGTTTAATTTACAGCGTGTGGTCAAGAAAGGAAGGGCGTTTGATTAGAGACAACCTTTTCGTTCAAGTACAACTTTTTGACAAACTAATCGGTCGGAAAAGAAAAGCTAAGAAGATAATGGCAAGTCAAGAAGAAGTCAATGAGCTCAAGAAGCAAATGGCTAGTGTTACTGAGTTGCTAAAGACCTTAACCCTCCAAATCAATGACCCTGTGAAGCAACAACAAATGGAGCTCATGCAAGAGAGCTTGAGCATGATATCTAATGATTACAGGTTTCAGGGCATTAGCTCACAAGGGGTCTCGGTGAACAAGGAGCTTCTTCCGCAGAAGTTCAATGCCAACAACATCCCAAAGTTCAAGGCAACTGATAACCTTATTTCATTTAAGAGCCTTCGAAACTATAATGAATATTAAGGGGATTGATAGAAAAGTATTTCATTCTTTATTCTCTCTATCTCTTGAAACTGTTTGCCAATAATGGTTCTTTTCCCTTGACAAAGAGAAAACCTCTACTTGGGAATCAATTTTAAACGCTTTCATCGATAGATATAAATGCAATATTCAAGTTGAAAATGATCATAGGGAACTTGAAATACTTAAACAAAAAGAGAATGAAGGTTTCACTTCTTTCTTCAATAAATAGAGAGAAACCTCTGCTAGGATGATTGAAGTACCGAGTGAAAAAGAATCTGTGAGGATGTTCATTAAGAACCTTCAAGAAAAGTACTCCAAACATCTAAAATACCAAAATAATCTTCATACTTTCAAGGCCGTCTATGATATTGGGATTAACATCGAAGATGATCTTGCTAAACAAAAAACTGCTAATAATAACTCCAACAGTGGTTGGAAAGGCAAGAAGAACGAAAATCCTTCTTCTTCTAAAACCACCCACTCAAATAATGTTAGCACCTTTAATTTGAGTGAAGTCCTTGCTATGAACAACCAAGGACAAAAGAAACCATTTAAGAGGAACTTTACTCCTATTAGTATGAGTTATGACACCGCATTCGATTGACTGAATGCAAAAGGTCTTATAACTCCTATTGGACCATTTAGAGATCCACCTGTTGAAAAGAAGACAGCTAACTGGAACCCCAACGCACATTACAAGTATCACCAAGGTAGGGGCCATCTCACTGAGAACTGTTGGAAGCTTAAAGAAGCTATCCAAGACTTGATTGACAACAATAAGCTTCCATTGCCTCCTGTAAGCAAGAAGCCAAGTATTAACAACGCACCTCTCTCTGACTCTTTTGCTATCTCTGATGAGGAAAACCATGTTGATCCATCATCCCTCATGAAATATGTTGAAGAAATTCATGCTATCGAAGAAGAGGAGGAAACCTTTTTCGATGCCACGGATGATTTTCCTTCTGAACAAGAACCTGTAACTAAGGAAGAAGTATGAATTCTTATACAATCAATGTGGGAGAAAATAGACTTGTTACATAAAGCTATTGAATCAGCAAAGAAACAAGAAAAGGTGGTTCAAAGCAAACATGTTAAAGTTCCACCTATGGAGAAGAAGCCATTTTCTCTCCAAGTAATTGACACACCCAAGAAGAATAGCAAGCCCTACACTTCAATTGGGACCTCCTACGCTAAAATGTTCAAAATGCTCTCCGAGAGTGGTAAAGTCAGGCCTCTCGAACCGAGACCATTTGAGTCACTAAAGAGGACAGATAGGTTCTACTGTCCATACCATTAATCAGGGGGACATACTATTGCGAACTGTTTTAAATTCAAAGATTTAATTCAAAAGATGATTGATAACAAGAAGCTAGTTCAAATCCCACAAGAATAAGATATTAACATCAATGGGGTTTGAGACAGCGATGATGAAGACGTCTATCTTAAGGATATGGAAGAATCTCCACTTTCAGTCATATATTCGATAAGTGATTTTTGGGATGAAGATGATTTACCCATAGACGTCCTCACAAGGTCTGGGAGAATGCAACCTCCCATCTCTACACAACCTATTCCTACCGTGCAACAAGTTCTCATACCAATCATAGAGGACAACGATGTTGTCAAACAATTCAAGAAGACTAAGGTCAAAAAGAACGTATGGAAACTTCTAGCTACATCCCGAGAGCATAGGCTAGCGGTAATGAACGCCTTGGATAAGATAGGGATAGAGTTCGAAACCACTCCTGAGGGGTTGGCTAACTTCCTTACGAGTGATCTCCCTAGTCCTATCAACTTGATCACCTTTTTTTGACAAAGATTTACCTCTAGAAGGTGACAAGCATTACAAGGCTTTAAATCTTACAGTAGTCTGCCAGAGGATCAAGGTCCCAATGACTCTTGTAGATAATGGATTAGCAATCAATCTCTGTCCACTCAGAACTGCAAGAATGCTAGGCATAAGGGATGAAGACTTAACCCTGTCAACACAAGGAATAAGAGCCTACGACAATCTCGTCGCCAAGCTCTCGGAAAATCACCATGAATGTAACGGCGGGAGCAATAGAACATGCCACTACCTTCCAAGTGGTGGATATTAAGGCTTCCTTCTACCTATTATTGGGACGCCCTTGGCTTCATGACCTCAAGACGTCCCTTCATCTCTTCACCAACAAGTAAAGGCTATAGTTGGAGGGATCCCTATTACAATTGATGCTTAACTTATGAGGATTAAAGCCATTGAAAATCCTATCATTAATATGGAGCACGAAGAGAATGATGAAGATTTGTGGGGCTTTAATGAAGAGGTCTCCTTAATCGAAGAGGATGAAAGGACCCCTCTTTTCCATGACCCCCACTCTAATATGATGGTAAATGCTATTCTTAAAAAGCAGGGACACTTTCCCGGAATGACTCTAGGAAAGAAAAAGGAGATAGCAAAACTAATGGAATTACTTGGCCTCCCTAAGTTAGATACTTTCGGACTTGGTTTTGAACCAACTTGGGAAGATCTTAAGCGAGCCTAGGAAAGGTCTAAAGTGCGTAGGAACGCTCGCACCCAAAAGAAAGAAATCCCAATGGACCAATATCCTCTTACTCTCAATGGACAATTCATAAGAGAAGGAGAGGACTATCCATGCTATGAATTTCCTAAACCTTTTGTTGTAAATGGAATAAGGCAACCTGGGTTTGAAATCTTTCCGGATTGTTACTTTCTAGATGAGATCCCAACTCCTATTCATAAGGAAAAAGCACCACCATGCTTTGAATTTAACCTCATGGGACTACTCTTTGGGCGCGAGAAGGACGAGCCAAAATATATAGAGGATAATTCCTTGCTCATTTAAACGGTCCTACAAAGCGAGAACTTTGACCCTTCGAAGCTCATCACTCCAGCAGAAGGTTTAGTGCAAGGATGGCGCAAGACGGTCAAGGTGACTACTCCGAGTGGAAAAAAAATCTCAATAACAACAGGGCAAGGACCAATGTTTGAAGAGTCGTCAGAGTCAGAGTCAGAGTTTGAGTCTTTTCCTATAGAGTCTTCTAAGTCCTTAGTTGTAGCACCTCTTTCTTCTTCTCCTTATTCTATTTTAGCATCTACTCCTAGGATAGTTAGTAATCAAGTCCCTGAGGACATTTCTTTTTTCAATGTAATGGTTTCCGAATTTAATAATATGTCTTCTTCCTCTTACTCGTGTTTTTCATTAACCCAAGATGACGAGCATTGCTTAACTAACAACGAAAATGACAAAGAAATTATTAAAGCAATGGAAACACTTGAAAAGAAAACACCGGTAATTGAGGATACTTAAATGGTTGATATCTCAAATGATTCAACCATTAAAAGAGAAATTAAAATCGGATTAACACTAAATAAAGAAGAAAGAACCAATTTAATTAATCTACTCAAAGAATTTATCGATGTATTTGCTTTGTCATATGAAGATATTTAAGGCATTAATAGAGAAATAACTCAACACACTATACCACTAATTCAAGGAATGAAACCTGTAAAACAAAAGATGCGTCGAATGAAACCCGATGTAGCTCTTAAAATAAAAGAAGAAGTTTAAAAGCAAATAACAGCTGGTTTTATTAGGGTATCCAAATACCCCGAATGGGTAGCAAATGTGGTCCCAGTTCCGAAGAAGGATGGAAGGGTAAGAATGTGTGTCGACTATTAAGATTTAAATAAGGCAAGTCCAAAGGACGACTTCCCTTTACCACACATCGATATTTTAGTAGATAATACAGCAAATCATGCGCTTCTCTCATTTATGGATGGATACGCGGGATATAACCAGATTCTCATGGCTGAACAATACATGGAGAAAACGACGTTCATAACACCTTGGGGTACTTACTGTTACACGGTAATGCCATTCGGGTTGAAAAACGCGGGTGCTACTTACCAACGAGTGGCAACTGCCCTACTCCATGATATGATGCACAAAGAGGTTGAGGTATATGTGGACGATATGATTTTGAAGTCAAAAGATCGCCCAGGACATCAAGTAGCTTTAAGAAAATTCTTCGAAAGGCTAAGAAAATACAACATGAGGTTGAATCCATCCAAGTGTGCTTTTGGAGTCACCTCAGGCAAGTTCTTAGAATACGTCATAAGCTCTAGAGGAATAGAGATAGACCCAACCAAGATCAAGGCGATCATGTCAATGCCACCGTCCAAAATCGAGAACTAAATTCAAGGATTTATTGGCCGGTTGCAATACATAAGTAGGTTCATATCAAAGCTAACAACGATATGTGAACCAATATTTAAGAAGCTCAAAAAGAATGTCCCAGTAATATGGGACGACGAGTGTCAAAAAGCCTTTGAAAAAATCAAAGCCTATCTCGCAAATCCTCCTGTATTAGCACCAGCGCTTTAAGGGATCCCTCTTAGGTTGTACTAAACAGTCACCAAGGAGACAATGGGGGGCTATGCTTGCATAAGAAGTAGAAGGTAAAGAAAATGCAATCTACTACCTAAGCGAGAAAATGCTCGAGTATGAAGTACGCTACACACCGCTTGAGAAATTGTGCCTCGCATTAGTGTGGGCCACAACCAAGCTACGACATTACATGCTCGTGCATACAGTCTTTGTAGTTTCTCGAATGGATCCACTTAAGTATCTATTCGAAAAGTCTACACTCAATGGACACATATCAAGGTGGATATTCAATTTAGCCCAATTCGATGTAAGATTCATGCCTCAAAAAGCTATCAAAGGATCTATGGTCTCGGATTTCCTAGTGGATTTCCCAATAGAAGATTCGACACCAGTACATGACAACGAGTTCCCTATTAAGAATTGATGATTACAGAAGATGATACTTGGACTTTATACTTTGATGGAGCCTCAAACCAAAAGGGATGTGGCGTTGGGTTACTATTAGTATCACCTAAAGAAAAGCATGTTCCAATCTCTATAAAGCTATATTTCGACGTTACTAACAACGCTGCCGAATACGAAGCATGCGTGGTAGGCCTCGAAACAGCTTTGGCGTTGGGAGTAAAGAAGTTACGAATATTTGGAGACTCTTCCTTAATCATCAACCAAATTTACAAAAGATGGAAAGTAAGGAGTGAAAGTCTAGCCCCTTACCAAACCTATTTGGAAACTCTCACTAATCTGCTGGAAAAGGTAGAATACACCTATCTACCTAGAGAGGAAAACCAATTTGCTGATGCCTTGGCACGACTAGCCTTAATGGTTAGGATTCCTATGAAAATCGAGCAAATGCCTCTAACCATAGAGGAAAGGTGTAGACACCTACTTTTGGCCTCTTGTCCCGAGAGGAAGTGCGATGATGTTACAAAAATCTGTTTTTCATGTTAGATCAAAGTTGAAATGTTTATGGACTATGAAAAGCATTATGAAGTAAGTTAATACCCATATTTGAGACCAAGTTATCTTAGATCCTTGTCCAATTACTAATTAGGCCTAAAACATGTTCATACATGTTTAAACTTGATTAATAATGGACCTAAATGCGTCAAATGCAATGATTAGATCCAATGGAACCTACATTGTTGAAACAACTGAGCCAAAAAGATAAAACAACTATCAAATTCCCATGAAATTCCTATACATATGGATAGCCCTTTCAAAGATATTTCCAACGGTATATTATAAGCCCAATTCCGAGCCAAAACGAAGAAGTTATGATCAAAACACTAAACCGGGCCCTAAAACCGACACTCTTTCACTCCAACGGCCATAAATTTTGATCCATAACATATTTTAACCTAATTCTAACGGAATTGAAAATTAGACATTCATATCTTTCCAATTATATCTCACACGTCTAAATCCGACTTTGCAATCAAAAGTTATGGAAGTTTTAAAAACGCATTTTCGTATAAGGCAAACCGCAAACCGGCGCAACTCAATCAGTTGCGCGCGACTTGTGCGAGCGACTCATTGAGATGCGCGCGGAACCCCAGCGCAACTCTGAGAGTTGCGCGCCCCACCTGATGGCGCGGCTGTAAAACCCTAAACCTAGATCCCTACGGCTTTAAATAGGAGTCTTCGTTCAGCATTACGGGGACCGGAAAAATCAGAATTAAAACCCTAGTATTCTCAAAACCCTAATCTCTCAACTTGTGTTACTATCATACTACTTTTCCCTCTTTCTTCCCAATTACTCTTCAACCCTAATCCATTCATTGAAGTCCTTGGAGGTACGAAGAAGAAAGAAATTCCATAAACACATTAAAACGAAGAATTAACATAAAAGAAGAACGGTTAGTTTCCTGAGCACTTAGATAAATCACTTTTCCTTTATTGTTTAAATAACTTTAATTGAATAAATAGTGTTGTTTAATCACCTTAAACAAACTTTTAATTAATTAATTCACATAGTATTCTTTTGTTAATCAAGAATAGAATTTGATAATTAATTGTTGTTTTATCACTTAAGACGAGACGAATATTGTTTATTTCGTTCTTTTCACGAATATTGATTAAACAAAGAATAACGACTTTTGCAATGTAATTCCTACGTGATTAATGCTTGTATATAAAATCAACTAACATAGTTTTAGGTATCGCATTGCATATATTGTTTGGTGATGAAATTGTAAAAAAGGAAGAGCTAGTAGAGGCCGTACTACGGCTAGGATGACGATTCCCCTCTAAAAGGAACATTATCTTAGTACCCTCGCTCGCGAACTCATTTCTGGTTTATAGACCAATTTGGGCATAGGTAAACTAATGATTTGTGCTAATTATTCCATGAACTCTACAAGGAAGAAAGGCATGAACGAGGTTTATGAGTTTTTCCTAAAATTCATTGGCGACTCCTACTTGTTTCTTATAAAAAAGCGTGATGATAGAATCAATTCTAATTCAAGGTCCCCCAAACAGTCAAGAATTCAAATCCTACTACACCTTAACAAGTGTAAAGTCCTAGGCTTTTAAGCGGCCAAGGGCATTTAAAGAGAGTACCCCTTACGATGGGAACACCCTCCTTACAAAAGGCATAAACCGGCTTACATTCAAGCTATAGAAGATGATGAAGTGGTCCAAGATGAAGAAGAATAAGAAGAAGAACCATGGTATACTGATATATTCAATTATGTCACCAAAGGAGAATATCCTCCTCATGCTGACAAAAGAGCAAAACGAGCATTAAGACTCTTGGCTTCCCAATACGTACTCATAGATAACGAGTTACACAAAAGGGTACCTAAGGGTCAAGCTCTCTTATGTGTAGGGAAAAAGGAAGCCCAAAGAGCTATGAGGATAGTCCACGAAGGCATTTGTGGAACCATGTTAATGGCAAAATGCTAGTCCAAAAGATAATGCGAGGAGGGTATTATTGGACTACCATGAATAGGAATTGTCATCAATATGTAAAAAGGTGCCCTAAGTGCCAAATTTACGCTAACTTACAACATGTTCCTTTGTCTCTACTGTTGAGTCACTTAAGGTTTTGAGTGATGACAAACAGCTGTCTAGCTGGTTCTTGTTGGTTTTATATTATATCAACTGACATTTTGAACAGGAACAGCTATCCCAAGTACTTGAGGCAATATGAAGTTCTTTTGAATCAAAGCATTCAAGAAATCTGTATCAGAATGTTCTATTAAGGAAGGCCGTCAAGACTTGAAGATTATGAAGTCTCTCAGATTAGGATAGTTGATCTTTGTAGTCTTTATAATGTTAAGTGTGCATGGATGTTTGTACGTGAGCTATCTGTATCCCTTACTTAGAATATTTAGTGTTGTAGAGATCAGGAAAAGTTGACCTGATCTCTAGGACACTAACAGGTTGGGAAACAGCTGCTTCGTAGCTTGTTTCATGAACCTGGACATTAGTTCAGTAAATATTTTCTGGAATATATATTTCCTATCCTTAGAGAATATTTACTAAACTAATTGATTCAGTTTATGCAGAGTTGGAGATGAATTATTTCGCATATAACTTAGAATATATTATTCTACCCATTTATGGAAAGTAGAATAATATCTTAGAATATCTCTTATTTACAAAATAAAAGATATTCTATTTACCTAAGTTATGATCTGAAAAGATCACGAAAGAATTCATCTCCCAACCTTATAAAAGCATAAACTCGATCAGAATTTCGAGTTAGCTTTTCTGAAAAACTTCTCTATCTTTGAAAGCTCGAAATACACTCTAAGGGAAATAGTTAGTTCATCTCTTACAAACTATTTATGCACACAGTAAGGTTTGTTTTGTAATTATCTCTTGTAAGCTTTGAGTAGGAAGCATTTAGAGGGAAACAAAGGGTTTGTATTGAATCACTAAGAGGTTAGTGATTGGGGTAGCATTTACGAGTGTGAGTGCAAGTGCTTGTGAGTTCAAGTGCGAAGTGACACCTAGAGTTAGGTGTGGGGATCACGAGTGTGATCATTTGTAATTGCTTTTGTTTTTCAGAGTTGATTAATAAAAGTAATTAGGGTAGTGGAGGACGTAGGCTCAGAGTTGAGCTGAACCTCGTTAAATCTTTGTGTTGATTATTTATTGAATTTTCTGTTTCCGCTGCAGGACCAGTTCATCACCTGGTCCCCCTACATAAATAGAGAAGAAAATCCAATAATTCTTAACACTGCCCTGTACTCAATTCAACCCCCCCCCCCCTTCTTGAGTACCAGCTGCACTTTCAATTGGTATCAGAGCCTCGGCTTCTTGTAAGGGTAACACCTAGAGAAGTAGATCATGAGTACTCAGGAAATGAATGCTATGGGATATGACAACAAGACACCAAAGTTCAATGGGAAGAACTATGCATGGTGGAAGAACAGAATCAAGAATATCATCATTGGCATTGATTATGAATGCTGGTTGGTTGTTAAGAATGGTCCCTTGACCATTGAGAAGTCTGATCCAGAAGGGAAGCTAGTCCCAAAGACTGAAGATGAATACATCTCCATTGATTACAAAAAGCTGGAGAAAAATGCTAAGGCTTTGTCAATACTGCAACAGGCCATTGCTGAGAATGAGACAAACAGGATCTCAGCATGCACCACTGCCAAGGAGATCTGGGATACCCTTGAACTTGCCTTTGAGGGTACCAGTGAGGTAAAAAGGTCTAAAATTGATTTACTTATGTCAAAATATGAATCTTTTAATATGTTTAAGGATGAAGATATTAATACTTGTTTTGGTAGATTCATGACTATTGTAAATGATTTAAAATCTCTTGGTAAAAGCTTTACTGATGAAGATCTTGTTAGAAAGATTTTGAGAAGTTTGACAGGTGAATGGACTCCCAAGGTTACAGCCATTTATGAGGCAAAGGATCTTTCAATTCTATCAGTTGAACAGCTGATAGGTTCCCTCATGACCCATGAAATGCTGGTTGGATCTAAGTCAGAGAAGGTACCAGCAAAAGGAATTGCACTAAAGGGAACAGTCGAAGATGAGGATGATGAAATAGGAATGATGGCTAGAAGGTTTGAAAGAAGTTCCAGAAACCAGAAGGGAAAATTCATCAAGGGTAAGTTTAATAATGCATCAAATAAGAAATCTAACAATTTCTCTGCAACAGGATGCTTTAAGTGTGGTGAGAAGGGACACCTTGTGAAGAATTGTCCTCAATGGAAGGACAACCAGTCCAAGGAAGCAGACAAGATGGCCTACAAAAAGGCCATGGTTGCTGCTGTCTGGGGAGATACAGACAGTGATGAAGAGGGAGATGATTCAAGTCAGTCAGATGTATGTATGACAGCAATACTGAATCAAAGTTTAGAAGAAGATATCAGGTACAGCAGAGGAACCAGCTCAGATGTCCACTGCCTCATGGCAAAGAAGCACCCCTTGGATCAACATCAGGTAAACATTGATCAGATCAAAAAGGATATGCTCTTTTATGATAGAGAAAACTTGATGGAATGTGCTAGTAGTGCTTTAGATCAATGTTTAGAACTTGGAATTGCTTATCATGATTTTAAGAGAAAGTTTAAAGAAAAGTCTAAAGAATATGATATTGCTAATTCAAGTTGTGATTTGTTGGAAAGTGTCTGTGCTAACTTGAAGCAGGAAGTAGCTGAACTAGAGATTGCTTTAGATCAAAGCAAACTTGAAATTCAGAGAATAAAATCTGATATGGGTTTATGTGATGACAGTGATGATGAATGTGAGAAACAGTTTACAAGTTGTGTCATTAACGTGCTTGATTATAGTGATGATGACTTGTACGACTTTGATAGTATAAAATCTAGGGCAAGTGCTCTGAATAGGTCTAAACTGTTAGAAGGATTCAACTTGTTAGTTGATGATGTAGAGAAACTATATAAAGCATATGTCCTAGTTAAGGACAGCAAAAGTACTGGTTCTGAAACTGTTTCTAGTAATATGCATGATGAATGTGAAGCTAAAATTTGTAGTTTGCAGGTTGAGTTAGCCCAGCTTAGAAAGACTAATTCATGTGATCCTGTAGTTTTGCATGATTCAAGTATTTCAAAATTGCAAGCTGAGCTTGAAAGAGCTAAGCTTGACTTTGAGATAGTTGTTGACCAGAATTTATCCCTGCATGAGAAAATGAATTTAAAGGACAGAGAGTTCATAGAATTTAAGAAGAGAATGGATAAAGTCCTCCAATCCCAGAACTCATTGAACCAGTTAACCTTAACTGCTGGAAACAGTGGTAGAAGGGGACTTGGTTATACTGGGAAGGGGAACAGGAGGAACTGGTCTCCCAGAGATACTACATGGTTACAGGAGTATAAGAAAGGTAAGTATGTCTTAGCAAAAGACATGCATGTGTGCTATCATTGTGGCAAGAATGGCCATAAGAAATATGAGTGTAAAGACATGAAAAGTAGATTGGATAAAAATGAGAAAAATGTTAAACAGATTTGGGTTAGAAAAGACGTGCTTGAATCTGTTGTTGGAAAGGGACCCAAAAAGATTTGGGTTCCTAAAGCTAATGTTTAAATTTTTCCTGTGCAGGCTGAAGTGAGAGACAATACCTACTGGTATTTGGACAGTGGCTGCTCAAGACACATGTCAGGGGATAGGAAACAGTTTCTCTCACTTACAGCTCATGAAGGGGGAAAGGTGACTTTTGGTGATAACAGCAAAGGTACCATTCTTGGAATTGGTAAGGTTGGTAAGTCACTTTCCCATGCTATTAGTGATGTATATTATGTTGATGGTTTACAACATAATCTCTTGAGTATTTCACAATTATGTGATAAAGGTAATAAAGTTGAGTTCAAAGACAACCTTTGTCACATAGTGAATTTGCAAACAAATGAACTTGTCTGCCAGGGATTCAGACATGAAAACGTTTACATTACTTATTTAAACCAAATCCCTGAGAACAAGTCCATCTGTTTGAGTGCTGTTTCTGATAGGGACCAGTGGCTTTGGCATAAAAGGATGGGACATGTCAGCTTTAGACTTCTTAACAAACTCAGGTCTCAAGAATTGGTGATAGGCCTGCCTAACATCAAGTTTGAAGCAGATAGAGTTTGTGAAGAATGTGCTAAAGGGAAACAGGTCAAATCCTTTTTTAAGCCAAAGAAAACTATCAGTACCAGCAGACCTCTAGAACTTATTCATATTGATTTATGTGGACCCATGAGAGTCCAAAGTAGAAATGGTTCTAGATATGTGTGTGTCATTGTTGATGATTATTCCAGATACACATGGACTCTATTTCTGTCTTCTAAAGATGAAACTTTTGATGAGTTTATTGTATTAGTAAAGCAGGTTCAGAACAAGATCAATCATCAACTGGCTGCCATAAGATCTGATCATGGATCAGAGTTTGATAACTCTAGCTTCATAGAGTTCTGCAGGGAACATGGAGTTTCTCACAATTTCTCTGCCCCAAGAACTCCTCAACAAAATGGAGTAGTTGAGAGGAAGAACAGGACTTTGGAAGAAATGGCAAGAACAATGCTCATTGAGAGTTGTCTCCCCAAGTCTTTTTGGGCAGAAGCTGTAAATACAGCTTGTCACATGTTAAATAGGTTGATGTTAAGGCCTCAAATGAAGAAGACTCCATACGATCTTCTTAGAGGAAGGAAACCAAACATAGCATACTTCAGAACCTTTGGTTGTAAGTGTTATGTGCATAATAATGGTAAGAACAGCTTGGATAAATTTGATCCAAGAAGTGATGAAGCTGTTTTCCTTGGTTATTCTTCTCACAGTAAGGCATATAAAGTATTCAATAAGAAAACTTTGTGTGTTGAAGAAAGTGTTCATGTAGTCTTTGATGAATTTAATATGTGTTGTGAGAATGTGCAGGTTGATGACTTAGATGAGATAGGACTTTTGTATTTTACAGGAGAATCAACTGATGTTTCCTTAGAAAAACCAGGTTCACATACTGGTTCACCAGATGCTGCTGGTGAAGGACTTGGTCACAATGAAGGAGATCCTCAACAAGTGGATACTCATGAGGATGGAGATGAAGGCCCCCAAGTAAATGGAGAAAGCAACACCTCAGGGGGAACAGAAAACTTTCAGGACAAGTTTTCCACCCAGGTAAGGGAGGTAGGGGGAACATCTCAGCATACTGGTCCATCTGTGCAAAACCAATTCGATGGCACAAATGAACCAGGGATGCATGATGGTTCTGATGGATTAAATGAGAATGCACCTAGATCTAGCATTTTTAAATATAAATCTTCTCATCCTACTGAACAAATTCTGAGTGATATCAGTAAAGGCATTCAGACTAGGAGAGCAGTTTATGAAAACTTTTGTGCATTTTTCTCATTTTTATCTAATATAGAACCAACTGACTACAAGATGGCTTTAAAAGATCCTGATTGGGTTTTGGCTATGCAAGATGAATTAAATCAATTTGAAAGAAATAAAGTGTGGCATCTTGAGCCAAGACCTGAGAACAGGTCAGTCATAGGTACCAGGTGGGTCTTCAGAAACAAATTGGATGATCTGGGTACTATAGTCAGAAACAAAGCTAGACTGGTCGTGCAAGGTTATAATCAGCAAGAAGGCATTGATTATGATGAAACCTTTGCCCCAGTAGCTAGACTTGAGGCAATAAGGATCTTGATTGCCTTTGCTGCTCATAAGAACATTAAGCTCTTTCAAATGGATGTTAAGACAGCATTTCTTAATGGTTATTTGAAAGAAGAAGTATATGTTGAGCAGCCCCCTGGCTTTGCTGATAGTCAATTCCCAAATCATGTATATAAGCTGGACAAGGCGCTCTATGGTCTTAAACAAGCTCCTAGAGCTTGGTATGAAAGGCTGTCCAACTTTCTGATGGAACATGACTATAGAAGCGGAACGGTTGATAAGACCCTCTTTATCAAAACCAGGAATTTTGATTTGATTGTAGTACAGATATATGTAGATGATATAATATTTGGTGCTACTAATCAAATTTTGTGTAGTGAGTTTGCAGATCTGATGCAAAGTGAATTTGAGATGAGCATGATGGGAGAACTAGGATTCTTCCTAGGATTGCAGATCAAGCAAACAGTTGATGGGATCATGATACATCAACAGAAGTATCTAAAGGAACTAATCAAGAAGTATGGATTGCAAGACAGTAAATCATATGCAACTCCAATACCTACAAATGCAAAGCTAGACAGTGATGATAAAGGAGAGAGTGTGGAAGCTACACTGTTTAGAGGTATGATTGGTTCTCTTCTCTACTTGACAGCTAGTAGGCCAGATATAGTGTTTTCTGTGGGATTGTGTGCACGTTTTCAAAGCAATCCCAAAGAATCTCACCTAAAGGCTGTCAAGAGAATATTTAGATACTTAGTAGGAACAGATGATCTGTACTTGTGGTACCCCAAAGGTGGTTCAATTGAACTATTAGGATACACAGATGCAGATTATGCTGGATTCCTAGTAGACAGAAAGAGCACATCTGGTATGGCACATTTCTTAGGTCCCTGCTTGATTTCATGGGGATCAAAGAAACAAAATTCTGTTGCTTTATCCACAGCAGAATCTGAATACATAGCTGCTGCAGCTTGCTGCTCCCAGCTGTTGTGGATAAGGAACCAGTTGAAAGATTTTGGTATTTTCTATGAAAATGTACCTATTTTATGTGATAATACAAGTGCTATTAACATTTCTAAGAATCCTGTGCAGCATTCCAGGACAAAGCATATTGAGATAAGACATCATTTCCTAAGAGATAATGTTGAGAAAGGTCTTGTAGAGCTGAGTTTTTGCAACAGTGAAGAACAAATTGCAGATATCTTCACTAAGCCATTGGGTAAAGAGTCTTTCTGCAAGTTTAGAGTCATGTTAGGTCTGACTAGGTCAAACTAAGAGACCTCTCTCAGCTGTTTTTCCCCAATGATTGGCTAATTAAGTATTCTTTAAATGTGTGCGTGCATCATACCTTTGCAATCTGTCTATTATCTCAATGTTAATTGCTTATCTCTATGTGAGCAATATTGCAGCTAATCACTTTCAGGATTGAAGGCCATATTGAACAGATAAGCAACTGTTTCAGTAACCCTACCAGTAGAGGAAACAGCAGCAAATACAAACGGATTAATTTTGAAATTAATTTCAAATTAAACCGTGAGAAAATATTTTTTATATTCTTATTTGATTTTAAAATCTTTAAAATATGGCAGTTATTTTCCTCCAACGGCAATTTGTTCTGACAGTTGCAATTATGGGCAGTTGTTCATTTATGGAAGTTATTTCCAAATTAAAATAACTTCCAAATATTTTCTGATCCTCTGATTTTATTTCTGATTGTCTCTATAATTCCTCTTGCTATATATTTGCTTCCCTTTCTTTGCTCCGTGATTATTCATCATTCATCAAAAATTCTCAACTTCTCTCTCTACACAAGATCAATTCTTCGAAGCTTAGACAAGCAACAATGGTGAGAAAGGCTGGAACTGGAAGGAAAGGAGGAAGGAAAGGAGGTTCCAAAGCAAGTTTGGCTAGTTCCCCCTCGTTAAAATCTCAAGAAACAATCAAGGATGTTCTTATGAACGTCTCTGAGCAGACTCCTTCACAAGCAACACCAGAAATCAACCCCTCTGAAACTGAACCCATCAAGGCCGTTCCCTTGAGACAAACTCCTTCAAAAGAGAATGTCTTGAAGGAAAAACCTGCTTCACCATCAAAGACTAAAACTTTAAACCCTTCTCCACAAAAATCCAAATCCAAAAAGGCCCCAAAAGAGAAATCCATCGAAACCCTCACTCAAATAACTGAAACCGTTTCTTCAAACCCCAAATCACCTTCTGAGGGGGAACCTGTTAAAAAGATAGCCAAGAAACTTGAAAAACAGTTAGAGGAAGTGGCTGATGAAGGATTGGATGAGGAGAAGGAGGACAAGAAGATGGAGGAGGATCTAGATGTAGTGGTGACCAAGGTGGTTGCTGGTACCACTACTGGCTCTGTAAGGAAAAGGCAGACTAGGGCTGCTTCAAAGGTCATTAAGGGCTCAGAAGAGAAGGAGACTACACCATCTGAGCCTAAGAGAGGAGAGAAAAGGAAAGCAACATCATCTGTTTCCCGTATCTCCAAGGCTGCTAAAGGTAAACAACCTGTTAACCCCAGTACTGGTGCAACTTCTTTAAGTTCTAGGACTGTGTTATCTGGTTGTGGTGTTGAGAATGAATATTTTGATATTCCTGCTTTGAGTCAAGTTAAGGAACTTCTTGAGTTCCAAGGATGGATATCTCTGTTTAATGATTTAAATGATGCTTTTGTTGGTCCTGTTCGTCAGTTCTTTGTTAATCTAAAGCAAAACATTGATATGTCTGTGGCATCAACTGTTTCTGGTAGTATTGTACATGTTTCTGAGTCTGTTTTATCTGAGTTGCTGGGTATACCTAGAGATGGTTTTGGTAGATATAGCAGTGATGGGTGGCCCCTAATGGGAGGAGTAACACCTGAGGAGGTTACTCAGTTTTTGTTTGGAAAGAAGGAAGAAGCTGGTTCCCCTAGTGACTTTAGGGAGGCAATTATGTTGGTTCTGCACTCCATGTGTTTGAAGGTCTTTCTGCCCAAGGGTCAAGGCAGAGGTACTGTTAGGATCATGGACATGGTCCTGATCTATCTGATCCTGAAAAAGGTTAAGGTTAATCTGCCTGCTCTAATGATGGAGCACATGTTGTACTGCCATGCTTCATCCCACAACTCCCTGCCTTATGGTTCTTTTATCTGCAAAATCATCAAGGAGCAGAATCCCAAGTTTTCTTTTTCTGGTGAGGTGGTGAGTCTTCAGTTGTTCTCCAAGAAAATACTCACTCAGAAGAAGATTGACTACTCTGGAAATAGGCTGACTTTTGTAGGTCAAGAAAGTAGCCCAAGGGATGCAGGGAACCAGGAGGAAATCACTCCTGAGGATGTGGCAATGCTTCTTGCCAAGTTGGAAAGGCAGGATGAGAGGATCATAAAGTTGGCTGCCAGTCTAGTGCAGGCTGAAGAAGAAAGGAAGCTTGATAAGCTTATGAACAACAGGAAATTCCTCACTATTTGCAGGGTGATTGATCACCTGTTGCCCCCAGAGTCTGGGATGCAGTTTGACTCTACACACTGTAGGATCATTGAGACGGATGATGAGGAATCCTCCAGTGAGAAGGGTCCTGATGCTGAAAAAGGAGAAGGTTCTGAAGAAGAGGAAAATGAATCTGATGAGGAAGAAGAAGAAGAGACAGAGGAAAAGGAGAAGAAGGAAGAAGAAAAGACAGCTGAGGAAGGTTCTGACTTCGAGGAGGAGATCAACCCAGAGGATGAAGAAGAGGATGACGATAATGATGAATGATCACTTCAGTCTCCCCCTCCCCTTCCATTAACTGCCATAATATTTGCTGTTCCCCCACACTGCTAGACTGTTTTTCATGCAGTGTGGTTTCTATTATGTTTCTAACCTTCTGGTGTGTAATCCTGAATAGTTTTAAGCTTTTTCTGTTTCATGTGATTGAATAACCTGTTTGTGCTAACCTGCAGCATTGAGATTGATCAGTGGTTGAAACTACTGATTTTTGGCTTACTTGCGATATTTTGGTGTGCAATTCTATTTTTTGAATGCTTTTTAATGATGCCAAAAGGGGGAAAAGCAGGTTGAAGTTTCTGAAAAGGCCTTGTTAGACAATTAGATTGAGTCTTTTATTTCCTTGAGTCAGATAATCACAAAAACAAGTTAAAATAGAGAGAACAGTTAGATTAACTAACTGTTTCAGTGTCTTTTTCCAAAAATCCAAAAACAAGTTGTTTCTTTTAAATGAAGATGGCTATCCTGGTCAGTCATCAGTGTCATAAGTCTTTTACACAAGATATCCCCTGTGTAGAAAGTCTAGTAGAAAGTCTTGTCTTCTTAAGTGTAGATTAGAACTTTCTTTACTTTGCTGTTTCTCACTAACGTGCAGGTGCAGGAAACTTCAAAGTGTTTGTCATCATCAAAAAGGGGGAATTTGTTGAGTCACTTAAGGTTTTGAGTGATGACAAACAGCTGTCTAGCTGGTTCTTGTTGGTTTTATATTATATCAACTGACATTTTGAACAGGAACAGCTATCCCAAGTACTTGAGGCAATATGAAGTTCTTTTGAATCAAAGCATTCAAGAAATCTGTATCAGAATGTTCTATCAAGGAAGGCCGTCAAGACTTGAAGATTATGAAGTCTCTCAGATTAGGATAGTTGATCTTTGTAGTCTTTATAATGTTAAGTGTGCATGGATGTTTGTACGTGAGCTATCTGTATCCCTTACTTAGAATATTTAGTGTTGTAGAGATCAGGAAAAGTTGACCTGATCTCTAGGACACTAACAGGTTGGGAAACAGCTGCTTCGTAGCTTGTTTCATGAACCTGGACATTAGTTCAGTAAATATTTTCTGGAATATATATTTCCTATCCTTAGAGAATATTTACTAAACTAATTGATTCAGTTTATGCAGAGTTGGAGATGAATTATTTCGCATATAACTTAGAATATATTATTCTACCCATTTATGGAAAGTAGAATAATATCTTAGAATATCTCTTATTTACAAAATAAAAGATATTCTATTTACCTAAGTTATGATCTGAAAAGATCACGAAAGAATTCATCTCCCAACCTTATAAAAGCATAAACTCGATCAGAATTTCGAGTTAGCTTTTCTGAAAAACTTCTCTATCTTTGAAAGCTCGAAATACACTCTAAGGGAAATAGTTAGTTCATCTCTTACAAACTATTTATGCACACAGTAAGGTTTGTTTTGTAATTATCTCTTGTAAGCTTTGAGTAGGAAGCATTTAGAGGGAAACAAAGGGTTTGTATTGAATCACTAAGAGGTTAGTGATTGGGGTAGCATTTACGAGTGTGAGTGCAAGTGCTTGTGAGTTCAAGTGCGAAGTGACACCTAGAGTTAGGTGTGGGGATCACGAGTGTGATCATTTGTAATTGCTTTTGTTTTTCAGAGTTGATTAATAAAAGTAATTAGGGTAGTGGAGGACGTAGGCTCAGAGTTGAGCTGAACCTCGTTAAATCTTTGTGTTGATTATTTATTGAATTTTCTGTTTCCGCTGCAGGACCAGTTCATCACCTGGTCCCCCTACATAAATAGAGAAGAAAATCCAATAATTCTTAACACTGCCCTGTACTCAATTCAACCCCCCCCCCCCTTCTTGAGTACCAGCTGCACTTTCATCTACTCTACACCTAAACCTCACCATGGCCATTCTCTACATGGGGAATTGATATCATTGGTAAAATTACCTCTCCTAGGACAAGAGGTCACGAATACATCTTAGTAGCAATTGATTACTTCACAAAGTGGGTTGAAGCATAGTCATATGCTAAAATAACTGCAAAACATGTAGCACTCTTTATCGAAAGGAATATTATTTGTTGATATAGAGTCCCATATGAGATGATAAGTGAAAATGGAACTCACTTTCAAGCAGAATGTGAAGAATTGTTACAAAAATATGGTATTCAACATCATCACTCTTCCCCTTATAGACCTCAAGCAAATGGAGCATTTGAGGCGGCTAACAAAAATCTAAAGACTATTATTTGACAGAAAATTACAAGGATTTGCCTGACAAACTCCATTTCTCACTTTGGGGTTATCGCACGTTAATTCGTACATCAACAGGAAATACGCCATTCTCCTTGGTTTATGGAATGGATGCCGTACAACCTATAGAGCTAGAGATACCATCTCTACGCATTGCACTAGAAAGAAAACTCGATGAACTTTAATGGACTAGAGCAAGATATGAAGAGCTAATTCTACTCGATGAAAAGCGACTAAAAGCTCTACATCATACCCAATGCTATCAAACACGTATGGCTAGGCACTTTAATAGGAAGGACAAGACAAGAAACATCAAAGTAGGAGACTTGGTGTTAAAAGCTCTAAGGAAAAATGTTTTGGATCCAAGAGGAAAATTTAGGCCTAATTGGTCCGGACCATATATCGTCAAAACCATCCTATCAGGAGGTGCAGCAAAACTAACTGATATGGATGGCAATGAATTCTCAAACATGACAAACCTTGACCAACTTAAAAAGTACTACCCGTAATTACTTGAGTAGGAAACTCAAGAGAGCTACGTTTGGCCTGATTCCTTAGGAAAGGATACGTAGGCAACCCTTTATAGGGTGCGGCCACTTTAATTTTTTCAAACCTCGCATCCCAGAAGCAATAGAAATTCGACGCAATAGCAGCGCCACGGAAAAGAGTCTGTCGCCGGACGACAGACTGCAGCGCAAGGCGACAAAGCTTGTTGCCCGGCGACAGACAGCAACCTTTGGCGACAGACGCAAAGCAACGACGCCGATTTTCTGCGAATATCTGGGCAAATTTCGGTGTATTTCGGAAATTTTTCGACTTCCGTACTCAAGAAAATTTCTGGAAAATAATTTAAGTTTTCATTGCTTTAATAAATTAAATAAAAAATTTTATTTAATTAAAAAATTTGAAATTTCATTAATAAAATAAAGTAAAAAAATACATGGAATAATAAAATAAATTGACTTAAAATTTAAACTAGTCTAATAAATTGGAAATTAAGCAATGCTTCAATCTTTCTTCTCTTTCTTTGCCCTCTTCCAATTTTTATCTGCATCCTCTTCATCATCCATGACTTTAGCTAGTAGGCATACTTTAGAGGACCTATATTAAATTTTAGAGTAAATGGTTTCTCCCTTAGCTAAGACTCCGTGTTTCTTTTCTACCCAAACTTTCTTTTCTGAAGTGTCAGCTTTTCTTTTCCCTTTATCCTTTGTAGTGACTTTCTTCTTAGACATCACAGGTGTTTTAAATTCAACTTTTTCACCCAAGCGTTCCTTAACAGGAATCACTTTGTCATCTAGACGGTTCTTCAAATTGGTTCTACTCTGATTTTTCTTCATGTCCTTTGAATGCTTATTAAGAAACCATCTCTTCACATCATTGGGCAAGGAAGGGGGAACCTTTTGGGTAATCACTTCCCATAAAGGCCTAGCACTCCAATATGTGTTAAATTTCTCTACTTCTTGTGAAACGGGGAATTCATAGGGACGACAGAGATCCCCAGAAGGAATTGTTTGAAGTAGACCGTACTGCCTTTTTACCCTGCAAGGATAATAAAAAGTCATCTTGGGTAAGCTTGGAAGACGACAGAAGGGTTGCTTGTTGACACCAACCATCTTCTCAATTTTCCACCATGGGACGACCCACTTGATAGCAAAGTTACAAGAGGCAAAAACTTTATTCGACTCATGGTGACCCATCTTAAAGAAACGCTTCTTTCGCCTCATAAAGCAATTTGGAGTGTATTTTTCAATGTTCTCAGGATGACTAATTAATTCTAGTCTCTCCATTAGCTATATCTGCAAAAAAATTCAATGCAAATAATTAGTATTACTATACAAAAATATGTTTTTGATTTTTGTAATTAAAAATATTATTTTTCTACCTGTAATAAAATTGGAGAGCCCCGAAAAGGTGCTTTTTGATTTCTCTTTAATTCATCTAGACTAAGCATACTCTCTCCAACAATTAATGGCATTGGATTCCTTCCAGATTTAATTTGCTCCAAAACAGTTAATATAACTGTTTGACCCTCATTAGTTCTACCACTAGTGAGAAGATATTGGTTGAGCATGCAAAAGAGAAAAGCCCTTCTTCTATAAACATGAAATGATTCAGAATACGGTCTATCAAAGTAGTGGCGTGCAAATTCTTTTAAATTGACTACGCTACCATCTACAACATTTGTTAGATCTCTGTCTTTTAACTTAAAGAAGCGCTTAGAATCTTTATAATAATACTCATTTACTCTAGGGATTACCGCAAGATCTAATGAAGGGAAGCCTAGGATGGCACCAAATTTTTCCGGTAAAGGACTAATTTCATCACACCCTAGTCTAAAACAATGTGTATCCGTGTCCCAATATTCTAAGGCGGTCTGAATAAAATCTATGTCAAGATCTACCCCCTTAATACCATAAATACCTCCCATGTGAAAAAAAGTCGAGTTCTTTTCTCTCTTTAGCAGTAAAAGACCGACACCATTCACGAGTAAAATTGTTAAAACTCTTATTGACTAAAGACATGATTATTTGTTGAAAAGCTTGGACTATAATTAATATGTTTGAATTATACAGAAAATCGGCAGATTAGGGGGCTATTTATTTACAAAATCGATGTAGTTTGACTCCGGAAAGGATTCGGAGGCAGCGCACTGCAGCGCCTGACGACAAGTTTGTCGCCTTGCGACAGAGTCTGTCGCCTGGTGACAGAAGTAGCGCTTGACGACAGCACAAAGCGCGTGGCGACAAGCGGCACTGCAGCGCTTCCTCAACATGCTATGCAAACTGCGTTTTTTCTGGCTGTGATTCGAATTCGTACAATGACTTTACAATTTCGCCCTTTGTTCAATTACCCCATACATATTAATTTAATATATTTTCTTTTCCTTTTAGATTTATTCAAGCTTAATTAAATTTAAGTTTGTTTTAAGTCCGATTTATTTTTCATTTTTTCTTTTTTGGGGGAGAAAGTCGGATACTCTCCATTAGTAATAAAAATGACGGAAATTTTTGCACACACACATATGCACATAAAAATGAAAAATAAATTGCAAAAATATTGAACAGTCATAATAGATAATAGTTTGTATATGCAAATATGTCTAATAAATGAGTTAATCGGCAAAGTCCTACAAAAAGTCAAAATAAAACAATACAGGTACAACTACAGTGCTGGAGGACGCAGATGATGAGGGATGTTCATCATATCGAATAACAACGCAGATCAAGGGGTATGCTCCTCACCAGCTCCGGACTCGCCAGGAGTCGGAAACCTCAACTTAGGACCAGTCCACCCAGGGTCGCCCTGGTGATGAATCAATAATGGCTGAAACTGCGGAGGCAGTTGCGACCCAGTCCGTGCACCGTGAGATGAAGAACCTGAGCCCTCCACTGCCTCGGTCCGGGCAGCATCAGATCGGCAGCCTCGGCCACCAGAAATAGTGCGGCGACGCCTCGTGCCAGACCTGGACGACTCTCTCCTCGCCTCGGGTCTTGTCTGAGTACGTGAAGGGATAGGCTCTCCCTGCAAAAGTAAATCAAGTCAAAAGCAAAAAAATAAAAAAATAAACAATGCAAAGATGAAGAGGGAAAAGTTACCTCCTAAGCAGCGTCGTCCCGACAACAGGAAGCTACATTCCTCATCCTCACTAACTGGCTCTGGAAGGCGTCTATGCACCTCACCATCGCCGACACCACCTCGCGTGAGAATTGTTAAAAAACAAAGTCAGTAACAATACAAGACAGACAAATAGCAAGTAAATAACTCACCCGAGTCTGGTGACGAGGGATGGATCGCTCTACGAAGCGATGATCCTCAGGAGCCGGAGGATTCATCTCCTCAACAGGGCCGTACATCCCTTGATAGCTGGTGGACATCCGGGAAGGAACGAGCTCAGCAGGCTCAGTCTGGCAAATAGCAAACCAAAGTGAATAAAACACCACTTGGGGGCTACCTAACAAAGAATTAAAGGACAAAAATCAGACCGCCGCCTCCTCAGACAAAAAGGGGCTGGAGCTAACAACGGCAGCAATTCGTCCTTATAGCATCGCCCCGAGTTAGCATGGGATCTCCAAGGAGTACCAGCAGGCAACCTCTCCGCCAAATTGATCAGCATCGCGTAATGGAACATGTGGCAAGGTGGAGGAGCAGGGACGACGAAGATCTCCGAAAAGTGCTGAATAGCAACTCTCTCTCCTAGGTACACTGCCGCCTCATATGTCCCTTGAAAGTAGCGATGCTCAGCGGTGTACTACGCAGCCAGCGCAGGAATAACCAGACCATCCCATGGCCGGTTGTAGACACCTAAAAATGTCTCCCCAAAACCAAACCCGATGATAAATAACCTTTCACCGCCACTATTGGTCGGGTTTAGTATTTAATCCCGAGAGTGCTTAAAAAATCTTATTAAATTCATACTTTTGAACGGTCCATGGATTAGTCTTGATGTTTGGTAAAAAGCATAGTTTTAATTTCAGCCCAAACTTATCAATTAATTTTAAGCCCAAACCTTTTTATTTTATTTTATTGTTTTATTATTTATTTTTGGCCCAAACATTTTATTTATTTTATTTAATTATTTTCTTATTTTAGCCCGAATAATAAAAGTCAGAAAAAAGCCCGAAATTATCAATCGACACTTAAAAAGCCGAAAGAAATTAGGGTTAAAAATGAATTTAGACGGAAAAATGGACTGGAAGTTCCCGCGTCACGGTAGACAGCCACCGTGTCACGGGAACTCTTCCCGTCTGACGGTGGGACTTCCCGTGACACGGGAGGTCTGTCGTGGCACGGGACGTTCCGTGTCCTTTCCGCGTAAACCCTTAACGCGTTTTTCATTCCGATTTCTGAAAATTTCCCGCGTCACTCCAAAACTGTACCGTGTCACGAGAAAGGGTACCGTCTGACGGTACAGTCTGACCGTGTCACGGTAAAGTCTGACCGTGTCACAGGATACTTTTTTAGGGTTTTTATCATTTTAGGGTTCCGTGTGCTCCCTCAACACATTTTCCCTATAAATACCCCCTCATTTCTGATGTACGGGGAAACCAGGATTTTATTATTTTTATTTTCTCTCTTCTATGCTATTAACCTAAACACTAGCTTACCCTTTTCACTTCAAAATTCCTTCTTCAAGCACTCAAAGGAGTCCATATTTTACTCGAGGTTCTGTCCTTAAGCCAAGGCGTGAAAGGTAGAATCGTTTGAGGGTTTGGCCCCAAAATCAACTTTATTTTATTTAATTTAATTTAGTTATTGTTTTATTATTTCCTTGAAGTTACTAACTCATTTATTATTTTGTAGTTGCAAACAAACAGATTCAAAGTAAGGATCATGCTGTTTTATTATTATTTTTTTTCTAACAATTTTATGTTGTTGGAATTGTGATTAAATTGGTTTTAATATTAATGTTTATTTTATTATTTTATTATTTTATTTTGATCACAATATTGCATGTTAAAGGGAATATGTAATTGAAAATCACGCCTAATAAGATAATTTGGACAACCGGTTTAGGATCCTTTGTAATCTTATTATTAATTGAAGTGATCACCAAATTTTTAGAATTATGTGTGCATTAATATTAAACCAATTTAGTTAAATAATAGTTTGGAGAAAATTGAATATTTTGTTTGTATGCCTTTGAGATTGCAGGAATCATTTTTCACTATAAGAATCGAGTAGAGGCCAATACGGGCGAATGTGACTCCATGACTCACTTCGTACCATCATCCCCGATCCTCCTTTCGTGGTTCCGAACCATATGGAGTTAGTAATCTCATGGATTATGAATGGGGTGTAACCTTCACGGGTCAATCGTTGTTGCCTATCGTTGTCCCTTTATCGTGGTTGCCTTTTATGATCCGTGAACGGTTTACAAGTTCCTTAAAAACTTGTTGGCGGCTCCCTACTTTCCTTGTCCCTAATAGTAATGTCAATTCCCACTTCCTATGAGTGCCAAGCATATTCACCACATGCTTTAAAGTAGGCGCACTTCAAACGACGCCTACAATTTGGCAACTCCACTGGGGAGGATTCTTAATTATTTATCGATTTGAGTGATCGGTATTTAATTAAGATGAGTGGATGAGACTTGAAAGATTCTTGAAAAAAATATTCCTGTGATTAATTTGGTATTTTTGCATCTGCATAGACGTTTTAACGTCGCATTTAGGTCTGTCCCGTAGGAAAAATTGGATAACTTGGTTGCGCACAAAAGCAAACAGGACACCAGTCAGATTTTCTGACTTCCGTGTCACGGCAGAGTCTGCCGTGTCACGGCAGACCTAAAATCAGTCCGATGGCTTATTTTCTTTTCTCACAGTCGACTTCCTTCGATTTTTCTGAAAAAACGTATGTGTTCTACATGCGTCTTAGCCCCGGGGGATTTAAGCTCTATCGACCCAAAAACGCTCATGGCAATAAGGGTTCATCCGAGTTATTAAATCCACCCAAACCATGGAGTCAAGTTCGATTTCATCATGAACTCGTGGAGCCACCCGTTGGCATACACCCTCAAGGGAGGCTGCCTTGCTAACGCGTCCAAACTCTTAACCATGGTACCCTTTTGACACCCAAAGCTTGACCAATAGTTGAACATAGATCTCGACCCTAGGTTGCGAACTTTTTTTACATCATCGTGCCTAAATGCTATGTGGTTGTTTGGTGCTAACCCTCATGTGTTTTCTCTTTTTGTTTAACCCATGACCGAGGGTTTTTATTCTCACATAGTAATTAGTACGGACTTAAAATCGATTAAAATCTGAAAAAAATCACAAAACTGACCTGGAACTGCGCACCGTGTCACGGCATGTTCTGCCGTGTCACGGTGAACAGTGCCGTGACACGGGAAAGTCTACCGTCTGACGGTAGACTGCACCGTGTCACGACAGTCTGCACCGTGACACGGTGCCCAGGAAAGTGTCCTGTTAGTCTTTTTCTCGATTTTTGTGCGAATGCTGTGTCCAGTTTTGAGTCGTGTCTAGCTATACGGTCAAAACACGCGTCTATAACCTCACCTAATCACTCACATATTATGTCCACACACTTTTTTAGTCGTGCACCACTTTTTGACCGTATTTTAAGGAAGTCTCGTTTTTGTATCTTTTTTTTTCGGAGTAAGTCGGATGGTATCCTCCCATGTTTCTTTTTTTTAAATTATAGATTTTTAATAAATTTTTTTTTTTAATTTCAAAATTTTAGGTTTTTAATAAAAAAATTTTCCGGATAGGTTAAGGTTAAGTTTGGTCATTAAAGGTGTGTTTGTTTCGGTGTCACAACGCTTGGATAAGAAGCAGGGGTAGATTGTTACGGTTCGAGTCCATACCTCAACAACCTCTTATACCAAAGAGGCGCACAAGGAAACCACCTCAATCATCTCCACAAGATCCGTCTCCAGTCTACTTTCAACCAATGTCCACTAAGGAAGACATTGAGAACCTCAACAGGACAATCGAAAGATTGTCTGACATGATGCAGACACTCACCACTAGAGTCAGCATTGTAGAGCAAGACAATCAAAACAGTGTCACTACTGCTGCGATGGACAAGATCAAGGAACAGATGAACAAGATTTCCGAAGAGTTCACTTATGTGGAACAGCCTGTCACCTCCTCGTCCATAAGAGAGAAGCTTCCTTAGAAGTTTTCCACTGCTGATATTCCCAAATTCAAGCCTACTGATAATCCGCTTTTCCATTTGAAGGCTTTTTCTGCAACTATGGATCTTAAGGGAGTAGATGTGACACTCTTCCCTACGGTGTTTCCTCTTTCCTTAGAGCATGCCTGTCAACAGTGGTTCTATTCTCTGGAATCCAACCATGTCGCGACCTGGGAGGATGTTGCTGAAAGCTTTATGAATCGGTACAGTTGTAACATCCATGCCAAGACTTCTGAACGTGAACTCTCCATTCTCAAACAGAAAGAGAATGAAGGCTTCACCACTTACTTAAGCAGGTGGAGAGAAACAGCTGCGCTCTTGGTGGATCCTCCCAAGGAGAAGGAAATGGTTCGCTTGTTCATTGCCAATCCGACTCATAAATACAAGCAACACTTGAAGTTTCTGCCTTTAAGTACCTTTGAAGCTGTATATGATATTGGAATCAATATTGAAGATGAACTGATGAAGTCTGTTGGTAGCAACAATAACAACAGTACTTGGAAAAACAAGAAGAACGACACTCCTTCTTCTTCGTCTTCTAAGCCCAATAATGCTACCAACAATATCAACATCAATGATGTGCTGGCCCTTAATGCTCCTCCTCAAAGATTCCAAAGGCAAAGGAGGGTTTATACGCCTTTGGGAATGACTTATGATGCTGCTTATGACCGTCTTCATGGTCAGGGACTGATTATGCCAATCGGACCATTTCCAGAACCTCGACCTGAGAATAGGACCGCTAGCTATGACCCCAATGCTTATTGCAAGTATCATCAAGGCAAGGGTCATAACACTGAGAAGTGTTGGAGGCTGAAAGATGCAATCCAAGACCTGATTGATGCTAACCAACTTCCTGTCCCTCCAGGGGGCAAGAAGCCTAACATTCAAACAGGTCCTCTTTCTGATGCTTTGGCTATCATGGGAGATGAAGTCTCCTTTGATCCGTCAATACTCATTCAACCTGTGAATGAACCTCTGCCGGAAGTTGTATTTATCTCAAGCACTGAAGAAGTGAATGGGATCTGGGATAGTGATGATGAAGACGTCTATCTCAAAGACATAGCCTGTTCATCTCTCGGCACCAGTGAAGATGTTTGGGGGGACCTTGAGGTCAAGGTTCTCACCAGAAGTGGACGGTTGCAACAACCTAACCCACCTCCACCTCCACCACAATCACATCCGATAGTTGATCCCATCGACTCTGTGAATAGCGATGTGGTCAAACAACTGCAAAACACTAAGGTGGAGATGAATGTATGGAAGCTTTTGGCCACTTCCCACGAGCATCGAAAGGCTGTGATGAATGCTCTGGTGAAAATAGGAGTCGATGATGACATGACTCCTCAAGGATTGGTCAACTTTCTCACTACTGAGCTGCCGAGTACTAGCAATCTGATTTCTTTTTCTGATAAGGATCTACCCCCGGAAGGGGACCAACATAATAAGGCGTTACACCTCACTGTAGTGTGTAGGCAGATGAATGTTCCCATGAGCCTGGTTGATAATGGCTCTGCAATCAACGTATGCCCACTCCGTACTGCAAAGAAGTTGGGTATAAAGAATGAAGAATTGACTCCCTCCACTCAGGGGATTCGAGCCTACGATAATACTCGCCGTCAAGCCGTGGGTACTATCGTACTGAATATAACTACTGGGGCCATTGAACGTCGCACCAAATTTCAGGTGGTGGACATTAAGGCCTATTTCAATCTGTTGTTAGGACGCCCTTGGCTTCATGAGCTAAAGGCGATTCCGTCATCGCTTCACCAGAAAGTGAAAGCCATAGTTGGAGGGGTTCCGATTACTATCGATGCTTCTCCTATGCGCATTCAAGTTATTGATACTCCTATCGTCCATGTTGAACATGACGAAGAAGATGAAGATCTTTGGGGGTTTTCACTAGATGATGTTCTTGTGATCGAAGAAGAGGAAAAGTGCCATCTCGACTTCGATCCCTACTCAAATACCAGTATCAATGCCATTCTGAAGAAGCAAGGTCACTTCCCTGGAATGACCCTTGGGCTCAAGAAGAAAATGGCTAAATCTTGGGGCCATCCTGGTGCGCTCAAGAAGGATACTTTCGGCTTAGGATTCGAGCCAACAAAGGAAGATCTGAAACAAGCTGCATTGAAAATGAAGGCTCGCAACAACGCTCGAATCACGAAGACGGAAATGGCCATGGATCCATATCCGTTCACCCTCAATGGCCAGTACATCAAAGAAGGGGAAAACTTCCCATACTATGAATTCCCTGAACCATTTGTCCATAATGGGATCCGTGAACCGGGATTCGAGGTGTTCCTCGATTGCGACTTCATCGATGAAGAGCTCTCCACAGCCGAGAAGTCAGCTAGCCTGAACTCTGATGATCTGGGAATCAACCTTCTTTTTGGAATGGAGAAGTCAGCTAGCCTGAACTCTTGTTAAGTCCCCTCTTTCTAGTCCTAATAATTCTGGTGAGGTCGCAGCTGACCTTGCCTTTCTTGATGTATTAGCCAATGAATTCAATGAAATGAGTACCTTTGCTTACGATGTGTGCCATTCCCCTAACCCTGATCAATATTGCTTTGCTAATGATAAAAATGACAAAGAAATAATAAAAGCAATGGAAGAACACGAAAATAAAACAGCAGTTATTGAAGATACAGAAACAGTTAACATTTCCAATGATACGACTGTTAAAGAAGTAAAATTTGAATTAACACTAAGTCAAGATGAACGCAAAGAGCTAATTAACTTGCTTAGTGTATTTGCTTGGTCATACCAAGATATGCCAGGAATTGACAGGGATATAGCTCAGCATACGATACCACTCATTCCGGGTATGAAGCCTGTCAAACAAAAGTTGCGCCGAATGAAACAAGATGTGGCTCTAAAAATCAAGGAAGAAATCAGGAAGCAATTGGCCGCAGGTTTAATCAGAGTATCCAAGTATCCGGAATGGATAGCAAATGTTGTTCCAGTTCCAAAGAAGGATGGAAGGGTCAGAATGTGTGTTGATTACAGGGATCTCAATAAAGCAAGCCCAAAAGATGGGTTCCCTCTACCTCACATTGACATTCTGGTCGATAATACAACAAACCATGCACTCCTGTCATTCATGGATGGTTACGCCGGATATAATCAGGTATTGATGGCCGAAGAAGACATGGAGAAAACCACATTCATCACACAGTGGGGTACATATTGCTCTACGGTAATGCCATTCGGGTTGAAAAACGCGGGTGCCACCTACCAAAGAGCAGCTACAGCATTGTTACATGACATGATGCACAAAGAGGTGGAGGTCTATGTCGATGATATGATTGTCAAGTCTAAAGATCGCCCAGGCCATATCGTCGCACTTCGCAAGTTTTTTGAAAGACTCCGTAAGTACAACATGAGATTAAATCCAGCAAAATGTGCATTCGGAGTCACGTCAGGCAAATTACTTGGATATGTGATCAGTTCCCGAGGGATTGAAATAGATCCTTCAAAAGTAAAAGCGATCATGGCCATGAACCACCCAAAAATGAGAAGGAGATTCGAGGCTTCATTGGAAGGTTGCAGTATATAAGTAGGTTCATATCAAAGCTCACAGCAATATGTGAACCTATATTCAAGAAGCTTAAGAAGAATGTCCCAGTCACATGGGATGATGATTGCCAAAAGGATTTCGACAAAATCAAAGAGTATTTGGCAAACCCACCCTAGCTAGCGCCAGCGATACCTGACTTTCCTCTTCGACTCTACCTTACGGTCACAAGAGAAACGATGGGGGCAATGCTAGCACAAGAGATCGAAAGCAAGGAGAATGCAATCTATTACCTGAGCAAGAAACTCCAAGGATATGAGACGCGATACACGCCACTCGAGAAGTTGTGTCTCGCACTTGTATGGGCCGCACAGAAACTAAGACATTACATGCTCACTCATACAGTGCATGTCGTGTCTAAGACGGATCCTCTCAAATACTTGTTCGAGAAAACAACACTCAACGGCAGATTATCAAGGTGGATAGTCAATCTAGCTCAATTTGACTTGAGATTTGTGCCACAAAAAGCCATCAAAAGTTCTGCAGTTTCTGACTTCTTAGCAGACTTTCCGCTAGAAGAAGCTGAAAAAGAAGAAGATGAGTACGATTTCCCTGACGAAGATTTACTCATGACCGAAGACGATAGTTAGACGCTCTATTTCGATGGAGCTTCAAACTAAAAAGGATGTGGTGTAGGAGTCTTACTCGTATCACCCAATGAAGAGCACATCCCAATTTCCATGAAGCTTGACTTTGATGTCACCAATAATGCCGCAGAATATGAAGCATGTATTTTGGGGTTAGAAACAGCTGTCGCTTTGGGAATTAAGAAACTCAGAATCTATGGTGATTCTTCACTAATCATTAACCAAATCTCCAAGAGATGGAAAGTGAGAAGTGAAAGTCTCGCTACGTATCAAGCTCATCTAGAAACTCTCACGGAGCAACTAGATGAAGTGGAATATACGTATTTGCCAAGAGAAGAAAACCAGTTCGCCGACGCATTAGCTAAATTAGCATCCATGGTGCGAATTCCAGCTGACACAATCAGAATGCCACTGACCATAGAGAGAAGATATGAACCAGCTTATGTTCATGCACTTGACGATGAACAAGAACTACAGCAAGAGGACGAAGAGCCATGGTATACAGACATCCTTAATTATGTGACAAGAGCAGAATACCCTCCTAATACTGATAAAAGGGCACGCCGTGCTTTGAGGCTCCTGGCCTCACAGTATGTGCTCATCAGGGGAGAACTCCACAAGAGAACTGCAACGGGAAGGAATCTCTTATGTATAGCCAAGAAAGAAGCACATAAAACCATGGAAAACCTTCATGCTGGTATATGTGGAACTCACATGAATGCAAAGATGCTAGTCCAAAAGATTCAATGACAAGGTTACTATTGGACTACTATGGAGAGAGATTGTCACGAGTACGTCAAGAAATGTATGAAGTGTCAAATCTACGCAAACTTACACAGCATGTTCCACCTTCACTTCTCTACACGTATACTTCTCCACTTGGGGCATTGACATCATTGGAAAAATAACACCACCAGGACAAGGGGGGCATGAATTCATTCTCGTAGCAATCGACTACTTCACCAAATGGGTTGAGGCTGCCTCATATGCCAAGCTGACGGCAAAACACGTAGCTCAATTCGTTGAGAAAAATATCATATGCCGCTATGGGGTACCACATGAGATGATTAGTGATAATGGAACACATTTCCAAGCCGAATGCGCGAAATTATTGCGGAAATATCACATTAAACATCACCGATCATCACCTTACAGACCACAAACAAACGGAGCAGTCGAATCGGCCAACAAAAACGTGAAAACTATCATCGAAAAGATGACAGAAAATTATAAGGACTGAACAAGTAAGCTACATTTCGCCCTTTGGGGTTATCGAACCTCTGTTCGTACATCGACAGGGGCTACCCCTTTCTCTTTGGTCTATGGCGTTGAAGCTGTACAACCAATCGAGCTCGAGATACCTTCTCTTCGAATCGCATTGGAAAGCCAACTAGACGAATTCGACTGGATTAGAGCAAGATACGACGAACTGGTCTTGCTTGATGAAAAACGCTTGGCAGCTTTGCATCATGTCCAAACTTACCAACAGCGTATGGCACGACATTTTAATAAAAAAGTCAAGACCAGAAATATCAAAGAGGGTGACCTAGTGCTTAAGGCACTTCCTAAAAATGTGTTAGATCCAAGAGGAAAATTCAGACCGAATTGGTCAGGCCTGTACATTGTTAAAACCATCCTGTCTGGCGGAGCGGCACAATTGGTAGACATGGACGGTAACGGCTTCCATAATTTAACCAACTTGGATCAACTCAAGAAATTCTATGCCTAGTCGCATGGGTTCATGACCCAATAGAGCTACGTTTGGCCTGATTCCTTTTTAGGATACGTAGGCAACCCCTCAAGGGGGCCCGGCCACTTTAAAATAAAAAAATCCGCCCTCTTTTGATCAAATATGCGCGTCGGTTCAGCATTACGTCACGGCAAAAAAAAAAAATAAAATTTCCGCGACACGGGATACACTACCGTGTCACGGTACTGTTCACCGTGACACGGTGGGCCTGAACGAAGAAAAAAGGAAAGAGGGACTCCCGTGACACGAGAATTTATCCCGTTTGACGGGAGAAATGTCCCGTGCCACGTCACCCCCTGTCAAAAAATAATAATAATAATTTGTCGTGATGCGGGAATTTGTACCGTGTCACGGGACCCTTTCACCGTGACACGGTGGAGTTTCAGTTTTTTTCGTTTTATTTTTGGCGCATTCGTTGTGAATTAATTGTTCGAGTTCTTATTTTCGTTCTTCCATTGCGTCCGACTCCTTGACTCGGATAAACAAATAATGAATAAAAGTCATTGTAATTTTTTATTTTTAAGGCTGAAATAAATGTGCTATTATTAAAATAAATGCGACTACAAGTATTGGCATCATATGCCTTTTTTTAAATAAAAATTATAAATAATAAAAAGCAAAGCACTATTGATCTAATCTCTCTTCTCTTTAGGAACATCCTTCTCTTGCTCAATTAGGTCGGCCTTCACCATTAATGTGTCTTTTGTAGCCCGAACCGTCACACCCCTAGTCGAACTTTCACCCCTTTCACCTTTCTTGAACTTTTTCGGTTGTTTCTCCCTATACACCATCTTTTCTTTACCCTTTCCTTTCACATAGGTCTTCTTTCTTGGCATCTTAGGAGTCTTAAACTCAATTCCTTGTGTTCTCGGACCTAGACGATCTTTAAGAGGAGCTTTCTTATCTCCAAGACGACTCTTTACATCAGACTTGCGTGATCCAAATCGTTCCCTCCTACTTCTAGGATTCAACCATGCCTTGTATGCACTAGATAAAGGAGGAGGAGCTTGGTCACTTGCAGAAACAGTCCACAAAGGTCTTCCAATCCAATAAGCCTCGTACTTGTGAACGTTACTTTCATGCAACGATACTTCACGAGGACTATCGTTGTAGCGTGGAATTACTTGTTCAAGTCCATACTGCCGCATCAGTCGAGAGGGACAGTAAAAGGTCAGTTTGGAGATACTAGGAACGCGGCAATATGGAGTTTCATTCGTGCCAACCATCCTAGTAAGCCTCCACCAAGGCACCACCCAACGAATGGAAAATTCCCCCTTTGCAAAGAAATTTTTCCAATCTTCATATGACATGTTCGCGGAGTAATTCTTTTTCCTACGAACTAAGTCGTTAGGGCCATATTTTTCAATATCGTCGGGGGCTTCAAATAATTCCAAACGCTCCATCAACCAAATCTGCAAAAAAGAAAACAAAAAAAAGAGAAAATTAATCGAAAAAAAAAAAGCAGATTCCCGTGACACGGCAGTTTTAACCGTGTCACGGCAGACACCCACCGTGACACGGTGCCTGTTTTGTGTCACGGGGGCTATTCGGGGCGTGTTTTTACCTGCAGTAGTACCAGAGAGCCCTTCCTGATGGCTTTCCGGTCAGCTCTTGCCTCGTCAAGACCACGAAATGTTTCTCCAAGGCACGTCGGCATAAGAGATCTTCCAGATTCAACATGCTCAAGCACAGACGCTAGACAAGCATGTCCTACCCTACCGTTTGCAAATAGTAGCTTGCTAAACATGCAAAAAATATATGCCCTTCTACGATATACATGATAAGACTTAGAGATAGGGCGATTAAAATATAAGTTAGCAAGTTTTTCGAAGTCTACTTCATTACCACAAACAATTCTATTTAAATATGGATCTGTTAGATTCAGATGGCGTTCAAAATCTTGGTAATAATATTCACGTAAGGTAGGCATGGCAATAAGATTTCTAGCAGGAAATCCAAAGATTGCACCAAATTCCTCCGGCAGAGGACATATTTCATCATAATCAAATTTGAAACAGTGTGTTTCTGGACTCCAATAATCTAATGCTGCCCTAAGAAAATCATGTTCAATAGCTACGTGTCGCAGGGCTAGCAAACCCCTGACATGAAATAATTCTAACTCTCTTTTTTCAGCATTGGTCAAAGAATAAGACCAGTCGCGCAATGTATTATCAAAATTCTAAGACATGATTATTGAAATATGAAATTCTAAATTATTTTGTGTTTCGTAATTATGCATATCGTGAATAATCTGGTCTTATTTTATAGCAAAAGCGCTTGAAACTGCCCAGAATTTATCTTTTCATACGCGTAAAATAAACCGCTGGCTAATACGCGTCCTGTGACACGGGAAATTCCACCGTGTCACGGGAACTTTTTCCGTGACACGGCAGGTTTTGCCGTGACACGGTGAACAGTGCCGTGTCACGGCACTTTACGCGCTTTCTTTTTTCATCTTTTCCCGTATCTATCCGGATTTTTTATAATTTTTTATCTTCACCGTTTATTTTTCAGTTTTTTCTGAGAGTTTTATTTCTAATAAAATTCTCACCTTTTTTTTTTATCTTTATTTTATTTTAAGATTTTATTTCTTTATATTTGTTTTGTTTTTTTATTTTATTTTTATTTTGGGGAAGATAATTTTTTATTTATTTTATTTCTTTATCATTTTATTTCTTTTCTTTTCTTTTGGGGAAAATAATTTTATTTTTCTTGTCTTTTTATTTCTTTTTCTTTTGGGGAAGGTCGGTACCCTCCATTACTCCACTTATGTTTTTTTTTTTGCCGCGTCGTTAATAAATACACAATCACACACAAGGAGTCTCTAACACACAATAATAAATACATAAGCCGTAAATAATGTACAAAGAGTCGTAATACATAAATATGTCAAGTGTCATCATAGTATGTACAAAAACCCTCGGTCAAAAGTCCCTAGAGCCAGAATCAGTCTCATCTTCACCCTGTGCATGTGGTCCACCCTGTGCATATGGGAACAACGAACCAAAGAGTCCCTCGACCATCTGAGTACGGGGAGTAGCGTCCCTACAAGTCCCCGTAGGCCCAGCAGTAGCCAAGCTCAAGGCAGGACCCGTCCAGCCAGAAAACGGAGTAGACTAGCCCAAAAATACTGGAATCGTCGGTGAAGGCATCGTCCCATACATCAGAACCGAGAACAAGCCCGACAGCGGTGGAGGAATCCCGGATAATGGAGCTGAAAATGAACCAGGATCCAAAGGAGACCCAAACTCGGGAACTGGAGGCTGTGAAAATGACTGACGCTGCCCCTGACTCTGGCCCGGAAAACGCTGAGAAGACTGACCCTGCTGCCACTGAGCCTCTTGAAATGGCTGAGTAGTCTGAGGCTCTCGCTGAGAACGCCGGTGAGCCTCAGGAGATCGTCTACCACGACCAACCTCCTCCTCGTCCGAGCCTCTGGGCCTCGAGCGCGAGCGGGACCTCCGTCGCTCCTAAAAGATACAAAATCAAAAGGTGTCAATAATGCATAATAAAACAAATGGTAGAAATAAAAAAATAAGTGATACCTCAAGAACGTCGCTAAAGCTCCGACAACTCGCACCACGCCGAAGCTTGATGATGCAATACTTCAGCGCGTCCACCAGCTTCATGATTCCCATCATCTTCGGGCGGTTAGGCTGAGGATAAAACAAAGAAAAATCAGTAATAAGCAGCATTAAAAGGGTGGATAATGCGTCGAAGAAAACTCACCGGCTCAAAGACCTCGGGCAGAGACTCCTGCGCCTGTCTATAACCCTCCGGCGCGTTAGCAATATGGTCCTCCATGATACCGATCGGCCCGGGGTAGCGGACAGACTGCGGAGGAATCTGAATCCTCCCCACAGGGTGGATGGTCATCTGAAAATATGATCGAATAATCAAGTTATTCGACTATTTAAAACAGAGATTAGCAAAGAAGATTCTCAAAAGAAATCATACCTCGGGAAGACGGGGTGGAGGAGCCAGAGAGGGAAGCGAATCCCGCGCATAGTCGCTCTCCATGTGAACGAGCTCCTGCCATGGAAGAGTGTAGCGCTCTCCCCTGTTGATCAACTCTCTGATTAAGCGAGAGTCCAGCATCGACTCTGGCGGGGATGAAGGCACCACAAAGCGATCGCCGCTGTGCTGACGGACGACTCGCTCCCCCAAATACCAGACGAAGCGCCCGGTACCAACCAAAATGGTACGGTACACTGAAAGATGCAGGGCCTCGGGTAGATCAGTCATCCCGGCCCAAGGACGGTACTGGACATCGATGGGAACCTGGAAACCATAAAAAGTTAGGGAGTTAGGCGTGAAACAACGGAAACAACATCAGAAGGAAAGAACGCAACAAAACTAATCCTTACGCCAACGGAAGAGGTGCCTCGGCGTAGTAGCCCACGAAGTGCCAGAACAGACTCCACCCGCGACTCTCCTCGGTCACGCCAGCTGGCCCCGACAGGGAAGTCATGGACCGCTCCCCGACGCCGGCGAGGAGCCAAGCCTGGGAAGTACTCGTAGAACCATAGCTGCAACAAAAGTAATATTTAGCACACGAGTCGAACAAGCTAAAATGAAGCAAAAAGGGAAAAGATCATCACCTCTACGACTCTCCACAGGCCATAAACGGTGATAGGGGACTCGTCATTCAGCTGCCGGCAGCCATGACGAAGAGACAAAAGAAGATCTGCGTACCCAAGACTGGCCCAGCTATAGGATCCTATCTCGGGGATCCTGGCCAAAGAAGGGAGGTAGCAAAGGAGCACGCGTGAACTCCTGTCGGGAGAGAGGGTCATAGAGATCAAGATCAGGATGAAGATCCGCACCCGCTGCTCAGCTGTCGTATCCCCAATCTCGAAGCCGTGAGCTAGAACTGAAGCCAGCTCCAATCGTCCACTCCTAGGACCACCTCGAGACACTGGTCGGGTCCTGATGTGCTGAACAATCAGACCCAACAAATCAGCTACCTCAGCCGATCCCCAAGATAGATCGGACATCTGGCCTACAGCCCGGTCGGTGAAACGTAGCCCGCTGATCATGCTGAAGTCTAGGGGGGTCACCGTCATCTCCCCCCAAGCAAAGTGAAAGGTGTTGGTAGTATCCCAGAAATACTCCAACAATGTACGAACGACCGTCGCGCCGCAACCCCGGGGGCTGCGAAACCCTACAACCGCCGCGTAGAAATCTACCAAGCCAGCCGACTCCCATAAGGCGCTCGTAGCAGGATCCCTCGTAATGACCTGGTGAAGTCGAGGGATCAAATCGCCGGCTCCGGAACCATGCTGGCGAAGTGTGCCATCGACTATGCCGGAGAGTGCGCGGTGAGAGACGTGGTTTTCACGGCAGAAAACCAACTGGTCTGGGATCCACGGAGGTGGAACCCACCTACCCCTACTCGTAGAAGTCCGAGGCTCAGATTCTAAGACGTCGTCGTCCATGCCCTCAGGGACAGTGGGAGTGTCCTCCCGAAAAGCCCGACGCCGGCCGCGGGTAGAAAGGTCGCAATCTCGTCGTCTAGGCATGCTATTATAAAAATCTAAATGTTTAGCATCATTTCCTAAACATTTTAAGTTGCATATTTATAAAAATAAAAATAAATATACTTAGCATCATTTCCTAAGTTATTTAATTTTTGAATTATATGCTAAATTTTTACCTCCAGGCTAAAAATTAGCAAAATTATGGTATTTAGTTTCTCCATGACAAACTAATACTACAGTTCTCCTAGCCGCATGATACTATGTTCTCCATGACAATATGGTACATATGCAAAATATGAATCAACACATCATTTCACAAGATTCACCACCATTTTTTCACCATTTCAAGAGCAAAACATGAACATTATTTCACAAAGTAGCACCCAAAAATGGTGATTTGCTCAATTCTCCATCAAATCATGCAATTTTTGTCTCAAATCTCTCACAAACACACATGTATACATATACAAGTAAAATCATGGCAAGAATTTCAACATAAAACTTCAAAATCAAAAACCCCCAAATAGATTTTTTAGGGTTTGTCATGAAATTATTTATGTGAAGCAAATTCAAAGCAAAAATCAAAGGAAACTTACATGGATGTTTGTAGAGGGTCGAAAATGAGGAAAATAGCAAGAAATTACAGCAAATTGGTGAAAATTCGAATTCCAAAGTTCGAAAAAAACTTCCGGCCACCAGCAGGACCGCCGTGACACGGTCAACTAAATCCGTGACACGGCGAGGCAGTCCCGTGTCACGGCGAGCTTCAAAGACGACGGAGCACCGGAAACTCAGACGGCAACTCCGGCGGAAACAGCAACAGCAGCAGCAAACAACAGCAAACAACAGCAGCAACAAACCGCAGCAAAAATCAAAAATAAAAGAAAAAATAAGATCTGCAAAACAACCGTGTCACGGTTGCCAATTACCGTGTCACGGTGAGCTTCGACGGCCGGCGGTTTACCTTAAACGTGGCGCGGCAATTTTTGTAAGCAAGAAGTGAAAAATGGAGAAATGTAGAGGAGATGAGAAATGGTGAAGTAGTGAAGCAAAAATGCGATTTTAAAGGCAAAAAAAAAGTATCTGTTACAATAATTCGTGCTTTGACCTATTCAAACAGCGAAAAAGAAAAAAAAAAAAAAAAGGGGAGTGTCGTGACACGGGATCTTGTCCCGTCTGACGGGGAGTCATTCCCGTGTCACGGGAAGTATTTGACGTGGCGCGGCAATTCTGCACTTGGTCAGGGAATATTCCTGGCATTTTTTACTAGTTTGACTGATTGTTCGAGATTGTTGAGCGGTTATTTTTCGCTAGAATTACGCGGAAAATTTTAACTGATATTTAAGGGGGGGGGCTAAAATTACCATTTTACCCCTAGCAAGCGTCAAAGTCTATTTTTCGGCATTTTAAGCATTTAATATGGTCGGATAATCGGCTTAAAATTGTGAATCATATACAGCCCACGTTCGGGGATAATCGAACCACCATACACTTACCAATTTCAGCAATTGTCGGCTTTCCTCAGGCTTGGAAAGCGTTATCGGTGGATTTTTCTTCAAGTATAGAAAACCGCCAAGTCGGCTTTCCTCAAGCTTGGAAAGCGTTATCGGTGGATTTTTCTTCAAGTATAGAAAACCGCCAAGTCGGCTTTCCTCAGGCATGGAAAGCATCATCAGTGGATTTTTCTTCAAGTATAGAAAACCACAAAATTCCTTTGTCGGCTTTCCTCAAGCCTGGAAGGCATTATCGGTGGAATTCTTCAAGCATAGAATGACACCAAATTCATACGTCGACTTTCCTCGGGCATGGAAGGTACTATCCGGTAGCTTTCTTCAGGCTTAGAAAACTACCAAACTCTTCAGTCGGCTTTCCTCAAGCATGGAAAGCGTTTCAACAAATGTCACTCGGTAGATTCCTTCAAGCTTAGGAAGCTGCCAAATTCGTTTGTCACCGACACACTGGTGTCAGATACGTATTCTATCCCTTTACTCCTTTTATCTGTAGAACTAAAATTTTTCTGCAGGTATCGGTGTATAAAGAATGATTTAGGATCGCAGAACGTCTTTAGTCATTCTCCGTCCCTATCGGCTACTTTGACTATCGTTTTCGAAACTGACGTTTCTACAAACTCAGTCAAAGTGGGGGCTTCTGTAGACACCTAAAAATATCTCCCCAAAACCAAACTCGATGATAAATAACCTTTCACCGCCACTATTGGTCGGGTTTAGTATTTAATCCCGAGAGTGCTTAAAAAATCGTATTAAATTCATACTTTTGAACGGTCCATGGATTAGTTTTGATGTTTGGTAAAAAGCATAGTTTTAATTTCAGCCCAAACTTATCAATTAATTTTAAGCCCAAACCTTTTTATTTTATTTTATTGTTTTATTATTTATTTTTGGCCCAAACATTTTATTTATTTTATTTAATTATTTTCTTATTTTAGCCCGAATAATAAAAGTCAGAAAAAAGCCCGAAATTATCAATCGGCACTTAAAAAGCCGAAAGAAATTAGGGTTAAAAATGAATTTAGACGGAAAAATGGACTGGAAGTTCTCGCGTCACGGCAGACAGCCACCGTGTCACGGGAACTCTTCCCGTCTGACGGTGGGACTTCCCGTGACACGGGAGGTCTGCCGTGGCACAGGACGTTCCGTGTCCTTTCTGTGTAAACCCTTAACGCATTTTTCATTCCGTTTTCTGAAAATTTCCCGCGTCACTCCAAAACTGTACTGTGTCACGGGAAAGTGTACCGTCTGACCGTGTCACGGGATACTTTTTTAGGGTTTTTATCATTTTAGGGTTCCGTGTGCTCCCTCAGCACATTTTCCCTATAAATACCCCCTCATTTCTGATGTATGGGGAAACCAGGATTTTATTATTTTTATTTTCTCTCTTCTATGCTATTAACCTAAACACTAGCCTACCCTTTTCACTTCAAAATTCCTTCTTCAAGCACTCAAAGGAGTCCATATTTTACTCGAGGTTCTGTCCTTAAGCCAAGGCGTGAAAGGTAGAATCGTTTGAGGGTTTGGCCCCAAAATCAACTTTATTTTATTTAATTTAATTTAGTTATTGTTTTATTATTTCCTTGAAGTTACTAACTCGTTTATTATTTTGTAGTTGCAAACAAACAGATTCAAAGTAAGGATCATGTTGTTTTATTATTATTATTTTTCTAACAATTTTATGTTGTTGGAATTGTGATTAAATTGGTTTTAATATTAATGTTTATTTTATTATTTTATTTTGATCACCATATTGCATGTGAAAGGGAATATGTAATTGAAAATCACGCCTAATAAGATAATTTGGACAACCGGTTTAGGATCCTTTGTAATCTTATTATTAATTGAAGTGATCACCAAATTTTTAGAATTATGTGTGCATTAATATTAAACCAATTTAGTTAAATAATAGTTTGGAGCGAATTGAATATTTTGTTTGTATGCCTTTGAGATCGCAGGAATCATTTTTCACTATAAGAATCGAGTATAGGCCAATACGGGCGAATGTGACTCCATGACTCACTTCGTACCATCATCCCCGATCCTCCTTTCGTGGTTCCGAACCATATGGAGTTAGTAATCTCATGGATTATGAATGGGGTGTAACCTTCACGGGTCAATCGTTGTTGCATATCGTTGTCCCTTTATCGTGGTTGCCTTTTATGATCCGTGAACGGTTTACAAGTTCCTTAAAAACTTGTTGGCGGCTCCCTACTTTCCTTGTCCCTAATCGTAATGTCAATTCCCACTTCCTATGAGTGCCAAGCATATTCACCACATGTTTTAAAGTAGGCGCACTTCAAACGACGCCTACACCGGTATACTACCTCGGGCTCCTGCTAAATACTTCTATAAGGCAAAACTCTATCAAAAGGATCGGAAATACAAAGAAGACAACTATTCAAATGAACATACCGAGAGGATCAGCTCTCGAACATGAGCAGTGGCCTCCTTATCACTGATGCGACCTCCCCAACAAGCGCCAACAGGGAGCTCACGTGGAGATGGTCTCGCCGGCGCAAGCAAAGGAAAGTCGTAGAACCAGACCTATAAGGATAGTAGAAAATCAACAAATGCTAATAAAAGTCTAGAGCTAATCTTTAAAGAGATAAAGCATACCTGTACGACTCTCCAGAAGCTAGAGAGTGCGATGTTTCCTATGTAAGCTCTATGGCGACAGGAATCTCGCAAGCCCCACAAAGAGTCAGCATAGGCCAAGCTGGCCCAGTCATAAGTCCCGATCAGCTGAAGATCCCGAAGAGCAGGAAGGTAGTAAAGCAGTACCCGACTACCCTTGTTAGCGGAAAAGGTCCTTGACAGCAAAATAAGCACAAAGATGCGTACTCGCTGCTCTTGGGTGGTCGCATCGTCCTCAAAAGCAATTGCCAGAGTCGACTGGCGAATGCACCTGGAGCTGAGTCGTGTTGGCTCCACCTCGGCACGGGCCCGAACAGTGATCGGACCCAACAACTTCTCGACTATCGGAGAGAAAGCACTAATAGTGCTATCGAATGGCAGCGTAGTCGAGCGAAACTCCAGTCCCGAGATGAGACTCAAGTCGATTGGGGTGATAGTCATCTCACCCCAGGGAAAGCGAAAAGTGTTGGTGGTGTCCCAGAAAAACTCCAGCAAAGCACGAACCACGTGGTGGCCCGCGTCAAACGAATACATGGCCTGAGTAGCCTGAAATAGGGCAGTCAGCCCACAGGACTCCCAAAGCCGTTGCATCCCCTCATCGCCGCGAAAATACTTGTCATACAGCTTGCCTATGTTTTTGTTGCTTGAACCATCGGCACGCGTCCTACCGCTAATGATCCCACGACGCACCCTATCAGAAATGTGGTGCTCGGGGGAAAAAAACAACGTCCGCTCATCCCACTCAGGGAAGGGACCGAGAGAAGTGGACGGATCCGCATCCTCCTGTATGGGCTCGTGCTCCCGTCGTGTGTCTCGAGACCAGGAACCAGAACCTCGCTGTATAGCCATACTACATTGTGCAAAATTAACAAAAATTAAGGCTCTATAGTATTTAAGGTTCGCCTAGCCGCATGATACTATGTTCGCAAAAAAAAAAAAAAAAAAAAAAAAAAAAAAAAAAAAAACAGAGTACGTAGTACTAAAACAGAGAACAATTTAAATTCAAGTATATATGACATTTTTCAAGCAATCAAACAATTTTTGCAATTTTATGATAGTTATTGTGACAAATTGGACAAGAATTGCTAGCAAAAAGTCAAGAACAAGCCACATTGTTCTCACGACTTTAAGGGGTTCAACAATGGTGAATCGCTCATTTCTCCACCAAATTAAGTTAAACAAGTCTCAAAATACTCCCAAGGCAACATACAAACATAATCAAGCAATATCATGGCATAATATTTGACAAACAAAGTAAATTGAGCAATATAAGTTCCGAATTTTCAAGAAATTCGTGAATAAACATGTGCAAAATTCAGCAAAAATCGAGTGAGTTTGGAAAAAACTTACATAGATCAGCAAACTACATGAACAAAGCTTCGATTTCAACAAGTTTGAGCAAATTTGGTTGAGAATCGAGCAAAAACGGACGATTTGAAGTTTCGTGGCGAAATTTCGAACGAAAGCACCAGCAGCAGCGAAATGAGGAAGAAAGGGCTTTTATTCGGAAAACCCGAGTGCAGCGCCGTGTGATAGAGGCTGTCGTCGGGCGACAAGAAAAAATCGCGGCAACAGCAGCTTCCAGCAGCCGCTGTAGTGGCGACAGAACGTGAGGCCTTTCAAAATGATTATTTAGACCTCGTGTAGCAGTTTGGGTTCCTTGGTACGCCAGTTAGCCCCTCTAAGCATCTTGACATTATTTAGTATTCGACTCGGTTACAATCACATTAAGTGATCGACCTGATAAATGATCGTCTCACTTAGCTTAAAGCGCCTAAACATTGGCTCATCGCAAAAGCACCGACATAATGGTTCATAAGCAGCAAAGGCACCGACGCAATGGTTCATAAACAAAAAAAGCACCAACATACTGGTTCACAAGCAGCAAAAGTGCCGACGCACTGGCATAGCAAAAGCAAAGTTCAAGCGAACTTTAAAGGATCGACAGGCGTTGATCTTCGGTGATGTTCTTCGGAATATTATCGCAACTAATGAGGATGGCTTCAGGCGAAGAAATCTTCAATCATATTCCGTGGCTTGCGGAGGATGGTCGCAAAGCGGTAGAAGATCGTTTCAGGCGAAACAATCTTCGATAGGATTCTCTGGCTTGCAGAAGACTATCACAACGGAAATTGGAGGCAGTTACAAGCGTAGAAGTCTTCAGGTGGCAGTATCCCCTAGCTTGAGGAAGATCGTCAAAGCTCTTTGTTCAGAGACGCGTGGACATATTAACATCAAAACAGCAAGATGGCGTTCCCTAGCTTATGGAAGGTTGTCACAATGACAAATGCAGCAACAAATCGGTTACTAATAGAGACGTGAGCTTGACGGTGCAAGATACGCGTTTCTTAACTCTCTTATCTGTTTAACTAACGCTAGTTTGTAGGTATCGGCGTTACAAGAATGATTTAGGATCGCAGAACGTTCTGAATCATTCTTCGTCCCTATCAATACTCTGACTTTTGTTTTCGAAACTTGTGTTTCTCCAAACTTAGTCAAAGTGGGGGTTTATGTAGACACCCATTTGTGTTTCCCCAAAAACCAAACCCGGTAATGAACACCTTTCACGTCGAATCATAATCGAATGAAGTGAAAGTATGGAAAGTCTAGTGTCACGGTTAGTTTTAATTCTCTTATTTTTCTCTGTTTTCGAAAACCTATTTTATGAAAATAACCAATCAAGTTTATTTTGGTCAATGGCAAGGGTCCAATAATAGTGTAGTTGGATCGGGTTTGAAAAGAGCTTTCGAATGACATATTATAAGCCCAATTCCAATGAATAATGAGGAAGTTATGGCCAAATTACTAAACTGGGCCCGGTTTGATCTTTATGAGCGGCCCAATGATCTAGAGGAGGTCCTATTATGATTTATCATTCTTAATGAAATTAGGATTGATTATAGTCTTCTAGAATCTTCTAGAAGGTTCTTTTGAATCCTTATGTGATTAGGATTGATAATTGAGTTTTATGAGTTTTATTTGGATTAAAAGAAGTGTTTTAAATGAAATTACGGTTTTACCCCTCGTACGGACTTTTACGCTTAATTATATCAAAAAATAGAAAACGTGTGGGAAAATTTCCTACAACGCCGCACACCAGGCTGTTGCCTGGCGACAAGCTTGTCGCGCGGCGACAGAGGCTATTGCGGCACAAGCGCCGTGTTTTATTCCTCTTGAAACTCCGATTCTTTTTTTTTATCATATTCCAGTCTATTTTTCATTATAAATAGCGTCCTTTAATCTTTGTTTTTAATTACCAACTCTCATCCAGAAATCTTGATTCTCTCTCTCTTTTTCTAAACCAACTTTTCACGGACAAAATTCCGCATTCACAAGATCTGGACACACCTAGCCCAATTCAAAGTTGCCTTCGCCCTAGACGTGAAAGGTTTGGTATTTCTGAGGGTTTGGTCCTAAATCTCTCTTTCAATTATTTAATTTAATTATTTTGATTTTATATTTTCCTTGAAGTTACTAACGTGTGTATTTTGTTATTAGAAAGAGGTACGAGGCATCCAAGTAAGTGCTTTAACTGATCTATTGATATTATGATATAGAAATCATGTTTAGGTTGTTATTTTGATTCCTAATATCATGTTAGGATACTTTTCTTAGTATGATGTTTAGGGTGACAACAATAAGTTCCTTATATCAATTATGATTTCTATGATGCTTCCTATTGTCTTTCCTAGTATCATGTTTGTATCATGTTAGGGTTAAATCTTTGATCTTTTATTGTTTAGTAACATGCTAGGATTTGTTATTAATCTCATTAGTATCATGCCTTGGATCTTGCTATTATTATGCTTTATTTTCAACATGAACATGATTATTTTAATTATGATTATAATTATTGTTATTATTATTATTATGTTGCTTGATATATTATTTTTATTGCTTGATCACGCCTGTTATGCATGTTTAAAGGGAATTTGTACTTATAATCACGCTTAATAAGATAATTAATAATCGTGTTTAGGGTTAATTTGATTATGATTTAAGTGATCGCCAATAATAGTTTTGTTTGTGCGTTAATATTCAACCAACATAGATAAATAGATTTAGGGTTAATCTATTGATTGCATGTTAGTCAGAAAGCGCACATGAATACGAGAAGAATAAAGTAGAGGCCTATTATTAGGGCAGGTTCAGTCTCTTTTAGATTGGATTTGTACCTTCATCCCCGAACTTCCAGTCTTGGTTCCAGACCTATTGGAGTTAACGATCTCCTGGATCGTTAAAGGGTGTAACCTTCATCCTGTGAATGGTTTACAAGTTCCTAAAACTTGTTGGCGACTCTTTTGCTCTAGCTTCCTTCCCTTTGGACGCCACCATGCTTAATTGTATGATCACACTGGGGTTCAAGTTTTGGGTAATGCTTGAAATATTCCCTACACGACTCATTCAAGTAGACCATTCATAATATGCATACATATAATTCACTTTTAATCTTATTTAGGACAACGATGATCACATAACAAATTGACCTTTAATTCCATTATATTCCAAATTATCCATAAGTGTTGAACATAGTCAACCTACTTAACCATTTCGGATTAATCAACTTTAACTCAGCATACTAACAAGTCATGTTTGAGTAATAAATTAATAATAACCTTGTGGAATAATTAATAAATTCATTCCACTTAAACCATTCAGTTCCAATCCTTCAATAATCCAAATGTGGTTAACAAACGAATCCAGTAAAAATATGCTTGTATCAACATTCCCTACAAGCAATTAATCGAATATAAATCAAGATGCTTGCATCCATAATTCCATACAAACATAATTAATTCCACCAAAATATGTCTCATAAACATAATCACATGAAACTAAGGTCTTCCCTTTCTGTACTTAAACATGATACTACTTACAACGAAGTAGACATGTACGTACTTTGTATAAACAATCCTTTGTGCCACTGTTAATCCCTTAAAAGTCTCCTAAGGAATAATCACTTTCTAGAAAACAACCAAAAATCATAAATTAATACTTAAACAAATTTCCAACAGTATAAATTTGATTAAAACTCCTTAAAACTTCCTTCAAAACATGTTTTTATGCTTAAAAATTAATAGAAATTTAATAGGGACAAAAGCCCCAATTTAGTTGATCATAAGAACCCTAAAATCCCAATTTAAATAAAGGAAATTTTTTAAATTACCACCCAAAAATGTATCCATTTTCAAATTAAAATAAACCCCGTTATTGTTTTTTTACTTTACCACCCATTAAATTCAAAAACTACTCAGATTACCACCCATTTTAAAATTCCGGTGGATTTCTCTTATGTAGGCCCTACCCAACGACTCTTAGTGGTGACAGTAAAAGATTATCAATAGTAGTGGCAATTCAGACAACAAGCACTTGGATTTTTTAGTTATTTTCTTTTGGTTTTAGGTTGTCTTGTACTCAATAAACTGGTTTAAGGGGGAGGTGGAGTGAAGACAAGGTTGATTGTAATGCTTAAACATAGTCGTTACTAGCCATTGAGTGGGTCCACATAACAGAAATTCACCGAAATTTTGAAATGGGCGGTAAGCTGAGTATTTTTTAATTTAAAGGGTGGTAAAATAAAAATAAAAATTAAACGGGTGGTTATTGTGAAAATGAATACATTTTAGGGTGGTAATTTAAATTTTTCTTAAATAAATTAAAACCCTAGGTTGTAAAACTCATAAAATTTGAAAATTAAAACATGATTACAAATATGAAATTAAAAAACATGATTAAATGGTTAATTGCAATTTGCAACAAATGAGTTGTGTGCGGACTCCAATGCAAAAATTTTATTACTTGTGAATTGTAATGTAAACCCATGTGATTAACAATAAAAAGGAGGGAAAGAATTTTGGGCCTACATAACATTTTTAAAAATGGAGGAAATCTGATTTTTAGGTGTACTTTTCCTCCTAAACTTTACATCCAAATTCAAATTTTTGCTTTCAAATTTACCTCTAATTGTTTTTCCTCCTAGAAATTTAACACTTGCTAAGGAGGGTATAAATATTACAACACTTTATAGAAGTTTCAAGAATTCAAAAGATACAAACCATGGCTTATCACTAACCAAATTATATCAACAACTTTAAACCACAAAACCTAGCACTAAATATGTTCTACTGTTAGCATAATTACCCAAAAACTACAATCCTAACTCTAATAGTGCTACATTAGTGACAACATCTTCTACATCAATTGAGTCTTACTACAGTTCAGCTTGAGTTGTCCAAAAAAAGCCACCTCCACTTCATCACTTTTTTTATCTGCAAACAACAGAATATAAAAAAAGGGAGAAATCTTTGAAGAAGACTTCTATGGGATTGATCAACTACTCATGGAAGAAGACATGCTTTACTGTTCAGATTTTAGTGACAGTGAAAATTCATCAAGTGAAGAAGAAAATGCACAAACTGAAGATGCAACCAACCAACAGATCCCACATGGTAGGGGCAGGGCTAAAAATGTCTACGATTTTGGGGACCCTGTTCCAATTTCATAAATTGGGCCTTTATTTATTGGTAAGAAATTAAAAATCCAAAAAAAAAAAAGAAACCTATAGGCTTTGAACCCTGGTCTTGAGGTTATCATAAGTACAACAAAACCACTGATCCAACTTCAACTCTATGTAATTAGTAATGAAACATAGATATATATACTAATTTTGGGGGCCCTTTGTTTTTAGGGGCCCTGAGCTGTCGCCCACCTTGCACCGGCCCAGCCTCGCCACTGCCACATGATAGAGGTCCTAAATATGGCAAGAAATATCTAACTGTTGAGCAAACAAGACAAATTGCTGATGTAATTTTGCTAAAAATGACAGATGGTGAATTGCGAAGGGAAATTCTGACTCAACCAACAAAAAAATTCAATGTGCATAGATCCACATTATCTAAGTTATTCAAGAGAATCAAGAAACAAATTAATACGGGGAATGTAATTGATGTCTGGTCCAATAAATTGGGTAGATGTGGTCCAAAACCAACAGAATACTCAGATGAGTTTCTGATGTCTTTCCCATTATACAAGAGGATCACAAAAAGAAGTTATGCAGTAGCTTTGAAAATTTCACATGTCACATTGCATAAGCTAAGGGAAAAGGGGAGGCTTAGAACTCACACAAGCACCAACCACCCATCCCTTACTTCTAACAACATGATTGCAAGGATTAAGTAGGCTTTAGCTCACATAAATCCTATACCAGCATAAGGAAACCCCAAATTTGTTAACATGCAACAAGTTATCCACATTGATGAAAAATGGTTCTACTTGAACCTAGAAGAAAGAAATTTTTATCTTCTTCTAAAAGAAGAAGACCCTTATAGATGTCAGCAATAAAAAATATTCAAGGTTAAGGCCATGTTTATGGGAATGATAGGGAAGCTCCTATATAGCACAACATGTCAGCTTCTAAATTTAGGAAAGTATGGAATTTTTCCTTTGGTGTACAAATCCAGGGTAAAAAAAAAAAAAAGAAGCAAGAATAGGAAGGCTGGTACACTTGAAACAAAGGTTGGTCAAAGTGTCAATAAGGAAGCAATTAGGACAATGTTAATGGAGCATATAATACCAGCAATCCACACACAATGGATTGAAAGCTTACCAAAAAGATGTTCTCATTTAGTGGGATAATGCTAAGCCCCACCAGATCCCAAATGATCTAGAGTTCAGAGTAGCTTGTCAGGCAAATGGGTTTAACATACAACTAGTGTACCAACCAGCATAGAGTCCTAACTTAAATGTGTTAGACTTAGGGTTGTTCAAATTGATTCAGTCATTACAGTACCAGTCATTCCCATAGAAAGTTGATGATCTCATTGAGAAAGTTAAAGAAGCATATAGAGAATTTGATCCAATTCTTAACAAGTACACTTGACTCAGTCTACAAGGTGTGATGAAGAAAATACTAGAGAAGGATGGTAATAATAACTTCAATACCCCAAATGGACAAAAAAAAGTTAGATAGGTTGGGAATTCTCTGTAACACCCTAGAAATTCCTTTCCTTTAAAATACCTGTTTTACTCTTTAAAACTCGAATTTGGAAAATCTAAGACATTACCGCCACCGTGAAAACGACTAAGGCAACTATCAAAGACGCACAGTGGAAGACTAATTTCAAAACCATTCAAAACAAGTCAACTTAAAAGTCAACCAAACGAAAGTAAAGTAAAAAACCAAAGTCAAACGAAGTCAAATAAAATCAACCTACAACTTGGAACCATTGTAGGCCCTTATTAAATACCAAGTCTAAAACTTTGTGTTAGTCCCACATAATAATAATAATCATAATTAAATAAAAACATTAAACAAATCATAAACTAATAGAAAATAGCATGATTCGCTCTTCACTCATGCCCCGTCATGAATATGCTTCAATCACCTGAAAAGCTTCTCCTTACTTGTTCCCACCAGTCTCCATTAAAAATGGGTCATCATAGGGCCAAGGTAAAGAAAAGGCCATTAAACAAACAAACACACAATCAGCAAAGCTGAGTACATACGCGCATTTAAACACACTAACATGCTCTCACCTATCAACAAACACTTACCTCAATGCACTTGTATAAAAGCACACAACATTCAATAAAACTTTTCAACTAAACCCTAAATAATTTATTTAGCATTGATTACGCATCGAGCGGATTTCCCAACCAACCTCCTCCAATAATTGGGGTTTCTAACGCGAGAGCTAACCGTGCTAGCATCAAATAACCACTCGTACGTGGCGGAATCCATGCGCATAATAATAAATAAATGGAATGTACAGTGTCTTGTACTTTAGTAGAAGTTATGGTTAAATATAAAACCCCATAACTCCCCCCATGTGTTCATACTCAAGGTATATACGTTCCAAGAGTTTTGGTGCTTAATCTCTTTCCCTTTACATTATTTACATATTACTTCCTCCGTTCTATTAATATTGCAACAATGGACTTTTTGCACTATTCATCACTCTTGTTTGACCTTATAACATAGATTTATACGTTAAGTAAAATATAGTCATGTGGGATTTTATTGGATTTGTATCATAAAATACTTTCACAATATCAACTTTTTATAATTTTTACTCTAAAACAATTATAGATATTTAGCATATAAAATGTGCTTTGGGATGCGTAATTTTCTTTTTGTTGCAATATTAATAGAAGGGAGGAAGTATTAGACTTGGTGATGATTCTTAACTATAAATATGCAATCCACAATAATTATTCAAACAAACAACGTACCAATTTAATTCTTGAATAATTAATGACCACATAATATTTTATGTTGAACCCTTTTTAAATCTACCTTTGTGTCAAAGACACCTTAAACGCATAAAGCGCCGCAAATCCTATCCCTCGATGTTAAAAGCACCTTAAGTGCACTAAGACAACAACATTCAATTTATTCCTCGTGTACATAGACACTTACATAGCTTCTTTCTCATGCTTATAGCATCAATAAAAAATTATATGAACCATAATAAGATTCCTTTTCATTATTCTAAACCAAATTAAACATTTAGTTTAATTAAACATGCATTCTAATATGCCATAAATAAAAGTGTCGTTCATACAAAACATGCCAAACAATAGTTTCCAATCCATATTCCATCACCAACAAATCATGCTTCATAATTCAATCACCAACATCAATAATCCACAATTCCAAACATTAATCTTAGCATGATACTACTTGTACGTAATTAAATTAGCCAAACCTAGCATGCTACTACATTACTCACAAATATGCCAAGTACGCGAACGTACCTTGAATATGATCTTAAAATTGCAGCGACTAAGCGAAATCACTTAATTTGAATTCTCCTACAAACCAAAATCATAATGAGGCATTCATATCCACTCTATACATATTTCCAACAATATATACTCTTATTAAACCACCCAAAATTAATTAAAAATATGTTGAAATTTATTTAAAACCTCGTACTTTAATCCTAAATAATGGGTAAATAAAATTCCTTAAAGAAACTTAACTTTTAGCATATTATTGAAAATTCTAGCATTATTTAATCATGAAAAATTGCTGTAATTATGCTTTAAAACACTTAAATTAAAGGTTTAATCCACCCTACATCATAATTTTTCAATAAATAATAATTTATGAATTTAGGGTTTCAAAATTGGGGCTTTTTAATTAGAATTAAAATTTGAAAATTTAATTACATATTAATCATAATCAAACATCATAATATAAATCACAAAACCCATAATTAGAAATTAGATTCAAGATTAATCAAGAATTTAAAACAAAATTAATTTTTTTTTTGGGAAAAACCGAGCAGCAGCAGCCACCTCAACACGGCTGGGCTGCTGCCGTGCCCCGCCTGTGTCGTCGCGGCTGCTGGCCGTGCGTCGGTGGCCTGTGGTGGTGGTCGGTGGTGTGATGATGGTGGACGGCCGTGCAAAAAAAAAGGGGAAGGGGAAAAAGAAAGATAGAAAAAGAAAATAAAAGAAAAATAAAGGAGAAGGGAGAGAAACTTTACCTTGGGTTTTCTCCACTCTAGGCAAAGTTTGATTTGCCTCAAGTGTTGAATATTTATACCATTTTTCTCTATAAACCCTTCTTAGTTCTTACCTAAACTTTCCTTCTTTACTCTTTCCTAAAAATTATTTAAATACTATACAAAATACATATTTTAAATAAAATACGGGGCATTACATTCTCCCTGAGTATTTAGAGGTGGAAAGGGAACGCATTGAAAATGCTGTCACATATCTCAACACACTTTTCAAACTAGTAGGTGAATCTAATGTGGATGATGTTGGAATGGAGGTGGATGCTGATTAGACAAAAGTGTTGATGTTTGTAAAACCAATAGAAGGACTGCCACACATAACCATTGAAGAAAGAAGAAAGTATGCATAATATTAACATGTTAGTCTTGTGTATATCTTTGTTGTTTATTTTGGGAATGTAAGTGTTTTTGGTTTTTGTACTGTGGTTATGTGTATTTTGACAAACAATGTAAATGTAGGATAAGGCAGTCCTTTATCAGGTTTTATGTTCTAAGCTATGTGTAACAACTTCTTATTATTGTATGTCATGTATGAGGTATTTTGACAAGCCCTTAATGAAATGACAAACAATTGATTTTGCCTCATTATTACCTAAATCATTGGTCATGTTGTGTAACTCCATCAGAAAGAGTGTTTGTATGCATATAAAATGTCCATGAAGTTACCTCAACAACAATTCATTACTGAATATGTTGGAGCAAATCAAACAAAGCTATTCTTTTACAATTGAGTCCCTTCATCATTTGAAGTTTTACTAGGATGCCCACATTCAAGGGAGGGACTCAATTCACATGCAGGCAACCACCAACCATCAACACAGTCACAATAAGGCAAAAATTAAGGGGAGGGACTCATTTAAATTGTAGGCAACCACTAACTATCAACACAGTCACAATAAGAGCTGAAATAAGGGGAGGGACTCATTTAAAATGCAAGCAACCACCAAGCATCAAAACATTCACAGTAAGTCAACCACCAACCATTGACACATGAATTCAGAATTAGGCAACCACAGACAGAAAAAACAAAAGTTACAAACAACATCAGGGACTCTGTTCTCTTACATAATGTCATTGAGAACAAATTAATTTAGGCCAATTATCAATCCAATTTTGTGAACAACTATGAAGAAGTTACATACAAGATCATCATCCATCAATTACATTCCCCAACAGCAAACACATGCAACAGTTGTAGTAAAAGGCAATCATTCAACAACAATAGCCAACAACCCGGCCAAAAAATCACAGTAATTACAAGTAAATGATGATAAATCAAGGGCTAGATAGTAGTTACGCTGCGAAATCAATTGTCATGAAACATTTCTGGATGGAACTCCTTCAAGTAAGCCAGACAATCCTCATTAATGTTGTCCATGTCAATTGGGTACCCATAACGATCCCTTTTATGCCTAGAAAGAGGACCCTTGCTCTGTTGTTTAGCAGGAGTAGATCTAGCTGTCTCAAGGTTGCTAATGACAACAATTTCATGGGTATCATCAACAACAATAACCTTCCTTTTCAGATTTGGGCAGAGTATCCCAACATCAGGCTTCACAACGATTTTTTTTACCTAGATCTGCATGAGGACAATTCTTTGCTTCACTTTTTTTCCCCAAATTTGTATCATCCTTATATGATATTTACTTAGAGATCTTTGCACCGTAACCGATTTTTTTGAATCTCGTTGTCTTCAAAGTGCACCGACGAGCGAGTTTCATTTTTCTATTTTGCGCTCACACTAGTACACCTGGACATCGAGAGGGGAAAGGTCGGTATCATCTTTCTCAACTCTCAGATTCTCATACGCGAAGAGATTGGAGGAATTTTCAGGTGGGGAACTCATAATTTTGGATGAAATTTTTAGAAAATATAATGCTAGTAACTTTGAGAAGAGAGAGAGAGAAGAGAAGTTGGGAGATGAAGGTTATACGCATGGAGTGCAAGGAGAGGGGGTTTTTATATGTAGAGAAGAGTTAGGGTTTGAAGCCTTGGAGTAAATGCAGGTGGTTGAAGGTTGCAATGAATTAGTAAGATGGGTAGTTGAATAAATTTGAGGGAAGTCAGATTAAAAGGAAATGAGAGAGGAAGTGGGATCTAATTTTTTGGTGGGAATGGTTAGACAGTAATGTTAGATTAGGATTTTAATTGGTTGTAGTTAAGTGTATAAGTGTAGGTTAATTAGTTTATATTAAGGGTATATTGGTAATTTTGGTATAAAAAACTTACTAAAAATGGAAAAAAATTGTTGTAATTAAAGGTTAGCACCCATTTTTAGTAATTGTTGCAATTAACCTTTAACGGAAGAAGTATTAAAAACATAAAATATATACTATAAAATCAAAAATCAAACAATTACGTGTAAAATTATTCAAAATAATAAAAATAAAAAGGAGGAGGAAGTGGTGAGGGCCACGTAGGCCACCTATTGGGTTTTAATCTACAGTCGACCATGACCGCCATAGATCAACATAGGTTTACTTTGAGTATCATAGATCAACGTTGGTCTATGCTGAGTACTGTAGATCAACGTTGGTCTACTATGACAATCATATATCAATGTCGGTCTAAAGTGTAAGAGTAGACCAACGTTGATTTACAATGGCACCGTAGACCACCATTGATTAACAATTGGTAGATCAACGTCGATCTACTCTAAGCTCTATAGATAAACTTTGACAATATGTTCAAAAACAGAAATTGAAGACTCATATAATCATAAGCGCTATAGATACATTGAGCTATAATGTATAGCTCTTTATTAACAATCTCAAAGAATTCCATGATTTCAGCAATGTAATCTCTCTGTCCTTCCTCTCACTGGAGAATAGGACATTATTGAGTAAAATAAACACTTGCAACAAGTTCAATTTTGTATTATAGATATAATTTTTTTTATCTTAGTGATGGAAATTTTGATGTGTCTAAGGGTTTAGGGTTTTAATATACATTCGACAAAGTTGGTATACGCTGAGTACTATAGATCAACGTTGGTCTACTATGACCACCATAGATCAACGTTGGTCTATAGTGTAAGAGTAGAACAACGTTGATTTACAATGGCACCATAGACCACCATTGATCAACAATAGGTAGATTAACGTTGGTCTACTCTTAGATCTATAGATCAACATCGGGTCAAATCAGGTCGGGTATAATCAATTCGGGTCACAATCAAAACCATGTTCCTAGGGGTGTCAATTTCGGTCAACGTTTCGGTTTTAGGTTGGGTTTATCAGTTTCGAATTATAACGGGTCGAGCAATAAAATATTTAAACAACTAACGGATTGGTTCGGATCGACTTTGAAAATTATCGAGTCGATTAGGTTTTTTTTATTTATTATGATTTTATTCGGGTCGGGTCTTAATCGGGTCAGTCCTTAATCGGTTCGAGTCCTTAAATTCGGATTGGGTTATTATTGATTTAGGGGTCATAATCAGTTTGGGTTGAAATGGGTATGTTTAAAAACAGGTTTCGACCTAAAACAAATTGGTTTAAACCAGGTCAAGTCATTAAATGAGTTACGAGAAATTACTTGAAATCGTAAACAATCTCCCATAAACTAATCAAACAATTTCACACAAAACAAATTCAATGTTATACACTAGACTAAATTTACCCCAGCACACTAGCAGAAAACTAGGGTAACAATTTGACCAACAATATGCACAAATTACCTCAAATAATCTCAATTGAAGTACAGAAAGCTTAGCAAACCGAGAGTAATTTAGCAGCAAATATAACAAAAAAAAAAAACTCAATTTGCAAACCAATTCAACCAAAGATACCTCAACATTTTTGTTTTCCCCATTTCTTTTTTGGTTCTTACCGGCTTCTCCTTTGCCTCTCATTAAATTACTAGCTGTTTTCAACATCAGTACCGCCATATATAAATTAAAAAGCATAAGAGAAATTACTAGTTTATTGATTGATTTGAATAGTTTGGGTGAGAAATTGCATTAAAAGCCTATGCCACCTAAGAAAAAAAAGCAAAAGAGAGATTTAATGCTAGTTTGAGTGTAGAGGTTTTCTTTTCTTTTCTTTTTTTTTTTTTTGTTTTTTTTAAGGGAAGTTTAAGTGTAGAGGTTGAGGAGAAGTTGGGAAATTCATTTATTGTGCCATGTACCAGGTAGGGGTGTTTAAAAAAAACTAATCCGAAATATCTGATCCGATAATCCCATGATCCGATCCAAAATTTTGGGTATCTGATCCGGTTTTAAAGTTTCGGATATTTTGGATCGGATATCCGGAAAAAATTTTGGATTTTTGGATCGGACCTTTTCTGAAAATTTTAACTATCCGATCCGAAAATTGGGAATGCTGATAAATTATAACCCTAAGGTCATGGGTTCGAGGGTTGGTTTAACTGTGATTTCGTATATGTCTAAAAAAAAGATACTCCATCCGTCCCTTTTTTACATTCTTGTTTGTAAAATTACACGGGAATTAAGGAAATAAGAATAAAACGAATAACAATAAAACAAAACACAATAGGAAGTACAAAACATTAAATGATATCTTTGAGTAAAACAAAGATAGATTAATATTTAATAATGATGTAATCCTTTGCAAAAAAAAAAAAAAAAAAAAAAAAGACCAATAACATGCTCCTACTAGAAATTTAAGAACCAATCATATTCATCTAAATTTAGGAGTGAGAATAGGAAAGTAAGAGTGAGAAAATAAGAGTGAACATTAATTACATAGCAGAAAAAGGAGGGATAATTTGGGATATTTGGAAAAAAAATACTTACTAAAAAAGAAAAGGAGGAATGTAATTTTAGAATACCCAAAAAGGAAAGCAGGAATGTAAAAAAGGGACGAAGGGAGTATTCTAAAAATACCTTTTTATAAGCAGTGCTAATATCCGGTATGGATTGGGAAATCGGGGAAATTCGATTTTCAGTTCGGATTTGGTTTGAGGATGTGAAAAACCGAAAATCGAATTTGAAACCGAGATATAAGTATAAGCTCAAATTATCCTATAGTCCAATTTCAAAACTCAGCCCCGAATTATAGCAGGGGATAAGATAGTAGGGGTTAGGATTGTAGGGGTTAAGTATCCAAATGCTAGACCGTTAGTGGTTTTACCCAAGGTATCCTTCCCAAGGGTGGACTTGTGGGTCAGGGTTGCGAAATATCTTGATTCACTTAATTAAACTAATCTCTTCCAATTTTCTATCTTACACTTCCCATTTATCTCACAACGCTTGACAATTACCTGAACAAGGTATGCTTATGAGGATTTTGTTCGCTCTGAGTGGGGTATTTTGCGATTATTTTGTGAATTCTGTTTTATAATTTTTTTCCGTTTTTTGCATTTTTTGTGCAAATTATTATACTTATTGGTGAATCTAAGATTGTAAAGCTTGTTATCTTCTGTTTTTCTGACTTGCTTAGCTTTGTTCTATAGTTGTATTGGTTCACCAATTCAAATATGAGAAGCTTTGACTTCATCCCTTTCAAATGTTTGTCTAATGCTATTTAAGCATAATTATGTTCATAGTTGTGCATATGCTACTCCATCTAAAAGTATGATACCAAGCCAGAATAGAAAACTCTTTATAATAGACTAAGTACCACCAAAACACCAACATTAACCAACACCAAGGACACAACACGCACATCAAACGTATTAATAAACTAGTTAAATTCTAATTAATATAACAAAAGATCTACCTATGTTGTTCTAATGAACATATATTAAGTTCAAGGCTAGATTGTTTTGGTACAATTACATAACTGCAGGTCAGCAAAAACATATCTTCATCTTCTTAAAAATGTTGTGTCACTTCAAAGGTCATCATCGGTAGAAATATCTACAAGAAAAATCCAGAAAAGAATGAGTGTCTTTCTCATTTAACAGCCAAAAATAAAATAAATTACGATAAAACAGTGAAATTGTATACGTTATTCCAACCATTATTTTGAGGAGTTTCATACACAGAGATATTACCATTATTCACCAAAAGGTTAGTAAGATCTTTAATAATGTCAACCAAGGAATTGTTTGCTATTTGTGATACTTCTAAAGACCTCAAAATTGCTTCCCTGCACTTTTCTTCGGTGAATCTGGGAGTAGTAAGGGTATTTCTGGAAGGCTGGCAAGGGATACTTGTGGAAGACCGACAGGGTGTTGTAGGGGATTTGGAAGGCACTTATGCCTCAAATCCACAATCAGCATCAGTACCCTACCAAAACATGTAATTAGGCACGATTGATAATACAAGACCATAAATGGGTAGATAAGTGTATTATACAAACCTTAGATGGACAACACCAATATTTCACCTTTTTCTTGAAGGTATTGCGGCAGTATCCCTTACCACACTCGCACAGTCTTAGTTCGTCTTGAAAAGAATAGAAACCACAACCTCCATGTTCCTGATAAAATAAGTGCATACAAAATAAATTAAAGAAATAATGTACTCAACATTTCTCAATTGTGCATTATTGTTCATTTGTAATTTTCTGCAAAAGTTGTCAATTTTGTAACAAGACACTACATCAGCATTCATAGAAACAAAGAGTAAGAATTAGATGACATATCTTACAGAAGGACATTTTAGATACTTCCTATTGTGATCCACCCCTGTTGTTTTGTTACTGCCATAATAAGACCGTCTGCTCCACATGGACATGGATATCTCGTTGCCATTTCTACAATTTGAAAAATAAAATAATTTAAATCGTACAAATAACAAAAAAATTAAGACCAAGTACAATACTTCAATTAGATACTGTTAATTTAGATTAGAATATAAAATAAAATTAATTTGTAATGTAAACTTTAATTTTAATATACTTTAATTGTAAATATCAGAAACTGTAAATTAGAATCGTGGAATTAGCAATTAGAATAACAAAATGAAAAGATGATAAAAAAATCATGAATTATATATATAGACAATGGTTGATCTAGGAGTTAGGAGACGGGAATAAAGATTAACAAAAAAAGTTACAGAAAAAATTTCACAATCAACTAACGTCTGAAAAAAAAATAAACAACGGAAAAAATCGAATAACCCAAGAGCTAGACTCCCTAGAAAATTAAACGAAATTAATCAAGAAAATTAGAATTTGCAATACGATTAAATTAATGAAAAAAAAGAAACATTACTATTTCACAAATGAGGAGGAAGACGAATGAATTATGGAGCTGACCAAAGTATTCGAATTGTGATGAATTCATCCATTTTTGAAATTGTGGAGTTAAGAAATTAAACCACCTTTAAGCGTCAAAAATAAGTGAATAACTTTAAAAAGATGAGAATAAGTTACCTGTGAATTGGGGTCAAGACGAAATGGCGTCACGAAGAGGAAGACGATTTTTTTTAGGAAGAACAGTAAGACGAATTGTGGAATGAGGAATGAAAATTAGTGAATTTATTTTATTTTATATTACTACCTCTGTTACATATTATTTGCAACGATTAGACATTTTTTCTCTCTACTTTATGTCAAATCGTTGCAAATAATATGTAACGGAGGTAGTATTATATTTTTAATTAAGGGCCAGACCAACACCATTAGAATCTATCCCACTAAGTCTGTCTATGCTCAACCCACCTCTCCCCTTCCCCGACCCCCGAAACAACCCCATCCCTTGAGTACTTAAGGGCTTCAGTATGAAAACTGCCAATGAATTTTCAGAAGATGTTACAACTTTCATCTCTATTACGGGGTGTCCTCCTCGCTTTAAGGTAATTTTATGACATACTTGTTATTATATCTACTTTATGGAGCTCTTTCCATAATTATTGTTGGGAAAAACCCCAATTTCCAAAATACAATTTTGATTTTAGGTCAAGTCAAGAAGAATTTTAAGGGCCATAATAGATGATTTGATTTAAGCAAGAAAATTATTCAAATACAACAATAAGGGTTCGATATTCAATCAATCTAAGCATGAAAATCAGACATAATAATCATAAAAAAAAAAAACAATATTGACCTAACGAGGACCCTAATGATGATTTCTTACCTATAATCTAAACAAAAATAATAGTACTCCGAATCTAAGAGAGTACTACTTACCTCCACCATGCTAGCCTACTGAACTCAGTGAGCATTAGCAATCTGGGCATCTGTACGATATAGATTAAGCCAAAAATAGGAAATATTGAAATTTGAAATCCCAAATTACTTGGAGCAACTGAAAGATCCTGAACCAATATAAATGATGACAGAAAAGTGAAAATAATTTAAAAATTGATAAAATTGAACAGGGGGAAAAAAAATCCTACCATTGCCAAGCTTTTGAATAATCAAATCCATCTTCCTAGGTGAAGTATAGTCTAGAAAAACACTAGCCTTATTTGTATTATCAATATCCAACTACTCTACTACATTACCCAACATCTCAAACTTCAGCCTATGGTGTCGCACTAATTCACTAAAGCCCACACGTAAAGTTGTCCTCTGCTTATCTTCAGGTGACTCTTCTACTACTCCATAACTTGCTGTGGAGTGGGGTCTAGACCGTGCCCTACTACGTGACCTATTACTACTGGCTTCACTACTTGCCCCAAAGTCTATAGGGGCCCTAGGAACTTTAGGGACAGGGTCCCATTGGTATATATAAGCAATCTTCTTGTCCTCAAAAGTTGGAGTAGCACCCTGCCACGCACAAAAGATATATGAGTATTATTGAACAAAGGAACAACTACAATTTGTCACCATGTTCTAAAACAAAATTTTAAGACTCACATAATCATAAGCTCTATAGATTCATTGATATGTAATGTATGGCTCTTTATTAACAGTCTCAAAGAATTCCATGATTTTGGCAATGTAAACTCTCTTTATTTCCTCTCACTGAAGAACAGGACATTGTGCAAAATAAACACTTGCAACAAGTTCAATTTTGTATTATAGAATTCCTTACTTGGTAGTTCAATTTTTTATTACAGAATTTGTCAACGTGACCATAAAACTACTTAGATTTAGACAACTTTTTGCCGTTGTTGCTCTAAGATTTGTTGATGCAAAATTTTATTAAGTCTATACAATAGATTTCCTATTCCAATCATGGAAATCAATATAATTTGATTTAGAATTCTATAAATATAAGTGCAAAGTATAACCATTTATCAAGAAAATAACATAATAAGTTTAAAATTTAAAAGCACACATGCAAACTTTCAATCTTATTAGACGTCTTATCCACGCACTAAATTTGTCCCCATTTGACGTGAATAAGGCGATTCTAAGATCCAAAAAATCAATGAGTGATTCAGCATGCTTTGGCTTGTCTTAACACTTACTACTCTAAGTTAAGCAACTCTTTGCTAATGGATCTAAGCCACTCTTGGTAAGATAAATCGTCGCATCTAATGCTTTCGTGACAATTTATCTCTTTTGCCATGACAAGTTAGGACTCCATCACTCATATCGTTGAGTCTAAAAAAAATCAAAATGCATATGATGTCTTGCTTTGGAAACCCATCAACATACCTTACGTTCCTAGGAAAGTAGTGATGCATCGCTTTGGCGTAGTCCATCACTATTCTCAGTAGTTCGCTAAGTGTTGTTTTGGAACGTGTTGTTTTGAAATGACAAATTTTACTCAATATTTTAGGGACCTAGGGTTTAAGGTTTAGTGCTTAGGGTTTAGGGTTTAGGATTTTAGGGTTTAATACATCAAAAGATAAATGCGTCATAAGTTTTTAGGAATTTATTATACCGGATACACACAAGAAGTGGTCCTCTACTTCACTCAAACAGCTATTCTATCTGTCTCAAAAAAAAAATTTAATAATAATTTACTCGTATTTTAAAATACTAGTTGTCCCATCCCGCGCTAGGCGCGCGATAGTCCAAAATGGTTAATATCGGGTGTTGATATTGTTGATCGTTTTTCTTAGTTTTAATTTCTATATATACTTTGAGAATTTAGTGTTTTTCTTTAAATGTAGGAATAATTTGTATTGTATAATGAAATAAAGTATGTTTTTTTTTATAAAAATAAGTGGTATTACAATCTCACAATAATGATATTTTGATGTGTTGGTTAAATATATACTTCGTATTGTGTAAGTAAGTTGTGCGTATCAGTTATGATCCTTTAATAAAAAAAAAAAAAAAAAAAAAATCGAGTGATTTTAAAGTGTGTGTAAATGTTTTTCTAGTTGTAAGTGGAAACTTTCGTGCCTTTTTTTAAAGACGAAAAAAGTTTAAAATTTTGAGTGAACCATTCAAACTTAGAAGTCTATGTTACCGAGTGATTTTTCGGCGCGATATTTTTGTGGTACGATAATTTTGTACTAATTAGATTGTACGTAGTATATTTTCAGCTTTTTTGCTATTTTTAGAATGTTCTCATTCTTATTCTTGTGTAGTACGTTTGTAGTGTTATTACAAACAAAAGAAGAAGAAACATGCATTACAATTTTCAATGGCACTAATTCACTGTTGCAAATTGCAGATAAAGAGACACGAAATTGACATAATGGTTTCATTTTGCTATTTATTTCTTTTTTTAAGCGGTTTTCTTTGTGAAATTCTTCTTCCTAAAAATGATCTCAAAGAGACACCCTTTGAGTTCCTCTGAAAATGGTTGATTTTAATGGTGGTTCCTTGTCAAAGTTTCTTGATGTTTCAAGCGAACATGAGAATTCGTATTTCAAGTCGTTTGCTAGGAGGAAAGCTGAACTCGAAGATTCCTTATCCGTGAATTTGCATGTCCGTATAGAGGCTGATTGGAGATGTGAGGTTCTACGGCGGGAGTTGGCTGGGTTGGAGGCTGAGATGTCTCAGTTTAAGGATTTTGAAAAAAAAAAATTCATGGCATAAGAGGGTTAGGGTTGATAGTGACTGTGTTGGTGTTATAGATGTTGTTAGTGGTAGTGATGGTGAGGCGGAAGTTGGTTCTAAGTTAAAGGCGTCTAGGTCCGTGGGTGTCGCATGAGAGACGTTTGGTGTGGTGGTTAATGTCGAGGGTGGGGTTGTTGACATGGAGATTTCCTCAGATGATGAGGATGTTCAGTTTATTGCAGAGGTTCCTTGTCGATTTTTTGAGGAGGTGCAAGGGGTAGGTGTTGATCAGGCTGCTTTGGTGGTTCATCAGGAACCATCAGTGGTTCATAAGGAAGTTCAGCCTGAAGTAGAAGAGCAACAGGAAGAAGATGAGGAGGAAGATGAGGAAGGAGATAAGGATGAGGCACAAGACGAGGAAGAAGAAGATGAAGAGGACGAGGAGGGTGAACCTCAAGAAGAGCAGGTTCAGGGGGAAGTGTTTGAAGAAGAGGCAGGGGATGATGATGATGAAGGACAAGAAGTGGATCCCGGGGAGTGTAATGTAGATTTCGATGATGAATTTGGAGATAACATATATCATTACTCTCCCGAGGATTCTGATGTAGATTCGGAAGCATTCAAGTTTCCCTCGCCCTAGTAGTTAAGGTAGTGGTTTGTTTAGGGGGTTTTTTTTGGCAAGCTTTTGAAGTTTAGATTATAGTTTTTTGTTTTAGTTTGAAGTTGTTAGTATCTTTTTAGTTTATTAGATGTAAATATATATAGCTTTATTAGGTAGTAGGTTGTAATTGAAAATTCTAAGTAAATGAAATATGGTTAATATTTAGATTATTGTTTTTGGAGTTCTGTTATGTTCTTTTTCTTTGTTTTTAAAAATAATATATGTATCTTTTGTAACATTGTGTGCTGTGATAGTATTTTGAGATGTGTTATTGGCTTTGTCATGGAATGCTATTATTTTTCTTCCAAAAGATTTGTTGTTTTGAACTTGTATGGCTTATTAGGATCATTTTGCATTTCAAGCAAATTTATGTTGTGATTAGCTATCTTGAAAATATTGATGAGAGTGTCGAGGGAATAAAAAATGAGGTCTAACTTAACTATTGTGGCGGAGTGGTAGAAGCTTTAATAATTTTAGATTATTTGAGCACTCTTAAGTATTGGATCAGAAATTTTAGTGGTGACACAATTCAAAGGTTGTCTAATGCTATACATGCTTTTAGAGAAACTAAGTTATAAAAGCTTTGAAAGGTTAATATTTGTAGCATGTTTTTGTCTGACTTTTAATGCTGGATCCATGGAACTTGATGCTAGGTATAGAATGTCAGCCTTTGAAAAAAATGGGTCTTTTCCTAAATTTCAGGTCATTTGATTATGTTTCATATCAATATACAAAGTCTAAATCAAAAACTCCTACATTTATGCCTTTAGATGAGTGTGATCAGGTTGCATGAGCTCTTAAGTCAAATATTTATGTTGGAGATGTTATTATAATTAATTGCATGTTTGACTCACGCTTAAACTCTTTTATTGTTAGTTGAAATTCTGGATATAAATTGAATACTTCTATATATTTTTTCTAGTCTTGTGGTCTTTTTGGGTAAGGATGGTAAAAAAAATGTGGGCGAAAGCCTCTGATTCAAGGTTCGTTGTCTTCGATGATTGAGGCGAATGCTTGGGCAAATAGTATATCAGCTAGCTGTGAAGGGGCAGATTTTCATTTTGTATTTTTCGAGTGCTACCATTCAAATGGAATTATTGTATGTGTTGTTTGGACAATTGAATTTATAATGTAGTTTGCTTATGTTTTAGTCAATCATATTTTATTTTTTTTCATTGACACGTTTTCGTGATGCAGAATGTTCCATTAGATTTTGTTGCGACTTTATCATACAGAGTTCAAAGCCAAATTGAAGATAAATACTTAGGATGGAAGAATGGTGCAATGTTTTATTAAGGATGGAGTTGATGCAGTGATCGATGAGTACCAAGTTCAGGTTGATGAAGGTGCTGTAATTGGGCTTTTGCAGCGAAATCCTATTGTTTTATATATAAATTTACAACTGAGTACTGATTCTTGATGTATTAATATTGTAGGCAAGAGTGTTGAACTTGATATATCTGATGATTTAATAAATTTAAGATTTTTGATGATTTTGGTATTTTTGTTTATATAGTTTTGTGAAGCTTAAGTTTTACATGACTTGATGTTTATTGTTTTTAGTTTTGTTTGAGATTTTTCTACATTTATTAATAAAATATTTCATTTTTAAAATTTTCACTACCTACATTGCTGTATTTGTCTTTCTGTCCATATTCAGGAGTTTTTTAAGATCTACAGAGAAAGAAATGTATAATTTAGTGATTTAAAGAAAAAGAAATGTATAAAGGAGGAAAAAAAGGTTGTGAGATAAAGTAAGGGAGGGATGTAGTGATGATTTAAGAGAAAAAAGAGGTTCTGAGATAGAGAGAAGGAGGGATATAGTGATAATTTAGAATGCAATTAAGATATCCAGGAGAAGATGGCAGAGTTGGTTAGTGATGAGTAATAACTTGAAAATGCTAAATATCAAGGTGTTTAGAGAGTATAATATCAGAAAATTTATGTCTGAATGGTATATACTGTGGCTTGTTAGTTTGCTAGTTTTCAGAGTTTAAGGCTAGAAAATATGAGTAAAATCACATATAGGACAGTAATCTAAATTCATGCACAAATCAGGAAAAAAAAACTTAGTGAAATATTAAAAGCATTTCAAACATTTAGGTTGCTTTTATGACATTTAAAACAAAACTGTTTAGTTCTCTTTAAAATAACTTGTCAAAGGTGTCAATATCTTCAACTTAGGCTCCTCTTTCCGTTGTATGATTGCAGTAGTCAGAAGCTATAAGTTAGACAAGGAGTTTAGAGTGTTAAGCTTAATGAAAAGTTTGTTGATAGGTAATGCTAAAAATGAATGCTTGATAATTAGAGTGTGAGGCCTAATCAAGAGACTGTTTGAAAAGGGATCCAAATTTGTAAAGTTAATTTGCTTTACACATCAATGGTTTGTTGAGTGTGTATATAATTTAAAAGCGTTGATTTTGGTAGCACTTGATTTCTAATTTTGGTGCAGAACTCTTAGTTTTAGAAGATAATATTGTTTTAGATTGTTTTGTGTGAATGTGGTGACAAGGAGTCTTTATGCTCTTCTCTGTATGAATGTTGTAATTGCTATTTGATTCTATCTCACATCACAATTTGTCCATGAATACATATTATGGCATTTATTTATATTACTGTAAGTTAAATGAAAATTTAGTTAACTATTATGGCATTTACTTGACTTTATGTTTTTATTGTTGTTATTATTGGTGAAATGGAATCTGAAGTTACATTTGTATTGTGAAGGTTACTTGTAGAAGTGTTAGTTTTAGTTCAGACTTGAATTTAATTAATGGTGTTGTAGTTTCAAAGTTTTGACTTAGCTTATATATTGAATAATTTTGTGAAGGGTATGAAGTATTTTAAGTTAGGAAAAATTGCTCCCATTAATCTGAACTTTGCCTCGTCCGCCAAAAATAATCCCAACTTTCGTTTATTATCTATCACTCCTAACTTTAGGGGATATTAACTTCTATTGCACCCAAATGACTTGCAACCGGTTAATCAGGTAGACATTGCTGACTTGTGATTAATTGCACACGTGTCGCATCATGATAGGTTTAAAAAAAACATTAAAAAAAACCCACGCACAGCCACCCTCACCACCACCACCACCCTCAATCGCCGAAACCTTAACCCCGGCCCTCAATTTCACCGGAAAACGGTCGGACAACCTCTGACTTCCACTAAAAACCACCTGCCTTCCTCCACCACCCATCCCAGACCCTAGAAACAACCTTAGCATAGTTGTATCGTGGCTAATTGACGGGGAAGGGAGTGCCGTTTTCGTGGTTAATTGTCGGGGAAGGGGGTGAAATTGAGGGTGAGGGAAGGGAAAGGGATGGATTTCGAGGGTGAGGGAGGGATGGGCGCCATTTTCTGACAATGGGGGAGGGGTTTTCGGGGGTTGGGGAAGGAAGGGTGAATTTCGAGGGAAGGGGGAGTGCTAGGCGGCGGATCTAGGGTGTTTGGGGTGGTTGTTCGATGCAAGGGAGGGGTTTTTGGGGGTGGGGGAGGGGTTTTCGGGGGTGGGGGAAGGGAAGGGGTGGCTGGGCGGTGGTTTCCGGCAGTGGGGGAGGGGTTTCCGGGGGTGGGCGCGAATTTCCGGCGGGGTGGGGGTGGTGATGGAGTGTTTTCCGGGAATAGGGGTGGTGGCTGGGTTTGGTAGTTTTTTTTTTTAATTTTTGTTTTTATTTATTCATTTTTTTTTGGACCTATCACGTGTAGACACGTGTCTAGGTAACCTGCTACATCAGGTTGGATGACCTGTTGGGTGCAATAGAAATTAATACCCCCTAAAGTTGGGAGTGATAGATAATAAACAAAAGTTGGGATTAATTTCGGCGGATGAGGCAAAGTTCAGATTAATGGGAGCAATTTTTCCTTTAAGTTAAGCTATTACATATACTTACATTTTAATTCATTTGTTTCGAGTTCTAAGTATTCTGACATTAGAAATTTCCATGGACAGAATCTCTCTTTCGTTTACCATTCTATATGAAAATGATATTCAGCAACATGAAAAATTGGTATGCATTCTTGTTTCTGTTTTTGTTTTTTGTAGTTGTATTGTTATTGCTAATTTGTGCTATTTAATTCATTTTTGTTGATGATTAGTTTTTGGAATTTGATTTTGGATTTTGATTTTGTGCTTGTACTGCGGTGTGTGTTTCTTGTGTGCCTCTAAATAGCGTATTTCAGATGGCTTTAGGGATGTCCTGAATGATGGTTTTTTTAACATAGAGTTGTTAGTGGATGGTAATGACAAGTCATGGTTTGTTACTTTAGTGCATGAAGAGTGTGGTAGTGGATGGGGAACATATCTTGATGCTGGGTGGTCTGATTTTGTAGAGGATAATAATGTAGATGCTGGTGATGCTTTGATATTTACTTATTTAGGGGATAGCTCATTTGATGTTGAAATCCGCAGACCCAGGGGAAGTAAGAGAGCTGAGGAAAATGGATATGGTGGAAGTTCGGTTACTTCAGGTAAAAGTTCTGGGAGGAAACTTGCTATTGAAAGGCTCTCATCTAAAATGATCGAAACTAATGATTGCCTTGCCAAGCTTGCAGCTTCCTATTGTGAACATCATTTCTTATTCACTTTTACCAAAGATTATGTTGATCAAGGAATTATAGTATGATTTTTGTTAACTATCTTCAAGTTTGTTTTGTTTTTTTTTTCATTCTATTCTTCTTTCTCTTGGCATAAATATTTGATTTTGTGTTTTATTTTCAATGACAGAATGTTCTATTCGATTTTGCTAAATGGTATTTCATTGATTTCCCTGAGACTACCGATGTCATTCTTCAGCTTGCCGATACACATTTCAATGTGCAGCTGAAAGTCTTGAAGAAACAGAGAGCTATTAGTAAATGTTCCATTAGAAATGGTGTTAGTCAGTTCATTGATTTCTATAATGTTCAAGTAGATGTAGGTGCTTTGATCAAATATAGAAAAGGAGTCCCTATTGTGTTTGACATTGATTTAGTTTCAATGTAAACCTATGAAATGACCATCTTAATTAAGGCCTTGTTGTTATAGGTTTCCCTTTTTTTTTTTTTTTTTAAATATAATAAAGGTTATAAATTGTTTTAGGTGGATCTTACTTTTCTTTTTTGTTCCACACATCTGAATAACTACATGATACGTAAATTTATTTCAAGTGGAAAATGATATACTATAATCCGATTATATATTTTTATATCGGTTACATCTTCAAGTATAATATATACATAGCTGCTGATTTTTCATATAACTAATACTTGATATTGTAGATTGCTACCTATTTACATATATAGCATACTATATAGTTATTACATTAGTCTTAACACCAAAAAGCATTATAGTTCTTAGCCGGTTGCAAAATATTTAAGTGCCTAGTTTAGGCTAATCCCTTAATAAGTGGTGTTATTTAGGAACAAGTAATTTTAGTATACTTGTTCCTAGTTAATGCCACACATTACAAAATATTTATAAAATATATTTTTGTGACTGTTGATACTTGTTGAAGCTGTTGTTGACATGATCTTCTATGAGAGTAGTTTCATGATTCTAGGAATCATCTTGATCATCATCTTGTAATATGAGTGTTCGGCGCCTGGTAACCCTTTCCTGCTTGACTTTGCGTAACATGATTTCAGATTTCACCTGCTCCTTAGACCTGATAGCCTTGCCTTCCTTCGCACCTACAGAAGCTTGATCTGATTCCATTGCACTGTCAATGACTATTTTGGTAGCTGTGTCTTGAGCCGCCATTTCAATCACTTCTTTCGATGGTGTGTGGATATATGATTCTGCTTCATTTTCAGGCCTCTTCCGTTTCTGGCTGATATCTTCAACACTGTCTTGGTTGTTGGTATTTCTTGTAATCAAACTTTCAGCAAAAACACAAGCATCTTCTTCCTCTTGGCTGGAGATTGTAAGATCATCCTCATGTGGCGTTTCTTTTGTGTCAGTTGTGCTTGCACGTTTTGCTGACTGGAGTAGTGTCTTCTGAATCACTTCACCCTCTGCATTTTTTTATGCTAGTGTCTGTTGCTGCTTTCTTGTTTTCAGAACAAGAAATAACATTTGATGCGCTCACTTGTTCATTAGTGGCTGCTGTTGGTTCCACTATCCTATGCACACCCTTAAGTCCCCATTGCAAAACCTAGTTCTTTGACAGTGCAGTTGTGGGTCCAACTTTAATCAGGAAATGCTCTTTTGCTAACTTGTAAACTATCTCCTGGAATTTGTCAAGTAGCTCCTGATCACATAGAAATCAAGAATAAAGTAAGATTCACATTTGTAGTATGTAGTGAGGCTAGTGTTGTATAATGAAGTGATAATTATTGAAAAACATGTTGTATACCATTGTTTTCATTTCATAGATGTCTTAAATTGACATTCGGAAAAGCTTATCACAAACTTCAGTGAATGCGGTGAGTTCCAATGATCCAGTTCCATCAGAGACATTGAAAGTTATGGTTGTCCTACTCATTGAAAGCAATAGTGTTAGCATGCATGATTAGATGTATAACAACATTCTTCTAAAAAATTTATTGAATATACTATTTTAATGATTATTATACCTGTGAGAAGCATGTATGTCTTTCCTTGAGCATGCATTGCAGCTGTAGACAGTTCCAAGAGCGAGGTATGTTCGCTTTCCATAGTGGGAGCATCCTATATATGCTCTTATTCTTTCAAATTCTATATCAGTAGTTACAACATTCAACCAAAACATTTCTTGTGGAAGTGTACCTGCTGACTGCATTGTACATATATAAATTAAGGTTGTTATGATGTTAGATGTGAACATGTTCTGAAATAGTGTTTGTTGTGTTTGCTGATACTGTTTACCATTTCAAAGATATGCTGCAAAAATATACCTTCTTTGTTTTCAGGCGGCTAATAGTTGTCACAACTTTTTCTGCTGTTGGATTGAAGACTTCCTTGATTCTGTGTTGTTCATTGATCAGCATACTTCGATGTCTTTTTGCCCTTTTTTACAAGAATAATAAAAAATTGTAAGAAGTTTATGGTCTTGTAAATTACTGTATGTTCAATATTGAGAGAAACTTCAACATTTAAGCTAGGAAATTTTGTGTAGAACTACCCTAAACATAGGGTCATTTGTGAACAACTACCCATTTTTATTAATTTGTTTAAAACTGCCCGCAAGTTTGGAAATATTTGGGTAGCACAACCCACTAACGTTTTTCGTCCAATTAAAACGTTATTTTGGTCCAATTTTTCACTTTTTTCAATTACAATAGCCAATTAATACTAAAATAAGCAAAAACCTCAATTCAATTAAACCTCCAAACCTTAGAAATTAAAATCCCCAAATAATATATACTCATGAACCCTAAAATGAATTATGATTAAAACCCTAATTAGGTTAATTAAAGTAGATTAAAACCTTTATACAAATTGGGAGAGTTAATTGGGTGGCAAAAGTGAAAAAAATGAGCTCCGATAACGTCTTAATTAGACGGAAAATGTTAATGGGTAGTGATACCCAAATATTTTCAAACTTGTGGGTAGTTCTAAACAAATAAAAAAAATTGGGTAGTTGTTCACAAATGACCCTATCTTTAGGGTAGTTCTACACAAAATTTCCTTTAAGCTATTATTAGTAAATCAAATTAACAGGTGAAATATCAATGTGTGTTTTATACAAATCACAAAAATTGTAATTTGGATTTCTCTTAAATTTCTGAATTCATGATCAAGAAATTATTATGCTAACACTTTCAATATTTAGGAAAGACATTTATTCAAAACTTTACCATTCAGCTAAAGCTTCTGCCTTTTCACCTTGAGGGTCCTTCAGAATGAAAGTTGACATGGTTGATTCAAGTGAAAATCCTGATATTTAAAGAATAACAAAGCTCATGTTATGATTCTGATATTTTAGATATGTCTGTCATTTGAACATTTAAATATGATCTAAGTTGTTATATCACCTTGTCGAGTAACAGGTGGTAGAGTTGTGATACCAATTACTTTGAAAGAATCACTGTTTGAGACAATAGATTCAAATTGTTCTCCAGCAGGGTCGTTCCAAGTGCATACTTTCATTGGCTGATTAGTGCTGAAATTAGAAGATTTAAAATATTCACTTTGTGTTAGTATAACATGTATTGAAATGAATACAAAGATATTAGTCCGTCTTTAAAAGCAATTACCTATGATCTATCACCATAAGATCTCGAATTGATGTCTCTTTGTTAGCTGCTGTCACTATTCTTCTTGGTTCTTCTGATGCATAGAGAACTATCGCGAGAATATCTAAAACAGAAAAATAAAAAAACTAAATATTTATATTCTGTATTATGCCACTCTAGTATAATTTACATATTTTATTGTTGTATATGTAATTTATACAGTCTGTTTACCATGTCTGTCATCGTCTACATGGATGCTTGGAATAGAAGCAAGTGTTTGATATCTGGGGTAAATTGTTTCTCCTTAAGGATCCAAAGACCGAATGACAGTCTTGCTTCCTAATGACAAATGGAATGGAAGATAATCTTCTCTAGCTCTCCATTGTGCATCCAAGTTCCTTACTACAGCATCAGCAATTTCATAATTTCCTCTGAAACTAATAACATCCCTGTATGCTTGAATTTGGTCACCAAAAAGTGTCATCTTCATTCTGTTCTTTTGTGAAAAGCAAGAAGATGTTCATTTTTTTTAGTGTTTTCATTAACTTGTGCAGAATGAGTGTTGAGTTTGAAAATGTTTGTAGAACAAACTGATATACCTTGTCATCATTGAAAAATATACACTGATATCGTGTATTTTTTTTTATGTCTGTGGACGACCTTTTTCTACAACTCTTACTTTGACCTTTAAATTTTTTGTAGTAGTATCAATTTCATCTAGGAATTTTCGATGTGGCGCCATGAAACCGTTCTTTGTGTAACAATTTTGAAATAACATGATCAAAGTAAATATATTTAAATACTACAAACATGTTTCATATTGTATGCCTTAAATGGACGAAATCTGAATTTAAATTAATAATCTTTATGTCTGCAAAATGTTAGAAATATAAATATCATTAGTCTTCTGTTTTTTATTGAAAAATATTTAATGTAAATGATTTTTAAATCATTCTACATGCCTTAAGTTGATGTTTAAGAAGAAGAAATCAAAGATAATAATGCATGCAATATGGAAAGGTTCAAAATACATTTATAATTCTGTAGGTTTTTTAAGTTTTTTTTTAGGATTTTTTATATTTTAAATGTATGAGAATTATTGTATGTCTTAAGTGTATGTTTTGCAAAATTAAATTAACAATTGCTGTGCATGCAAAATGTTAGACATGAAAATATCATCAATCCACTGCTCTTATTGTACAATATCTTATGTATATGATTTATAAATCAGTTTGTATGCCTTGAATTATTGTTTATAAGGCATAAATGTAAGATAACTGTGCATGAACTTATAGGTATTCAAAATATATTACTTATTATGCAAAATCTGTTAAATTTTTGAAGCATGTTGTGATTTAAAAATAAAAGTTTCATACCGCATGCTTAAAACAGATGCTTTGCAAACTTAAATTAGTAATTATCAGCATGCAGAATGTTTATAACAAAGAAAATTAAGAGGTCATATACTGAAAAATAACAACACATGCAGATCTATCTAAATTCATGAAGTAAAACCAGATTTTTTTTGTGTAAACATGAAAATTAGATTGATCATACCTATGAAGTAGCCAATGATTGATTGTCGTGTGTTGAACTTGGTAAAGCTTAACCAATTGTTTATGTATTTGATATTTTTTTGATATGTATAGCCTAAGTTTAAATGTAGAGGTTTTTTTTAGAGAATGCAAATGATGCTATACATTGCTTATATAGTGGAAAATTAAGTGGAAAAAGAATGCATGCACAAGTTGACGTGGGAAACTTCCATCCCCTTTCTAACCTAAAAGAAAATTGCATGCATGCATAACTATCTCAACATGTAATAATGTTCTTGTTTCCTCCTTTTTCTTTCTTTTTAAAAAAAAATTTTTCACCTTTTTTTCCCCCTTGATAATGAAAATAAGATTAACATATCTAATTTTTCCACTATTTACATTTACATTATTATATGTGGCATTATTCTTACAGAAACTTCCATCCCCTTTCTAATCTAAAAGAAAATTGCAAGCATGCATAGCTATCTCAGCATGTAATAGTGTTCTTGTCTCCTTTTTCTTCCCTTCTTTTTTTTTTTTTTTTTTTATTATTCTTCCTTTTTTTTTTCCTTGATAATGAAAATAAGATTAACATATCTAATTTTCCACTATTTACATTTACATTATAATAATATGTGGACATATCTAATTTTCCACTATTTACATTTACATTATAATATGTGGCATTACTCTTTTGGCTAAATTCCAAGTTATTCCATTACTACAAAAACATAGAAAAATAAGTAGAAGTTATACACAAATTAAAATAATCTCTCAAATGGTTATAAAAAAATATACACAATCTCCTAACTAATATGTATGAAAAAATGATGATAACTTTCCCCGAATCTGCTAGATGATTCCTGCCAAACGAAGAATATCATAAGATACTATATTTTTCACCTTTGTTGCATCTTGTTGCTTAGTGTTAGCTTCAATTATTACACTGACATTAGCTGATTTTCGAGCTCTACAGAGCGCAACATACAGTTGTCCATGTGAAAAACATGATCGTGGTAGAAAAACCACAACTTGACTAAGTGTCTGTCCCTGAGCTTTATTGATTGTCATTGCAAAGCTAAGTTTCAAAGGAAACTGTTTCCTCTGAAATTGAAAAGGATAGCCTGCTGAGTCTGATGGGCGTACAGATATTATCGAAATTAACACATGCTGACCTTTGTTATGTCCAAGAGCAATAACACACTCGATGAGATTACGAAAAAATCGTTTACATATTAGTCTTTTTCCATTACACAAGCCAGATGATGGCAGAATGTTTCTTAACAGAATAACAGGACTACTTTCAGCACTAGCACATGAGGACTCATACCACCCTGAAAAAGCTTGTTTAGAAATTCAGTAGGATATACGGCAAAATATTCATCAATCATTGTGTCATAGCTTTTATATACTTCTGATTCACCTAGGAATTTGCAAATCAAGCTTGAATTAATAACATCAACATCCTCATTCATCGGTGTTAGAATAGCTCTTGTGATAAAAATATCTGAGCTGAATGGAAGCATATCCATTTCTAGAAATGCTACAGCTATTAGATGTACATCATCAGCTTCTCCATTATAACAAGGCTTAACAATTTCCAGTGGCAGCTCAACAAACGCATCCTCGGTGTTTTACAATTCACCATTTCCCAGTGCCAACAAAAAGCGGCATATGAAGGATCATCTTTAGCTCTTAAGTTTTCCGTAAGCCTGAACTTCAGTAGCTATGGCCTTAGAGAAAAAGTGACTAAACTCGCAGATACTGCCTCTCGCTGTGTTTTGCGTGGAACAATAGGAAGAACTTGTCTAAAATCCCCACCAAAAACTACTATTTTGCCTCCAAATAATTCACTTGAACTACAAATATATCTGAGTAGTGAGTCGAGGGATTCGATATTCTCCTTTTAGCCATAGAAGCTTCATCCCAAATAATCAACGTTTTTTCCCTTAGAAGTGCAGCTAGACTTCCCTGCTTAGGAACATTACAAGCAAGAGAGCCTAAAGGATCTAAAGGGATTTTAAACCGTGAATGTGCAGTTCTACCTGAAGGAATATTGGCTGCAGCAATACCTGAAGTGGCTATTGGTAAAACAATCTTATTCATTGATCTAATTTTTGCATATAGAGCATTATATAAAAAGGTTTTCCCTGTTCCACCAGGACCATCTATGAAAAAGGCACCGGGCTTTCCTTTTGTAACATGATCTATAATGACATCAAATGCAACTCGTTGAGCCTGATTTAACTTATCTTTACATTTCAGACATTTTGGTGGTATCGGTGCATTCAATGCATCTTCTATGTCTTTGGTTACATGTATAAAATCACCATCATCTTCTACTAAATCATGTAACCCAAATGCTTTCAACGTACTTCCCATTGACTCAACAAACTGCTCAACTGATCTTATGGTTAGCTATTTCACTCTTGCATCATCTGTAGGATGTTTATGTCGGAGAAAATGAATCATAATATTTCAACCACAAAGACAAAGGATTTCTAGGCTGACAGAAAATAAGTAATGTAGCAAACAATTTTCGAATAACATGAGGCATCTGAATGGCACATCCTTCAGTTAAGCACAACTCAATTGCATCATCCTCTTCCATTAATCCCAAATTCAGTGCTGCCTGCTGAAAAGTGTGACACACGTAACCATTGACTGTTCATAGATCTTCAAACGACTTTGGACTCCTGACATTGTGAAGCAGTAACCGCAAATAGTATCTTTCACCTTTAGAAGGTCAAACAAATACTAACCTTCCAACCTGAATTTTCTTATTCTTTCTTTTATACCACTGCTTATCTTATGAATCCCACCGATACTGTTCTGAAAATTCATTGTATAGCCATCCTGTTCCCAAAGATGATTTACAATTCATTTTGAAGAACTCTTTTAAACAGGTCCTAGTACGCTTATCATCTGAAACAATTGACGTAAGATTTTCATGAGGTCTCATTTATATCAGCTGAGAGTTAGGCAAGTGAATAGGAAGAGGTAAAACTGAAGGATACATTTCATATAAATCAAAACCAAAAAGGCGCTACACAGCCTCACAGGGTGAAACCATCAACCTAACTGATACTGTTCAATTTCATCCTGCACAGGAACTCCATCTTTTGTCTGGACAATATTGAATGATATCCTGTCATGTCCTTTATAAACATACTTATACAGATACTTCACTGTTTCAATAGTTGAACAAACTTCAACATTTAAATGAAAATTGAAATGTGCTAAAAGATATGGATTATATGGAATCACCAATGAATTATCCATTTCAACACTCCAAACTTTAACAATATCACATGTAGCTCTCCTTCGATACATAGGATATCCATCACTATTACTTTTAGTTTCTTCACAATTTTGCTTTGGATAACCATAGATATATTGTCCACGTCGTTCTTTATGTTTCATAGAAGGCCATTCTGGATTAAGATGACCACATGGACCAAGCATTAAATGCTTGATCACAATTTCTCTTAAATATCCAATCTCAGAAGATGGAATTTCAGCACAAACAAACTTATCAAAGTCATCAGGAGTCTTTATTTTGAATTCTGATTTCAAAATAATGAGAAAATAAGCATTAGGAAAACCTCTTTTTTGGAATTCAATAACATATATCATTGCAGCTACTTCTCCATATATTTTTTTCTTCCTGATTAAGTGTTTTAAAGCAAGTACCTTTGCTCTAAAAACTGTTGAGACAATATCTGGCCTATTTTTTGCTTCTTCTCCAACATTGTTTAATTTCAGGCCAATTAGGATTGCATGTCATAGTTATAAATAAATCAGGCTTGCCAAATCTCTGAACTAATGACATTGCATTCAGATATCTCTTCTTCAAATCTCGAGGACCACCTATAAATGTCGCAGGAAATATAACTCGTTTTCCAACATTTGGTGCACATTCTTCTCCACAGTCTATGGTATCAAGAAGTCCCTGATAAAGATCAGCCCTTATTGTATGTTGGTTTCTTCGAAAAAAATCTAAGCTTGTATTCTCTACCTTGACATACATATCAACGATATATTGCTGAAAACATCTTCCAGCTTTGAGCAAGTATTTCTCGGACGACACTGAAGTCTATGTGCATAATATTCTCGAGCTGAAATATGTTTATTTGCCTTGGATGAACCTCCATTTGCACCTACAAATCGATATTTGAAAAAAGGAAAATAAATAAGTAATAAAAGTATATATATGACATATATAAAATCAAATATACTTTAATAAGAATAAACTCATACGCCTAGCTTCTTCATCCAACAACCGTTCGTTAGTATGTATACTACAAGAAGAAACTGGATCTGTCTGAGACTGTAACTATTGTATTCCACCCATAGACATCTTCTTTAGACCTTGAGTCCACCCACAATCACCATATGGAAATAGCAATGGATATTGTAAAGGATCATAGCAACCATAATAGTGTTTGATCATATGAGGAGAATCGATTACACTAGTGACTAATATGTGTGGACTTTCAGACTCACTGGAAGAAGTATTCTCTGGCCAAATAACAGCCACCTCATCCGAAGTTGGAGCATTATAAACACACTGATCCAGAATTGTAGTCTTATTCAACAGAATCTGTGTTGAATCACTAATTGAAACTCCCCTCAAAGTTCGAAAGAACCTGGCATACGGATTCAGATTTGTAATCTCCATCAACATAGCCAAAATATTTTCCCTTAATGTAGAAAAACACTTTACACGATTAGCTAATTCCTGCTGTCCATCATAACAGTACAATTTCATATATTGTGGCCCTTTTTCTCCAGGAACTAAACTGGGTATATTATGATAAATCTTTCCATGAAACTTAAAAACATAGATTACATTCTTTGTTTCAGCTTTGTGATCATCGCCCAATGAAGTGAAAGCGAACAAATTATTATAGAATCGCACATACTTCCTGAAATGTTTTGCTTCTTCATCTGTAGAAGTTAATAACCACACAAGCAGTGGAGGGTACTCATTAACAGCAATCCTGATTTCTCCATTATCACAACAGAAGTAAAGTGATTCAAAAGCAAATTTTTTAGCCATACACCTATGACAGTAAGTAGGTGCAGGAAAAAGATAAGACTTAGTAGGAATTTTTTTTCCAATTAGAGCAACACATCCCCCTGTGAAAAATATGAACAATGTTCATTTCAGGGTTTTAAAAATACAAATATTTACTGTAAAATTGCGATATCAACAAAGTAAAATAATAAATTACTTATCGCTTGGAATTTACTGATTTCTTTATTCTGAAAACTTGCATCAGATTGTTCCTTTGACCTTTAAGACAGTATTTGAAACACATATTCAGTCAAATTCTAACTATGAAAATAAATATCAATAATATACCATAAAGTCTTTAAAAACCTTTGTTTTTGAACACTACATTCACCCTCCAAATTTGTACGATGTTTATTCTTGTAATCCTTTGCCGAGGAAGCTGTTTATAATAGTAAACATCAAATCAATTTCAAAAGCCAGAAGCTCCAAACCAGTTGTATATAAAATTAGCAACATCAACAATGAGCACTAAAATTACTTGTTAGTTGAACTGCAGGTAATGCAAAAACCTGAACTAAAACTCTTTCACTAGTTTTTGAAACAAGACCATCTATAAAAAAATGTGATCAATGAAATTTCAAATACGTTTTTTTTAACATTAATACATTTATTATGTAAAAACATGTAGAAGTTTCCAAAAAATGACAGTTTATTTACTTGACACTTCAATTGTGCTCCCTTTTTGTTTTCCAGAATTTTCAATAGATTGCTCCTGTAACCTTTAAAATAAAATTACAAAAACACATATTGAGTTTTAGTTTAAGAACATAAATCAATAACAAAAATATAGCAAAATTAATAAACTTTTTTATAACACCAAAGTAGTCAACCTCTAAGTACCTTTGCATTCGGTCACTACATCCTCTCTCCAAATCCATAAGGCGGCTATTAGTGTATCTTCTTTTCGATAAAGGTGCTTTTTAATAATGAACATCAAATTTATAAGCAATTATCTCAACATCAATTCAATTGTATATAAAATAAATTTGCAACATCAACAATGAGCCACTAAAATTACCAGTCAGTTGAGCTGCAGGTAATGCAAAAACCTAAACTAAAACTCTTTCAACAGTTTTTGAAACAAGACCATCTGTAAAAAATGTGATCAATGAAATATCAAATACTTTTTTTTACATTAATACATTTATTATGTAAAAACATGTAGAAATTCCCTAAAAATGACACTTTATTTACTTGACACTTCAATTGTGCCCCCTTTTTCTTTTCTAGAATTTTCATTAGATTGCTCATGTAACCTTTAAAATAAAATTACGAAAACACATTTTGAGTTTTATTTTAAGAACATAAATCAATAACAAAAACATAGCAAAATTTAATAAATTTTTCTATAACACCAAAGTATTCAACCTCTAAGTACCTTTGCATTCGGTCACTACATCCTCTCTCCAAATCCATAAGGCGTTTATTGGTGTATCTTCTTGTCGATAAAGGTGCTTATTAATAATGAACACCAAATTTATAAGCAATTATCTCCACATCAATTCAATTGAATATAAAATATGTTTACTACAAATAAGAGTTCTAAAATTACTTGTCACTTGAATTTTTTTTCCTTGATTTTTTCTTGGGCTCATTACCAGCCTCTACCTCATCACATCCACTTTCTAACCCTCTTTGACGTTTAATTCTGTATTTTTTTGAATTCGTTGATGCTTGTAATAATCGATCTAGACAATTGGTGATCAGCGTTAATTTAGTAAACTATTACCCTCAAATCATTGCACAATAAATGAAACTTTCCTAAATCTAAATTTTGTTAGATACATGAAAAAACTCACCCATATCCTGTTGTTCTGTGCAAATTCCACGATACGTTGTCTTTGCAAGAATTGTTGTATCAGTTAACTATTTTTTTACTACATAAAGCTCGTGATCTAAGTAATCTGGATTTTCATAACAAGACATACCATAAGCTTTAAAACTGCATAAATCAAGATAACAACAACAAGTAATTGAAAACAGGAAGATTAGAGCAAAAAACACAAAAAATTCATTGTCATTAATTATATATAATCTATTACAACCATCACATAGCCAAGTTCTTTAATACAAACTCCTATATAAATGTTTACTTTAGAGAGTCCAATGCACAAGCATCACAAAAAACTATCATGTGCAACATACAAAAAGCTAATTAAACAACTTCAACTTCTTGCTCCAAAAAAAACTATCCTAGTTGAAGCATTCAACAACAAAAGACCAAACAGTGAGCGGTTAACACTCCTTTAACTCCAAGCTAAACCTAAAACATCTAATCCTTTAAAAGCCTCACACGCTTAAAACGTCCATGTAAATCTTCTGACTCTACCCCCTTTGGGATTTCTTCAATGCTAGAATCAAAAATAGCAAATGATTCTGCAACTTGAGACTTAAGTTCAATCTTATTGAAAGCTATAACAGGTGGATTAGGCATTGGAGCTTGGAAATCCTCTCCAACGGGAACCACGTAATCCTGCTCTACAAGACTAGAAGTAGGTTCCAGCTGTTCTTTAAAGCCCAACACACGTTCCTTTGCACTTAAATAACTTTCCCTCTCCAGAACACATAACACAGCATCAAAACTACATGTCGTTGCCCTATAATTAGCATCCACTATTTCAAGATTACACACATCAATGAGATAATCAACATCTTTTCTAGCTAGGTCTTGCTTAGCTGCAACCTGACTCAAACAAAAATCACTGAACAAACACCTAAATCCTGAATTGTTCCTATGGTGAATGATGGTAAACCAAGAAACATATTGATTTGGGAATTGTTCAATAATTTCAATTGGAGTGCATTTTAATTACATCAACACATCTAAAAATAGACCTCAACACCTCAAGGAAATCTACAACAACTTTTCTTTGATTATGACTAATTTCAGTAGAAATATCTCCATGAAAATAAACCTTTGATTTTCCTTTTTCAATTGCCTCCAATTCCTCTTTCTTGTAACCATACAATCGTCCACAACGTTCATACATTTGTTTATGTAAAGCAGTTACATCTTCAACAACTATGTCATATCTTTTTATAAGATCATACACAGCCTTTTAGCTGCAATTTCACACGATTCATCTACATTATCCGTATCTCCACCAAGATAAACAGTAGGAACAACACTATTTTCGCTCCTTATAGCCACACAAGCAATGCTTTTTCGGAGATTGAGATATTGGTATTCTAGATCAGGGAAATCCAAACATCTGGTAATTTGCTTCAATAAAGGACGAAATGATATCACTACTTGTGTGAGCGGAGCATCCATAACCTGTAATTCACGTACAATCAACTAGTTCAGACTAAATTCATCCTAGTTTAAATGTAACTACAGACACCAGAGATCAATCACTTGACACCCAAACCATATAAACCAGCTACCAACTGGCCAATAAGCATTGTTAACCGAAACTTTATAATACATAATTCTTACCTCAATTCAACCCACAAACTTCACATAAATTGCAAGCAACAATTTAGAATTTGTAAACCATCTCAAGCCCTTATCAATATAAACCAATCAAAATAACGAATCTAAAACTCGTATCACTCTCACTTGTGCTACCCTCAAAACATGAATCTTATACTCAAAACACTATCACACTACAATTTTTAAAAAATAAAACAAAAGCTTTCAACCACATATACGCATGACAACTTTAAAAGCTAAAAAAAAATTACATCTCAACATCATACATGCATGACAAATATAAAAGCTCAATAAAGACTACACCTACAAATTTACTTACATGCAAAAAAAATAATTAAATACTTAGTATCCAAAATCTTTTTACTCGAAAATATGCTTATATAAAATAAAACCATCTAAAAACGTCAAAATCAAACAAACAAACAATATATGTAAGTATGTAGAATCACTTACTAAAATTGAACAAAACTAAAATTGATGAATTAAAACCATAGCATGTCCAAGTAAACCCACAAACTTAAATTGTAAAAATAACTACAAAATAAAACCATCTTAAGGCATCAAAATCAAACAAACAATCAATACATGCAAGTAGACTCACCCTCTAAAATTAAACAAATAACATAATTAGCAAACATTAAACCCATAAATATGCTTGCATGCAAAAAACAGTTGACTCATACACTAAAATCAAACAACATAATTAGTAAATTACACACTTGATATCTCAAATGAAACAAAACCATAACATGTCCAAGTAAACCCACAAACTAAAATTGTAAAAATAATTATAAATTAAAAAAATCTAAAAACATCAAAGTCAAACAAACAAACAATATATGCAAGTAGACTCACACACTAAAATTAAACAAACAACATAACTAATAAAAAATACACCCATAAATATGCTTGCATACAAAAACACACATAGTATCTCAAGAACTAAATTAAAACCATATCAAAATTTCAAAATCAAACAAACAAATAACATGTCCAAGTAAACCCACAAACTAAATTCGAAAAAACAACATAATTACAAAAAATTTCACCCAAAAATTTTGCACACACACTAAACACAAACAAATACCATAATATATAAAAATTTCATCCATAAATATGCTTGCATGCAAAATCAAATTTTGTATATCAAGAACTAAAATAAAACCATATAAAAATTTCAAAATCAAACAAAAAAATAACATGTACAAGTAATCCCACAAACTAAATTCGAAAAAATATCATAATTAGAAGAAATTACACCCATTTATTTTGCATTAATCAACTTCATAAACTACTAAATGCTTGAAAATTACCTAAAAATTTTCCAACAGAAATCGTGAATTGGAAGTGCTTCAATCACTTAAAATTTTGCATACAACAAAAAATTAGAAAATGGAGTTCTTTTATCGCCTTTTTCTTTTTAATTTTTTTTTAAAAAAAAATACCTAACCCACCCAAAAAACACATGCCACAAGCTAAAAGCTATTTCTTTCATAATGTATTACACAATGTAATACATGTCCACTTCACCACTTTATTAATCACATAAACCACAATTATATGTAGAGCTGTCAAAAGCTGACCCGACCCGAAATACCGACCCTAACCCGACCTATTACCCGACTCGTCAGAATCCGAAAAAAATGGTGACCCAAACCCGACGTGAAACCAGCTCTAGACCCAAGTTGACCCGAGTATTTGAGACTCGAACCCGAACATTAATGACAGGTTAAAGTCGTATCCCCTAATCAAAAATAATTCCTAAGTCCTCTAACTAAAGCAGATAGGGAAGTAGGGTCGATCTCCACAGGGAAACAAGTCTTTCTATTCCTAATTAACTAAAATAATCTAGATTATGAAGTAACCAATATTTATATTTAAATATGAAACTAAACTACTAAGATTTAGAATAGGGAGAAAACAATATATAAAAGGATCTAGGGCATAGGTTCACCAATAAATAATATTCCAGGGTAGAAAATAATAATCATTCATCAATGCATACATCAATCATATTATAAAGGGCTTTCGCTACGTATTATAATCACACAATTAATTTACCGATCTTCAATACTCGGTCCAAATGCCCCGGTATCACCTATACCGAGCCCTTAATCACCGGTTCAATGGCTCTAACCGGCCCTGGGCTATAGAATCTGGTCGTGCTTCTCCAATGTTCGTGATTGCTCAAAATTATCTCGGGAGAATACTCCAAAAGCATAAATCCATGCAAAAGTCAACCAAATCTACGAAAACACTAGAAAACACCAATTGGTAATAAAAGTGGCTTTAAAGAGCCAAAAACACTACTAATTATGACCAAGGGACGGGGGTAAAATACTATATAAAACAGACACATCAATTAACCGACCTAGAGACGACCCGACCCGAATGTAAACCGTAAATTATTGACCTGAACCAAACCCGACCTGAACCGAAATTGACCCAAACCCGTCAAAACCCGAACTCAACCCGACCTGTTCCAAACTTAACCCGAATTTAACCCGACTCGAATTTTAACCCGACCTATTACAAACCCGACCCGAATCAACCCGACTTGTTATTGACCTAACCCAAATTCAACCCGACTTGTTACTGAATCAATATGTATAGGTCATTATCTCATGTTGATATTGGAACGAAAATTGAATCCTAACTCTATTCCTTCAATATTTCACTTTGAATTTTAAGAGGTTAGTTTCACAACATGTTTTTAGGGACGAATTTCAGGGAGAAAACATGTTTTCCGCAAATTATTGACTTAAACTGAACCCGACTCAAACCCGAGAATGACTCGACTTGAAAATGACCCAACTTGATTATAACCCGCAAATTATTAACTTAAACCGAACCCGACTTGAACCCGAGAATGACCCGACCTGATTATAACCCATAAATAATTGACTTGAACCGAACCCGACTCGAACCCGAGAACGACCCTAACTCGTTTAAACCCGTAAAGACCCGAATTTAACCCGACCTATTTTTCACTCGACCCGAATGTAACCCAACCTTTTACTAAGCCGACCTAGACCCGACCCAAACCCGATAAGATGTATGACCCGACGTGACCCAACTCAAGCATGACCCAACCCGAAACCGACACACATATGTTACGACATTAACCCGTATTGACCCGACCCGAGATGACCCGACTCACACTAACCCGACTCAAACCCGACCCGTTTACCCGAATTGACAGCTCTAATTACATGAATGAAAATGAAGGAAGTCAACAAAGTCTACAAAAGTGAACAACTCTTGATGACATTTCCGGAAAATAACACCATATCTAAATTTCAAAATCAAACAAACAAATAACATGTCCAAGAAAACCAACAAACTAAAATCGAAAAAATAACATAATTAGAAAAAATTACACCCATAAATTTTGCACACACACTAAATACAAACAAATAACATAATATATAAAAATGTCACTCATAAATATGCTTCCATGCAAGATCAAACTTAGTATACCAAGAACTGAATTAAAACCATAACAAAAATTTAAAATCAAACAACAAATAACATGTCCAAGTAAGCCACAAACTAAATTCGAAAAAATAACACAGTTTTTTAAAAAATACACCCATAATTTTGCATCAACCAACTTCATAAAATATTGAATGCTTGAAAATTTCTTGAAAATTTTCCAAAAGAAATTGTGGATCAGAAGTGCTTCAATCACTTGAAATTTTGCATGCAACAAAAAATTAGATTAGTAAATATTACACCCATATATTAACACACACACTAAATATGAACAAATAACATAATATATAAAGGTTTCACTCATAAATATGCTTGCATGCAAAATCAAACTTAGTATATCAAGAATTGAATTAAAACCATAACAAAATTTCAAAATCAAACAAACAAATAACATATCCAAGTAAGCCCACAAACTAAATTCGAAAAAATAACATAATTAGATAAATATGCTTGCATGCAAAATCAAACTTAGTATATCAAGAATTAAATTAAAACCATAACAAAATTTCAAAATAAAAAAAAAATAAATAACATGTCCAAGTAAGACCACAAACTAAATTAAAAAAAATAACATAATTAGAAAAAAAAAATACACCCATTAATTTTGCATTGAACTAAAACCATATCAAAATTTCAATTCCAAACAAACAATAACATGTCCAAGTAAGCCCACATACTAAATTCGAAAAAATAACATAATAATAATTAGATAAATATGCTTGCATGCAATGCAAATTCAAACTTAGTATATCAAGATCAAGAATTGAATTAAAACCATACCAAATTTTCAAAATTAAGCAAACAAATAACATGTCCAAGTAAGACCACAAACTAAATTCGAAAAAATAACATAATTAGAAAAAAAAAATACAACCTTTAATCTTGCATTAATCAACTTAAAAAAATATTGGATGTTTGAAAATTACCTGAATATTTTCCAAAAGAATTTGTGGATCGAAAATGCTTCAATCATTTGAAATTTTGCATGCAACAAATATTTAGAAAATGAAGTTCTTTTATAGCCTTTTTTCTCTTTTTTTTAAAAAAAAAAAAATACCTAACCCACCCAAAAACACATACCTTAAAACAAGCTAAAAGCTAATACTTTCATAATCACATAAACCGTAATTATATGAATGAAAGTGAAGGAAGTCAAGAAAAGTCAACAATTCTTGATGACATTTCCGAAATTACCAACAAAAAAGAAGAAAAATTTGGTCAATGCACTATTACTTTTGAAGTTACTATTCACTTTCACTAATTTTTTCAAAAACCCTTAATTTTTTGTCAAAACCCTTAATCTCCCTCAACTTCCCACTTTTAAGGGTTAGAGATTGGTTAATGTGACGTTAATAAATACGGAGACACTTCCCCTAAAAAAAAATACAGAGACACTCAATCGCATTAGCTCATATCATTCACTCACCTCTCTTCTCTAAAGTCTAAAGTGATGACTGATTAAAAAAATAAAATTACTTCTCTTCTCTAGAAATTTGATTAAATGTGTCATAAGTCAATAGAGGAATTAAACACGGTACCAGGTTTTAAACTTCTAGGAATTTGACTAAACGTGGCATGAGTCAATAGAAGGATGAAACACGGTACCGGGTTTTAAACTTCTAGGAATTTGACTTAACACACATAAGTCAATGAAAATTTTAAAAAATAACACCACAAAAAAACACAAATTTTGATTATAACGCCACAAAAAAAAAAAGTTTTTATTATAACACCACAGAAAAATTGAAAAAATTGATTTCACCACCAGTCATTAACACCATCCAAAAAACTGTTACTAGGCCCTATATTATACACGTGTCAATTATCTACTGGATTAAAAATAATATAAGAATTTTTTTTTTTAAAAAAAAAGAAAAACCCCAAAACTCTAGACTCGGCCACCACCTTCACCACCGGCGCCGGTTCCCTGGCCCACCATCGTAACCCTAGCCCGTACTATTGACCCCCTTAGCTGACCAACGAAATCAGGCTAACCCAGCCCATCCAATCACCTGAGCCATGCACCACACCGTACCAGCCTCAGCCCCGCTTCGCTTTAGTTTGGGCGCAGGTTAGGGTTCAAATGATAGTGACTGTGACGGTGAAAGATGTAAAGTAGTACGTATTTGGGTTTGGGTGTAGGTTGGAGTGTCGACGACGGATCTGGTAAGGGAGGAGAGTTCGGTGATGTTGCTGAGGTAGGTGGTGGCGGCGTGATGTTGCGATACGGTGGCAATAGAGTTCCGACACCTTGGGTTTGCGTTGGGGGTGGTTTTCGGGGAGTAGGAAAGCAAGAGTGGGTGGTGGGGCTGATTTTCGTCAGTTTTGGGTGGGGGCTGGGGTTGCCGACGGTCTAGGCTAGAGTGTCGGCGGCTGGGCAGGTGAATCCGGCGGTGGGGCAGGTGGCTTCGGCGGTGATGTTGGCTGGGTTAGGGGATAGTTTTTTTTTAATATTTTTTTCTTTTTTTATTTTAATTTTTTAAACTAGTAGATTATTGAAACGTGTCAATTATGGGCCCCACTTAACGGTTTATTTGGATGGAAAAGTTAAATGGTGGTGAAATCAAGTTTTTTAGTTTTTTTGTGGTGTTATAATAAAAACTTTTTTTTTGGTGGTGTTATAATCAAAATTTTGGTTTTTTGTGGTGTTATTTTTAAAAATTTCCTAAGTCAATAGAAGGCTAAAACATAGTACCGAGTTATAAACATCTAGGAATTTGACAATAACACGCATAAGTCAAATTACTTCTTCTCTAGAAATTTGACTAATTGTGACATAAGTCTATTAACTTCTAGGAATTTATTATACCGGATACAAGCAAGGAGTGGTTCTCTACTTTACTCAAAAAGCTATTCTAGGAATTTGACTTATGCGTTATAAGTCAATAGAGGGATGAAAAATGGTACCGGGTTATAAACTTTTAGGAATTTCACTAAATGCGTCATAAGTCAATAGAGGGATTAAACACTGTATCGGATTTTAAACTTCTATGAATTTGACTATAAGTCAATAGAGAGATTAAATGCGGTAACAGATTTTAAACTTCTAGGAATTTGACTTAATGCTTTATAAGTCAATAGAGGGATTAAACACGGTACCAGGTTTTAAACTTCTAGGAATTTGACTAAACGTGGCCTAAGTCAATAGAGGGATAAAACACGGTACCGAGTTATAAACTTCTAGGAATTTGAATACAACACGCATAAGTCAATAGAGAGATAAAACACAGTACCGGATTAACCACTTCTAGAAATTTAACTAAATGTGGCGTAAGTCAATAGCATGATATAACATGGTGCCTATAGGGAATATTTCAAGCATCCCACACTTGAGCCCCACTATGATCATACACTTAAGCATGGTGGCGTCCAAAGGGAAGGAAGCTAGAGTAAAAGAGTCGCCAACATGTTTTAGGAACTTATAAATTGTTCATAGGATGAAGGTTACACCCCTTCACGATCCATGTGATCGCTAACTCCATAGTGGTCTGGAACCATGACTAGATATTCGGGGATGAAGGTACAAATCCAACCTAAAAGAGATTGAACTTGCTCTAATAATAGGTCTCTACTTTATTCTTCTCATATTCATGTGCGCTTTCTGACTAACATTCAAGCAATAGGTTAACCCTAAACCTGTTTAATACATGTTGGTTGAATATTAATGCAAAAACAAATATATTATTGGCGATCACTTGAATTATAATCATATTAGCCTAAACAACATTATTAATCATCGTATTAAGAGTGATTACAAGTACAAATTCCCTTTAAACATGCATATATAAAAGGTGTTATCAAGCAATAACAATAATATATATCAAGCAACATAATAACAATTATGTTAACAATAAAGCATAATAATAAAAGCATAATCCTAGGCATGATTTTAACAAGATTAATAACAAACCCTATCATGTCACTAAACATCAAAGATCAAAGATTTAGCCCTAACATGATATTAGAAAGAAATAGGAAGCGTCATACATGATATTAGAAGTTTTAGTTAATACCCTAAACATGATACTAGAAATCATAAAGACATCCTAACATGATACTAGGAATCATAAAGACATCCTAACATGATACTAGGAATCAAAATAATCAAAGCATGATTTCTATATTAAAATAACAATTAAATTACTTACTTGGATGCCTCGTATCTCTTTCTAATAAAAAAAATGCACGCGTTAGTAACTTCAAAGAAAATATAAAATCAAACAATTAAATTAAATAATTGAAATAAGATTTGAGACCAAACCCTCAAAAATTATCAACCTTTCACGACTAGGGCGTAGGCAACTTCGAACTTGGGTAGGTGTGTCTAGAACTAATGTATAAGAAATTTTGTATAAGGGAAGGTTTAGAAAAAAGAATAGAGAGAGAGAAAGCTTCTAGTTTTTAGAGAGAGAAAGAATAGAGATGATTGTTGTGAATGAATGAAAACGGGGAGATACGACCCCTATTTATAGAAAAAATAGTCCGAAAACAAATCAAGTCCCATTCGGAATAAAATACCTCATCTCGCCAACGACAAGAGTTAGCGCCAAACGACAAGCTTAGCGCCAGGCGACAACTGTTAACGCCAGGCGACCGTCTTGTCGTCTTGTGCAGAGTCAAAAACAAAATGCGCTTTCCACGCGGAATCCTCTTCTTAATATGATTAAGCAGCTGATTTCGTGTTGATCAGATTAAATCAGGTTTGTGATAAAACACTTATTTTATTCCAAATAAATCTCTTTAATATATAATTATCGATCCTAATTCCATTTGAATTTAAAAGAACCTTATAGATTATTCTAGAAGATTAAAATCAATCCTAATAACTTAGGAATAATAACTTATAGGCCCTCCTCTAGATCATTAGGCCACATATAAAATTCATTTCGGGGTATAAAGGTTGGATTTTTATGAGATTAATGGAAGGTTGGATTTTTATTGTCAAATTGCGCAAAGGTTGGATTTTTAGTTTCCATTTTTCCAAATTAATTAGAACCACCTAATTCCCAATTAATGGATAACTAAAATTCCTTTCAAGAATACATTATTTTACCCTCTAGATAAAATTTTCAGCAATATAAAAATCTTTAAACTTGTTGTAATTTAGTTTTAAAACATTAACTTCAATTGTATTAATCAACCACAATTAAATTTCTTCAATAACATCAAATTAGAAATTGGTTTAATCAATTTGGGGCTTTTTTCACACAAAATCAAATCTGAATATATGTATATATGAAAGAGAGATTTTACCTCTTTGGATTATCGCCTTAGGCTAAAATCTAATTTTTGCATTAAGATGAGCATTTATACTCCTCTCTATAACCCTCTCCCCCCTTGACTTTCCCATTTTATCTTTAATGATTCCCACTTCAACTTAAATTGGTCTTTTGATATTATTTAAAATTCTTTTGAATTTAAAACTCCTTTATAAATTAATGGCCCAAAATTTATAAATATAAAAATAGAATATTTTCAAAACCGTATAAATAATTAATTTAAATACTCCTTTTTAAATATTAAAATAACGTAAATAATTTATTTTAAATTATTTAAATATGTTATAAAATAATACTTTAATTTATAAAACGTATAAAAATACAAGATATTACACTGCTATTATAGGCAGCTGATGCATAGGTCGTGCATGTGGTGTGAGTGGCCTGGGAAGGGGGAAAAATATATATAATGTATATATTAACAACCTACAATTAGTTTCTCAAAAAATAAATAACAACGTAAATACAAATTTTGTACTACCTCCGTTTCTTATTATTATGTGAAACTTTAATTTTACTATTATTTCTGCTATACATTATGTGCAACTTAATATATTCTTTCTATTTTTAGTAAACAAAAACCATGGAAATTACATATTTACCCTTACTTAAAAATCAGAATTTGTTAATTTTCCCCTTATTTTATTTTAAATACATTAACCTACAACTAATCAAATTACCCTAATCTAATTACTCCCTCCATTTATTTTCCCATTTCCCCCCAACTACTCTCATTTACTTAATTTCCCAACCACCTAAAATTAATTGCGATGGTTGGGTTTGTTATTTCTTCTGGAGAAATTTCCAGATGAACCCTATTTCTTCGTTTTCCTCTTTCTTTCTCTTCTTCATACCCAGTTTTCTTCATTCCCTCTCTCCAGATTTGAGTTTCAAACATCAGATCATTCACAAATCATGTCCCCAATCATCATGGTTAACCTAGAACCACTCCATGACGCTTTCACTGCCACTGACGACGTTGGTGAGGGTAATTTGATCATCTCCCTCACTCTATCGATTTAGACCTATTCTCCTTTTCCTCGCCAATTCTACGAGTCAGGTGAGGCTGGTCCATACAATTCTTCAACCACCTACAAGGCTTTGGGCCAGGTTCTTCAAAGTATGGAGGAGGAGGAACTCCTGACTAGGGCTGAAGGTCAGGGGGAGTACCATGGCAGGAAATCCCTAGATTTTATTGACGTTGTTGTATCTTTGGTCACCGAAGTTGGTGAGGGGAACTTTGTACCTACCAAGAAGCCCAGATCTAAGAGGGCTAGGCCACCGACCAAGATTTGACCTAAAAGGAAGGCAACTATGGTGGCTCTTTGACGGATAAGGGGGTTTCCAGATTAGGAGTTTATTGTGGTTTCCTCTAACAGCGAGCCTGAAAAGGAGGGTTCATCACCACCTTCAAACAAGGCTGGTTTTGGTCTCCCTCCACTTGACATTGATGACATTCAGGGCTCTAGTTTGAAGCATTATGTGAGTAGGATGAACCCTAAGGTTCAACCCTCCGAGTGATTGCTTGCCTAATGAACCCTAAACTTAATTTGTTTAATTTTATATTTGAGTCCCTTTCCATTGATTTAGTAGCTTTGGTTTGATCCTTTGGATTATTTTGCATTGTTGGTTAATTTTTATTGTTTTAGCTTGTTGGATATGTTGGTAAAATTTGTTGCCTTGTTGGTTGTGTAGTTGGTTTGAGGTCTGATCTGTTAGGTTCAAAGTTTATGTTGCCTTGTTGGTTTATGATGGCTTGTTGGTTTATGTTGGTTTCTTGGTTTATGATCCCCTGTTACCTTTCTAGTTTATGTTGGGTTCTTGGTTTATGCTTCCTTGTTGCCTTGTTGGTTTATTTTTGCTTAATGTATGCTATAATTACTATGAGTCCTAAGCTTTGAATGTGTACCATGATTGTTGCTTACTGGTAGATCTATCTTGATTGTGGGTTGCTGTAATACATTGCTGGTTAGTGTTGGTATACATTGTTGTATCTTACTAATACCCGTATCTTGCTGTGGGTGATTAATTTTGGCATCTATGATTTTCTGATGTTGAATATTGCTGACCCTTTAAGCTTTTTGTTTTTTGTTTAATGGTTGGTGATGCTTTTGGGGGTTTGATTGATGACTGACGAGTTTATTATGTGCTTTGTCTTGTTGGCATTGGTTGTTGGTTGTTCTAGTATTCACAATGATCATTGAAGTAGAGAACAATGTCAGTCCCTTTACAATGTTTGGATTTGTTCATGTATGAGTCCCTATGTTTTAGATATTAACACCCCCATATACTGAGTCCCTCAATTTTTTGGTTTTAAATTGAAGGGGTGTTACCTAATCCAAATGATGAAGGGACTTCATTGAATTACACTTCAAACAAGTGTTTTGCTCCAACAATCCCATTAAAGGGTTATTTTTGAGGTAACCTTGTGTTGAGGTGTTGTATTCAACAATCATGCGCTCTTCTGATGGATTCATCTTCCATAAATTGTTCAATAATTATGATTCCATTCCATTCAAAATGTGGCTACAAGAACAACCTAACTTGTTAAGAAAAAGTTACATCTGACTGCCTTAAATGTATGAATCATCCTAATACACAAAATACACCTAACCACCTATTCAATTAGACTGAAATATAAAAAAAAACATTTGACAAGTAAGTGGTTATGTGTGGCAATCAATGTACAGTTGTTCCTCTGATTTACCTTGCATTTTTCCCTAGTCTACATCTACCTCCATGTCTTCTTCTACATCATGTTTTCCTTGATTTGTTGGCCTTAACACAGTGTTTAGGTAATCAACAGCCTCCAACACAACTTGCTTTTGTACATCTACTTGATCTGGCAGATCAAATAACAAGATTTTCCAATTTCTTTTTGTTCATTTGTGGAATTTTATACTTGTTCCCTCCTTATGCCCTCAGAATATTTATCATGTATCTTTGCAATGTAACCCAAACGTACTTGTTCACTTCTGACTTGAATGTGTCATAAGAATCTATGACTTTGGCAACTAGCTCATCTGGGTTTTCAGGGAAAGAATCATATTGCAAGGCTTGAATTGACCTAAACAAACCTAAATCAGGTGACTGTATGTTGTGGTGGTTGGAATACAAACTAAATTTTGAACCCATTTGTTGTTGATGTTGCAATGGACTCCTCATCTCTTGGTATTTGATGGAGTCTTGCTTTGTCCCATTGGATAACCACATTTTTTTTACAGACTTTCTAGCCACTTGGATACAATTGCTGGTATAACCTTGTTGAGTAACATCTCTCTAATGACATCTTTATTTACATTTTGGAGTTCCTTTGTTCCAATGTGCCTGCTGCTTTATTCTTACTTGATATCTTAGCTCTCTCTTTGACTGTGAATGGGAATATTCCGTACTTTCCATCATGTAGTAATTCCCCATTTGTGCCATACAATGGCTTTCCAATGATTACCATGAACTACATTGCCTTTAGCTTGAATCTTCTAGACTACCGTGCCATGTATGGGTCTTTTTCACTAGGCAGGAGATAAAATCTCCTCTTATTAGGGTTGAGGTAAAAGCATTTCTCATCTATGTGTATGACATGGTCCTCATTTTGTGTTACTGGGTTTATATGGGACATAACCCATTTCATTCTTGCAACTTTGTGATCTGAGGTCAATGTTAGCTTGTTACTTGCTGTGTATGTACTAATCCTTCCCTTTTTCTTCAAATTATGAAGTGCCACATGTGAAATCTTCAATGCAGCAGTATAACTTCTCTCTGTCTGCCTTAGATGTAGGGGGATTGACTGTAGGAATTCATTTGTAAATTTCCTTGGCTTTGGACTAATTCTGCCTATCGTCTTAGTCTTGACATTAATTAAATTCCCTTGGGCCATTTGTTTTTTGTTTTTTTTTTTTTTTTTTTTTTTTTTTTGGTTTTGTGAATATTCTAGTGATTGTTGATTTGTGAACCTTGAATTGAAGTGATAATTGTTTCTTGTGACCCTTTGGTAAATTCCCCTCTTGCAATTTAACTAACATTGAATCAACAATCTCCTTTTTTTGTTGCATGGTTAGCTGTTTTCTATTTGTGAGTTCACTGGCTTGTTCAGTTGTTGCATGTCTGTCTTCATTGTCTTCTTGTTGTTGTGTACCACCAGTTCTAGTTTCTTTCTCTTCTTCTTCTTGTCTGTTTCATTATTAGATTCATATTGATCTATGTCTGCATCTTGCCTTTCTTCTTCTTCTTCTTCTTCTTCTTCTTCTTCTTCTTATTCTTCTTCTTCAACAAAGTAAAGTTCTGCTATTTCTTCCTTTGTCAAAATTTGATCAACATAAAAAACTGAGATTAATCAAAATATGCCATGCCTTGTCAATTTGTTTTCTTCGGATTACTGTTCAGCAGATTTAGAGCTGGCGGATGAAGTTTTTTTTTTAGGAGATGAAGTTTCCCTAAGCTAATTTGTAGATAGTGATAGGCTAAAGTCGTATCACCTAATCAAAAGTATTACCTAAGTCCTCTAACTAATGTAGATAGGGAAGTAGGGTCGAATCCACTAGGAAACAAGTCTTTATATTCCTAATTAATTAATATAATCTAAACTATTAAGTAACCAAAATTGTTGTTATTTAAAGGGAACTAACTACGAAGATTAAGAGTAGGGAGAATCAATGAAAAGAAGGCCTAGAGCATAGGTTCACCAATAAATAATACTCCAGGGTAAAACATAACAATCAATCATCAATGCATCAATTAATCAGACCATAAAGGGCTTTCCCTATATATATTACAATCACATAATTAATGTACCGGTATTAAATCTCATCTCTCGAATCTCGACTTAACCATTTTTAAATTAACCTGCCTATTGAAACTAAGCCTAAACATCAATTCTCATCTCTCAAATCTCGAATTAATATTTCTAAACTCATACATATTAAACCTGCGCAAGTCTTATTACATAGCATTAAATCAATCAATAGGAAATTAATCAAGCATTGACAATCAACAATAATAAATCACCCCTTCATATTATTTATGAATCCCCACAAACCCTAGAAAGAAAACTACTCACACAAATTTAAATCTAAATTAAACAAAACAATTAAAGGAGACATAAACCAAAAGTGTATATAGAGAAAACAAGAGAAATAGTTCTAAGAGTTTAATTAAAAGGAGAGAGAGAAAAGTTAGAGAGAGAAAGGGAAAAGAAAACTAAACTAAAAACTTAGGGTTAGTTTGACAATCACGTAAACACACTGATTCATATTTACATATTTATATTTTTTGATTTTTTTAATATAAGATCATGCATATGTTGGTACGTCCCTAATTTTGATAGCATATGATATAATGTTAATCAATAAGTATTACAAGTCTCTTTGGTTGATTAATAAACTCTTACATTTAGTTATGTAAGACCTTTATTTGAGTTTCCCCAACTTAGTTTTATGTCATTTTTCCTGAGAGTAATAGCATTCATATTTCCATTTTATTTGACTTCATATATTAGGAGAATGTTAGACTTTATAATTTGATTAACACTAGTTATGAGTGCATTAGTAATTTCTGCTATATTTTATATTATTGTGGTTGCTACTGATTTTATTATCATGACTTTGTTTTAGTGTTGCAACATTTTGATTTTGATCCATGCATTATTCTTGATTAGTGTTTGGCTAGTTTGCTTGATTAAGTATATATGATTATCATACATATTAATATATGATCTTAATATTAGCAAGCCTTTATATTATGCATCATTTGGTGATAATATTACTGCTTAATTTTATTTTGTCAATACATGTTAATGCCTTTTATTATCAACCATTGTAATTTGATATGAATATGTTTGATATTTTATGAGATATAATTTTGAACTATATTTGTATAGTGAAAAATGTCGAATCTTATCAAGCTTGAATTTGTGGCCCTTGATATTACTGGAAAGAATTATTTATCATGGCCCTTGATACACCTAGATGCTAAAGGGGTTGGTGAAACAATCGAAGAGTCTAATGAGGAAACACCTCAAGATAAGGCTAAGGCCATGATATTCCCTTGCCATCAACTCCATGAAGGACTTAAAAATGAATATTTAATTATGAATGTCCCACAAATCCTTTGGAGTAATCTAAAGGAAAGGTATGACCACCAAAAAACAGTAATAATACCTAGAGCTCGTTATGATTGGTTGAATTTGATATTGCAAGATTTTAAATATGTTAGTGAATATAACTCAGCTATGTTTAAAATAACTTATCAATTGAAATTATGTGGAGAAAATATTACTGATGCAAAAATGCTTGAAAAGACATATTCCACTTTCCATGCTAATAATATTGTCCTGCAGACACAATATAGAGAAAAAGGCTTTCAAAAATTTTCTGAATTAATATCTTGTCTTCTTGTGGCTGAGCAAAATAACGTGATGTTAATGAAAAATCATGAATCACATCCTACTGGCATGGCTCTACTGCATTCCCTGAAGCGAATGTTACAACCCATAACGGGAAAAAAAATAAAAACAGAGACCATTCCAGTAGTAGTGGTCGAGGTAGAGGTCGTGGTCGTGGCCAATGGTGTGATCGCGGTCGTGGGCGTGGTTTTAGTGGATATGGTAGAGGTCGTGGAGGTAATTTCACAAACTCGCATTCTCACCAGAAGTGGGAATGTAGAGATGATAAAGAGAAAAGTGAGACCAATATATGTTACCGTTGTAGAGGAAAAGGCCATTGGTCTCGGGTTTGTAGAACTCCAAAGCATCTTGTTGAACTTTACCAAGAATCATTGAAGAAAGGAAAGAAAGTTGAGGCAAACCTTGTTCTTGAAGATGGTGAAGGTGATTTTGATTTTGGCAATGCAAATCAATTCGATGTTGCTGATTTCCTTACTTCCTCGGAAGAAAATAATTTTTATTTAGGCAGTACAACTCATTTAGAAGTTGATGATTTCTTCACTGCCCTAGAAGGGAATAATTAAAATTATATTGTTTTGTGTCAGTTTTAAGTATTAGACTTATGTTTGTTTATTCTAGTGATTTACTTAAGTTAATTTCTATGGTTGTAATAAGGACTTTTGCTTCATAAATTTATGAACTATTTGAATGTTTTTATTAATTTATTTAATTATCATCTTTATTTTTATGCTTAATAATTTGACATGTATTTTATTTCATGAAGAACATGGATATTACTCAAGTTCAGTTTGCTATAAACGGTGAAGAATTATGTCTTACTGACAGTGTAACTACTCATCAATACTTTAAAATAAAAAAAATATTTCTCTCATTTGATGATGAAAAGGATTAATGTCAGTACCATATCGGATAGTCTAAATATCATTGAGGGATCCGGAAGAGCCACTATAAAATTGTCTTGGGAAACTGAAATTAAAATAATTGATGCTTTATACTCCCCATTGTCTCAAAGAAATTTATTAAGTTTTAAGGATATTCGCAACAATGGTTATCATATTGAGACAATCAATGAAGAAAATAACAAATTCCTTCAAATCACGAATATAACTCAAGGCACAAAACATGTTTTGGAGAAACTCCCTACATTCTCCAGTGGTTTGTACTACACAAAAATCAATACTATTGAAACTCATGCTATAGTAAACCAGAATTTTACTGATATTTTGTTGTTTGGCATGACCGGTTAGGCCATCCCGGTTCAATAATGATGCAAAAAATAATTACGAATTCATGTGGGCATTTTTTGAAGAGTCAGCAGATTCTTCATAATAATTTTTCATGTGCTGCTTGCTCAGAAGGCAAGTTGATAATTCGACCATCACCAGCTGAAATTAATTTTAAATCAATTAGTTTTCTGGAACGTATACAAGGAGATATTTGTGGGCCCATACATCCCCCATGTGGACCATTTAGATATTTGATGGTTTTAATTGATGCATCAACTAGATGGTCACATGTGTCCTTCTTATCAACTCGTAACCTGACGTTTGCGAGATTACTTGCCCAATTGATTACGTTACGGGCACATTTTCCAAATACTCCCATTAAGACTATTCGGCTTGATAATGCTGGTGAATTTACATCTCAAGCTTTCATTGATTATTGCATGTCCATTGGAATAAATGTTGAACATCCTATAGCACATGTTCATACACAAAACGGTTTGGCAGAGTCATTAATTAAACGTATTCAGTTAATTGCTAGACCATTTCTTATGAAATCCAATCTCCCAATTTCTGCTTGGGGACATGCTATATTACATGCAACAGATCTAATTCGCATTAGGCCAACAAGTTATCACAAGTTCTCCCCATTACAATTGGTTTATGGTTAGGAACCAAATATTTTCCATCTAAGAATTTTTGGATGTGCAGTTTATGTTCCAATAGCCCCACCACAACGCTCTAAGATGGGTCCTCAAAGGAGATTGGGAATATATGTTGGGTTTGAATCCCCGTCAATAATTAAATATCTTGAGCCTACAACAAGGGATTTATTTACGGCTCGTTTTGCAGATTCTCATTTTAACGAGTCACTTTTCCCAACCTTAGGGGGAGAAAAGAGAGCTGGAAAAAGAAATTAAATGGAATGAATTATCATTATCTTATCTTGATCCTTGAACTAAACAATGTGAACTGAAAGTTCAAAAGATAATTCATTTACAAAGTTTAAGCGAATCAATTGCCAGACTCGTTTGCTGACCCAAAAAGAGTGACCAAGTCACATATTCCAGTTGTAAATGCTCCATTTAAAATAGATGTCCCATAAGGACAAAATAAATTTGCTAATGAGTCTAAACCACGTCAGAAACGTGGAAGACCAATAGGTTCCAAAGATAAGAATCCTCGGAAAAGAAAAGGAGCATTGATTGATGATGGTCAAATTGAAGAAACAATTTCCGAATGATCTTCGGAAGAGAATTTAGACATGATACAAGAAGAAATTCAGGTACCTGATAATGAAGAAATTTTAACAAATTATATCATGTCTGGAATTACATGGAACCGAAATCAGATCGACGTCGATGATGTTTTTGCATGTAATATAGCATTAGATGTTATGGATAATAATGAGGATCATGAACCAAAATCAATTTAAGAATGTAGACAGAGAAATGATTGGCCAAAATGGAAAGAAGTAATTGAAGCAGAATTAAAATCTCTTGGAAAAAGAGAAGTATTCGGACCTATAGTCCATTCACCAGAAGGTGTGAAGCCAGTGGGATATAATTGGGTTTTTGTGCGAAAGAGAAATAAAAAGGGTGAAGTTGTAAGATATAAGGCATGATTAGTTGCATAAGGATTCTCATAAAGACCTGGTATTGATTATGAGGAGACATACTCTCATGTGGTGGATGCACTACTTTGATTTCTGATTAGTTTGGAAATAAGAGAAGGACTTGACTTACGTTTGATGGATGTAGTCACAGCTTATTTATATGTCCCACTGGATAATGACATTAAAATGAAGCTCCCAGAAGGATTCAAGCTGCCAAAAGCAGCAAAATCTAGTTCTCGAGAACATTTCCGTATTAAATTGAACAAATCTCATTATGGATTAAAACAATCTGGGCGTATGTGGTATAACCGTCTAAGTGATTATTTGTTAAAACAAGGTTATAAGAATGATCCTATCAGCCCATGTATTTTTATAAAGAAATTTGGATCACAATTTGTTATAATTGCAGTGTATGTTGATGATTTGAATATCATTTGAACTCTTGAAGAGAATTCGGTGACTGTCGATTGTTTAAAGAAAGAGTTTGAAACGAAATATCTTGAAAAGACAAAATTTTGCTTGGGGTTACAAATAGAGCACCTAGAGAATGGAACCCTTGTGCATCAATCAACATACATAGGACAAGTTATTAAAAGTTTTTTCTATGGATACAACACATCCATTGAGCAGCCCTATGGTTGTAAGATCACTTGATGTAAAGAAAGATCTGTTCCGACCTCGGGAAAATGATGAAGAAATTTTTGGTCCTGAAGTACCATATCTTAGTGCAATTGGATCACTAATGTACCTTGCAATTCATATTTCATACACGACCTGACATATTATTTTCAGTTAATTTATTAGCAAGGTTTAGTTCATGTCCAACCCAAAGGCATTGGAATGGCATTAAACATTTACTTTGTTATCTTCAAGGTACGAAGGATATGGGTTTATAATTCCCAAAGTTGTCCAAAGAAAATTTAATTGGTTTTGCAGATGCAGGTTATTTATCTGATCCTTATAATGGTCTATCACAAACTGGATATGTTCACATATGGTGGTGCTTACATTTCTTGGCGTTCCATGAAACAAACCATTCCAGCTACTTCTTCCAATTATTATGAGATTTTAGAAAATCACGAGGCTAGTCGTGAATGTGTATGGTTAATGTCGGTAATTCAACATATAAAAGAAGTTTGTGGTTTATCGTCTGGGAAAGAGGCACCGACAACTCTATATGAGGATAATGCAGCTTGTATTGCTCAACTTAAGGAAGGATACATCAAAGGTGACAGAACAAAGCACATCTTACCCAAATTTTTCTTCACTCATGATCTTCAGAAGAATGGAGATATAAATGTATTACAGATTTGTTCAAGTGAGAATTTAGCAGATTTATTCACTAAGGCTTTTTCGACCGCAACATTTAAAAAATTAGTTTATCGTATTGGATTGCGTCGTCTCAAAGATCTTCGGTGATATAATAATGAGGGGGAGTAATTGCGCGCTCCACTCTTTTTCCCTTATCCATGGTTTTTTCCCACAGGGTTTTTCCTAGAAAGGTTTTTAATGAGGCAACATATATGCGCATTAAATCTATTTTAGATAATGTCCATCCAAGGGGGAGTGTTATAAAGTATGTTTATTGCGGATGGTCATTATAGCTTGTAATGACTATCATAAGAATCTTTGTAACATCCTTTGTAACCCCCATATTGTCATTAGTTCACATTGTAACCTTTTCATGAATGGACTCTTCACTTTCCATATAGGTTACATTGTTCACATCATGTATATATATATATATATATATATATATATATATATATATATATATATATATATATATATATATATGGTCATGGATGAATAGACAACACAATTTCCTATCTACATCTCCCTCTTATATTCTCCCTTTTCCCTTATTTTATAATATTAATGTATTAAAAACCTATGTTGTAATGTGTACATAGGAAAAACACTGTGTATAGAGTGTGGGGTTGAGTCTTGAGTTTTGAGTTTCCAAGACTATCTTGAAGACTTCACTTCAGATTTTGTAACACTTAGTTTCTTTTAAAAAAAAAATTTTAAAACTTGTTTTAAGACCAAAAAATTAAAAATTAATGATGTCACCCTGTGTCTTAGGCCCTGTTCAATTCATCTCAAATTTCAATTCAGTAAATATAATTTTAGTTTAGCAAAACTAATTTCAGTTCTAACTTAACAGTAAAAATCAGGTGGAGTGAAACGGGTCTTAAGCAAATATTGCTGCTACTTAACATACAATTATTTACTCCTTGCGTTTTTTTTATTTACATCACTTTTCTTTTTGGGGTGTTTTTTTTAAATGCACCACTTTTATGTTTGGTAACTTTATACTATGTTTTATCATTTGTCTTTCTTATTTTAAACCTCACTCAACTTATTTTATCATTTCTCTCTCTTCTATGGTGTAGTCACCCATTTGTGTCTCCCTAAAACTAAACCCGGTGATGAATACTTTTCACTTCGAATCATAATCGAATAAAGTGAAAGTGTGGGAAGTCTAGTGTTGCGGTTAGTTTTAAATTCTCTTCCTTCTCTCTGTTTTCAAAAACCTATTTTATGAAAATATCCAATCCAGTTTAGATTGGTCCATGGCAAGGGTCCAATAACAGTGTAGTTGGATTGGGCTCGAAAAAATCTTTCCAACGATATATTATAAGCCCAATTCTGATAAATAATGAGGAAGTTATGGCCATATTACTAAATTGGGCCCGGTTTAATGTTTATATGCGGCCCAATGATCTAGAGGAGGGCATATTATGATTTATCATTCCTAATTGTATTAGGAATGATTATAGTCTTCTAGAATCTTCTAGAAAGTTCTTTTGATTCCTAATGTGATTAGCATTGATAATTGAGTTTTATAAGTTTTATTTAGTATAAAAGAAGTATTTTAAATGAAATTACAGTTTTACTCCTCGTACACTTTATTTTATCAAAAATATGAAAACGTGTGAAAAAAATGTCTGCAGCGCCGCACCACTGGTTGTCGACTGGCGACAGGCCTGTCGCGCGGCGCCAGAGGCTTGTGCGGCGCCAGCGTCGTGTTTTATTCTTCTTGAAACTCCGATTCTTTTTTATCATGTTCCGGCTTATTTTCATTATAAATAGGCTCCTTAAACCTCCATTTTTAATTACCAACTCTCATCAAAAAATTCTTGATACTCTCTCTCTCTCTTTCTAAACCAACTTTTCACAAACAAAATTCCGCATTTACAAGATCTAGACACACCTAGCCACGTTCGAAGTTGCGTTCGCCCTAGGCATGAAAGGTTTGAGTAAAAATAGTGAAAGCAGTCCCAAATTAATGCTCCAGTAATGGCGCAAAAATTTGAGCTGCAACGCCGAGTGACAACTCTGTCGTTTGGCGCTGCACTGCAGTGTGCGGCGACAGTCATGTTGCTTTGGGGACAGTTCAGGATTTTGCTCGAGTTATCACGACGAGTCTAATTAAATAGTTTGTTAATTAGTTCGATTATTTTGTTAATAACAGTACCCTTGTTTAGTCCTTAATTGAGTCTAGGCACTTAGTCCCATGGTCTTACACAAGAGTTAAAGCATGACACTTACACTCACAAATAAAGCACACACTAATATGTATATACACTTTGACCATGTCTAGAGAGTCTTGTACACGCGTGTTTTCCGTCATTTTTTTTAGGGGGGTAAGTCAGATATTAATCCTCCAATTAAACCACTTGTTTGAACCCATATACTTGATTCCCAAAAATATACACCCTATTTTTGCTTTTTTTTTCTTTTTCTTTATAAACCCGTAAAGTCGAAGTCAATTTGAGTCAAGTCATTAAAAAAATGGTTTAATTTACAGCGCGTAGTCAAGAAAGGCAGGGCGTTTGATCAGAGACAACCTTTTCGTTCAAGTACAACTTTTTGACAAACCAATCGTTCGGAAAAGGAAAGCCAAGAAGATAATGGCGAGTCAAGAGGAAGTTAATGAGCTCAAGAAGCAAATGGCTGGTGTTACTGAACTGCTAAAGATCCTAACTCTCCAAATATTGACCCTGTGAAACAACAACAAATGGAGCTCATGCAAGAGAGCTTGATCAAGATATCCAATGATTACAGGTTTCAGGGAATTAGCTCACAAGGGGTTTCGGTGGACAAGGAGCTTCTTCCGCAGAAGTTCAATGCCAAAGACATCCCAAAATTCAAGGCAACTGATAACCCTTACTTTCATTTAAGAGCTTTTGAAACTATAATGAATATTAAGGGTATTGATAGAAAAGTATTTCATTCTTTATTTTCCTTATCTCTTGAGACCGTTTTCCAACAATGGTTCTTCTCCCTTGACAAAGAGAAAACCTCTACTTGGGAATCAATTGTAAACGCTTTCATTGATAGGTATAAATGCAATATTCATGTTGAAACTGATCATAGGGAACTTGAAATACTTAAACAGAAAGAGAATGAAGGTTTCACTTTTTTCTTTAATAAATGAAGAGAAACCTCTGCTAGGATGATTAAAGTACCAAGTGAGAAATAATCTGTAAGGATAATCATTAAGAACCTCCAAGAAAAGTACTCTAAGCACCTTAAGTACCAAAACAATCTTCATACTTTCAAGGCCATCTATGACATTGGGATTAATATTGAAGATGACCTAGCTAGACAAAAAGCCGCTAACAATAACTCCAACAGTGGCTGGAAAGGCAAGAAGAACGACAACCCTTCTACTTCCAAAACCACCCACTCAAATAATGTTAGCACCTTTAATTTGAGTGATGTCCTTGCTATGAACAACCAAGGACAAAAGAAACCATTTAGGAGGAAATTTACTCCTATTGGTATGAGTTATGACACCGCATTCGATTGACTGAATGCAAAAGGTCTTATAACTCCTATTGGACCATTTGAGGATCCAACAATTGAAAAGAGGAAAGCCAATTGGAACCCCAACGCACATTGCAAGTATCATCAAGGTAGGGGCCATCAACGCACAATAAGCTACCATTGCCCCTTGTAAGCAAAAAGCCAAGTATTAATAATGCACCTCTCTCCGATTCCTTGTCTATCTCTGATGAGGAAGACCATGTTGATCCATTATCTCTCATCAAACCTGTTGAAGAAATTCATGCTATCGAAGAAGAGGAGGAAACCTTTTTCGATGCCATGGATGATTTTCCTTCTAAACAAGAACTGGCAACCAAGGAAGAAGTATGGATTCTCATACGATCAATCTGGAAGGGAATAGACTTGTTACATGAAGCTATTGAATTAGCGAAGAAACAAAGAAAGGAGCTTTAAAGTAGGCATGCTAAAGTTCCATCTATGGAGAAGAGGTCATTCCCTCTCCAAGTAATTGACACACCCAAGAAGAGTAATAAACTCTACACTCCAATTGGGACTTCCTATGCTAACATGTTCAAAATTCTCTCCGAGAGTGGTACAGTCAAACCTCTCAAACCGAGACCATTTGAGTCATTAAAGAGGATAGATAGATTCTACTGTCCATACCATCAATTAGGGGGATATGCCATTGAAAACTGTTTTAAATTCAAAAATTTAATTCAGAAGATGATTGATAACAAGTAGCTAGTTCAAATCCCACAAGAACAAGATATAAGCATCAATGGGGTTTGGGACAGCGATGACGAAGACTTCTATCTTAAGGATATGTAAGAACCTCCACTTTCAATCATATATCCTGTAAGCGATTTTTGGGATGAAGAAGATTCACCCATAGACGTCTTCACAAGATCTAGGAGAATGCAATCTCCCATATCTACACAACCCATTCCTACCGTGCAACAAGTTCCCATACCAATTATAGAAGCTTAAGACAATGATATTGTCAAACAATTCAAGATGACCAAAGTCGAAATGAATGTATGGAAACTTCTAGCTACATCTCGAGAACATAGGCTAGTGGTAATGAATGCCTTGGATAAGATATGGATAGATTCCGACACCACTCCTGAGGGGTTGGCTAATTTCCTTACGAGTGATCTCCCTAGTCCTATTTAATCACCTTTTCTGACAAGGATTTACCTCCGGGAGGTGATAAACACTACAAAGCTTTAAACCTCACGGTCGTCTGCAAGAGGATGAATGTCCCAATGACTCTTGTAGATAATGGATTGGCAATCAATGTATGTCCACTCAGAACTGCAAGAATGCTAGGCATAAGGGATGAAGACTTAACCCCATCAACGCAAGGAATAAGAGCCTACGACAATACTCGTTTCCAAGCTCTTGGAAAAATCACTATGAATGTAACAGCGGGAGCAATAGAACATGACACTACCTTCCAAGTGGTAGATATTAAGGCTTCCTTTAACTTATTGTTGGGACGCTCTTGGCTACATGACCTTAAGGTCGTCCCTTCATCTCTTCACCAACAAGTAAAGGTTATAGTTGGAGGGATCCCTATTACAATCGATGCTTCACCTATAAAGATTAAAGATGTTGAAAATCCGATCATTAATGTGGAGCACGATGAGAATGATGAAGACTTGTGGGGCTTTAATGAAGAGGTCTCCTTAATCAAGGAGGATGAAAGGACCCCTCTTTGTCACGACCCCCACTCTAATATGACGATAAATTCTATTCTCAAGAGACAGAGACACTTTCCCGGAATGACACTAGGAAAGAAAAAGGAGATAGCAAAACAAGTGGAATTACTTGGCCTCCCTAAGTTAGATACATTCGGAGTCAGTTTTGAACCGACTCGGGAAGATCTTAAGCGAGCCCAAGAAAGGTCTAAGGCGCGTATGAACACTCGCACCCAAAAGAAAGCAATCCCAATGGACTAGGCCAGTACCCTCTTACTCTCCACGGAAAGTTCATAAGAGAAGGAGAGGACTATCCATGCTACGAATTTCCCGAACCTTTTGTTGTAAATGGCATAAGGCAACCTGGGTTTGAAATCTTTCTGGATTGTTACTTTCTAGATGAGATCCCAACTCCTATTCACGAGGAGAAAGCACCCCCATGCTTTGAATTTAATGTCATGGGATTACTCTTTGGGCGTGAAAAGGATGAGCCGAAATATGTAAAAGATAATTCCTCGCTCATCCAAACGGTCCTACAAAGCGAGAACTTTGTCCCTTCGAAGCTCATAACTCCAGCGGAGGGTTTAGTGCAAAGATGGCGCAAGACGGTCAAGGTGACTACTCCGAGTGGAAGAAAAATCTCAATAACAACAGGGAAAGGACCAATGTTTGAAGAGTCGTCAGAGTCAGAGTCTTTTCCGGTAGAGTCTTCCAAGTCCTTAACTGTTGCACCCCCTAGTTCTAATTCTTCTATTTCTACTCCTAGGATAGTTAGCAATCAAGTCCCTGAGGACATTTCTTTATTCAATGTAATGATTTTTGAATTCAATAATATGTCTTCTTCCTCTTACTCCTCGTGTTTTTCATTAACCCAAGATGACAATCATTGCTTAACTAACAATGAAAATGACAAAGAAATTATTAAAGCAATGGAAACACTTGAAAAGAAAACATCGATAATTGAGGATATTGAAACGGTTGATATCTCAAACGATTCAACCATTAAAAGAGAAGTTAAAATCGGATTAACGCTTAATAAACAAGAAAGAACCGATTTAATTAATCTACTCAAAGAATTTATCGATGTATTTGCTTGGTCATATGAATATATGCCAGGGATTAATAGAGAAATAGCTCAACACACTATACCACTAATTCTAGGAATGAAACCTGTAAAACAAAACTGCGATGAATTAAACCCGACGTAGCTCTTAAAATAAAAGAAGAAGTTCAGAAACAAATAGCTGCAGGTTTTATCAGGGTATCCAAATACCCCGAATGGGTAGCAAATGTGGTCCCAGTTCCGAAGAAGGATGGAAGGGTAAGAATGTGTGTTGACTATCGAGATTTAAATAAGGCAACTCCAAAGGACGACTTCCCTTTAACACACATCGATATTTTAGTAGATAATACAACAAATCATGCGCTTATCTCATTTATGGATGGATACGCGGGATACAACCAGATTCTTATGGCAGAAAAAGACATGGAGAAAACGACATTCATAACACCTTGGGGTACTTTTTTTTTTTAAGGGGAAGGCCATTATATGAGGAAAAAGTTGATGCTTGGAGCTTTCTCTCTCTAGGGGTTTGAAGGAAGTATGAGAGAAAGTGGGAGAAAATAGGTGGGAAATGTAGAGGAAGATGTGAGGATTAATAATATGTAAAAAAATTTAGGTTTTGATGGATGAATTTGAGGAGATCTTGAAAAAGAAGTGAGTTTGAAGGTGTAAAAATGGAGGTTTTGGAGAGAGAAAGTAATGGAGAAGAAGATGAAGTAAGAAGAAAATGAGGAAAGAAAGAAGAAGGAAATTATAAGGGACGGACAAAAATAGGCGTGCCCGATCGGGCGAGCCTCGCCCGATCGGGCGAATAAATTTGAATTCCAGAGTTGGAGTTGCGCGCCCGATCGGGCACGAACACGAACGAAAAAATCGCCCTATGGTTCGCCCAGTCGGGCGAGCTTCGCCCGACATATCTTTTCCTTCACTCGATTTGCGCCCGATCGGGCGATATTTGCTCGAGTTTGTGACCGAACTTGCGCGCCCGATCGGGTAGCCACGCCCGATCGGGCGGATTTAAGGCTGAAAAATCTTTCTCTTGCGCGCCCGATCGGGCCCGTGTCCAGTCGTTTCCTTCGCTTTTCTTCGTCTTCAAATTTTTTCTAAGTCTTTCGACCTCTTAAACCTGTACCTGTACAAAAACACTTATAAACGGTAAAATAACACTCTCCTCGCCCTCACAAAAGAAAAAAAATAATTAAAAAAATAAAAAGGAAAACTAGTCTAGAAAGCAAGAAATACGGGTTGCCTCCCGCAAAGCGCTGGTTTATCTAGGTCCCGCACGACCCTCTTACCACCTTAATGTTCTGGTTGGAAGTGGAGTTAGGAAGGTTTCCTCCACATCTCCACTTGTAGCGCCCTCATGATACACCTTCAGTCGTTGGCCATTTACCTTAAACTCTTCACCCTTGTCATTAACCAACTCTACCGAGCCAAATTTATTCACCCTTGTGACAGTGAAGGGACCGGACCACCTAGATTTCAACTTTCCTGGGAAAATCTTTAACCTAGAATTGAAGAGAAGAACTTTATCACCTGGTGCAAACTCTCTTGGTAAGATCCTCTTGTCATGCCACTTCTTGGTCTTCTCCTTGTAGATTCGCGCACTATCATATGCAAACAGTCTAAACTCATCTAACTCATTGAGTTGGAGGAGTCTTTTCTTACCCGCGGCCTTAGAGTCCATGTTAAGCTCCTTGATCGCCCAAAAAGCTTTGTACTCCAATTCCACGGGAAGATGACATGCCTTACCATAAACTAATCTATAAGGTGAAGTACCAATTGGTGTCTTGAATGCTGTTCGGTATGCCCAAAGAGTGTCGTCAAACTTGTCACTCCAATCTTTCCTTGATTTTGACACCACCTTCTCTAGAATGGCCTTAATTTCGCGGTTGGAAACCTCGACTTGGCCACTAGTTTGGGGGTGGTAGGCTAAACCTGTCCTATGGTAGACACCATACTTTTTGAGGAGGGTGTCCAACTTCCGTTCATGAAAGTGAGATCCTTCGTCACTTATTATAGCTCTAGGTACGCCAAATCTTGGAAAGATGGTCTTCTTAAAAATTTTGTGGACGACCTTGGCGTCATTGGTAGGAGTGGCGATGGCCTCAACCCACTTGGATACATAATCTACGGCGACAAGAATATAACGGTTCCCTTTTGAAGAAGGGAACGGTCCCATGTAATCAACACCCCAAACGTCAAAAATCTCAACTTCTAAAATTCCTGTTTGGGGCATCTCATGCCTCCGCGAGATGTTGCCAGTCCTCTGGCAAGAGTCACAAGCCTGCACAAACATGTTAGCATCTTTATACATTGTAGGCCAATAAAAACCTGACTTATTAATCTTGGCCACCGTTTTAGTGGGGCCATGATGTCCTCCGTATGGTGAGGTGTGACAACTGGTAAGCACATCGTGGACTTCCCATTCGGGAACACACCTGCGAAATAATCCATCTGCACACTCACGAAACAAAAAAGGATCATTCCAAAAATAATGCTTAACATCAGAAAGGAATTTCTTTCTTTTTTGGTAGGACAAGTCAAGGGGTAGAGTACCACCCACTAAATAATTGGCGAAGTCTGCATACCATGGGTGTTACTCTACAACTGCATACAGGTTGTCATCAGGGAAAGAATCATCTATAGGTAGAGAATCCTTACCCTCATCATACTTGATACGTGACAAGTGGTCTGCCACTACGTTCTCTGCTCCCTTTTTATCTTTGATTTCTATATTGAAATCTTGGAGCAAGAGAACCCAACGGAGTAGCCTTGGCTTCGATTCCGCCTTAGCTATCAAATATTTCAAAGCTGCATGATCAGTAAAAACAATAACTTTAGAACCAACAAGATATGATCTAAATTTTTCTAAAGCATAAATGACAGCTAGAAACTCCTTTTCCGTAGTAGCATAGTTGACTTGGGCTTCATCCAAGGTTTTGCTAGCATAATAAATAGCATGCAAAACCTTGTCCTTCCTCTGTCCGAGCACGGCTCCTAGTGCAAAGTCACTTGCATCACACATGATTTCGAAAGGAAGGTTCCAATCAGGAGCACATATGATGGGTGCCGATATCAAAGCCTGCTTGATCCTGTTGAAAGCCTCAAGACACTCGTCAGTAAAAATAAATGGGGCATCCTTGAGCAAGAGTTGTGTCAGTGGTTTAGCAATTTTAGAAAAATCTTTGATAAAGCGGCGATAAAACCCCGCATGACCCAAGAAACTTCTAGCTCCCTTAACATTAACTGGGGGAGGTAATTGCTCAATCACTGATATTTTAGCCTTGTCTACTTGTATGCCCTTATCAGATACAATATGACCTAGGACTACTCCCTCTGTCACCATAAAGTGACATTTTTCCCAATTAAGGACTAAGTTGCACTCTTCACATCTTTTCAAAACTTTAGCGAGATTAATTAAACATGTGTCAAATGAAGAACCATAAACGCTAAAATCATCCATAAAGACCTCCATAATAGACTCCATGAATTCAGAAAAAAATGCTCATCATACAACGTTGAAAGGTAGCGGGTGCATTACATAAACCAAAGGGCATTCTACGATATGCAAAAGTGCCATAAGGGCATGTAAAGGTAGTCTTTTCCTGATCTTCAGGGTGAATCGGAATTTGGAAAAATCCCGAATACCCATCCAAATAGCAAAAGAATTTGTGATTGGCAAACCTCTCAAGCATTTGATCAATAAAGGGAAGAGGGAAGTGATCCTTTTTAGTGGCGATATTTAATCTACGATAGTCTATGCACATACGCCACCCTGTTACAGTTCTAGTGGGAATTAATTCATTTTTTCCATTTGTTATCACAGCCATCCCACCCTTCTTTGGCACTACCTGCACGGGACTTACCCACTTGGAGTCAGAAATAGGATAGATAATACCTGCATCAAGTAATTTCATAACCTCTTTCTTGACTACTTCCTGCATGTTAGGATTTAATCTTCTTTGGGGTTGAATGCAGGGCTTATAGTTATCCTCTAGATGTATCCTGTACATACAAAAGTCAGGGCTAATACCCTTGAGATCATCAATATTGTACCCTATAGCCTTCTTGTGGGTTTTGAGAACCCCTAGAAGTTGGGAAGATTGTAGGTCAGTGAGTGTAGTACTGATGATCACGGGGTGTAGTTCCTGTTCATCTAGAAAAACATATTTTAAATGAGAAGGGAGAGGTTTTAGTTCAGGTTTCTTAACCTCTGCAGGTTTTGATTCCTGAACTAAATTTACTACCTTCATTGTTTCCTTGGGGCTTAACTCTTTTAAGGAAAGAGCCTTTTCAATATCCTGTACCTCATTACCCCAAATGCTTGCATTGTCGCTAGATAAATTCCCGCAGAGAACTTCCTCTAAGGGATCCTTCGCAAGAACCTGTGGCAAGATATCATCACAAATATCGTCCATTACATCAATTATATCAATGTAGCAACAATTTTCCTCTAGCATAGGCCCTTTAAAAACCTTCCCTAAATTGAGAGTAACATTGTCGTCACGTACAGAAAGGGTTAGTTTACCATTTTTAACATCAATAATCGCTCCTGCATTATGGAGGAAAGGCCTACCTAATATAATGGGTATTTGCGTGTCCTCTGCCATGTCTAAAACAACAAAATCAACAGGAAAAAAAAATTTACCAACTCTGACAGGTACGTCCTCTAAAATACCTAAGGGGTATTTTATCGAACGATCTACCATTTGCAAAGTTATATTAATAACTTTTAATTCTCCCATATTTAATTTAGCGCAGACAGACGATGGCATGACACTGACACTAGCACCCAAATCACACAAAGCTTTGTCAATTAAAAACATTCCCAATGTGACAAGGGATAGAAAAACTACCGGGATCCTTTAATTTAGGAGGGGATTTGTTTTGCAATAGAGCGCTACACTCCTCTGTGAAAGCTACAGTTTCTACTTCATTAAAGGCCCTTTTCTTAGTCAGAATGTCTTTCATAAATTTAGCATAAGCAGGCACTTGAGTGATTAGATCAGTGAAAGGAACTGTTACCTGCAGGTTTTTCACAACCTCTAGAAACTTACCGAATTGTTTATGAAGCTTACTCTTCAGTTGTCTATTAGGGAATGGAAGCTTGAACTGGGCTCTGCACATCTCCTCCTTTATCCTGCGATTTACCCTGCAAAGAAACATTAGTAGGGTTAATATCTATTTGTAGCCCTGCAGGGCTAGCAGGATTACCGTTTGGTATAGAGGAATCTAGATCAGGAATTGGTCTATCTTCCTTTGGCATAGGAGTTCCATCATAATGTGAACCACTCCGTAGAGTGATTGCGTTGGCATGATCTGTAGGATGGATAGGTTGTGCTGGTAGAGCTCCCTGCTGACGGGATTGTAGGGTAGATGAAAGTTGTGCAATTTGATTGTCCATGATTTTATTATGGGCTAGGAGAGAATCAATTTGCGCATCCCTACTCTCCATGTGCTTTTGCATATTGGTAAGAATTGCTCTAATTTCTATCATGGCAGGGTCGGAAGATGATGAGGGTGATGCTTGGCTTTTCTGGCCGGAATTAGGATGATAATATTTTTGCTGTGGTGGGGTTTGCTGTTGTGGTTGTTGTGGAGGTGGAGGATTTTGTACATTGGTGCTCCGGTACGAAAGATATGGATGATTTTTATAACCGGCATTGTAGGAATTGGAATAGGGGTTATTCTGCCTATAGGTTTGAAAGGCATTAACTTGTTCCATAGAGCTCCTACAATCTTGCTCCCAATGACCTACAATTCCACAATTTTCACAAAAAGGTTCATGGTTAGCAACAGCAGAAACATTAGCTACAGAGTTAGGAGCAGCAGTAAGATTATCTAGTTTTTGACAAATAGATGTTAATTGAGCTTGCAAAAAGGATACGGAATCAACATTATGTTTTCCTTTATTTGCAAACCCTCTCAGATTCCCATATTGGGAATTGTGTATTGCCATGTCTTCGATAACCTGTCCTGCATCGTCCACATTTAAATTCATAAACCTCCCACTAGCTGCCGAATCTAGCACTGATCTAGAAGAATTTCCAAGTCCATTATAGAATGCTTGGATCAATTGCCATTGTGCTAGATTGTGGTGGGGGCACTCTCTCTGTAGATCCTTGAACCTCTCCCAAGCCTCATATAATGTTTCGTCGGCCTCTTGAGCAAAGTTCTGAATAGCACTCCTTAGCACCGTTGTTCTCTCTGCAGGATAATATTTATTATAGAAATTCAAAGCAAGAGTTTCCCAGTCAGTAATACCAAGTGCAGTTCTATTCAAACCATTAAACCATAATTTTGCTTTGCCACATAATGAAAAGGGAAAAAGAATCTCCCTAATTTGGTCTTGCGTGACCCCGGCTTGTCTAATGGTGTTACAATATTGGCAGAAATCTGCGATGTGAAGATTAGGATCTTCACCCTTAGCTCCGCTGAACTGCTTCCTCTCTATCATAGTGATAAATTGGGGCTTGATCTCAAATTGAACTCCATCTAGAGCCGGAGTAGGAGTAAGGTGCGGGAAATCTGTGAGCTTCGGTTGCGAGTAGTCACTGAGTTTCTTCTAGGCCGTCATCTCTGATCTTGAATCTGAAAGAATATTTGTGTCACTAGAATCAGAGGGAGGATCGCGGTGATTATTGTTATTATCACCAGAATGCGCCAGGATTTGCTTGTAGAGATTTTTCTGTCTATGGAAGGAACGTTCGATCTCAGGATCGAATGGAATGTAACCTGATCTGGAACATCTGGGCATAAACAAAAACTAGAAGCAAATATGAGAATTGCCTCAAAGAACTAACGTTCTCTGAGGCAAAAAGGGAATAATCTAGACTACAATATTATAATCATAAAACAAAAATAAAATCGTTTCCCCGGCAACGGCGCCAAATTTTGACAGGGTAAAGTCGTATCCCCTAATCAAAAGTAATACCTAAATCCTCTAACTAATGTAGATAGGGAAGTAGGGTCGATATCCACAGGGAAACAAGTCTTTTTACTTCTAATTAATATAATCTAAATTATCTAAGTAACCAATATTTTTGGGAATAAATTCTATACTACGAAGAATAAGTTTAGGGAGAAAAGAAACAATAATAAGGAAGCCTAGGGTCACAGGTTCACCAACAATTAATATTCCGGGATAGAACGAAGTAATTAATAATTAACAATGCACAGATAACATGATTAACAGGCTCTCGCAATTTATTAATCAACATAGATCTAACAGGCTCTCGCAATTTACTAGATCTAAGTTCCTATTAAAAATAGCCTTTAATATTAAATTAACATCTGCTCGATTCATCAATTCAATATTGCTAAACATTCACAATCAAATTACATCTGCTCGATTCATAATCTAATTGCAAAGAATTAAAACAATTCAATAAGAAATTATCATGCAATATCAATAATCAATATTAACAAACTATCCCTTCATATTAATTATGGATCCCCATAAACCCTAGAATGAAACTACTCACAAATCATCATAACTAAGCCAATCAAGTAAATAAGTAAAAGCATAATCAAGAAAGCAATTAAAATAGCTGAAATTAAAAGGGAAGAAATTGTACCAAAAATAAATCTGGAATTAAAGGAATTATTAAGAACAAAAGTTTAGAGAGAATTTAAGAGAGAGAAAAATACTAAGTAGAGAGAGAAAGTCTAAGAAAGAAAGTAATCTAATAATCCGTACAAAAATCGTATTTAAACCTTTCCTAAAACAAGAATTAAAACTAAACTTAATCAGGCCTTCCAGAAACACGTGCCCGATCGGGCGCGCCTTTTTCTTCGCGTTCCTACCCAGCAGCCTCACCCGATCGTGCTAGGTGCTCGCACGATCGGGCGCGCCTCAGCACGATCAGCCTAATAGACCTGCTGCGCCCGATCGTGCTAGAGGTAGCCCGATCGGGCGGTTGCTTCTCCTTGAGGTTTGGACTTCGATTGGGCTAGATTTCTCGGCCCAATCCGGATTTCCTCTCGGGTCTCGAATACTTGGTCCAAATGCCTCGGGATCCCAATTACCGAACCCTTAATCACCGGCTCTCACCGATCCTGGGCTCCAAAAGTGGTCGCGTCCTTCTAGCTTCCGTAGTCGATCCATAAAGCCCGGGAAAATGCTTCAAGATTTCAATTTCCTGTTAAATACAACTAAAACTACGAAAACACTAGAACACACAAATTAGTAATAAAAGTGGCCCGAAAGAGCCAAAAACACTACTAATAACGACCAAAGGACGGGGGTAAAACACTATATAAAATGGACATATCATATAGACGTATAGTACACGCAAAAACTAATACTTAGTACAATAGTTAAATGGTTTATCAACTCAAAAATTAGTTAATAAAAAATTATTACGCTCCACATATTACTTTTTATTTTGTAAATTTTTTTAATTAAACTTAATTTCGTACCCCCATTTTCCGAATCCTGGATCTACCACTATTCACCACCACCACTGAAATAGAGGAACAAGAGGAGAGAAAATAACTTTCTAGTAACCACCGTGCATACATGAGCATTTATAAAAAAATTGAAAAATTAAAGGTCTAATTAAGTTGTGGTGGTTGTAGATCGTACATACCACCACCAAAATAAACACAAGAAATTCGAACTTTACTCGATCAAAGAAATTGAGATCCAAATACCCATACTACAATCACCTTTACCCGATCAACATTTCAAAAATTGAGATCCAAATACCCATGCATGTAGTTTTGTTTTAGATATGGAATTGGCAGCCAAATTTGACACCGTAGCCTCGATTGTGGACTTTTAGTAAACTTTGAGTACGTCGATGGTGGTGGACACGGCCGGAGGTGATGAGAGAGAGTATGATGGGAGAAGGGAGGAGGCTATTGTCGGTGAAGAGGAGAGATAGGGCGGTGATTGATATTTTAAAAAACAAAAAAAAAAGTGAGGTGGTGGTTGTGGTGGCTGCCACGGTTAAAAGTGGAGGAGAGAGGGAGGATGTGATGGTGGCCGGTAATCAATTAACTATGGGGGTTGACTGAGATGAGGAAGGGGGAAAGGTTAAAGGGTATATTTGTAGGGGATTATAGGTACTACGCAGCGGAAATAATCATGAATCATATTCATATAGCACCTAACTAAGGATCTCATGCATAACACATAAAGAGTAAGAATTATACCTTTGAAGCGTGATTCCACTAGAAATCGAGCAAGAACAAGGGAGACAAAGAACCTAAAACGTGATTCCTCTACTTGGTCCACAGGCACAGGTTAAGACCTCCACTAATGCTAGTTAGTCGCGATCGAACTCTTCAATCGACCTTCTACGAAGAGGTATGAGCAACGAACTAGTCACGAACCACCGCGAACACCACCAGGGGTGGTCGGCCGCAAGTCCAAGGGGGGGGGGAGAGGGTTGCCGTGAGAGAGAGAGAGAGAGAGGTGAGGGAATTGGGATTTGGTTGCCTTGATTCACAATTCACTGTAAGTTGATTGTGACTCTTCTATTTGCAACCCTAGGCCCCGATCTTATTTATAGATCATATCCATAAATAAGAGTCCATGACCAAACCCAATTCCTAATCCCAATCAAACTACACTAGCCCAATCCTATTCATGATTAGTTAAATACTCATAAGGCCCAATAATGGGCCTCTTACTTGCTTAACCCAATACCTTTATGTGTGACCTCATAGGATCCATTCTAGCGGGCTTTGGGCTATTTTACTAGCCCAAAGATCATCTCTCATCGTCTAGCAACAGATGATGACGCCCCAAGAGAACGAACTTATTATCTCAATAATAGTGATCCTTGATATATCTAGTAATTGCACTTATAGAAGACATAACTCCTTCAATCTCCCACTTGTCTGAGACAAGTGCGCAATATTCAAATTCCTTAAGTCAATGTGTGCCGATTTGATAATATGATTGCATCTCATGTCGTGATCATATTAGTCCACAAATCTTTTCTTGAAAACTGAGTGAGAATTACAAAACAAATGATTACTGTGTAATCCATTTGAGCACGACCATGCATTTTCTGAATTCTCCCTCTTCAAGGGGCCAAGACATATTCCTAATTAAATAGGTAAACTCAATCCAATCTTGTGGCAACCAAAGCTCCCACTCAATTTCTGAAACAACCGGGAAATACCCTTTATAATCTCCAGTTACGGGCAGACGTTTGAGTGTACCACAGCCATAACATCCATTGAGTGAAATCAATGTTCCACTCATGTCGAAGGAATCCACTAACATATCCGGAAGTTCTATACTTGAAATTCAAAATAGGTCTATAGTTCGATCATGCATCATTCATGCATATCCATGTGATTGACCGAGCCTCACTATGCTCCTATAGCCCATGAAACTGCGCCATCCAATCAATCTTACATGCTAGTCCATTAATAGAAATCATCTATGTCCAATTTAATGATTCTGAACTAGGAACTTGAATAATATATGGATTTTGTTCACCTGTGGGGTTTCATTCACCAGGTCATCAACCTGATGAGCCCATCAATCCATAATTATTTTGGACATTTTATTTAATATTGAAAACCATCATTAAATAAGAGAAATAATAAAATTTCTGATTAAACATAATTCTGCAAATGGATGCATTTCTCATGTAATATGTTTTCTCAAAACATATACAACTTAAATTACACAACTTGCTTCAATCCTAGGACTTTAATATGACTCTCATATCTTAGTCCATGGAAGGGGTTTAGTGATTTCTCACTCATATTAAAACTTTGCAGAACACGACCTTCCGTAGGTCAATGATCTCATAATTGAGGTGATATCTCATATCCTTTTGTTTGGATTTGTGATGTGACTCTGGCTCCTTTGTTTTTGGGCAAAGGTGACCTGTTAGTCACATAACATTTTAATCCAAACTTACTCTCTAACTATCTTACTATAGTTTAATACACAAATTCTGACATTGAGTATGCAACAGTGCTCTGCTTTGAACTCTTCAAGCTCACTGTCCTTTTCCATCCAGACACAAATATGCATTTAGATCACCATCTAGAATCATCTTTCCTGTTTGGAAAACTTGCATTCGTGTAACCTTTTGACAACTTGCTTAAATTACTAGAATTCCTTTTAGTGCTTCTCAAGCACTCAAGGACTTTTCTTGGTAATTCTCTGTATGCTTATTCTGAATTTGCTTGAATTCTGCTACATATGCACGAGTCATATGCAACATCTTGTATTGTACATTTCATGGCACATATAATGAATCCTTTTGCAGAAGCATAAGGTACATTATCCATATAACTCAACTCTATTAGCTTTTGAAGGCACTGAGTCTTACTGAGTGTATTACCATGAAACATGGGAAGATATCCTATGTTAGAGTCTTGCTTCATGAACCTGTCAAGATCCTCATCAACATAAGTCTCTCGATTCATTCCAGCCATTCTTCAAGATTCACTTCATGGATTTTAATTCCCAATGTGTACTCAACATCTTCTAAGTCTATCATATTGAGACAATCTTTCTAATCACTACTTGACTTATTCAAGCATTGATATATCATTTCATATGAACTGTATGTCAACTACATATTAGACTAAAAGACCAATTGCTCCCACTAAACTTCTTGTTTCTACAAGAATTCTTTCGTTCTACTAAGGAAATCAAACTGTTTGATTGCCTAATCAAAACGAATGTTCCAACTCCCTGATGCTTACTTCAATCCATAAATGAATTTCTGAAGTTTGCAAAACTTTCTAGGAATTTCTGGATTTCAAAACTCTTAGGATGTATCATATACATTCTCACCATCAAGAACATTCCATGAAAGCGATTTTGATATCCATAACTAGAATAATCCGAATAGGCTTACCCAACTAATAGGTTTGACCCTATTTGTAAGACTATTATGGACTAACACATCTTTACAAACATGGAGTCCATACTGGAATTCATGGTTTTAAGCCATTTCCTGAGTTGGAATTTATCCAAAGCTTGCTTGTAGCCCATGGATTCTAAACATTCCAATAGGAAAATTTTAGAATCCACCTTTTCTCAGAATTTCAACAAACTGTTTGTTTTGATCCCAAGTGACCTACGATAGGTATGAGCAACAATAGAATCATTCTCTTCAACTCTTTGAAGTCTTTCATTCTAGTGGGACGACAGAAGCCTCGCTAGTGGAATTAGCATGCTTCGACACATGGTTTATCAAATTAGCTGATTTCATATGCCTTCGTCTCTGATGTAGTGTTATCCACATCCATTTGTTGCTCGTCTCGAATCTCATCGAGATCTAACTTTACTCCCACTTGGCTTTGTAGGAAGACATTCTTTCTATAAAGACACTATCGCGAGCAACAAACACTTTGTTTCTACGCGATTGTAGGAATAATACCTCTTAGTTTCCATGAGAAGACCCATGAAGAACTACATTTCTGATTTAGGGTGTATTATGTTGTCGTTGTAAACATTTTAAATTGATTTCATAACCCTTAATCCTGTTAGAAAAGATAACTTTTGGAACATTTCCAAATCATAACTCTTATGACATCTTTTCTACTGCTTTGGTTAAGTTTCCTGTTTAGTGTATTCGCAATTGTTGTTGTTTTAATGCATATCCTCAAAACGATATATGTAAATCATTAAATCTTGGATCGAACAATGGCAAGCAAAGTTTGATTCATTTCTTCATAAACATACAATTTAATTGTAATGTTTCTGGATTGTGAATTAATTCAACAATTCCCTTTAGATGATCATTCCTTTTTGAGCTAAACAATCATATTGTGGTGTTAAATTGTTTATCTCAAATTGATTTTACATTTCATTTGGAAATTTTTGAACTTTTCAATTATTCCAAGCTTTACTTCATTAAGTAATTATCGAAATATTTACTTAAATCGTTAGTAAAAGCGATGAAATAGTTAAATCCCTTTGCTAGTTTTGAACTTATTGATTCACATACATCATATGTATGAGTACCAAAAGGTCATTTTAGCTTCTTTTACCCTTTCTACTAAAAGGTAACTTGGTCATCTTAACTTATCAAGCATGACTACTAATTCTCAAGTGATTCATAATCATATAAGAATGAGAGTCCATCCAAAACTTTGGATGTGCAAATGGTTTAAGTGACCCAACCTTACTTTGTTATAAGTAAGTGTACTTTAAATCATCTAAATTATTTTGTGATCTACTTATATCAATGTCATAAAACAAAATTAAATCATATCTAGCATAATGAAAACAATTTATTACCTTGGTCATGGATCAACACTTGTCCAAGCCAAGTAAACCAAATTCAATATTCAAAACAAGAAAACCGAAATATTGTCTCATCAAAACTGGAAATTGTTCTAAAATCATGATAAAATAATCAAAATTTAAAACTATGAAGCTATCTCTGGCCACTCAAATACTTCTAGTGAACCTTCAAGCTCCATTCCCATGCTAGCTTCACTTATTTGCAGTTCCTGCGCAACATCACTATGTTAAGCACTGCAACTTGGTATCATATACCTAAGTGAAAGTTAAAATGTTTATAACATTATACCTGAGTTTGATGCTCCATTCTTCTTGAGGAAGTCATGGTATTTCTGGAAATTTCGCTTCCAATTCCCCTTCTTTTTGCAGTAAAAGCATTCACTTTCACTTGCAGCCTTGGGCTTTGGAGTCGTCTTAGGCTTTTCAGGAGCCTTGGCAACTTGCTTGCCCTTGCTCTTGGCACTAGCCTTTTGCCCCTTCTTCTTGAACCCCTTTCCCTTTTGAATCATAAGAACTTCCTTCTTAGGTTCCTTAGGGATTTGTTTCTCAGCACTAACCAACATTGCATGCAATTGATTCATAGTCTTTGCAATGGCAGTCATGTTAAAATTCATGATGAACTGGTTGAAACTTTCTGGTAGTGAATGGAGAATGATGTTTGTTGCCAAATCATCACTGTACGGGTGCCCCAGTTTTTCCATACTTTGAATTAGGCCGATCATTTTGAAAACATGATCATGAACTATGGCTCCCTTCTCCATTCTACAATCCAGAATCTCACGATGGAGCTCATACCTTTCAACTCTAGCTTGTTTCTTAAACAAAGCTTTGAGTTCTTGCATGATTGAGTAGGCATCCTGGTCCTCAAAACGCTTTTGAAGACTAGGCTCCATGGTAGCAATCATTAAGCAAGTGATAGGTATAGCTCTATCATGAGCTTCCTTGTGCTTCTTGATCTCTGTCGCAGTTGGATTTTCTGGCAAAGGTCCTGGTAATGGGGTATCAATGATATCCTCTTTACCCTCAAATTTCAGAACAAGTCTTAGCATTCTTTCCCAAGTGGAAAAGTTCTCCCCTGTCAACCTATCCTTCTCAAGGAATGGCCAAAGGTTGTAAACGTTGTTGTCACTGTGATTACGGCTACCCATCTATGTCTAAATAAGGCAAAGTTTAATAATTATGTTTAATTTCAAATTAAAGTACCATAAACGATTATAAAATTGGTAACTTTAAACCATTCAGTCAATATTTAATTGATCCCTATTGAATAGAATGATTCCAAGATCCTTTATTTGTGCAATAATTGACCGGACTTTGGCCCTACCATCAACTATTACATTTTCAAGGTGAGTAAACTCTTTACTGATTACAACTCTTTGTAATTCTTGGTTGAATAATTAACCATCACATGTTTAATTATTACCCTTAGCTTCAAGGTTCTAAACTCTTTAGGTAACCTTGTTGAGTATAACCAATCAAAAGTGTAAAATTTGTTTTACCCCCACTCCCCTAAGATATAATATGACACCCTGCTTTGGCATGACCCATCATAAATATCAAAGGTTTCATCGGGTTTTTGATTGGAAAAGCTACCTCAATATTGCTGGGACCTAGATTTATTATGTTGTGATTATTTAGTGAACTCTAGCGCATCATCAAACAACATATATAAGATCTAACATGCATAATCTACTAATGCATAAATAAAACATGACATAGTATGGCCCCTTAATCCTAAGAAAACTAATAAAGCAAAAGCTCCCACTTGAACCTTCATGGATCTCATCCACCTTGCTCCTTTGGGCCTCCACTCCATGGATTCTTGGATTAGCTGCAACCTGTAATTCTATTCTATCCTACTTACTACTTAAATAAAATAAAATAAATTACAAAAATACTTAACGGTACGCAGACCGTATTTAGATTACAAAAATACGAAACGATGCGCAGATCGTATTTAGAATCTATGAGTCATACTAGTCTATATAGCAATATATAACATCATATATTATAAAATGTCATATAATAAATCACTCATCATGCTTTCCTAGACTACAACATCGAATGTTCACAGTAAAGGAAACATGGCTCCTAAAATATCTCATATTTTAATTAATTACTGTAATTAGATAATATCATATATTATTCATGACCAATTATAAAATATCATATATTTTAATTTAGGTATTAGATAGAATCAAATCTTATTTTAATTATGGAAGATAAATCATATTTATTTTCCATGATTATCCTAACCTTTAGGAGATTCTATCCTAATTACTTGCCAATCACATATTTTAAATCAATTAATATCCTAAAATAATTATGGGATAATCATATTATTTAATCAATTATTATCCAAATAGAATCTTTTGCTCCATAGTTATCCTATCTTAACAAAATTAACAACTTTAATTTTGTTAATTATCTTTTCAAAATCAAAACTTATCTTTTAATTTTAATTTTGAAAACTGATTTTATTCAAAATAAAATAAAATAATAATTTTTTTTTCTTTTTTGAAAATTCGCGTCAGCCACCGTGGTGTGGCCAGCCGAAGCCGGCCACGGTGGCCGCATACCTTGCGGTGTGCGCTGCCCCTGCAGCGACACGCGGACAGCAGCAGCAGCACACCTATCTGGGTGGTGCACTGCTGCGCTGCCCCTTTGACTCACCCGTGCCCAGCCCGCCCTCCCTCCTGGACCACCACTGGTGCGGCAGTCGCCGTGGCTGCGCCACCCAGCCGCGGCTGCCGCACCTCAATTCCCTTTTTTTTTGATTTTTTTTAATTTAAAACAAAATAATTTTATTAAAATTAAAATAAGTGTGGTCCATCCAATTTTAAAATTAAATCATATTCAATTTTAAAATTAGGGTTCTTCATGAATTTAATCCCAATTCAATTTAACTTTTAAATTAAATAGGTTGATCATGAAAAATTCATAATTTATCATGAAATCAATTAGATTAAATTCTTTAAACACAAAACTTTCGAATTAAATCAAAATCAAAAACACAAATTTCACAAATTAGGGTTAATGATTTCGAAAATTTTGAAATATTAAAGGGGGGGGGGTTCGAATTTTTGAACTTCATAGGGCAATTTTCGAATCAAATTAGGGCTAATATGGAGCAAATTAAACAACTTTAATGATTCTATATTGTTAAATCACATTTAATATAATAATTGACCCATAATTAAATTATTCTCCCTCCTAATTGAATTAAAATTGTGGATCAACAAAGGTTTAACACTCAATATATGTAATTGCAAGAGGCTAACTGATACCACTGTAGGGGATTATAGGTACTACGCAGCGGAAATAATCATGAATCATATTCATATAGCACCTAACCAAGGATCTCATGCATAACACATAAAGAGTAAGAATTATACCTTTGAAGCGTGATTCCACTAGCAATCGAGCAAGAACAAGGGAGACAAAGAACCTCAAACGTGATTCCTCTACTTGGTCCACAGGCACAGGTTAAGACCTCCACTAATGCTAGTTAGTCGCGATCGAACTCTTCAATCGACCTTCTACGGAGAGGTATGAGCAACGAACTAGTCACGAACCACCACGAACCACCGCGAACACCACCAGGGGTGGTCGGCCGCAAGTCCAAGGGGGGGGGGGAGAGGGTTGCCGTGAGAGAGAGAGAGAGAGAGGTGAGGGAATTGGGATTTGGTTGCCTTGATTCACAATTCACTATAAGTTGATTGTGACTCTTCTATTTGCAACCCTAGGCACAGATCTTATTTATAGATCATATCCATAAATAAGAGTCCATGACCAAACCCAATTCCTAATCCCAATCAAACTGCACTAGCCCAATCCTATTCATGATTAGTTAAATACTCATAAGGCCCAATAATGGGCCTCTTACTTGCTTAACCCAATACCTTTGTGTGTGACCTCATAGGATCCATTCTAGCGGCCTTTGGGCTATTTTACTAGCCCAAAGATCATCTCTCATAGTCTAGCAACAGATGATGACGCCCCAAGAGAACGAACTTATTATCTCCATAATAGTGATCCTTGATGTATCTAGTAATTGCACTTATCGAAGACATAACTCCTTCAATATTATAGTATAGTATTATATTGAAATAGTTCTATGGGTAAATAAGTAAAAGTGTAGTGTTATATTTGCTATTAAAGAAAACAGGTCAAGTAAAAAGAAACTTCACAAAAAGGAATACAGGTCAAGTACTATAGAATGGAAGAAGTATATACTAAGGAATTACTCGCCTGCATAATGACTACATTTGTTATTTATGAACAGGAATTTGGAGACTACTTTTTAGAGGAGTATCTGAGTGAACATTTGATTAATACATTCACTTTTATACTACATGTTCCTTGAGATAGAAAATGATGATATCGTAGTTGTATCTGTTTTACAAGTAAGATGGGAGGAAGAATTCTACTATCTGAAACGAGAGATGCGTGGACAATCTAATTGAATACTTGGATTCATTCAGCATAATATTTAAAGACTTTATTTTTTTATTTTATTTTTTTTTATATATATGTGAATTCAACACTTGGTTGTTTTATTTTTTTTTATTTTTTTATTTTATTTTTTATTTTTGTTGTCATTATTTTTGGTTTAATTAAATACTATATGTGTAACACCCCAATAATTCTCCCTTTTTCAAACCACTTACTTTAAATAAAATAGTGGAGAACCATTGACATGTTACCGCCACGTGTTAAAACGTTAAGGCTTTATCAAAGTATCGCAGCGGAAAAATCAAACTTAAGTATTTAAAATAACACAATTTAGAAAACGAATAAGTCAAAGCTTACAAATTGGAACCATATAAGGCCCTTATTTAAAACCAAACCAATATTAAAAATCCAAAACATAAACGAAATAGCAAAGCATAAATAAGTTCAACACAAGAATCGAATACTCTCAATCACACCAATCCCTTGACAATGCGTTTGTCAAATCCCTTAACTTCACATCATCAAGCTAACCTGTGCATACTGCTCCCCAATAATACAAGTGTAATAATTGGATCATCACAGGGTCATTGAAAGGCGAAGGCCATGACCAAAAGAAAACACACACAAAAGCACGCAATCAGCAAAGCTGAGTACATACAAGCTACAACGTACCAAACCTAGCATGCTCAATTAATTAAAGTAATTAAACATACAACACGAATTCATTAATCAAGTCTCCACACTTAGACAATTCAATTGACTCAACATACTTACTAACCAATTCCAAACACTTGACTCATCATATTCAATTTAATAAATTTAATTTAGTTTGGAGTAAGCAATAGACCAGGTTGTCCAATCCAGGTCCCAAATGACCATTTGAAATAAAAGTTTAGCGCGATGCAAGAATGGGCGCGACTCCATTCTCACAAAGTTAGTCTAGGATAATCAACATTACTAGCTCAATTAAATAATGTAGTTCAAAACTACATAACACATTGTACTCTGAAAATAACCTTTATCAACTCAACCTCGAATAATAATAATACCATTCTTTACTCAACTCTGTATCCCATAAGTGTGCCATGCTCGTTGTCCTATACCTAGCCTTGGACATGGGTAATTCGAATAAAACCAACAAGTATAAAAACTTGAATACTCCCAATAACTAGAAAACACCTTGAACCAGACCACATACGGGTCAATTCCCACTGTAGGAGACCATAGAAAAATAAATAATAAAGATTGTACCTCATTCTTAACTCATGATCATTATCTCATTACCAACATGCCAAGGACTAAGGTCTATAACGCCGAGCCTCAAACCCATAACAAAATAAATAATTCTCAACCTTTTGATCTCACACATTGATCAAATAACCATTCACAAATTAATTTATAATATCTCAATATTGGCACATGTTCCCAAATAACATAACAATTCGATTCATAATATCTCAACTCTTAAAACACATACTAATAACCCAAATATAATCATATCTCAACCCAAAAATAATACTCTGCATTAATAATCCTAAAACCTCAAGAACAATACTCCCTATAGCAATAACATTAAAAAAAAACCCAGAAACATAACACAATCATTCAATATAACAATAGTAGCAAGACAATTAAATCAGATCATATCATAAAATTATATACGTCAATCATATATACATACACTCAAGCATATGAATATCCAATTATACAATAATAATATAAGGTAATAATTAATAAATTCATTCCATTTAAACCATTAAATTCCAATCCTTTACTAATTCAAATGTGGTTAACAAACCAATCCAATAAAATTATGCTTGTATCAACATTCCATACAAACAATTAATCCAATATAATTCAACATGTTTGCATCCATAATTCCATACAAACATAATCAATTCACCAAAACATGTCTCATAAACATAAGCACATGAATTAATTAAATGTATAACCAAACAATTTTCATCCAAGTGTTCTCTAATCATGAAACTAAGTTCTTTTCTTTGGTACCTAAACATGATACTACTTACAACGAAGTAGACATGTACGTACCTCATACAAACAATCCTTTTGAGCCACTTTTAATCACTTAAAATTCTCCTAGGGAATAATCACTTCCTAGAAAACAACCAACAATTAATATTACTATCCCAAGTAATTTCCAACAATATAATATGATGAAAAACTTATTAAAATAAATAAAACATATATTTATATGCTTAATTAACTTTAAAAATAATTAATTTTATTAATCAAACTCAAGGATAAAATTTTAAAAATAAAAAACTTCGTTAAAAATGAAAAACTGCCCGAAAATCATATTTAGAGGCAGAATTTGGCCACGAGAGGGTGGTGCTCACTACCAAAGGTAGTGAGTCTTTCTTAAAACATCGTTTCCACATGGAAAACACTACTTTTTTGTCAAAATCGGATGAGTTCAGAACCTGATCGGGATTAAAACGGGATTAATATTAACGAACCGAAATCTAAACATTAAAATACGAATTTACGTGTTCAAAATAATCTGGAAACTAATTAGTAATATAATCACCAAAATTTCAAAACATCATTACTATAAAAGCCCTAAATCAATTGTTCATAAAAACCCTAAAATCATGATTTTCAATAATTAAAAACCCTAGGTTATAATTCATAAAGTATGAAATTTATAACATAAATATAATCTGAAATTTATAATCTTTATACCATTAAAATATAATTTAATACTAAAAATATAATCTTTATACTAAAATCAAAACCCAAAACAATTAAAATAACATTAAGCAAAATAATGAAACAAAGGAGGATGAAAATAAGACTAACCTTTTTGTGTGGGAATTTTTGGGGATGTATGGGGTATTTATAGGAGAGAGAGTGGTGTAGGGTTAGTTTTAAGATTGGGCCTCATAAAATTAATGGGCCAATTAAGAAAAGAAAGTGGGTTTGGTTTGTTTGCTGGATATAAATTAGTGAAGAAAGGTTCATAAAAAGTTCTTTGTAATAAAATCGTTTATCAACTCCAAAAATAATTTGAAACTTTTGAAATTAAATCCGAAAAAATACAAATAAATATTATGAATAAAATATAATTTCATTAATAATATATTTAAAAATACGGGGGATTACAATATGCATCTACATACTTTGCATTTTTTTTTAATCCTATCCTTAATTATAACCCGTGCACTAGCACACGGGCACATTCTAGTAATAATAAAAAGATAGTTTTTTTTTTTTTGCCAAAAAAAAAGAAGTATAACACTTATTAAAACACGGTCATATTTGGTAAGTGTAACACTTATCAAAACACAGAGATAGTACTATATTTTATCAATTTTCTCTCTTACTTTAAACCCCGTAAAACTTATTTTATCATTTCTCTCTCTTCCATAGTCCCTAATAAAATAATAAAAATATTTATCCTCTCACATATTTTATCTTTCGTGGTCCCATCTTACTTTTGTTATAATAATTTATTCAACCACTCACAATATTATGTTACTTTCCTAAAACTTTGTGTCATCGATGCAAATAAAATAATAATAAAAAAATAAAAAAAAAACTGAGGTAGTACAATTTTGTCATTAGATTTATGATGATTTATCCATATACCTGAAAGAAAATCATCGTTTTTGTATACTCAATCTGGTTGTTCAAAAAAAAAAAAAAAAATATCAATCCCTTTATTTAGTTCCATGTCAATGTCATTCTTAGTGAACAAAATCTGCTGTAATTCATTGTTCCCCTCACCCCACAATAAGGTATTTACTCATCTCTCTTTCTATGAATATCCCATTTCCTCATTTTTATTTAATTATTTTTTGTTTATAGATTTGTTGAAATTTTGTTTGAATTGTAGAATAATTGGGATGTGTGCAAAAAAACTAGCAATGTGATAATTCAGAGTCACTGGGTTAGAAATTCAGCAATACCCCATCTCAAGCTTAATAACAATTTTTCTTGGAATTATCATCACCATTTTACACTCCATTCAATTAATAACGGTGGTACTACGGTGAGTTCTTGCCTCGAAATTATATTTGTATGTATCATTTTTATAAAATTGTGGCCCTAATTCAAGGTGATGTGATTGGATTTTTTAGTTTTCTTGAATGTCATTATGTTTTACATGTATTAATGGATAAAAATAGTTTAATTGTTACAAGCCTGGATAAGAGGAGGGTTACGATAGGCCTGTGGTAGCTTAGTCACATCACTTGACATGAGCTTCAATGATTGAGAGTAGTACTAGGATGGGTGACCTCTTAGGAAATGCTGGTTCATGTAGCCAACCCCACTTATAAGATTAAGGCGTTCAAGAAGAAGTTCTTCCAAAACCCTTAATTGTGATATTGTGTATGGTTTGTTTTTGTTTGGAGATTTATAGCAGTTAAGCATAGCACCCCATGTAGTACTTTAAAGTGAATTTGTTGTGCAAAGAGTGTGTTATGACTCGTGGCCGCCTGCTCGGCAGGGGACGGCTCCTCAATTGTGAGTCATTGCCTTTTCCTGATCCAAGAAAAATGTTTTGGCTTTTGGGTGGCCCTATTTCTTGTGCTGCGACGGAATTTTTGTTGATGGAAGAGTTGAAGACTAGTTTTATGCACAAGTATTGATAAATGAGGTGAATTTGGAACCATCGTTATTAGTTGAGCTAGCTGACATTGTGTAAATATTTCAAGGATGAATGAGTACTTGGAGTGGAAGCTTACATTTGTGTAACCATGATGTCCTTTCTTTTGGTTTGTTTGGGTGCTTTTTTGTCTAATTTTTGCCTGTTTATTAGTTTGGAGAAACGGGAGCCCTGTTCTTAAATATAATTTGGGGCCTATATATTTGAAAATTTTTACTAAATTAAATATTTTTGGATAAAATTGAAGATTTTAGTAAACAAATGCTATTACAGCAAGATAAGTAAACGTTAGGAGATGCAGTACTAGGTTGTAGACTTGTAGCAATGTAATTTGTAAAAAAACTTGATCAAACTTTGTAAAAAATAATATACATACTTAAGGCACTTCACGACTCGTAGTTCACTTCAGATTGTAAATTTGCAGAGTAGTAGAGATGAAACCAATATAAGAGTAGTGTTGTTGTAGTTTACCCCAAATTCCCAATATGTAATTGAATAATGATTTTTTTTTTTTTTAATATTTTTAATTGTTAGGATTTCCTGAATCTAATTGACAGTCTTGTATGGAAAAGAGGGCAAGTATGAAAATTAATTGATTAGTTTGGAAAAGAAATAAAATTTAATGGGAAACTAAAATAGAGAAATTAAATAATGACTGTAATTGAGATTTGAGAATTTGTAGAGTTTTAAATAAGCGTGACTTTAGGATATGATGGAAGTGAGAGTAAAGAAAACTGATTTCCAGGCCATAAAAAACGGGAATACAACATAGTTGGGCCCTCTAATTTTTTGGGGCCCTGAGCACTAGCACACTTTGCACACCCTTATCTACCTGACTGCAGTGTTGCACTTCTAGGATTAGGAATTACACATAGTTGTAATCTATGAAAAATGACTTTATTTTAATGCGGAAATTGTTTACTAAGTGATAGCTTCACATTTCTTCTAACTTTAGCTTGCGAGTCCGTTCTTAAAAGCTAAAAATAAAACTGCTGAACCAACCATCTTTCAGCTACCAAAAGTGAGCTTGAGAAAGTTACTTGGGTAAATGGTATTTGCCATTCTTCTCGCTGCTATTCTGTCTAGTGAACTTGTTAGTTCTGATGAAAACTTATTTAGCCTGAACTCATACAAACGATCAAACTTGTTTGAACTTATTGCAACGATAAAACTTAATTAACTTATTTTACCGCATCAGAATTTTTTCTGAAGCTATTTAGTTTTTTACTAAGCTTATTAGTCCTTGTTTGAACTCATATGACCTTTTCTTTGGTTATAAGAAATGCAATATATTAACAGATGAAAATTGATTATTCAGAAAGAGGACATACTGTCCTTAAATCAATGTTTCAGACTACAGATCATTCCCGTTTCTTCAAACTTTCCCAATTGAATGACCTTTAATTTTCCTCAGTCAGTCATAGTCCATAGAGACCCTAGATAAGCTATTATGTCTCACACAGAGTGTAAAAAGTGTGCCTTGGCACACCTAAGTGCTAGGCGATTCGGGTAGAACGTTTTGTTTGCTATAGACAAGGCGCACCCGAGACCTGATTCGCGCACAAGAGTTGCACATCAGTCATTTTTTATATTAATGAGGCACACTGAAGTGCACCTGGTGCAGGCCGCGCAGCAGGACCCTTATTGCTTTAGTGTTCCTTGAGCTTTATTATAAATTGGTCTCACACCAACTCAAAAGATAAAGCTCAAATAAAGATAGAGGAATTTTGTCCCCACCAAGTACACCACAAAATTGTCACAACAGCATTGCACCACCACAATTTTTCCTTGTCCACCTCAAACTGCATAAAACAAAATTATAGCCAATCCACCACCGTGAAAGGGAAATTCATGACTATTGATACAAGACAAACAAACTTTCCCAAAGGTGACTTGCCATTTCATAATATATGGAAGAGAAGTAAAGATGACACAGTAGCTCATTTAGAATTTGTTTGTGGCCAGGTCTAGTGATTTGAAAAAAATAAGTCATCAACTTGCTGGACAGTTTTCTCTCATTTCTTTTTGAAGTAGAAACTCTTCATTTAAGCAATTTTCAATTGTATCTCTATCGAATTAAATAAGTAAATTTTTGAATGTAAAGACTCCTAGGATTTGGTTATTTGCTTCATCAATGAGATTGAAATTTTAATCAACAATAATATTAGAACCTTAATCTCAACGATGGAGTTGGCAAAACCACCAATTGATGATTCAAAGCCTCCTATATTAACATGAGGTACATATGTACTATCTCCAGTTACACACATTAACCATTTTCTCATTGACCTATCGCTCTTTTTAATAAACCTCAATCATATTCTTTGCTAGCTTATAGTTGTGTATAATACCAACTGTTCCTAGTTTTATCATGCTTACCACAGCTTATAATTTCAAGGTGAAACAACTTTGGTTCTATATTCTATCTACTTAGTAACAACAACAATCCCAAAGACGTAGTTGGCAACATAAATCAAAATTTTAGACGTCAACTAAGTTTTCTCTTTTTCCATGCCCTTATAGTAAGTGTTACAATGTATATGCTTTTGTAAGCCCATTTTTTTTATATCATACTTGTGTCCTTCCATCCAAGTCTTCTTTTGTCTCCTTCGAAGATTCTTGTGATCTCAACTCTTCACTTTCTTTATTGTTGCACCTTCTTGTGATCTCAATTGGTTCTCCCTTGTTCAATTCTCAATGTCCAACTCCAACTTTCCTTCAAATGTCTTCAATCCTAATTCTATCCCTTGAGGTATTTCTTGCTGACTTGCTTTTGTCACGAGGAGGAATGAATACTATGATGGCCACCTCAAATGTTACTCAGATCTACTTTGGCATACTCTTGCCATATTCATGGTATACCAATGTCAGACATGGGTTTGGTCCTTCAAAAATAGAGAAAACCTATGGAAAATTAGAAGTATCTGTGTTGGAACTTGGAAGCTATATAATAGATCAACACTTTTGGCAATTTTGAGTACTGCAGATTATTTCTACATTTACTTTTGCACGAACTTGTATCTAATTTATCTATTCATTCTTTTCTTAGGCACATGGCTTACCAGATTCTCAAAAAATTTCAGCAGAACCTGAAGGTACTAGTGAGTATTTTATATTTATATGTATTCTTTTTGGGAACTTTTGATTTACTAACATCAATTTTAATTTTTCAGGCTCAATGGAAGGAAATGATGGTCGACAAGAAAGATCACTGTCAGCCACCAAGTACTGTAGTCACTTGCATTAGAAGTATTATCTGTCAATAGTAAGGTTTAACTTTTGATAAAGTAATTTGATAGGTGTAGTTTTAATACCATACTAGTATAGATTAAACACACTGTCTGTGCATATAACAACTAACTGACAACTAGTGCTGTGGTATACTGGTATTCTCACTTCTCTTTTTGAAGCTGCCCATTATAGTGCAACCTCGACCAAAAATTGTGAACAAAATTTGTTAGAAAGTGAACGTTCTATATATGTTCAGGAGTCCTTCCAACATTGTGTTTCTTATGATACCATTTTGTTGACTATTGAATTTTCTCTCCAACATTTAATTTGATTCCCTCCATTCAGATAATCATCTATCTAGACTCTATTTTAACTAGAATGACCATTAAATCCAAATGAAGTATATATTCTCTTTGATGAGAAACCATAGCATCCTGAGGTCTTCATTATTGTGCCGTGACTTCTGAGTAAATTGATGAGGAGATATAAAAGTTCATCATGAGATTTATGACATTAATTGCCACAAGTAGCTGACTTTCGTGCATGTGCATATATTTGGTTGAAATAGGAAGAATTCACTCTGCCTAAAATTTGTTACTTCTATGTAGCTATGAGGTGTGAGTTAAAGTCCTGAGTCAGTCATGAAATGGTATAAAGTCTGTATATTTGCAGTAGTGCATCTGATTCTATCAGCTATAGATTATGTGGTGTAGGTAGGTATAATGATTGTTCTTGTGAACGGAGGAACTTAATCATGCTCCAGTACAGTGATTGAATGAATTTGTTTATGCTTTCCTTTTATGCTTCTAAGTATTAGAAGTGAGTTTGTTAGTTGTAATGCACAATTTGTACTTGCTTAATGTATGCACTTCAATTCTTTTTTTTTTTTTTTTTTTTTTAAATTCTCACATATTGTGTATTGAAGTTACATATTTGTAGGGGAGGATAAGAGAGTGAAGAGGGAAGGGGAAGATATCCCTTCCTAATTTTTTCGAACTTTGGAAGGGTTTAGTTCACTAACGAGGGAGAAAAAATAGAACACTCCTATTCCTTTCTCTTCCATTATCCAGTCTCCAACATCACTAGGGAAAAATTATTCCCTACTCCCCTTCCCCTTTCCTTCTCTTCAAATTCTCTCGTCTGAACAAAGTAACAAACTGCTGTAGGATAACTTTTTCACTGAGAACTAATTATTGTGCAAACTTGGCAGAATATTGGAGCAGTTGAAAAGATATGGAGCTTCTGGAGTACTGTCATATGGTCTACTGAACACTGCCTATTACCTTACTACCTTTCTCTTGGTGTGGTGAGTAACTAGAAATCAAAAGTGTTGACTCTGTGTGTTTGACTCTCAGGGAATTTGTGTATTAATGTATTTCTGGACCTGTACATTTCCTATCAGCACTTGGACACTTACTGGGTGGTGGTGGTTAAATTGCTTACATTGATTTTCCACCTGTTGCTTCAGGTTCTATTTTGCTCCGGCACCTGGAAAAATGGGTTATCTTGCTGCTGTTTCAAGGTAACTGCATGTTATACCAATAATATTTCATTCCGATTAAGTTAATTTTTTCTAATGTCATTTTACGTATATTGGATGCAGATTTCTAAAAGTAATGGCCATGGTTTGGGCAGGAAGTCAAGTCACTAAGCTCTTAAGAGCAGCAGGGTAAGCTATCAATTCTACTGCTATATAATCAGTTACGAACTAGCTTAGTAGCTTAGGTTGCTAAGAAGAACTTTATAGTAATACAGCTTTATAAATGGGACAAATAAATTCTTAATAAACTGCCGCTTTTAATTTTCCCTATCACTGACAACTTCCCAAGTAGTTGCTTGTTCCATTTAGTAAAAGCTAAAAACTCTTTCCATTCCCCTTTCTCCAAAACTCATATTAATTGTGAACTAAAGCAGAGTGTCATCCAGTTTCTATCACTCTATGTTCATCTGGTAGAGTTGACGGTATGTTGGTAACTAGAATGATAGTGATTAGAGATCAGACTGGAAAGAAGGGATATAAAAGGTTCAAAGGCTAAATTATGTTGTGTTTATGTGAGTTGTCTTACGTTGTAGAAGTAAAGAGAAATAACAACCTTATAAGCCTAGGGAGTTAATCCTTCCATAGCCAATTGACTTAAGTAATCTAAACTCTTCTCTAGGGATTTTATACACTACACGATTGTCTTTTTTTGCTTTACTTCTGCTGATGGGATATCATATCGCGTGGGTTTGAATCGCCTTGCTACTCATTATATGTGATCTGACAATATTTACTCGCCATTACAGTGCCCTTGCCCTTGCACCTCTTGTAGATAGGGGATTGTCATGGTTTACTGTCAGATACAAATTTGAGTCACGGGGAAAGGTTAGTATACTTGTCAAGAAATTATAGTGTCTTCTGTGTGGCTGCTTAAATTACTGAACTTTTTTGTTTTTGTAAACTTCTGCAGGCTTTCTTCACAGTTGTCGCATTTTGTCTGAGTTTAGCTTTAATCATGTTTTTAGCCGTCACTCTGCTTTCAGCATGACATATCTCTTCTTTCATTGTTGCTGAATCAAAGAGAGCTATTCTATCTTTTCTTTGTAAATCAGACATCTATATTTAACTAGTAAAGAATTTTGCCAATTGTAATTGAGTTGATAACCTCCCGGTGCCTGTCAAAAAAAAAAAAAAAAAAAAAAAAAAAAAAGATCATCTCCCGGTGATTTTGTTATTTTCTTCCTTTTGTTGGAGTAAAATGACTCACTGTCTGAACTAATGCTGTCACGCTGAGTAGTTTACGAAAGCTGGTTATGAGAAACATCTTTTGAGGTACTCATTTGTGATTCAAGACGTTTTTAAATATTTGCTCCATTTCCTTTTTGGGAAAGCTTTTACAATATTTAATTCATTTATCACACTTAATGGACCCAACATAATACACTCTCTCTTATTCTTCCACTACTTTGTTTTTTTTACAATTTTTTATTTTCTCAACTATTTCACTACCTCCATATTTTATTACTTTCTCCAATTTCTTCTAAAACTCCGCACATGGAGAAATGAAGCAAGTATTTAAAAACGGAAGGAGTAGCTCTCAATTCTTTAAATCAAAAGGACAGTGATATAAAATGAAAATACCTTCTCCTAGTGATGAGTTTGTCTATTTGTCATGCTAATTAAAAATTTATCTCACCTTACAATTCCTTTTGATCAAAAGTATCTTCCCGGAACAGAACACTGCCTGCAGAAATTGAAGACGCAAAAACTATGTAACAAACCAAAGAAATACTCCCTTTATGAATAGCCTAACATTCATTTAAAAAAGAAAGAATAACATGTCTTTCACAAATTCGGACTTTGCCTGTCTTTCGTAGTAGATGGAAAAATTAGAAGAATGAATGCCAGTTCGACGATGTTGGACCTCCCCCCAAAAAAATTGTTTGTCCCTCCCTTCTATAATAACTTAATACAAATTTGAAAGTTTTGAAAAAGTATCCAATAATTCCATCAAGACGAGATTCTTTGGTAATGTAATTGGGTTTAGAGCATCTCATTGCGGATGTCGCCCAGAATTTATCCCTGCTTTCCTTCTTCCTCCACCTCATTTTCTCTTTCCTCCACCTTACTTTCCAATAACATCACTATTTACTTTCCAATAGCATCCCTGCAATAGTAAACAAGGTATTAGACTTGAACGTTATGTGGGTAAAAACTTTTCAAAATAAAACAAAGAGGAAACATCACCCAAGAATGTGAGTACAAAATTCCCGAAAGTTCAACCTTTCAATTGTAGACTCTTGTTTTCAGGAATGTGGAACGCATGGAAATAGTAAATAAGTGTAAGGAAAAAAATGAATAAAGTAAAAGAGACTAGGTAAAAAGGTAGGTGTATAACAAAAAAGTGGAAAAAGCAAGTGAAAGATTATAAAATGCCATAAATTATTTGAATAACTTTTGTATACATCTGGTGTACAGTAATTTACTATACATCGAGGGTCACTTTTTATCAAATATAGGGTCACTTTTACAATTTTTTGGGTAATTTTTATCAATAAAGCATAAATCATTCGTAACTTTTATTTATGTCAGGGTAACTTTTATTCATATTAATGTAACTTTTGCTCATTATAGGGTAACTTTATAATGGATGTACAATATTTATTGTACATCCAATTTCTTTAAAAGTTTGTCAAACGGTGTGGGGTATGAGGGTAAGATTGTAAAAGGGATTTTTCATTATAAGACTAAAGTAGAAATGAGTTGAACTTTTAAAAACGAATCAAATTGAAAAGTAGGATAAACTTTCAAGAATGGAAGAGTATAAGAACCAAATATCACAAGTCATTTTAGCACGTTATTGGAATATGTCTCTTCAAAAGTAGGAGTATGTAGCACAGAAAAAGCTGATTCAAGTCCCACCATTTTTGGGCTTCATAAGCACGAAAACAGGAAGACCTCGGACACTAGAAGTTTCCGTGCTTCCTTCGATGAAAGAGTAGTCAATGAGATTGATCACTCACTTCATCGAAACTCATAAGCATTCCAAATAAATCATTCAATAGGAAAAAAAATTAGTAAGACACGTTTATACTAAAGATAGGATTGGGCATAAAAAGAAAAAGAAAAAAAATAGTGCATCATGTATTCATATAACATGGTAGTTAGCTAACAACAGATAACAAAGCAAAAACCTAACGCAATTGACCTTCATTTTGAAGTGAGGATAGCTTCAGGGAGAGTAAAAGAGGTCATACTTTCACAGGGAATCAGATAGTTTAATGCTAACCATATAGTAATATGATTGATTGATTTATTATTACCTTTACAACAAATTAGCAATAAAACTGTGACATTTATTGGCATCTCAAAGCGAACTTCATTTGCAATAGCACTACAACAGGAAAATCCTAAATAACATGTACTTTCTACAAGCAAATTGGATGTGGGACAAATATGCCTGTGTGATAAGCAACAGTATAGATTACATCCTCAGTCTACAACAGCAACCCAGTTTAAATCCTGCTGAAACAGGTTCTGGAAAGCATCTATTGTTATTGTCCCTATAAAATCAATATAGTTAATTTCACACTGACATCTTTAGCAAGCAGAATTTTCCAGTTACAGGATTACCTCATTCTTTGTATATTAGACAAACACCACACGTTAACATCAGATACAGGCTTACTTCAAGATTGGCCACTTTTTCCGAAAATATGAGATTAGCACATAGGGATGCATAATTTATGTCAACAAAGCCTATAACCTAGTTCTTTCAAAAAAAAAAAAAAAAGCCTATAACATAGTGTCAAAAGTCCTAAATTCCTCTTGTGAGAAATAACAATGGGAGTACTAGACAGTATTAAAAGTAGAGGTATGTGTGTGATAAACCCCCCCCCCCCCCCCCTCCAATCTTATCCTCCTCCTCCTCCTCTATAGGAGGTTGCTGAAGGAGAAGAGAGGAATTCAAACCTTGTGCTTAACTGAAGATTCTTATAAAATTAATGTATAAGAAACAACCATCATCTGAACAGCTCAATATGAAAACATAGCATTGAAATGATAAAAGTAAATGGCAGAGAAACTCACTTCTCCAGCAACTCCAACCACGGGAAAAGATTGCACTGAAATCCTCCCTTGGGATGGGAATATCCAGTTTGCTTGGTGGGTAAGACCTTATTCCCCATATCATCTTGGGAAGTCTGCAGGCCACAAGCATTGCAGAAGGTTTCCAAATCCGATTCCTGACAAATCCAAATTTCGGTGTTACTTCATATAACGTACAACTAAAAAATTTTAATAAACAAAAGATATTTACCAAATTATACCTTAATCATCAGGATTTTTGAAAGAGATGTTAATGGATAAGGATGAAGCTTGTAGCCACTGGAATTTATACACGCTACAGCAAGTGCCCTAACCTTAAAACAAAGTGAAACAAACTCAATATAAGAACGATAATGAAGTTTTCAGGAAGAAAAGGAGCTTAAAAGCAGCATATACCAAATCTCTTTTGTTTGAACAATTAGATAAATAATAGCTACCCACCTTGGCACTTCTTATACATCTACCACATAACATTTGGAATAATTTTGTTGAAGAAACAAATAGATTTCCCTGGTCTCTCACAAAGGATTCAGGTTATCAAACGATTAAACTCTATAAGAAGTTTGGATTATCAAGGTAAAGGAATCTTATCGATATTATTGGAACTAGGAAGTGTTAGAACTTTGGAAGCACTGATATTTATAAATCGAGAAACAATAGTAATAGTACATGCACTAGTTTTGGAGACAACAGGAATACAGGATATTTTATAACATTTGCAGGGTTGGATAAAAAAAAAAAAAACAGATCCTTTGGAATCGATATGCATCCTCATGCGAAACTAAGTACCAGTTATTAAAATTTCTAGATTTCTACCTGTGAGATCTACAAACCTAAGGTTAACAGGTTGTGAGCAATAAGCATTCAGAACAGCTAATTATAAGGACCAATTAAGAGCTTCAAACTGCATATAGTGGTACTGTCCTTTGGAGGAGTAGTTGGAAGAAAATTAGAAGTCATTGTTGAGAATGGTCCTGTCTTAAGCCTAAGGGCCAGAAAATGGAAATGGAAATGGAAATTAAAAAGTAAGTAAGAAAAAGACGTAATACTTTTTTTTCTCCCTATTTTGGACAGTTTTCACTTTATAAAGATCAAGCAAAAGAGAAGTAGAGGTAATCAGTGAATAAAAAAAGTGCACCTATGAATGAAGCCTAAAGCGATAGGAATCAAGCATTTCATTGAATTAAGAAGAAAAAAAATGTAATATTTGGAAATATTCCCAATAAAGCTAACAATTTCAATCTTAAGATAACTGACCAAAACCCTAATGAGAAAAGAGGAGGATAAAGAGGGGAAAAAAAAACATAAAGGTCACAATACACAAGGTATATCATATGTTTTCTTTAAGACCATGCTTGATCAGGAAGTAGTAATTATTACAAACAGCAACAATTCCAAAGCCATATTTTCCCAAAAGGATGAGACCAGCATGAACTAGTGATGGAGGTACCGACCCGGGTATGACGGCAAAATTGCCGTGTCCGAGTAACATAGGTGGCAGCCCCATTGAGTCCATCACAACTAACTAATAATATATCATCCGCAAAAAACAAACACCACGATAACTCATGCTGGATAAACCATGTTATGCAAAACTACTGCAAAGAGGAAAGAACATTAAGAACCTTAATCCTCTATTTCTCCGCCAATAGATTTCACATCTCAATAGATATCCTTATACTTACGTGGTATATCTTTTCCAGTTATCGCCAACTAAAACACTTCTCTTAGTAGCTTGTTATATGCTCACTCTAGTTCGATAAGGACCAAGTGCAAATTCTCCTTTCTTTTCCTATAATACTTCATTCATGGTAACATAAGATGAATGGCTTTTATGATGACTCGTAACTAATTCTGGGTATAAACCTTTATTAATTCACCAAAATACTAGTACATTTCTTAATAAAGTTAATACATCACCAAAGTGTTTTTTCTCCATCATTTTGGTCAGGTACCTCCATCACTCTAGTTTCAAAAAAAAAAAAAAAACAACTTGTATTCCCATCATTTCAAGTATGTATTAAAAAATGCAAACTTATTCACAAAAAGACACCTTTGCAATCAGCAAAGCACCATAACAAATGTCCAAATTCAAAATTGAACAACTTCAAGAATTCACGATCCATTTGGAATCCAATAATGAATAAGCACATAATTCCATCTATTCAATCCTTTCAACTACTTACCATCCCTGACATGAGTTACTATTTACAACGCCATTTTGGAAAAAGGTTTATAACCATCAAATATTACCTATGCCATCTTAAAAAGTGTTTTATAATATTTGAAAACAGAGCCATATTGAAAATCATCTATACAAAAAATCCAAGGTAAAAGATCTTATCAAAGTACCAACCTCCATGATATAAGGCTCAATGATGCAGAACTGTAGGTTAGTTGCCTCTGATGCTACAGTGTGAAAGAAACGCCAAAAATTGCCGATCCGAAAAGACCTAGTAAGAAAGGGGTTACAATAAAAGTAAATTTAATGAGACAGTGCCCTTAAAAAAATTCCATTGGCATAAACAATGAGTCATATGTTAGCATGGCAAAAAGTATGTACCTTAACACTGTTCGCGCAAAGCACATCTCCTTTGAGCCAACAATATATGAAGATAGACGAGAAAACCACAAAGATAGAGACTCGCCCTATAGATAATATCAGCTGTATTAAGAGTCAGTACAATAAAGCAAGCAGAAAACTGTGACAATCAAATTCATAGCAAGAGTATCATCAAAGAAGAGAGCAACCGTTGAATGGCTATGAGTCTCAAGATGAAGGAGGACATATAAAGATCGATATTCAGCCTCATTGTCAAAAACAGAATCTGAAGTGCGGTTGATATCGTATAGGTTATATAGTGATCCAAGGCACTTAGTGAGCTGCTCCATATTAAGATGATGGATTGAAGATAAAGTGGTGCTGTCACCCTCACATCTTCTAAGCTTGTAGTGGGAGGTGACATGAAACCTAATCTGCATTAGTCATGATCCATGTAACACAAAAGTCAGAGCATCATATTAGCTACCAACTTACAACAAGTAGTTCATGCCTAAAAAGCGACACAGTAGCCAATAATAATTAAAACTGGCCTGAGATGGCTAGGGTACAAGTACAACTCAGAAAACTTGGTAACCCATAATTTCCTATTTTGTTGACTGGGCAAGTCGGCCTCCTTGCTCCTAGGTTAGAAGTGAAGAAGACCTCGAAGGTCAGCTAATTAGTGATAATTTTAATTTCTGGTTCTGCCTGATCTACTACGGTTCTTAAGCTGAACTCTGCATGACACTTTCAGGTTAGGGCATACTTGGGCGATGGATGGCGCTTGGATTTTAGCAAAACTCACTTCAATACTTTTTCTCTACCAGATTTCTATGTGAAGGTTAGTACTTCAGTCAAATAGCATGGCCTATTGGCCTGTATTCATAAAGTCCGTTATAGTATAGTGTGTAGTCCGTACAGGCGTACACAATGAAATTGACTTTGCTTTAACTTCAATTCTCTGATTACTGATATGTTATTTTTCGGTCCTTTAGCAGGTTAGTTTGCATTTAAAAATAAAAAAAAAAAAAAATAAACAAAAAGAAAGACCTTTTGGACAATATAAGAGACTATAACATAATAAAATAAGCAAAATGGTACACTTCCTTTTTTAATGAACTTACCAAAATTTTTACAGGGTTCCCAAAGCTATATAAAAAACAGGAAATACATTGTTATACAAGTTTAGCCATATGTATACAGCTCAACTTCGCTTAAATGAAATGCTAAACACCAAAGATATTCTTTTGCACATCAAGGTATCATCAAAATTCTCCCTGTACATGGTATCCACTTTTACCAATGAACAATTTGGCAGTAAATATCAATGACATACCACATAAAACTACGAGCACATGCATGAATTCAGTGACCTATTTAACATCTAAAAGTGAATAGTCTGCCAAGAGTCTGGATTTAATGATCCCACAAAATAAAAATTCATAACGCTATATGATAGATGTTGGTATGATACAGATTATTATGCAATCATTGACCAAAACAATATGAAAGGCTATACATATACAAGATTTTATGCCGTTGGGGTTGATAAGAGAAATCAAAGGTGCTACTATATATCATAACCAAACCACATGTTTTCAAGTAAACTATAGCAAAACATTGCTCCCAAAATTACTTGTTAAGGTTAAAGTTTGGGCCAACCTTTCCAAGTAAACTTCTCTATGTCTTTGAGACCCTTAGGAAGTCCTCCACTCATTTGTTATGCCAGACTTCATTCAGAAGTCAACACCCACAAATGGAGATGAATGCTCTGTTTGAGCACTTATTCAGCAACCCTGAACTATACAAATGGTTCCACATAAGTTTGAGGTAGACAAGGAACAGTATAACTATGCTATTCACTCATACTGAAAAATACTATCCATTTAAGGGGAGCTCATAACATGAATTCATTCAGGTGTTCTAAGCTTTTCCTGATCTTCTTTACGCACACAAATCTATATGTGAAGTTGAGCACTTAAAAACAAAGCATAAAAATGAACAATTATAGCATACCATTTTCTCGTACATGCAGATCACTTTATCATTGTTGATGTTCTGCATGCTGAGATCTTGCCTAATGGACCTTGTCCTATCAGAGATGAAATCATGAAGAACAAGAAAAGAATGTTCAGATGAATCCAACAACTTCATAAGGTAATCCAATGTGTCCTCCAAAACCGGCAGAGGGCGTATATCTGATGCTTGAACTTCCTTCATTGAGATAGTTCTGCAAAACTAGTGAGAAAAAATGGGGTTCATACACAAAATGACTATTATGACAAGTTTGTCCACTATATTCACAACTTAACAAGAGCAAATTTTTAACAGGCAAAGAAATAAAACCTTGTTTACCATGTAAAGATTCCTAAGGAAAAATAAAAATAAATTAAAAAAATTAAAAATGCCACTTTCCATATCTTGCACTCAAAACTTGAATACAACCTACTAGAGTACTAGACTACTTGTCCAAAGAAGAGACTAAAAAAAAAATTTAAGTCAACCATAAGCAACCATAGGCGGAGACAAAAAAAAGCCCTTAAAAAAAGGTGGCATAGTACTCCCTCCATCACATTTATAATACGAAGTACATGTTTTCCTTTTTAGGTGTTCCAAACTGTGTTACTAATATTTCTATTATTTCTATCATGATACACCTACTTTTTTACTTTCCCATACAAGATACCCCTACATTTTCACAAATATTTGTACCATCAATTATTTTTTACCCCTATATCCAATAGACCAATACTTCATTACACGTGATTATTTACTTTTTTTTTTTTTAACTTTTCCATATAAAACAATCCAATTAATAAAAATGCTATTCACTCCCTGTAATAGTCTACAACCCTTAATTTTCATGAAAAATGAGAAACAGGCACTATATGATGGGACAAAGGGAGTAATAAGCATAGAGAGAAAGCAATATATATCCCTTGCCTCAGTAGTTGCATGGGACATAACAAAGCTTGTTTACTTGTTCAAGTACAGCAGATAGTGATACAATAAATGAAAATACATGTTCCATGTATCTAAGAGATTGAATTATATAAAAGTTAAGCATGAATAACCTTAAATACTAGTTTTCAATAATTAGAACTTTGACATAAAATTCTCCCTCCTTCAACACAAATTCCTGGCCATACTAATGCAACGAATTTACAATTTCAAAAGGACAATCAATTTCACTTAAACAACAGCAGACAAAAATTTTATAGGTTTACCTTTTTAACAGCGAGCATTGAGGATGATTTTGACTGATTTCCATTCAATCTTTCAAATACAGCTAGATCTCGAAGCTGCTCACGCTGGATTCTCTCCTTTTCTACCCAAAACAAGCAAGAAACATTAAATCACAAGCCCTTCTGTCTCATATACAATCAAAATAGAAAATTCAGTATTCCAACCGAAATCCTATTCTCGGAACACTAGACAATCAAAAGAATTTTCATTGTTCTGAAAATCATTAATACTATTATTTTTTTAATCATTGAATTTCCAAATTATTTCATTGATTTAAAATCCTTTTCAAATTCAACAAATATCAAGTATAACCCATAATAGGATTTAGCACCTAATTGGCCAATTCATCTCCTCTTAATCATAGTAATTCACATACCAATGAAAATAACTCCTATGCAAAATCAACAAACTTCAAAAATAAAACTTGAAAATCCCAAATATAGTCTTAGAGAAACCCCAGATCAGAAATTAAGTAAAATTCAGCACTTCAAAGATAAAACATGAAAAAAAATCCAAATATGAATTTTGAGTCTTAGAAAAGCCCCAGATCAGAAAATAAGTACAATTCAGCAGAAATTTATCACAGTCCTATATTTAATCAATGGGAATAAAAAAAAGGTGTATAATATACCTGGGCACATAAAAGGGCAAGTTCCAACAATACAGTGAGGAGTGGTACAATCAGTATCTTCTTCCAATGGAACTCTTTGGGGTCTGTTAGAGATGCGATTCCAATTGGGTTTTGGACCCGAAGTTCTGGTGACATAGTTGTGATGTCTGGAATTAGAATTAGAGTATGAAGATGAAGAAGAAGAACGAGAAGATGAAGTTGCAGAATTTTGGGAGGGATGATGATTTCTGTTCATTGTTAAGTTTTACAACAGTTTGCTTCTTTGTCCTCTCTTATTCCCAATTGAGTTAACTTCGTCAAGTAGACAAGTACTATGAATAATGGAATGGGTGGGTCCAACATAAACCGGTGAATAGGTTTAACTAGCATAGTACTTATATTCAATTAACAAAATTTTTAGATAAAACGATTTAATGAATATTAATTAACTTACTTACATAGGTGTCTATTTTTCACCCCTCAAAATAATGATATACTTACTATTTTAAAATTGGGGATTTTTCTATGTGGCCGGTTACTCGGATTACTTCTGACCGAGTAACCCCTCAATTAACCATTGATCGATTAACCCCTGATCGAACCCCTGGCCTAGTAAACCCTCGAGTAACCCCTAATCGAGTAATCCCTCAAGTAACCCCCGACCGAGTAACCCCTTAAGAAACCTCTAACTGAGTAACCCCTGATCGAACCCCTCAACTAACGCTTGATCGAACCCCTCAAGTAACCCTTGACCGGATTAACCCTCGAGTAACCCCTCAAGTAATCCTTGACTAAGTAACCCCTCACGTAATCCTTGATCGAGTAACCCCTTAACTATATAACCTATACATAGTAACCCCTTAAGTAATCACTGACAGAGTAACCCTTCAAGTATATAACCCCTGACCGAACCCCTCAAATAACCCATGACCGAACCCATCAAGTAACTGCATGACCGCGTAACTCCTGACCGAGTAACTCCTCAAGTGACCCTTAACCGATTAACCCCTGACCGAGTAACCCCTCAAGTAACCTCTGACCGAATAACCCCTCAAGTAACCTCTAATTGAGTAACCCCTGACTGTACCCCTCAAGTAACCCTTGACTGGATAAACCCTTGAGTAACCCCTCGAGTAATCCCTGACCGAGTAACCCCTTGAGTATATAACCTCTAACAGAGTAACCCCTGGTTAGGGATGTTAATGGGGCGGGGCGGGGCGGATGTTGGCCTTCTCATCCCCATCCCCACCTAATATTTTCATCCTCATCCCCATCCCCGCGGCGGGTCCAATTTTCATCTCCATCCCCGCCCCACTGGGTACAACTCCAAAACCATCCCCGCCCCACCCCCCATTTGGATATCCATCCCCACCTAATCCCCACCAAAGACCCGCCTAATTCCCACCCAAGATCCACCTAATATCCGTATCTCAAATACAAAATCTTACATAAATAATACGAATTATAAAATAAAACATTCTATACACATTTTTGTGTTATAATATAAGTGTCGTACAAAGTATTATAATTAATATTGTATTTCATGTAATTATTTTATAAATAGAATAAAAGTATGTAATTTTGCTTTAAAAGATATATAGATGTGGGGATGAGGTGGGGATGGGGCGGTTACGAAGTGGGGCGGGTGGGGCGGGGCGGGGATGTGGCGGGTACAACTTAAAATCCACCCCCACCTCGTCACCCATGGCGGGTATGGTTTTTATCCCCATCCCCGCCCCACCACCCGCCAAACCGAGATCCATCTGGGGCGGGGATGGGGCGGTTCTCCTACTTGACCCGCCCCACTGACATCCCTACCCCTGGTTGAACCCCTCAAATAACTCATGCCCGAACGGCCGAACCCCTCAAGTAACCCCTGACTGCGTAACTCTAGTAATCTCTAATCGAGTAACTCAAGTAACCCCCACCAGACGATGTGGCCCACCACATATAAAAATTTGTGCTTGAAAATAATTTTTTATTTTTAAATTGAATGTATAGTTTATAAATATAATTCAACTCAATAGATGAAAGGAACAATCTGCTCTAGTACCATGAAAGGGTTTTATTCCTCCGTAATTAGGTGTTTAGGTTTTTTGTTTTCTTTTAGTTTTTCTTGTTTTTGCTTGTTTGAATTTTCCTTTCCTTGGTTATTGTAACCTCATTTGGAATTAAAATAATAATAATAATAAAAAAAAATCTAGAGCATATACAGTTGTACATGTGTGAATTAGAATAACAAAAATATACTCTACAAAATAAGAGCATATACTCTCTTTGAATTAAGCAATCTAAAGTTAACTAATATGGATTAAATATATGCGGAATATCCGTGAGTAATATTGATTGAAAAATAATTAAAAAAATCAAGGATGTTTTCTTGGAGTATCTTTAATAATAAGATCTTTGACAATTATACAGTTTACGAAAAAAGAACACTCTAGACCATATACAACAGTTGTACGTGTGCTAATAAGGGTAGCAAAAATATATTCTACAAAATAAGAGCATATACTCTCTTTGAATTGAGCAATCTAAAGTCAACTAATATGGAAAAAATATATGCTGAATATCCGTGAATAATATTAATTGAGAAACAATATTAAGAAGTTGAGGATATTATCTTGGAGTATCTTTAATAATAAGATCTTTAACAATTTATTGTTAATATAATTTGCCAAAAAAAAAAAGGGACATGGACGTGTTCTATTTTAGTATAGTATATAATAGATCTCTTATCATAGTGAATGTCATTGTTAATATAGATATTAAACACAAATAGTATTGTAAATTATGTGCATATGTATAATGATTATGTTAAACGTCATACATGGTAAATATTTTAATTTCAGAAAATATACTTACAAGATATATATGTATTCTTAGTTTATTAGTAAGAGAATGCTAAATAATTATATTTTTTATTTGTGTATATCGCTTAGTTTGTTAAGTAAATATTCTCGTGCATAATTGTAGCTAATAGGTTTTTAAAGAGCAGCGGAAAGAAGAAAGAGGTGGGGAAGAAGATAGGCAGATTGTTAGGGATTTTAGGATATAAAATAAAATAATACCATGAAAGAGTTTGAATCCTTGCCTTCTCATTAGGAACGTATGTATTATATACAAATTACAAGAGCATAATTAGCCTAAACTTAAGGAATTTGATTAGCTAAAGTTATGCACAAGAATATTTACTTAACAAAACTAAGCGATATACATAAATACGGAATATAATTATCTTATATTCTAAAAGAAAAAATATATTTTCAAATTTCTATATCTTTATCTATCTATACTTAGTATTTAAAAAGACAAACCACAATCACCTATATAACACATGTCATCATAATTCACCCATATGGCACATAACACATCCATTAATAATATTTCATCTTTATACTCCCTTTTAAAGTAAAAGATAAAATAAAGGAAATTTTGTCAAAAATAACACCACCTTTGGGCGGTCTTCCAAGAATAGAACGACCTTTGGATTATTCCAAAATAACACCACCTTTGACTCATATCTTCCGTAAATAGAATGTGACCTGTTAATAACCTGTTTAATAGGTTACCTATGACACGTGTCAAACTGTCAGTGGTCATTTTTTTTAAAAAAAAAAACATTAAATAAAAAAAAACCTCGAATATAAAAAAAAATAAAACCTTAATTAAAAAAAGAAAACCCCCTACCCAACCCCACCGGCCCAACCACCACTCCTCCTCCATTACCCAGTCCCCCTACCCCGCCGACGTCGTCTCTACCAGCCATCTCTTCCTGCCACGTGCCGGCGTCCGACCTTTTCCTACTCCCACTTAACTCAGGGCCCCTTCGCACCCTAACTTACCTCACGCACCTCCCAAATCGACAACCAAAACTACCAGAGCAACCCGCTATTACTCGACAACAAGCGACATCAAGACCACCATCACTTTCCAACCAAATTCGTCACAAACAGCAACTAATCTCGGCCATTACCCATTCCCTTTCCCTAGCCAGACCATACCTGTAAACAACCCATTATTGAAAAGGGGGAAGGGGTTTCAGGATTAAGGTTTCGAGGTAGGGAATTAGTTTTCTGGGTGATTTCGGGTGGGTTTAAGGTAGCCAAGAATAGGGGAGGGAGGGTCATTACGGGAAGGAGGGTTGTTTTAGGGGAGGGAAGGTCGTAGAGGTAGGAATCGGGTAGGGGAGAAGGGTGAGCGGTTGCCAGCAGTGGGGAAGTGGTGGGGGTCGCCGGCGGGGGTGGGGGACTAAGGCACAGATGGGGGCAGGTGGTGAGGGGAGGAGTTTGTTTTATTTTTTTAAAAAAATATTGTTTCTAAAATAATTTTATTATTAAAAAAAATTGAAGTTTTGTTTTTTAAAATCATTATTATTTAAAAAAAAGTTAAAATAAAATACTTTTTTTAACCAATCACACATGGACACATGTCAAATATAACTTGTGAAACAGGTTACATGCTTTTTGTTCTATTTTTGGAGGATGTGCATCAAATGTCGTTTTATATTGAAATAATCCAAATGTCATTCTATTCTTAGAAGACCGATGAAAGGTGGTGTTATTTTTGACAAAATTTCCTAAAATAAAATGTTATTGAATGCTAAAGTCTTTATGCATTCCTAACTTTCAAATTTGAGTAAGAAAATGGAGTGTTCCATTTTCACTATATAAAAAAAAAGTTGTACTCCTCTCTATACCCCTTTTAATGTAAAAGTTAAAATAACAAATTATTTAATATTAAAATCTTTATGTATTCCTAACTTGCAAATTATAAGTAAGAAAATTAAGAAAATTATTACAAAAAAATCACCAACACATACAACACGAATAAACAACACATTTCAAGAAAAATTAAATGACCTACAACCCGTTCGTTGAACGGGCCAAAAGGCTAGTTTATATATTGAGTATTAAAAAAAACAACTTAGACAGGGACACGTGGCAGCCATGGAGGTAGTGTACCCTGTTTTAGTCTATAGATAGATTATAGTAAAATAAATTTAATTTAATAAAAATAAATTCAATTCTGTAAAATCCATATCATATAACTATAACTATCAAATCAAATAATAACTAATATATAAAGCTAAACTTTTTGGCAGGTCACGAGGCAGCGACACTTGACGTTCCAACTTTTCGCCAAGTGTTGCACTACATTGAATAAATTTAAATAGACGAGGTCACAAGACAGCGTCACTTGGCGTTTCAACTTTTCGCTAAGTGTCGCGCCACGTTGGATAGATTTAAATAGACTTCCTAAGATTAAAAAGAAAAGTTAGTTTAGAATTCTATTTGGATAGAATCTTAGAATAAAATTGTTAGTTTAGAGTTTTATTTTCGATAAAATACCAATAAATCAGACGTATAAATTGAATAATAATTTTATTCAAAATAATTATTAGATCATAATTCTAAAAAATTATCACAAAAATTTGTTTTTAATATCATGAAATTTTTTTGAGTGAAGGAAGTAGTTTAAAGTGTAAAACATCCATTTATAATAGTAGGGAATATTTCAAGCATTACCCCAAACTTGACCCCCACTGTGATCATACAATAAAGTACGGTGGCGTCCAAAGGGAAGGAAGCTAGAGCAAAAGAGTCGCCAACAAGTTTTAGGAACTTGTAAACCGTTCACAGGGTGAAGATTACACCCCTTAACGATCCAGGAGATCGTTAACTCCAATAGGTCTGGAACAAAGACTGGAAATTCGGGGATGAAAGTACAAATCCAACCTAAAAGAGATTGAACCAGCCCTAATAATAGGCCTCTACTTTATTCTTCTCGTATTCATGTGCGCTTTCTGACTAACATGCAATCAATAGGTTTACCCTAAACCTGTTTAATTTATGTTGGTTGAATATTAATGCACAAATAAATCTATTATTGGCGATTACTTGAATTATAATCATATTAACCCTAAACAAGATTATTAATTATCTTATTAAGCGTGATTACAAGTACAAATTCCCTTCAAACATGCATAAAAGGCGCGATCAAGCAATAACAATAAACAAATAAGCAAGGAACATAATCATCATAATAAAAAATCATGTTAAAGCATAAAATTAATAGCAAGATCCTAGGCATGATACTAACAAGATTAATAACAAACCTTAGCATGTCACTAAACATTAAAGATCAAAGGTTTAGCCCTAACATGATACTAACATGATATTAGGAAAGAAATAGGAAGCATCACAGAATTTATAATTGACATTATATTCTTTACCCTAAAAATGATACTAGGAACTTATTGTTGTCACCCTAAACATCATACTAAGAAAAGAATCCTAAAATGATACTAGGAATCAAAATAACAACCTAAACATGATTTCTATATCATAATATCAATTAAACAATAAAGCACTTACTTGGATGCCTCGTACCTCTTTCTAATAACAAAATACACACGTTAATAACTTCAAGGAAAATTATAAAAATCAAAGAATTAAATTGAATAAAGATTAAGAAAGTTTAGACTAGATTTGGGACCAAACCCTCAGAAATACCAAACCTTTCACGTCTAGGGTGAAGGCAATTTTGAACTGTGCTAGGTGTGTCTAGATCTTATGAATGCGGAATTTTGTTTGTGAAAAGGGTTGGTTAGAATAAGAGAGAGAGAGAATCAAGAAATTCTTGATGAGACTTGGTGATTAGAAATAGAGGTTTTAGGAGGCTATTTATAACGAAAATCAGCCGGAACATGATAAAAAAGAATCAGAGTTTCGAGAAGAATAAAACGCAACGCTTTCGCCACACACGCCTCTGTCGCGACAGCCTGTGGTGCAGTGCTACAGGCAGCTTTTTTTACACGTTTTCATATTTTGATAAAATTTAAGCGTGCGAGGGGTAAAACTATAATTTCCTTTAAAACACTTCTTTTATTCTAAATAAAACTCTTAAAAACTCAATTATCAATGCTAATCATATTAGGATTCAAAAGAACCTTATAGAAGATTCTAGAAGACCATAACCAATCCTAATTGCATTAGGAATGATAAATCAGAATAGGCCCTCCTCTAGATCATTGGGCCGCATATAAAGATCAAACCGGGCCCAGTTTAGTAATTTGGCCATAACTTCCTCATTATTCATCTGAATTGGACTTATAATATATCGTTGGAAAGTTCTTTTCGAGCCCAATCCAACTACACTATTATTGGACCTTGCTATGGACCAAACTAAACTAGATTGGATATTTTCATAAAATAGGTTTTCAAAAACAGAGAGAAAGAAGAGAATTAAAACTAACCGCAACACTAGACTTTCCACACTTTCACTTCATTCGATTATGATTCGACGTGAAAGGTATTCATCACCGGGTGTGGTTTTGGGGAGACACAAATGGGTGTCTACAAAATCCCCCACTTTGACTGAGTTTGGAGAAACGCAAGTTTCGAAAACAAAAGTCAAAGTATCGATAGGGACGGAGAATGATTCAGAACGTTCTGTGATCCTAAATCACTCTTGTAACGCCAATACCTACAAACTGGCGTTAGTTAAAACATATAAAAGAGTTAAGAAACGCGTATCTTGCACCGTCAAGCACACGTTTCTGGAGGTAACCGATTTGTTGCATTGTTGGAGTGACAACCTTCCACAAGCTAGGGAACGCTATCCTGTTGTTTTGATGTTGATATGTCCACGCGTCTCTGAAAAAAGAGCTTTGATGATATGCCCACGCGTCTCTGAGCAAAGATCTTCTGAATGATATGTACACGCGTCTCTGAACAAAGAGCTTCTTTTTGTCTGACGATCTTCCTCAAGCTAGGAGATACTGCCTGAAGACTGTTTCGCCTGTAACTGCCTCCAATTATGCTGTGATAGTCTTCTGCAAGCTAGAGAACCCTATCGAAGATTGCTTCGCTTGAAATGATCTTCTAGCGCTTTGTAACCATCTTCCGCAAGCCAGGGAACATGATCGAAGACTGCTTCGCCTGAAGCCATCCTCATTTGTTGCGATTATACTCTGAAGAGTATCACCGAAGACCAACGCCTATCGATCCTTTAATGTTCGCTTGAACTTTGCTTTTGCTATGCCAGTGCGTCAGCGCTTTTGCTGCTTGTGAACTAGTATGTCGGTGCTCATGTTGTTTGTGAACCATTATGTCGGTGCCTTTGCTGTTTATGAACCATTATGTCGGTGCCTTTGCGGTGAGCCAATGTTTAGGCGCTTTAAGCTAAGTGAAACGATCATTTATCAGGTCGATCACTTAATATGATTGTAACCGAGCCGATTACTGAATCATGTCAAATTGCTTAGAGGGGCTAACTGGCGTACCAAGGAACCCAAAATTGCTGTATGAGGTCGAAATAATCATTCTGAGAGGCTTCGCATTCTGTCGCCGCTGCAACGTCACTGGCGCCGCGATTTTTCCCTTTCGCTCGGCGACAGAGCTGTCGTGCGACGCTACTGTCGGGATTTTTGCATAAATCCCTTTTCTTCCTTATTTCGCTGCTACTGCTTTCATTCACTTGAGTTCGCTGCGAGAAACTTCAAATTGCTCGTTCTTGCTCGTTTCTCAACCAAAATCGCTCAATTTGTTGCAAATCAAATCTTTGTCAATCTAGTTTGTTAATGTATGTTAGTTTTTTCCCAACTCACTCGAATTTTTCTGAATTTCGCACATGTTCATTCACGAATTTCTTGAAAAATTGAAACTTATATTGCTCAATTTGCTTTGTTTGTCAAATTTTATGCCATTAAATTGCTTGATTATGTTTACATATTGCCTTGGAAGTATTTTGAGACTTGTTTGACTCAATTTGGTGAACATATGAGCAAATTTCCATTGTGGGACCTCTTGACTTCGTGAAAACAATGTGACTCGTTCTTCATGTTTTTGCTAGCCATTCTTTTCAAAATTTGTCACTATATTTGTCATAGTATTGCAAGAAATTGTTTTGACTACTGAAAATTTCCATTTATGCTTGGATTGAAATCATGATCTTTTTTAGTACTACGTACTCTATTTTTTTGCGAACATAGTATCATGCGGCTAGGCGAACCTTGGATACTATAAAACCTTAATTTTCTGGTATTTTGCATAATATAGCATGGCTAGACGATGAGGTTCAGGCTCTTGTTCTCGTTCTAGGGAGGCTCATCGGGAGGACGATCTCGTTGACGCCGGCGTAGGCACCTCTTCTTCTCTAGGGAGGTTTCTTGAGTGGGACCAGCACACTCTGTATTTCGCGTTTGAGTTCCACATTTCAGAGCGCGTCCGACGAGGGATATGATTCTCAGCGGGCGAGTCCGTAGCCATGGTTCTTTGTACGATACTTACTTCCGCGACCATAATGGTCTGCGCCTTCTGTGGGAGTCATATGGCTTGACTCCTCTGCTGCGAGCCACTCGGATCGGGCTATGTACTCTTTAGAACAGAGCCACTACGTAGTCCGAGCTTTGTTGGAGTTCTTTTGGGACACCACCAACACCTTCCATTTTCCTTGGGTTCAGATGAGTGTCACCCCAGCCGACTTTAATCTCATCTCGGGACTGGAGTTTCGCTCGACCGCGCTGCCGTTTGACAGCTCCATCAGTGTTTTCTCTCCTGTGGTCGATGAGCTGTTGGGTCCGATTGTTGTTTAGACCCGTGCTGAGGTGGAGCCATCACAATTCAGCTCCAGGTGCATTCGCCGGTCGACTCTGGCGATGGCTTTTGAGGACGATGCGACCACCCGAGAGCAGTGGGTGCGCATCTTTGCACTTATTTTGCAGTTAGGGACATTTTCCCCTAACAAGGGTAGTCGAGTGCTACTTTACTACCTTCTTGCTCTTCGCGATCTTCAGCTGATCGGGACCTACAATTGGGCCAGCTTGGCTTATGTTGACTTTTTGTGGGGATTGCGAGACTCATGTCGACATCGGTCTTACACAAGAGACATCGCTCTCTCTAGCTTCTGGAGAGTCGTAGAGGTACACTTTATCTATTAAAAGTTAGCTCTAAACTCTTATTAGCACTTGCTGATATCTATTAAAAGTTATCATTCCTACTCTGGCTGCGCAGTACACTGCTGAGCGTCGCTACTTCCCGGGGACATATGAGGCTGCGGTGTACCTAGGAGAGAGAGTTGCTATTCAGCACTCCTCAGAGATTTTTGTCGTCCCTGCTCCTCCGCCACGTCACATGTTCCATGACGTGATGCTGCTCAACCTATCGGAGAGGTCGCCTGCTGGTATGCCTTGGCGATCTCATGCTAGCTCAGGGCGATGCTACGAGGAGAATTTGCTACCGTTGTTAGCTCCGGCCCCTGTTTTGTCTGAGGAGGCGGCGGTATGATTTTTGTCTTTTATCTTTTTGCGAAGTAGCCCCCAAGTGGTATTTTATTCACTTTGATTTGCTTTTTTCCAGATCAAGCCTACTGAGTTTGTTACCCCTCGTATGTCCATCCACTATCAGGGAGCATACAGGCCTATTGAGGAGATGATCCCTCCGGCTCCTGAGGATCAGCATTTTGTTGAGCGATCTATCCCTCGTCACCAGACTCGGGTGAGTTATTTATTTTCTATTTGTTTGTATCTGTCTTATATTGTTGCTAACTTTATTTCTTTGACAATTCTCGCGCGAGGTGGTTACGGCGATGGCGAGGTGCATCGACGCCTTTCGGAGCCAGCTAGTGCGGATGAGGAATGTGGCTTCATGTCGTCGCGACGACGCTGTTTAGGAGGTAGCTTTTCCTCTTTATTTCTGCATTGTTTATATTTCTATTTTCTTTGCATCTAACTTGATTTCTTTTTACAGGGACAACCTATTCCCTCCCGTACTCGGACGAGACCTGAGGCTCGGAGAGAGCCGGCTAGGTCTAGCTCGAGGCGTCGCCGTACTACTTCTGGTGGTCGGGGTGGCCAATCTGATGCTTCTCGGACTGAGGCGGTGGAGGGCTCGGGCTCTTCTTCTGAGAGTGCATAGGCTGGGCCGATGGGTCAGGGAGAGGCGACATCGGCTCCGGTAGGTGGTGGGACGTACGAGGTCGACTCTTCGTCGCAGCAGCCTCCGCAGCCTCAACCTTTGCAGATTCATCACTAGGGCGACCTTGGGTGGACTGGTCCTGAGTTGAGTTTCCCTCCTCCTGGTGAGACCGGAGCTGGTGGGGAGCATACTCCTCGATCTACGCAGTTGTTTGATATGATGAACATTCCTCATCATCTGCGTCCTCTAGCGCCGTAATTATGTGTGTGTAACACCCTGACCCCAACCAAATTAGGGAGGGGCCTATTGTCACGAAATGCGCATCGAGGGCCAACAACTGTCCCCACAGACCAACACGAATCCTTCCGGCACATTTTGTCCTCACTCATGTGCACCTCGAGAAAACTTCCCAGGAGGTCACCCATCCCAAGACTACACCCAGCCAAGCACACTTAACTATGGAGTATTCTTAGCATATGAGCTCCCTAAAAGGAAGATGCACCTTGTTGATATACGCCCTCGTTGCGCCTGGAAAGCTAGGGACTCCAGTATTATGCCTAATGGCAACTGGGTAGCCAAAGTGTTACATCCAGTCTGGCTACGACCATATGGCCCCAGAATTATCCCCCGCTAGACGACTGACATAGGATTAATTATCCACGGTCAGCACGTGGTCGCAGGGTTGCTCTGATACCATTTGTAACACCCTGACCCCAAACAAATTAGGGAGGGGCCTATTGTCACGAAATGCTCATCGAGGGCCAACAACTGTCCCCACAAACCAACACAAGTCCTTCCGGCACATTTTGTCCTCACTCATGCGCACCCCGAGAAAACTTCCCAGGAGGTCACCCATCCCAAGACTACTCCCAGCCAAGCACGCTTAACTATGGAGTATTCTTAACATATGAGCTCCCTAAAAGGAAGATGCACCTTGTTGATATGAGTAGTATATCAAACTCCTTTAAAGCAATCATGAGGGGTATTACAGTGTGTGTGCAAAAAAAATTGTGATTAATTTTGCACAAAAATTTCCGTCATTTTATTACTAATGGAGGGTGTAGGCGTCGTTTGAAGTGCGCCTATGTTAAGGCATGTGTGAATATGCTTTGCACTCATAGGAAGTGGGAATTGACATATACGATTAGGGACAAGGAAAGTAGGGAGCCGCCAACAAGTTTTTAAGGAACTTGTAAACCGTTCACGGATCATAAAAGGCAACCACGATTAAGGGACAACGATAGGCAACAAGGATTGACCCGTGAAGGTTACACCCCATTCATAATCCATGAGATTACTAACTCCATATGGTTCGGAACCACGAAAGGAGGATCGGGGATGATGGTACAAAGTGAGTCATGGAGTGACATTCGTTCGTATTGGCTTCTACTCGATTCTTATAGTGAAAAGTGATTCCTGCGATCTCAAAGGCATACAAACAAAATACTCAATTTGCTCCAAACTATTATTAAGATAAATTGGTTGAATATTAATGCAACATATAATTCTAAAATATTAGTGATCACTTCAATTAACAACAAGATTAAAAAGGAACCTAAGCCGGTTGTCCAAATTATCTTATTAGGCGTGATTTCCAATTACATATTCCCTTTAAACATGCAATATTGTGATCAATAAATAAATAATAGAACAAACATTAATATTGGAAGCAATTCAACAATAATAGCTTTAGTCAAATCAAATAGAAAATAACCTAATCATGATACTAGCAATATTAAAATAAAATAAGTAATTAAATTAATTAATTACTCACATTCCGCGCGTTCCTTTAAATGGCTACATCAATAAAAAATATAAAGCAAATAAAAATTAAATTAAATAAAAAGTAGAGTTGATTTAGTCCAAACCCTCAGTCAATTATACCTTTCACGCCTTGGTTTAAGTATAGAGCTTTGGGTATTATATGGACTCCTTGGAGTGCTTAAAGGAAGGAATAGTGAAAGAATGGGGAGCCTAGTGTTTAGGCTAAAGAGGGAGAAGAGAATTATTTGATGATCAAGATTTTTGATGATTGAAAAAGGGGAGATATGACATCTATTATTATAGAGAAAAAAAAAGAAGGGTCGAAAAAACAAGATAAGATATGAATTAAATCGGAATAAAACTCGATAGACAACAGTTTTTGCGATTTTTGTTTTTATCATATCTTTTGATCCAGAAATCTTAATAAGATAAATAATATGTCGTTGAAAAGATTTTGAAGTATAATTTCTAACCCAATTGAAATCAGATTAAAATATATTGTAGAATAAAAGATATGATCGAAATAGTGGGACAGTGTCAGTTTTGGATAGAGTTTGACATTTCATTCATATCTTTTCTGCTATAGCTCAGAATTGATATTATAATATATCATTGGAAAGATAATTTCAAGGGATATCCAACCATATAAGATTCAGATAAAAAATACGAGGCACGAAAATAATATCTGTCTATCTTTGAACGTCTTTCAATTCGAATAGAATTAGGACTTTTAAAAAGAAAAAAGTTTTATTCAATTTCAAACTTTTTAATCTTATCTTTTCATAAAGGATAATTAAGATCTTTTATAAGCTTATAGAAGTTTCCAATTAATCCTTATTTGTTTGGGAATGGGATTAAATCCTTTGGACCCTCCACATGATCATTGGGTCGTAGGTAAGGTGGCTTAGGTTCGGTTTGGGCTCAGTTTAATATTTTGGCCATAACTTATTTGTTATAACTCGTATTTGGGCTTATAATATATCGTTGGAAAGCTCTTTTATATCCCCATCCAATTATTCAATCATTGGACCCAGATTATGGACCAAAATAAATTGGACTAAACGTTTTTATAAAAAAGACACGAAATGAATGATTTTAAAGGACACGAAATGAATTATTTTGGGTTTAAACGCACGAAAAGAGGAAAATAAGTGATGGTTTGGGAAAATGGGCTAGGAATTGGTTTTTTTATGAAATGTATTGGGATTGAATATGAATTTAAGCACTCCAAAAATTAAATACTCAACTCGACCAATAATGGCGATGAAAGGTTGTTCATCATCGGATTTGGTTTTGGGGAGACATTTTTAGGTAGGTGTCTAAAGAAGCCCCCACTTTGACTAATTTTGTAGAAACGTCAGTTTCAAAAACGATAGTCAAAGTAGTTGATTGGGACGGAGAATGATTTAAGACATTCTGCGACCCTAAATCACTCTGTATACGCCGATACTTGCAGAAAAATGTTAGTTCTGTAGATAAAAGAGTAAAGGGATAAAATGCTTATTTGACACTAGTGTATCGGTGGTAAATATGTTCGATAGTATTTGACACCAGTGTATCGGTGACAAATGAGTTTGGTAGCTTTATATGCTTGAAGAAATCCACCAGGTGACGTTTTGTTGAGATACTTTCCATGCTTGAGGAAAGTCGACAGATGAGTTTGGTATCTTTCTATGCTTGAAGAAATCTACCGGATGATACTTTCTATGGTTGAGGAAAGTCGACATATGAATTTGGCGGTTTTCTATGCTTGAAGAAATCCACTGGATAATACTTTCCATGCTTGAGGAAAGTTAAAAGATGATGAGATTGCAAGTCTTTGTGTATCGAGAACCTTACGCCGTGAATCATCTTCGCTTGGGAGATGATCACTAAAATGATGATGGTTCGATTGTCCCCGAACGTGGGCTGTAGATGGTTCGCTTGTCCCCGAACGTGGGCTGTAGATGGTCTGCTTGTCCCCGGACGTGGGATGTAGTTGGTTCGCTTGTCCTCGAACGTGGGCTGTAAAAGGTTCGCTTGTCCTCGAACGTGGGACGTAATTGGTTCGCTTATCCCCGGACGTGGGCTGTAGATGGTCCGCTTGTCCCCGGACGTGGGCTGTAGATGGTCCGCTTGTCCCCGGACGTGGGCTGTAATTGAGACCTTGACAGGGTAAAGTCGTATCCCCAAATCAAAAGTAATTCCTAAATCCTCTAACTAATATAGATAGGGAAGTAGGGTCGAATCCACAGAGAAACGGGTCTTTCTATTCCTAATTAACTAATATAATTTAGATTATGAGGTAACCAAAATTTATATTTGAATAATAAACTAAACTACGGAGATCAAGAATAAGGAGAAAATAATATATAAAAGGATCTAGGGCATAGGTTCACCAATAAATAATATTCCAGGGTAGAATATAATAATCATTCATCAATGCATATATTAATCAGATTATAAAGGGCTTTCGCTACGTATTATAATCACACAATTAATTTACCGGTATTAAATCTCATCTTTCAAATCTCGACTTAACCATTTATAAATTAACCTGCCTATTGAAACTAGATCTAAACATCAATTCTCATATGTCGAATCTCGAATCAATATTGTCAAACACATGCATAAAAGATCAGGCATAATCTAGTCACAGAGCATTAAATCAATCAATAGGAAATTAATCTAGCATTGACAATTAACAACAATACATTACCCCTTCATATTATTTATGGATCCCCATAAACCCTAGAAAGAAAACTACTCACACATAATAGAAACTAAACTAATCAAAGCAATAAAGCAAGACATGATTAAAGGAATAAAGTAAACAACTAAGATTAAGAGAAGAGAAATCGTTACCAAAATAAATCTGGAATTAAGAGTAGATTAAGAACAAAGGTTTTAGAGAAAGAAATCTAAGAAAAACAATTAAGAGAGTAAGGAAAGAGAGAGAGAGAGAGAGCGAGAGAGAGCTCCTAAAATCGTATTACGAAGGAGTATTTATACTCTGTACAAATCCTAAACTAAAACAAACTAAAACGACGCTAATCGTCTCTTAATAATTACACGCGCCCGATCGGTTGAGGCACCGCCCGATCGGGCGCGCCTTTTTGCTCCAATGTTAAATCTCGCGCCCAGCCGAGCGCGTCATCGGGCGCCAACCTTAGCTTTTCCCGCCCGGCCGGGCGCGCCTCTGGGCGCCAGCCTCTTTGGTCGGGTGGCTCTCTTGGGCCACTATTTGGACTACGATTGGGCTCCAATTCTTCGGGCCAATCTGGGTTTCCTCTTCCGGTCTTGAATACTCGGTCCAAATGCCCCGGTATCACCTATATCGAGCCCTTAATCACCGGTTCGTTGGCTCTAACCGGCCCTGGGCTATAAAATTTGGTCGTGCTTCTCTAATGCTCGTGATTGCTCCAAAATATCTCGGGAAAATACTCCAAAAGTTTAAATCCCTGCAAAAGTCAGCCAAATGTACGAAAACACTAGAAAACACCAATTAGTAATAAAAGTGGCTCTAAAGAGCCAAAAACACTACTAATTTAGACCAAGGGACGGGAGTAAAATACTATATAAAATAGACACATCAAACTCCCCCAAGCCAAACCTTTGCTTGTCCCTAAGCAAAGATCTCATCAATGAATCAATAAATATGCTTCACCCCAAAAGTAAAAATCAAGCACAAACGATTCAGGGTAAATCAAATAAACATGCTTCAAAATCAACCAATCAAATCCATCTAACTACCAATCTTCCCTAACAATTGTCAAATAGAGCAAACCACAAGAGCATATAGAATTCAAGACTAGTTCTCACACACTCAACTCTCATTTATGTGGCGAGTAAAAGATGTACTCGATCGCTCTCCAACCAACCCTTTATATGAACAATGCCCTCCCAACTCACACTCTCGTGTGTATAAAACAGTGAACGCTCAACCTACTAGTCGACTCGAAATATGTCAAATAATAACTTGCATTGATAAACAACACTTTCACATTCATACAATTCTATGCACAAAGGTCGGAAGGTCTTTAAAGCTTGTAATGTAAGGCTAGGGTAAAGGGTAGGATAAATTTGGGAATAAGTGAGAGAAAAGCTATGCTTAAGGGAGCAAATACTAATAAAGCCCATGATCAAAATAAATAATGATCAACATCTCCTACATAACCAACTTTAATATCAACCAAACATACTCCAATCATAATAAACAATCCCAACACTTACAATTTCACTCATAAGAAATATAATAATGAAGTGGAGTGAATAAACAAACTTTATTTCCAAACTTGAATTTTTCATTGAAGCTCTATTTTTTCCTTTATTTTGATCAACCTCCAACTAGAACATTTGAACATTAAACAATTTTTTTTCTCTTGATTGTTTTTTTTTATTGAAGTTCACTTATTTTTTTTCACTTATTTTTCATAACATCATGCTTTATTTTTTCCAAGAAAATATAACTTTCAAACTCATCAAAAATAAACATGATCAAAGACAAAATAACTTCTCAAAACCCACCCAAATTGTGAAAATAATAAGCACACTACAAACTCCCTCACCTCACTCACTAATAGCTCCCCCAAGCCGAGCTTGGGACTAATAACCAATGGGGCAAAATAGGCTTGTAATGTGGCTAATAAAACAACAAAAAGTCAAGGCAAAAACATGGGTAGCAAGAAGGGAACAAATGTATCTACAATAATCCGGAGGCTACCTAAAAGAATGAACGTCTTCGTCCTCCATAATGTGCATAATAATGAATCATATAAACATTACTTATAGTTGCAAACCAATACTCAAATTCATTGACATACCAGGAACTAACGCACATTCCTAATCAAATCAACTAGTCAAGCACCATATTCACAAGTAGTTGGGCAAAATTGACTCATGTTAAGGTTTCAAATAATCTGGAGGCTACCTAAAAGAATGAACGTCTTCGTCCTCCATAATGTGCATAATAATGAATCATATAAACATTACTTATAGTTGCAAACCAATACTCAAATTCATTGACATACCAGGAACTAACGCACATTCCTAATCAAATCAACTAGTCAAGCACCATATTCACAAGTAGTTGGGCAAAATTGACTCATGTTAAGGTTTCAAGGAAATCAAACATCAAATCATGATCAACTAATCCACAATTCTTATCATCAAATACCAAGAATCAAAACAATTTTCTCAAGTAAGGGGCACAGGGAAGCATAATTTACAATTCATTGGAACGTATTTTTGGATTTTTTATTTTTCAATTTTTTTGTATTTTTCATATATAAGAAAGCAATAAAACTAACCTAGAAAGCAATAAATCTACCCTAAGAAAACACACCAAAAAATAAAAGAAAAGAGAAAAAGAAAGATACCAAATCCAAAATCTCCCCCAAGCCAGAAGTAGACAATGTCCTCATTGGCTCGGGAACTAGCCCAACATAGCTAGTCCTGATCATCCTCATCCATTGAGCCGAAACCTGCACCTCCACTGCCACCTGCACCACCTGCACCAGAAGAGTTACCACCAAAGTAATCAGTATGAAAACTCCCCCCCCCCCCCCGCCGGTCCCCCGAAAGGAATGTCCTGGCCGTACCCATGGAAGGAAGAATAGTTAGTGTAAATACCATGGGTAGTGGGATCCCTATCGTATCCCTAGGGTGGAGGCTGAAACCAGTCAGGCTGAAACCAAAAATTTCCTCATACCAATATCGTTCAAAAATCTCCTAACATAATCATGTAAACCTAATGCTTCTAAAGTAGGGCAGTGTAACCACCGTAAAGGAATTACCTCACGCCCGTAGAGTTGCTCAAGCTTTTCCTTCTGTTCCAGGGTTGCGATTTTGATCGTCGGCCAATGCGGTAGTTGCAACGCCGGGTCATATTGCTGACTTGAGCTTGAGCTTCCCCCTAAAAGTGTTCTTGCCCTCTTTGGCGCCATTGTTGAGATTTTTTTTAAAATGGGTCTAAAAATTATTTGATTGGAACTTGAAGATTTTGGAGTAGAAATGTAGAGGATGAGGAGGGGATCAAAAATATGTAAAAAGTTTTGGATTTGGGTGAGAAATGAAAAAGAAATCTTAGAGAGAAGGTAGAGAGAATTTGAGTTTTAGAGAGAGAAAGTAATGGAGGAAAGAAGAAATGAAGGAAGAAAGAAGAAAAGAAAGAAGAAAAGGAGGCGGACACCTCTCGCGCCCGGTCGGGCGATCTGGACCATTTAAACGAGCAGTTCTCGCGCCCGGTCGGGCGATCTAAGTCCGAATTTCCTTAAATTCTCGCGCCCGGTCGGGCGCCCTTCGCCCGGTCGGGCGATCTAACGTTCAAATTTTCGCCACTTCTCGCGCCCGGTCGGGCGGACAATTTAGTTCGTATACGACGAATTTCGCGCTCGGTCGAGCGCTCGTCGCCCGGTCGGGCGAAAATACTTTATTTTGAAGACTAGCACTCGCGCCAGGTCGGGCGGCATTCGCCCGATCGAGCCCGAGGCTAATTATCTGCTTTCGTATTTTCTTATTTTCTTCAAAATTTGGCTAACTCTTTTCCTTATAACCTGTATAAACACTCATAAAAACTCATTAAATTCCCTCATCTCTCCTCTCATAAGAAAAACAGGAAAGAAAAACTAGTCTAAAAAGCATTGAAAATACGGGTTGCCTCCCGCAAAGCGCTGGTTTATCTAGGTCCCGCACGACCTTCTTACCAAGTACAATGACTAGGAACCTTGGCCTAACACTTGATCGGGCGGTTTCTCACCCGGTCTAGCGGTGTTTTGGCTGCGACGCGGCTTCCTGACATGCCCTGTGGGACGCCAATTCACCTTATCTGGTGGATCCTCCTTGACTTGGAATGGGAGGTCTTCAATGCTACGCACCAAAGATCCCTCTTTGATCTAGGGTTGCTTCAAATTATTATTGCATTCAGCACTTGCAACTCGATCTGGCGGAACACTTCCCATAGGCTCCAATCGCACAACTTGCTTGATTGATTCCACCTTTTCGTCCTCAAAACCAAGACCAACATTGTAGATTGCTATTTCTATTGCATTAACTTCCTTCTGCCATTTGTCTATCTCATTTGAAAAGAATGCAACACAAGATACCGCCTCCAAGGGATCTTTTTCAAGAGCTTGGGGCTTGTTAGAATAATTCTCAACCACATTAACACTAAAACATTTTTCCTCAGTCATTGAGCTTTTAGGGGTATTATTAAGATTGAAAATAACTTTATCATCCTCTACTGATAGTGTTAACTTACCACTTCTCACATCTATGATTGCTCCTGCAGTGTTAAGGAATGGTCTACCCAAACTAATTGGGGTTTGCATATCCTCAGCCATATCAAGAACAACAAAATCAACATGTATATAAAATTTACCTACTCTAACGGGGACATCCTCTAAAACACCTAAGGGGTATTTGAAAGAACGGTCGGCCATTTGTAGAGTAATATTGGTAGCTTTTAATTTACCCATATTCAACTTGGAACACACAGATAATGGCATGACGCTAACACTAGCACCCAAATCACACAATGCATTATCAATCAATAGATTTCCTATATGACAAGGGATAGAAAAACTACCCGGATCTTTTAATTTAGGTGGAGACTTATTTTGAAGTACGGCACTACACTCTGCAGTGAAAGTTACTGTCTCTACCTCACTAATAGACCTTTTCCTTATCAATATTTCTTTCATAAATTTTGCATATGAAGGAATTTGTGTGATTAATTCAGTGAAGGGAACTGTTACCTTTAAATCTTTTACCATCTCCAAGAACTTACCAAACTGCTTATCCAAGTTTGTCTCCAATTGACGATTGGGGAATGGAAGTTTGATAATTGGTTTTGGAGCATTATTGCTCTTGTCTGGAGTAGCCACCTTCTCTGGAGTCGTACCCTGCAATGTAGGATTAGATATGTTAGTATTATGCTTTAGCCTTGCAGGGCTGTTAACTACATCGTTTGGTTTAACGGAATCAAGATTAGCATTATTTAATAAATCAGGTTGATCAAGTCTGGGCATAGAGGGCCCTTCATAGTTTGAACCACTCCTTAGAGTAATTGCATAGGCTTGATCCGTAGGCCTGGTCGGCTGTGCCGGCAGAGCTCCCTGTTGGCGGGCTTGTAGAGTAGCGAAAAGTTGCTCAATTTGATTGTCTACAATTTTATTGTGTGCTAGGATTGAATCAATTGTTGCATCTCTACTCTCCATGTGCTTCTGCATATTAACCAACATCGCTCTAATTTTCACCAGAGAAGGGTCGGAAGATGAGGAGGGTTATTGTGGTTGATTCTTCTTGCCAGCATTGGGATGGTAATATTTCTGATGCTGTTGCTGTGGCGCCTGTGGTTCTTGTGGTGGTGGATTTTGAACATTAGTACTCTGGTAGGAAAGGTACGGATGGTTCTGATACCCAGGATTGTAGGTGTTGGAGTATGGGTTATTCTGCCTATAAGCTTGAAAGGCATTAACTTGCTCCACGGAACTCCTGCAATCTTGTTCCCAATGACCTAAAATACCACAATTTTCACAGAAAGCCTCATTAGAATTATTATTAATCGCAGAAACATTAGCTACATTAACAGTGCTAAGATTATCTAATTTTTGGCATATAGAGGTCAATTGAGCTTGCAAAAAGGATACAAAGTCAACACTATGTTTCCCCTTGTTAGCAAATCCTCTAGGATTCCCATATTGGGAATTATGTGTCGCCATATCTTCAATAACCTGACCTGCATCATCAACATTAAGATTCATAAATCTCCCACTAGCTGCAGAATCTAAAATTATTCTAGAGGAATTTCCAATGCCATTATAAAAGGCTTGGATTAACTGCCATTGTGCTAAATTATGGTGGGGGCATTCTCTTTGTAGGTCCTTGAACCTCTCCCAAGCCTCATATAAAGATTCATCGGCTTCTTGGGCAAAATTCTGAATCCCACTTCGTAGTACGGCTGTTCTATCTGCAGGATAATACTTGTTATAAAAATTCAGAACAAGAGTTTCCCAGTCAGTTATACAAAGTGCAGTTCTATTTAAGCCATTAAACCACAATTTAGCTTTTCCGGTTAAAGAGAAGGGAAAGAGAATCTCCCTGATTTGGTCTTGAGTGACCCCGGCTTGCCTGATGGTATTTCAATATTGACAATAGTCGGCAATGTGAAGATTCGGGTCTTCACCCTTAGCTCCACTAAATTGCTTCCTCTCTATCATCTTTTTAAATTGAGGTTTAATTTCGAATTGAGCCCCATCAAGAGCTGGAGTGGGAGTGAGATGTGGAAAATCTGAAAGCTTTGGTTGGGAGTAATCACTAAGCTTCTTTGGAACCGCCATCTCTGATTCTGCGTCTGATGATACCTCATAATCGCTAGAACCAGTTGGAGGATCGCGGTGATTATTATTATTATCACCGGAATCCGCCGGGATTTGCTTGTAGAGATTTTTCTGTCTATGGAAGGAACGCTCGACCTCAGGATCGAATGGGATGTACCCTGATCTGGAACACCTGGGCATAAACAAAAAAAAAAACTAAAAGAAAATATGAGATTTGCCGCAAAGAACTAGCGTTCTCTGAGACAAAAAGAAATAACCTAGACTACAAAAATAATCAGAAATAAAAAATAAAACCGTTTCCCCGGCAACGACGCCAAATTTTGACAGGGTAAAGTCGTATCCCCAAATCAAAAGTAATTCCTAAATCCTCTAACTAATGTAGATAGGGAAGTAGGGTCGAATCCACAGAGAAACGGGTCTTTCTATTCCTAATTAACTAATATAATCTAGATTATGAGGTAACCAAAATTTATATTTGAATAACAAACTAAACTACGGAAATCAAGAATAAGCAGAAAATAATATATAAAAGGATCTAGGGCATAGGTTCACTAATAAATAATATTCCAGGGTAGAATATAATAATCATTCATCAATGCATATATTAATTAGATTATAAAGGTCTTTCGCTACGTATTATAATCACACAATTAATTTACCGGTATTAAATCTCATCTTTCGAATCCCGACTTAACCATTTATAAATTAACCTGCCTATTGAAACTAGACCTAAAAATCAATTCTCATCTGTCGAATCTCGAATCAATATTGTTAAACACATGCATAAAAGATCAAGCCTAATCTAGTCATAGAGCATTAAATCAATCAATAGGAAATTAATCTAGCATTGACAATTAACAACAATAAATTACCCCTTCATATTATTTATTGATCCCCATAAACCCTATAAAGAAAACTACTCACACATAATAGAAACTAAACTAATCAAAGCAATAAAGCAAGACATGATTAAAGGAATAAAGTAAACAACTAAGATTAAGAGAAGAGAAATCGTTACCAAAATAAATCTGGAATTAAGAGTAGATTAAGAACAAAGGTTTTAGAGAAAGAAATATAAGAAAAACTATTAAGAGAGTAAGGAAAGAGAGAGAGAGAGAGAGCGAGAAAGAGCTCCTAAAATCGTATTACGGAGGAGTATTTATACTCTGTACAAATCCTAAACTAAAACAAACTAAAACGACGCTAATCGTCTCTTAATAATTACACGTGCCCGATCGGGCGAGGCACCGCCTGATCGGGCGCGCCTTTTTGCTCCAATGTTAAATCTCGCGCCCGGCCGGGCGCGTCACCGGGCGCCGAACTTAGCTTCTCCCGCTCGGCCGGGCGCGCCTCTGGGCGCCAACCTCTTTGGCCGGGCGGCTCTCTTGGGCCACTATTTGGACTACGATAGGGCTCCAATTCTTCGGGCCAATCTGGGTTTCCTCTTCCGGTCTTGAATACTCGGTCCATATGCCCCGGTATCACCTTTACCGAGCCCTTAATCACCGGTTTGATGGCTCTAATCGGCCCTGGGCTATAAAATCTGGTCGTGCTTCTCTAATGCTCGTGATTGCTCCAAAATATCTCGGAAAAATACTCCAAAAGTGTAAATCCCTGCAAAAGTCAACCAAATCTACGAAAACACTAGAAAACACCAATTAGTAATAAAAGTGGCTCTAAAGAGCCAAAAACACTACTAATTATGACTAAGGGACGGGGGTAAAATACTATATAAAATAGACACATCAGACCTGCAAAATAAAATTTGCCAAGGGACTCGTATAGACTATGATTGACTTGACACGACATGACATGTGTATAGCTTGTGATTGTCTGTATGTGTGCACAAACAACCAAAAATGCAAAAGCAAAAATTTTCCGTCATTTTTGTCACGAGACGAGTGGAGGGTACCGACTTTCTCCCAAAAAAGAAAGACGTGAAAACTGAACTTTTATTTTTAAAATTCCCTCGATAAAAAATTTTGAAAAAGTTTTTTGAACTTCCGAAAAACAAAATAATGAAAAAGGGAAGAAGTTTTGAACTTCCTCCTTGAGCAACACGAAATGAATCGTATGGATTGAATTTCTTGTCCTGAAAATAATGTATGCATGATGCATGTTCTTATGCCAGGAGACTAAGGACAATTACATTATGTGACACGATAGATGAATGAACTTAAGTCATGGAGCTAAGCATCATATATGGTGTAAAGAAGCGATCTTGAACGTCACTTAGGTTTGGAAGTTAAGCACGTATATAAATGAAGTGATTATGAACGTTGCTTAGGTCAAGGAACTAGGCACGATATGCTTTTATGATTACAAATCAAGACGATATGCTTTGTATGATTACAAATCATTGATATATAAATGTTGCTCAGCACATTAAACAATGAACATTGCTCAGGTCAGGAAGCTAAGCAAGTATACAACGTTTCTTCTAATCAATGTTGTCTTGAAAGATGATGAAGCATGCGCGGTAGGGAAACAAGATTTCATGATAAAGGGTTCCTAAGGGAAAGATGATATGGCTATGTATGTGTGAAAGAAGTGTGTGAAAGTGATACTAAGGTGAGGCTGGAAAGGCTATGGTGAAGGAAATAGATGTGAGAAGAGTCGAGATGGTGGCTCTTTAGGCTAGGTAGGCTAAATTATGTAGGTTTAAGCCCCCAAGCCTAGCTATAAATGGGTAGTGTAGGGAATATTTCAAGCATTACCCCTAGCTTGAACCCCACTGTGATCATACACTAAAGTACGGTGGCGTCCAAAGGGAAAGAAGATAGAGCAAAAGAGTCGCTAACAAGTTTTAGTTACTTGTAAACCGTTCACGAGGTGAAGGTTACACCCCTTAACGATCTAGGAGATCGTCAACTCCAATAGGTCTGGAACCATGAATGGAAGTTCGGGGATAAAGGTACAAATCCAACCTAAAAGAGATTGAACCTGCTCTAATAATAGGCCTCTACTTTATTCTGATCGTATTCATGTGTGCTTTCTGACTAACATGCAATCAATAGGTTTAACCCTAAACCTGTTTATCTATGTTGGTTGAATATTAATGCACAAATAAATCTATTATTGACAATCACTTGAATTATAATCAAATTAACCCTAACAAGATTATTAATTATCTTATTAAGCATGATTACAAGTACAAATTCCCTTTAAACATGCATAAAAAGGTGTGATCAAGAAATAAAAATAAATATATCATCAAGCAACAACAACAACAACAACAACAACAACAACAACAACAACAACAACAACAACAACAACAACAACAATAATAATAATAATAATAATAATAATAATAATAATAATAATAATAATAATAATAATAATAATAATAATTATAATTATAATCATACTATGTTAAAGCATAATAATAATAGTAAGATCCTAGGCATGATACTAACAAGATTAATAACAAGCCCTAGCATGTCACTAAGCAATAAAAATCAAAGCTTTAACCCTAACATGATACTAACAATCATAAATATTAGGAAGAACATAGGAAGCATCATACTTTTAATCATACTTGATATTAAAGTTACCCTAGACATGATACTAGGAAGATCAAAACACCCTAACATAACATTAGGAATCATAATAACAACCTAAGCATTATTTCTACATAATAACATCAATAAAAACCATTAAAGCACTTACTTGGATGCCTCGTACCTCTTTCTAATAACAAAATACACACGTTAGTAACTTCAAGGAAAATAATAAACAAAACAATTAAATTAAATAATTGAAATAGAGATTTGGGACCAAACCCTCATAAATTAAAACCTTTCACGTCTAGGGCGAAGGCAACTTCGAATTTGGCTAGATGTATATAGGTCTTGTGAATGCGGAATTTTGTAAGAAAAAGGTAGGTTTAGAAAGGAAAGAGAGAAGCTTTAGCTTAGAGAAAGTTGATGATTGTAGACTGGAGATTCCAGATGAGAATTGATGATAATTGATGGAGTTTTTAGAAGGCTATTTATAGAGAAAATCAGCCAAAAAGATAGAAATTCGAAACAGAGTTCTGACGCGCAAAAACGAGGTTAGTGCTAGACGCTGACATTAGCGCCAAGCGCTAATGACTGGCGTTTGGCGCTGATTTAAATTTCTGACGCGTTTTCTAAAATCAGATAGAAATTAACCGTACAGGAGGATAAAATCGTATTTTCCTCAAAAACATTCTTTTATTCTGATTAAAACTCTAAATAGTCAACAAAAGTCAATTTATCAATGCTAATTGAATTAGGAATGAAAAGAACCTTCTAGAAGAATCTAGAAGACTAAAACCATTTCTAATTGCATTAGGAATGATAAATCCATAATAGGCCCTCCTCTAGATCATTGGGCCGCATATAAGGCTCAAACCAGGCCCAGTTTAGTAATTTGGCCATAACTTCCTCAATATTCATCGGAATTGGGCTTATAATATATCGTTGGAAAACTCTTTTCAACACCTATCCAACTACACTATTATTGGACCCGTATTTTGGACCAACCAAACTGGATTGACTGTTTTCTTAAAATAGGTTTTCAAAAACAGAGAGAAGAGAAAAGAAATTAAAACTATCCGCAACACTAGACTTTCCACACTTTCACTTCATTCGATTACGATTGGACGTGAAAGGTACTCATCACCGAGTTTGGTTTTTGGGAGACACAAATGGGTGTCTACAGAAGCCCCCACTTTGACTGAGTTTGGAGAAACGCAAGTTTCGAAAACAAAAGTCAAAGTATCGATAGGGACGGAGAATGATTCAGAACGTTCTGCGATCCTAAATCACTCTTGTAACGCCGATACCTGCAAACTAGCTTTAGTTAAACAAATAAAAGAGTTAAGAAACGTGTATCTTGCACCGTCGAGCACACGTCTCTGAAGGTAACCGATCTGTTGCTGTATTTCTTTATTTCTGTAATTTTTTTGACGACCTCCTACAAGCTAGAGAATGCCGCCTGAAAACTGCTACGCTTGTAACTGCCTCCAATTCCGCCATGATAGACTTCTACAAGCTAGAGAACCCCATCGAAGATTGCTTCGCTTGAAACGACCTGTACAAGATTCCTTGTTTACTCCAAACTCACGCCGGTTTCGATCTATGTAAGTTTCCTCCAAACTCACGCCGGTTTCAATAAATTTCGCATGCATTTATTTACGAATTTCTTGAAAATTCGAAATTTAGATTGCTAAATTCTCTTTGTTTATCAATTTTTATGCCATGAAATTGCTTGATTATGTTTATATATTGCTTTGGGAGTAATTTGAGACTTGTTTGACTCAATTTGGTAAAGAAACGAACAAATCACCATTATTGAACCTCTTAAGGTCGGAAGACAATGTGGCTTGTTCTTGATGTTTTTGCTAGCAATTCTTGTCCAATTTGTCACAATAATTACTATAGTATTGCAAGAAATCGTTTGATTGCTTGAAAATGTCGTATATGCTCAATTTGAATTTGTGTTCTGTTTTTGTACTACGTACTCTGTTTTTTGCGAATATAGTATCATGCGGCTAGGCGAACCTTAGATACCATTGAACCTTAATTTATGATGATTCTGCATAATGTAGCATGACTAGACAACGAGGCTCTGGTTCACGGTCCCGAGACGTTCGACGGGAGCATGAGCCTGTAGAGGACGACGCTGATCCGTCCACTTCACTCGGCCGACTCCCTGAGTGGGATGAGCGGACTTTGTACTTCTCTCCCGTCCATCATATCTCTGAGAGGGTGAGACGGGGCGTCACAGTTGGGAGGACACGTTGTTACGGTTCCGGTTGCGATGGTTTGGGCGACCTGTACAAGATGTACATCGCCAAAGACGACGAGACGAGACTTCTATGGGAGTCTTGTGGACTGACTGCACTGTTTGAGACCTCGGAGGCCATGATTGCCTCTAGAGGGGGTCACCATGTAGTCCGTGCTCTGGTGGAGTTCTTTTGGGACACAACCAACACTTTTCACTTCCCTTGGGGTGAGATGATGGTCACTTCGACCAACTTCATTCTCATTACGGGACTGGAGTTAAGCTCTGTGGCGCTGCTGTTCGACACCGACATTAGCATCTTTTCTCCCGAGGTCGAGGAGCTGTTGGTTCCGATTGCTATTCGGGCTCGAGCTCAGGTGGAGTCTACTAAGTTCAGCGCGAAGGGGATTCGCCTTTCGACTCTAGCAGCGGCTTTTGATGCTGGTGCGACTACCCGAGAGCAGCGGGTGCACATATTTTCACTTATCTTGCTGTCAGGGACGTTTTCTCCCGACAAGGGTAGTAGGGCGCTGCTTTACTACCTTCCTGCTGTCCGTGATCTACACCAGATCGGGACTTACGACTGGGCCAGCTTGGCCTATGCTGATTTCATCCGAGCGTTGCGGGACTCGTGTTGACATCGGTCCTTTACGGGGAACGTTGCTCTATCAGGCTTTTAGAGGGCCGTAGAGGTATACTTTATTTCTTGTAAAGTTTAGCTCTAAATTTTAGTTAGCACTCGCTTATAATTTTTTGCTTCTTTTAGATCTGGTTCTGCGAGTACTTTCCCTCAGCTGTGCCGACGAGACCGTCGCCGTGCATGTTTCCAGTAAGTGCTTCCTGGGGCAGCCGCCGTGTGGGGATGTCCACTGCTTACGTTCGAGATTGAATTATCTCGGTATGGTTCTTTACATATTTGAACATTTTGTGATACCTTCGATAGATTCATGTCTAATAGGCGTTCTTTGCAGGAGTCTGATGTGCTGTACCGACCGTGGGTCGACTTGGCAGTTCCTGGGCTAGCCGTGCAGTATTCTGCTGAGCGTCGCTATTTCTTGGGGACTTATGGAGCGGTCGCGTATCTTGGAGAGAGGGTTGCTATTCAGCATTCCTCAGATACTTTTGTCGTTCCTGCTCCTCCGCCGCGTCACATGTTTGATGCCGCGAGGCTGGTGAGCATGTAAGAGGGAGCTGGTACCCCTTGGCAATCTTACACGATCCCTGGGCGGTGCTATGAGGAGGATCTACTGCCGTTTTTGGCTCCAGTTCCTGTACCTGCTGAGGATGTGGCGGTATGATTTTCAGCTTTTACTTTTCGTTAAGTAGCCCCCAAGTAATGCTTTACTGATTTTGATTTTCTTTGTCAGGGTGGTCCTGCTGAGTTCGTGCCACCTCATATGTCCATCCACTATCAGGGGACATACGGCTCGATTGGGCGAGCGCTTTGTGGAGCGGTCGATTCCTCGTCACCAGACTCGGGTAAGCTTGTTTATTTGCGACTTTTGTCCATATATGTTATGCATGTTTACTGACTTTCTTCTTTGACAGTTTTCGCGCGAGGTGGTCACGGCGATGGCACGATGTATAGATGCCTTCCGGAGCCAGCTCGTCCGAATGAGGAACGTGGCTACATGCCGTCGAGATGACGTCGTTCAGGAGGTTGCTTCCCTTCTTATGTTTTTGCATTACCGCTTCTAATTTGCATGTTTCTGATCTTAGTTTCTTTTGCAAGGTCAGCCCATTCCTTCTCGTACCCGCACAAGACATGAGGTGCGGAGGGAGCCGGCGAGGTGTAGCTCGAGATGTCGCCGCACTGGTTCAGGTGGTTAGGGCGGTCGTTCTGAGGCTACCCGTACCGAGGCGGTAGAGGGCTCAGGCTCTTCATCTGAGGGTGCACATGCTGCGCCGGTAGGCCAGGGAGAGGCTACCTCGGCTCTTAGAGGTGGTGGGATGTACGAGGTCGGCTCGTCATCGCAGCAGCCTCCGCAGCCTCAGCCTTAGGTTGATCTTGGGTGGACGGGTCCTGTGCTGAGTTTTCCTTCTCCCTAGGAGACCGGAGCTGGAGCTGGTGGAGAGGTTACTCCTCGTACGGCGCAATTTTATGACATGATGGGTGTACGTCCCCTGGCGCCGTAGTTTGTTCCTGTGCTTTTTATTATTTCATTTCTACTTTGTATAGAACTTTGCCTTTAGTTAGACTCATTATTTATACATGCTTGTATATACATACTGTTATGAGTTTATTCATCATTTATCGTTGTTTTTCATTTTTTATTATTGTTATGTGCATGTTTGTGTGTGCAAAGAATTGTGAAAATTAATTTTGCGCAAAAATTCCGTCATTTTTATTATTGATGGAGGGTATCCGACTTTCTCCCCCAAAAAAGAAAAAATAAAAGTCGCAAAAAATATTGGATTTATAAAATCCGAGAAGTAATATAATTAATATAATAGTTATATTAATTAAGAGGAAGGAATAAGTGAATTTTTAGAAAAAGATATAAAAGAAAAATAAAGAAACCGTAAAGTCATTGGCAGACTCGAATCAGGTCAAAACGAGTTTGTTTTTTTCGGAAAGCTCGTACGATAAGACACATTAGTGCCAGCTGGCGCCACGCGTTTTGGTGTAGCGCCAGGCTCTACACTTAGCATTTGGCGCCAATGTTTGGCGTCTAGCGCTAATGAGCGCTGAATCCGAATCCTTTCTGGATTAAAACTGTGCCGATTTTGTGTATAAATAGCCCCCTGCCCAACCGATTGTCTTCATAATTTCAGCAAATAAAATATTTTCTTAGCTTTTAGAAAAAAAAATAACAACATGTCTCTAGTCTCCAAAAGTTTTACCAACTATACTCATGAATGGTGTCGGTCTCTTAATGCCAAGGAGAGGAAAGAGTTAGATGTGTTTCACTTGGGGGGTATTTATAGTGTCAAAGGGGTAGATCTTGATTTAGATTTTATTCATACCGCTCTAGAATATTGGGATGTAGATACTCATTGCTTTAGAATAGGGTATGATGAAATTAGCCCTTTGCCGGAAGAATTCGGTGCTATTTTAGGCTTCCCAGCACTAGATCTTGTAGTAATCCCTAAAATAAACGAATATTATTATAAGGATTTTGAACGCTTCTTCAATTTAAAAGATAAAGATCTATCAAAATTAGTAGATGGTAGCATAGTTAATTTGAAAGAATTTGCTCGCCATTATTTTGATAGACCTTATTCTGAATCTTTCCATGTTTATAGAAGAAGGGCTTTTCTCTTTTGTATGCTCAATCAATATTTTCTCACTAGTGGTAAAAATAATGAGGGTCAATCAATTATATCCACTGTTTTAGAGCAGATTGAATCTGGGAGAAATCCAATGCCCTTAATAGTTGGAGAGACTATGCTTAGCCTTGATGAATTAAAGAAGAATCCAAAAGTGCCTTTTCGGGGCTCTCCAATGTTATTACAGGTAGAAAAATAATATTTTTAATTACAGAAATCAAAAATATATTTTTGTATAGTAATAATAATTTATTTGCATTGCAATTTTTACAGATGTGGCTAATGGAAAGACAAGAATTAATTAGCCCTCCAGACAACATTGAGAAGTATACTCCAAATTCCTTCGTGAGAAGGGAGAAACGCTTCTCTAAGATGGGGCGCCATGAATGGAAGAAGGTTTTCGAGTCTTATAATTTCGCCATCAAATGGGTCATCCCTTGGTGGAAAATAGAAAAGATGGTTGGTGTCAACAAGCAGCCTTTCGGCCGTCTTCCAAGCTTGTCCCGAATGACTTTTTATTATCCCTGCAGGGTAAAAAGACAGTACGTCCTACTTCAGACTATTCCTTCCGGTGATCTTCGTCGTCCCTATGAGTTTCCTGTCTCTCAGGAATTAGAAAAATTTGATGCTTATTGGAGCGCTAGACCTTTATGGGAAGTGATTACTCAAAAGGTTTCTCCTTCCTTGCCCAATGATGTGAAAAAGCGGCTTCTGAAGAAACCTTCAAAGGACGTGAAGAAAAATCAGAGTAAAACGGATGTGAAGAGTCGTCTAGGTGACAAAGTGATTCCTGTTAAGGAACGATTGGGTGAAAGAATTGAGTTCAAAACACCTACAATGCTTAAGAAGAAAAGTACTGCAAAAGATAAAGGAAAAAGGAAAGCTGACACCACAAAAAAGAAAGCTTGGGTAGAAAAGAAGCATGGGGTCCTAGCTAAGGGAGAGACTATTTACTCAAAGATTGAATGTAGGTCCTCTAAAGGATGCCTACTAGCTAAGGTTATGGATGAGGAAGATGACGCAGACAAGAATTGGAAAAGGGCTAAGAAAGAGAAAAAAGATTAAGAGCATTGCTTAATTTTCAATTATTAGACTTAGTTAGTTTTTTAAATTCAAAGTTAATTTATTTAAACTTTATTTAAATTCTATCAATAATGTAATTTATTTTATTAATGAAATTGCAACTTTTTAATTAAATTATTTACTTTAAATTTAATTTATTAAAGCAATGAAAACCGAACAAATAATTTTCCAGAAATTCTTTCGAGTACGGAAGTAAAAAATTTTCCGAAAAACACCGAAATATTCCTAGATATTTTTCAGTAAATTGGCGCCACGATTCTACGACTGGCGCTAGCTGCGGCAATTTGGCTTCAGGCGACGGAGGCTGTCGTCCAACGCTAATGTTCATCGGCTGGCGCCAGAACTTTTTTTGTGATGCCGATGTCTCGTCGATCTTCTATTGAATTTTTTATTAAGCCTGGGATGCGAGATTTGAAAAAAATAAAGTGGCCGCACCCGTAAAGGGTTGCCTACGTATCCTTTCTTAAGGAATCAGGCCAAACGTAGCTTTCTTGAGTATCCTACTCAAGTAATTATGGGTAGTATTTCTTAAGTTGGTCAAGATTTTTCATGTTCGAGAACTCATTGCCATCCATGTCAGTTAATTTTGCTGCACCTCCTGACAGAATTGTTTTGACAATGTAGGGTCCAGACCAATTAGGTCTGAATTTTCCCCTTGGATCTAAAACATTTTTCCTTAATGCTTTTAACACCAAGTCTTCTACTTTGATGTTTTGTGTCTTGACCTTCTAGTCGTTTTTCATCAAGTAGAATTAGCTCCTCATATCTTGCCCTAGTCCATTCAACTTCATCGAGTTTTCTTTCTAATGCGATGCGTAGAGATGGAATCTCTAGTTCGACAGGTTGTACGACATCCATTCCATAAACCAAGGAAAATGGCGTATTTCCTGTTGATGTGCGAATTGACGTGCGATAACCCCACAATGCGAAGTGAAGTTTGTCAGGCCAATCCTTGTAATTTTCCGTCATTTTCTCGAGGATAGTCTTTAGATTTTTATTAGCTGCTTCGACTGCTCCATTTGCCTCAGGTCTATAAGTGGAAGAATGATGATGTTGAATGCCATATTTCTGTAGCAATTCTTCACATTCGGCTTGAAAGTGAGTTCCATTGTCACTTATCATTTCATGTGGGACTCCGTATCGACAAATAATATTTCTTTCGATAAAGAGTGCTACATGTTTTGCGGTGAGTTTAGCGTATGATTGTGCTTCGACCCACTTTGTGAAGTAATCAATTGCCACTAGGATATATTCGTGACCTCCTGTTCCTGGTGGAGTGATTTTTCCGATGATGTCAATTCCCCATGTAGAGAACGGCCATGGCGACGTGTAGGTGTAGAGCAAGGATGGAGGAACGTGTTGTAAATTAGCGTAGATTTGGCACTTAGGGAATCTTTTTACGTATTGATGGCAATCCCTAATCATTGTAGTCCAATAGTATCCTTCTCGCATTATCTTTTGGACTAACATCTTGCCATTTACGTGAGTTCCACAAATTCCTTCGTGGACTATCCTAATTGCTCTTTGGGCATCCGTTTTTCCTACACATAATAGAGCTCGACCCTTAGGTACCCTTTTATGTAGCTCGTTGTCTATGAGTACGTATTGGGAAGCCAAGAGTCTTAATGCTCGTTTTGCTCTTTTGTCAGCATGGGGAGGGTATTCTCCTTTGGTGACATAATTGAGCATATCCGTATACCACAGTTCTTCTTCTTCTTCTTCTTCTTCTTCTTCTTCTTCTTCTTCTTCTTCTTCTTCTTCTTCTTCTTCTTCTTCTTCTTCTTCTTCTTCTTCTTCTTCTTCTTCTTCTTCTTCTTCTTCCTTGATTAATTCATCATATTCTTTAGCTTGAGTATATGCTGGTTTGTGCCTTTTTTCTATAGTTAGAGGCATTTGCTTGATTTCCGTAGGAATCCTAACCATTGAGGCTAGTCTTTCCAAGGCATCAACAAATTGATTTTCTTCTCAAAGTAGATATGTGTATTCTACCTTCTCTAACTGATTAGTAAGGGTTTCCAGCTAGGTTTGGTAAGGGGCTAGACTTTCGCTCCTTACTTTCCACCTTTTGGAGATTTGATTGATGATTAATGAAGAGTCTCCGAATATCCGTAACTTTTTTACTCCCAATGCCAAAGCTGTTTCAAGGCCTACCACGCATGCTTCGTATTAAGCAACGTTGTTGGTAACGTCGAAATCAAGCTTTATGGAGATTGGAACATGCTCTTCTTTAGGTGATACTAGTAATACTCCAACGCCACATCCCTTTTGGTTTGAGGCTCTGTCGAAGTACAAGGTCCAAGTATCATCTTCGGTGACCATCAAGTCTTCATTTGGAAATTCGTTGTCGTGTATTGGCGTCGAGTCTTCTATTGGAAAGTCCGCTAGAAAATCTGACACCACATATCCTTTGATAGCTTTTTGTGGCATGAACCTTACATCAAACTAGGCTAAATTGACTATCCATCTTGATATGCGCCCATTGAGTGTAGATTTCTCGAATAAATACTTGAGTGGATGTAATCGGGAAACTACGAAGACTGTATGCACGAGCATGTAATGTCTTAACTTGGTTGTGGCCCACACCAAGGCGAGGCACAATTTCTCAAGTGGTGTATAGCGTGCTTCATATTCGAGCATTTTCTTTCTTAGATAGTAGATCACATTTTCTTTGCCTTCTACTTCTTGTGCTAGCATAGCTCCCATTGTCTCTTTGGTAACTGTTAAGTACAGCCTAAGAGGTATTCCCGGAAGTGCTGGTGCTAATACGGGAGGATTTGCGAGATAGGCTTTGATCTTTTCAAAGGATTTTTGACACTCGTCATCTCATATTACTGGTACATTCTTTTTAAGCTTTTTAAAGATTGGTTCACATATTGTCGTCAATTTTGATATGAACCTGCTTATGTATTGCAACCGGCCAATAAATCCCCGAATCTGCTTCTCGGTTTTGGGCGGTGGCATTGACATGAATGCCTTGATCTTGGTTGGGTCTATCTCTATTCCTCTAGAGCTTATGACATAACCCAAAAGCTTGCCTGAGGTGACTCCAAAAGCACACTTAGATGGATTCAACCTCATATTTTATTTTCTTAACCTTTCGAAAAATTTCTTAAGGCTACTTGATGGCCTGGGTGATATTTTGACTTTACAATCATGTCATCCACATATACTTCGACTTCTTTATGCATCATGTCATGGAGTAAGGCAGTCGCTGCACGTTGGTAAGTAGCACCCGCGTTTTTCAACCCGAATGGCATTATCGTGTAGCAGTAAGTACCCCATGGTGTTATGAAGGTTGTTTTCTCCATGTCTTCTTCTGCCATGAGAATCTGATTATAGCCTGCGTATCCATCCATGAATGAGAGAAGTGCGTGATTTGCTGTGTTATCCACCAGAATATCGATGTGTGGTAAGGGAAGTCGTCCTTTGGAATTGCCTTATTTAGATTTCGATAGTCGACACACATTCTTACCCTTCCATCCTTTTTCGGAACTGGGACGACGTTGGCGACCCATTTGGGGTATTTGGATACCTTGATGAAACCTGCAGTTATTTGTTTTTGAACTTCCTCTTTTATTTTAAGAGCTACGTCGGGTTTCATTCGACGTAACTTTTGTTTTACAGGTTCCATTCCCGGAATTAGTGGTATAGTGTGTTGAGCTATTTCTCTATTAATGCCAGGCATATCTTCGTATGACCAAGCAAATACATCGATGAATTATTTAAGCAAGATAATTAAATCGGTTCTTTGTTGTTCATTAAGTGTTATTAGTTCGATTTTAACTTCTCTTTTATTGGTTGAATCATTTGAGATATCAACCGTCTCAGTTTCTTCAATTATCGGTGTCTTCTTTTCAAGCGTTTCCATTGCTTTAATAAGTTCTTTTTATTTTTCATTGTTAGTTAAGCAATGCTCGTTACCTTGGGTTAAAGCAGAACACAAGGAGTAAGGAGAAGACATCATATTATTATACTCTGAGATCATTACATCAAAGAGTGATATGTCCTTAGGGACTTGATAACTAACTATTTTAGGGGAAGGGATAGAAGGAGGAGGTGCTACAACTAAAGACCTAGATGACTCTATAGGGAGAGACTCAGACTCAGACTCAGACGACTCTTCGAACATCGGTCCTTGTCCTATCGTGATGGAGATCTTCCTTCCACTTGGAGTAGTCACCTTGACGGTCTTGCGCCACCCTTGTAGTGATCCTTCCGCTGGAGTGATTAGCTTCAAGGGATCGAAGCTTTCACTTTGTAGGACTGTCTGAATTAGCGAGGAATTATCCCCTTTGTATGTCGGCTCATCCTTTTCTCGCCCAAATAATAATCCCATGACATTAAAGTCAAAGCATGGGGGTGCTTTCTCCTTATGGACAGGAGTTGGGATTTCGTATGTGAAATAGCAATCTAATAAAAAATTCAAATCCCGGTTTCCTTATGCCATTAACGACAAATGGTTCGGGAAATTCGTAGCATGGATAGTCCTCTCCTTCTTTTATAAATTGCCCATTAAGGGTAAGAGGGTACTGATCCATTGGGATTGCTTTCTTTTGAATGCGAGCGTCCCTACGTGCCTTCGACTTTTCCTGCTCGCTTGAGATCTTTCCGAGTCGGTTCGAAACCAAGTCCGAAAGTGTCTAATTTAGGGAGGCCAGGTGATTCCAGCGGTTTTGCTATTCCTTTCTTCTTTCCTAGGGTCATCCCAAGAAAATGTCCTTGCTTCTTTAGAATAGCATTCACGATCATGTTGGAGTGGGGGTCGCGGCAGAGAGGGGTCCTTTCATCCTCCTCGATTAAGGAGACCTCTTCATTAAAGCCCCACAAATCTTCATCGTCTTCATCGTGCTCCACATTAATTATTGGATTCTCTATAGATTTAATTCTCATAGGCAAAGCATCGATGGTAATATGAATTCCTCCAACTATAGCTTTTACTTGTTGGTGGAGAGATGAGGGGACGACCTTTAGGTCATAAAGCCAAGGGCGTCCCAACAATAGATTGAATGAAACTTTAATATCTACTACTTGGAAAGTAGTAGCGTGTTCTATTGCTCCCGCCGTTGCATTCATAGTAATCTTACCAAGAGCTTGACGACGAGTGTTGTCATAGGCTCTTACTCCTTGCGTTGACGGGGTTAAGTCTTCATCCCTTATGCCTAACATCCTCGCAGTTCTAAGTGGACAGACATTAATGGTTGTTCCATTGTCTACAAGAGTCATAGGGACGTTCATTCTCTTGCAAACCACTGTGAGGTTTAATGCCTTATAGTGTTTGTCACCTTCTGGGGGCAAATCCTTGTCAGAAAAGGTGATCAAGTTGATGGGACTAGGGAGATCACTCGTGAGGAAATTAGCCAACCCCTCAGGAGTGGTGTCAGAATCTATCCATATTTTATCCAAGGCATTCATTACGGCCAACCTATGTTCTCGAGACGTTGCCAGAAGCTTCCATACGTTCATTTCAACTTTGGTTTTCTTGAACTGTTTGACGATGTCATTATCTTCTATGATAGGTATGGGAACTAGATGTGTGGTTGGCATGGGTTGTGTCAAAACTGGAGGTTGCATTCTCCCGGATCTTGTGAAGACGTCTATTGATGAATCTTCTTCTACCCAAAAGTCATCCATGGCATATGACACCGAAGGTGGAGGTCCTACCATGTCTTTTAATAGACGTCTTCTTCTTCGCTGTCCCAAACTCCATTATTTTTTGCATCCTCTTCTTGTGGAACTTGGACTAGCTTCTTATCATAAATCATTTTCTGAATAAAATCCTTGAATTTAAAACAGTTTTTGATAGTATGACCCCTTGATTAATGATATTGACAATAATATCTATCTGTCCTTTTTAATGATTCAAATGGTCTCGGTTCGAGAGGTTTGATCTCGCCACTCTCGGAGAGCATTTCGAACATTTGTGCGTATGGGATCCCAATTGGAGTGTAGAGTCTATTACTCTTCTTGGGTTTATCGGTTACTTGCAAAGAAAAGTGTTTCCTCGTTCCCTTGCTAGCTAGAGGTAATGAGATCTTATTGGCTTCCACAAGATCTTGAATGAGGTTTTGAAACCTGTAGCATTCATTTGTGGTATGACTGTTTCCTCGATGGTACTTGCAGTAGGACTTGGGATCCCACCTTGAAGATCGCTTTTCTGGTGTTGGATTCTCAGTAAGGCCAATAGGTTTGATTAGTCCTTGATCATAGAGGTGATAAAAAATAGCATCATAGGTCGTTCCCATGGGTGTGAACTCTCTCTTAGGTTTATTTTTCGAGAGTGGAACCTCGTCATATTTCTTCTGAAGTTCTTTTACAACTTTGAGGGCTTCGCGTAGCAAGTGCGATCCTTCCATCATAGTTAGTGTAAGCAATTGTAAGTCCTCTTTACTTGCTAATTCTGGAAGGTCATTCATGGCGTCGAAAAAGATCTCCTCCTCTTCTTCGATAGCATGGATTTCTTTGACAGGTTTGATGAGAGACGAGGGATCAACCTCGTTTTCCTCATCAGAGATGGCCAAGGAGTGAGCGAGAGGCGCATCATCAATACTTGGCTTCTTACTGGCAGTGGGCAATGGTAGCTTGTTGTTGTCGATTAAATCTTGGATAGTTTTTTTTAAGCTTCCAACAGTTCTCGGTAAGATGGCCCCTACCTTGGTGATACTTGCAATGTGCATTGGGGTTCCAGTTAATAGGAGTTATAAGACCTTTTGCATTTAATCGGTCAAATACGACGTCATAACTCATGCCAATAGGAGTAAAGTTCCTCCTAAATGGTTTCTTTTGTCCTTGATTATTCATAGCAAGGACTTCACTTAGGTTAAAAGTGCTAACATTGTTTTAGTGGGTGGTTTTGGAAGAAGAAGGATTGTCGTTCTTCTTGCCTTTCCAGCCACTGTTGGAGTTATTGTTGGCAGCTTTCAACTTAGTCAGGTCGTCTTCAATATTAATTCCAATGTCGTAGACGGCCTTGAAGGTGTGGAGATTATTCTGATATTTGAGATGCTTGGAGTACTTTTCTTGAAGGTTTTTGATGAATAACCTTACAGACTCTTTTTTACTGGGCACCTCAATCATCTTAGCTAAGGTTTCTCTCCATTTGTTAAAGAATGAGGTGAAGCCTTAATTCTCCTTCTGCTTGAGGATTTCAAGTTCCCTATGGTCGGTCTCAACTTGAATATTGCATTTGTATCTATCAACGAAAGCATTTGCTATGGACTCCCAGGTGGAGGTTTTTTCTTTCTCGAGAGAAAAGAACCATTGCTGGCAAACGGTTTCGAGAGATAGTGAGAACAGAGAGGGGAACACTTTCTTGTCGATACCCTTAATACTCATTATTGTTTAGAAGGCTCTTAAATGAAAATAAGGGTTATCAGTTGCTTTGAATTTCGGGATGTCGTTGGCATTGAACTTCTGCGGAAGAAGATCCTTGTCCACCAAGAACCCTTGTGAGCTAATCCCTTGAAACTTGTAGTCACTAGATAGCTTGCTCAGACTCTATTGCATGAGGTCCATCTGTTGTTGTTTCACGGGTGCATTGATCTTGAGGGTTAGAATCTTTAATGCCTCAGTCACGGTAACCAGTTGGTTCCTGAGCTCATTGACTTCTTCTTGTGTTTCCATTACTGTCCTAGCTTTCCTCTTACGAGCAATGGGTTTGTCGAAAAGTTGGACTTGTACAAAAAGATTGTCTTTGATTAACCGCCCTTCCTTTCTTGACCACGCGCTGTAATTTAAACCATTTTTGTTTTAATTATTTGACTCAAATCGACCTTGACTTTACGGTTTTAAAGAGGAAAAATAGGTGCATATTTTTGGCAAAAATAAGGTATATATATTTTTAGGAATCAATTATGGTATTTAATGAAGTGATTTAAATTGGAGGATTAATATCCGACTTACCCCCTAAAAAAATGACGAAAAAAAACGCGCATACAAGACTTTCTTAGACATGGTCAAAAGTGTGTATTAGTGTGTGCGTTATGTGGTGAGTGTAAGTGACATGCTTTGACTTTTGTGTAAGACCATGAGACTTAGTGCCTAGACTTAATTAATGACTTAACAAGGCATTATTATCAGTAAAAATTAACCGAATTAATTAGCAAACTGTTAATTGGACACAAAGTGATGACTCGAGCAATAAACCGAACTGTCGTCAAAACGACAGGACTGGCGCCTCTCTTTGCAGTGTAGCGCCAGACGAAAGGATTGTCGCCAGGCGCCACACTCCACAGAGTGGCGCTACAGCTCAAACTTTGGCGCCATTGCTGGAGCGTCGATCTGAAACTGTTTTCGGTATTATTGCTCAACAAGGGTATACCTACAGTCGTACTAAGTCAACTCTGATTAAATATTAGACTTTATTTACTCAAATTAATTAATTAATTAATTAATTAATTAATTAGGCAAAGTTCTTTTAGTCATTAATGTATTTAATCTAAGCACAAGTCAAACAAACAGTTAGGAAAAACACATAGAGTATGCACAACAAATAATGCACAATTAGTCAAGTAGGCACAATATGATGCAATGAGTTTGCAACCTAACCATGGCTTTAGTTCTCTAAAGTTCGGGATATGGGTTAGTCAATAGAGGGTCCATGGTTAATTGTCCGGATGCACCGCGTGGAAGCCTAACCGTGAAGGGTTGGCTCGAGTGGATGGGACATCGCAAATTTAGAAAAACTCGCTTCCATGGTTTGGTGAATTCAACATTCTCGGATGTACCATTTGTTGCTCAGAGCGTTCAATCAGATGGAGCATGAATTCCCTGAGGGTTATGTCCATATGTAAAACACATATGAGTTTCAGAAAAATGAGAAAAACTCAATCAGGAAGTAGGATCGAGCAAACAATGCTAAAAACTGGTCGAAATTAGAACACATATTTCTGGCTCAGTATTGGAAGAACTTGGCGCCAGCAAACAGAGGCCAACGCCACTTTTTGGCTTTACCGCCTGGCGAAAGAGGTTGTCGTCTAGCGCTAAAGTCAAAATACTGGCGCTAATCTTTGTTCGCTGACGCTAGTTCCTACATGCCTCGGCAGCTTTCTGTGCTCGATAAAATTTTCCAGTTTCGCGCAGTGTTATTTGATCCTAGTTGTGAAAGATATTCCTCAAATTTCCTACGTGTAAAAATCCTATGTTTTAACTCATTACGGATGGTCTTTCCAATGAGATCTTTTTTATGCATATGACAATAATGTTAATCAAAATTACGCACATGAAATACTTAGAACTTTTCGAGTCTTATCCACTCATTCTAAATCATTGCCGAAATAAATTTCAGAAAATAAAATAGAAATCGTCCCCAGTGGAGTCGCCAAAAATTGTAAGGAATATATCAAGCATTACCCCTAGCTTGAAACCCACTGTGATCATACACTAAAGTACGGTGGCGTCCAAAGGGAAAGAAGATAGAGAAAAAGAGTCGCCAACAAGTTTTAGGAACTTGTAAACCGTTCACGAGGTGAAGGTTACACCCCTTAACGATCCAGGAAATCGTCAACTCCAATAGGTCTGGAACCATAACTGGCAGTTCGGGGATGAAGGTACAAATCCAACCTAAAATAGATTGAACCTGCCCTAATAATAGGCCTCTACTTTATTTTGATCGTATTCATGTGCGCTTTCTGACTAACATGCAATCAATAGGTTTAACCCTAAACCTGTTTTTCTATGTTGGTTGAATATTAATACACAAATAAATCTATTATTGGCGATCACTTGAATTATAATCAAATTAATCCTAACAAGATTATTAATTATCTTATTAAGCATGATTACAAGTACAAATTCCCTTTAAACATGCATAAAAAGGTGTAATCAGGCAATAACAATAAATATATAACCAAGAAACAATAATCATAATAATAATAATTATTATTATAATCATACTATGTTAAAGCATAATAATAATAATAGTAAGATCCTAGGCATGATACTAACAAGATTAATAACAAGCCCTAGCATGTCACTAAGCATTTTCCTCAAAAACATTATTTTATTCTAATTAAAACTCTAAAAAGTCAACAAAAGTCAATTTATCAATGCTAATTGAATTAGGAATAAAAAGAACCTTCTAGAAGAATATAGAAGACTAAAACCATTTCTAATTGCATTAGGAATGATAAATCCATAATAGGCCCTCCTCTAGATTATTGGGCCGCATATATGGCTCAAAGCAGACCCAGTTTAGTAATTTGGCCATAACTTCCTCAATATTCATCGGAATTGGGCTTATAATATATCGTTAGAAAGCTCTTTTCAAGCCCTATCCAACTACACTATTATTGGACCCATATTATGGACCAACCAAACTGGATTTGCTGTTTTCTTAAAATAGGTTTTCAAAAACAGAGAGAAGAGAAAAGAAATTAAAACTATCCGCAACACTAGACTTTTCACACTTTCACTTCATTCGATTACGATTCGACGTGAAAGGTACTCATCACCGAGTTTGGTTTTGGGGAGACACAAATGGGTGTCTACAGGTAGGGGTAAGAATTGGATATTCTTTGACTCGATCATGCATGGATATGAATATGAATATGGCCGCACCTCGATGTGAGGTTGCCTACGTATCCGTTAGGAATCACGCCGAACGTAGCTCTAACCGAACTTTGCACAAGTGTATGTACACCTCAAAGAGTTCTTTCAAGGGTTGTAATATGGTTAAGTTGATGGTTTAAAGAAGAAAAGGGTACAAGGCTCAAGACTCGAGAGAATCCCCAAGATGTGTAATTGTGAATTTGAAATTTTTTAATTTTACAAGTTTTTCTTTGATTTTTTTTTCATTGTTTAACTTGTTACCGCCAAGAGGGACAAGAAGTTTGTTATTGTTGATACTTTGATTGGAAGAAAAGAAGGAAGGAATGACGTTCCCCTTATTCTTCCAACTCTTTCCTAGTGATTCTTGAACTCTAGTATTATGGAAAAATGAGCTCACTTAATTCACTGACTCAATACTCGGATTCGAAAGGAAGAGTGTATGAAATAATTTTAAAAACCAATGGGAAATACTCCACTCATTCCTATTACGACGGAAAACGACGCATGCATGGTCATAGTATACGATCATAAACAATATAGTGCATTACTCGAAGACAAAGTGTGTGCAACGACTCAACATGTGTGATTATGTGAGTTTATTAAGACTCGTTGTATGATCGCATGGATATAGACATGAGGACGTTGTGAAAAACAAAAGATCCAATGACCAAATAGCACGGAAGACTAAGAGACAAACTAACTTGATTAATTGTGTCCAATTTTAATGTTTATGCTATTTACTAGGTGAAAACGGTCCATTGGCAATCATTAGTCATAAATAAGATCAACAACAATCAAAGACAAAGAACACATGTTAAGGTTAGTGCAAAAATCGACCACAAGAAACTAGGAAGAGGACTAGAATTCTAGAAGAGTTATGACTCATGGGTATAAAAAAATAAATAAAAATAAAACTAAAAATCTACAATCCTATGTTATACGAGTTGAAACGGATTAAAGGACTTGGCTAAGACTAGCTTAACACGAAAAGATATTAAAAAAAAAAAAAAAAAGAAAGTTGACGCTAAAAAGACACCTAAACTGGACATGCTTTAGTATATCGGTTATAACTTTTTATCTGTGACTCTGATTGGGACGAAACTAATTTCAAATGAAAGATAAAACTCAGGGCTAGAGATCCATAGGTTGCACGATACGTAACTCTTTCTAGAACTCCGGATATGACCAAAACAAGTTGACACTTATGCAGGAAACGAGAATAATAATCCGATTGACTCAAAATTTTTATTTTAAAAAAAAAGTCTATAGCTGGACTCTAATAAAAATAATAAGGGTTTAATAAGAGAAAAAAAAAATTAATTTAAAAAAAGCTAATAAAAAAATTCACATATAAGCACATTGTCACACATGATGCAATGAAGTTCGCAACCTAAAATCAAGTTCTATGTTCGAATATGGTCAAGCTTATTTGTATGTCAAAGGGTACCATTATTAAGAGTTTGGACGCGTTAGCAAGGCAGCCTCCCTGGAGGGTGTATGCCAATGGGCGGCTCTGCGAGTTCGTGATGAAATCGAACTCGACTCCATGGTTTGGGCGGATTTAAAAACTCGGTTGAACCCTTATTGCCATGAGCGTTTTCGGGTTGATAGAGCTTAAATCCCCCGGGCAGCCACATACGTAGAACACGTACTATTGTGGCAAAATAGGTAAGCTAAAATGCATATGCATATGTGACAATGCCAATTAAATCGCAGGAATACAATTCAAGAATCTTTTAAGTCTCATCCACTCATCTTAATTAAATACCGATCACGCAAATCGATAAATAATCAAGAATCCTCCCTAGTGGAGTCGCCAAATTGTAGGCGTCGTTTGAAGTGCGTGTACGTTAAGCATGTGGTGAATATGATTGGCACTCATAGGAAGTGAGAATTGACATATACGATTAGGGACAAGGAAAGTAGGGAGCCGCCAACAAGTTTTTAAGGAACTTGTAAACCGTTCACGGATCATTAAAGGCAACAACGATTAAGGGACATCGATTGGCAACAACGATTGACCCGTGAAGGATACACCCCATTCATAATCCATGATTTTAATAACTCCATATGGTTCGGAACCACGAAAGGAGGATCGGGGATGATGGAGTGAGTCATGGAGTCACATTCGCCCGTATTGGCCTCTACTCGATTCTTATAGTGAAAAGTGATTCCTGCGATCTCAAAGACATACGAACAAAATATTCAATTTGCTCCAAACTATTATTAAGCTAAATTTGTTGAATATTAATGCAACATATAATTCTAAAATATTAGTGATCACTTCAATTAACAACAAGATTAAAAAGGAACCTAAGCTGGTTGTTCAAATTATCTTATTAGGCGTGATTTTCAATTACATATTCTCATTAAACATGCAATATAGTGATCAATAAATAAATAATAGAACAAACATAAATATTGGAAGCAATTCAACAATAATAGCGTTAGTCAAATCAAATATAAAATAACCTAATCATGATACTAGCAATATTAAAATAAAATAAGTAATTAAATTAATTAATTACTCACATTCCGCACGTTCCTTTAAATTGCTACATCATTAAAAATATAAAGCAAATGAAAATTAAGTTAAATAAAAAGTAGAGTTGATTTAGTCCAAACCCTAAGTCAATTATACCTTTCACGCCTTGGTTTAAGTATAGAGCTTTGGGTATTATATGGACTCCTTGGAGTGCTTAAAGGAAGGAATAGTGAAAGAATGGGGAGCCTAGTGTTTAGGCTAAAGAGGGAGAAGAGAATTTGTAATACCCCGTATTTTTATGTATTTTTATTAAGTATTTAAGTATTAATAAAATATATTGTCAAGGGCTCAAGTATTTTAATTAAATATTTTAAAGGGTTAAATTATTTTAAATATAAAGTTTTATAAAAGTAAAATATGTTTTGGGCCAAACATTTATTAATTCTTGGGCAATGTAAATTATTCCTACATACTCTTATTGGAATAACCCATTCCAAAACCCATAACTTAAGCCCTACCCCATAACTGAAGCCCACATTTTTATAAGCCCAAATTTAACCCTACGCTTTCTACTCTATAAATACCCCATGAATCCCCAAAAATTTCCCACACAAAAAGGTTAGTCTTATTTTCTCTCTCCTTTGTTTTATTAATTTGTGTAATTATAATTATTGATTTATGGGTTTTGATTTTATTGTTTGAAATTAATTTAATTAGTATCAAATTGTATTTTGATGATTGAACTTTATAATTTTCAGATTTTGTAAATTTTATAACCTAGGGTTTTTAATTATTGAAAATCATGATTTTAGGGTTTTTATGAATAATTGATTTAGGGCTTTTATAGTAATGATGTTTTGAAATTTTGGTGATTATAACTACTTATTAGTTTAACTTAATTCCAGATTTATTTTGAACACGCAAATTCATGTCTTAATAATTAGATTTCCGTTCGTTAATATTAATCTCGTTTTAATCCCGATCAGGTTCTAAACTCCTCCGATTTTGATAAAAAAAAGTAGTGTTTTTCGAGTGGAAACAACGTTTTAAGAAAGACTCACTACTTTTGGTAGTGAGCACTACCCTCTCGTGGCCAAATTCAGCCTCTAAATACGATTTTCGAGCAGTTTTTGATTTTTAACGAAGTTTTTTTTTATGCTTTAAATTTTATCTTTGAGTTTAAAAGGGGTAAGAGATAATTTAGTGTTTCTATGGATAATTTAAGTATAAAGATGTATTTTGATGAAGTTTTAAAGGATTTTTGATTAGTTTAAAATGTTGGAATTTTATTTAAAGTAGTATAATTGTAATTTTTAATAAAAGGGTGTGATTATCCATTAAAAAGGAGTTTAATTAGGGGTTTTTAAATAATTTTCAGATTATTATAAGTTATTTAAAGTGAGTTTAAGTTGCTGGAAATTGTGTATACAAGGGTAATTAATATAGTATTATTGTCCCTTTATGTAGGAGACTTGGTTCGAGAATTGTTGTAGTGTAATCGGCTACTTTAAGGGCTTATTTGAGGTACGTTCGCGTACTTAACATATTTTGATGATGTAGAATCATGCTAGGCTTGATTTCAATCAATTACAAGTAGTATCATGCTAAGGTTTATGTATGAAATTGTGAATTTATGGTGTTTGTGATTGAATTGTGAAGCATGAATTATTTGTGATGGTTATGGATTGGAAAATTATATTTTGGGCATGTTGTGTTTGAACCACATTTTTATTTATGGCATGTTAGAAGACATGATTAATTAAACTACATGTTTAATTACGTTTGGAATATTGAAAATGAATTTTATTATGGTTCAAATAATTTTTATTGATGCTTTAAGCATGAGGAAGGAGCTATATAAGTGTCTATGTACACAAGGAATAAATTGTATGTTGGTGCCTTTGTGCACTTAAGGTGTTTTTAACACCGAGGGATAGGATTTTTGGCGCATTATGCGTTTAAGGTGTCTTTGACACTGAGGTAGAATTAAAAAGGGTTCAACATTAAATAATATGTGGTCACTAATTATTCAAGAATTAAATTGGTATGTTTTGTTGATTGAATGATTATTGTTGATTGATTCATTATGCTTTGAGAGTCATCACCAAGTCCAATAATATGTAAATAACGTAAAGTGAAAGAGATTACGCACCAAAACTCTTGGAACGTATATACCTTGAGTATGAACAATGGGGGGAGTTATGGGGTTTTATATTTAACCATAACTTCTAATGGAGTACAGGACGCTGTATATTCCTTTTTTTTTATTTATTATTATGCGCAGGAATTCCGCCACCTTTGAGTGGTTTTGTCGCTGGCACGGTTAGATCCTGTGTCAGTTAACCTCAAATTTATTTGGGGGAGGTTAGGAGGTGGAAACCCGTTCGATGCGTAATCAATGCAAAATGAATTAATTAGTGTCTAGTCATTGTGTTTTGTTGATTGGTGTGTGTGCTTGTGAACAGGTGCAATGAGGTAAGTGTGTGTTGATAGGTGAAAGCATGTTAGTGTGGCTAATTTACGCTTATGTACTCATCTTTGCTGTTTGTGTGTGTTTGTGTGTTTGGCCATGTCTTTACTTTGGCCCTACGACGACCCATTTTCTAATGGCGAGTAGTGGGGACAAGTAGAGAGGAGGTTTTCAGGTATTGAAGCATGATCATGATGGGGCATGAGAGAAGAGTGAATCTTACTAGTTTTCATTAGGTTACAAGGTGTTTTATGCTTTATTTATTTATGATATATTTTGTGTGGACTAACACAAAGGTTTAGTTTTGGGAACGGTTTTTGAATAAGGGCCTTTAATGGTTCCAAGTTGTAGTTTGATTTTATTTGACTTGTTCGTTTGGTTTTAAACTTTATTTTCGTTTGGTTGACTTTGAGTTAACTTGTTTAATCGGTTTTTAATTTTGAGTCTTCCGCTGTGTATCTTTGATAATTGCCTTAGCCGTTTTCACGGTGGCGGTAATGTCTTAGTTATTCCTAAATTGTATTTTTAAAAGTGTAGAATGGGTATTTAACGAGAAGGAATTTCTAGGGTGTTACAGAATTATTTGATGATCTAGCTTGTTGATGATTGAAAAAGGGGAGATATGACATCTATAATTATAGAGAAAAAAAAAGAAGGGTCGAAAAAACAAGATAAAATCTGAATTAAATCGAAATAAAACTCGATAGACAGCAGTTTTTGCGGTTTTTGTTTTTATCATATCTTTTGATCCAAAAATCAGAATAAGATAAATAATATGTCATTGGAAAGCTGATGAATTCTACTTTCTAAACCAATTGAAATAAGATTAAAAGATTTTGTAGAATAAAATACATGATCGAAATAGTGGGACGGTGTTAGTTTTGGATAGAGTTTGACATTTCATTCATATCTTTTCTGTTATAGCTCGGAATTGATATTATAATACATCATTGGAAAGATAATTTTAAGGGCTATCCAACCATATAATATTGAGATAAAAACTACGAGGCCCGAAAATAATATATGTCTGTCTTTGAACGTCTTTCAATTCGAATAGAATTAAGACTTTCAAAAAGAAAAAGTTTTATTCAATTTCAAACTTTTTAATCTTATCTTTTCATAAAGGATAATTAAGATCTTTAAGAAACTTATAGAAGTTTCCAATTAATCCTAATTGGTTTAGAAATGGGATTAAATCCTTTGGACCCTCCACATGATCACTGGGTCGTAGGTAAGGTGGACTTAGGTTCGGTTTGGGCTTAGTTTAATATTTTGGCCATAACTTATTCGTTATAACTCCTATTTGGGCTTATAATATAAAGTTGGAAAGCTATTTTAAATTCCTACCCAATTATTCAATCATTGGACCCAGATTATGTACAAAAATAAATCAGACTAAACGTTTTTATAAACAAGATACGAAATGAATGATTTTAAAGGACACGAAATGAATTATTTTGGGTTTAAACGCACAAAAAGAGGAAAATAAGTGATGGTTTGGGGAAATGGGCTAGGAATTGGTTTTTATGAAATGTATTGGGATTGTATATGAATTTAAGCACTCCAAAAATTAAATACTCAACCCGACCAATAATGGCGATGAAAGGTTGTTCATCATCGAGTTTGGTTTTGGAGAGACATTTTTAGGTGTCTATAGAGGGTATCCGACTTTCTCCCCCAAAAAGAAAAAATAAAAAATAAATCGGACTTAAAACAAACCAAAATTTAATTAAGTTTGAAAAAATCCAAAAAGAAAATAGAAGGAAAATATATTAATTTAATATATGTGGGATATTTGAACAAAGACAAAATTGTAAAGTTATTGTACGAATTCGAATCATAGCCAGAAAAATGCGGTTTTGCATAGCACATTGAGGAAGCGCTGCAGCGCCGCGTCTTGCACGCATTTTGCGCTGTCGCCGAGCGCTGCTGCTGTCGCCAGGCAACGGGCTGTCGTTTGGCGCTGCAGTGCGCTGGCTCCTAATCCTTTCCGGAGTCAAACTGCGTCGATTTGGTAAATAAATAGCCCCCTAATCTGCCGATCTTCTTTATAATTTGAATAGATTAATTATAATCTTAGTTCTCAACAAATAATCATGTCTTTAGTTACTAAGAGTTTTAGCAATTTCACTCGTGAATGGTGTCGATCTTTAACTGCTAAAGAGAGAAAAGAGCTCGACTTTTTTCATATGGGAGGTATTTATGGTGTTAAGGGGGTAGATCTTGATATAGATTTTATTCATACCGCCTTAGAATATTAGGACACAAATACACATTGCTTTAGACTAGGGTGTGATGAAATTAGCCCTTTACCGGAAGAATTTGGTGCCATCTTAGGCTTCCTTTCATTTGATCTTGCGGTGATCCCTAGAATAAATGAACATTATTATAAAGATTTTGAGCGTTTCTTTAATTTAAGAGATATAGATCTAACAAATATTGTAAATGGTAGCATAATTAATCTAAAAGAATTTGCACGCCACTACTTTGATAGACCTTATTTTGAATCTTTTCATGTTTATTGAAGAAGGGCGGCTTTTCTCTTTTACATGCTTAACCAATATCTTCTGACTAGTGGAGAACTAATGAGGGTCAAGCAATTATATTAACTGTTTTGGAGCAAATTGAATCTGAAAGAAATCCAATGCCATTAATTGTTGGAGAGACTATGCTTAGTCTTGATGAATTAAAGAAAAATCCAAAAAGCACCTTGTCGGGGCTGTCCAATTTTATTACAGGTAGAAAAATAATATTTTTAATTATAGAAATCAAAAAAATATTTTTGTATAGTAATACTAATTTATTTGCATTGAATTATTTTTTGTAGATATGGCTAATGGAGAGACTAGAATTAATTAGTCCTCCTGACAATATTGAAAAATATACTTTAAATTATTTTGTGAGGCGAAAGAAACGCTTCTCTAAGATGGGGCGCCATGAGTGGAATAAAGTCTTTGCTTCTTGCAACTTTGCTATCAAGTGGGTTGTCCCATGGTGGAAAATAGAGAACATGGTTGGTGGTAACAAGCAACCTTTCTGCCATCTTCCAAGCTTAACCAAGATGACGTTTTATTATCCCTGCAGGGTAAAAAGGTAGTACGATCTACTTCAAACAATTCCTTCTAGGGATCTCTGGCGTCCCTATGAATCCCTATTTCACAAGAAGTAGAGAAATTTGACACATATTGGAGTGCTAGGCCTTTATGGGAAGTGATTACCCAAAAGCCTCCTTATTTACCCAATGATGTGAAGAGATGGCTTCTTAATAAGCCTACAAAGGATATGAAGAAAAATCAGAGTAGAACCAATGTGAAGAATCGTCTAGGTGACAAAGTGATTCCTGCTAAGGAACGCTTGGGTGAAAAAATTAAATTCAAAACACCTGTGATGCCTAAGAAGAAAAATACTACAAAGGATAAAGGGAAAAGAAAAGCCGACACTTCAGAAAACAAGGTTTGGATAGAAAAGAAACATGAAGTCCTAGCTAAGGGAGAAACCATTTACGCTAAAATTGAATGTAGGTCCTCTAAAGGATGCCTACTAGATAAAGTCGTGGACGATGAAGAAGATGCAGATAAAAATTGGAAAAGGGCAAAGAAAGAGAAGAAAGATTGAAGCATTCTTTAACTTCCAATTTATTAGACTGGTTTAAATTTAAAGTTAATTTGTTTAATTAAGCTTTCATTTAATTCCATCAATAATGTAATTTTTATTTTATTTTATTAATAAAATTTCAGCTTTTTAATTAAATCAACTTTTTTTTAATTTAATTTATTAAAGCAATGAAAACAAATTAAATTATTTTATTTTTTCTAGAAATTTTCTCTAGTACGGAAGTCAAAAATTTTCCAAAAAACACCGAAATTTGCCCAGATATTCCCAGAAGAAGCGACGACATTGATTTGCATCTGTCGCCAAGCGACAATCTGTCGGCCGGCGACATACCTCTTTCTATGGCGCTGCTATTCCGTCAAATTTCTATTTTATTTCTAGGTTGCATGGCCGCACCTTGTAAAGGGTTGCCCACGTATCCTTTCCTAAGGAATCAGACCAAAGGTAGCTCTCTTGAGTGTCCTACTCAAGTAATTTATGGGTAGTACTTTTCAAGTTGGTCAAAGTTCGTCATGTTTGAGAACTCATTGTCATCCATGTCAGTTAGTTTTGCTGCACCTCCTGATAGGATGGTTTTGACGATATATGGTCCGAACCAATTAGGCCTAAATTTGCCTCTTGGATCTAAAATATTTTTCCTTAATGCTTTTAACACCAAGTCTCCTACTTAGATGTTTCTTGTCTTGACCTTCTTATTAAAGTGCCTAGCCATACGGGTTTGATAACAATAGGTATGATGTAGAGCTTCTAGTCGCTTTTCATCAAGTAGAGTTAGCTCTTAAAACCTTGCTCTAGTCCATTTGACTTCATCGAGTTTACTTTCTAGTGGAATATGTAAAGACGGTATTTCTAGCTCTACAGGTTGTACGACATCTATTCCATAAACCAAAGAGAATGGCGTATTCCCTGTTGATGTGTGAATTAGCGTGCGATAACCCCAAAGTGCAAAATGGAGTTTGGCAGGCCAATCCTTGTAATTTTCTGTCATCTTCTCGATAATAGTCTTTAAATTTTTATTAGCTACCTCCACTGCTCCATTTGCTTGAGGTCTATAAGGGGAAGAATGAAGATGTTGAATGCCATTGTAGGCGTCGCTCGAAGTGCGCCTACGTAAAAAGCATGTTGTGAATATGCTTGGCACTCATAGGAAGTGGGAATTGACATACACGATAAGGGACACGATTAGGGACAAGGAAAGTAGGGAGCCGCCAACAAGTTTTTAAGGAACTTGTAAACCGTTCACGGATCATAAAAGGCAACCACGATAAAGGGACAACGATAGGCAACAACGATTGACCCGTGAAGGTTACACCCCATTCATAATCCATGAGATTACTAACTCCATATGGTTCGGAACCACGAAAGTAGGATCGGGGATGATGGTACGAAGTGAGTCATGGAGTCACATTCGCCCGTATTGGCCTCTACTCGATTCTTATATTGAAAAGCATTCCTGTGATCTCAAAGGCATACAATAAAATATTCAATTTGCTCCAAACTATTATTAGGCTAAATTGGTTGAATATTAATGCAACATATAATTCTAAAATATTTGTGATCACTTGATTAAATAAAAAGATTAAAAAGGAACCTAAACCGGTTGTCCAAATTATCTTATTAAGCGTGATTTCCAATTACATATTCCCTTTAAACATGCAATATAGTGATCATAAAAACAATAGAATAAACATTAATATTGGAAGCAATTCAACAATAATAGCGTTAGTCAAATCAAATATAAAATAACCTAATCATGATACTAGCAATAAGAAAATAAAAAAAGAGTAATTAAATTAATTAATAATTACTCACATTTCGCGCGTTCCTTTAAATTGCTACATCATGAATAAACTGTTAGTAACTTCAATAAAAATAATAAAGTAAATGAAAATTAAATTAAATAAAAAGTAGAATTGATTTGGTCCAAACCCTCAGTTATTTGTACCTCTCACGCCTTAGTTTAAGGACGGAACCTCGGGTTAAGTATAGACTCCTTGGAGTGCTTAGGGGAATTATTATGGAAGAATAAGGAGGCTAGAAATTAGGTTAAAGAGGGAGAAGAGGATGATTTTTGGTGCAAGGTGAGAGAGAATGATTATTGCTGCCCCGAACTGCAGAAAGGAGGGGGGTATTTATAGGGAAAATGAGCAGAGGGAACACACAGAACCCTAAAAAGATAAAAAAACCCTAAAAAAGGCTACCGCGACACGGTCAGACTGTACCGTGACACGGTCAGACTCTACCGTGTCACGGGGGAAATTAGCGTGACGCGGGAAATATTTGACCTACGGGAGTAAAAACGCGTGAAGGGATTACGCGGAAAAAACACGGAGTTGTCCCGTGTCACAGCACTGGCACCGTGACACGGCAGTAATTCCCGTGTCGCGGCAAAGTTCCCCGTGACGCGGGAAATTTTTAAGCACCGTGACACGTCAGCAACCCACCGTGACACGGCAGAAAACGCCGTGACGCGGCAAAGTCCACCGTGTCACGGCATATGGCGCTGGGTCACGGTACTTATGCCAAGTCACGGGGCACTAAAAAACATGAAAATCCCCTCCAAATTACCGTGTCACGGGAATTTCTCCCGTGCCACGTCAGATCTTGCCGCGTCGCGGCATTTTAGCTGCTGCGCGGTAATTCCAGTTTTTTACCCGTTTTTAAAATCATCATAACTTTTGATCCGTAACTCGGAATAAATCGTATAATATATCATTGGAAATCTTATCAAGTCTACTTTTCAACCTAATTAGAATCATGTCAAAATAATATGTAGATTTTAAGATATGGCTGTTTTAGTAGAAGGGTGTCAGTTTTGGGCCGAGTTTAATGTTTTGCTCATATCTTTTTCGTTATAGCTCGGAATTGGGCTTATGATATATGGTTGGAAAGCTTATTTAAATGCCTATCCAACAAAATAATAATTGGATCAAAATTTTATACCCAAAAAATCAGTTTCTCTCAGTTTTGCGATGTGGACACGAAAAGTGGAAAATAGGTTATGGTTTAGGGAAATGAGCTAGAAGTTGGATTGGTTCATGAAATATATTGGATAGAACATGGATTTAAGCACTCCAAAGATTAAATACTCAACTCGACCAATAATGGCGGTGAAAGGTGTTCATCAACGGGTTTGGTTTTGAGGAGACATTTTTAGGTGTCTACAGCCATATTTTTGTAACAATTCTGCACATTCAGCTTGAAAGTGAGTTCCATTGTCACTTATCATCTCATGTGGGACTCCGTATCGACAAATAATATTCCTTTTGATAAAGAGTGCTACATGTTTTGCAGTGAGTTTAGCATATATGTGATTGTGCTTCAACCCACTTTGTGAAGTAATCAATTGCTATTAAGATGTATTCGTGACCTCCTGTCCCGGGAGGGGTAATTTTACCGATAATATCAATTCTCCATGTAGAGAATAGCCATGGTGAAGTGTAGGTGTAAAGTAGAGACGGAGGAACATGTTGTAAATTGACATAAATTTGGCATTTAGGGCATCTTTTTACATATTGATGACAATCCCTAATCATGGTAGTCCAATAATACCCTTCTCGCATTATCTTTTGGACTAGCATTTTGCCATTAACATGGTTTCCACAAATGCCTTCGTGGACTATCCTCATAGCTCTTTGGGCTTCCTTTTTCCCTATACATAGGAGAGATCGACCCTTAGGTACCCTTTTATGTAACTCGTTGTCTATGAGTACATATTAGGAAGCCAAGAGTCTTAATGCTCGTTTTGCTCTTTTGTCAGCATGAGGAGGATATTCTCCTTTGGTGACGTAATTAAGTATATCCGTATACCATGGTTCTTCTTCTTCTTCTTCATCTTGGATCACTTCATCATCTTCTATAGCTTGAATGTAAGCCGGTTTATGCCTTTTCTCTATGGTTAAAGGCATTTGCTCGATTTCCGTAGGAATCCTAACCATTGAGGCTAGTCTTGCCAAGGGATCAGCAAATTGGTTTTCCTCTCTAGGTAGATAGGTGTATTCTACCTTTTCCAGCTGATTGGTTAGAGTTTCTAGATAATTTTGGTAAGGGGCTAGACTTTCCCTCCTTAATTTCCATCTTTTGGAAATTTGGTTGATGATCAACGAAGAGTCTCCGAATATTCGTAATTTCTTTACTCCCAATGCCAAATTTGTTTCAAGGCCTACCACGCATGCTTCGTATTCGGCAGCGTTGTTGGTAACGTCGAAATCTATCTTTATAGAGATTGGAACGTGTTCTTCATTAGGTGATACTAATAGTACTCCGACGCCACATCCCTTTTGGTTTGAGGCTCTATCGAAGTATAAAGTCCAAGTATCATCTTCTATGACCATCAAGTCTTCGTCTGGAAATTCATTGTCATGAACTAGAGTCGAATCTTCTATTGGGAAATCCGCTAGGAAGTCCAACACCACAGATCCTTTAATAGCCTTTTGAGGCATGAATCTTACATCGAACTGGGCTAAATTGACTATCCACCTTGATATGCGCCCATTGAGTGTAGACTTTTCGAATCGATACTTAAGTGGATCCATTCGAGAAACTACAAAGACTGTGTGCACGAGCATGTAATGTCTTAGCTTGGTTGTGGCCCATACCAATGCGAGGCACAATTTCTCAAGCGGTGTGTAGCGTACTTCATACTCGAGCATATTTTTTCTTAGATAATAGATTGCATTTTCTTTGCCTTCCACTTCTTGTGCAAGCATAGCCCCCATTGTCTCCTTGGTGACTGATAAGTACAACCTAAGAGGGATCCCTGGAAGCGCTGGTGCTAATACCGGAGGATTTGCTAGATAGGATTTGATCTTCTCAAAGGCTTTTTGACACTCGTCATCCCATATTACTGGCACATTCTTTTTAAGCTTCTTGAATATTGGTTCGCATATCGTTGTTAATTTTGATATGAATCTACTTATATATTGCAACCGGCCAATAAATCCTCAAATTTGTTTCTCGGTTTTGGGCGGTGGCATTGACATGATCGCCTTGATCTTGGTTAGGTCTTTCTCTATTCCTCTAGAGCTTATGATATATCCCAAGAGCTTGCATGAGGCAACTCCAAAAGCAGACTTAGATGGATTCAACCTCATGTTGTATTTTCTTAGCCTTTCGAAATTTTTTCTTAAGGCTACTTGTTGTCCGGGGCAATCTTTTGATTTCACAATCATATCGTCTACATATAATTCGACCTCTTTGTGCATCATGTCATGGAGTAGGGCAATTGTTTCTCGTTAGTAAGTAGCACCCGCGTTTTCAACCCGAATGGCATTACCGTGTAACAGTAAGTACCCCATGGTGTTATGAATGTTATTTTCTCCATGTCTTCTTCTGCCATAAGAATCTAATTGTACCCAGCGTATCCATCCATAAATGAGAGAAGTGCATGATTTGATGTATTATCTACTAAAATATCGATGTGTGGTAAAGGGAAGTCGTCCTTTGGACTTGCCTTATTTAAATCTCGATAGTCGACACACATTCTTACCCTTCCATCCTTCTTCATAACTGGGACCACATTTGCTACCCATTCGGGATATTTGGATACCCTAATAAAACCTGCAGTTATTTGTTTCTAAACTTCTTCTTTTATTTTAAGAGCTACGCCGGGTTTCATTCGACGCAGCTTTTGGTTTACAGTTTTCATTCTTGGAATTAGTGGTATAGTGTGTTGAGCTATTTCTCTATTAAAGCCTGGCATATCTTTATATGACCAAGCAAATACATCGATGAATTCTTTGAGTAGATTAATTAAACCGTTTCTTTCTTGTTTATTAAGCGTTAATCCGATTTTAACTTCTCTTTTAATGGTTGAATCATTTGAGGTATCAACCGTCTCAGTATCCTCAATTATCGATGTTTTCTTTTCAAGTGTTTCCATTGCTTTAATAATTTCTTTGTCATTTTCATTGTTAGTTAAGCAATGCTCGTCATCTTGGGTTAATGAAAAACACGAGGAGTAAGAGGAAGAAGACATATTATTGAATTCTGAAATCATTACATCAAAAAGAGAAATGTCCTTAGGGACTTGACTGCTAACTATCCTAGGAGTAGAAATAGAATAATTAGAAATAGAGGGTGCACTACTACAAAATTGGCCAAAGAGACCCGTCCAAATAAGCCAAAGAGACTGCCTTAGAGGCTGTCTCTAGCGCAGCGGTCTCTTTGGTAAAGAGACTGCTTTATAATAGGCGGTCTCTAGAATGTGAAAGCTAAGACCACCTCTCAAATATAAGCAGTCTCAATTTCCTAGAAATTAAGACTGCCTTTGTAAGAAAAGCGGTCTCAATTTTCAGAAAACTGAGACCGCATATCTTAAATAAGCAGTCTCTTTTTTTAGAAAATTGAGACTGCTATTTAACATAACAGGTCTCTCTTTGGTCTCACTTTAAATAAAAAAAAAGTTTTTTTTTTATTTTATTTTATAATTACAATTCATCAACATTAACATTGATAATAACTTATTAACTTATATTTATTTTTTCTGTCATTAAATAAGAAGTAAAAAAATAATTATTTTATTTCATACACCTCAAAAATTACGTACAGTAATTAGTACAAATATCAATGAAAATTTAATACATAAATAAAAATAAAAATTTAAGAAATGATGTTATAAACTACCCAGATCTAAATAAAAAATTCTAAAAATGATGACAATAAACTACCCAAATCTTCAATCACAGATCTTCCGTTCAAATTGAAACTTGAGAGATTATTTTGGAAACGAGGACTATAAACTACCCAGATCTTCAATTACAGATTTTCTTCATTTCGTTACCTACAACCACAGATATAGGCATGCAAAAAAAATTATAAAAAGCAAATATTATTATCCAAAAAATAAATCATAACAATGAACAGATTGAAAAAGAAAAGAAAAAAAAAACCAAACATTTTAAAAACGAGATATAAAATAAATTCGTTTTCAATAAAAAAAAATGAGAAATTGTTCAATTTAACAAGTAAAATATGAGAAATTGTTCAACTTATAAAAAATACCAGAGCTTAAATCTAAAGCGCTGAAATCAAAATTGAAAATGGAAACAAAACTAGAAAAACAAATGCGAAAGTAATAAAGACGAAAATTACTAGATTTGCCTTCATATGAAAGAAGCAAGCAATAATAACTAAAAAAATACTAGATCTGACTATGAAAGGTGTTTTTAAACAAAAACATCATAATAGAATGGTGAAAATAGTTTCTGAAACGGAAACATTAACAATCAAACAAACAATCTTTTATCATGGCTAAACTAAAAATCCGACTATTTATTGTTTTTAACAATAAAAAAGGAATTTAAAAACATTATTATAAGAAATTCAGATTTTTCATTAAGAAAAACCGAAATAAAAAGTAAAGATCTAACACTTAATAATGAAAAAAAATACAAAACTCACCTTGGCAATACATCTTGAAATTTTGAAATGACATAGTATGATAACTTCTTGAGATTGATAACGAAGTAAAGGATGAAAGTAAATTTTATTTTATTTTATTTTGTGCGAGATTAACTTAGAATTTAGAAAAAAATGAGCAAGAGCAAGATCGAGATGATGAGAGGAGGGAGAAGAGAGAGAAAAGAAGATGAAATGAGTTATATTATGAGAGTGAAGATAGAGCGGCGGAGGAGAAGAGAGATAAAATGAAACGGTTTAGGGTTTGATTTAATGGGCTTATGGATGCCTATATATGTGGGAGAATCAATTGGAGAGACCTGTTATTTAGAATAACGGGTCTCTCTAGTTTCTCACATTTTAAAAAAGCAACATTCAAGAATCAAGAGACCGGTTATTTTAATTGACCGGTTTTTTGGATATTGCCTGAGACCTGTCATCTAAAATGACGGGTCTCTCTATATTCCTCGATTTTTTAAAAAGATCCCAAGAGACCTATTTTCTTAAATGACCGGTCTCTTTGATATTTCGAGAGACCTGTCATTTAAGATAATCGGTCTCTCCTCTATAAGAGACCAGTTATGCACTTAACCGGTCTCTTTGGCCATTTTTGTAGTAGTGGTGCTATAGCTAAAGACTTGGAAGACTTTACAGGAAAAGACTCTGACACTGACTCAGACGACTCTTCAAACATTGGTCCTTGCCCTGTTGTTATTGAGATTTTTTTTCCACTCGGAGTAGTCACCTTGACCATCTTACGCCATCCTTGCACTAGACCCTCTGCTGGAGTAATGAGCTTCGAAGGGTCAAAGTTCTCGCTTTGTAGGACAGTTTGGATGAGCAAGGAATTATCCTCTACATATTTTGGCTCATCCTTTTCTCACCCAAATAGGAGTCCCATGACATTAAACTCACAACATGGGGGTGCTTTCTCTTTGTGAATAGGAGTTGGGATCTCATCTAGAAAGTAGCAATTCAAAAATATTTCGAACCCAGGTTTCCTATGCCATTTATAACAAAAGGTTCGGGAAATTCATAGCATGGATAGTCCTCTCCTTCCCTTATGAACTGTCCATTGAGAGAAAGAGGGTATTGATCCATTATGATTGCTTTCTTTTGGGTGCGAGTGTTCCTACGCGCCTTAGACCTTTCCTGGGCTTGCTTAAGAACTTCCCGAGTCGGTTCGCAACCAAGTCTAAAAGTATCTAACTTAGGGAGGCCAAGTAATTCCATTTGTTTTGCTATCTCCTTTTTCTTTCCTAGTGTCATTCCAGGAAAGTGTCCCTGTCTTTCGAGAATAACATTTACTGTCATATTGGAGTGGGGGTCGTGACAAAGAGGGGTCCTTTCATCCTCCTTGATTAAGGAGACCTCTTTATTAAAGCCCCACAAGTCTTCATTATCCTCATCGTGCTCCACATTAATGATCAGATTTTTAACAGATTTAATCCTTATAGGTGATGCATCGATTGTGATGGGGATTCCTCCAACTATGACTTTTACTTGTTGGTGAAGAGATAAAGGGACGACCTTGAGGTCATGAAGCCAAGGGCGTCCTAATAATAGGTTGAAGGAAGCCTTAATATCTACCATTTGGAAGGTAGTGGCATGTTCTATTGCTCCCGCCATTACATTTATAGTGATTTTTCCAAGAGCTTGGCGACAAGTATTGTCTTAGGCTCTTATTCCTTGTGTTGACGGGAATAAGTCTTCATCCCTTATGCCTAACATCCTTGCAGTTATGAGTGGATAAACATTAATTGTCGATCCGTTGTCTACAAGGGTCATTGGGACGTTCATCCTCTTGCAGACTACTGTGAGGCTTAGAGCCTTGTAATGCTTGTCACCTTCTGGAGGTAAATCTTTGTCAGAAAAGGTGATCAAGTTGATAGGATGACAGGGTAGAGTCATATCCCCTAATTACCTAAGTCCTCTAACTAATGCAGATAGGGAAGTAGGGTTGAATCCGCAGGGAAACAAGTCATTTTACTCCTAATTAATTATTATAATCTAAATTACCAAGGTAACCAATGTTGTTGTAATTAAAGACTATACTACGAAGAATATGATCAAAGAAAATAAAGTAGGGAGAAATTAAATATTAAAATGCCTAGGGCATAGGTTCACTAATAAACAATATTCCAGGGCAAATCATAGTAAACAATCATCAAGCATTGATTAATCAGATTATAAAGGGCTTTCGCTACGTATTACAATCACAGAGTTAATTTACCGGTATTAAATCTCATCTGTCGAATATCAACTTAACCATTTATAAATTAGTCTTCCTATTGAAACTAAGCCTAAACATCAATTCTCATATGTCGAATCTCGAATTAATATTGCTAAACTCATACAATTAAATCTGGCCAAACCTAATTGCATAGCATTAAATCAATCAATAGGAAATTAACCAAGCATTGATAATCAACAATCACAAATTTACCCCTTCATATTATTTATTAGATCCCCATAAACCCTAGAAATAAAACTACTCAAGCATTATTAAATCTAAACTAATAAAATAAATAAATCAAGACATAATCAAATAATTAAATAAAATAACTGAAATTAAAAGAGAAGAAATTGTTACCAAAAGAAATCTTGATTAATGAATGTAATTAAGAACAATGTTGGGAGAGAGTTTAAGAGAGAGAAAATATCCTAAGTAGAGAGAGAAAATCTAAAAGAGAAGGTAATCCAAAATTACGTACAAAATTCGTACTTAAAACACTCCTAAAACAAAACCTTAAAAAAAACTAATCAGGTACTTAGAAAAACAAGCGCCCGATCGGGCGAAGGGCCGGCCGATCGGGCCCGCCTTTTCCACTATGCCCTTGCTGGTGTGCTGCGCCCGATCGAGCCTACGCTCACCCGATCGGGCGCGACTCCTTCCTTGAGGCTGCTTTTGCGTGCGCCCGCCCGATCAGGCGTATGCTTGCCCGATCGGGCCCGACTTCTTCTTCGAGGCTTAGATTTCGATTAGGCTCGATTCCTCGGCCCAATCCGGATTTCCTCATCGGGTCTTGATTACTTGATCCAATTGCCCCGGTATCACATACCAAGCCCTTAATCACCGGCTCTCACCGGTCCCGGGCTTCAAGGATGGTCGTGTCCTCCTAACGCTAGTAGTTGCATCGTGAAAAACCCGGAAAACGCTCTAAGTGTGCAATTTCCTACAAAATTCAAGCAAAACTACAAATACACTAGAAAACACAAATTAGTAATAAAAGTGGCCCTAAAGAGCCAAAAACACTACTAATTATGACCATGGGACGGGGGTAAAACAATATATAAATTGGACAAATCAAACTCCCCCAAGCCAAACCTTTGCTTGTCCCTAAGCAAAGAGCTCATCAATGAACATATAAAACATACCTCATCCCAATAAACAAAATCAAGCACAAACGATTCAAGATAAATCTAATGACATGCTTCAATGTCAATCAATCTCATTCATCTAACCATCCTTCATCCCCAACAATTGTCAAGTAGAGTAAACCACATGAGCATATAGAATTCAAGACTAGTGCTCACACACTCAACTCTCATTTATGTGGCGAGTAAAAGATGTACTCGATCGCTCTCCAAACAACCCCTTTATTTGTGAACAATGCCCTCCCAACTCACACTCTCGTGTGTTTAAAACAATGAACGCTCAACCTACTAGTCGACTCGAAATATGTCAAATCATAACTTGCATTGATAAACAACACTTTCACATTCATACAACTCTTATGCACAAAGGTCGGAAGGTCTTTAAAGCTTGTAATGTAAGGCTAGGGTAAAGGGTAAGATAAATTTAGGAAAATGTGAGAGTAAAGCCATGCTTAAGGGAGCCATATCCTAATAAAACTCAAGGTCACAACAAGTGATGACCAAAACATCTCCAATCACAACTCAACTCCACAAAAGTTCACCAAACAATCATATACACAACACAATCCCAACACTCATATTCACTCACAAAATATGATAATATGAAATAGAGTGAATTAAAACAAACTTTGAACTACTTATTCTTTTTTTCTTTCTCTTTTTTTTTTTCAAAACTTGAACTTTTTTTTTCTTTTGATTTTTTTTTTCTTGAGCAACCTTCAAATAGAACATTTGAACATATGAAACAACCTTTTTTATTCTTTGCTCTTTTTTTTTCTTTTTTTTTACCTCATATTGGAAATTTTCAACTTTGTAGCACAAAACACCAATATTTTCCAATCATAATATCAAAGAAGAATCACTCTTCTTTTATTCCCACATTGTGCAAATGATATGCACACCACAAATCCCTCACCTCACCAACTAATAGCTCCCCCAAGCCAAGCTTGGGACTAGTAACCAATGGGGCTCATATAGGCTTGTAATGTGGCTAAATAAACAATAAAAGGGCACAAGCAACAACATGGGTAACAAGAAGGGAACAAATGTATCTAATATCGTCTGAAGGCTTCCTAAGAGAACAAATGCCTTCGTCCTCCTCAATGTGCATAATATTGAGCTATATAAACATTACTAATAGTTGCAAACAAATACTCAAATTCATTGACATACCAGGAACTATCACATATTCCTAACCAAATCAAATTGTCAAGCACTATATTCACAAATAGTTGGCAAAATTGACGCATGTTTAGGAATCCAAGCAATTAAACTTCAAATCATTATCAACAAATTCACAAAGCTCATTATCATATACCAAGTATAAAAACAATATTTTTTAAGTATGGGACACAGGGAAGCATGATTTACAATTCATTGGAACGTATTTTTTAATTTTTTTGTTTTTTCAAAAAAAATTTGTATTTTTTTCATAAAGGAAAGCAATAAAAACTACACTAGGAAAGCAATAAATATAGAAAAGAGAAAGAGAGTTACCATATATACAAGAAATCTCCCCCCCCCCCCGAAGCCAAATCAAGCAATGCCCTCACTGACTTGGGAAGGTAGCTAGGAGAAGCTACTCCTCATCATCATCCATCCTCTCGTACCCTCCTCCATAGCTCGAGCCGGCACCACCCTGGCTCGTTCCAGCACCACCAAAACCCGAACCACCTGCAAAGTAGTTAGGGTTCACATTTCCCCCCATAACACCAAAAGGAGAATCACCCCCATATCCATGGACTGAAGAGTAGTCCACATAAGTACCAAAAGCTCCGGCGGTGGAATACCCACCTTGGGGTATTGGAACCAATCGGGAACTAAGGCCTCGGGGGGAATAGCCCCTCGGCGTGCATAGTCATCGTACATCGGGAATAAACCCCTCCCGAGGTTCCTCTCTATATGACCCACCCGACTATCCAATGTGCCTAACCTAGCGTCTAGGTTTTGCACCATGCCCTCTACTCTCCCTTGCCCCATCTCTATACGGTCTAGTTGGCTTCGAAAAGCCTAAAAGTCATAAGGGGCATTAGGGTCGATGTTATAATCGACGGAGGAGGTGGGCATGCTATAGGTAAAGGGTTGGGGTGGGGGTTGGGGGTAGTGTGGTGAATGGTGTTGGGGGGAATGGTCTTGGGGTGATTGGTGGGGTTGTGGTGAAAGGTGAGGTTCTTGAACCTCGCCTTGACCGTTTATCTTGAATGTGTAAGAAGGCTTCCTCTTCTCAAATTTGGTCAAGGCGGGGTTGGGTAGGGTAAAGGTTTGGTCTCTCCTACCCGATTGCCGGTGGATTATCCACCAAGTCTCACCGCCCATGGGTTGCACCCAGTTTAGGCTCCCTAAGTAAGATAGGTCCATAAGGGTTGAGCCCACTACTTTCCTATGCTCATTTGGGTTCCATCCTAGGTGTTTAATAGCAATATGGGTCACCAACCCCCCAAAATAGATAGGCGCCCTAGACCTACCCGTTTCGGCCGCATTGGCCGCCCTTTGAAAGTGGTTGGCAATCTTATGAGGTATGTTTAATTTCTCAGCATTAGGGATCAAATAGGATGCCAACAATTCTATTTCATCCCTCCTCACGTTTGCCGGTTCATGCCTCCCAAAAATTGTGAGGCCGGCAAACCTTTACCAAAACTTTGGGACGGGATGTTGAATCCACGTCCCTTTGGCGTGTTGGAGGTTAGCCAAACCCTCCCCAGTGAGTTTCTTGTAGACCACGACAATGTGGTCTTGGGAGGGTTCGATAGGTTTGTCCGATTTTAGTTCAAACAACTTCCCAAATTCTTTTAGAGTTAATCGCACATCGTTGTTTAGTAATCGGAATTGCACATGAAGGATCAAAGCATTCATTTTAATAACATTAAAACTAGAAATAAATTCTAATGTCAAGTAATCATAAGTATTATGATGCATTTGGAAGAAACCACTCATGCCTATACCCTTAAATAATTTCTCTACATATTTATCAAGACCTAATCTAGATAATGTAGGATGATGAACAAAACGGGTTGAGATTACCTGCCACTCGATAAGATTTAGCATCCTTGCCCGTTGATCCGTCGAGGTGATAACAACCTCCTCCCATCCCGGTATTTGAAGCTCCGGGTCGACCATTGGTTGTTGTTGCCTCGAACTTTCGCCCCTTTGTTGTCTAGAACGTTTCGAAGCCATTTGTAGATAGAAATTTGGGTATTGAAGCTTTCTCTCTCTATGGGTTTTAAGAAATTATGAGAGAAAGTGGGAGAAAGTGGGTGGAAAATGTAGAGGAAGGTGTGAGGATTAAGAATATGTAAAAATTTTGAGGTTTTGATGGATGAATTTGAGGAAATCTTGGAAAGAAGGTGAGGTTGAAGGTTTGAAAATGGAGGTTTTAGTGAGAGAAAGTGTGAATAAAGAAGAAGAAGTAAGAAAGAAAAAGAAAAGAATAGGGGAGAAGGAGGAATTAATCCTCCGGAAAATAGGTGCGCCCGATCGGGAGAAATTAGTTCTTTCTGGAATGCGAAGTGCGCGCCCGATCGAGCGACTTCAGCCCGATCGGGCGCGAACACGAACCTCAAAATCGCCAGATTGCTCGCCCGATCGGGCGAAGATTCCCTTGATTTTCTTCCTCACTTGCGCGCCCGATCGGGCGTGCTTCGCCCGATTGGGCGATTATATTCTCCGATAAAATCCATATTTTGCGCCCGATCGGGACTCCTTGCCCGATCGGGCCAAATAATGCTCAATTCTGACCCTTAGGTGCGCGCCCGATCGGGCGAGCCTCGCTCGATCGGGCCCGTACCCAATCTTGGAGCTTCTCTTTTCTTCGCCTTTTTCTCTTGAAATCTCCGTAATTTGTGATCTAAAACCTGTACAAAACACTCATGAAAGGTAAAATTTCACTCTCCTCACCTCTCTAAAAAAACTTAAAAAAAAATAATGAAAAAAAAAATTTAGTCTAGAAAGCAAGAAATACGGGTTACCTCCCGGAAAGCGCTAGTTTATCTAGGTCCCGCACCCCTCTTACCACATTGAAGCTCAAAATGAATCGGAACCGCTTAGGTGAAGTAATTCTAGTGCACCAATCGTAGCCCCCTTATGATATAGCTTGTGTCTTTGGCCATTAACCTTGAACTCGTTACCATGTTCAAAGAAAACCTCCAAAGAACCGAATTTATTGGCCCTTTTACAATAAAAGGACCCGACCACCTTGACCTCAACTTTCCTGGGAATAGTTTAAGTCGAGAGTTGAATAGTAACACTTTATCACCCTCTTTGAATTCTCTCGGAAGGATCATCTTGTCGTGCCACTTTTTTATCTTCTCCTTGTAGACACGAGCACTATCATAGGCCGTCAACCTAAACTCATCGAGTTGGTTAAGTTGAAGTAACCTCTTTTTCCCGCTAGTTTGGCATCCAAATTGAGCTCCTTAATAGCCCAATATGCCTTATATTCTAATTCGATCGGGAGATGACATCATTTACCGTACACGAGTCTATATGGAGTAGTACCTATAGGGGTCTTGAATGCAGTTCTGTACGCCCAAAGGGTGTCATCCAATTTATCGCTCCAATCTTTCCTTGACTTTGCTACCACCTTCTCTAGAATGGCCTTGATCTCACGGTTAGAGACTTCAACTTGGCCACTAGTTTGGGGGTGATAGGCTAAACCTGTCCTATGGTAGACACCATACTTTTTGAGGAGGGTGTCTAACTTCCGCTCATGAAAGTGAAATCCTCCATCATTGATTATCGCTCTACGGAACGCCAAATCTTAAGCTTGGAAAGATGGTCTTCTTGAAAAGTCTATGGACCACCTTGGCATCATTAGTAGGAGTAGCGATGGCCTCAACCCACTTGGACACATAGTCGACGGCGACAAGTATATAGCGGTTCCCTTTTGAAGAAAGGAACGGTCCCATGTAATCAACACCCCAAACATCAAAAATTTCAACTTCTAGAATTCCGGTTTGAGGCATCTCATGCTGCCGCGAGATGTTGCCAGTCCTCTGGCAAGAGTCACAAGCCTGCACAAAAATGTTAGCATCCTTAAACATTGTAGGCCAATAAAAACCCGACTCATTAATCTTGGCCACCGTTTTAGTGGGGCCATGATGTCCTCCATATGGTGAGGTGTGGTAACTAGTAAGCACACCGTGGACTACCCATTCGGGAACACACCTGCGAAATAATCCATCTGCACACTCACGAAACAAAAAAGGATCATCCCAAAAATAATGCTTAACATCAGAAATGAATTTCTTTTTTTTTGGTAGGACAAGTCAAGAGGTAGATTTCCACCCACTAAATAATTAGCAAAATCGGCATACCATGGGTGTTGCTCTACAACTGCATATAGGTTGTCATCAGGGAAAGAATCATCTATAGGAAGAGAATCCTTACCCTCATCATACCTGATACGTGACAAGTGGTCTTCCACTACGTTCTCTGCTCCCTTTTTATCTTTTATTTCGATGTTGAAATCTTGGAGCAAAAGAACCCATCGGAGTAGCCTTGGCTTTGATTTTGCCTTAGCTATCAAGTACTTCAACGCTGCATGGTCAGTAAAAACAATGACAGCAAGAAACTCCTTCTCAGTAGTGGCATAGTTGACTTGGGCTTCATCCAAAGTTTTGCTTGCATAATAAATAGCATGCAAAAACTTGTTCTTTCTTTGTCCGAGCACGGCTCCTAGTGCAAAGTCACTTGCATCACACATGATCTCGAAAGGAAGATTCCAATCGGGAGCACATATGATGGGTGCCGATATCAAAGCCTGCTTAATCCTGTCTCAAGACACTCGTCAGTAAAAATAAAAGGAACATCCTTGAGCAAAAGCTGAGTCAGTGGTTTAGCAATTTTAGAAAAATCTTTGATAAAGCGACGATAAAACCCCGCATGACCCAAGAAACTTCTAACTCCCTTAACATTAACTGGGGGAGGTAATTGCTCAATCACTGAAATCTTAGCTTTGTCTTGTATGCCCTTATCAGATACAATATGACCTAGAACTACTCCCTCTGTCACCATAAAGTGACATTTCTCCCAATTTAGAACTAAGTTGCATTCTTCACATCGTTTTAAAATTTTAGCGAGATTAATTCGACATGAATCAAATGAAGAACCATACACGCTAAAATCATCCATAAAGACTTCCATAATAGACTCTATGAAATCAAAAAAGATGCTCATCATACAACTTTGAAAGGTAGCGGGAGCATTACATAAACCGAAAGGCATTCTACGATATGCAAAAGTGCCATAAGGGCATGTAAAAGTTGTCTTTTCCTGATCTTCAGGGTGAATCGGAATTTAGAATAATCCCGAATACCCCTCCAAATAGCAAAAGAACTTATGTTTAGCTAACCTCTCAAGCATTTGATCTATAAAGGGAAGAGGGAAGTGGTCCTTTTTAGTGGCGATATTCAGTCTACGATAATCAATACACATACGCCACCCTGTTACAGTTCTAGTGGGAATTAATTCATTTTTTTCATTAGTTATCACAGTCATCCCACCTTTTTTAGGCACTACCTGCACAGGACTTACCCACCTGGAGTCAGAAATAGGATAGATAATACCTACATCAAGTAATTTCATAACCTCTTTCTTGACTACTTCCTGCATGTTAAGATTCAATCTTCTTTGGGGTTGAATGCAAGGCTTATAGTTATCCTCTAGATGTATCCTGTGCATACAAAAATTAGGGCTAATACCCTTGAGATCATGAATATTGTACCCAATAGCTTTCTTATGGGTTTGAAGAACCCCTAGAAGTTGGGAAGTTTGTAGGTCATTAAGTGCAGTACTGATGATCACGGGGTATAGTTCCTGTTCATCCAGAAAAATATATTTTAAATGAGAAGGGAGAGGTTTTAGTTCAAGTTTCTTGACCTCTGCAGGCTTTGATTCCTGAACCAAATTTACTACCTTCATTGTTTCCTTGGGGTCTAACTCTTTTAAGGAAAGATCTCTTTCAATAACCTGTACCTCATTACCCCAAACGCTTGCATTGTCTTTAGATAAATTCCCGCAAAGAATTTCCTCCAGGGGATCCCTTGCAAGAACCTGTGGCAAGCTATCATCACAAATATCATCCATTATATCAATTATATCAATATAACAACAATTTTCTTCTAGCATAGGCCCTTTCAAAACTTTCCCTAGATTAAAAGTAACATTATCATCACCAACAAAAAGGGTTAGTTTACCATTTTTCACATCAATAATGGCTCCTGCAGTATGGAGAAAAGGCCTACCTAATATAATGGGTATTTTCGTATCCTCTGCCATGTCAAATACAACAAAATCAACAGGAATTAAAAATTTACCAACTCTGACAGGGACATCCTCTAAAATACCTAAGGGGTATTTTTTACAGAACGATCTGCCATTTGCAAAGTTATATTAGTAAAAAAAATTTCTCCCATATTAAGTTTAGCACAGACAGACGATGGCATAACACTGACACTAGCACCCACATCACACAAAGCTTTATCAATAAAAACGCTCCCTATATGACAAGGGATAGAAAAACTATCGGGATCCTTTAATTTATGAGGGGATTTATTTTGAAATAGAGCGCTACACTCCTTTGTGAAAGCTAAGCTACAGTTTCTACTTCATTAAAGGCCCTTTTCCTAGTCAGAATGTCTTTCATAAATTTAGCATATGCAGGAACCTGAGTGATTAAATCAGTGAAAGAAACTGTTACCTGCAGGTTTTTCACAACCTCTAAGAACTTACCAAATTGTTTATTAAACTTACTCTTCAATTGTCTATTAGGGAACGGTAGTTTGATAACCGGGCTCTGCACATCTCCTCCCTTATCCTGAGATTTACCTTGCATAGAAACATTAGAAGGGTTAGTATCTATTTGTAGCCCTGCAGGGTTAGCAGGATTAGTGTTTGGTATAGAGGAATATAGATCAGGAATTGGTCCATCTTCATTTGGCATAGGAGGTCCATCATAATGTGAACCACTCCTTAGAGTGATTGCATTGGCATGATCTGTTGGATGGATAGGTTGTGAGGTAGAGCTCCCTGCTAACGGGATTGTAGGGTAAAGGAAAGTTGTGCAATTTGATTATCCATGATTTTATTGTGGGCTAAAATAGAATCAATTTGCGCATCCCTACTCTCCATATGCTTTTGCATATTAGTAAGCATTGCTCTAATTTCTGTCATGGCAGGGTCAGAAGATGATGAGGATGATGCTTGGCTTTTCTGGCCAGAATTTGGGTGGTAATATTTTTGCTGTGGTGGGGGTTGCTTTTGTGGTTGTTGTGGAGGTGGAGGGTTTTGTACATTGGTACTCCGGTACGAAAGATATGAATGGTTCCGGTAACCAGCATTATATGAATTGGAATATGGGTTATTCTGCCTATAGGTTTGAAAGACATTAACTTGTTCCATGGAACTCCTACAATCTTGCTCCCAATGCCCTATAATTCCACAATTTTCACAAAAAGCTTCATTGTTAGCAACAGTGGAAACATTAGCTACAGAGTTAGGAGTAGAAGTAAGATTATCTAATTTTTGACAAACAGAAGTTACTTGAGCTTGCAAAAAGGATACGGAATCGACATTATGCTTTCCTTTATTTGCAAACCCTCTCGAATTCCCGTATTGGGAATTGTGTATTGCCATGTCTTCGATAACTTGTCCTGCATCGTCCACATTTAAATTCATGAATCTCCCACTGGTTGCAGAATCCAGAACTGATCTAGAAGAATTTCCAAGTCCATTATAGAAAGATTGGATCAATTGTCATTGTGCTAGATTGTGGTGGGGGCATTCTCTCTGTAGATCCTTGAACCGCTCCCAAGCCTCATATAGCGTTTCGTCGGCCTCTTGAGCAAAGTTCTGAATAGCACTCCTTAGTACCGTTGTTCTCTCTGCAAGATAATATTTATTATAGAAATTCAAGGCAAGAGTTTCCCAGTCAGTAATACCAAGTGCAGTTCTATTCAAACCATTAAACCATAATTTATCTTTGCCATATAATGAAAAGGGAAAAAGAATCTCCCTGATTTGGTCCTGCGTGACCCCGGCTTGTCTAATGGTGTTACAATACTGGCAGAAATCTGCGATGTGAAGATTAGGATCTTCACCCTTAGCTCCACTGAATTGCTTCCTCTCTATCATAGTGATAAATTGGGGCTTGATCTCAAATTGAACTCCATCTAGAGCCGGAGTGGGAGTGAGGTGCGGGAAATCTGTGAGCTTCGGCTGCGAGTAGTCACTGAGTTTCTTTTGGGCCGTCATCTCTGATTCTGAATCTGAAGGAAATTCTGTGTCACTAGAATCAGAGGGAGGGTCTCTTCGACTGTTTTCCTCCTCAGAACCCGCCAGAATTTGTATATAAATTTTCCTTTGCCTATGAAACGAGCGGTCGATCTCAGGATCGAATGGAATGTAACCTAATCTAGAACACCTGGGCATAAACAAGGAACTAAAAGACAAATATGAGAATTGCCTCAAAGAACTAACGTTCTTTGAGACAAAAGGGGATAATCTAGACTACAAAAAAAAAATCAGAAAATAAAAATAAAACTGTTTCCCAGGCAACGGCGCCAAATTTTGACAGGGTAGAGTCGTATCCCCTAATCAAAAGTATTACCTAAATCCTCTAACTAATGCAGATAGGGAAGTAGGGTCGAATCCGCAGGGAAACAAGTCTTTTTACTCCTAATTAATTATTATAATCTAAATTATCAAGGTAACCAATGTTGTTGTAATTAAAGACTATACTACGAAGAATATGATCAGAGAAAATAAAGTAGGGAGAAATTAACTATTAAAAGGCCTATGGCATAGGTTCACTAATAAACAATATTCCATGGAAAATCATAATAAACAATCATCAAACATTGATTAATTTAGATTATAAAGGGCTTTTGCTACGTATTAAAATCACAGAGTTAATTTACCGGTATTAAATCTCATCTGTCGAATCTCGATTTAACCATTTATAAATTAGTTTTCCTATTGAAACTAAGCCTAAACATCAATTCTCATATGTCGAATCTCGAATTAATATTTCTAAACTCATACAATTAAATCTGGCCAAACCTAATTGCATAGCATTAAATCAATCAATAGGAAATTAACCAAGCATTGATAACCAACAATCACAAATTTACCCCTTCATATTATTTATTAGATCCCCATAAACCCTAGAAATAAAACTACTCAAGCACCATTAAATCTAAACTAATCAAATAAATAAAGCAAGACATAATCAAAGAATTAAATAAAATAACTGAAATTAAAAGAGAAGAAATTGTTACCAAAAGAAATCTGGATTAATGAATGTAATTAAGAACAATGTTGAGAGAGATTTTAAGAGAGAGAAATTCTAAAAGAGAAGGTAATCCAAAATTACGTACAAAATTCGTACTTAAAACACTCCTAAAACAAAACCTTAAAAAAAACTAATAAGGTACTTAGAAAAACACGCGCCCGATCAGGCGAAGGGCCCGCCTTTTCCACTATGCCCTTGCTGGTGTGATGCGCCCGATCGAGCCTACGCTCACCCGATCGGGCGCGGCTCCTTCCTTGATGCTGCTTTTGCGCGCGCCCGCCCGATCGGGCGTATTCTTGCCCGATCGGGCCTGGCTTCTTCTTTGAGGCTTGGATTTTGATTGGGCTCGATTCCTCGGCCCAATCCGGATTTCCTCATCGGGTCTTGATTACTTGATCCAACTGCCCTGGTATCACATACCGAGCCCTTAATCACCGGCTCTCACCAGTCCTGGGCTTCAAGGATGGTTGTGTCCTCCTAACGCTCGTAGTTGCTTCGTGAAAAACTCGAAAAACGCTCCAATTGTGCAATTTCCTAAAAAACTCAAGCAAAACTACAAAAACACTAGAAAACACAAATTAGTAATAAAAGTGGCCCTAAAGAGCCAAAAACACTACTAATTATGACCATGGGACGGGGGTAAAACACTATATAATTTGGACATATCAAGGACTAGGGAGATCACTCGTAAGGAAGTTAGCCAACCCTCAGGAGTGGTATCAGAATCTATCCTTATCTTATCCAAGGCGTTCATTACTTCCAAACTATGTTCTCGAGATGTAGCTAGAAGTTTCCATACGTTCATTTTGACCTTGGTCTTCTTGAATTGTTTGACAATATCATTGTTCTCTATAATAGGTATGGGAACTTGTTGTACGGTAGGAATAGGTTGTGCAAAGATGGGAGGTTGCATTCTCCCAAATCTTGTGAGGACGTCTATGGGTGAATCTTCTTCATCCCAAAAATCATTTATATGACATTGAAAGTGGAGGTTCTTTCATGTCCTTAAGATAGACGTCTTCATCATCGCTGTCCCAAACCCCATTAATGCTTATATCTTGTTCTTGTGGGATTTGAACCAGTTTCTTGTCATCAATCATCTTCTGAATTGAATCTTTGAATTTAAAACAGTTTTCAATGGTATTTCCCCCTGATTGATGGTATGGACAGTAGAACCTATCTGTCCTCTTTAGTGATTCAAATGGTCTCGGTTCGAGAGGTTTGACCTTACCATTCTCTGAGAGAATTTTGAACATTTTAGCATAGGAAGTCCCAATTGGAGTGTAGATTTTATTACTCTTCTTGGGTGTGTCAATTACTTGGAGAGGGAATGATTTCTTCTTCGTAGGTGAAACTTTTGCACACTTGCTTTGAAGCTCCTTTCCTTGTTTCTTTGCTAATTCAGTAGCTTCATGTAACAAGTCTATTCCCTCCCACATTGACCATATAAGAATTCGTACTTCTTCCTTGGTTGCCGGTTCTTGTTCAAAAGGAAAATCATCCATGGCATCAAAAAAGGTTTCCTCGTCTTCTTCGATAGCTTGAATTTCTTCAACAGGTTTGATGAGAGATGAGGGATCGACATGGTTTTCCTCATCAGAGATAGCCAAGGAGTCAGAGAGTGGTGCATTGTTAATACTTGGCTTCTTACTTGCAGGGGGCATTGGTAGATTATTATTGCCGGTAAAATCTTAGATAGCTTCCTTAAGCTTCCAACAATTCTCAGTGAGATGACCCCTACCTTGGTGATATTTGTTGTGTGCATTGGGGTTCCAGTTAGCTGTCCTCTTTTCAACTGGTGGGTCCCCAAATGGTCCAATAGGAGTTATAAGACCTTTTGCATTCAGTCGATCAAATACGGTATCATAACTCATACCAATAGGAGTAAAGTTCCTCCTAAATGGTTTCTTTTGTCCTTAGTTGTTCATAACAAGGACTTCACTCAAATTAAAGGTGCTAACATTATTTGAGTGGGTGGTTTTGGAAGAAGAAGGATTGTTGTTCTTCTTGCCTTTTCAGCCACTGTTGGAATTATTGTTAGCAGCTTTTTGTTTGGCTAGGTTGTCTTCAATGTTAATCCCAATATCATAGACGGCCTTGAAAGTGTGTAGATTGTTTTGATATTTAAGATGTTTGGAGTACTTTTCTTGGAGGTCCTTGATAAACAACCTCACATATTCTTTTTCACTCGGTACTTCAATCATCCTAGCAGAGGTTTCTCTCCATTTATTGAAGAAAGAAGTTAAACCTTCATTCTCCTTTTGTTTAAGTATTTCAAGTTCCCTATGATCAGTTTCAACTTGAATATTACATTTATACCTATCAATGAAAGCGTTTACAATTGATTCCCAAGTAGAGGTTTTCTCGTTGTCAAGGGAGAAGAACCATTGTTGGAAAACGGTTTTAAGAGATAAGGAAAATAAAGAATGAAATACTTTTCTATCAATACCCTTAATATTCATTATTGTCTCAAAAGCTCTTAAATGAAAGTAAGGGTTATCAGTTGCCTTGAATTTTGAAATGTCATTGACATTGAACTTCTGCGGAAGAAGCTCCTTGTCCACCGAGACCCCTTGTGAGCTAATGCCCTGGAACCTGTAATCATTGGATATCTTGCTCAAGCTTTCTTGCATGAGCTCCATTTGTTGTTGCTTCACAGGGTCATTAATTTGGAGGGTTAAGGTTTTTAGCAACTCAGTAACACCAGCCATTTGCTTCTTGAGCTCATTAACTTCTTCTTGACTCGCCATTGTCTTCTTGGCTTTCCTTTTCCAACCGATTGGTTTGTCAAAAATTTGTACTTAAACGAAAAGGTTTTCTCTGATCAAATGCCCTTCCTTTCTTGACCACGCGCTGTAAATTAAACCACTTTTTATTTTAATGACTTGACTCAAATTGACTTTGACTTTACGGGTTTATAAAGAAAAAAGGAAAAAAGCAAAAAATAGGGTGTATATTTTTGGGAATCAAGTATGGGGGTTCAAATAAGTGATTTAATTGGAGGATTAATATCCGACTTAACCCCCTAAAATAATGACGGAAAATACGCGCATACAAGACTCTCTAGACATGGTCAAAGTGTGTATACATATTAGTGTGTGCTTTATTTGTGAGTGTAAGTGACATACTTTGACTCTTGTGTAAGACCATGGGACTAAGTGCCTAGACTCAGTTAAGGACTAAACAAGGGTACTGTTATTAACAATATAATCGAACTGATTAGCAAACTGTTGAATAAGACTCGTCGTGATGACTCGAGCAAAATCCTGAACTGTCGCCAAAGCAACAGGACTATCGCCGCACACTGCAGTGCAGCGTTGTCGCTCGGTGTTGCACAGCATCGTATGGCGCTGCAACCCAAATTTTTGCCCCATTACTGGAGGATTAATCTGGGACTGTTTTCAATATGTTTACTCTACGGGACATGCCTAAAGTCGTACTAAGTCAATTCTGATTAAATTATTAGACTTTAATTACTCAAATTAATTAATTAATTAGGAAAAGTCCTTTTAGTAATTAATTAGTTTATTTAAGGCTTAAACACAAGTCAAACAAACGGTTAGGAAAAACACATAGAGTATGCACAACAAATAATGCACAAATAGTCAAGTAGGCATAATATGATGCCATGAGTTTGCAACCTAACCATGGCTCTAGTTCTCTAAAGTTCGGGATAAGGGTTAGTCAAAGAGGGTCCAAGGTTATGAGTCCGGATGCACCGCGCGGAAGCCTTACCTTTGGAAGGGTTGGCGCGTGTGAATGGGACCCCGCGAGTTAAACTCGCTTCTATGGTTTGGTGAATTCAACATTCTCAGATGTACCATTTGTTACTCAGAGCGTTCAATCAGGTAGATGGAGCATGAAATCCCAGAGGGTGATGTCCATACGTAGAACACATATGGGTTTCAGAAAAGTGAGAAAAACTCAATCAGGAAGTAGAAACGAGCCAACAGTGCTAGAACTGGTCAAAATTAGAACTCATATTTCTGGCTCGGTATTGGAAGAACGCAGCGCCAGCCAACAGGGACTGTGCCGCGATATAGCCCTGTCGCCTGGCGACAGAGCCATATCTTCGGCGACAGACTCTGTTTGCTAGACGTCAGTTCCTACATGCCTCAGCAGCTTTCTGTGTTCGTAAAATTTTCCAGTTTTTCGTAACATTATTTTGGTTCTAGTTGTGAAAGATATTTCTCAAATTTCCTACGTGTAAAAAATCCTATGTTTTTTACTCATTACGGATGATCTTTCCAATGAGATCCTTTTTTATGCATATGACAATAATGTTTATCAAAATTACGCACATGAAATACTTAGAATTTTTCGAGTCTCATCCACTCATTCTAAATCATTGCCAAAATAAATTTTAGGAATTAAAAAATAAATCCTCCCTAGTGGAGTCACCAAAAACTGTAGGGAATATTTCAAGCATTACCCCAAACTTGAACCCACTGTGATCATACACTAAAGTACGGTGGTGTCCAAAGGGAAGGAAGCTAGAGCAAAAGAGTCGCCGACAAGTTTTAGGAACTTGTAAACCGTTCATATGGTGAAGGTTACACCCCTTTAAGATTCAGGAGATCGTTAACTCCAATAGGTCAGGAACAAAAACTGGAAGTTTGGGGATGAAGGTACAAATCCAACCTAAAAGAGATTAAACCTGCCCTAATAATAGGCCTCTACTTTATTCTTCTCGTATTCATGTGTGCTTTCTGACTAACATGCAATCAATAGGTTTACCCTAAACCTGTTTAATTTATGTTGGTTGAATATTAATGCACAAATAAATCTATTATTGGCGATTACTTGAATTATACTCATATTAACCCTAAACAAGATTATTAATTATCTTATTAAGCGTGATTACAAGTACAAATTCCCTTCAAACATTCATAAAAGGCGTGATCAAGCAATAACAATAAACAAATAAGCAAGCAACATAATCATCATAATAAAAAATCATGTTAAAGCATAAAATTAATAGCAAGATCCTAGGCCTGATACTAACAAGATTAATAACAAACCTTAGCATGTCACTAAACATTAAAGATCAAAGGTTTAGCCCTAATATGATACTAACATGATATTAGGAAAGAAATAGGAAGCATCATAGAAATCATAATTGACATTATATTCTTTACCCTAAACATGATACTAGGAACTTATTGTTGTCACCCTAAACATCATACTAAGAAAAGCATCATAACATTATACTAGGAATCAAAATAACAACCTAAACATGATTTCTATATCATAATATCAATTAAACAATAAAGCACTTACTTGGATGCCTCGTACCTCTTTCTAATAACAAAATACACACGTTAATAACTTCAAGGAAAATTATAAAAATCAAAGAATTAAATCAAATAAAGATTAAGAAAGTTTAGACTAGATTTGGGACCAAACCCTCAAAAATACCAAACCTTTCACGTCTAGGGCGAAGGCAACTTCGAACTATGCTAGGTGTGTCTAGATCTTGTAAATGCGGAATTTTGTTTGTGAAAAGGGTTGGTTTAGAATAAGAGAGAGATAATCAAGAAATTCTTGATGAGAGTTGGTGATTAGAAACGGAGGTTTTAGGAGGCTATTTATAACGAAAATCAGCCGGAACATGATAAAAAAGAATTAGAGTTTCGAGAAGAATAAAACACAACGCTGTCGCCACACACGCCTCTGTCGCTAAGAGATAGAGACTGTTGCCAGGTGACAGCTGTGGTGCGGCGCTGCAGGCAGTTTTTTTTACACGTTTTCATATTTTGATAAAATTTAAGCGTACGAGGGGTAAAACTGTAATTTCCTTTAAAACACTTCTTTTATTCTAAATAAAACTCTTACCTCAATTATCAATTCTAATCATATTTGGATTCAAAAGAACCTTCTAGAAGATTCTAGAAGACCATAACCAATCCTAATTGCATTACGAATGATAAATCATAATAGGCCCTCCTCTAGATCATTGGGCCGCATATAAAGATCAAACCGGGCCCAGTTTTGTAATTTGGTCATAACTTCCTCATTATTCATCGGAATTGGGCTTATAATATATAGTTGGAAAGCTCTTTTTGAGCCCAGTCAAACTACACTATTATTGGACCCTTGCTATGGACCAAACTAAACTAGATTGTCTATTTTCATAAAATAGGTTTTCAAAAACAGAGAGAAAGAAGAAAATTAAAAATAACCACAACACTAAACTTTCCACACTTTCACTTCATTCGATTATGATTCGACGTGAAAGGTATTCATCACTGGGTTTGGTTTTGGGGAGAGACAAATGGGTGTCTATAACAATATATACTAATCGGTTAAAATAATATACTTCACAATCCAATAAAATTTTATTATTATGTAGACCTTTCAATTAGGGTCGGGTCATGAATCATCTCGGATTGGTTCAGTTTAGGTTTCGAGTCAAGAAATGTTCAACCCTTAACAGGCTTTCAACATTTATTTTATGCTAATTTTTTATTTTTTAATGTATTAGATTTAATCGAACATTTCCACCAACATTATTATTTGTCATAACATGCCTACTAGCTAACTAATTTTGTATCAATGATATATTTTAAAATTTGACATATAGATTAAAGATTTATCTTAAAATTCAATAAATAACCCGAGCATTGCACTGGACACAAAACTAGTGTTAAGGTTTGGTGAGTCCCACTCACCGCGGAAAAAACCCGAGTCAAGGATCTCGCTCGCAATAAATAATATCACAAATGCATAATTAAACATAAAAGGGTAAAATAGGAAATTTGCCTTTGGTGCATGCTTCGCCCCACAAATCGGGCTCTTACTTGATAAGCTTAGCCCTGAAAATACGAGAGCCTCCGACGGAGATCCACCCGCAAAAACAACTGCCAACTTTTAGGTCCGTTACCTCGAGGTTAGCGAGGTCCGACCAAAGCCCGAGTATTATGTGAGTTTAAGAGTTTTTGGTAATGCAATGCTCTATTGAACTCCTACTCAAGCACCCTTCCCAAAAACCCAAGTTAGGTATTTATAGGCAAGAGGGAGAGTGGGAATTTCTATCCCATCAATGTGGGAGGATGAAATTCCACAATTTATTTTAAAGCTAAATTAAAATAAATAAGCAAACTAATAATAAATCTACAAGTGTCACTATTACATGAAAAGGGAAGTGAGGATCACTTGAAGAGTTTGATGTGTCCAATTTATATAGTGTTTTACCCCCGTCCCTTAGTCATAATTAGTAGTGTTTTTGGCTCTTTAGAGCCACTTTTATTACTAATTGGTGTTGCCGAGGAAACGGTTTTATTTTTATTTTCTGATTATTTCTTGTAGTCTAGATTATCCCCTTTTGTCTCAGAGAACGTTAGTTCTTTGAGGATATTCTCATATTTGTCTTTTAGTTCTTTGTTTATGCCCAGGTGTTCCAGATCAGGTTACATTCCATTCGATCCTGAGATCGAGCGCTCGTTGCATAGGCAAAGGAATCTTTATAGACAAATCCTGGCGGATTCTGAGGAAGACAATAATCGAAGAGACCCTCCAACAGATTCAAGTGACTCAGAATTTCCTTCAGATACAGAATCAGAGATGACGGCCCAAAAGAAGCTCAGTGACTACTCACAGCCCAAACTCACAGATTTTCCACACCTTACTCCTACTCTGGCCCTAGATGGAGTACAATTTGAAATCATGCCCCAATTTATCACCATGATAGAGAGGAAGCAATTTAGTGGAGCTAAAGGTAAAGATCCAAATCTTCACATTGCAGATTTCTGCCAATATTGCAACACCATTAGACAAGCCGGGGTCACGCAGGACCAAATCAGGGAGATTCTTTTTCACTTTTCATTATGTGGCAAAGCTAAATTATGGTTTAATGGTTTGAATAGAACTGCACTTGGTATTACTGACTGGGAAACTCTTGCCTTGAACTTTTATAATAAATATTACCCTGCAGAGAGAACAGCTGTACTAAGGAGCGCTATTCAGAACTTCGCCCAAGAGGCCGAAGAAACTTTATATGAGGCTTGGGAGAAGTTCAAGGATCTACAGAGAGAATGCCCCCACCACAATCTGGCACAATGGCAATTGATCCAAGCTTTCTACAATGGACTTGGAAATTCATCTAGATCAGTTCTAGATTCTGCAACTAGTGGGAGATTCATGAATTTAAATGTGGACGATGTCGGACAGGTTATCAAAGAGATGGCAGTACACAATTCCCAATACGGGAATCCGAGGGGGTTTGCAAATAAAGGAAAACATAATGTTGATTCCGTATCCTTTTTGCAAGCTCAGTTAACATCTATTTGTCAGAAATTAGATAATCTTACTGCTACTCCTAACTCTGTAGCTAATTTTCTGCTGTTGCTAACAATGAAGCTTTTTTTGAAAATTGTGGAATTGTAGGACATTGGGAGCAAGATTGTAGGAGTTCCATGGAACAAGTTAATGCCTTCCAAACCTATAGGCAAAATAACCCATTCACAACAACCACAAAAACAACCTCCACCACAACAGAAATATTACCATCCTAATTCTTGCCTGAAAAACCAAGCACAACCCTCATCATCTTCTGACCCTACTATGACAGAAATTAGAGCAATGCTTACCAACATGCAAAAGCATATGGAGAGTAGGGATGCGCAAATTGATTCAATTTTAGCCCATAATAAAATCATGGATAATCAAATTGCACAACTTTCATCTACCCTACAAACCCGTCAGCAGGGAGCTCTACCATAATAACTAATCCATCCCACAGATCATGCCAATGCAATCAATCTAAGGAGTGGTTCACATTATGATGGACCTCCTATGCCAAAGGAAGATGGACCAGTTCCTGCTCCAGATTCCTCTATACCAAACGTTAATCTTGCTAACCCTGCAGGGCTACAAAAAGATACTTACCCTTCTAATGTTTCCTTGCAGGGTAATTCTAAGGATAAGGGAGGAGATGTGTAGAGCCCAGTTATCAAACTACCGTTCCCTAATAGACAATTGAAGAGTAAGTTTGATAAAAAATTCGGTAAGTTCTTAGATGTTGTGAAAAACTTGCAGGTAATAGTTCCTTTCACTGATTTAATCACCCAGGTTCCTGCATATGCTAAATTTATGAAAGACATTCTGACTAGGAAAAGGGCCTTTAATGAGGTAGAAACTATAGCCTTTATAGAGGAATGTAGTGCCTTATTGCAAAATAAATCCCCTCCTAAATTAAAGGATCCTGGTAGTTTTTCTATCCCTTGTCATATAGGGAATGTTTTTATTAATAAAGCTTTGTGTGATTTGGGTGCCAGTGTCAGTTTTATGCCATCTTCTGTTTGTGCTAAACTTAATATGGGTGATTTAAAAGTTACTAATATAACTTTGCAAATGGCAGATCGTTCTGTAAAATACCCTCTAGGTATTTTAGAGGATGTCCCTGTCAGAGTTGGTAAATTTTTCATCCCTGTTGATTTTGTTGTTTTAGACATGGCTGAGGATACACAAATTCCCATTATATTAGGTAGACCTTTCCTCCATAATGCAGGAGCCATAATTGATGTTAAAAATGGTAAACTAACCCTTTCCGTTGGTGATGATAATGTTACTTTTAATTTAGGGAAAGTTTTGAAAGGACTTATGCTAGAGGAAAATTGTTGTCTTATTGATTTAATTGAAATAATGGATGATATTTGTGATGATAGCTTGCCACAGGTTCTTTCAAGGGATCCCCTGGAGGAAATTCTTTGTGGGAATTTATCTGCAGATAGTGCAAGCGTCTGTGTAGACACCCAAATGTGTCTCCCCAAAACCAAACCCAGTGATGAATACCTTTCATGTCATTTGATTATCGAACAAAGCGAAAGTGTGAAAAGTCTAGTGATGAGCATGTTTTTATTAAAATATCTCTTGTTTTTGTTTTTGAAAATATTTCTTTTCTTACCCTATTTATGAAAAACGTGCCACTTTAGTTTGGTCCATGATATGGGTCCTATAATGGTGTATTTGGATGGGGCTTAATGAGGAAGTTATGGCCAAAATACTAAACTGGGCTCCAACCGAATCTTACCTACGACCCAATGATCATGTGGAGGGTCCAAAGGTTTAATCCTATTCCTATTTCTAAACTAATTATGATTAATTAGAAGCTTCTATAAGTTTATAAAAGATCTTAATTATCCTTTTTTAAAACATAAGATTAAAGAATTTGAGTTAAATAAAAACTGTCCTTTTTTAAAACTTTCCTTTTTCTTAAATCCTAATTCTATTCGAATTTAAAGATGTTCAAATATAGTCAGATATTATTTTCATGCCTCATAATATTTATCCAAATTTTATATGGTTGGATAGATCTTGAAATTATATTTCCAATGATATATTATAATATTAAATCCGAGCTATAACGGAAAAAGATATGTGTGAGATACAAAACTCTATCCAAAACTAACACCGTCCCACTATTTCTGCCATATATTTTTATCTACAAAATATTTTAATCTGATTTTAATTGGGTTGGAAAGTAGACTTCAAGAGCTTTCCAATGACATATTATATACCTTATTTGAACTTATGGATCAAAAGATATGATAAAACAAAATCCGCAAAAACTGCTATCCATCGAGTTCTATTTCGATTCGAATTCGGATTCTTTTCATATTCTTCGACCCTCTTTTTTCTCTATAAATAGTGGTCATATCTCCCTTTTTTCAATCACCAATTCTCATCAAGAATCTCTTGATTACTCTCTCTCTATCTCTCTCTCTCTCTCTCTCTCTCTCTCTTTTCTAAACTAGCCTTTTTCACACAAAATTCCGCATTCACAATATCTAGACACACCTAGCATTGTTCGAAGTTGCCTTCGCCCTAGACGTGAAAGGTTTTAATTTCTGAGGGTTTGGTCCCAAATCTCTCTTTCAACTATTTAATTTAATTGTTTGATTTTATTGTTTTCCTTGAAGTTACTAACGTGTGTATTTTGTTATTAGAAAGAGATACGAGACATCCAAGTAAGTGCTTTAATTGATTTATTGATATTATGATACAGAAATCATGCATAGGTTGTTATTATGATTCCTAGTGTCATGTTAGGATGTTTTGATCTTCCTAGTATCATGTTTAGGGTAATAACTATAATTTCTAATATCAAATATGACAATTATGATTATTATGATGCTTCCTAGCTATTCTTTTCCTAATATTTTTGTTAGTATCAATGTTAGGGTTAAAGCTTTGATCTTTATTGCTTAGTGACATGCTAGGGTTTGTTATTAATCTTGTTAATATCATGCCTAGGATCTTGCTATTATTATTACGCTTTAACATGATTATATTAATTATTATTTTAATTATAATATATTAAGATTATGATTATGTTGCTTGATACATTATTTATTGTTATTGCTTGATCACGCCTTTTATGTATAAAGGGAATTGGTACTTGTAATCACGCTTAATAAGATAATTAATAAACTTGTTTAGGGTTAATATAATTATAATTAAAGTGATCGCCAATAATAGTTTTATTTGTGCATTAATATTCAACCAACATAGATTAAACAGGTTTAGGGTAATCCTATTGATTGCATGTTAGTCAGAAAGCGCACATGAATACGATCAGAAGAAAGTAGAGGCCTATTATTAGCTCAGGTTCAATCTCTTTTAGGTTGGATTTGTACCTTCATCCCCGAACTACCAGTCATGGTTCTAGACCTATTGGAGTTGAAGATCTCCTGGATCGTTAAGGGGTGTGACCTTCACCCTGTGAACGGTTTACAAGTTTCCTAAAACTTGTTGGTGGCTCTTTTGCTCTATCTTCTTTCCCTTTGGACGCCACTGTACTTTAGTGTATGATCACAGTGGGGTTCAAGCTAGGGGTAATGAATTGTAAATCATGCTTCCCTGTGTCCCATACTTGGAAAATATTGTTTTGATTCTTGGTATATGATAATGAGCTTTGTGAATTTGTTGATCATGATTTGAAGTTTAATTGTTTGGATGCCTAAACATGCGTCAATTTTGCCAACTATTTGTGAACATAGTGCTTGACTAGTTGATTTGGTTAGGAATTTTGTGATAGTTCCTGGTATGTCAAGGAATTTGAGTATTGGTTTGCAACTATTAGTAATGTTTGTATGGCTCAACATTATGCACATTGAGGGGGACGAAGGCATTTGTTCTCTTAGGTAGCTTTTAGACGATATTAGATACGTTTTTTCCCTTCTTCTTTTTTTTTTTGACAAAGGTTACAATGAAAGATCAGATAAAACTAAGCCCTTAGTCATATTTTCTGCAATTAATAGCTAAGTCATGGGCTTTTTGAACGCTCCGTCTATCCACTTTGATGCATACTAGAAAATCTCTTTGTAACCCCAGGTATTTAATGTCTTGGACAATTCTCTTAAGTTCCTCCAATACCTTCCCCTGCTGTTGTAGGCTTTCAACTACAACCGAAGCATCCGTTTTGATGATTAGATTGGGGTATTGCGTTGGCGCTCCCTTAATTGCTTCTAGGATTGCTAGTCCTTCTGCCTGAGCTGGTGAACTAGCATAAACCCTTGTTGCACTCTGGTAAGATCTGCCTTGGTTGTCATCCGCATTCCACGCAATAGCTGCTTGCCACTCACCTTTATTAGGTTTATAATCCTTTTTCCAAGCTGCATCAACAAGTATGGTGAGGCGAGGGCCTTTTGTAGCTCTTCCTGAACTCCAAATCAATGGGGACTTGAGTGGAACTCGTTTTTGTGCTAGGTGCTGGGATTTCTTCTGCAGCTGCCCATCTTTGGATGTGTACCTGTGTTTTCTCCAATATAGCAGTCGGATTAACACTCACACCCTTTAAGATAATATCATTTCTATGTGTCCAGATTGACCATAAAGTCGTGATGAATCTGACAATACTAATCCTGGCTTCTTCTTTGCCCTGGTGACAAAAGAAGTTGATGAATTTAGCTACCCATTCCCTGCAAGACAAGAAACATGGGTTAGTGGAAATAATCCCCAACGAGGAGGCAGCCCAAATTCTCCTGCTGATGTCACATAATCGAAAAAGGTGGTTGGCATCTTCTTATTCTCTTCTACACATAGGATAATTTTGTTGGATCATAATTCCCCTCTTTCTGAGGACATCACTTGTTGGAATGATGTTGTGGGCGATTCTCCGGACAAACCATTTCAAATGAGGAATAATGTCGAGGTTCCATAAATTCTTCCAGAAATTGTGCTTGATTGGCTTCCTTATATGTGAGTTCTTCTGCATTATTTGGATCCAATAGCCTGATTTAAAGGAGAATTCGCCATGCTTGTCCTGTATCCAATAAAACTCATCTTCCTGGTTCTGAGTTGGAATGTGGGTAGCTAAAATATTACTAGCTGAGATCTTGTCAAAGTTATTCCAAATTATACCCACATTCCATCGCCTTTTGTTGGTCATTAAGTCTGCTACCACTGCATCCTGCTGTAGAGTGGCCAAGGGGGGTAAAGTCAACCTCCCCTTGCCTACCCAAATGTCTTGAAGAACTTTAGTCGATGCCCCATTGCCTATTCTTCTTCCTAAGTATCCCTTGAGAGAGTGAACTGCTCTATTCATACTTTTAGCTGCCCATGAGCCTCTTTGGATTGATTTGTTGGAGTAGCCCAAAGAGATCGGATCCGCTCCATACCTAGCTTTGAAGATCTTGCTGGCTAGAAGGTGGGGGGTTTTTATACAATCTCCAACTATTCTTCATGAGGAGTGCAGTGTTCACAGCTCTCGAGTCTTTCATTCCCAGACCACCATCAGATTTATGCAAACTTAGGACTTCTTTTATCCTCCAACAGATGCCCCTTTTTTTATCACTTGAGCTCCACCAAAATTTGTTAATTGTGGAATTCATTTTATTAATAATGGATTGCGGGCACTAAAAGATGGATAAGACATGGTGAGCTATAAAGACAAGAATGTTGTTAATGAGGAGGAGTTTGCCTAAAGGAGATAGGAAGGAGAACTTCCAAGAGGTGATCTTCTGCTGAATTCTGTCAAGAATGGTGGAGAATCTGGAGGAGCTTCTACCATCTATGTCCATCGGGAAGCCAAGGTAGGTTCCCAACTCTTTTGAACTCCTTATTCCAATTGGTTTTCTCATGATTTTCACGAATCTAGAGGGAGTATTTGGGCTAAATAAGATAGAAGACTTATTTAGATTAACCACCTCTCCAGAAATGAAGCAAAAATCATCCAGCACTTGCTTGATCAGTCTGCAGGAGGGTGGTGTAGCTTTGAAGCAGAAAAGCGTGTCATCAGCAAAGAATAGATGGTTAATAGCCGGGGCAGTACGAGCTACTTTGATGCCTTGGAGAGCGTTACTAGATTGAAGAGCAAGTAGCTTCTTAGAGAGGACCTCCATGACCAAAATGAAGAGATAAGGGGAGAGTGGATCTCCCTGTCGCAAGTCCACCTTTAGGGTGAAAAAAGGTGTTGGTTCCTGTGGGCGTCGTTCGAAGTGCACCTATGTTAAAAGCATGTTGTGACTATGCTTGGCACTCATAGGAAGTGGGAATTGACATATACGATTAGGGACAAAAAAGTAGGGAGCCGCCAACAAGTTTTTAAGGAACTTGTAAACCGTTCACGGATCATAAAAAGGCAACCACGATAAGGGACAACGATAGACAACAACGATTGACCCGTGAAGGTTACACCCCATTCATAATCCATGAGATTACTAACTCCATATGGTTCGGAACCACGAAAGGAGGATCGGGGATGATGGTACGAAGTGAGTCATAGAGTCACATTCGCCCGTATTGGCCTCTACTCGATTATTATATTGAAAAGCATTCCTGTGATCTCAAAGGCGTACAAACAATAATTCAATTCGCTCCAAACTATTATTTAACTAAATTGGTTTAATATTAATGCACACATAATTCTAAAATATTGGTGATCTCTTGAATTAAACAACAAGATTAAAAAGGAACCTAAACTGGTTGTCCAAATTATCTTATTAGGCGTGGTTTTCAATTACATATTCCCTTTAAACATGCAATATGGTGATCAATAAAAAATATAATAGAATAAACATTAATATTGGAAGCAACTTAACAATAATAGTGTTAGCCAAATCAAATATAAAATAACCCTAATCATGATACTAGCAATATTAAAAATAAAATAAGAGCAATTAAATTAATTAATTACTCACATTCTGCGCGTTCCTTTAAATTGCTACATCATGAATAAACTGTTAATAACTTCAATAAAAAAAATATAAAGTAAATGAAAATTAAATCAAATAAAAAGTAGAGTTGATTTGGTCCAAACCCTCAGTTATTTGTACCTTTCACGCCTTGGTTTAAGGACGGAACCTCGGGTTAAGTATAGACTCCTTGGAGTGCTTAGGGGAATTGTTGTGGAAGAATAAAGAGGCTAGAAATTAGGTTAAAGAGGGAGAAGAAAATGATTTTTGGTGTAAGGTGAGAGAGAATGATTATTGGTGCCCCGAACTGCAGAAAGGAGGGGGTATTTATAGGGAAAATGAGATGAGGGAACACACGGAACCCTAAAAAGATAAAAACCCTAAAAAAGGCTACCGCGACACGGTAGATTCTACCGCGACACGGCAGATTCTACCGTGTCACGGGGGAAATTAGCGTGACGCGGGGAAAAATTGAGTGACGTGGGAAATATTTGACCTACGGGAGTAAAAACGCGTGAAGGGATTACGCGGAAAAGACACGGAGTTGTCCCGTGTCACAGCACTGGCACCGTGACACGGGAATTCCTACCGTGACACGGCAGTAATTCCCGTGTCGCGGCACAGTTCCCCGTGACGCGGGGAAGTTTTAAGCACCGTGACACGTCAGCAACCCACCGTGACACGACAGAAAACGCCGTGACGCGGCAAAGTCCACCGTGTCACGGCATATGGCGCCGGGTCACGGTACTTATGCCAAGTCACGGGGCACTAAAAAACATGAAAATCCCCTCCAAATTATCGTGTCACGGGAATTTCTCCCGTGCCACGTCAGATCTTGCCGCGTCGCGGCATTTTAGCTGCTACGCGGTAATTCCAGTTTTTTACGCGTTTTTAAAATCATCATAACTTTTGATCCGTAACTTGGAATAAAGCATATAATATATCATTGGAAAGCTTATCAAGTCTACTTTCCAATACAATTAGAATCAGGTCAAAATAATTTGTAGATTTTAAGATATGGCCGTTTTAGTAGAAGGGTATTGATTTTGGGCCGAGTTTAATGTTTTGCTCATATCTTTTTCGTTATAGCTCGGAATTGGGCTTATGATATATGGTTGGAAAGCTTATTTAAAGGCCTATCCAAAAAAATAATAATTGGATCAAAATTTTATATCCATAAAATCAGTTTCTCTCAGTTTTGCGATGTGGACACGAAAAGAGGAAAATAGGTTATGGTTAAGGGAAATGAGCTAGAAATTGGATTGGTTCATGAAATATAGTGGATAGAACATGGATTTAAGAACTCCAAATATTAAATACTCAACTCGACCAATAATGGCGGTGAAAGGTGTTCATCAACGGGTTTGGTTTTGGGGAGACATTTTTAGGTGTCTACAGAAGCCCCCACTTTGACTGAGTTTGTAGAAACGTCAGTTTCGAAAATGATAGTCAAAGTAGCCGATAGGGACGGAGAATGATTAAAGACGTTTTGCGATCCTAAATCATTCTGTATACGCCGATACTTGGAGAAAAGTGTTAGTTCTACAGATAAAAGAGTAAAGGGATAGAATGCTTATCTAACACCAGTGTATTGGTGGCAAATGAGCTTGGTAGCTTCCTATGCTTGAAGGGATCCACCGGATGACGTCTGTTGAAACGCTTTCCATGCTTGAGGAAAGTCGAATGAGGAGTTTGGTAGTTTTCTAAGCCTGAAGAAGCCTACCGGATAATACTTTCCATGCTTGAGGAAAGTTGACGTATGAATTTGGTGTCATTCTATGCTTGAAGAAATCCACCGATGATGCTTTCCATGCTTGAGGAAAGCCGACTTGGCGGTTTTTTATACTTGAAGAAAAATCCACCGATAACGCTTTCCAAGCCTGAGGAAAGCCGACTGGTGAATATGGTGTCATTCTATGCTTGAAGAATTCCACCGATAATGCCTTCCATGCTTGAGGAAAGCCGATTTGGCGGTTTTCTATACTTGAAGAAAAATCCACCAGATAATACTTTCCATGCTTGAGGAAAGTCGAAAGATGATGAGATTGCAAGTCTCTGTGTATCGAGAACCTTGCGTCATGAAATGATGGTGGTCCGCTTGTCCCCGGACGTGGGCTGTAGATGGTCCGTTTGTCCCCGGACGTGGGCTGTAGATAAGACCTGCAAAAATAAATTTGCCAATGGACTCATATATACTGTGATTGACTTGACCACTAACTTGACCAAGTTTGACTTGATGTGACATGACATGTGTATGACTTGTGAGTGTGTGTGTGTGTGTCTATGTGTGTGTGCAGACTCAAGCAAACGAAGATGCAAAAGCAAAAATTTTCCGTCATTTTTTGTCATGAGTGGAGGGTACCGACTTTCTCCCGAAAAAGAAAGATGTGAAAACTGAACTTTTATTTTCGAACTTCCTTCGATGAAAACTTGGAAAAAGTTTTTGAACTTCCCCAAAATAAAATAAGGAAAGAAGTTTTGAACCTCCTCCTTGAGCAAGACGAAATGAATCGTATGGATTGAATTGCTTGTCCTGAAAATAATGTATGCATGATGCATGTTCTTAGGCCAGGAGGCTAAGGACAATTACATCATGTGACACGATAGATGAATGAACTTAAGTCATGGAGCTAAGCATCATATATGGTGTAGAGAAGCGATTTTGAACGTCACTTAAGTCTGGAAGCTAAGCACGTATAGTGATTATTGTGTTGCTTAGGTCAAGGAGCTAAGCACGATATGCTTTGTATGATTAAAAATCATTGATATATAAATGTTTCTTAGCACATTATGCGAAACAATGAACATTGCTCAGGTCAGGAAGCTAAGCAAGTATACAATGTTTCTTCTACTGAATGTTGTCTTTTAATATGATGAAACATGCACAGTGTTGAAATAAGATTTCATGATAAAGGGCTCTTAAAGGGAAGGATGATTGATATGGATATGGATGTGTGAGTGAAGTGTGTGAATGTGATACTAAGGCTGGCTGCAAGGGTTATGGCGATGGAAAGAGATGTGAGAAGAGTCAAAGATGATGACTCTTCAGGCTGGGTAAGCTAATGTGATTTGGGTTCAAGCCCCCAAGTCTAGCTCTAAATGGGTAGGGATAAGTATTGGATATTCTTTGACTCGATCATGCATGGATATGAATATGAATGTGGCCGCACCTCGATGTGAGGTTGCCTACGTATCCGTTAGGAATCAGGCCGAACGTAGCTCTAACCGAACTTTGCACAAGTGTATGTACACCTCAAAGAGGTCTTTCAAGGGTTGTAATGTGGTTAAGTTGATGGTTTAAGGAAGAAAGGGATAAAAGGCTCAAGACTCGAGAGAATCCCCAAGATGTGTAATTTTGGATTTGAAAATTTTTAATTTTGCAAGTTTATTTTCAACCCTTTTTTTTTTTTTCTGAATTTCTTTTTTTCTCTTTTTTTTTTTATTTTTTATTTTTGAATCAATGTAGACAATCTCAGATCATGCGGTCCATCACTCACTTAGCATTCATGTTTCTCAGGCACGGTACCAAGCACTCGATGAGAGACGCAATTTGAGACGTGTTCATATCAAAGACATTGGAACACTTGCCTTTAGACATTGTTTTATTGTTGCTTTGCTGCTTTCTTTTTTTTTTTTACTTGCTTTTTGAATGTTGTACAATTACACATCTTCCAATCCCAGGGTTAAGTGAATGTGAGTTGAAGAAATGAAGGCCAAACGTTAGACGAGGCTCAAAATGGTTGATGAAGAAATGGAATGTGATTGAACGGTTAACAGGGAATGACATGGTTGCAAAGGTGCCTCAAGTCATTGGTGTACCTTGGGTTTAGTTTAGTAATTGATTTTTTTTTTAAATTGAGAATGAATGGAAAATTCTATGATCGAGATGTAAAGGAAAATTGCTCATTTTATTAATGGAAAAGGTGAACGAAACACATGAAACATATAAAAAAATTCAAAGTGGAAAACCTATGCTAGACATGAATGGGGGAATGGAGAAGAATGATAAAGAAAGAAATCATGAAATCTTACACGAAGGATCTGTGTGCCTTGTATTCATTACTTCTTGCCGCCTGGAGGGACAGGAAGTTTGTTTGCATCCAACAAGTCTTGAATGGCGTCCTTCAAATTCCAACATTGCTCCGTAGTGTGGCCCCTTCCTTGATGGTACTTGCAATGGGCATTGGGATTCCATTTGGCGCTCCTTTCTTCAGGTTTTGGCTCTATAAATGGCCCAATAGGTGTGATCAAGCCTTGACTGTAAAGGCGATCAAAGGCCGCATCATAAGTCATTCCTAAAGGAGTGTAAGTTCTTTTCTTCTTAGGCAATGGAGTATCAAGAGCTAACACTTCATTGATATCAACTTGGCTTATATTGTTGGTAGTATTTTCGTGCTTAGAAGACGAAGAAGAAGGATGGTCGTTCTTCTTGTTTTTCCAAGTATTATTATTGTTACTACCAACAGTCTTTATTAGCTCATCCTCGATATTGATGTCGATGTCGTATACAGCTTCGAAAGTGTTCAGTGGAAGAAATTTGAGATGTTCCCTATATTTATGAGTCAGATTTTGAATAAAGAGGCGAACCATCTCTCTTTCTTTGGGAGGATCTACCAAGAGTGAAGCTGTTTCCCTCCACCTGTTCAGGTAAGCGGTGAAGCCTTCATTCTCTTTCTGTTTGAGAATGGAGAGTTCACGTTCAGAAGTTTTAGTTTGAATGTTACACTTGTAACGATTCATGAAACTTTCGGTGACATCTTGCCAAGTCGCAGTATGCTTGGCATCTAAGGAATAAAACCATTGTTGGCAAGCATGTTCTAAGGAGAGAGGGAACACCGTAGGGAAGAGTGTTACGTCCAATCCCTTAAGAGCCATGGTTGCAGAGAACGCCTTCAAATGGAATATTGGATTGTCAGTAGGCTTGAACTTTGGAATATCAGCAGTGGAGAACTTTTCAGGGAGTCTATCCTTCACATCCAAAGGAGTGGGAGGCCGTTCCACATGAGTGAAATCCTCAGAGATCTTACTCATTTGTTCCTTCAGTTTGTCAAGGGTGGAAATAGTGACCTTGTTTTGTTCCATGGTAGTGACCCTAGTGGTAAGGGTTTGCATCATGGAAGACAGTGCCTCAATGGATTTGTTAATGTTCTCAATGTCTTCTTTAGTGGCCATTGAAAGGTGATGAGTAACGGAGATGACAAAGTTCTCTTTGAACACCTATTAGATCTGAGAGATTGTTGCGGTAATGGCTCGAACCATATTGATCTATCCCTGTTCCTTGATCAAGTACTGTGAAATAAAATAATTCACTTAATTGTTTGACTCATTGCTCAAGATAGGAAAGGAAGGAAAAAAAATAGACATTTGAAAACAGGTGAGAAAACTCCACTCATTTTTTTATTATGACGAAAAAGGGTGCATAAACCTAATATACGATCATAAACGACCTGGTGCACGACTCGAGTCGGAACATAAAGAAAGTGTGTGGAATATACTTGACTCGTGAGTGACTAAGTGATGTTATAAGACTCGTGGTATGATCGTATGGCTAGACATGTGAACAATAACCAAAATGACTAACGCGAGGACCAAATTAACACAGAAGACTTGATTGACGTTTTTTTTTTTTTTTCTGGAAAATCCACCGTGTCACGGTGAACTTTCCCGTGCCACGGTAAACATTCCCGTGCCACGGTACGGCACACCGTCAGACGGTGCACTGTACCGTGACACGACAATTTATTTATTTATTTTTTTTTTTTTGGAAAATCCACCGTGTCACGGTGGAAATTGCCGTGACACGTTGAACTTTCCCGTGCCACGGTAAACATTCTCGTGCCACGGTATGGCACACCGTCAGACGGTGCACTGTACCGTGATACGACAATTTTTTTTTTTTTTTTTTTGCTAATTACTAAGTGAGTACGGTCCATTGGCAATCGTTAGTCATAAAATAATCCACCATAGACAAAGAAATATCGTTAAGGTTAGGATCAAAACGACCAAACATAAAACATGTAGGCACAATGATGCAAAGAATAGTTCGCAACCTAAGGTCAAGTTCTATGTTCGACTATGGTCAAGTTTATTTGGTGTCAATAGGGTACCATGGTTAAGAGTTTGGACGCGTTAGCAAGGCAGCCTCCCTTGAGGGTGTATGCCAACGGGTGGCTCCGCGAGTTCGTGATGAAATCGAACTCGACTCCATGGTTTGGGTGGATTTAATAACTCGGATGAACCCTTATTGCCATGAGCGTTTTTGGGTTGATAGAGCTTAAATCCCCCGGGGCTAAGACGTATGTAGAACACATACGTTTTTTTCAGAAAAATCAAAGGAAGTTGACTTTAGAAGAGAAAATAAGCCACGGGACTGATTTTAGGACTGCCGTGACACGGCAAAGATTCCCGTGCCACGGTACGGCACACCGTCAGACGGTGCACTGTACCGTGACACGACAGATTTTGCCGTGGCACGGCAGTCAGAAAATCTGACTGGTGCCCTGTTTTCCTTCGTACGCAATCAAGTTATTCAATTTTTCCTACGGGGCAGACCTAAATACGACGTTAAAACGTCTATGCATATGCAAAAATGCCAAATTAATCACATGAATATTTTTCAAGAATCTTTCAAGTCTCATCCACTCATCTTAATTAAATATCGATCACTCAAATCGATAAATAACCAAGAATCCTCCCCAGTGGAGTCGCCAAATTGTGGGCGTCGTTCGAAGTGCGCCTACGTTAAAAGCATGTTGTGAATATGCTTGGCACTCATAGAAAGTGGGAATTGACATATACGATTAGGGACAAAAAAGTAGGGAGCCGCCAACAAGTTTTTAAGGAACTTGTAAACCGTTCGCGGATCATAAAAAGGCAACCACGATAAGGGACAACGATAGGCAACAACGATTGACCCGTGAAGGTTACACCCCATTCATAATCCATGAGATTACTAACTCCATATGGTTCGGAACCACAAAAGGAGGATCGGGGATGATGGTACGAAGTGAGTCATGGAGTCACATTCACCCGTATTGGCCTCTACTCGATTCTTATATTGAAAAGCATTCCTGTGATCTCAAAGGCGTACAAACAATAATTCAATTCGCTCCAAACTATTATTTAACTAAATTGGTTTAATATTAATGCACACATAATTCTAAAATATTGGTGATCACTTGAATTAAACAACAAGATTAAAAAGGAACCTAAACCTGTTGTCCAAATTATCTTATTAGGCGTGGTTTTCAATTACATATTCCCTTTAAACATGCAATATGGTGATCAATAAAAAATATAATAGAATAAACATTAATATTGGAAGCAATTTAACAATAATAGTGTTAGCCAAATCAAATATAAAATAACCCTAATCATGATACTAGCAATATTAAAAATAAAATAAGAGCAATTAAATTAATTAATTACTCACATTCTGCGCGTTCCTTTAAATTGCTACATCATGAATAAACTGTTAGTAACTTCAATAAAAAAAAATATAAAGTAAATGAAAATTAAATCAAATAAAAAGTAGAGTTGATTTGGTCCAAACCCTCAGTTATTTGTACCTTTCACGCCTTGGTTTAAGGACGGAACCTCGGGTTAAGTATAGACTCCTTGGAGTGCTTAGGGGAATTGTTGTGGAAGAATAAAGAGGCTAGAAATTAGGTTAAAGAGGGAGAAGAGAATGATTTTTGGTGTAAGGTGAGAGAGAATGATTATTGGTGCCCCGAACTGCAGAAAGGAGGGGGTATTTATAGGGAAAATGAGATGAGGGAACACACGGAACCCTAAAAAGATAAAAACCCTAAAAAAGGCTACCGCGACACGGTAGATTCTACCGCGACACGGGGGAAATTAGCGTGACGCGGGGAAAAATAGAGTGACGTGGGAAATATTTGACCTACGGGAGTAAAAACGCGTGAAGGGATTACGCGGAAAAGACACAGAGTTGTCCCATGTCACAGCACTGGCACCGTGACACGGGAATTCCTACCATGACACGGCAGTAATTCCCGTGTCGCGGCACAGTTCCCCGTGACGCGGGGAAGTTTTAAGCACCGTGACACGTCAGCAACCCACCGTGACACGGCAGAAAACGCCGTGACGCGGCAAAGTCCACCGTGTCACGGCATATGGCGCCGGGTCACGGTACTTATGCCAAGTCACGGGGCACTAAAAAACATGAAAATCCCCTCCAAATTATCGTGTCACTGGAATTTCTCCCGTGCCACGTCAGATCTTGCCGTGTCGCGGCATTTTAGCTGTTGTGCGGTAAATCCAGTTTTTGATGCGTTTTTAAAATCATCATAACTTTTGATCCGTAACTTGGAATAAAGCATATAATATATCATTGGAAAGCTTATCAAGTCTACTTTTCAACCCAATTAGAATCAGATCAAAATAATTTGTAGATTTTAAGATATGGCCGTTTTAGTAGAAGGGTATCGATTTTGGGCCGAGTTTAATGTTTTGCTCATATCTTTTTCGTTATAGCTCGGAATTGGGCTTATGATATATGGTTGGAAAGCTTATTTAAAGGCCTATCCAACAAAATATTAATTGGATCAAAATTTTATATCCATAAAATCAGTTTCTCTCAGTTTTGCGATGTGGACACGAAAAGTGGAAAATAGGTTATGGTTAAGGGAAATGAGCTAGAAATTGGATTGGTTCATGAAATATATTGGATAGAACATGGATTTAAGCACTCCAAAGATTAAATACTCAAATCGACCAATAATGGCGGTGAAAGGTGTTCATCAACGGGTTTGGTTTTGGGGAGACATTTTTAGGTGTCTATAGTTCCCCATTGATCAAAATGGCATAAGTGACTGTGGTAATGCACTGCATTATCTATTGTCTCCAAGTTGGTGGGAACCTCATATGTTGCAGGATTTTGTCTATAAAATCCCACCTAACTCTGTCGTAAGCTTTGCTCAGATCAATCTTCAGTATACCCTCAAAGCGGTTGCTTTTCCTTTTAGACTTGACTTTATTGAGTATTTCATGAGCGATAAAGCAGTTATCACTCATTAGTCTTCCCAGAATAAAAGCATTTTGAAAGTCACCGACTAAATCCGGTAGGATCATTTTTAGCCTGTTAACTAGACATTTCAAAATCACCTTGTAAAAGGAATTACACAGGATAATTGGTCTGAACTCGTCAATTTTTTTGGCGTGATTGACTTTCGGAATTAAGGTGATATAGGTCCTATTTGTCTCTTTTAGCATAAAGCCAGAGGAGAAAAAATGTTGGGCTCCTTGGATTATGTCTTGCTTCACCACTTCCCAATTTTCTTGAATGAACATGGGAGGAGTACCATCTGGGCCCGGAGATTTTAAAGGGTGTGGAGCAAAGGCCGCTTTTTATATTTCTTCAGCAGTAACAGGCTTATTAAGCCAATGTTGGTGGGCCTCGTCCAAATTTGTTCCCTTCTTGCTACCCATATTGTTGCTTATGCCCTTTTTATTGATTATTTTGCCACATTACAAGCCTATATGAGCCCCATTGGTTACTAGTCCCAAGCTTGGCTTGGGGGAGCTATTAGTTGGTGAGGTGAGGGAGTTGTGGTGTGCACTCTATTTGCACAATGTGGGAATAAAAGAAGAGTGATTGTTCTTTTAATATTATGATTGGAAAAATATTGATGGTTTGTGTTTCAAAGTTTGAGATAAAAAGAAAAAAAAAAAAAAAGAGCAAAGAAAAAAATTGTTTCAAATGTTCTATGTGAAGGTTGCTCAAGAAAAAAAAATCAGAAAATAAATAAATAAATAAATAAGTAGTTCAAAGTTTGTTTTAATTCACTCTATTTCTTATTATCATACTTTGTGAGTGAATATGTAAGTGTTGGGATTGTTGTTATGTATGGGATTGCTTGGTTAATTTTTGTGGAGTTAAGTTGTTATTGGAGATGTTTTGGTCATTACTTGTTTTTGACCTTGGGTTTTGTTAGGATATGGCTTCCTTAAGCATGGCTTTTCTCTCACATTTTCCTAAATTTATCCTACCCTTTACCTTAGCCTTACATTACAAGCTTTAAAGACCTTTCGACCTTAGTGCATAAGAGTTATATGAATGTGAAAGTATTGTTTATCAATGCAAGTTATGATTTGACATATTTCGAGTCGACTAGTAGGTTGAGCGTACATCTTTTTAAACACACGAGAGTGTGAGTTGGGAGGGCATTGTTCACATATAAAGGGGTTGGTTGGAGAGCGATCGAGTACATCTTTTACTCGTCACATAAATGAGAGTTGGGTGTGGGAGCACTAGTCTTGAATTCCATATGCTCATGTGGCTTGCTCTACTTGACAATTGTTGGGGAGGAAGAATGATTAGATGAATGAGATTGATTGACATTGAAGCATGTTCATTATATTTGCTTTGAATCGTTTGTGCTTGATTTTGTTTACTTGGGATGAAGCATGTTTTATATGTTCATTGATGAGCTCTTTGCTTAGGGACAAGCAAAGGTTTGGCTTGGGAGAGTTTGATGTGTCCAATTTATATAGTGTTTTAGCCCCGTCCCTTGGTCATAATTAGTAGTGTTTTTGGCTCTTTAGACCCACTTTTATTACTAATTGGTGTTTTATAGTGTTTTTGTAGTTTTGCTTGAGTTTTGTAGGAAATTGCGCATTTGGAGCATTTTCCGGGTTTTTCATGGAGCAACTACGAACATTAGGAAGACACAACTTTCCTTTGAAGCCCAGGACCGGTTAGAGCCGGTGATTAAGGGCTCGGTGTGTGATACCATGGCATTTGGACCGAGTATTCAAGACCCAAAAAGGAAATCCGGATTGGGCCGAAGAATCAAGTCCAATCAAAGTCCAAGCCTCAAGGAAGAGACCGGGCCCGATCGGGCAAGCTTGCGCCCGATCGGGCGGGCGCGCGGAAGAGGGCACCAGCAAAAGGCGCGCCCGGTCGGGTGAGCATTAGCTCGATCGGGCACGGCTTCCCAAGAGAACCTTGAAGAAAAAGGTGGCCCCGATCGGGCGGCCCTTCACCCGATCCGGCGCGTGTTTTTGGAGGCACCTGATTGCTGAGATTTTAGTTTTCAGTTAGGATTTGTTTCAGGGATGTTTAAGTACGATTTTTGTACATAATTTTGATTACCTTCTCTTTTGGACTTTCTCTCTCTATTAGAATATTTTCTCTCTCTAAAATTCTCTTAACTTTGTTCTTAATTCCATTCCTTAATCCAGATTACTTTTGGTAACAATTTCTTCTCTTTTAATTTCAGTTATTTTCTTTAATTCTTTCATTATGTTTTATTCTATTGCTTTGATTAGTTTAGATTTAATTATGCGTGAGTAGTTTTATTTCTAGGGTTTATGGGATCCAATAAATAATATGAAGGGGTAATTTGTGATTGTTGATTGTCAATGCTTAATTATTTTCCTATTGATTGATTTAATGCTATGCAATTAGGTTTGCCAGATTTAATTGTATGAGTTTAGCAATATTGATTCGAGATTCAAGAGATGAGAATTGATGTTTAGGCTTAGTTTCAATAGGCGGAGAAATTTATAAATGGTTAAGTCGAGATTCGAGAGATCAGATTTAATACCGGTAAATTAACTCTGTGATTGTAATACGTAGCGAAAGCCCTTTATAATCTGATTAATTGATGCATTGATGATTGCTTATTATGATTTGCCCTGGAATATTGTTTATTGGTGAACCTATGCCCTAGGTTTTTCCTTCATTGATTTATCTCTTATTTTATTTCCTTCCTACTCTTACCTTTAGTAGATTAATTACCCTTTTTATAATAATTTTGTTACTTGATAATTTAGATTGCTTTTAATTAATTAGGAATAAATTGACTTGTTTCCCTGTGGTTCGACCCTTCTTCCCTATCTACATAGTTAGTGGATTTAGGTTTTATTTTTTATTAGGTGAATACGACTTTAGCCTGTCAAGAGTAGGGGACCATACTTGCTCCCCACTCCATACTCTTCTTGTGCCACTTGTCCCTCACCCACTTGCTTCCATTTGCTTCCCATGATTTTCGGCCCTACTACCCGTGCCTTAGGCCTAGCCGTAGCCCAACCAAAGCCTAGCCCCGCACTTGGAGTTGCGGGCTGCTGCTAGCACGCCGCGCACACCATGTGCGGGCTGCTAGCAGCTGCTGCCTTGGTGTGCTTGCGGCTGCTAGCACGCATCAGCCAGCCACCCTTGGCTCGGCATGGTGCGCATGTTAACCACCCGTGCTAGCATATTATGCCCCTAGCATTCGGATGCTCGGGGCATTCCGATGCTAGGGGTATTTTTGGAATATTATCGATTTATTATTATTTTGCGCGTCTCGTCATTTACTATTTTTTACTCAACTTCCGATGCTCGGTTTCGACGCTCTAAGCTCGAATTTTCGACGTCTAAATATTTAATACGTACTCAGGCGACTCATTAATTTCTTCCGAATTAATTCGTCGAGTTGGATTGTTAATGGCTTGGGTGTGACCCAAAGGGTTCAGTCAAGATTAAGTTGTAATATTAATTATATATTAATATTACTGATCGGAAGCAGCCTCCTCCTAGGCATTCTGATCACTTGACTTTACTGAATATATTAGCTTTCTAATAATTTTGAACCCACTATCAGAATAATACACTTGTTCGAAGGACACCATTCATTTCAACTAGTACATATATAAACTAAACTTATAGCTAGGTCACGAGAAAGCGACACTTGACGTTTCAATTTTTCGCCAAGTGTTGCGACACATAGGCAACAATTAATATTAGTTTGACATATAGGATAAAAAAAATTGGATAGTTTTATAAGATAAAAATGTTAGTTTAGAATTATTTTTATAAAAGTTGGATAGATTTTTAGGATAAAAGAATCGGTTTAAAGTTTTATCTTCGATAAACTTCCTATATTTCATATGTATAAATTAAATAATAAATTTCAATAAATATCTTATAAATTCTTTACCTTCTCACCATGTCGCACACGACAAATAAGCATTAATGGGACCCATTGATATGTATAGTAGTCCACGAAAATATAATTTTAGACGAAATAAAATCAAAATAAGAAAAAGGTAGGTTACTAAGGTAAAGATGAGTAATAAATTGGCAATATGGTGAAGGATATTGGAATACTTGGCTATGAAAGATTCTAGGCAAAAAGGAAGTTTCATATACAAAGAGGGTTATCTATACTTATTATCTATTAAAAAGCGTTCCTAAAAACGTTTATGTGCCACGTGGCACCCTCGTCATGTCATCTTTCAACTATAAGCATATTCTAATAAAAATGTCTATCATGAGATTCGAACTCATAACCAAAAAAAATATGCATTAGGTGTCTTACCATCTCATCCATATATTAATCATGTTTTTATTCTCCACTCATAAATATATAATTATATGGATTGGATGGAGATCTGAACATTTAATAACTGAAATTCTTAAATAAAAAAAAAAATCGATCCTATTATTTGCTAATTACGCTGATCGAGGTAATACATATAAACAAGAAAAAATAACTATTGGTATAAATTAATTTTAGTTATTTAATTATTTTGATACTAATTATGTCTTTATTTTCATTATATTATAAATTATAAACAAAGGACATGCATATATAATTTTTTAACAGGAACACGTTGTATATTTAATCAATAGTTGTTCCATAAAAAATTTATTCAAAGGTATAATGAAAAAATATTATAAATTATAAACAATAACGAATAAATAAATAATAAAGAATGAACCTGTTTATTCAATTACAAGTGTTCAAACAAAAAAAAGCCAGAGCATCGCCTGGGCAACACACTAGTTTATAATTTAAATGTTGAGTTTTTTTTAAGCAAAGGTGGATTTAATTTGTGAGTTGGGACTTGGGAAAGCTACCTCTGTTGCAATGGTACTAATAGTATAAAGTTCACAACCGATTGTTATATTGTACTTCATAAAATTTTTTTAATGAAGTTGTAATTATTTTTAAATTAAAAGAAATATCATCCAATAACATTAAAATTGGTGCAACTCCAAACTGGTCTCTTTTAGTTACTCTGGTCATGCTATCAGCATCACTTTCAACTTTCAAGAGCTACTAGATAACCCAAACTTTTCCCAAAATCACTCGCGACTTTATGATGAGCAGTAGTACTATTATTTATTTTACAAGTATGGTTGTCAAGTGATTATTATTCATTAGTAAAAAATTTTAAATAACATTTTACGTCAAAATATCCTAAAATTCAATAAACAAACCGGAAAATTGCCCAGGGCACAATGCTAGTTAACCCTATAAATACAATTTTGTAAAAAATTGGTATTAAGCCCTATTCACTTCACCTTATTATACTGAACTGAAATCTAATATATGTACTATATACTAAAGTAATCACCAAATAAGACACTTAGGCCCTGTTCACTTCACCTTACAAAAATATATTTAGTTAAAATAATTTCAGTTCAGTAAAATTAATTTTAGTTTAGTAAATATAATTTCAGTTCAGTAAACTTAAAGAAGAAATATAATAGAAAATCAGTAAAAATAATTTCAGTTCAGTAAAATTAATTCAGCTCAATAAAAATAATTTAAGTTCAGCAAAAATAATTACAGTTCAGTAAAAATAATTTCAGTTTAGCAAAAATAAGGTGAAGTGAATAGGACCTTAGCTTGGCCTAATTTTATGGAAAATTTTCCCCCATTTTTTCATAAAATAATAAATTTGTATCCAAAAATGAAATTATTTTAACAAAAAATTATTTACTATGTAACATACAAGAATATTAATGATATACATTAAGGCCCGTTCAATTCACCTTATATATTTTTGTTGAACGAAAAATATTTATACTGAACTGAAATTATTTTTACTGAAACAAAATTATATTTGCTAAATTTATTTTATTTTTCATTGAACTTAAATTAATTTTACTGAACCAAAATTATTTTTGCTGAAATGAATTTTTTTTTTTTTTTTACTGATTTTCTATTATAATTCTTCTTTAAAATAACTGAATTTTACTAAACTAAACTTATTTTTACTAAATCGAAAATATTTTTACTGAACTGAAATTAATTTTACTGAACTGAACTTATTTCTACTGAACTGAAAGTATTTTTACTTAATATTATTTTTTTAAGGTGAAGTGAACAGGGCCTAAGTTTACAAATTTTTACTGAACTGAATTTTTTTTTGCTGAACAGAAATTAATTTTACTAAACTGAAATTATTTTTACTAAATATTTTTTTTAAGGTGAAGTGAACATGGCCTAAATAAATTTAATGTTATGAAAAAAATTTTACATACGTCATCATTAATAAATCTTTACCATTATAAATATGTGCATATCAGGGCCAAAACTAGTATTTATATAGAATGGAGTTTTTTCCAAGTTTTTAGAGCGCTACATAAGATTATAATTTTTTAACGCGTCATGTAAGATTATAAATTTTATTTGTAGCCAATTAAATAAGACATTTGTGATATCATTTAGAATTAAATAATTCAAGTGACACATAAGCAAATTGGCGAATAGGATTTTAGAATTTAAATTAATTAGATATAAAATATTATCTTTTGACATTAGGTTTTTTTTTTAATTTATCTTTATATATAATGAATGAAAGAAAATTTACAAGTTATTTAAAATAAAAATATTATAAGATATACTACGCACAACAAAAAAAATAGTTATTTTAAAACATACAAACGAATTGTGCATCGCATGGTTTCATCTACTAGGTATAAGATCCCATATTCGCTTAAAAAACGTTTACGATAGAATAATATAATCCAATGATGAGTTTCTCTAAAAAAAGCAAAACATACCCTCTTAAGGTCTCACATAAGATTCCATGTCTGCTAAAGTTAAAAACTCGATTGATACTATTTCGAGATTAACGCTTAATTATTTCATATCATATTATATCTGTTAAGTGACAACTATGGCGTTGATTATAGTTCTAATTACACATTAATTGTGTTTTCTATTTCATTGAATCTGAGCTCGATTATTGGATAAACCTTAATTCTAAATCTTAATATTAATATAAATTAATCCTCCATTTTAATTAATTATAAATTAATCCTCCCTTTCAACTAATTATTCACTATATTTTATATAAAATAAGAATTTTCCCCTAAGAAAATTAAAATAAAATAGCAATTAGTTATATACTTGGCTGTTTTGTCGAGCCTAAGATTCAATTCATCACATATACCATAGAATTTGTTATATACACTCGGGTGTATCGTACACGGAACTAACTTCAGGTTAGTTTTTGCTCTTCATTTGATGATAAAATGAAAAATAATCATCAAAATGGGAACAATACTCGTTGGTGTACGGTACATCCAGGTGTATATAACAACCTCTCAATAAACCCTAATTTTAAATCTTAATAAGATGAATTAAATCCTCCATTATTTTTACATAGAAATTACTTTTTTTTTAAAGAAGTCATATATGACACTAAATTTCATTAATTAAATCCATACGACATCTACAATTGACAATTAACGATAATAAAAACGAAATTAACAAAATCCAACAAGAATAAATCGGGGAAGGGCTAAGAATCCAAATACAAAAAAATAAGAATTCAACACATTCTTGATTCGTTGTCTCATACATCTTTTGAGTGGATCCGTCATCGCTTCACAATTTTGTGAAAAAGTAAATTCTTGTGATGATTTTGTAACCCGAATCCGAGCCATAATCAATCGTAGCCCCGCACAACCAATGACTCAATTAAACACAAATAAAACTAATCTTGTCTTACGAAGGAGTCCGAAAAACCTTATCTTTCGAAGGAGATTCAAAAAACCTTGCCTTTCGAAGGAAATAAATCCTTTCTTCCGAGGAAGACATTATTGTAACCTAAGAAACAAAAATCTTAAGAGAAAATAAAGATTTGGGGTCTTTCACCAGTGAAATCCGATGAAAGCCCCTTTAAAATTGACAATAGAGGCTAGAGTTTAGGAGAAAAAAGAGAGGGAGGAGGCTAGCGTTTTTTTTCATTTACTACTTTACTTATTTTTAAATTTTAAAATAGCAAATAATTATCTACATCTTCAATCCTGCGTTAATTACAGTTTTAACTACACTCTAATTGTGTCATTTTGTCGAGTATGTGCTTGATTATTTTTTCGGCTATTTCACCAAATGCCACTGAGCACTTTAAAAATTCACCAAATGCCATCGGACTTTTCAGAATTCACCAAATTCCACCGAGTTTTTAAAAAATTCACCGAGTGTGATTAATGACTAACGGCAGTTAACTCTGTTAATCATTAAGGCTAATTATGTCACGTGGTGGCTTTATGATTGGTTGCTTATTAAATTAGTAAATTAATTACTTAATAAAAAAGTTTTTTTTTAAAAAAAAACCACCCACCCACCATGACCCAGCTCGACCACCTACCGTCTATCACTGCCACCACCATATCCCCACCTCCAACTAGTCCCCAAGCCAGCGACCCAGCCTTGAACAACCGCGCCGCCGGCGACCTTGTGTAGTCAGCCCGCGCTGACAACGCACCCAGCCGATTCGCAAACTCTCCTTCTCTCTCGAAAATCCCTCCCCTCACCACCGCCGACGACCAAAGCCCCCCTCCCCACGCCGGAGAACCCAAATCAGTTCATCCCCTCCGAGCTCCACCCTTTCAACCACCACGCCGGAACCCTAAATTAAAATCCCCAAAAATCAAAATCTAGGGTTTCGACACCTTAAACCCCAATATCGATTTCCCTAAATTCGTAACCCCCTCCACTCCACCCCTCCTGCTCCGACGAACCCAAACCACCTCTTTCCCTCCCATCTCCACCCCCTGAACCACCTTGCTTAAAATCGAAAACCAAATTTGATTTTCGATTTTGGAGATTTTGTTTTTGGGTTATTAGGGTGTCGAGGATGGGTGTTTAGGGGGGGAGTGTATGCAGATGGTAGGGGGCATAGGGTCAAAGGGAAGGGTGGTCGCCGACGATGTTGGTCGCCAGTGGGGGTGGAGGCAAGGGGTTGGGTTGGCGTAGGTGCGGTGGGAAGAGTGGTTGGGGTTCAGTTTTTCTTTTTTTTTTTTTATTATTATTATTATTATTATTATTATTATTATTATTATATATATATATATATATATATATAAATTTTTTGATAAATAAAATAATAATACAAATGAACCAATTATAATATGCCACGTGGCATAATTAGTCTTAATGACTAACGGAGTTAAATACCGTTAGTCATTAATGGTACTCAGTGAATCGGTGAATTTTTTAAAAACTAGGTGGCATTTGGTGAATTGTGAAAAGTCCGATGACATTTGGTGAATTTTTAAAGTATTCAATGGCATTCGGTGAAATAGCCGTTATTTTTTTTAAAAAAAAAAAAATCAATTCATTAATAAAAAGTCATCCGCCATTTACAAATGAAATCTAAATTAACAAATACATAACATTGAATCAAATTAGGGTTTCCTTTATAAAAGCTACGATCGTTGAAAAGATCTTGCACTGTCGTACATATCTCGCACACATTGCTAGAAAATACAGCCTTTTTGGAGAGACGGTCTAATGATTTGTTGTAGTTGTAAGGATGATTCTCATCTGATTCGCCTTAACGCATTTGAAAAATTGACAACCGTTGCGATTTCGAACAAATCTTTACCAAATAACTGACAATAGGGCAAAAGATGATTACTTTTTTTTTTGAACCCTAACACACAAACCAACCCTAAATATAATAAACAAACAACTAAACTAACAAAAACTAACAACTCCACCATAGGGAGACGAACGAATATCTACACTACTTGTGTAGATTTATTGAAACCTAAAATGCAAAACTAAATAAAACTAAACGGCCAATATTTTAGTATAGAGAAACCCTAGAAGAGAGGAGGAGGGAACAGGAGAGGAGAGACGAGAGATTATGGTCATGTGCTTGATTAAATAAAACCTTTTCCTAAATCTTATATTAATAAGATAAATTAACTTTCCCTTTCAACAATTTTTTAATTTTTTTTTAAAAAAAGTTATTAATTATCTACTTCTTCAAACCCTAATAAGATAAAAATTGGATACTCATAGAAGCGAAAACTATATTCAAATATAAAAAAAAAAATAATAATAATAAGTTTTCGTCAAAAAATAATAACAGGGTATATAAATTAAAGGTTCTTTTGAGGAATTTGGAGATAACTAATTATAGAGTTAAATCAACATAAAATAGAATTATAAAGCTTTAAACCATAAATTAGAAGAATTTGCTAATTGAAAATAAACAATCTCGATAAATATTGTATATATATATAAGAGATATGTATTTACAATGGTGTAGTACCTTCTAGGACTTGTGTATGTAGATTCAATCATTTGAGGAAGTTAAGAATAGAATAATGTTCTAAATTGTAAGGAGGTCCATAAATAGGGAGTCTCGCCCTCATAGAATAATGTTCTAAATTGTAAGGAGGTCCATAAATAGGGAGTCTCGCCCTCATTTGTGCATTATCCAAGAAACTGTAAACTCTCTTAACATTGTTAATATAAACATCCTTGATTTTTGTGATAAGTCTAAGGATAGTTCGTTGCAAGCTAAACAGATTAAATCTATTTTAAATGTTTTTTTTTATAGAATGTTGAGTTTATCCATGTTCTTAGAAAATCAAATTGTGTAGCTCGTGCTATGGGTCACCTTAATCCTCTCGAATACTATATGAGAGAGTGGATAGGGTTGTCCAAGCATGATAGAAGAGTTGGTTGGCTATAATTTTTGCATAAGTCTCAATCCGTTTCTTCAAATAAACAAACAAAATGACATTGTTTTTATTCATTAAAAATAATTGTAGTTTTAAGGTGAAGTAAAAAAGACAAAGTATTACTAGCAGAGAAAAAAAAGTTACGACTTGTTTTAGATTGTTTTATGTTTCCATTTAAAAAAACAAAAACAAAAACCCAAAAAAAAATAAGGAAATTGACATAAATAATCCCACCTTTAGTACTCTGCTCATATTAGTCCCACCTTTCAATTAACTCATAATAATCCCAACTTCAAAGTGCATCAGTGTAACTTTTAATTAGACCCTCTTCACTTATGACCTGCTACACGCCTATGCTAACGTGCCATTTAGGTCAGATTCTTTTTTAATTTTTTGCCCATTTAAAAATCTACCCTTCCTATCTTATGTTGTTATACTTTTGATATGAACTTATGAAGCTTGTAGTATATTTATGATATGTAAAGGGGCTATTTGGTTGGGGGCATTCATCAAAGGGAAATGGAATCAACCACCCTAATTCCCTTTTGTTGCTGTTTGTTAGCCATTTTTTTCATTCCCTTTACCCCTCCATTCCCCAAAATCCTTCCAACTTCATTCCCCATGCCCCCAAAGTATTTCCATTCTCATTCCCTAGCCACCAACACACCACCACAACACCACACTACTACAAAAATGGGAAAATTGAATGCAATATACAAAGCGCTTGAATGAATTAACCGTTCTCTTGATCAAAATAGAATGGTTGATCTTAATAACCGTTTTGTATGTAAATAGCTAAAGAACGAGTAACAAACCCCACCGTTCTCTATTCTTTATACTCCAAGCTATGATGTAATATTGTAATCTATAATATAATTGTAGAGCAGATCAATGAGGAGCCTCCAAAACCCCAACCAAGCCTCCTCATTCACTCCCGCCTAATTACCCTAATCCCCCCAATTTCCCATTAACCAATCTAATTTTAATTTAAATTTTAAAATAAAAGAAAAAAACAAAAAAAAAATAACTAATTGCGTGTAGCATACTATCACAATCACCATAAAATGAGAACAGCTGCAAAACTATTCTATTTTAATCCCCCCAATTTCCCATTAACCAATCTAATTTAAATTTAAATTCCAAAAAAAAAAAAAATACAAACATCTAACTAATTGCGTGTAGCATACTATCACAATCACCATAAAATAAGAAGAACTGCAAAACTACTCTATTTTCCATGTACATCTTCCATTTTTAATTTGGGATTTTATACAATACAAGAGGTCAGTTTCCTCTTTCACTATTCTTTTCAATATTCTTTACTACTACTATTTCTTAGATTTTCCACCTTTGCTTTTGAAGCCAATTGGGTGATTACCAAAAAAATATTTTTTTTTGTTTCATTAAGGAGGCTTTTAGTTGCCCAATATTGGCAAATATACGAATCTGATAGTGCTACATTACTACATATTTGTTGTATTTTTCGTATGATTACAACAGTCTAATAGTCCAACTTTGATGTATAAAAGATATGGGAATAAATTCAAGTTCCTTAATTATATGGTTACTTTGATGCAAATAGATAAGAACACGTTCTTGATGATGAACGTGGGTAAGAGGTTTGACCTGAATGTTGAGATCATTACTTGGATGAAATATATTTTGTTTAAACGGAAATTCAAAAAAAAAAAAAAAAAAAAAACTACTCTACCTAACTCAATGCGTTCATCAATTTACACTCCACTTTCCCTATACATTCTATAAAGAAAAACTTTGACAGACTAAGGTTAGCCTTTTTTTCTATTTTATCGATTACAATTATATACTACTCCGTATCTTAAAAAAAAAAAAAAAAAAAAAAAAAAAACAAAAAATGAGGTAGTACACAAATATTTCGTAGTACACAAATAATTGTACTGATTATATTTTTTTAAGATTTTTACAATTCATTTTATGTTGTATTGTTTTTACAGAGTAATATTGTTTTGATCCTACCAAGTGGGTGCTTGGTAAGAGTTCGTGAGGCAATTGGAAAATACAAGGTATATTAGTTATTGATGATTATTTGTTGTATAAAAAGGAATTTTGATGCATACAATTTTATCTTAACACACCATTGCAACCTTTTTTATTTTATCTTTATAAAATTCTATTTTTATCTCTTTTGCTACTAATGATCGTACAATTTTTTTTTAGCATGAGTATTATTTAAAGCCACCACAAGATTGAAAACACATGAGTATTATCAACCGCGTAAATACGTTGATCAATAGAGTTATAGAAATCAGAAATAACAGTATGTTTGAGGTAGTTTTATCTTATAAAAAACGGTTTCGTTAATTGGGCTAAACTTTTTTTTCTTTTTCATTTAATTTTGTTAGCTCAGATTTTTTGTTTTTTTTTATTTTTATTTTTTATTTTTTTTTCCAAATTATAAATTCTATCCTTATCTATTTTACTAATCATGATCAATATATTATATTTCAACTATAAGCACGTACTTTTTTTCTTTTTCGTGTTTTTTTTTCTTTAATTTTTGTTAACTTAGTATCAATTTTAAAAAGATTCATTTTAAAGGTAACTGTTTGTTTAAGTTTAGATTTTTTTTCCTAGGAATACTCATTTACCAACTACTATACTAACCTATCAAATTAAACTTATCTAAAAATCACTACTTATAATTTCAAATTCACTAATTATACTTTCAAATTAAAAAAAAAAAAAAAAAAAAAAAACAGCAAAAAAAATAAATAATAACATAATACACTACATGCAACTACCTCAACAAGTCATCATCATTCAACTTCACTTTCATTAGCACATCCCACACATACACTATTCCCTTAACTACACATAACTTAAGAAAGCTTAGATCGCTACGATAGTATTAAATATCCGTACTTAACCGCAAAAACAACAAAATTTGGGATATAGCACATTATTGTAATGGATTGTATGTTTTCAGATTTGGTAAGCAATCATCTTTGCTTTAAAAATTATTTTATTAAAGTACTTATAACTACTTTGATTCCGTTTATTATGGTTTTAAATTTGATTTTTCAGGGTAATATTGGTTTGATCACTACCAACTGGGAGTGCTGAGGCAATTAAAAAACAAAAGGTTTTTAATTTTGGTTTTTATTTTTAATACTGAATAAGTAATTGTAAATGTATGATTAATCTTTTATATAAGATTTCAATTATATATTAGATATGTTAGGGCATATCATTTTTATGGGCTTACAAAATTTAGGATTTTGCTTATTGTTTCTGCAGGAATCCGATGACCCAAACCCAAGATCCGAAGCTCGAGTATATAACCCGTTTTGCTCCTATCGGCCAAGTAAGAACCTACACAAAGAGAAGAGATGAGCTAGCCCCGGGGTGAATCCGGGGATAACCACTCCAAAGATTAAGTCAGCAGGTGTTTATAGAATAAAGATGATTTAGAGAGAGAAAGTAATGAGAGAGAGAGTAGTGAGAGAAAGAGCGTAATCAATGCTACCTTGCTTATGAAGTAAAACCAGATTATTTATATGTTTACTAAGTGACAGATGGCAGTTTAATAAGTAACATAATTTCTGCCACGTGTCAAACGCGAGCACGACACGTGGCAGCTACTTACATGCCGATATGTATACTTTATAGAAATGCCGATATTAACAAAAGCTATTTGATGGATCGAATTCAGATAGTATGTCGGTCTGTCATACCATATCGGCCCATAATGATTTCCGTTATGTAGATATTTCCCCATACAACTAGCCCCCCAAGTGAGGACGTTTGATCAGATGATCTAACGTGGTCACTTGTTATTAGTATTCTGATTTGATTCGATTTGAGTTATAATGTGACTAGCAAACTAGGTTTACTTCAATTATACTTAGGCTGGGAGCAAAAAACTTCGTTTTTCCCCCCAAGGAAGCTTGTTTGCCATTAGCAAACAAGGTTTACTTTAATTAGGCTGGGAGCGAAAAACTTCGTTTTCCCCCCCAAGTAAACTTGTTTGTCGTTAGCAAACAAGGTTTACTTTAATTAGGCTGGGAGCGAAAAACTACGTTTTTCCCCCCAAGTAACCTTGTTTGACGTTAGCAAACAAGGTTTACTTTAATTAGGCTGGGAGCGAAAAACTACGTTTTTCCCCCCAAGTAAGCTTGTTTACCGTTAGCAAACAAGGTTTACTTTAATTAGGCTGGGAGCGAAAAACTTCGTTTTTCCCCCCAAGTAACCTTGTTTGTCGTTAGCAAACAAGGTTTACTTTAATTATAATGGCTTTAAATTTTAGGCGGGAAAATTGTATAAGTAGAGGACACGTGTCGATGATCTAACGATTTATTTTTTAAATTAACATTTTGTTCTAACCGTTAGATTTCTGACTAGGTGTCATATCAAACGTCACCTTTTCAACTTCCTTTTTAACTTCTCTTTCCCCTTTTTTTTTTTTTTTTTTTACTTTTCACATTTTCACATCTCCTTCACAAAAAGTTGCGAATTTTATCAGAGAAGGCTGCGATCTTTGTTTGGGATAACCGCAATTGGGTCTTGCTGGACTTTTCGCATTACTGAAGCATCTAACATTCTTCTTTGCGTTGTCGCTGCCATCAAGTAGTTTAAGGTATTTTAAAGATTTCAATTTCAATTTGCATGTGTTGGAATACATTCGCTGTTTACCCATTTTTTAGCTTTTAGTTGGTTTATTAAATGTCCAATAATAATACTGAAGAACAACCCCCCCCCCCCTTAGTACTGTTAGGCGGCGTCTTATTAGGCAGTCTTTGGGAAAAGATCTCGGCCATAACAAAAGCGGAGTTTCATCTTTGTCTGATAATATTGACGACCCTTTTCAGCCGTTATCAGAGAAAGAGCAAAAGGAGGCTTTTTACCGTCATAAAATACTAGCGGATTGTGAGAAGGCACGACGCCCTACAAACCCTAACATTCCTAAGGACGTTGAGGTTCTTGAAATTGAACCTGTTAGCATCCGGTATCATTTGCGGAGTTTTGCCGACAAACCTGATTTTGATCAATACGGAACTAACGTCGGAAATATTCACATCAGAACCTCCAATATGCCGAGATCTAGGCCGACTGACAACCCATCTCAGACCGCTGAGGGTGCAGTGAGGCCTAATGTTGAGGCTGAACCAAGCTCTAGGCCTGAGCCAAGCAAAAGGCCTGGCCAAGCACAAGTTATAAGCTCTTCTAGCTCTGAGTCCGAAAGAGGTTCGAAATCTCCTGTTCACGATTCCGCTATCAAGTCTGTGTTAAATGATGACGATGATAGTGATGAAGAAGTAAATCAGGGCGATAACACTGAAAGCCCTGAGAGAGCCGAAATGATTGATATTATGGCTCAAGTTACCCATGAAGAAAGTTTAGATGAGGAGTATGAGTCTGAAACCGGTGAGGCTGATTTCCGACAACCTCTTATCTTACCTTCTAACAATAAAGTCGCTGAGGCTAGCGTTAGCAAGGTTTGGCGGAAATTGGCCGAAGAAAAGGAATATTGCCGTAAGGCAAAAAGATTTTATGGTTTGTCGGATGGGTATGAGTTAATACTTCCACCACCTTCTGCTACTGTTCTTGATTGTCCTGATGGTCATATTGCCATTTATGCCAAACACTTTGAATTCGGCCTCCGATTTCCTCTTCATCCTTTTATTGCTAAAGTTTTTAAGGCATGGAATGTATGCCTGGTTCAAGTTACTCCTCCTACTATTCGTGCCGTTATTGCTCTGGTTTGGGTTTTGCTGTATAAAAATTTTCCGTTAACTTTGAACTTGTTTAGGAGGTTAATAACTTTGAAACGTGATGGACAATATGAGGGTTGGTGGTCGTTGTATACGGCCTCTCACAAGTTCACCGTAAACCCTAAGTTGTCAAGTTGTAAAGGGTTGGCAGGATAAGTTCTTTTTCATGAGTGTTCCGGAAGGTTTTCCTATCAGGAGAACTTTCTTTCGGCCTCATCCTCGTTTCGGCCATATTGCCGAGAGAGAGCTTGGCCCTCAAGAACAGAAGGCCTGTGATTACTTTGACGCCGTTAGGGTCAATATCCGTGGAAAAACTTGTGTTGTTCCGAAAGTGTGGTTGCCAAATGTAAAGTACATTTTGAACAACGCACCACTATCTTATATCGGTTTATGTCGGACTAACAATTATGGTACTAACCTTATAAATTATTGTTATCCTTTACGTTGTCTGTACTTACGCATTAATATGATACTTTTGTTGGTATTACTTATACAGATATGGTTTTAAACGGTTTATACTTATTAATAATCTTTGACATGTAGGCCCACAGAAGTTGGACAAGGCAGCCCTCGGCTTATCACCTGACGGCAAGAGAGTGGTGTCCCGTTGTCCCCCATCTCCAAGACCGGCATTAGAAACCTTCACTTCTTTCTGCTCGCGTTCCCCTACACGTAATCCTAAAAGAAGAGCAGAAGAGATGGCTGATGAGAATGTGAGAAGAAATCGGCGTCTGACCTCATTGGCTAACAGACGCGGTGGTAGCGTTCCTTCCGTCTCTACAAGAAAGGAAGATGAGCCGGCATCAAAGCGGTCAAAGACCGACACTGAACAGCCAGAGGCTCCATCGCCACCTAAAACTTCTGCTCCCATAAAAACAGTTTCGGCAGCAGCAACAACTAGTGAAAATGCCGATAAGGTGTTTGAAGATTTGACTGTGTCTCTTGCTCCTCAACAGGTAATAAACTTGGTACATAAAAATTTACTTGTGATAACGGCCGAAAAAAAAAATTTATTATATCGTTATTATTACTTTCATTATTTTTTACTAACTTATTTTCTATTAGGAAACTGTTCCCATTTCTGCTGAACCTCAATAGGTCGGTCCTGTCAATTCCGACATAAGTATTCCCGGTATTACTTATCGGGAAAGACAGTGGATTGAACACGTTGAAGGAAAGATTCCAGATGAGGTTCTGAATAGAGTAAGGGCTCCTGAGGGCCGTTCTCGTGATCAATGGCAGCCTGAAATGGACGTCTTCCGTAATGAATCCATTACCACTGATGATCCTCTTCGGGGTGGAAATCTGGGATATCGGTTGCTACGAAATGTTTCAACTCCAGTTGATAGGCCGTCTGGACAGATCGGCCCAGTTGCAGCCCAACATATGCATGATCTGATGAGGGTATGTAGTTATAATTTACTATGTTTTTTTTTAGGCACATGGCTTATATCTTTTATATTGCACTTGTTTATAGGAGGTTGCTTCTGGAACAGAGTTGGTTGAGATGTACAGATTCTATCAGGATAAGTATCATCAGAACATGTCTAACCAACAATCTCTGGAGACAGCTTTGAAGAATTCCAGAAAGGCTCTTGATGGAATTAAGTTGATTAAGGCGAAAGATGATGCCGAATTGTCATCTCTGCGCGAGAAAGTTGAAAAAATGAAAAATCTTGAAGAGGAGATAAAGGATCTTAAATCTCAGCTTGAAGATAAGAACGCCGTGAAGGATCAACTTTCCATTACACAGGGTGATCTTTCTAAGGCTAAGGCAACAATCGGCAACCTAGAAGGCCAGCTGCAAAAAATAGAAGCCGATAAATCTGGGGTACGGCAAAGGGCGGTTAGCCGTTATTTGTCATCAGCTGAGTTTTGCAGTAAACTACAAGATCGTTTTGATGGTGGTTGGACTGCTGCTCAGAGGTGTGCTGCTCATGCTATTGGCCTCAAACAAGAAGACTGGGCTAAGATTGAAACAACATTTAATAATGATGCTCACAAGACACCTTCTGGATTCGAGCAACAAGAGTTCTCATACGCAGATATCTTTAATCTTGCTCCTCCTGCTGATATCGGCGTTTTCGACCCTAAGATTTTGGATTCTCCTGAACCTGAAAACAAAACGGCTTAAAGGGGCGGGCAGCCATCACCATCATCATCTTGTGGCTCTTGTGTTATGGGGCCTTACTCATTGTAATTTCTATTTTGGTTATGTACTTTTAGAAAACTTACTTTTGACAATGCTGTTTTATCGGCATATACCCTTTTGTGGTGATGTCTGTCGATCTTGTTTTAGCTTTGCCAAAACATCGTTTCTTTCATAACATTATGTTTGTATATCTTTAATGTATTTACGTTTTTATGCGGTTCTTTTAAATGCTATAACTGTCTTAGTTTTAACTTTTATTGGTTTTAATTATTCAATTCAGAATCGATTTACTTTACACAACTCGTACGTTATACTTGTAAGCATAAGGATATCGACATAGCCCCTTATTAAGACTGTAATATCGGGCGCAGTATAGCCCCTTATTCTTCCCCGCTTAGTGCAGACATCATTTTCATGATGTATGTACTTACATCTTTTTGTATACAACGATAGTTTGTCTTGTAACTCATTGGTCACTTGTGAAACTATATAATTTGATTGCAAGCCTGTAAAAACTTTGCTAACAATTTACAAAGTCAAATTTGCATATGCAGCAGTTTGCCATCCACAATCAAACGACCAAGCAACGATAGTTTGTCTTGTAACTCATTGGTCACTTCAGCAACTATATAATTTGATTGCAAGCTTGTAAAAATTTTACTTTAATAGCGCCAACTGTTTCTGCAGGAATCCGATGACCCAAACCCAAGATCCGAAGCTCGAGTATATAACCCGTTCTGCTCCTATCGGCCAAGTAAGAACCTACACAAAGAGAAGAGATGAGCTAGCCCCGGGGTGAATCCGGGGATAACCACTCCAAAGATTAAGTTAGCAGGTGTTTATAGAAGAAAGATGATTTAGAGAGAGAAAGTAATGAGGAAGAGAGTAGTGAGAGAAAGAGCGTAATCAATGCTACCTTGCTTATGAAGTAAAACCAGATTATTTATATGTTTACTAAGTGACATATGGCAGTTTAATAAGTAACATAATTTCTGCCACGTGTGAAACGCGAGCACGACACGTGGCAGCTACTTACATGCCGATATGTATACTTTATAGAAATGCCGATATTAACAAAACCTATTTGATGGATCGAATTCAGATAGTATGTCGGTCTGTCATACCATATCGGCCCATAATGATTTCCGTTATGTAGATATTTCCCCATACAACTAGCCCCCCAAGTGAGGACGTTTGATCAGATGATCTAACATGGTCACTTGTTATTAGTATTCTTATTTGATTCGATTTGATTAATAATGTGACTAGCAAACTAGGTTTACTTCAATTATACTTAGGCTGGGAGCAAAAAACTTCGTTTTTCCCCCCAAGAAAGCTTGTTTGTCGTTAGCAAACAAGGTTTACTTTAATTAGGCTGGGAGCGAAAAACTTCGTTTTTCCCCCCAAGTAAGCTTGTTTTCCGTTAGCAAACAAGGTTTACTTTAATTATAATGGCTTTAAATTTTAGGCGGGAAAATTGTATAAGTAGAGGACACGTGTCGATCTGGGAGCGAAAAACTACGTTTTTCCCCCAAGTAACCTTGTTTGCCGTTAGGAAACAGGGTTTACTTTAATTAGGCTGGGAGCGAAAAACTACGTTTTCCCCCCAAGTAAGCTTGTTTGCCGTTAGCAAACAAGGTTTACTTTAATTAGGCTGGGAGCGAAAAACTACGTTTTTCCCCCCAAGTAAGCTTGTTTGCCGTTAGCAAACAAGGTTTACTTTAATTAGGTTGGGAGCGAAAAACTTCGTTTTTCCCCCCAAGTAAGCTTTAATTGGGGAAATATCTACATAACGGAAATCTTTTTGTATACAATGATAGTTTGTCTTGTAACTCATTCTAGCGTCAACTGTTTCTGCAGGAATCCGATGACCCAAACCCAAGATCCGAAGCTCGAGTATATAACCCGTTCTGCTCCTATCGGCCAAGTAAGAACCTACACAAAGAGAAGAGATGAGCTAGCCCCGGGGTGAATCCGGGGATAACCACTCCAAAGATTAAGTCAGCAGGTGTTTATAGAAGAAAGATGATTTAGAGAGAGAAAGTAATGAGAGAGAGAGTAGTGAGAGAAAGAGTGTAATCAATGCTACCTTGCTTATGAAGTAAAACCAGATTATTTTTATGTTTACTAAGTGACAGATGGCAGTTTAATAAGTAACATAATTTCTGCCACGTGTCAAACGCGAGCACGACACGTGGCAGCTACTTACATGCCGATATGTATACTTTATAGAAATGCCGATATTAACAAAAGCTATTTGATGGATCGAATTCAGAGAGTATGTCGGTCTGTCATACCATATCGGCCCACTAGTTGTATGGGGAAATATCTACATAACGGAAATCATTATGGGCCGATATGGTATGACAGACCGACATACTATCTGAATTCGATCCATCAAATAGCTTTTGTTAATATCGGCATTTCTATAAAGTATACATATCGGCATGTAAGTAGCTGCCACGTGTCGTGCTCGCGTTTGACACGTGGCAGAAATTATGTTACTTATTAAACTGCCATCTGTCACTTAGTAAACATATAAATAATCTGGTTTTACTTCATAAGCAAGGTAGCATTGATTACACTCTTTCTCTCACTACTCTCTCTCTCTCATTACTTTCTCTCTCTAAATCATCTTTCTTCTATAAACACCTGCTGACTTAATCTTTGGAGTGGTTATCCCCGGATTCACCCCGGGGCTAGCTCATCTCTTCTCTTTGTGTAGGTTCTTACTTGGCCGATAGGAGCAGAACGGGTTATATACTCGAGCTTCGGATCTTGGGTTTGGGTCATCGGATTCCTGTAGAAACACTTATAAACATTCAAACAAACGTGCATATCTATTTAATTTACAAAGTTCTATTTTTTTTTTTTTTTTTAAAAAAACAAGATGATGAACATGCCTCAAATGCTGCCAAAAAAGTATTTATTATCAACCATCAAATTTAGAAAAAATAACAACTCACTATTGCTTCACATAATCCGTATAAATCACAAATACACAAATCTTTGGCAAAATGCTGACAATCCATGCAAGCTCATGTCCAAAATAGATGATATGCAAACCTTTATTTAACATAATTTTATTATTACTTTATAGATATCGAATTGGTGTAAATATACCTACAATTATACATGTCGCAATTATACTTCGCCACGTGTTCGAATAATCTTTTTATTTGTACTTTCTTAAAAAAATGGATATCTACACTATTTATCAATATCTTTAACCTTAATTCAAAAGGGAAACAAAGTCTATACATTATGTAGATTAATTATTCTTAAAGTTAATCATTTTGACACTTAGTCATCCGATTAATCCACATAGCCATATAATGATACCTAAAAAGTAAGCATGCGTTCCTATTAAAAACTATACTAATAGATAAATTTCGATAATAGGTTGCATTCCTTTATATTTTTTTTTTAATTAATAAAATGAAAATTGAGTTGCGGTTAGAGATGGTTCATTAAATTGTTTATTTTTAATGAAATGAAAATGGATTTGTAGCTGGAGATGGTTCATTAGTTTTTTTTTTATTGCTATATTTTTTTTTTACAATAAATAAATAACTTTGTTCACTGCTTTTCGCCTTCATTTTAAATTACTACACCCTACAGGTATGTAAACATTACTTTCTTTTACTTTTGGTAGTATAAATGAGCATGTATATACTTACGTAAATTGAGACTTTTATCTGCAATAGAGCGACATGCTATTAATTTGTTGTTACACTGCATCATACACATATATACATAATTTTTATATTAACCTTATAGTTTAAGATTTATGTTAATAGTTTTTATACATTGTTTTATCACTAAGAAAAACCAAATATAAATCTATTTATAAGTTCATAGGTGGCAAGATTAGATTTTCTTTCATTTGAAAACCAAATATAAATATAAGTCACCAATTAGACAAAAATAAAACATGTCAATTTTACCACAGAAAACTACATTGTCACAACTTCATTATATCAATTGAAGTTCTAATATCGGTTCTAATACATTTACTTCTTGGTTATTGTATAACTAATGATTAGAATGGACATAAGTACAAGTAATTATCGATTCAGAGAGAATTTGCAACACAAACATGCTAGATTAGCTGCTAGGCGAAGGTTACTATTCAAACGCACTGCAAACCATGAAGACCCTATTTTCAAGTGACGTCGTTACTTATTGGAGAAAGAAGCACGATATTTGCGATTATTAATGCTGCAATTACGTCGATCTACACATCAATATCACCATGGTAGAGGTAACCACCTTGCCAGGCCACTTAATCATACACATTATTGATATCAACATTGTTAGTTGATAATCATTTGAATAAATCATTTGTATGCACAATTGACTCATTAATATGAGTTTGATAGACGTTGGGAGTTTGGACCTAGAACAGTTGTGTGTCCTAATTGCAAGGCCCTTATGTGGATAGAAGAAAGGGTAAAGGGTAGCAGTAAAACACACTCAAGGTTCTATCATTGTTGTCAAAGTGGGCAAGTTAAATTGTCGCTTTTACCTTTGACACCGCCATATTTGATGTCAATTTTGCCATATCAACAATTTCGAAACAATATTAGAGCTTTCAATTCTATGTTAGCTTTCACCTCTATGGGCAGTCGGATTGATAACACAGTTAATGATGGTAGAGGCCCCTATGTCAATCGTATAAGTGGTAGTAATTACCATAGAATTAGAACTTTACTCCCTGAGCTGGGAACTGGACCAAAGTTTGCACAGTTGTACATTTATGACACTGATAACGAAACATCCAACCGGCTACAATACATGGGGGCCACAGAGGCTTCTTCCTTAGATCCAAGAATTTTACAAGGACTACAAACGATGCTTGATGATATAAATCCATATGTTGCAGTCTTCAGAAATGCTGGCAGTATGTTGCGTGATCAAGGGGAGCATCAAGATTTGAGAATAAAGCTAATTCGCGCAAGAGAAGGCAGACAATACATCCAACCAACTGTAAGTGAAGTGGCTGCATTGATGGTGGGTGATGGGACTGAAGACATAGGTAATCGAGATATCATATTGCAAAAAGTAGATGGTGAGTTACAAAGGATTGATGAAACTCATCCAAGTTATATGCCTTTACAATGCCCACTGCTGTTCCCATATGGTACCGATGGATGGAGAGTTGGGATACCTAAGGCGTCAAGTACAAGTACCAGCCGAACTACTGTGACAATGCGACAATTCTATGCATTTAGGATACATGATAGGGAAGAAGAGGGTGACACCTTGATTGGTTCTGGCCGCTTATTGCAACAATTTGATGTTGATGCATACGCTGCAATGGAACAATATCGATTATCATGGATAAGGAGAAATCAAGGCAGGCTTCGCTCTGATTTATACAATGGACTCCAAGATGCAATCAGGGCTGGAGATGTCAATGCTACTGATGTAGGTCGATTATTCATATTACCATCATCCTTCACACGAAGCCCCCGTAATATGGCCCATCATTATCAAGATGCTACGACAATTGTTCGCGTTTTGGGTCCACCTGATTTATTTATAACTTTCACTTGCAATTCAAACTGGCCTGAGATTGTAAATGAGATATTTACACGTGGAAGTTGTCGCACTGAAGATAGACCAGACATTGTAGCACGTGTTTTCAAGATCAAATTGAAACAAATGCTTCGCAATTTGAAGGATAACAAGAAGTTTGGAAAAGTCATTGCTGGTGAGTTGTGTTAATTAATTAATTATGCAATCGTACTATTTTTTTGACATATCTAATTAATTAACATGGGACATATTTCATGTTTCAGATTTTTATGTCATTGAATTTCAAAATCACGGACTTCCACATGCGCATATTCTCATAACATTGGCTCCAGAAGATAAGCCTAAGTGTCCAGAGGATATCGATGTAATTATTTCTGCGGAAATCCCTGACAAGGATACAGATCCTTTGGCATTTGAAACAATTACCAAGAACATGCTCCATGGACCATGTGGGCCATGTTTAATCGATGGAAAGTGTTCAAAGCATTTTCCGAAGAAATTTTGTGCTGAAACCACGTTTCATGATAATGGCTTTGTGCAGTATAGACGTAGACAAAATAGAGAGCCCATCATTGTTAATGGAAGGGCGGTAGATAATCGTTGGGTGGTACCATATAACAGAGATCTATGTGTTAAGTACAATGCACACATAAATGTTGAGCGTGTTGCTGCGAAAGTGTGGTAAAGTATCTATACAAGTATGTTACTAAAGGTCAATATCGAGCAACAGTTGTCATTGAAAACAACTCAACCACACGACGTGATCAAGAGGCACGACAAGGAAATAGAGTGGATGAGATAAAACAATACTTAGATTGTCGATATGTGTCGGCCATTGAAGCATGCTGGAGAATATTTGAGTTTAATTTGCAACATCAATATCCTTCAACAGAACTGCTTCAGTTTCATCTACCTGGTGAACAATTTGTAGTTTTCAATGATAATGATGATCTGCACACAGTCCTTGAATGACCGAGATTGCAACAAACCATGTTAACTATGTGGTTTCAAGCTATCAAGGATTTTCCAGAAGCAAAACAATACACTTACCAAAATTTTCCTATGGGATTCACATGGCATCGTTCTACAAAAAGGTGGGCACAACGACAAGAAAGACCTTGCATTGGTAGATTGCCTTTTGTTCATCCGAATTCTGGGGAACGATATTACTTACGGATGCTTTTAACAAAGGTTTGTGGAGAGGAATCTTTTGAAGATATACAAACTGTTGATGGTTTCATCCACCCTACCTTTAGATCTGCGTGTCATGCCTTAGGGTTGCTTGACGACGATAATGAGTGGCATGAAACTCTGTCAGAAGCCTCTAACTGGGCATTGGGTTCACAGTTGAGAAACATGTTTTGCTCCATATTGATGTTTTCAGAAGTAGATCCGAAACAGTTGTGGGAACAACATTGGGGTGAACTTACCGATGACCTCGAGAGAATTATGCAACGTCAAACTAGAAACCCTAACTTACGATTAACTCCTGAAGAGATGCAGAATCAAGGATTGCAAGAGATTGAGCATATATTGAATAAACTTGGAAGGTCATTGACAGATTTCCCTGACATGCCACAACCTTCTTCGGAGTTAGCACGCAATGCCTTAAATCGGTTGATAAGAGATGAACTTGAGTATGACACACATGATGAAGCCAACAGATTTAATACCTTAGTTAGAGGGTTAAACACGGATCAATATAGAGTATATGCTGCAATACTCGATGCTCATTCTCGAGATGTAGGTGGCCTATTTTTTGTCTACGACAGTGGTGGGACTGGAAAGACATACCTGTAGAACACTCTGATTGCGAAATTCAGATCTAAAAGAAAGATCATGCTCTCTATGGCTTCATCGGGAATTGCTGCTTTGTTATTGTCTGGGGGTAAAACCGCACATTCGACTTTCAAGATTCCTTTTGATCTTGATCAACATTCCGTTTGTAACTTCAAAAAAGACTCAACCCGTGTGTAGGGAACAATTCAAGCCTTTAAAATCCCACTATCTTGAACCCCACTGTGATCATACACTAAAGTACGGTGGCGTCCAAAAGGGAAGAAGATAGAGCAAAAGAGTCGCCAACAAGTTTTTAAGGAACTTGTAAACCATCACGAGGTGAAGGTTACACCCCTTAACGATCCAAGAGATCGTCAACTCCATAAGGTCATGAACCAAATAAGGGTTCGGGGATGATGGTACAAATCCAACCTAAAAGAGATTGAACCTGCCCTAATAATAGGCCTCTACTTTATTCTGCTCGTATTCATGTGCGCTTTCTGATTAACATGCAATCAATAGGATTAACCCTAAACCTGTTTAATCTATGTTGGTTGAATATTAATGCACAAATAAACTAATATTGGCGATCACTTGAATTATAATCACAATTAACCTAACAAGATTATTAATTATCTTATTAAACGTGATTACAAGTACCAATTCCCTTTAACATGCATAAAAGGTGTGATCAAGCAATAACAATATAAAAATATGCATATCAAGCAACATAATAAATAAATAATCAACATCATTAATAAAAAATAATATCAATCATAAATATAATAATCATAATCATGTTAAAGCATAGCAAGATCCTAAGCATGATACTAACAAGATTAATAACAAACCCTAGCATGTCACTAAACAATAAAAATCAAATCTTTAACCCTAACATGATACTAACATGAATAAATATTAGGAAGAATATAGGAAGAGAATAAAAGGCATCATAGCAATCATATTTAATATTAAAAATACCCTAGACATGATACTAGGAATCATAACAACAATATAAACATGATTTCTACATCATAATATCAATAAATCAATTAAAGTACTTACTTGGATGCCTCGTACCTCTTTCTAATAACAAAATACACACGTTAGTAACTTCAAGGAAAATAATAATCAAAACAATTAAATTAAATAATTGAAATAGAGATTTGGGACCAAACCCTCAGAAATTAAAACCTTTCACGTCTAGGGCGAAGGCAACTTCGAATATGGCTAGGTGTTTCTAGATCTAATGAATGCGGAATTTTGTATGAAAACCAAAGTTTAGAAAAGAAAGAATGAATGAAGAGATGAATGAATTCAAAGAATAATCAAGAAAATCTTGATGAGAGTTGGTTAAGACTTAAGAATAGAGAGAATTGGTGAATGATAGATGTAGATGATGAAGATAGTTGATGAAGACTTAAGAATAAGGAGAATTCGTGAATGAAAACGGAGTTTTTGATACGATATTTATAGAGAAAATCATCCAAAAAAGATAATTTATCAAAACAGAGTATGAAGACCACAAATCCACCTTGGCGCCAGACCTGGCTCATTGGCGCCAGGAAATGTGGCTAGCGCCAGGCGCCAATTCTGGCGTCTGGCGCTAATCTTGATTCCAGGCGCCAAGGCCTGGGGTTGGACGCCAAACCGGATTTTAACGCGTTTTCGAAAATCTGATAATTTTACCGTACTGGAAGATAAAATAATATAATTTCGGTCGAAAATGCTATTTGATCTAATTAAAACTCTGAAGAATCCTAATTGAATTAAAAATGATAAAACCTTCTAGAATGTTCTAGAAGACCAAAACCATTCCTATTTACATTAGGAATGATAAATCATATTAGGCCCTCCCCTAGATCATTGGGCCGTACTTAAAACTCAAACCGGGCCCAGTTTAGTAAATTGACCATAAATTCCTCAATATTCATCGGAATTGGGCTTATAATATATCGTTGGAAAGGTCTTTGCAAGCCCCATCCAACTACACCACTATTGGACCCATATTATGGACCAACCAAACTGGATTGGCTGTTTTCTTAAAAATAAAGTTTTCAAAAACAGGGAGAAGAGAAAAGAAAAGAAATAAAACTTTCCGCAACACTAGACCTTTCCACACTTTCGTTTCATTCGATTATGATTCAACGTGAAAGGTACTCATCACTGGGTTTGGTTTTGGGGAGACACAAATGGGTGTCTACACCGTGCTGATTTATCCGTAAAGCATCATTAATTATATGGGATGAGGCTCCAATGACCCATCGATTAGCATTTAAGGTTGTAGATCGACATTTCAAGGATATTTGTAATGACAATAGAGTTTTCAGAGGTAAATTGGTTGTTCTTGGTGGAGACTTTAGACAGATACTTCCCGTGGTGCCAGATGAAGGACGAGAATCTATTGTTGCAGCTACCTTGCATCGAGCGCCCTTTTGGACAGACTGCCAAGTTATGTGCCTAAGGATAAACATGCGTTTATGTCGAAGTGACGTTCCATCCGATACCCTTGAACAAATTCGAGAATTTGCTGATTGGATAATAAAAGTTGGAGAAGGAGTAATAGCAGGAGTGTCCATTACAGAGGAAGGTGAACCAAATTGGATTGAAATATATACCACGTGATTTTTTGATAACCAATGATGAACATGGTTTGCAAAATCTCATTAACTTTGTCTTCCCCAACTTGCCTTCAAATTAGACGGATTGGGAGTACCTCAAGGATCGCGGAGTTCTAGCACCAACAAACAATGATGTAGATGAGCTAAATTCGAAAATTTTATCAATGTTACCAGGAAACGTGCAGAGATACTATAGTTCAGACACTTTGGGTCATACAGAAGATGGTGGGACCCTTGATAACATGGAGCCTATGGAATTATTAAACTCATTAAATTTGTCAGGTTTTCCTAATCATTGCTTATAGTTAAAAGTTGGTGCCCCGGTAATATTGATGCGAAATATGAACCAATCCATAGGGTTGTGCAATGGAACACGCCTTATAATCAAGAAATTAGGCTATAGAGTGATTGAGGCACAGGTGATCACAGGTCCAAGAGCTACAGAATCAGTTCTAATTCCGCGAATTGATTTAACACCCTCCAACAAGAAGATAGATCTCCCTCTTAAAAGAAGGAAATTTCCATTAAAATTAGCCTTTGCCATGACAATAAATAAAAGCCAAGGACAGACGTTGAGCAAAGTTGGCATTTTTCTCCCTAGGCCCGTGTTTAGTCATGGTCAGTTATATGTTGCAATGTCACGAGTTACATCTCCTTCCGGGCTAAAAATCTTAGTACAAAATAAGAAGGATGTTTCTCACAGTTTGACTAAAAATCTATTATATAATTGCAGAGTCACTTCACCACAACCCTCCAATCAAATCACCAATACTCAAATCCCATGCATTTGAGTTTTTTATTTTATTTTATTTTATTTTATTTTACAAACCAATAACTACCCAGTACCCATCCCATTATATTATTTATTATTTATTTTTTAACATAAAAAAATCAATAAGGATAATAACTACCCATCTCACCCTTTTTTTTTGTTTGTTTGGATTTTTTCAAGGAATTGCAATAATTAATAAAAGGGAATTTTAGTTTTTACCACCTTCCAATAACCACTTAATTGAATTTACCACCTCCAAAAAAAAACCATTTACTTTACCACCACCAAAATTTCCAAAAAATTGATTTTACCACCTTCAAGTGGATTCCGTCCATAAAACCGTCAGTAGGGCCCACCGTTTTGACGGTTCTTCTTCAACGGCCACGATTTTCCGTGCACCACCACAGCGCCACCGCCGCCTTCCCCCCAACTCACCACAGCCCTCCCCGAAACCACCGACTGCCACCGAAACCACCACAGAAACCCACCAGAACCACCACGCCACCCACAAACCACCAACACCCACGCCCACCTACACAACCACCACCGAAACCCAGACCACCGAAACCCACCACTACGCGAACCCAGACCACCAAAACCCACCGGCCCACGAACCCAGACCACCGAAACCCATTAGCCCAACCACCAACAAACCACCGCCACCCACCAACCACGAAACCCACGAACCCAGTTCCCTAATTAGCCCACGAAACCCACGAACCTAGTTCCCTAATTAGCCCACGAATCTTGCCATAAATGGCCGAAATCGGCCGATTTTGGGGCTTAGTGGCCTTAACCGGCCGATTTCGGCCTTTTAGGGCCGGATTCGTGGCCGTTTAGGGAGGACAAGGGTTTTGGGTTTGGTGGTTTTTGGGGGCCATATGGTTGCGGGAAAGGGAGGGGGAGGGTTCAGGTGGGTTGGGGCTGGTGGTGCGACGCCGGTGGTGGTTTCGGGAGGGTTGTGGTGAGTTGGGGGGAAGGCGGCGGTGGCGCGGGGGTGGCGCTGTGGTGGTGGCTGGGTAGTTTTAGGTTTTTTAATTTTTTTTTTTAATTTTTTTTTTAATTTTTTTTTTAATTTTTTTTTAATTTTTGTCCAATAATATGGCGACACGTGTACAAGATAGGCCCCACTAACGGATTTATGGACGGAATCCGTTAGTTGGAGGTCATTGGTGGTAAAACTGATGTTTAATTTTTTTATGTGGTGGTAAAGTAAATGGTTTTTTTTTGGAGGTGGTAAATTCAATTTAGTGGTTATTGGAAGGTGGTAAAAACTAAAATTTCCTTAATAAAAATTCAATTTTTTTTTTTAAAAACATTACTAACATTTCACTTTGTCTTATTTTCTTTCGCGTATAATACATGTCGTGTATTAGCACGGATACACAATTCATTTATCAACAATTACCATAGCACTCTAAATCCCCAACCCTTCAATTATATGCATATTTTTTGGGGATTGTCCTACAAAACAATTTCCACTTCCTTAATCATCAAAATAAAAATAAAAAATGTACAGCACGCTATTTGCGCGACTGGCCTCACCGAATAGTTACTTGCGAAAGATAAAAAAATAGACCTATGACAATAACTACGTAAACCCTATAACATAGAACAGGTACCCTTTATAGATTTAACACACCTACACTTCCCTAATCATCAACAAGCTATTTGCGCGACTGGCCTCGCAGAATAGTTACTTACAAAAGATAAAAAAAAAAAAATAGACCGTATGATACTTACTAAACCCTATAACACAGAACGGGTAACCTCTATAGATTTACCAAAGTAGCACCCACATATAAGAGTTAGCAATTTACTAATATTTAATATAGAAGATTTGAATAGATCATTGTAAAGCAGATCAGACCACAACAACTCTAAAAAAACATGACTTAAGTTACTACATCAAATCAACTTCCGTATTTGAAATATATTTTTTCTTATATTATATATTTAATTGTTTCTAATATAAAATATATCCCGTGCATTTTGCACGGGTACACTCTAGTATTGTGTATAAAGAAGTATTAAACAGTGTAAATTAGATATGTATGTAGTTTTGTTATAACATTTACTTAGTAACTATTAGCAAAGTTTGTTTTAGTGTTATTTATTAGATTTTTTTTGTCATGTTAATGCTACCATTTTACTTTATTAAAGATTTATTTCATTATCTATACTATTTGTTTAACCTTTATACATGTGCGAGGTTGGATCAATGATTATTATATAGATGTAAATTATTTTTTATGCCCATGCCACTTCAATAATGTTAAAATGCAGGAAATGAACACGATATACACACCATGTCGTTGTATTACCCTTACGACATTGAATGTGAATATGAGAGTGCATTTATTATGGATGGTCACTGAACAAAGTAGAGCTAGAGGTACAAATTATGTCCATCGTTCATGGAGTATGGTATTCACCGACTCAGAGGTTTGAACTATATTTTTACTTAGTACTTACTTTTTTTTCGATTTATTCATTTATTTCACACTCATGTTTTTCATTTTCAATTTCTAGGGGGACGAAGTTCAAATTACATTATTTAATGCTGACATTGATAAATATAAAGAGATCTTGAAACAAGGAAAGGTTTATTCAATTGCTCAGCTAGAGCTTATGCCTCTAGATACATCTTACAAATATGCCACTAACCAAATGAGGTTGAAATTTGGCAACAAGACCATGATAACAGAAATTCTTGATGATTGTGATGATATCCCAAGGTACAATTTCAGGTTTATTGAATTTTGCAACATTCCACAGTACCTTCACATGCGCAATTCTCCTCTCATCGGTATGTGTCTTTCAGTATTTAAAATAAATAGTATGAATATTTATTGCATTTTTTAACATTAATTATTGAGTTTTAATGGTCATATCCGATCTTTTTTTTCCTTGATGATGAATGTACACAAATGTTATTGGATTGGTTATATATGTGTCTGAATCATATAGAGTCTCGGGTGGGAGACAACAATTCAAAAGAGATGTGTTACTCTGCAACACAAAGTAAGAGCATATTACAAAAGTTAAAATATGTTTATGTAATTATAATAACTTATGCAATGTTAAGTTTTATTTTCCTTTTTTATTAAAAAAAAATTCTAATGACATATTTTGATTTATAGCATGGAAACAATGAGGCTAACTTTTTGGGAAGGGTTTGCTCATGATCAAGGTCGTTTCTTATTCTATGAGCTTAATCAGGATCATGTGTTGGGTGCATCCATGGTATCAGTTGGCTCCTATTATGGTAAAATAAGTTTTTTAAAATTATCTAACCATAGAAAGACTATGGTGTCATTTTTATTATTATCATTACTTTGAATACTTTTACTAACCTTCTAATAGGTGCATGTCTTTCGACTGTTGGACGTACCAGACTATTTATTGATCCTGATATCAATGAAACTGATGATTTACATGGCTGGTAAGCCTAAAAACATTATAATATATAATGTAAGTTTATGTTGCATACTTATGTACTTATATAACTCATATTGGAATGCGGATGATGGATATGTCCAAAAACATATCACCTGGAGTCAGTTATTAGCCAATAGTATCTCTGAAATGGAAATGGTGTTTAATGCAAAAAGGATCAAGTTAAATCAGTTTTCAGCTGCTCATAATGTATGTATATCAACAATTATTGATTTCATTTTCTTATACATGAGGTATTTAATATTTGATGTGTGTTTTCAGGTAAAATACTTTCGAGTACTAGCAAAGGTGTTATCTATTGATTCTTCTATGCCTATTTGGTATGAATCATGTGCTCGACACTCAAGGAGAGCTGATATGTGTGTGGAGTGTGACCCCTCTTTTAGTAGGCCAAGGTATTTTCACTTTTTTATTTTATTTTAAAAAAATATAAATATAACCTGCTTTACATATCACTATACCTAATTATATCATATCAATAATAACAGATATAGAATCAGTGTTAAAATTGGTGACGCTACAAATACATTGTCTGTTACACTCTTTGGCCAATATGCTGAGATGATTATCGGTTGTCCAATATCAAGTATTCAAGCGATGACAGATAATGTAAGTATATCCTTTAATCATATATATTAAAGAATTACTCACCCGCATAATGGCTACATTTGTTATTTATGAACAGGAATTTGGAGACTACTTTCTAGAGGAGTATCTGAGTGAACGATTGATGAATACATACAACTTCATACTACATGTTCCCGAGATAGGAAATGATGATATCATAGTTGCATCTGTTTTACAAGTAAGATGGGAGGAAGAATTCTATTACCTGAAACGTGAGATGCGTGGACAATCTAATTGAAGACTTAATTTCATTTAGCATAATATTTCAAGAATTTAATTTTTTTTTTTTTATATATGAATTTTTTTTTCAATTTGTAATCAATTTGTTTTTTCATTTTTTTGGTTTTTGTTGTTATTATTTTTGGTTTTATTAAATACCATTTGCATCTATATATTTTGTATTTTTTTAATCCTATCCTTAATTATATTCCGTGCATTAGCACGGGCACATTCTAATTAATCTACCGTTGTAAGGTAATTTTTTTAATTTATTTTTTTTTCTTATAATTACGTCACCTAGGTTTTCCTACTATTCTCTCACAACCGCATAACTGATGAAATTTTTGTTTCTTTTCATTCATCCTCCTCTCCCTCATCCTTCTATAAGCTATGATTTTTTTTCCATTTCCAGAGAATTGCTAGCAAGTGGGTCATCACTTCAGCATCGCACCAAAATTGTTCACCATTTATAATTCACTACTAACGCCTAAGGGAGGGTTCGAGATTTCATTGTTGATGATTGAATTGTCAATTTAATCACAAAGGTATAGATCTAAATCCCTTTTTTAATAACTTGATTTTTATAGATATTTAATTTCTTGGTTACGAGTGATTTTTTTAGATTTATATTATTGTAAAATCTTTTTTAATCATTATTTTTCAACTGGGTGATTTGAAGAAACTGATTTTTAATTGTATTGGTTTTTGTAGATCTGAAATATCCTCATGATGCTCATTGTGATTTTGTTTTTGTAATTTATTCACTTTTAATTTAGATCATGCTCTTGATTTTGATGTAATGTATTATGGTTTATGCATACAGGTTGTTTTTTAAAGGAAGCTCATAGTAAATGAGTTATATAGCGCTTTCATATGATACTGCATTGATTTTTTAATTTTTTAATTTTATTTATTTTATTTATTTATTTTTTTTTTGTGGGTTTGTATTAATTGTAACTGCATAATTTTTTCAATGCAGATTAGTCAAGGTTCGAGGTGATGAGAAGAGTTGCATACAAATTTTCGCAAAAAATCATCTTTTGTTTTTCTTTCTTATTTTACATTTGATTGTATTATTATTTTAATGAAATTTTCTTTGTGGAGACGGATGCACAATGCTTGGTGCATCTGGTTTTCTTTAAATAAAAAAGGCGGAATGAACATTTAGTTAGTAAATAACATATAGTTGTTTTGTAAAGAACATATAGCTATTTTATAAAGAACGTCCACTTTTATATGTTTTTTTTGGTAAATCTAAAGAAAATTTGTAATATTAGTTAGAACATGACAATATTAAAGAACATTATTCATATAGTAAATGTACATTTGGTATAAATGATAATGTATGCATTTGAAAAAGTACATTTTATTGTATTATAATGTGCATTGTATTATATTCTAATGAACATATATGTGATAATGTTGGTTACATGTTTAATGTACATTGTATTATTTGGACCATGTAAGTACATGAAAAATAACATTTTACTGTATTTTAATGTATATTGTATTATTTGGATTTATAGCTTTTTCTAAATTTGTCTATTTGCTTGCTTTCTTCATCCAAAATGTATTAATCAGTCAATCTTCTTCAAGAACTTCATTTTATTTCTCATTGGAACAACAAAATTACATTAAAATCGCAATTAATTCCCAATAAAATCAAATATTACAATTTTCAATCAAATTTATAAAAACCAAACACTCAAACTCAAAATAAACAAGTATGAATGTCAAATAAACAAGTATGAATGTCGAATTTGGTCTTACCTTTCATTTTTATTGTCATCTTGAACAATTTTGGACTCAAAATTTCAAATTGCTTGAAACTTTGCTTGAGGTTTGAGGAATTTAAATGAGTTTCAAGTTTTGTTTGGAGAGAGAAAGTGAACTTTTGGTAAAAAAAAAAAATTGAAATGATTTGTAATTAATGTATGGTAAAAAAATAAAGGAAAAATGGAAATTAATAATCCCACCTTTGCCATTTCTGCTCAAAACAATCCCACCTTTTCGAAATCTAGAAATAATCCCACCTTTGACCCCTATCTGCTCAAAACAGTCCCTTTTACATACAACCTGTTTTATAGATTAAACTTTTTTTTTAAAAAAAAAATTTGTTTCCCTTTAATCACTCTCCTCCCACCTCACCACCCTCTTTCATGGCAACCCACCATAGCCACCACCACATCACCACCGAACCCCCACCCCACTACCTTCTTTTTCTCTCCTTGCCACTGCATTTTTCTCTCACCACTTCCAACAACCTGAGCACCTTCTTTCTCTTTCCTTTTACTGCACTTTCCCCCACAAACCCCCCCCCCAACATATGTAGCAGGCTGGCAGCAACCCACGCATCTCCCCCATGCCACTTGCCTCCCTTCGAATCACAATAACATCTCCACACCGAACACCAACCTTCAACCTCCCACATTAGCGCAACCCAATTGCTTTCCTATTCGAGATTTTGAACCAAAGACGGGGAAAGGGAAATAAAATTTCCCAATTTTCGGGTTGTTGATCATCGAGAAACGGGGAAAGAGGTTAGGGTGGGGGCTTATGTTCGTCGACGTGGAAGGGGTAAGGGGTGGGGATTGTTGTCCGCCGACGGGGAAGGGGGTGGGTCTGGCGAGTCAGGGGATTGCTGGTCGTTGGCGGGGAAGGGGTGGGCCTGCCAGGGGAAGGTGGCTCCGGCAGGGGAGTCGGGGAAGAAGAAATCTTTTTTTTTATAATTGTTTTTTTTATAATTTTTAATAAAATAAACCAATTAGAAGGTGACACGTGGCAAGTCACCTTCTACAATAGGTTACCAATTTCACAAACCGGTTTAGGGACTGAATTGAGCAGATAGGGGTCAAAGATGGGATTGTTTCCAGATTTCGAAAAGGTAGGATTGTTTTGAGCAGAAATGACAAAGGTGGGATTATTAATTTCCATTTTTTCAAAAATAAATAATTATAGTACTATTTATCTATTTCATTATACAAAATTTCTTTTAAAATATATATATATATATATATATATATATATAGGGGAGGGATCCGGTGAGAATAGGTCCATATGTGAGAATTCGTACTTATATGAGAACTGATTTAAAATTTAGAACATGTGAGTAAAAATTTAGAACATGTGAATTAAAATTTAGAACATGCGAGTTAAAATTTAGAACATGTGACTCAAATTAAAATTTTGAACATATGAGTAATAATTTAGAACATTTGTGTGAGTAATATGTTTAGAACATCTGATTTAAGAATTAGAACAAGTGATTAAAAATTTATAAAATTTGCTTTATGAAATTTTAAACAAATGAGTAAAATTTAGACATATGATTTAAGATTATGAACATGTGAATAAAAATTTAGAACAAACTGATATAGAATATAGAAAGTGTGAGTAAATAATTTAGAACATACGAGTAAAAAAAATAGAACATACAATTTAAAATCTGGAACATATAATTAAAAATCTTAAAACACACGTTTTAAAATTTAGAACATACAAGTTAAAATTTTGGAACAAGTTATTTAAAATTTATGACATCGAACTTAACTAATTTATGGTTTAGAACATGTGAGTACTAAATTAGAACATTTGATTTAATTTAGAATACCTAAGGAAAAGTTTAGAACATCAGATTTAAAATTTAGAACATGCGAGTAAAAATTTAGAACATAAAGAGTGTTCTCACATAAGAAAAATTCTCACATAAGAAAATTTCTCACGAGAGCCTTACAAATTTGTTGCACAAAAAACTGATGTACATTATAAATGAACACTATGTTCTTTTATATGCCCATGTACATTAGTATATACTTGCATGTTTATTCCGCCTTTTTGTATTTTGGAGCACCATGCGGAACGTGCATCCGCCTCCAAGAACCAAGCTTTGTTATTTTAATATCAATTTTGTTTTTTTTTTTTTTGACAAAGAGAACAAGGAAAACTAAAAACGAAAACAAATAAAATGACGACGACGAGCTAAACCAGCCAAAAGATGAGCATATCTAATCTCCAGTCTGGAGACCTTTTGAACTGCAAACCTATGGAATCCCGCAACTATCTGCCGAATTTCACGCAAAATCCAAATAACCGAGATGGTATCCGAGCTCTGACCCCCAACCAGCGTCCTGGCTGAACAACAATCCGTAAAAATTCTGACACTGGAATAGCCTTTATCTCTTACATGTCAAAAACCAAGTAAGCAGGCAAATAGATCAGAATGAAGGGCAGAGAGGCGAAACCCGCTTGCGCCCCTCCCCCAACGAACGGGGAAGATAAGTCAGAAGATAAGAACCAACCCATACTAGCACGCTGATCCCTGGCATTCTAAGAACCATCTAATGTAAGACAAATGTTATAATGTCCAGACGGATCACCCAAACCAAGAAATTGTGGAGATGAAAACCCAAACCCTGGAGGACACGAGGGTTGTGAAAGATCAGACAAATCCCTAGCCTCTTTACTTCTAGATTCCCAAGAAGCAGCCACAGCGAATATCCCAGTAGGAGAATAGACCTCCGAAAAGAAACGAAGATTATTTCTAGTTAACCAGACAGCCCATAAAAAAGCCAAAAGACCATCTAAACTACACCAATCCTTAGAGGCCACAAAACCACCAATGGACTTTGTTAACCACGTGCAGAAGTCACGATCCATGGGCAAAGTCCGAACCGCCTCCAGAGGATGAGAAGACCGGACCAAGGTAGTAAATTCACATTGTTGGAAAATATGATGGATTTTCCTAGATGGTGATGACAAAACCCACATATAGCATCAACTCGCACACCTTTTAATACCAAAACAGCCCTCGTGGGAAGACCATTATGTAAAATCTTCCAAATGAAGAGCTTCCATTTCGGTAAGATTGGAAGTCCCGGAATTTCTTCCACCATCCTGGGATGATGTTAGAAGGCAAAGACCTATCCAACCAGGTCTGATTCAGCAAGTGAGCATACGCAGATTTAGTAGTAAAAGACCCATCTTGAGTAAATTTCCAATAAACAAAATCATCAATTTCTTCATGCGGCCTTTCCATTCCAAGAATGGAATCCGCTATAGTAGGAGGAAAAAGCTACGAGATACGAGTACTATCCCAAGCTTGATAAATGGGATCAATAATCTTCTATACCATACAGTGGCGGAGCTAGGATTTTTATACTGGTAGGGCACCGTACCATTTGAAAATCCGACCCGGCCTAAAATCATTAAAAAATGAAGAAAATTAATCAAGACACATCTATTTAGTACATAACAATCATTAAAATGTTCTTAATATCATTAAAATAATCTACTTGACAATTGTATTTACAAACCTTTACTATTCCACAACCCATCAAATGAGACCCCAATTCAAGACCATAAGCAATGACCCATTTACAATTTATTTAGAATGTTTTTTATGAGTTTAGAATCACTAAGCTAAATAGATTTTTCATAACAAAAATACTAATTATAACTAACAATTTAGGCATATACATGTTAAAAGAAATAGGCAAGAAATATTATAAACAAATAATCAACAATTAAAGTAGATGAATCTCGACTCTCGAGTCTTCAACTCTTGAAAATGGTCTATTAATTATCGATCTTAACTAGAAAAGTAATTTTTTTTATATGAATTACAAATTATTTTTAAAAAAAATAAAAAAATTGGAGTTGAGCAAGAGAATCGAACCCATGACCTTTGTAAGAAAAGGTATGGTTCTAAGACCTCCAACCACTAAGCTACTGCAAAGTCTTAACATAATATGTAGCTTTTTATTGTATTTATGTAATGTTTAAATTTTCACTTTTTTTTCTGGCAGAACACTTGCCCTACCAGGACCTATGATGGCTCCGCCACTTACACCATAGAAGGAAGCCCGCCTGGGGGAAAAGAATCCTTGAATCGAATGGAAACCCCCGGAACCCAGTTGTCGTCCACAATATTGATCTGAGAGCTAGAGCCCACCTTCCACATAACTCCCTAAGAGAGAACATGGGCCCCTTCTAACAAACTCCGACATTCCCAAGAAGGACGGGGAGGAGAACTAGTAGCTTTGTGGTTTATAAGATGAGGATAACGAGCACGATAAATCCTCAAAACCAAAAGGTGTGGATGAAGCCACATTTATTTGGCTAGCAAAGCCGAATTGAAATAGGGCACATGGCGAATGCCCAAACCCCCTAAGCCTCGAGGAAGATGGAGGGCCAAGGGATTAACGCTACAACCCTAGAAGAATTGTTATTTTTCCACCAAAAACGAGTCAGAAGGCGGTCAATACGATCAGAGATAGTCGTAGGCAACTTAAAAATCGAGAGCACGTGATTTAAAGAAGCAATGATTACCGTATTAATAAGAACTAACTTGGTTGCTTCCGATAAATGTCGAGAGTTAAAAGCAGACAACTTTTTCGACACTTTATCCACCAAGGGCTGAAATTGATGACATTTAGCACGACCTAAATCCACCGAAAGACCCAAGTAGGTGGCAAGCGAATTTTTAGCTTGCATATGCAAAGCAGAACTTAAGAACTCACGGTAATCCTCAAGAGTATTCGAGATAAACTGAACATTAACCATCTGACCAGACACGGTGCAAAAGCGGTTAATGACACCCAAAAGATGAGAACAGACCTCTGGGTTCACCCGGAAGAATAATAACACATCATCTGCAAAGAACATATGGGAGATTTAGGGAGCTCGTCTGGTAATGCGTAAACCTTGAAATAAACCAGAATCCTCAGCCTTCCGCAACATAACTGAAAAAACCTCCATACAGAGAACGAATAAATAAGGATACAAAGGATCTCCCTGACGTAAATCACAAGCCGAACGAAGCACAAAAGATGGCCTGCCATTGATGAGGATCTGGTACAAGATCGTAGAAACACACTGCTTAATTAATTGAATCAAATAAGGCAGAAACCCAAAAGCCTTAAGCTCGACCCATAAAAACTCTCAATTAACCCTATCATATGCTTTGTTCATATCCAACTTCAAAGCAGCAGAGCATAATCTCGAAGATGAGGAATTGTAGGGAATAAATTTCAAGCATTAACCCTTAGCTCGAACCCCACTGTGATCATACACTAAAGTACGGTGGCGTCCAAAGGGAAAGAAGATAGAGCAAAAATAGTCGTCAACAAGTTTTTAAAGGAACTTGTAAACCGTTCATAGGATGAAGGTTACACCCCTTAACGATCCAAGAGATCGCCAACTCCATAAGGTCTTGAACCAAATAGGGTTCGGGATGAAGGTACAAATCCAACCTAAAAGAAATTGAACCTGCCCTAATAATAGGCCTCTACTTTATTCTGATCGTATTCATGTGCGCTTTTTGACTAACATGCAATCAATAGGATTAACCCTAAACCTGTTTAATCTATGTTGGTTGAATTTAATGCACAAATAAACTATTATTGGCGATCACTTGAATTATAATCAAAATTAACCCTAAACAAGATTATTAAATATCTTATTAAGCGTGATTACAAGTACCAATTCCCTTTAAACATGCAATAAAAAGGTGTGATCAAGCAATAACAATAAATATCAAGCAACATAACAATAATCAATAATAAATATAATCATGATCATAAAATTATAACAATAAAATAATCATCATAATAACAATCATATTAACCATAATAATAATCATGTTAGTCATAATAATAATAATTATAAAATTATAATCACAATCAAAACAAATATAAAAATAATCATAAATCATGTTAAAGCATAATAAAAATAGCAAGATCCTAGGCATGATACTAACAAGATTAATAACAAATCCTAGCATGTCACTAAGCAATAAAAATCAAATCTTTAACCCTAACATGATACTAACAATCATAAATATTAGGAAGAGCATAGGAAGCATCGCAGGAATCATATTTAATATTAAAATTACCCTAGACATGATACTAGGAATATCATAATAACAATACAAACATGATCTCTACGTCATAACATCAAAAAAATCAATTAAAGTACTTACTTTGATGCCTCGTACCTATTTCTAATAACAAAATACACACGTTAGTAACTTCAAGGAAAATAATAATCAAAACAATTAAATTAAATAATTGAAAGAGAGATTTGGGACCAAACCCTCAGAAATTAAACCTTTCACGTCTAGGGCGAAGGCAACTTCGAATATGGCTAGGTGTTTCTAGATCTAATGAATGCGGAATTTTGTATGCAAAAGACTAGTTTAGAAAAGAGAAAGATAAAGAATTGATGAATGAGAAGAGAATTAGAGGATTAATGAATAATTGCGAATGAAAACTAATTGTAGGTGAATGTAAATTGAAAAGCTGGTTGTTCATGAGAATTCGCGAGAATTGGTGAATGAAAACGGAGTTTTTAATACGTTATTTATAGAGAAAATCAGCCAAAAGATAAAATTACAAAACAGAGCACTTGGCGCACACAAAACGAGATTGGCGCACGCAAAACAGAGCTTGCGCCAACACCAGTTTATTGGCGCCAGGCGCCAATGCCTGGAGTCAGGCGCTAGGCCTGTTTTTGACGCGTTTTCGAAGATCAGATAAGTTTTGCCGTACTGGAGGATAAAATCGTATCTTTTCCTCGAAAATGCTTTTTGATTTAAATTAAAACTTTGAAAAGTCACAAAAGTCAATTTATCAATGTTAATTGAATTAGGAATGAAAAGAACCTTCTAGAAGAATCTAGAATACTAAAACCATTCCTAATTGCATTAGGAATGATAAATCATATTAGACCCTTCCCTAGATCATTGGGCCGCATATAAGGCTCAAACTAGGCCCAGTTTAGTGGTCATAACTTCCTCAATATTCATCAGAATTGGGCTTATAATCTATCGTTGGAAAGCTCTTGTCAAGCCTCATCCAACTACACTACTATTGGACCCATATCATGGACCAATAAAACTGGATTGGTTGTTTTCTTAAAAATAAGTTTTCGAAAACAGAGAGAAGAGAAAATAAATTAAAACTATCCGCAACACTAGACTTTCCACACTTTCGCTTCATTCGATTATGATTCGACGTGAAAGGTACTCGTCACTGAGTTTGGTTTTGGGGAGACACATTTGGGTGTCTACAGAAGCCCCCACTTTGACTGAGTTTGGAGAAACACGAGTTTCGAAAACAAAAGTCAAAGTATCGATAGGGACGGAGAATGATTCAGAACGTTCTGCGATCCTAAATCAATCTTGTAACGCCGATACCTGCAAAACTAGCGTTAGTTAAACAGATAAAAGAGTTAAGAAACGCGTACCTTGCACCGTCGAGCACACGTCTCTAGAAGTAACCGATTTGCCGCTGATTTACCGTTATTTTGATGACCTCCTGCAAGCTAGAGAATGTCATCCCGCTTGAAAATTGCTACACCTGTAACTGCTTCCAATATAGAAGACTGCTTCGCCTGAAACGATCCTCCTCCGCTATGATAATATTCCACGTCCAAGGGAATACCATCGAAGATTGTTCCACTTGAAACAATCCCCATCCGCATTGATAATATTCCACGTCCAAGGGAATACTATCGAAGATTGCTTCTCTTGAAACAATCCTTAGTTGTTTGTGACAACTCTCCACAATCTAGGGAACGCCACCTTGCTGTTTCAATGTTCACTCGTCTCTGAACAAAGAGCTTCTTTTTAATATGTTCACGCGTCTCTTAACAAAGAGCTTCTTTTTTATATGACTCCAATTTTCGCTGTGATAGTCTTCGAAAAGATCACTGCTTTTCAATCTTTAATGCTGCTATGCCAGTACGTCGGCGCTTAGCTGCTTGTGAACCAGTATGTCGGCAATCCTCTTTTATTTGGGAATAGTTGCCAACACAACTCTTGTATGATGTATGACAATCCGATTTAGGGAAATTTGTCAATGCCACGTAACAATCCATCCTTGGAAATGTTGCCACGATGAAGCGACAATCCGTATCTCGGAAAATTTGCCAAAATCCAATTTTTGGAAAAGTTGCCAATGCTTCGTAACAATCTTTCATAAGAATTTGGCTACGATTGACAATCCACATCTTGGAATATAACTCTTGAAAGCAATCCACCTTAGAAATTTGCCAATGCTATGCGACAATTCTTTTAGGAAAATATTGCCACAATTGACAATCCGCGTCTTGGAACATTTGCAAAACAGAGTCGACTGACAATCCACTTCGGGAAAATTTGCCACTTACTAAAATGAATGACAATCCACGTTGAGGAACCTTTGCCGAAATTTATGATGAATAGAGTCCTACAACAATCCTTTAGGAAATTTTGCCATAGGGAACTGGGTGTATGACAATCCAATCTCGGAAAACTTGCGAACGAGTCGATGAATGTATGACAATCCGAACTTGAAAAAACTTGACAAACAAAGAAGGAGCACGACAATCCATTTTTGGAAATATTTTCAGTTGGGGATGACAATCCAATTTTGGAAAAATTGTTGTTTAAGTGCTTGCTTTTAAACCGATTGTAATGAGCTAGTGTTTTAGGTGCTTAAGCTAAGTGAGACGATCTTTCGTCAGGTCGATCACTTAGACTGTAATCAAACCGACTACTTAATCATGTCAAATTGCTTATAGGGGCTAACTGGCGTACCAAGGAACCCGAAATTGTTGCATGAGGTCGAAATCACCTTTCAGAGAGGCTTCGAGCTCTGTCGTTGCTGAGATATTTCTGGCGCCAGGAATCTGAGTAGGGTCCTCCCTATTCTGCTACACCTGTATTTATTTTGACTATAGAACTTTTCCAATCTTTTTAATTATCTTAGGGTTGACTTAAAGTTTAGCATTGCTTGACTCATTGACTCGACACGACTCAAGGTATAAACTTGACTCGCTGTGATTGACTGACTCGAGGTTGACTCGACACGAAGTGAAATGACACGTGTGACTCATGACCCGTGGGTGAATAGTGTTTATTATGTGACTCGAAAATGCAAAAAAGCAAAAAATTTCCGTCATTTTTATGGAGGGTACCGACTTTCTCCCAAAAAAGAAATACGCGAAAAAGAAAGAAGCGAAGTGTTGAAGGTGCATGTTGAATGTGCTTAGTCAAATATTGTTTGATACTATCTCTCAAGGTGCAAGGATTAATTCATCCTAGGCTATCTCAATGGTTGAATCAATGATGAAGGTAACTTAGGCACGGAGGCTAAGCACTTCATACTTCGTGATGCAATAACGATTATGATTGATGAGTGATGTCGATATGACAAGGCATGCTTCAGCGTTGTGTTAAGACTTCATGACAAAGGGTTCCTAAGGGAATTATATTTGGCCATGTATCTGTGCAGTGTGTGAAAGTGACACTAAAGTTAGGCCGCAAGAGCAAAGTGTGTGGAAAAATACATATTGAAAAGAGTCAAATTGTGGTGATTCTTAGGCTGGGTAGGCTAATAATATAAGGATCAAGCCCCCAAGTCTAGCTCTAAATGAATAGGGATGAGCATTGGATATCCCTTGATATGATCATGGTGTATGTGTGTGAATGTGAATATGAATGCATGTTTATTACGGCCGCACCTAGATGTGAGGTTGCCTACGTATCCGTTAGGAATCAGGCCGAACGTAGCTCTAGCCGAACCTCGCACAAGTGTGTATACCTCAAAAAGGTCTTTTAAGGGTTGTAACGTGGTTAAGCTAAAGGTTTGAAGAAGAAGAAGGGGATAAAGGCTCAAGACCCTAGATTAGCCCCCAAGGTGTGCAACCTTGCTTTTGAATCTTTATATTTTTATGCTTGAGTTTCTACTCTTTTTTAGCTCTTTTTGCTTTAGCATTTATTTTATTTTCATAAGTGTGGGCAATCCCGATCATGCGGTCTATCACTCACTTGGCATTCATGTTTCTCAGGCACGGTACCGAGCACTCTATAAGAGACGCAATCTGAGACGTGTTCTTATCAAAGATATTTTCATATCAAAGACATTGGAACACTTGCCCTTTCGTACACTTTTATTTATTTTTGCTTATTTTTGCTATTTTAATCTTTTGAATTCACTCAAGCCTTTTTAGAATTGCATAAGTTACACACCATCCCATCCCAAGGTTAGGTAGATGTAGATTGAAAAAAGAAAGGTCTATCGTTAGACGAGGCTCAAAGTGGCTTATGAAAAAAGGATTGTATATTTGAATGGTGAAAGGAGATATGATGTGGCTACAAGGGGTGCCTCAAATCATTGGTATACCTTGTGCTTAATTCGACATGGATTTTTTTTTTTTTAATGCAATGTAATGAAATGATCATATATAAGAAAATAAATGCTCATTTTATTAAAAGAGGGAAAAGGAAAAAAGACTACAAAAATAATCTAAAGGAAAAGAAAAGGTGCCTATGCTAGACTTGTTGAGGAAAGGAAAAAATGAAAAAGAAATAGAAAAAGAGGTCATGAAATCTTGTCGTTGAAGCTCGCCTCTTGTCTTGTGTTGTTCGCTTCATCATCACCCAGTCTTCTCGCTAGCTAGAGGCAATGGGATCTTATTTGCCTCTATGAGATCTTGAATGAGGTTTTGAAACCTGTAGCATTCTTCAGTAGTATGACCGCGCCCTCGATGGTACTTGCAATAGGAGTTTGGATTCCATCTCGAAGATCGATTTTCTGGTGTTGGATCCTCGGTAGGGCCAATAGGTTTGATTAATCCTCGATCATAGAGACGATCGAAAGCAGCATCGTAGGTCATTCCAATGGGTGTGAACTCTCGCCTGGGTTTCCTTTTAGACCCTTGATTGTCCATGGCTAAGACACCATTATGGTCAAAGGTACTAACATTATTACTAGAGTGGGCGTTTTCGGAAGAAGAAGGATTGTCGCTCTTCTTTCCTTTCCAGCCACCGTGGTTACTATTGTTAGTAGCTTTTTGCTTTGCGAGGTCGTTTTCGATTTCAATTCCGATGTCATAAACGGCCTTGAAAGTATTCAAGTTGTGTTGATATTTTAAGTGCTTCGAATACTTTTCTTGGAGATTCTTGATAAACATCCTCACAGACTCCTTTTCGGTGGGGACCTCAATCATCTTGGCGGAAGTTTCCCTCCATTTATTGAAGAAAGAAGTAAAGCCTTCATTCTCTTTTTGTCTTAGCATCTCAAGTTGTCTATGGTCGGTTTCAACTTGGATATTGCACTTGTACCTATCAACGAAAGCGTAAACTATCGATTCCCAGGTAGAGGTTTTCTCCTTGTCAAGGGAGAAGAACCATTGTTGGCAAACGGTTTCAAGAGATAGTGGGAACAGAGAGGGGAAAACCTTCTTATCGATACCCTTAATACTCATTATGGTTTTGAAAGCTCTTAAATGAAAATAAGGCTTATCAGTTGCCTTGAATTTAGGGATGTCAGTGGCGTTGAACATATGTGGAAGAAGTTCACTAGTAGAAAAACGTACATTTGCGTCGCCATATTTGCGTCACTCATTAGAAAGAACGAAGCAAATGTTAAATTTTACCATCCTGAAATGTTATTTGCGTCGCATATTTATCAAGAAGCGACGCAAATAACTGTTGTATTGCAGATTTTTATTATTTGCGTCGCTCTTATTTATTGAAGCGACGCATATAATAATATTATTTGCGTCACTCATTTATTGACAAGTGACGCAAATGAGTGAGTGAATAAATTGCGTCACTCTTTTAATAAATGAGCGACGCAAATGACTAATATACAGCATTATGTTTTTGTTATTTGTGTCGCATTTTAATAATGAAGTGACGCAAATGTATCTTTTGCATTTAGGTTATTTCAGAATTTTGACCTTAGTTTTTCATGCCTACCTTCCACTAAACAAAAAGAAAAAACAAGTTGCAACTCCAGTGAATTTCTACAGCCAAAACACCCACAAATTCGACCCTTAAATCCAACAAATTCGGCCAAAAAAACACCGATTCTTCAGCAAATTCAACATTCAAAATCGCAATCAAGTTGAAGACCTATAATCAGCAGCAAATTGAGCAATTTCGAGCAAAAATTTGGACCAAAAAACCTAAGAAATCCGAACCCATAAACCCCAGAAAAATTGAGCATTTCCCACAAAAATTCCCCCATTTTGAGCAAAAAATCTACTCAAAACCATAGGAATTCGAACCCTAGAAACCCCAAAAAATTCAAGTAAAAATCCTGGCCTCATATTCGAGCAATGACTGAAAGTTTCGACTGGAAAAATCGATTAATTTCGCCCCCAAAAACACCGGGGAAGTTCTAGCAAATTACAGCAACAATAATTGAAGTTTGATTAGTGTAGGAGTTCGACATTGTTGAATTTGATGAGTTTATTTCACCTAAGGTAAGATTTCTTGTATTTAGTGAAGTTGTATTTTTTTTTTTCGTCCAATTCATTAGTTCTGTTCTAGGGTTTTTTTATTTTTGATTTGTGTTTCTGTAATGCGTAAACATTTCATGAAATTGAAGTCATAATTGCTATAGAACTCAGAATATGGTTTGAGGGAATGGCTCATTCATTTAGTTTAAAATGCAATTTATAATTTCTGAAAATGGTTTGCAGTTTTGTTCTCTGAAAATGTGTTGAAAATGTCAATGAAAATGTCAAAAAGTATTGAGAATGTTAACTTGGACTCGAGTATTAATGTCTAACAAAGTAACAATGACGAGTTCTTGTGCTCTGCAGCCTGATATCACGGCACCAGGAGTGAATGTCTTAGCTGCATACTCTGGAGCAGTAAGTCCAACAGAAGAACCTTATCCCATAAGCGTAGAGTTTCCTTTATGTTAGACTCGGGTACTTCTATGTCTTGCCCTCATATATCTAGGGTTGCTGGCCTTCTCAAGACTCTGTACCCTACATGGAGCCCTGCCGCAATAAGATCTGCTATAATGACTACCGGTAACCCTGCAACGCTTTTTCTGATCTACTTATTATTCGGATTGAAGTCATGAGCATATGAAACATTTCTAGACAAAATCTAGATAATATATGACATTTTACATTTTATTTTGTGGCAGCTAGAGTCAAAGATAACACAGAGAAGCCAATGCTGGATGCATCTTTCACAACAACCGATCCATTCGCCTATGGAGCAGGACATGTTAGACCAAACCGTGCCATGGATCCAGGGCTAGTCTATGACTTAACCACATGCGATTATTTAGAGTTCCTTTGCTCTCTTGGCTATAACCAAACCATGCTCCAGTCCTTTGATCCTTCCTACAAATGTTAAGCATCAAACACTACAAGTAGTGGCCTATTGAACTTCAACTACCCTTCAATCACAGTGCTTAACTATCTGGCTCAGTCACTGTCACTCGAACAGTTAAGAATGTGGCAGAGGCCTCGACTTATGAAGCTCGTGTCACCCAACCAAACGGCGTTGAGGTCACTGTGGAACCGAAGTCTTTGCAGTTCACGAAAGCTGGAGAAGAGAAGAGTTATAAGGTGACCTTAAAAGCTCAAGCTGGTGGCTTGCCAGCAGGGTACGTTTTCGGAGAGTTGATATGGTCAGATGGAAATCACTTTGTTAGGAGCCCCATTGCAGTTGCTGCAACAGTTTAATAGCGTCTTACTGTCAAATGTAGTTGTTAACTTGATGCTTGCAAATAATTTGTAGGTCCATTTGAAAAATTTACACAGGTTACCATGATCGTCCCATTAACAAGACAACAGTATTCAGATAAACTGACAGAAAATTGCATTGCATTCTGGAAGGCCATCGGAATCTACACCGATGAAGAAGCAAAGGCGGTTGAAAAATTCCTTGACATCTTTAAGGACAAGAAGTTTCCACAAGGGCATTCTATTTTGTTTACACAATCACCTCTGAGATCACCAACGGTTAGTAACATATATTATGTTCGATAAAATTAATTTAAGTTCATGCAATGTGGATGTTTTAGTCTAAGAAGTTAGAACTCAATTTGGTGTGTATCTTGAATGTCATGTGTTAAACAGATAGGATTTTCCAAGCATGATAGCATTCCAATTGTTGGAAGTGCTGTGATAGAGAACAAAAACTTGGCAGAGGCTGTACTAGAATCCATTTCAACACAGGGGCCTTTATTTTAGCTTTAGCCATTAAAGATGTGTATTAGAATTGTTAGTCTTGGTTCTTTATGACATGGTTGACTGATTGATACTTGAGCATTGTTGTGTCAAGTATGGGCAAACTAGCCATTTTGATATGCTTGTGTTATAGTGATCTCTTGTAATCAGTAATCAGATTTTGTGGTTGTTTGACATTTGTCTTGACAGAGGACTACTTTTTGGGTTTTGGTTTAGGCTATTTATAGAAATTTGAGATTTGTTACTTCCTTCTTGATCTTATATATTTTCTTAATCGTTCTAAATTCAATCAAAGACATGATCCCTGATGCGACACATATTTGCTGCTGTTGATTCAATGTAAAGCTATTTATCACCCAATGCTTTTAGGTGGAGCTGGGCATCAATATCTTGCTACTATGTGACGTGATCACGTTGATTCTTAAATGGTCTCTTCAGTGTGATTGTACCTTTTTTTTTGATAAATAAGTGTGATTGTACTTTGTTAATGCTATGTTACCTGAACTAAGTATCTTGACCTTTGGGAAGAATTTATAGTTTGATTTATACATGGGATAATGTTCTAGTTTGAGGAGAAAAGAAGGATGCCAATGGATGCACTTTAGAGAGGGTAAAATAATTTATGGAGAAGCAACTTAGATTCAACTCAGTTCATTCCGGATTTGTACTAGCTATTTTGTTTTCCCAAGTGCTGTTGTGTTATATGTGATTGTTCGGTATTCTTATTATTTTGTTTGTTGTTATGTTGCTTGCAGGTACAAGAAGAGGCATTCAAACATCCCTGCACATGTGTCACCCTGTTTCCGTGTCAAGGAAGGAGACCACGTTATCATTGGTCAATGCAGGTCAGTTGCTCTTGGAGCACTTTGGTTGATATTGTGTTATTTGTGTATATTTCTAACAGATCTCAGTGTTTAACTTGATCATATTTCCCTGATTATTATCCAGGCCTATCTCAAAGACAGTGAGGTTCAATGTGTTGAAGGTGATTCCAGCTGGAGCTGCTGCTGGTGGAAAGAAGCCTTTTGCCGGAATTTAACGTGTTTTTTGGATAGATATTGTGATGTAGCTAGGATCTATCACAGGGCTTGGAAATTAGTATTGTTTGCAGACCCTTGAATTTTGATACTTGAAGCATTTTCATGATTACTGAATACTATGTTTCTTTTGTTAAAATCATATTGGGAAATTGTAGTACAAACATCTTTATGGTATCAAATGTTTTGTCTTAGGACCTCCCGTAAGTTTTGGCAATATAGTTGCAATGACTCCCTTTCAATTATATTAGCGTTAGCATATAACTTTATACCACTAGCAAGGAAAACAGGTACTACAAACATATACAAGGCAATTATTATAATTAAAAAAAAAAAAAAAATTCACCTCATTTGCGTCACTCATTAAATAAACAAGTGACGCAAATACAACAGTTTTGTATTGTCTACTCAGTTATTTGCGTCACTCCTATATAAACAAGTGACGCAAATAACAAAAAATGCATATATTGGAAGAGTCATTTGCGTCGCTTGTTTATGAAGGAGCGACGCAAATAACAAAAAAAGTTTATCCAAAGAGTCATTTGCGTCGCTTGTTTATAAAGGGGCGACGCAAATGACTAAAAATAAGTTTATCAGAAAAGTCATTTGCGTCGCTCTTTTATAAAGGAGTGACGCAAATGACAAAAAATAAGTTTATAAAAAAGTCATTTGCGTCGCTTGTTTATAAAGGAGCGACGCAAATGACAAAAAATAAGTTTATAAAAAAAGTCATTTGCGTCGCTTGTTTATAAAGGAGCGACGCAAATGACAAAAAATAAGTTTATAAAAAAAGTCATTTGCGTCGCTTGTTTATAAAGGAGCGACGCAAATGACTCTTATTTGCGTCGCCCCTAGGAGCGACGCAAATGACTTAAAAGTCATTTGCGTCGCGAGCAGTTGCGTCGCTCATAGAAGCGACGCAAATACACTATAAATGAGCGACGCAAATAAGCCTTTTTCTACTAGTGGTTCCTTGTCCAGCAAGACCCCTTATGAGCTCATGCCCTGAAATTTATAGTCACTAGATAGCTTGCTCAAACTTTCTTGCATGAGGTTCATTTGTTGTTGCTTCACGGGATCATCGATCTTGAGTGTGAGTAGCTTCAGTGTCTCAGTCACGGTAACCAGTTGGTTCCTAAGATCATTGACTTCTTCTTGAGTTGCCATTATCTTCTTAGCCTTCCTCTTTTGACGAATCGGTTTATCAAAAAGTAATACTTGAACAAAGGTGTTGTCCTTGATTAATCGCCCTTCTCTTCTCGACCAAGTACTGTGGAAAAGGAATTTGGGGGTATTCATTATTAATTATTTGACTCAAGCTTTATTCAACATGCAATGTGTTTAGGGTAATTTTACCCCGCCACGTGGTCCAATCAGAGGATGACACGTGTCAGCCTCAGGATGGCCCAAAGTGGACCAATCCCTGCTTGACACGTGTCACTCCAGAAAATAAGGGAAAAAAGGCGGCCTTCAGGCCCAAATCCCGAGAATGCCGCAAAACGGCGCAGCCCACCAATGATTAGGGTAAAGTGACCTAATCAGGGGCACAACTCCCAAAGACCCTATAAATAGGGAGATACCCCTCATTTTGAAAGAAAAGGTTTGATCATTTAATACACCTGCATTCTCTTACATCAGAGAAACACCTGAGCTTGGAATCCGAGCAGATACCCACCTAAATTTCCGTACTCTTTATTCCTTTTCAAGTTACTAACTTGATCGTCGGAGGCGGAGCACCACCCAACAAGTGTCTCCGTTTGTTTTGCAGGTACAGCTCATCCCGGATCAGTCTTCGTGTTGTAACTCTCCCGAGGGACAAAAACACCCAAAACACAATGGATGGAGGAAGTGAAGAAAAATGGAATAGAATGTGAAGAAGAATGATGGAGGTGGAGGGATATGAAGAATTAGGAATAGAATATACCCCCAACTTAAATGACGAAAAAGACCGACCCATACGTGAACCTAAGACATGGTCGTGGTGATGTGTACTCAAAGTGTGTGCTAAGACTAGTGAGTGTGGGTGACATGTCAAGACTTGTGTCATGACCATGTGGCTAGACTATGTGACTAGACTCAAGCAAAGACTAAGTTAAGACCTCACGTATATGCATTAAACTGGACAGACTGTGGTATTTTAGTCATAACCTTTTATCTGTGACTCTGATTTGGATGAAACCAACGCCAAATTAAAGATAAAACTCGGGGCTACAGATCTATAGGTTGTAAGACTCGTAGTTCTTCCTATAACTCCGGCTATTACCAAAACAAGTTGACATTTGTGCAGTATACGGGAATAAAAATCCGGGTTGACTTAAAGGAACTATGACTCGATTTTATATTTATTTATTAGCTCAAATTAATTAATTAATTAATTAAACAAAGTCCTTTAGTCATTAATTAGTTTATTTAGTCTTAACACAAGTCAAACAAACGGTTAAGAAAAAACCACATAGAGTATGCGCAACAAATAATGCACAATTAGTCAAGTAGGCACAATATGATGCAATGCGTTTGCAACCTAACCATGGCTCTAGTTCTCTAAAGTTCGGGATATGGTTTAGTCAATAGAGGGTACATGGTTAATTTTCCGGATGCACCACGCGGAAGCCTAACTGTGAAGGGTTTGCGCGAGTGGATAGATAGGACACCGCGAGTTTAGAAAAAACTCGCTTCCATGGTTTGGTGAATTCAACATCTCGGATGTACCCTTTGTTGCACGGAGCGTTCAATCGGGTAGATGGAGCATGAATTCCCAGAGGGTTATGTCCATATGTAGAACACATATGGGTTTCGGAAAAGTGAGAAAAAAAATCAATCAGGAAGTAGGATCGAGCAAACAATACGAAAAACCGGTCGAAATTAGAACGCATATTTCTGGCTCGGTATTGGGGGAAATTGGCGCCAGCAAACAGAGACTGGCGCTAGCTTTTAACTGTAGCGCCTGGCGCTACGACTAAAATGCTGGCGCCAAGCTCTGGCCCCTGACGCTACTTCCCACATGCCTCAGCAGCTTTCTGTGCTCGATAAAATTTTCCAGTTTCGCGCGGTGTTATTTCAGTCCTAGTTGTGAAAGATATTCCTCAAATTTCCTACGTGTAAAATCCTATGTTTTTAACTCATTACGGATGGTCTTTCCAATGAGATCTTTTTTTATGCATATGACAATAATGTTAATCAAAATTACGCACATGAAATACTTAGAACGTTTCGAGTCTCATCCACTCATTCTAAATCATTGCCGAAACAAATTCAGGAATTAAAATAGAAATCCTCCCCAGTGGAGTCGCCAAAAACTGTAGGGAATAAATTTCAAGCATTAACCCCTAGCTCGAACCCCACTGTGATCATACACTAATGTACGGTGGCGTCCAAAGGGAAAGAAGATAGAGCAAAAAGAGTCGCCAACAAGTTTTTTAAGGAACTTGTAAACCGTTCATAGGATGAAGGTTACACCCCTTAACGATCCAAGAGATCGCCAACTCCATAAGGTCTTGAACCAAATAGGGTTCGGGGATGAAGGTACAAATCCAACCTAAAGAGATTGAACCTACCCTAATAATAGACCTCTACTTTATTCTGATCGTATTCATGTGCGCTTTTTGACTAACATGCAATCAATAGGATTAACCCTAAACCTGTTTAATCTATGTTGGTTGAATTTAATACACAAATAAACTATTATTGGCGATCACTTGAATTATAATCACAATTAACCCTAAACAAGATTATTAAATATCTTATTAAGCGTGATTACAAGTACCAATTCCCTTTAAACATGCAATAAAAATGTGTGATCAAGCAATAACAATAAATATCAAGCAACATAATAATAATCAATAATAAATATAATCATGATCATAAAATTATAACAATAAAATAATCATCATAATAACAATCATATTAACCATAATAATAATCATGTTAGTCATAATAATAATAATTATAAAATTATAATCACAATCAAAACAACTATAAAAATAATCATAAATCATGTTAAAGCATAATAAAAATAGCAAGATCCTAGGCATGATACTAACAAGATTAATAACAAATCCTAGCATGTCACTAAGCAATAAAAATCAAATCTTTAACCATAACATGATACTAACAATCATAAATATTAGGAAGAGCATAGGAAGCATCGCAGGAATCATATTTAATATTAAAATTACCCTAGACATGATACTAGGAATATCATAATAACAATACAAACATGATCTCTACGTCATAACATCAAAAAATCAATTAAAGTACTTACTTTGATGCCTCGTACCTCTTTCTAATAACAAAATACACACGTTAGTAACTTCAAGGAAAATAATAATCAAAACAATTAAATTAAATAATTGAAAGAGAGATTTAGGACCAAACCCTCAGAAATTAAACCTTTCACGTCTAGGGCGAAGGCAACTTCGAATATGGCTAGGTGTTTCTAGATCTAATGAATGCGGAATTTTGTATGCAAAAGACTAGTTTAGAAAAGAGAAAGATAAAGAATTGAGGAATGAGAAGAGAATGAGAGAATTAATGAATAATTGCGAATGAAAACTAATTGTAGGTGAATGTAGATTGAAAAGCTGGTTGTTGATGAGAATTCGCGAGAATTGGTGATTGAAAACGGAGTTTTTAATACGTTATTTATAGAGAAAATCAGCCAAAAGATAAAATTACAAAACAGAGCACTTGGCGCACGCAAAACGAGATTGGCGCACGCAAAACAGAGCGGGCGCCAGCACCAGCTTATTGGCGCCAGGCGCCAATGGCTAGCACCAGGCACCAATGGCTGGCGCCAGGCGCCAATGCCTGGAGTCAGGTGCCAGGCTTGTTTTTGACGCGTTTTCGAAAATCAGATAAGTTTTGCCGTACTGGAGGATAAAATCGTATCTTTTCCTCGAAAATGCTTTTTGATTTTAATTAAAACTCTGAAAAGTCACAAAAGTCAATTTATCAATGCCAATTGAATTAGGAATGAAAAGAACCTTCTAGAAGAATCTAGAAGACTAAAACCATTCCTAATTGCATTAGGAATGATAAATCATATTAGGCCCTCCCCTAGATCATTGGGCCGCATATAAGGCTCAAACTAGGCCCAGTTTAGTGGCCATAACTTCCTCAATATTCATCGGAATTGGGCTTATAATATATCGTTGGAAAGCTCTTTTCAAGCCTCATCCAACTACACTACTATTGGACCCATATCATGGACCAATCAAACTGGATTGGTTGTTTTCTTAAAAATAAGTTTTCGAAACCAGAGAGAAGAGAAAAGAAATTAAAACTATCCGCAACACTAGACTTTCCACACTATCGCTTCATTCGATTATGATTCGACGTGAAAGGTACTCGTCAATGGGTTTGGTTTTGGGGAGACACATTTGGGTGTCTACAGGAATTCATATAGGAGAGGATTTCATGAGCATTGAGACTGTTATCAGACATTAGATGCCTCTGAACAAAAGTAGATCGAGCCTCCGAAATTAGAAGAGGAATGATTTTCCGAAGACGAGCCGTCATGCATTTAGCAATACACTTATACAGTGTATTACATAGACCTATTGGCCGAAAATTGGAAGGGAATTCAGGATGCTCCACCTTAGGTAAAAGAACCAAAAAGGTGTGGTTCGAGTCTTTAAGCATATAACCTTGAGCAAAGAAATACTGAATTGCAGAAGTAACTTGACCGCCAACAATTGACCAATGAGATTTAAAGAAGGCAGCCGAGAATCCATCCGGTCCAGGAGACTTGTCATTTCCAATATGGAAAATAGCGTCCTTAATCTCAGCTACAGAAAACTGGGCCATAAGCTGCTATTGATTTAGAGGAGACATCGAAGGAATATTTAGATCATCCCAAAATCCAAGAATGGTAGGAGAGGACAAATTCTGACAATTATACTTGAGTTGTTAATATCAATTTTATTGTTACTTTACATTGATACATATACTTGAGTTGGATTTTCAACTTTTCACCATTTTTTTTTATTTAGATTCTTTTAACGAACTTTTATGTCTATTGCAAAAAAATACGGAGTAACCTCGACAGTTCGACCTTAGTTAGGTTGCATAGCTTGGGAATTGTGCAAATTATTTTTTTATTTTGAAAATTTTATGAAGAATAGAGAACGGTTAACTTACAAAACCGCTGTCTAATGTATAATAATATAAACGGTCAAGTAAGACAACCGTTGCCTTTTCCTTCTTTATATTTTGAATTTAGGAAGGGAATAGTGAACGGTTATGTCTGATGACCATTCTCTATGACGAAGGATACAAAACGCCTCACTTACCCGTTCTATAAACTTTACACATCACTTAGCAGAAGAACGCTCCTAAAGCGATCTATAAAGCACGTTTCAACCGTTCTCTAAGCTTATTTTTGTAGTAGTGCCACCTTCCTACCTACCCACTCCACCGGAAAACCCAACCACCTTATAACTCGACCCTCGCCGCCCCTCCCTCGACCTTCGCCGCCCCTCCCCTCCCCCACAAGAACAACCCACAGCCCCGTACAACCCTAGAAACCCCTCCATATTCCCATAAAATCGCCGCCCGCCTTTCCCTCTACCCTCAAAACCCTAATAGCCGCTAGGCTTTCGAGGGTGGAGGGAAGGGCGGGCGGCGGTTTTACGAGAATATGGAGGGGTTTCTGGGGTTGTATGACGCTGTTTTTCAGGGAGGAGGGGAGAGTTTTGCGGGAGGAGGGGAGGGGCGGCGAAGGCCTGAAGAGAGGCGGCGAAGCGCGGCGGTGGTAGAGGAGGTTGCGGCGCATGGTGAGGTGGCTATATGGTGGTTGGAAAAGGTAGAAAGTGAAGAGATAGGTTGTTGTGTGGTGGTGGTATGGTGGTTGGACTAGTGGCTTCATTCCCTTTGTTTTTCAAAACAAACAACATTGAAAATTTAAGGGATTTTCATTCCATTCTCCTTCTTTTCTTTTGTTCATTCCATTCCGTTTATCCCATGACAACCAAACCACCCCTAAGTTTTGAGAGCGTGGAATCAAGCATAATGATGATAGGTATACAACCTTTTTGAGTTTGCTAATATAACCTTTTGATTTATTATGTTGTTTAGTGCATTTGCACGGGATACATTATACGCGAAAGAAAATTACCTAAAGTGAAATGTTAGTGGTTATTGGTATCCTTTGAAAAATATATAAAAAAAATAGTGGGATAAGTAGGGTAGTGATTAATAGAATTTGAGGATTGGGGTTTTGGGATGTATGGGGGATTGTGGTGAATTGACTTTACAATTATATTATAGATATACTCGATTTCTGATTTAAGCGAAACATAATACATAAATTTCAATTAAAGATATATTTGTTCTCCAATCTATAGAATTTGAGCATGGAATCATGTTTTTTTTTTATATATATATTTTCATTTATGGTTGTTTATTGTGTACTGTTGGGTTTTTTTGTTTGATTTCTAGATTGGGGTATGAGGGTTGTCCGAGGTGGTGGTGGGTGGTGGTGGGGGCGGGGAGGGCTAGGTAAAGTGGGCTAGGGGTAATGGGGAAGAGTTGATTTTTTTATATATTCTGTCGTAATTTGCGATAGTTTAAAATTGTCGTAAATTTATTTTAGCAACAAAATATAAAACTGTCGTTGAAATTAACAAAACCGTCGTAATCTTTTTTTACGACAATCAATATGTCATAAAAAATGAAATTTTGCGATATAGTTGACTACGACAAACCTATTATGTCAGTTGGCTGTCGTAACTATTTTTAGCGACAGTCTTGTTTATTTTTGCGACAGATTTTTTATACCCTTTAAAATATTTATCTATTTTTTTCTATTAAACTCTTAAAAATAGGCAAGTGGACATGTATAAACATATTTTATTTTTAAAAAAAAAAAATCTTTAATAATGTTACTAACAACTGAAATTATGACATAAAATCAAACTGTTAGAAACTTCAGTACATGACTAGCTATAAGCGGCATTAGCTACTCTAGTTATAATAACATAACATCTGTATAAAGATAATTTGATTGATCTAGTTGGTGTTCGAGACTACTACGTAATTAAGAAAATATACTCGATTTGGATAATACTCCGTTCATAAAGATCAATTAAAGTTATATTTGTTCTCCGTAGTATTTATTTTTTATTTTTTTTATTATTATATCCCACGGAGTATTATCCTAGTCCTAGTGTGATTAGTATTTGAACAACAAATATCTTCTATTTGAATATTTAATCCCATATCCAACCATATTATACAAGAAAGTGAAAGATTAATATTTAGAACTAGTTGGAGGAGAAGAAAGTGAGATTGAAATTTGACGAATTTACGAATTTCATATATATATATATATATATATATATATATATATATATATATATATATATATATATATATATATATATATATATATATATATATATATAACAGTATACATACAAGAAATTTGTGTTTAAGCAAGTGTTATATATCACGAATTCTAAAGGATAAATAACATGGGACTCAAATCAAGACTAGGCAGACTCAAGAACCTACTAATGTTCAAGTTTGGCCTTGGTTACCATCGACTACCCAAATCGGAATCACGAAAACCTTTGTTCTCTGACGATTCTTATTATGAGGTTTGTTTCATGTTCGAGTTTGATCTAATCTATAGTGATTATAAACTTTATAAATTTGTAACAATTTAGTTCTATGACTTTTTATTATATACTTTGCGTAATATATATGATTGAATTGTACACAGAAAAACAAGTACGAGTATCAATTCATCGAAGATAAAGACAATGCATCCTCAAAAAAGGCCATATCATCTTTAGAGGAAAAGATTGAGTTTTTGGATGATCAAATTCGTCGAATGAACTCCGAATTGTATAAGATTGAAAATCATACAACACCCGTGGTAACCAATTTAGCTTTGTACCATGTTTTTTTTTTCTTTTTTTATTTATTTATTTATTTATTTATTTATTTTATGTTTTCTTAAGCAAATTATCGTATTTATTCTAAATGTTAGTTTGATTGACAAAAGGTGTATTTCATATGATTTAAATCACAAGTAATTTAAATGTTGCAATATGAAAGAAGTATTTATTGTATCATATCCTATTTAAAATCTATGTTATTTTTTCAATATGGTCTTTATTTGATTTAATTTTATTTTGTCTTTGTATTTGTTTGTCAAGAATCAAAAAGCCGTTCGAAAGCTTCAACAGAAGAATGCCTCTTTAAACATGAAATTGGAGAATACCATTCAATTGCTACAATCTACAATTAGTAAGGTAAGTTATTATAATGTGTGACTAATTTTTTTTTTTAATGTCTTCTTATATGAAGACAAAGGATACTTAACAATACCCATATACGGAGTACAAAAAGGATAAGATACTACAGTATATACTTATGTGAGACCTAGTTATACGACGTATATGTTGTAATTACTCAATTTTTTTTTTTTTAGATTTATTGTGAGCTTAGCTTACCGTTAGCAAACTCTAACTTACAAATAAGAGTAACAAATTATATATAATGATATTCGCTTCATAAATTGTTTGTTGTGAGGAATAACTCAAGTGGATAGTGACTCTCTAAACACACACAAATTATTTGCTAAAATTAGCAATTATGCTATTGAAGTTAATAACAATGCGTTTTCCATTGAGACATTAAAATATGTGCGATTCTTAACCTAAATTTTATAGAGAACATATTCAGTTAGTGAGTGAGTAATAATTTATTCATGAATTGTATGAAAATTATTCCATATTCAAAGGAATAACGAGAGTGATTGTTATATTGCCTTTATTTTCCCTCCTTTTTTATCTGATTGTCACTTTTTTTTTTTTTTTTTCTTTTTGTTTATCAAGAATCATGAAGTCATTCAAAAGCTTCAAGAGAGTTATAGTATCATAGAGAAGAATTTGAAGGATGTGATTATTTCCATCCAATCTCTTGGAATTGAGTCTACCATTCCTCCGGTAATTTATTCACTCCCTCCGTTTCTTAATGCTAGTCTCATTTTCTTTGAAGAAACACGCTCAATCATTAATAATTAAACATGTGTAAAAAAATCAATACTAGGTCTCGAATGTCACGAGCAGAGGAACGATCAAGAAAGACCAATTTCGCGAGAAATGGTGGAGAACTTCAATCAAGCCAGAGCACAAGCTCTTCGTTTTGGGGATCATCAACAAAGAAATCCCAACTAGCGACGAGCTCAAGAGAAGAAGAGGGTTTAATATCCCATATTCATCAATATGCAAGTTATGCAAAAAAGAGAAAGAAAGTATTGATCATATTTTCAGAGATTGTGAAATCTCTCAGAGGGTTTGGAGTGGAAGCAATCTCGGAATCAATGCAACACATGGTAAAAACACTGAGGTTGGAACTTGGGTGAAAAACTTCCTACATTACCTACTGATAAATGATATGGGGAATGATGATCGAGTCACGGAGTTTACCAGCATACTCTGTAGTATATGGCTTGCTAGAAATAAGGCGGTTTTCGAGAAGAAAGCAGTCAATCCTATCTCTATTCTGTACAAGGCAAGGTGTTTGGGAGTAAGAATAACATGAAAGGTACAACGAACTCACACACACTTTTACTCTGATTCGATAACGGAAGCAGAGTGCAAGAGGGGAGCAAGCCCGTCTTAGAAGTAATTCAATTCCCCTAATCAGACCGAAGCTACAGCTAACTGTTGAAATTATTTGTTTCAAATTGTTATTAGACCGTCTCCATTGTTGAGACTCAAAACTTACTGCAAATTCCTATTGTATGATAGGAATACACTAGTAACACTACCTTTTGTCAATCAAACAAACTTACTTTCAGGTTATAGTTAGATTATGATCCTTACTATTAATACAGTGTATAAGAAAAAATCTATTTTTTTGATATAATAAATTGAGTAATAATTTTTTTGTCATTGCGAAGCTTCTACCGTAGTCGTAGACTATGGACGACTACGGTAAGAGATTAAATCTCATCCGTTTATTTTTTAATTGACTAATCATAGCCGTCCAATTCGATACCTCAACAAAACAGTCATCAAGTCTAGTCATCACGTCATTAACACAGTCATCAATTCTAGTCATCAAGTCATTATACAGTCATCGAGTCAGTCATCAAGTCATTACACAGTCATCAAGTCTAGTCATCATCAGCTTTTTTTCTTCTTCTTCTTCTTTTAGACAATTGAATAAAAATATCTTATATTGATCTTCAACCTATATGACTATTATGACAGAATGTATAACTATTATGATTATTCTTCAATTTCACGACAAATTAATTTATAGATTATAATCAATCTAATTATCTTCATAAATATATTAATTTAAAGAATCTTGTATTATATCTTATGATTTCATGTTTATTTAATTTTTATTATATTCTTTTACATAATCACCATTGTTGAATATTGAAGCTCTCAAGTATAAAGAACATGCCATTGTTGAAGGTTGAAGATATCAAATATAATAACCGTAAATTAAGAACGTGATCAAATGATTTTAGATAAAAAAAAATAACATTGGTTTTAGAAATAATGAAAATAGATTAAAAATAAAAAATAAAAAAAAAAATACGGTGCTGTAGTTTGTTTTCCGTGAATTTGGGGTGATAGCTTTGACTAAATTTATCCTAATATTCTTTACCTAAATTTATTACAGTACAATATATTTACAAATTGATTTTTATTTTTTACCAAATTTGTACCAGTATAATATATAGATTTTTAGCCAATCTATACAATGAGTAATAATTTAAAACAGAAATAATTCCCCAACGAAATCATAAATTATGCTATACAATTTTTAGTATTAGAAATAATTCCTCAACGTTCCTAAAAAAAAAAAAAAAAAAAAAAAAATCCTCAACGAATTTCATTGAAACTTAGGAGTTAGAAGTATACACTAACTAAAAAAAAAAAAAAGAAATGCCTAACAAATAGGCGTAATCTTAGGCTAGGCATAATCCTAGGCCACTAACTAGGCAACTAATAATATACACTATAAAAGATAATACCAAACTATATATGTACATCATTTCTTAACATTTAGTAATATCTTGTATCATGTGTTTCTACAAGAGTTGAAATCTATTAAGTATAAAATATTAATCATATTATTTTCAAAAAAAAAAAATTGTCTTGCCATGCAATCAATAAACAAAGTGATTTAATTTTAATTTTTGCAAAAAAAAAAAAAGAAAAAAAAAGAAAAAGAAAAAAAAAGTGATTTCGTTTTTATCTTCGTGATTAGTAGTTTTTGACTAAATCTTTCTTTAATCATCTTTTTTTTTTTTGCTTTTCAATTTTACATTATATAAATATATATGATAAATTTGTTTTATTTTTTCTAAAACATGATAATTATTTTTTCTCTAATTAGCATTGACATTTAATAATTTTCATTTTGGGATCTCTAAAAGTACAGATTTTCTAATAATTAACATTCTCTTAATTAATGCAGATAATTATTTTTTGTCAAAATAAATACATTGAATAAATGCAATTGAATAACATAAACTATATGCATCTATTTCTTCTCAAAAAAAAAACTATATGCATCTATTTTGTCTAATTATATAAGTTTTTTTTGGTGCAAGTCAAGTCTAATTATTTAAGTTAGGATGAACATAGGTTCCTTAAAATAGAAAGATTGTTATATACACCCGGGTGTACCGTACGCCCAACTAACCCCAAGGTTAGTGTTTGCTCGATCTTCATAAGATGATAGAATGAAAAACAAACATCAATATAAGAGCAAATAATCATGGGTGTACGATACACCCGGGTGTATAAAACAATTTCTATATAGTATTGGGTAGTAGATCATTGTTTGCTTGCTCTGTTTTTATGTTGTCATGTCTTTTTCGACTCAAAAAATTACTCCCTCCGTCCCTAAATTACATTCCTCTTTCTCTCTATTATGTGAGGAATAAATGCTAAAAAGAGGCATGTAATTTAGGGACGGAGGGAGTAGATTAAAATTATTTTTTGAGTCAAAAAGACATTAAAAAGGTGTACGTGTATGTATTTGAATAAAATATTTTCATGTTGAAATACGTATTTTGTAATAGTCAAATGGGACCTCCCAATTAATATTTAGGCAACCTCAAATGATTAGGGTTTAATCAAAATAGATATACAATAAAACAAAACTATATATTAAATTTTTTATTTTATTTTATTTCATTTTTATTTTTATTTTTATTTTTTTTTTAATTTTTTTTTAATTTTTTTTTTTTTTTTTTGCAAATAGTTGTATACTCGTATATGTTTTGTGTCCAATGTTTAAGAAAGAAAAATAAAATAAAAGATTATGTTTTCTGTGTTAATATTCTACTACATTTTTCTAAGATATTGAGTGATGGACTACAAACCGAAGGGAGTACATGCGATTGGTTCATTCTTTATATCGCTCTTTGGATTTAATAGGTCATTCCATTAGATTATAAGCGCGCGCACACATATATACACTCATACACACACGCGCGTACACACACAATCTTAATTAGGACTACCTTATTGGCTTATTTTATTGTAATAACTTTCAATATTCTTAATCGAAGCTACGTAATATGGAGATGTCAATTCGGATAAACGGGTTCGGTTTAGATCGAGTTAGTGTAGGTTAGGTCACCTCGGGTCGAGTTAATTCGATTTTATGTCGTAACCTATGCAGGTCGGGTTCGGGTTGGGTCATGCTTAAATCGGATCACGTAGGGTCATACATCTTATTGGGTTTGGGTCGAGTTGAGTTTAGGTCGGGTCAATAACAGGTTGGGTTACATTCGGGTCAATAATAGGTCGGGTTACATTCAGGTCGGGTAAATAATAAGTCGGGTTTATTAAGGGTTAAAACGAGTTAGGGTCATTATCGGGTTCAAGTCGAGTTCGATTCAAGTCAAAAATTCCCTTTTACAATTTTTATTACCTCGCCACTTAGCTCAAATTAATCCCAATGTTTATAAACAACTTTACATAAACAACAAATGAGTAGTTGACAAAAAAATAAAAAAAGGGATTACTTAATTAGGACTACCCCCTGAGTGTCTTCTTTTGGTTAGACTATTTCTTAATTTGATTGTAGTAACCTTCAAATATTTTTTATTGAGACTTTATAATACATAATTGAGACTGCCTAATTTGATTATAATACCTCCAAATATTCTTTCTTGGGACTCCATAATACTTAGTCGGGACTGCCTAATTTAATTGTAGTAACCTTCAAATATTTTTTATTAGGACTCTATAATACTTAATTGAAACTGCCTAATTTGACCATAATACCTCCAAATATTCTTTATTGGGACTTTATAATACTTAATTGGGACTGCCTAATTTGATTGTAGTAGTCTTCAAATATACTTTATTGGGACTCTATAATACTTAATTTAGACTGCCTAATTTGATTATAATATATACCTCCTAATATTCTTTATTATTGAGACTCTATAATTCTTAACTAGATTAGGCTCGTGCGATGCACGAGTTTAACAATAATTTATGATTTTAACAATATCTTTTAGCTTATTTGTGTGTAATATGTATGTAATAGATTTAATTTAAGAAAAATCTAATAAATTGATAAATTAATAAAGAGTGGACACCCTAATTCATATAATCTGTATAAAATATACTCCGTATGGAGTAGGAGAAAAAGATACTCCGTAATGTTTATAAGAAAATGAAATAGTCCGACCTTCCTTTAATTCTCCAATGAAAATTGCATAATTAGTCAATTCAAATATAAAATCTATTAGAAAAATATATAATTAATTTAGCATTTTCTAATTTTTATTTATGTTGATAAAAAAATTAATGATGTCATTATTAGTTTTCGAGGGAAAATTTTTTACAAGAAGTTGACATGTGGAAAGTAATGACATCGGCGGTAATTACTTTAGTTGTATTTATAGATTATAGATTGGGATTGCCTAATTTGATTATAATAATATTAAAATATTCTTTATTGAAATTCTATAATACTTAATTGGGACTGCTTAATTTGATTATAATACATCCAAATATTCTTTATTGAAACACTATAATACTTAATTAAGACTTCCTAATTTGATTATAATAACCTCAAAATATTCTTTATTAGGATGCTATAATACTTAATTGGGACTGACTAATTTGATTATAATATCTCTAAATATTCTTTATTGAGACTCTATAATACTTATTTAAAAAAACTACGACTGCCTAATTTGATTATAATAATCTCGAAATATTCTTTATTGAGACTCTATAATACTTATTTGAATTGACACTGTCTTCATTAATTATAATAGCCTTCAAATATTTTTTATAAGGACTCTATATATAATAAGTATGATAATTAAAGCCTAAGAATAATTCGATTAAACAAAAGTCTGGTGTTACTATTGGGAGCACTTAAAAAATAGTTGCGTTTCAAAAAAATATATTGACATAATTAGAACATTATAAACCTTTTTGACATAATTAGAGCACTTCAAATTATAGAGTTTTTTTTTTTTTTGGTGGGAAATCAAAATTATTGAGGTAATAAGTAATTAAAGAAAAATATCTTTATTGATATCTTCCACTTTATTTTAGTAAAAGACAAACATTTCTTCATTTTTGTTATTTAAAGAACAATTGTTTGGGATATCCTAATTACTTTTTTTATTGTTATGAATACTCTCTATTTGATTTATTAGTGAAATACTTACTTTTTATTTACGTGCAACACTTCTCAATTTTTTGCTATGCAAAATAATTTAATTTAGTAAAATAAGATAAAGAGAATAAAGGCTTACACGTTTTATTCTACATTATATATTTGGGAGTACCTACTATATGATTGGGTTTACCTAATTCATTTATATAATACATTTATATGTATAAAAAAAATACTGAATATCAAAATTGACCTTGGTATTGTCTAATGCTATTCTGAAGTTAAATTTTTCTTTATTTCTTCAACCCTTTTATTGATAATAAAATTCTATTATTGCCTTAATTGTAAAAAAAAAAAAAAAAAAAAAAAAAAAAAACCACTTTTAATCATCACATCTATAGTCCTATTGTTTGCAAAAAATTAATAACCTTGCGTAACGTAGATTTAAACTCACAGCCCCTAGAGCATGCATAAATTTTGCTTTTAGGTATCCTCAATTTAATTTTGGGTGTACCTAACATTCCAATTTTATTAGTCAATGAGAACGATTGGCAAAGAAGACTTGATGAAAGAATACATCACGGCGTATGAAATGTTTCTTGTTTTGGGTATAACTAAGTCATAATTGGGCGTACCTAAATTCCTAAACAAAGTGGTTCAAATTTTTTTTTTTTTTTAATTTAAAAAATACAAAAATGTAAGATTATTTTGGATAATCACATCCATTTTTACTTTTTAGTACTCATGAATCTTGACTAGATTAATTACCACTCTATCCAACCAAGGTATTATAAATTAGCTTAATAGTGCATACATACATACATACATACATACATACATAAAATTTGGCCTTTTGATATCCCCAATCTAATTTTGGGTAGACCCAAAATTTAATTTTGGGCATATTCAAATAATTTTTTTTTAGTTAATTAGAACGATTGACAAAGATAAAACTTGACCTAGACATAGATGACTGTGTATAAAATGTTTTCCATTTTGGGTATACCTAATTTATATTTGGGCGTACCTAAAACTAAGTGGTTCAATTTTTTATTTTTTAAAATATAGAAGTTTAAGGGTATTTCAAAAAAATAATTACATCCGTTTTTAGTACTATTGAGTAGGTTTAGTGTCACTCTATCTAACCAAGATCTTATTAGCTTATCACGACTCTTATAAAAATTGAAAGACCAATTTTAGATGCTGAAAATAGTAGTTCAGCCAAAGCATTACCTGTTACATAATGATCCTTGTTTAAAATATAGATCACGATGTATATAATGTTTCCCAATTTGGGTATACCTAAGTTATATTTGGGTATACCTAAGTTATAATGATCCTTTTTATGTAAAGTTGTTTATAAACATTGGGATTAATTTGGGCTAAGTGGCGAGGTAATAAAAAGTGTAAAAGGGAATTTTTGACTTGAATCGAACTCGACTTGAACCCGATAATGACCCTAACTCGTTTTAACCCTTAATAAACCCGACTTATTATTTACCCGACCCGAATGTAACCCGACCTATTATTGACCCGAATGTAACCCAACCTGTTATTGACCCGACCTAAACTCAGCTCGACCCAAACCCAATAAGATGTATGACCCGACGTGATCCGATTTAAGCATGACCCAACCCGAACCCGAACCCGACCCACATAGGTTACGACATAAAATCAAATTAACTCGACCCGAGGTGACCTAACCTACACTAACTCGACCTAAACCGAACCCATTTATCCGAATTGACATCTCTATAATACGTAGTTTCGATTAAGAATATTGAAAGTTATTACAATAAAATAAGCCAATAAGGTAGTCCTAATTAAGATTGTGTGTGTACGTGCGTGTGTGTATGAGTGTATATATGTGTGTGCGCGCTATAAACTCATAATCTAATGGAATGACCCATTAAATCCAAAGAGCGATATAAAGAATGAACCAATCGCATGTACTCCCTTCGGTTTGTAATCCATCACTCAATATCTTAGAAAAATGTAGTAGAATATTAACACAGAAAACTTTTTTTTTTCATTTTTCTTTCTTAAACATTGGACACAAAACATATACGGGTATACATCTATTTGCAAAAAAAATAAATAAATAAATAAAATAAAATAAAAAATTTAGGGTTCGCTTGACATTGATGTGGTTTTCTGTTTTTTGGTTTTTTGTTTGTTAAAAGTATATGATATATTTCCCATAATAAATCAAAAATTATATGAACTTATTAAAATCATAATAACTTTGAAAACTGACAACAGAAAAATGAAAACACCTTTTTCTTGTTTCCTGTTTTTGGTTTTTGGTTTTTAAAAAAACATGAAATTGAAAACAAAAAATAATGCCAAACAAGCCCTTAATATATAGTTTTGTTTTATTGTATATGTATTTTGATTAAACCCTAATCATTTGAGGTTGCCTATATATTAATTGGGAGGTCCCATTTGACTATTACAAAATACATATTTCAACATGAAAATATTTAATTCAAATACATACACACCTTTTTAATGTCTTTTTGACTCAAAAAATAATTTTAATCTAATTTTTTGAGTCGAAAAAAGACATGAAAACATAAAAACAAAGCAAGCAAACAATGATCTACTACCCAATACTATATAGAAATTGTTTTATACACCCGGGTGTATCGTACAACCATGATTATTTGCTCTCATATTGATGTTTGTTTTTCATTCTATCATCAAATGAAGATCGAGCAAAAACTAACCTTGGAGTTAGTTGGGTGTACGGTACACCCGGGTATATATAACAATCTTTCTATTTTAAGGAACCTATGTTCATCCTAACTTAAATAATTAGACTTGACTTGCACTGAAAAAAAAAAACTTATATAATTAGACAAAATAGATGCATATAGTTTTTTTTTTTTTTTGAGAAGAAATAGATGCATATAGTTTATGTTATGCAACTGCATTTATTCAATGTATTTAGTTTGAAAAAAATAATTATCTGCATTAATTAAGAGAATGTTAATTATTAGAAAATATGTACTTTTAGAGATCCCAAAATGTTAATTATTAAATGTCAATGCTAATTAGAGAAAAAGTAATTATCATTTTTCAAAAAAAATAAAACAAATTTATCATATATATTTATATACTGTAAAATTGAAAAGAAAAAAAAAAGATAATTAAAGAAAGATTTAGTCAAAAACTACTAATCACCCCACCCCCAAATCACGAAGGATAAAAACGAAATCATTTTTTTTTTTTTTGAAATAATATGATTAATATTTTATACTTAATAGATTTCAACTCTTGTAGAAATACATGATACAAGATATTACTAAATGTTAAGATATGATTTACATATATAGTTTGGTATTATCTTTTATAGTGTATATTATTAGTTGCCTAGTTAGTAGCCTAGGATTATGCCTAGCCTAAGATTACGCCTATTTGTTAGGCATTTCTTTTTTGTTAGTAAGTGTATACTTCTAACTCCTTAGTTTCAATGAAATTCGTTGAGGATTTTTTTTTTTTTTTTTTAGGAACGTTGAGGAATTATTTCTAATACTAAAAATTTTATAGCATAATTTATGATTTCGTTGGAGAATTATTTCTGTTTTAAATTATTACTCATTGTATAGATTGGTTAAAAATCTATATATTATACTGGTACAAATTTGGTAAAAAATAAAAATCAATTTGTAAATATATTGTACTGTAATATTGCAACAAATTTAGGTAAAGAATATTAGGATAAATTTAGTCAAAGCTATCACCCCAAATTCACGGAAAACAAACTACGATACTGTATTTTTTTATTTTTTATTTTTAATCTATTTTCATTATTTCTAAAACCAATGTTTTTTTTTATCTAAAATCATTTGATCACCTTCCTAATTTACGGTTATTATATTTGATATCTTCAACCTTCAACAATGGCATGTTCTTTATATTTGAGAGCTTCAATATTCAACAATGGTGAATATGTAAAAGAATATAATGTAAAATTGAAAAAGAAAAAAAAAAATTTAGTCAAAAACTACGTTACTAATCACCCCACCCCCAAATCACGAAGGATAAAAACGAAATCACTTTTTTTTTTTTTTGAAATAATATGATTAATATTTTATACGTAATAGATTTCAACTCTTGTAGAAACACATGATACAAGATATTACTAAATGTTAAGATATGATGTACATATATAGTTTGGTATTATCTTTTATAGTAAATATTATTAGTTGCCTAGTTAGTGGCCTAGGATTATGCCTAGCCTAAGATTACGCCTATTTGTTAGGCATTTCTGTTTTTTTTTAGTAATTGTATATTTCTAACTCCTAAGTTTCAATGAAATTCGTTGAGGAGTTTTTTTTTCTTTTTTTTTTTTTTTTGAGGAACGTTGAGCAATTATTTCTAATACTAAAAATTGTATAGCATAATTTATGATTTCGTTGGGGAATTATTTCTATTTTAAATTAATACTCATTGTATAGATTGGCTAAAAATCTATATATTATACTAGTACAAATTTGGTAAAAAATAAAAATCAATTTGTAAATATATTGTACTGTAATATTGTAACAAATTTAGGTAAAGAATATTAGGATAAATTTAGTCAAAGCTATCACCCCAAATTCACGGAAAACAAACTACAGTACCGTATTTTTTTTATTTTTTTATTTTTAATCTATTTTCATTATTTCTAAAACCAATGTTATTTTTTTTTATCTAAAATCATTTGATCACCTTCTTAATTTATGGTTATTATATTTGATATCTTCAACCTTCAACAATGGCATTTTCTTTATATTTGAGAGCTTCAATATTCAACAATGGTGAATATGTAAAAGAATATAATAAAAATTAAATAAACATGAAATCATAAGATATAATACAAGATTCTTTAAATGAATATATTTATGAAGATAATTAGATTGATTATAATCTATAAATTAATTTTTCGTGAAATTGAAGAATAATCATAATAGTTATATGTTCCGTCATAATAGTTATATAGGTTGAAGATGAATATAAGATATTTTTATTCAATTTTCTAAAAGAAGAAAAAAAATAAAGCTTTTAAACAAACAAATTTAACCAAACTAGAGTTAATAACTTGATGACTAGACTTGATGACTGTGTAATGACTTGATGACTAGACTCGATGACTGTGTAATGACTTGATGACTAGAATTGATAACTGTGTTAATGACGTGATGACTAGATTTGATGACTGTTTTGTTGAGGTATTGAATTGGACGGCTAAGATTAGTCAATTAAAAAATAAACGGATGAGATTTAATCTCTTACCGTAGTCGTCCGTAGTCGACGACTACGGTAGAATTTTTATTTGTCATTGATTATGTGACACTTGAAATTTTTTATAATTAAACTATATATATATATATATATATATATATATATATATATATATATATATATATATATATATATATATATATATATATATATATATATATATATATATATATATATAATTCATCATAGCTATGGATAAATATCCTTAGCTTACATCAAAAGATAATTTAATAAATATAGATTCTCAAATCATCTTATGTTGTATCTTTTACCAAAATGACTAATTTTACAAAAGTATTTACCACAAATTCTTAAATGAACCTAGTTCACAATAATTATTGTGAACCACTAATATTAGAGAAACTATGGTTGTTTTATTAATTAAAAAAAAAGTCATTATAATAAAAATAAGGTCATTACATTGAAATATAAGTCATTTTGGTAATATATATAGGCTATAAGAGGTTAATTTTTTTGATGAAATATTTTATATACTGGTCAATATGAATAATAATGGTCACTATGTTAAAAATTAGGGGCATAACATCATATTCAAGTTCACAATAATATTAAACATTATACAAGTTTTAATAAAGGTTACTATGTTAAAAATAAGGGTCACTATGTTCAATATAATGTCAATTGCGTGTGTATAAATCTAGGGTCCACAATAATATTATTGTGGACCAGGTCCACGCAAGTCTTTCTGCCAAAACCACAACAGCTAATTGTAAATTTTAGGAAATATTAATTTTTACCACCTCCAAAAAAGGACTGATTGACTTTTACCATCTACATAAAAAAAAGTTTTATTTTACCGATAACAAAATTTCCAAATATTAGATTTCACCACCAACTACTAACTTCCGTCCATGAATCTGTTAGTAGGGCCCACCTTTTTGACATTTCCTCTTCATCTCCCTCGATCTTCCATGTCAACCAGCCGGTAGCGGAATCAACTCACCTCGGTTGGTCGGAATTTCAAGTGGGCCTAAGGACGGTCAGAATTTGGTGTTGGCTAAGGAGGAGGTCGAAATTAGGTGGTGCTTAGGGTTTTAGGAGTGTGAAATTTGGTGGTGGCTAGGGTTTTAGGAGTGGTCGGAATTCGATAGGAGGGGGCTTTATGGGTGGTGCGTTGTGCGGTTCGGTGGCTGTGCAGTGGCTGGTGCGTTGTGGGTGGTTCAAAATCACGATCAATTCCTTTTTCAAATCATGTTGCAACTGCAACGATGGCTGTGCGACGACTGTGTGCGTTGTGTGGTGGTTGTGGCTGTGCGGTAGGCGGTGGTTGTTGTGTGGAAAATTGGTGGTGGGGTTGGTAGCCAGTCCGGTGGTAGGGACGGTAGTCGGTCCGGCGGTGGCTAGGTGCCACTTGGTGGCTGGGTTTCTTTATTTTTTGGTTTTGTTTTTTTATTTTTATTTTTTTTTATTTTACTCAATAATATGGTGACACGTGTATATGGTAGACCCCACTAACAGATTTATGAACAGAATCCATTATTTGGAGGTGCCCGGTGGTAAAAGCCAACTTTCATTTTTTTTTATGTAGGTAGTAAAAGCAAATAAAACTTTTATTTGTATATAGGTAGTAAAAGTAAATAAGTGGTTTTTTGGAGGTGATAAAAGTACAAATTTCCTAAATTTTAATTCCAAAACTAGCTAAATGTTGACTTGGAAGAAAATTATTTATTTCTTATTATCCTGTGAACCAGTTTGGTTCAGGTGTTTTTTTAATTTTGTATTTTTGGATCTATTTTAATTTCTTTTTTGGATTTTTTAGTTGGAAATTTTTAAATCTATATACACAAAGTCTCTCATAAGAACCCTAATTTCAAGATCACAAAAAAAAAAGAAAAAAAAAAGAATTTGAAGTATTATTGTTCTATCAACACAATCGCAAATTTATACAATGATAAGGGATTTTAAGGTATTGTTCATCTTTTTCATAATTGCTAATTGTATTCTCTCTGCTAATGTCGGCAAATTTTTGTTAATTGGGAGTTTATTTTGTGATTTTTTATTTTGTGTAACTTTATTAAAAAAATTCCGAGTGATTTTTTTATTTTGTGTAACTTTATTTAAAAAAACAAATCGAGTGATTTTTTTATTTTGTGTAACTTTAATAAAAATTTTGAGAATTGTTGGAAACATTTTATGTTTATGTTATTTCCCAAATTAATGGATATTTTAAACTATGGCTTTAAAATTTCCCGAAAAAAAATAACAAAAAAATTATTTTTTTAAAAATATATCCTAAAAACAAGAAATGTTGGCAAATCGAAATTTAAAGACCATAGAATACGTAACGTACAAAATTACCAACCCTTAAAGTTTCCAACTAAAAAAGAGCAAAATTTAAAAATAAACCCAAAACAAATAAAATAAAAAAAATAAACCCAAAAAAGTGAACCTTAATGGTTAAAGGAAAATAAGAAATAAATTATTTCCTACCAAGTAAATAATTTATCTAGTTTTGGAATTAAAATTAATAATTAGTCGTTTTGAAAAATACTTTTGTTAAATTAGCCATTTTGGTAAAAGATCCTTTATTATTATTATTATTATTATTATTATTATTATTATTATTATTATTATTATTATTATTATTATTATTATTATTATTATTATTATTATTAACTCTTAAATTTAAACCCTTAAATATGGTATAGGCTAATAATTTGGCTTTAAAATAATATGAGTATACAATGTTTGCTTAAATGCTTATCAAATTGGAGGATATTATTCTCATTTTAAAAAAAATTAATAGAAATCATATTTTTATTTTTATAAAAAAAAAAATGATGTAAATAATTTTATTAGAGATACATACAAACTACTGTTCAGAAAGTTAAGAAGTTAATGAAAACTTAAAACAGATATGAAACCTTAAATTCTTTGCATTATTCTTTATGTAAACATTCTTTACAAGAATATTAAAAAGAAAATTAGAGTATGAAACATGACTATTTTTAGAAACAATTAAAAAATGAGTTTAAAGATAAGATGCTGATATGTCCATTTTATATAGTATTTTACCCCCGTCCCTTGGTCAATATTGGCAGTGTTTTTGACTCGTTAGAGCCACTTTTATTACTAATTGGTGTTTTCTAGTGTTTTCGTAGTTTTGGTTGACTTTTGTAGGGATTTGCACTTTTGAAGCATTTTCCCGGGATAATATGAAGTGACTACGAGCGTTGGAGGAGCACGACCATCTTTTATAGCCCAAGGCCAGTTAGAGTCATCGAACCGGTGATTAAGGGCTTAGCATTTGAGATTCCGAGGCATTTGGACCGAGTATTCAAGACCTGAAGAGGAAATCCGAATTGGGCCGAAGAATCGGAGCCCAATCGAGATGTCCAAGCTTAACCAAGTGTCCGGGCCTGGCCACAATAGGCACCGCTTGAAGGCGCGCCCGACCGGGCGAGGAAGATTAGTTCGCGCCCGAGCTCGCGCCTGGCCGGGCGCGAGAGATGCTCATATTGGAAGAACGCGGGCGCGAGGTTTTTAGGAGCTGATTTCGGCGATTTATCTTAGTTTTAATTAGGAGTAATTATTTTTTGTATAAATACGATTTTAATGCTTTCGATTAGGACCTCTCTTTTAGACTTTCTCTCTCTACTTAGTTTTATTCTCTCTCTCTACAAACTCCATACTTTGTTCTTGATTCAACTCTTTGTTTGACGTTAATTTGGTAACGATTTCTTCTCTATTAATTTCAGTATTTCTATTTCTTTATTTCATCATGTTTCCTTTAATTACTCTGATTAGTTTAGATTTAATTATGTGTGAGTAGTTTAATTCTAGGGTTTTGGGGAATCCATAATTAATATGAAGGGTTAATTTATTATTGTTTATTATTGACATTGCATGATAATTTCTTATTGAATTGTTTTAATTCTTTACAATTAGATTATGAATCGAGCAGATGTGATTTGATTGTAAAAGTATAGCAATATTGAATTGATGAATCGAGCAGATGTTAATTTGATATTAAAGGTTATTTTCAATAGGAACTTAAATCTAGTAAATTGCGAGAGCCTGTTAGGTCTATGTTGATTAAAAAATTGTGAGAGCCTCTTAATCATGTTATATGTGCAATGTTAATTATTGGTTGATTTGTTTTATCCCGGATTATTAATTATTGGCGAACATGTGACCCTAGGCTTCCTTATTATTGATTTTCTCCTTAAACTGGATCTCCGTAGTATAGTTTCTTTTTACAACAACAAATTGGTTACTTGATAATTTAGATTACTCTTAATTAATTACGAATAAATTAACTTGTTTCCCAGAGCTTGGACCCTTCTTCCCTATCTGCATAGTTAGAGAATTTAGGAATTATTTTTCATTAGGTGATTACGACTTTAGCCTGTCATATGCGAACATTAGAAAGATAAGGGCCCTGTTTGGCAATTGGTTGTTGGCTCTTTTACTTAGCTGGTTTGATTGGTTGTTTAGATTGGCTTTTGAGTTGGTTGTTTGACTAAAGTTGTAGGGTTTGGTAAATTGGCTTGTTGGGTGCTAGAAATTTTTAAACTACACAACACTAATTAGTAATTATCAACATTAATAATTTATTATAGATAATAATTTTTTATAACTAATTATAATTTAAAGTAATTAATTATTGGTTATTAATTAACAATAATTGTATTATTTATAAATTGATAATTATCAATAATAATGTACTATAAAGTACTAATATTTAATTATCAAATATTTAGTTATCAAATATTTAATTATTAATTATCAAATATTTAATTACTAAATATTTAATTATCAAATATTTAATTATTAAATATCAATTATCAATTTAATTATCAATTATTAATTATCAAATATTTAATTATTAATTATTAAATATTAATTATCAATTATCAATTAGTTATTAGTTATTAATTATTAATTATTTAATATTGATTATTAATATTTAATTATCAATTATTCATTATTCATTATTAATTATAAATTACTAATTATCTTTTATCATGAATAATATATTATTATTAATCAAAAGTTAATTATGTCAACAAGCCAAAAGCTGCTCCAACTAGCTTTTTGTTTTTGGCTTAAAAGCCAGCTTTTCAACTAGTTAAATAAGCCAATAGCCAAACATGTTTTTTGGCTGTTTGACCAACTTAAAGAAGCCAAAATCCAGCTAAAAAGCTGGTTTCCAAACACCCCAAGGTATTGTGTCAGTTCGGACTGATGAAAAATTTATTTAGTCCGAATTGACAAAATGCGAATTTTAATATCCTCAATTGGCGGGATGATTTCCTGTATTAGCTAGATTTTATCCTCTACTAACTGGATGATATCCTTTATTAGCTATATGATATCCTTTATTGGCTGGATGATATCCTCTATTAGCAGGATGATATCCTCTACTAACTAGATCATATCCTTTATTAGCTACTAGATTAAACCCCGTGCAATGCACGTTTGTTAAATAATTCTAATGACAATAAATAATAAATTTTACCAAAAATAATACATATATAAATATTATAAATAGACTTAGTAGTAAAAAGTATGAAATATTGTGAAAGAAATTAATTAAACATATACTGAGTAATAGTTATAATGGGCAATTTGATATTTAAGGACATTTATTTTTGATTTTATATAAACTAAAAGTCATAATTTAATTACAATAAGTTTTTTTAGTAAGTGGTTTTGGAGGGAAATCATTTTACAATATTTTGCCAAGTGTTCTCTAAGTTTCGCCTTTAGTATAATGTAATTGATATGATATCATTTATTGGCTGGATGATATTTCTATTGGTTGGATCCTTTATTGGTTGGATGATATCCTCTATTGGCTGAATGATATCTTCTACTAGCTGGATGATATCCTTTACTGACTATATAATATCCTTTATTGACTATATGAAAACCTTTATTGGCCGGATGATAATTTTATTGGCTAGATGATATCCTCTACTAATTGGATGATATCCTTTATTGTCTACGTGATATCCTTTATTAGATGAATGATATTTCTACTAGCTGGATGATATCCTCTATTGGCTGGATGATATCCTCTATTTGCTATATAATATCATATCATCCAGCTAATAAAGGGTATCATAGACACAATCAAAATGATATCATATAGCCAATAGAGGATATCATCCAACCATGATATCATATAGCCAATAGAAGATATCATCAACCCAATAAAGGATATGAATAACTTTTTGAGAATATGTATAACTTGTTTGATGATATGTATAACAATGGAAGAACCTCCATTGAATATCCCGTACTCAAGGTCATGGGTATAATATAACTTGCTTATTTCTCAACCAAAGTACATATATATGTTATCAAAATGCTCACAATTCAACATATAAACATATGAGACAAACAATTTCAACAATTATACATCACATAAGAAAGCCCCAATTCGATTTTTTGAGCATTTTTTGAAAAATCCGAGAATATCAAGCAATTAAACTCTCTCTCTTTTGCCATGGATGACCTCGCTCCTCTCCTTCGTCGTAACCACCACCAACTTATTATCGGGTGGAAACTTGTTCTTCATCGTTGCAAAAAGATGACGTTAATACTTCTCAACTGACGAAACGTTGGGCCCAATACTTTTTGCACTAGAAAATTATACTTTGAAATACAGGCAAACGGGACGAAGGACTCGTGGCGTTAAGATAATACAAATTTCCTACTTTAAAATACTAGTATACTAGTTTTTATCCTCATGCAATGCACAGATTTATAAAGTAAGATTTATTAATAATAAGACAATCTAGAGTCAATTAAAATAGAGTTAATTTAAATTAAATGACTTATGTAATAATTTATTTTTTTTCAAACTTGAATTTATTAATGTCTTTTTTTTAAATTCTTATGTGTATTTTTTAATAGAAGTTTTTTAAGAAAATAAATAAAAAGCATTTTGGAGGGAAAATTTTTCACAAAATTATGCCCACTAGTAGAAAATATCAAAAAGGCACCCCCTAATTGGCACCGGTTCAGTCCAAACCGGTGCCAAAAATGGCCTACAAAATTGGTGGGAAGCTGAACCAGAATAAAAGGCACCGGTTCACTTCAAACCGGTGCCTAAAACATAAAGGCCACCGGTTTGAACCAGTGCCTTTGTGAACCGGACCTTTTAATTATTAAAAAAAAAAAAACCGGCCCTTTACTTATAACCCTAAAAAACCCTAAGTCCTTCTCTATCCTCTCACTCCGCCTCTTTACTCTCTCCTCTCCCTTCTCTCTCCTCTGCTCTCCCTTCTCTCTCCTATAGTTCTCCTTCCCAATCTCTTCTCTTTCTCTTCGATCATCTCCACAACAACAACAACAACAACACCGCAACAACAACACCACCACCACCGCAGCAGCAACAACAACAACAACAACAACAACAACAACAACAACAACACCGCAAAGCCGCCACCACCACCGTAACATCAACACCGCAAATTTCGATGTTGTAACTCGATTTCCTCGTTGTTTTTCGATTTCTAGGTTAATTTTCGGTTACAATAATCGATTATTGGGTTAATATAATGCATGCGTTTTTGAGGTTTTTTTATGGGTTTGTTCGAAGTTGAATATTTTGGGTTAATACAAGTTGATTTGGGTTTGCTCGAAGTTGATTTTGGGTTTAATTGATTTTATGAGTGTCTTCGAAATTTTTTATGGGTTTCTTCGAAATTTTTTTAGTTTAATCCACCACGGACACATGCATGAGCAAGGTTAGGGAATAATTTCTTGATTTTAATTCGATTTTTTTATTTTCTGGGTTTTTAACTGATTTTCGAATTTTGTTTTATTTTAATCGATTTATTTTTTATTTTAATCGATTTTAATTTGTTTTTTTTAAGTGATTTTCGATTTTCTGGTTTGGTTAATTGATTTTTAAACTTATTTTAATTCCTTTTTTTTTTAATTTATGGGTTTTTTCTCTCGAATTATTTTATTTTCTAGGTTTTTTATCTTCTGATTTTCGATTTTGGTTTTTATTTTAACCGGTTTTTTTCTGGGTTTTTTTTTATATTTTTATTTTTTGATTTTCTTTTTAACTGATTTTCTGGGTTCAATTCTTTTTAACTGATGTTCTGGGTTTTTTTCTAGGTTTTTGAACTGATTTTCTTTTTTTTTTTTTCGATTTTCTCGGTTTTTTTTTATTTTTTTCGCAGCTAAATCATGCATGTTAATCAATTCATTTTGGTTGTTTTGATTGGTGCAGGTATATGGATTTAGATCTTAAATCGAAGAATCAAGATGCAAGTATATTGATTTAGATGTTGTATGGTTTTTTTTTTTTTATTGTGAAGTTGTAATTTTTTTTTTATTTATATTGTAATTTTTTTATTTATATGTTGTAATTTTTTTTATTGATCTATAGTGTAAATTTTATTTGATTATATATATATTGAACATATTTGATTATATTGATTGTGATGTTCAATTTATATTTTGTATTCTCATTTAATTTTAGTTTATTTAATTTTTAAGTAAAAAATAAATAAATAAATAAATAAAATAAATTTTTTGGCACCGGTTTGAACCGGTGCCTTTTTAAACCACTTATTGGCACCCCCCACATTGGCACTGGTTCAAACCGGTGCCTTAGGCCGGGTTTGAACCGGTGCCAATTTTATTTTTTCACGTAGTGGCCAAAGGTCCCCTTTGATTGTTACTTTAGTATATAGTATAGATTTAATGTTTCACCGTATTGATATTTGAAATTTACTACATAAGTACCAAATGTGTGGATATAATTTAGCTGATAAATCTTTAGGCTTGATAAAGAGTACTATATTTAAGAGGAAAAATAGAAATAAATAATCCTACCTTTGCGTGATCTGACAATAACAATCTTACCTTTTGATTATAACGAGGCAATCCCACCTTTGTATACCATTTTCTTTTAATAGATCTTGACTTGTTGGTGATCGATTTTTGAAGGTTATATGGCACGTGTTAGATTTTAATAGGTTCATTTTTTAAAAAAAAAAAAAAAAAAAGCCCAGCCACCAGCCACCAACCCCCCACAAGCCACCATAAATCCCTAACCCTAACCCTTTCCCCAGCCACCACCAAAGACTGGCCGGCCGCCCTCCTTAATGTCCGAAAAAGCCTCGGCCAGCACCTACCCACCCACCAGGTAATGTGTTTTTAGGGTGTTTAAGGGGGGGGGGGGGTTTCGGGGCTTAGATAGTGATATAGGGAATTGGGGATTTTTGTGGCTGAGATGGGGAATTTCGAGGTAGTTAGGGAGGTTGAGTGGTATTGTTGGTGGTTTTTTGGCGGTTATAGGGGTTTATCGAGGCTGGGATGGAGGTTTTCGGTGGTTATTCGGTGGTAATAAGGGTTAATCGGGGATGAGATGGGGGTTTTCGTTGGAGTAAAGCATAATACTAGGGTCTAAACTTTGGCCAAATGTAAGTATAGGGGACTCACCTTTCAAATGTTTGAAGGAGGGGACTAAAACTGGTTCGGGGAGTTTTCTCCGGTGTATTCACCCGTTATTACCAGTTGCCCAACTTTTAAAAAAATAAATAAATAAAAAGGTCAGAAATTGCAGAGCTCTTCGATTTGCGTGACAAATCTCAACCGTTCGAGATTTTGAGCGGGAATCTGAAGGGGCATCTTGAAGCTTCTATTCTTAGCTTCTCTTGCAAGCTTTGGGAAAATAACAACAACTACCCTATTTGTAAGGTAACACCTACCCTATTTGTTACATTCATTGCCTTACATATAAAATTAGGAAAATAACAACAACTACAACAATATTGAACCACACTTGAAATCTGCATCCCAACTTCGCCACCCGTTTAAACTTCAGTAGAGTGTAATCAGCAACAACCTTCCTTGAGTACTTGTTTGCTTCATACAAATCTTTCCTCATTGATAACAACTCCTGTTTGAGATGTTGTTTCTCCTCCATTAATCCTAAAATGACATCAGTCTGCCAGGTTGTAGGAGGGTTTGTGTCTACCCACCTAAAATATTTGCATCCCCTTCTATCTGTCTCTGCATTATAGTTTGGACAGGAAAAAAACCTTCTTCCCGGGTTGTCTTTAGTCCATGCCCTAGTGCTTGACACCATCATCCCACAGTGACACCTCCTTGGAGTTGCACTCATCCTCGACATTTGTCTGCAAAAAAAAAAAAAAAAAAAAAACCACCACAAATTAAATTCCTACTAAGCTATACAAATATAAATTAAAGCATTCTATTGACATACTTATACAAATCTATCTTGCAGGGTAGCTTAAATATGGAATTTTCGCGGCAATGAAGGGATTACCTTTGTTTTTGTTGTATTTTGGAAAAAATTCTAAGTATTTTGTTGGATTAATTCAACTGGTTTTTGTGTTGCAAAGACAAGCATTTAAATAGCTCACAAATTGCTTGTAACGGCTATTTTTATTTATCAACAACTTTGAAGTTTCCACATGCACTGAAATACTGTCAGTGAAAAGAAATTTTTTTTTACAAAATTTAGCTTTTAAGAAGGAAACCAGTTACTGAAGGTAAGCTTGGCCGGAATAGTAGCCTTAGTCCCCTCCTTCAAACATTTGAAAGGTGAGTCCCCTATACTTACATTTGGCCAAAGTTTGGACCCTAGTATTATGCTTTACTCGTTTTTGTTGGTTTTTTCTAGTCTGCAGTTGTAAGGGTTTATCGGGGTTGGGATGGAGGTTTTCGGCGGTATTCGGTGGTGACAAGGGTTTTTCGGCGGCTGGGTAGTGTTTTCAGGGTGGTGGTTATGGTGGTTTCAGAGATTATATTTGGGTCATGGGTGATTTCGGGGGTGGATTTTGGTGTTGGGAGGTTTTAGTCGGCGTTTTTAAGGGTTTAGGGTGGTGTCCGACTGTTTTTAGGTGGGCTTAGGGTATGGGGTAGGGTTTCACGGTGGCTGGGGGGCTTATATATTTTTTTTACATGTTTTTTGTTGTTGTTAACTTTTATTATTTTGACCAATCATTAAGCGACATGTGGCTTTAAAAAAAAAATTTTAACCTGTTTAATAGGTTGTAGGTAAAAAGGTTCATTTAAAGAACATGACATACAAATTAAAGGTGGGATTGCAATAATAAAAAGATGGGATTGTTATTTTTAGACCATGCAAATAAATTCCATTATTTATTTCCATTATTTTTCTTATTTCAGATATGAAAGTAAAAAATCAGCCAACTATTAAAATTTGCTACTCTTTAGATTTTCCTCATTACAGGCACCTATGACATGAATTATTCCTAAATAAATCATTTACTTTTCTTTCCTTCACTTTCACTGTGATAAACTTATAGCAAAATATTTATATTAGCATACTGCGATAAGGGGCGAAGCCAGGATTTGAGAACCAGGGAGGCCGGGACATGACTGTATATATATATATATATATATATATATATATATATATTAAGAAAAAAAAACTAATTCTAGTTAACTTATATATTATAAGCTTAAAAACCCAATCTCTATAGAAACTTCAATAATAATTTTTTTTCTGTAAGTTGAATTTAAAAAAATAAAATAAAAGGTGTAAAATTAGTGATACAAGGTAAGAGAGCAAAAATAAAATAAGGCCTAAATATATATTAAGGAAAAAAACTAATTCTAGTTAACTTATACTTCCTCTGTTCTTTTTTACTTGACCTGTTTCTTTTATCACGCTTGTTGATGAGTCTATTTTATATGTATATTTATTCCCCATCCCACGGTCATATTTGTGCTTATTTGAGCTCTGCGAAGCTATTTTTATTACTAATATACGTTTTCTAGTGTTTTTGTAGAGTTGGTATTATTTTGTAGGAATTTGCAGAATTGTGCGTGACAATTTCAGAGCTTATTAGACCACTACAAAGATATTGGAGTTTGATCGTATTTTATGATCGAATAATTTAAGCCCAAGACCGAGTTAAAGGAATTTGGTTCGGTGATTAAGGGCTCGGTTTATTTAGAGTGCTAATTTTGTTGCAAGTCCAAGATAAATTAAGAAGAATGAAATTTTGGCCTAAGTGGAAAAGGCTTGAACAGATGGCCCAAAGTTTGCCCCAGTGAGATCTCCTCCAGCGAAGTACCAACGTTGGACCTTCAGCTATTGGGCCCGTTTATGCATTATTGAGTTTCATTGTTTTTGGGCTTCGTTGGTTTGCTCCAAATTCCCGCAGCTTTGAGTTTGAGTGGGATTAGTGTGGGGAATAATTTCAAGCCTTTAAAAATCCCACTAGCTTGAACCCCACTGTGATCATACACTAAAGTACGGTGGCGTCCAAAAGGGAAAGAAGATAGAGCAAAAGAGTCGCCAACAAGTTTTTAAGGAACTTGTAAACCGTTCATAGGATGAAGGTTACACCCCTTAACGATCCAAGAGATCGTCAACTCCATAAGGTCATGAACCAAATAAGGGTTCGGGGATGAAGGTACAAATCCAACCTAAAAGAGATTGAACCTGCCCTAATAATAGGTCTCTACTTTATTCTGATCGTATTCATGTGCGCTTTCTGAATAATAATCATAAATAAAATAATCATTATCAAAACAATAATAATCATAAATAAAATAATCATTATCAAAATAATAATAATAATAATAATAATAATAATAATAATAATAATAATAATAATAATAATAATATTCATAATCATCATAAATTATAACAATTATAATCATAATCATGTTCATGTTAATGTTAAAGCATAATAAAAATATCAAGATCCTAGGCATGATACTAACAAGATTAATAACAAACCCTAGCATGTCACTAAGCATTAAAAATCAAATCTTTAACCCTAACATGATACTAACAATCATAAATATTAGGAAGAATATAGGAAACATCACAACAATCATATTTAATATTAAAAATACCCTAGCCATGATACTAGGAATATCATAAGAACAATGTAAACATGATTTCTACATCATAACATCAACTAATCAATTAAAGTACTTACTTTGATGCCTCGTACCTCTTTCTAATAACAAAATACACACGTTAGTAACTTCAAGGAAAATAATAAACAACAATCAAATTAAATAATTGAAAGAGAGATTTGGGACCAAACCCTCATAAATTAAACCTTTCACGTCTAGGGCGAAGGCAACTTCGAATATGGCTAGGTGTTTATAGATCTTGCGAATGCGGAATTTTGTATGAGAAAACCAAGTTTAAGAGGAAAAAGAGAAAGAATTGAAAGATTGAAGAATGCTAATTAAAACTGATTGTAGATGAATGATCGTGAGAATTAGTGAATGAAAACGGAGTTTTTAATACGATATTTATAGAGAAAATCAGCCAAAAAAGATAAATTAAACAAAACAGAATCTGACGCTCAGGAAACAGAGCTGGCGCCAACCCTAGCTAGCTGGCGCCAGGCCCCAGCACTAGCGCTAGGCGCCAATGGCTAGCGCCGGGCGCCAGGCCTGGTTCCAGGCGCCAAGGCCTGGGGTTAGACGCCAAGCTTTATTTTAACGTGTTTTTGAAAATCTGATAAGTTTACCGTACTGGAGGATAAAATATTATAATTTCTTCGAAAATGCTATTTGATTTTAATTAAAACTCTAAAAAGTCAACAAAGTCAACTTATCAATGCTAATTGATCGAATTAGGAATGAAAAGAACCTTCTAGAAGAATCTAGAAGACTAAAACCATTCCTAATTGCATTAGGAATGATAAATCATATTAGGCCCTCCCCTAGATCATTGGGCCGCACATAAAGCTCAAACCGGGCCCAGTTTGGTAAATTGGCCATAACTTCCTCAATATTCATCGGAATTGGGCTTATAATATATCGTTGGAAAGGTATTTGCAAGCCCCATCGACGTGAAAGGTACTTATCACTGGGTTTGGTTTTAGGGAGACACAAATGGGTGTCTACAGAAGCCCCCACTTTCACTGAGTTTGGAGAAACGCAAGTTTCGAAAACAAAAGTCAAAGTATCGATAGGGACGGAGTATGATTCAGAACGTTCTGCGATCCTATATCACTCTTGTAACGCCGATACCTGCAAACTAGCGTTAGTTAAACAGATAAAAGAGTTAATAAACGCGTATCTTGCACCGTCGAGCACACGTCTATGAAAGTAACCGATTGTTTTGATGACCTCCTACAAGCTAGAGAACGTCATCCCGCTTGAAACCGCTACGCCCGTAACTGCTTCCAAATTAGAAGATTGCTTCGCTTGAAACAATCTCCCTCCGCTTTGATAATATTCCACGTCCAAGGGAATACCATCGAAGATTGCTTCTCTTGAAACAATCCTCAATTGTTTATGACAACTCTCCCCAATCTAGGGAACGCCACCTTGCTGTTTCGATGTTCACTCGTCTCTGAACAAAGAACTTCTTTTTGATATGACTCCAATTTCCGCTGTGATAGTCTTCGAAAAGATCACTACTTCTTAATGTTTGCTATGCCAGCACGTCGGTACTTTGCTGCTTGTGAACCAGTATGTCGGTGCTTTTGTTGTGATGACAATCCTCTTTTCTTTGGGAATAGTTGCCAACACAACTCTTGTATGATGTATGACAATCCGATTTAGGGAAAGTTGTCAATGCCACGTAACAATCCATCCTTGGAAATGTTTTCACGATGAAGCGACAATCCGTACCTCGGAAAATTTGCCAAAATCCAATTTTTGGAAAAGTTGCCAAAGCTTCGTAACAATCTTTCTTAAGAACTTTGCTACGATCGACAATACACATCTTGGAATATAACTCTTGAAAGCAATCCACCTTGGAAATTTGCCAACGCTATGCGACAATCCTTTTGGGAAAATATTGCCACTATTGACAATCCGCGTCTGGGAACATTTGCAAAAAAGAGTCAACCGACAATCCACTTCGGGAAAATTTGCCGCTTACTGAAATGAATGACAATCCAAGCTTGGAAACTTTGCCAGAGATGACAATCCAATCTTGGAAAAATTGTCGTTGAAGAAGATGCACGACAATCCATTTTTGGAAATATTGTCAGTTGGGGATGACAATCAAATTTTTGGAAAACTTTGTCGTTTAATAAGAATGCGCGACAATCCATATTTGGAAATATTTTCGTTTAAGTGCTTGCTTTTGAACCGATGCTTTGGTGCTTGTAATGAGCCAATACTTAGGTGCTTAAGCTAAGTGAGACGATCTTTCGTCAGGTCGATCACTTATTGCAATTGTAATCAAACTGACTACTAATCATGTCAAATTGCTTATAGGGGCTAACTGGCGTACCAAGGAACCCAAAATTGTTGTATGAAGTCGAAATCACCTTTCTGAGAGGCTTCGAGCTCTGTCGTTGCTGAAATGTCTCTGGCGCCAAGAATTGACCCTGTCGCCGAACGCTGTGATAGGGTCTTCCCTATTTTGCTGCACCTGTATTTATTTTGACCATAGAACTTTGCCAATCTCTTTAATTGTCTTAGGGTTGACCTAAGGTTTAATGTTGCTTGACTCATCGACTTGACACGACTCAAGGTATAAACTTTACTCGATGTGATTGACTGACTTGAGGTTGACTCGAGTCAAACTGTTTGACACATGTGTTAGACTCAAATCAAAGTGATATGACACGACATGACTCAATGTGTACATGACTCGTGTGTGCATTGTACTGTGATCGTGCGACTTGAAAATGCAAAAAAAACAAAAATTTTCCGTCATTTTTATGGAGGGTACCGACTTTCTCCCGAAAAAGAAAGACGTGAAAAAGAAAGAAGCTTTCGAATGCATGTTGAATGAGCTTAGTCAAATGTTGTGCAAGGATTAATTCATCCTAGGCTATCTCAATGGTTGACTCAATGATGAAAGTATTTGGGTAACTTAGGCACGGAGGCTAAGCACTTCATACTTCGTGATGCAATGATAATTATGATTGAGGAGTGATGTTGATATGACAAGGCATGCTTCAGCGCTGTGTTAAGATTCCATGACAAAGGGTTCTTAAAGGGAAGTATATTTGGTCATGTATCTGTGAAGTGTGTGAAAGTGACACTAAAGTTAGGCCGCAAGAGCTAAGTGTGTGGAAAGATTATTATTATTAGAAGAGTCAAATAATGGTGACTCTTAGGCTAGGTAAGCTAATGATGTAGGGGATCAAGCCCCCAAGTCTAGCTCTAAGTGAATAGGGATGAGCGCAGGATATCCTTTGATATGATCATGGTGCAAGTGTGTGAATGTGAATATGAATGCATGTTTATTACGGTCGCACCTCGATGTGTAGTTGCCTACGTATCCGTTAGGAATCAGGCCAAACGTAGGTCTAGCCGAACCTCGCACAAGTGTGTGTATACCTCAAAAAAGGTCTTTTTAAGGGTTGTAACGTGGTTAGGCTAAAGGTTTGAAGAAGAAGGGGATAAAGGCTCAAGACCCTAGATAAGCCCCTAAGGTGTGCAACCTCGCTTTTGGAATATTTGTATTTTTATGCTTGAGTTTCTACTCTTTTTTTAGCTCTCTTTTATCCCTTTTTTCTTTGCTTTAGCATTTTTTTTTATTTTTATAAGTGTGGGCAATCCTGATCATGCGGTCTGTCACTCACTTGGCATTCATGTTTCTCAGGCACGGTACCGAGCACTCGATAAGAGACGCAATCTGAGACGTGTTCTTATCAAAGATATTTTCATATCAAAGACATTGGAACACTTGCCATTTTTGTACACTTTTTTTTTATTTATTTTTTTGCTTATTTTTCCTATTTCAATTTTTTGAAGTACTCAAGATTTTATTCTTTGAAAAATTGCATAAGTTGCACACCATCCCATCCCAAGGTTAGGTAGATGTAGGTTGAAAAAAGAAAGGTCTATCGTTAGACGAGGCTCAAAGTGGTTTATGAAGAAAGGATGTATAATTGAAGGGTGAAAGGTAATCGAATGTGGCTACAAGGGGTGCCTTAAATCATTGGTATACCTTGTGCTTAATTCGACATGGATTTTTTTTTTTTAATGCAATGCAATGTGATGATCATATGCAAGGAAATAAATGCTCATGTTATTAAAACAAAATAAAGAATCTACAAATTAATCTAAGGAAAGGAAAAGGTGTCTATGCTAGACTTATTGGGGAAAGAAAAGATGAAAAAGAAATAGAAAAATAGACCATGAAATCTTGTCTTTGCAGCTCGCCTCTTGTCTTGTGTCATTCGCTTCATCATCACCCAGTCTTCTCGTTAGCTAGATGCAATGGGGCCTTGTTTGCTTCTATGAGGTCTTGAATGAGATTTTGAAACCTGTAGCATTCGTCAGTGGTATGACCGTTTCCTCGATGGTACTTGCAATAGGAATTTGGATTCCATCTTGAAGATCGATTTTCTGGTGTTGGATCCTCGATAGGGCCAATAGGTTTGATTAATCCTCGATCATAGAGACGATCGAAAGCAACATCGTAGGTCATTCCGATGGGTGTAAACTCTCGCCTGGGTTTCCTTTTAGATCCTTGAATGTCCATGGCTAAGACATCATTATGGTCAAAGGTACTAACATTATTACTAGAGTGGGCGTTTTCGGAAGAAGAAGGGTTGTCGCTCTTCTTTCCTTTCCAGCCACCGTGGTTACTATTGTTAGTAGCTTTTTGATTTGCGAGGTCATCTTCGATTTCAATTCCGATATCATAAACGGCCTTGAAAGTATTCAAATTGTGTTGATATTTCAAATGCTTTGAATACTTCTCTTGAAGATTCTTGATAAACATCCTCACAGACTCCTTTTCGGTGGGGACCTCAATCATCTTGATGGAAGTTTCTCTCCATTTATTAAAGAAAGAAGTAAAACCTTCATTCTCTTTTTCTCTTAGCATCTCAAGTTGTCTATGGTCGGTTTCAACTTGAATATTGCACTTGTATCTATCAACGAAAGCGTTTACTATCGATTCCCAAGTAGAGGTTTTCTCCTTGTCAAGGGAGAAGTACCATTGTTGGCAAACGGTTTCAAGAGATAGTGAGAACAGAGAGGGAAAAACCTTCTTATCGATACCCTTGATACTCATTATTGTTTCAAATGCTCTTAAATGGAAGTAAGGGTTGTCAATTGCTCTGAATTTTGGGATGTCGTTGGCATTGAACTTATGTGGAAGAAGATCTTTGTCCACCGAGACCCCTTGTGAACTCATGCCCTGAAATTTATAGTCACTAGATAGCTTGCTTAGACTCTCTTGCATGAGGTTCATCTGTTGTTGCTTCACGGGGTCATCGACCCTAAGTGCGAGAAGCTTCCGTGTCTTAGTCACGGTAGCCAATTGGTTCTTAAGATCATTGACTTCTTCTTGAGTTGCCATTATCTTCTTAGCCTTCCTCTTTTGATGAATCGGTTTATCAAAAAGCGAGACTTGAATAAAGAGGTTGTCCTTGATTAATCGCCCTTCTCTCCTCGACCAAGTACTGTGGAAAAGGAATTTGGGGATACTTATTGTTAATTATTTGACTCAAACTTTATTCAACGTGAAATGGATGGAGGAAGTGAAGAAAGATTGGAATAGAATGTGAAAGAAGAATGATGGAGGTGGAGGGATATGAAGAATTAGGGATAGAATGTACCCCCAACTCAAACGACGGAAAAGACCGACTCATGCATGGACCTACGACATGGTCATGGTGATGTGTACTCAAAGTGTGTGCTAAGATTAGTGAGTGTATGTGACATGTTAAGACTCGTGTCATGACCATGTGGCTAGACTATGTGACTAAGACTCGATTATTGATTCAATTAAACATTATTGACAGCAAAATTAATCGAATTAAAACAGAAAACTGATTAATTAGACCTTAGGTGATGACTCGACAAATAATCCGAACTGTCGGCCAAGCGACAGGACTGGCGTCACACTGTGGAGGTTGGCGCCAGACAACATAGCTATCGTCAAGCGCCACACACCATAGTGTGGCGCTACAGCTCAGACCTTGGCGCCAATATAGGAGCTTCGGTCTGGGACTGTTTTCGTGTTATTAGTCAACTGGGTATGCCTAAAGTCGTTCTAGGTCAATTCCGATTAAAGTATTAGACTCCATTGACTCAAATTAATTAATTTAATAGTTAATAAGGCAAAGTTCTTTAAGTAATTAATTTATTTAATCTCAACACAAGTCAACAAACGGTTAAGAGAAACATAGAATATATATGCACAACAAATAATGCACAATTAGTCAAGTAGGCACGATATGATGCAATGCGTTTACAACCTAACCATAAAGTTCGGGATATGGTTTAGTCAAAGAGGGTCCATGGTTAATTGTCCGGATGCACCGCGCGGAAGCCTAGCCGTGAAGGGTTGGCGCGAGTGGATGGGAAACCGCAACCTTTAGAAAAAAAACTCGCTTCCATGGTTTGGTGAATTCAACATCTCGGATGTACCCTTTGTTGCATGGAGCGTTCAATCGGGTAGATGGAGCATGAATTCCTAGAGGGTTATGTCCATATGTAGAATACATATGGGTTTTAGAAAAGTGAGAAAAAATTCAATCAGGAAGTAGGATCGAACAAACAATACGAAAAACCGGTCAAAATTAGAACGCATATTTCTGGCTCGGTATTGGGGGAAATTGGCGCCAACAATCAGAGACTGGCGCCAGCTTTTAACTGTAGCGCCTGGCGCCAAGGCTGGCGTCTGGAGCTACGGTTAAAATACTGGCGCCAATGCTCTGGCCCCTGACGCTACTTCCCCCATGCCTCAGCAGCTTTCTGTGCTCGATAAAATTTTCCAATTTCGCGCGGTGTTATTTCGGCCCTAGTTGTGAAAGACATTCCTCAAATTTCCTACGTGTAAAATCCTATGTTTTTTACTCATTACGGACGGTCTTTCCAATGAGATCCTTTTTATGCATATGACAATAATGTTAATCAAAATTACGCACATGAAATACTTAGAACTTTTCGAGTCTCATCCACTCATTCTAAATCATTGCCGAAACAAATTCAGGAATTAAAATAGAAATCCTCCCCAGTGGAGTTGCCAAAAACTGTGGGGAATAATTTCAAACCTTTAAAAATCCCACTAGCTTGAACCCCACTGTGATCATACACTAAAGTACGGTGGCGTCCAAAAGGGAAAGAAGATAGAGCAAAAGAGTCGCCAACAAGTTTTTAAGGAACTTGTAAACCGTTCATAGGATGAAGGTTACACCCCTTAACGATCCAAGAGATCGTCAACTCCATAAGGTCATGAACCAAATAAGGGTTCGCGGATGAAGGTACAAATCCAACCTAAAAGAGATTGAACCTGCCCTAATAATAGGCCTCTACTTTATTCTGATCGTATTCATGTGCGCTTTCTGATTAACATGCAATCAATAGGATTAACCCTAAACCTGTTTATCTATGTTGGTTGAATATTAATGCACAAATAAATCTATTATTGGCGATCACTTGAAATTATAATCATAATTAACCCTAACAAGATTATTAATTATCTTATTAAGCGTGATTACAAGTACAAAATTCCTTTTAAACATGCATAAAAGGTGTGATCAAGCAATAAAGAATAAGCATCAAGCAACATAATAATAATCATGATAATAATAATAATCATCATAAAATTATAATCATAATCAAAACAATAATAATCATAAATAAAATAATCATTATCAAAATAATAATAATAATAATAATAATAATAATAATAATAATAATAATAATATTCATAATCATCATAAATTATAACAATTATAATCATAATCATGTTCATGTTAATGTTAAAGCATAATAAAAATATCAAGATCCTAGGCATGATACTAACAAGATTAATAACAAACCCTAGCATGTCACTAAGCATTAAAAATCAAATCTTTAACCCTAACATGATACTAACAATCATAAATATTAGGAAGAATATAGGAAGCATCGCAACAATCATATTTAATATTAAAAATACCCTAGACATGATACTAGGAATATCATAAGAACAATGTAAACATGATTTCTACATCATAACATCAATTAATCAATTAAAGTACTTACTTTGATGCCTCGTACCTCTTTCTAATAACAAAATACACACGTCAGTAACTTCAAAGAAAATAATAAACAACAATCAAATTAATAATTGAAAGAGAGATTTGGGACCAAACCCTCAGAAATTAAACCTTTCACGTCTAGGGCGTAGGCAACTTCGTATATGGCTAAGTGTTTCTAGATCTTGCGAATGCGGAATTTTGTATGAGAAAACAAAGTTTAAGAGGAAAAAGAGAAAGAATTGAAAGATTGAAGAATGCTAATTATAACTGATTGTAGATGAATGATCGTGAGAATTAGTGAATGAAAACGGAGTTTTTAATACGATATTTATAGAGAAAATCAGCCAAAAAAGATAAATTAAACAAAACAGAATCTGACGCTCAGGAAACAGAGCTGGCGCCAACCCTGGCTAGCTGGCGCCAGGCCCCAGCACTAGCGCTAGGCGCCAATGGCTAGCGCCGGGCGCCAGGCCTGGTTCCAGGCGCCAAGGCCTGGGGTTGGACGCCAAGCTTTATTTTAACGTGTTTTTTAAAATCTGATAAGTTTACCGTACTGGAGGATAAAATATTATAATTTCTTCGAAAATGCTATTTGATTTTAATTAAAACTCTAAAAAGTCAACAAAGTCAACTTATCAATGCTAATTGATCGAATTAGGAATGAAAAGAACCTTCTAGAAGAATCTAGAAGACTAAAACCATTCCTAATTGCATTAGGAATGATAAATCATATTAGGCCCTCCCCTAGATCATTGGGCCGCACATAAAGCTCAAACCGGGCCCAGTTTAGTAAATTGGCCATAACTTCCTCAATATTCATCGGAATTGGGCTTATAATATATCGTTGGAAAGGTCTTTACAAGCCCCATCCAACTACACCACTATTGGACCCATATCATGGACCAACCAAACTGGATTGGCTGTTTTCTTAAAATAAAGTTTTCAAAAACAAGGAGAAGAGAAAAGAAATAAAAACTTTCCGCAACACTAGACCTTTCCACACTTTCGCTTCATTCGATTATGATTCGACGTGAAAGGTACTTATCACTGGGTTTGGTTTTAGGGAGACACAAATGGGTGTCTACAGAAGCCCCCACTTTCACTGAGTTTGGAGAAACGCAAGTTTCGAAAACAAAAGTCAAAGTATCGATAGGGACGGAGTATGATTCAGAACGTTCTGCGATCCTATATCACTCTTGTAACGCCGATACCTGCAAACTAGCGTTAGTTAAACAGATAAAAGAGTTAATAAACGCGTATCTTGCACCGTCGAGCACACGTCTATGAAAGTAACCGATTGTTTTGATGACCTCCTACAAGCTAGAGAACGTCATCCCGCTTGAAACCGCTACGCCCGTAACTGCTTCCAAATTAGAAGATTGCTTCGCTTGAAACAATCTCCCTCCGCTTTGATAATATTCCACGTCCAAGGGAATACCATCGAAGATTGCTTCTCTTGAAACAATCCTCAATTGTTTATGACAACTCTCCCCAATCTAGGGAACGCCACCTTGCTATTTCGATGTTCACTCGTCTCTGAACAAAGAACTTCTTTTTGATATGACTCCAATTTCCGCTGTGATAGTCTTCGAAAAGATCACTGCTTCTTAATGTTTGCTATGCCAGCACGTCGGTACTTTGTTGCTTGTGAACCAGTATGTCGGTGCTTTTGTTGTGATGACAATCCTCTTTTCTTTGGGAATAGTTGCCAACACAACTCTTGTATGATGTATGACAATCCGATTTAGGGAAAGTTGTCAATGCCACGTAACAATCCATCCTTGGAAATGTTTTCACGATGAAGCGACAATCCGTACCTCGGAAAATTTGCCAAAATCCAATTTTTGGAAAAGTTGCCAAAGCTTCGTAACAATCTTTCTTAAGAACTTTGCTACAATCGACAATACACATCTTCGAATATAACTCTTGAAAGCAATCCACCTTGGAAATTTGCCAACGCTATGCGACAATCCTTTTGGGAAAATATTGCCACTATTGACAATCCGCGTCTGGGAACATTTGCAAAAAAGAGTCAACCGACAATCCACTTCGGGAAAATTTGCCGCTTACTGAAATGAATGACAATCCAAGCTTGGAAACTTTGCCAGAGATGACAATCCAATCTTGGAAAAATTGTCGTTGAAGAAGATGCACGACAATCCATTTTTGGAAATATTGTCAGTTGGGGATGACAATCAAATTTTTGGAAAACTTTGTCGTTTAATAAGAATGCGCGACAATCCATATTTGGAAATATTTTCGTTTAAGTGCTTGCTTTTGAACCGATGCTTTGGTGCTTGTAATGAGCCAATACTTAGGCGCTTAAGCTAAGTGAGACGATCTTTCGTCAGGTCGATCACTTATTGCAATTGTAATCAAACTGACTACTAATCATGTCAAATTGCTTATAGGGGCTAACTGGCGTACCAAGGAACCCAAAATTGTTGTATGAAGTCGAAATCACCTTTCTGAGAGGCTTCGAGCTCTGTCGTTGCTGAAATGTCTCTGGCGCCAAGAATTGACCCTGTCGCCGAACGCTGTGATAGGGTCTTCCCTATTTTGCTGCACCTGTATTTATTTTGACCATAGAACTTTGCCAATCTCTTTAATTGTCTTAGGGTTGACCTAAGGTTTAATGTTGCTTGACTCATCGACTTGACACGACTCAAGGTATAAACTTTACTCGATGTGATTGACTGACTTGAGGTTGACTCGAGTCAAACTGTTTGACACATGTGTTAGACTCAAATCAAAGTGATATGACACGACATGACTCAATGTGTACATGACTCGTGTGTGCATTGTACTGTGATCGTGCGACTTGAAAATGCAAAAAAAACAAAAATTTTCCGTCATTTTTATGGAGGGTACCGACTTTCTCCCGAAAAAGAAAGACGTGAAAAAGAAAGAAGCTTTCGAATGCATGTTGAATGAGCTTAGTCAAATGTTGTGCAAGGATTAATTCATCCTAGGCTATCTCAATGGTTGACTCAATGATGAAAGTATTTGGGTAACTTAGGCACGGAGGCTAAGCACTTCATACTTCGTGATGCAATGACAATTATGATTGATGAGTGATGTTGATATGACAAGGCATGCTTCAGCGCTGTGTTAAGATTCCATGACAAAGGGTTCTTAAAGGGAAGTATATTTGGTCATGTATCTGTGAAGTGTGTGAAAGTGACACTAAAGTTAGGCCGCAAGAGCTAAGTGTGTTGAAAGAATATTATTATTAGAAGAGTCAAATAATGGTGACTCTTAGACTAGGTAAGCTAATGATGTAGAGGATCAAGCCCCCAAGTCTAGCTCTAAGTGAATAGGGATGAGCGCAGGATATCCTTTGATATGATCATGGTGCAAGTGTGTGAATGTGAATATGAATGCATGTTTATTACGGTCGCACCTCGATGTGTAGTTGCCTACGTATCCGTTAGGAATCAGGCCAAACGTAGCTCTAGCCGAACCTCGCACAAGTGTGTGTATACCTCAAAAAAGGTCTTTTTAAGGGTTGTAACGTGGTTAGGCTAAAGGTTTGAAGAAGAAGGGGATAAAGGCTCAAGACCCTAGATAAGCCCCTAAGGTGTGCAACCTCGCTTTTGGAATATTTGTATTTTTATGCTTGAGTTTCTACTCTTTTTTTAGCTCTCTTTTATCCCTTTTTTCTTTGCTTTAGCATTTTTTTTTATTTTTATAAGTGTGGGCAATCCTGATCATGCGGTCTGTCACTCACTTGGCATTCATGTTTCTCAGGCACGATACCGAGCACTCGATAAGAGACGCAATCTGAGACGTGTTCTTATCGAAGATATTTTCATATCAAAGACATTGGAACACTTGCCATTTTTGTACACTTTTTTTTATTTATTTTTTTGCTTATTTTTCCTATTTCAATTTTTTGAAGTACTCAAGATTTTATTCTTTGAAAAATTGCATAAGTTGCACACCATCCCATCCCAAGGTTAGGTAGATGTAGGTTGAAAAAAGAAAGGTCTATCGTTAGACGAGGCTCAAAGTGGTTTATGAAGAAAGGATGTATAATTGAAGGGTGAAAGGTAATAGAATGTGGCTACAAGGGGTGCCTTAAATCATTGGTATACCTTGTGCTTAATTCGACATGGATTTTTTTTTTTTAATGCAATGCAATGTAATGATCATATGCAAGGAAATAAATGCTCATTTTATTAAAAGAAAATAAAGAATCTACAAATTAATCTAAGGAAAGGAAAAGGTGCCTATGCTAGACTTATTGGGGAAAGAAAAGATGAAAAAGAAATAGAAAAATAGGCCATGAAATCTTGTCGTTGCAGCTCGCCTCTTGTCTTGTGTCATTCGCTTCATCATCACCCAGTCTTCTCGCTAGCTTCGAAGATCGATTTTCTGGTGTTGGATCCTCGGTAGGGCCAATAGGTTTGATTAATCCTCGATCATAGAGACGATCGAAAGCAGCATCGTAGGTCATTCCGATGGGTGTAAACTCTGGCCTGGGTTTCCTTTTAGATCCTTGATTTTCCATGGCTAAGACATCCTTATGGTCAAAGGTACTAACATTATTACTAGAGTGGGCGTTTTCGGAAGAAGAAGGGTTGTCGCTCTTCTTTCCTTTCCAGCCACCGTGGTTACTATTGTTAGTAGATTTTTGCTTTGCGAGGTCATCTTCGATTTCAATTCCGATGTCATAAACGGCCTTGAAAGTATTCAAATTGTGTTGATATTTCAAATGCTTCGAATACTTCTCTTGAAGATTCTTGATAAACATCCTCACAAACTCCTTTTCGGTGGGGACCTCAATCATCTTGGCGGAAGTTTCTCTCCATTTATTAAAGAAAGAAGTAAAACCTTCATTCTCTTTTTCTCTTAGCATCTCAAGTTGTCTATGGTTGGTTTCAACTTGAATATTGCACTTGTATCTATCAACGAAAGCGTTTACTATCGATTCCCAAGTAGAGTTTTTCTCCTTGTCAAGGGAGAAGTACCATTGTTGGCAAACGGTTTCAAGAGATAGTGAGAACAGAGAGGGAAAAACCTTCTTATTGATACCCTTGATACTCATTATTGTTTCAAATGCTCTTAAATGGAATTAAGGGTTGTCAATTGCTCTGAATTTTGGGATGTCGTTGGCATTGAACTTATGTGGAAGAAGATCTTTGTCCACCGAGACCCCTTGTGAACTCATGCCCTGAAATTTATAGTTACTAGAATTGCTTGCTTAGACTCTCTTGCATGAGGTTCATCTGTTGTTGTTTCACGGGGTCATCGACCCTAAGTGCGAGAAGCTTCAGTGTCTCAGTCACGGTAGCCAATTGGTTCTTAAGATCATTGACTTCTTCTTGAGTTGCCATTATCTTCTTAGCCTTCCTCTTTTGATGAATCGGTTTATCAAAAAGCGAGACTTGAATAAAGAGGTTGTCCTTGATTAATCGCCCTTCTCTTCTCGACCAAGTACTGTGGAAAAGGAATTTGGGGATACTTATTGTTAATTATTTGACTCAAACTTTATTTAACGTGCAATGGATGGAGGAAGTGAAGAAAGATTGGAATAGAATGTGAAAGAAGAATGATGGAGGTGGAGGGATATGAAGAATTAGGGATAGAATGTACCCCCCAACTCAAACGACGGAAAAGACCGACTCATGCATGGACCTACGACATGGTCATGGTGATGTGTACTCAAAGTGTGTGCTAAGATTAGTGAGTGTATGTGACATGTTAAGACTCGTGTCATGACCATGTGGCTAGACTATGTGACTAAGACTCGATTATTGATTCAATTAAACATTATTGACAGCAAAATTAATCGAATTAAAACAGAAAACTGATTAATTAGACCTTAGGTGATGACTCGACAAATAATCCGAACTGTCGGCCAAGCGACAGGACTGGCGTCACACTGTGGAGGTTGGCGCCAGACAATATAGCTGTCGTCAGGCGCTACACACCATAGTGTGGCGCTACAGCTCAGACCTTGGCGCCAATATAGGAGCTTCGGTCTGGGACTGTTTTCGGTGTTATTAGTCAACTGGGTATGCCTAAAGTCGTTCTAGGTCAATTCCGATTAAAGTATTAGACTTCATTGACTCAAATTAATTAATTAATTAATTAATTAGGCAAAGTTCTTTAAGTCATTAATTTATTAAATCTCAACACAAGTCAACAAACGGTTAAGAGAAACATAGAATATATATGCACAACAAATAATGCACAATTAGTCAAGTAGGCACAATATGATGCAATGCGTTTACAACCTAACCATGGCTCTAGTTCTCTAAAGTTCGGGATATGGTTTAGTCAAAGAGGGTCCATGGTTAATTGTCCGGATGCACCGCGCGGAAGCCTAGCCGTGAAGGGTTGGCGCGAGTGGATGGGACACCGCAAGCTTTAGAAAAAAACTTGTTTCCATGGTTTGGTGAATTCAACATCTCGGATGTACCCTTTGTTGCACGGAGCGTTCAATCGGGTAGATGGAGCATGAATTCCCATAGGGTTATGTCCATATGTAGAACACATATGGGTTTTAGAAAAGTGAGAAAAAATTCAATCAGGAAGTAGGATCGAGCAAACAATACGAAAAACCGGTCGAAATTAGAACGCATATTTCTGGCTCGGTATTGGGGGAAATTGGCGCCAGCAATCAGAGACTGGCGCCAGCTTTTAACTGTAGCGCCTGGCGCCAAGGCTGGCATCTGGCGCTAAGGTTAAAATACTGGCGCCAATGCTCTGGCCCCTGACGCTACTTCCCACATGCCTCAGCAGCTTTCTGTGCTCGATAAAATTTTCCAGTTTCGCGCGGTGTTATGTCGTTCCTAGTTGTGAAAGACATTCCTCAAATTTCCTAAAATCCTATGTTTTTGACTCATTACGGACGGTCTTTCCAATGAGATCCTTTTTATTCATATGACAATAATGTTAATCAAAATTACGCACATGAAATACTTAGAACTTTTCGAGTCTCATCCACTCATTCTAAATCATTGCCGAAACAAATTCAGGATTTAAAATAGAAATCCTCCCCAGTGGAGTCGCCAAAAACTGTGGGGAATAATTTCAAGCCTTTAAAAATCCCACTAGCTTGAACCCCACTGTGATCATACACTAAAGTACGGTGACGTCCAAAAGGGAAAGAAGATAGAGCAAAAGAGTCGCCAACAAGTTTTTAAGGAACTTGTAAACCGTTCATAGGATGAAGGTTACACCCCTTAACGATCCAAGAGATCGTCAACTCCATAAGGACATGAACCAAATAAGGGTTCGCGGATGAAGGTACAAATCCAACCTAAAAGAGATTGAACCTGCCCTAATAATAGGCCTCTACTTTATTCTGATCGTATTCATGTGCGCTTTCTGATTAACATGCAATCAATAGGATTAACCCTAAACCTGTTTATCTATGTTGGTTGAATATTAATGCACAAATAAATCTATTATTGGCGATCACTTGAAATTATAATCATAATTATTCCTAACAAGATTATTAATTATCTTATTAAGCGTGATTACAAGTACCAAATTCCTTTTAAACATGCATAAAAGGTGTGATCAAGCAATAAAGAATAAGCATCAAGCAACATAATAATAATCATGATAATAATAATAATCATCATAAAATTATAATCATAATCAAAACAATAATAATCATAAATAAAATAATCATTATCAAAATAATAATAATAATAATAATAATAATAATAATAATAATAATAATATTCATAATCATCATAAATTATAACAATTATAATCATAATCATGTTCATGTTAATGTTAAAGCATAATAAAAATATCAAGATCCTAGGCATGATACTAACAAGATTAATAACAAACCCTAGCATGTCACTAAGCATTAAAAATCAAATCTTTAACCCTAACATGATACTAACAATCATAAATATTAGGAAGAATATAGGAAGCATCGCAACAATCATATTTAATATTAAAAATACCCTAGACATGATACTAGGAATATCATAAGAACAATGTAAACATGATTTCTACATCATAACATCAATTAATCAATTAAAGTACTTACTTTGATGCCTCGTACCTCTTTCTAATAACAAAATACACACGTTAGTAACTTCAAGGAAAATAATAAACAACAATCAAATTAAATAATTGAAAGAGAGATTTGGGACCAAACCCTCAGAAATTAAACCTTTCACGTCTAGGGCGAAGGCAACTTCGAATATGGCTAGGTGTTTCTAGATCTTGCGAATGCGGAATTTTGTATGAGAAAACCAAGTTTAAGAGGAAAAAGAGAAAGAATTAAAAGATTGAAGAATGCTAATTAAAACTGATTGTAGATGAATGATCGTGAGAATTGGTGAATGAAAACGGAGTTTTTAATACGATATTTATAGAGAAAATCAGCCAAAAAAGATAAATTAAACAAAACAGAGTCTGACGCTCAGGAAACAGAGCTGGCGCCAACCCTGGCTAGCTGGCGCCAGGCACCAGCACTAGCGCCAGGCGCCAAGGCCTGGGGTTGGACGCCAAGCTTTATTTTAACGCGTTTTCGAAAATCCGATAAGTTTACCGTACTGGAGGATAAAATAATATAATTTCTTCGAAAATGTTATTTGATTTTAATTAAAACTCTGAAAAGTCAACAAAGTCAACTTATCATTGCTAATTGAATTAGGAATGAAAAGAACCTTCTAGAAGAATCTAGAAGACTAAAACCATTCCTAATTGCATTAGGAATGTTAAATCATATTAGGCCCTCCCCTAGATCATTGGGCCGCACATAAAGCTCAAACCGGGCCCAGTTTGGTAAATTGGTCATAACTTCCTCAATATTCATCGGAATTGGGCTTATAATATATCGTTGGAAAGGTCTTTGCAAGCCCCATTCAACTACACCACTATTGGACCCATATCATGGACCAACAAAACTAGATTGGCTGTTTTCTTAAAATAAAGTTTTCAAAAACAGGGAGAAGAGAAAAGAAATAAAAACTTTCCGCAACACTAGACCTTTCCACACTTTCGCTTCATTCGATTATGATTCGACGTGAAAGGTACTCATCGCTGGGTTTGGTTTTGGGGAGACACAAATGGGTGTCTACAATTAGGATGTTGACTTTCTTTTTGTTATAAAAGGAGATAGTAGTAGTCATGTAGGAAGCTCTCTTAGTTTTAGTTTTAAGTTTAGTTTTTTTCTTTTCTTTTAGTTTTAGTTTTCTTTTTTTTCTTTTCTACTTTTTCACAAGATTTATTATTTTGTTTTCCTTATTAGTTTTATACTATTATTCTCTTTATATTAATTATGTGTGAGTAGTTTTATTTCTAGGGTTTGTGGGGATCCATAAATAATATGAAGGGGTAATTTATTGTTGTTTATTATCAATGCTAGATTAATTTTCTATTGATTGATTTAATGCTCTGTGACTAGATTAGGCCTGATCTTTTATGCATGAGTTTGACAATATTGATTCGAGATTCGACAGATGAGAATTGATGTTTAGGTCTAGTTTCAATAGGCAGGTTAATTTATAAATGGTTAGGTTGAGATTTGAAAGATGAGATTTAATACCGGTAAATTAATTGTGTGATTATAATACGTATCGAAAGCCCTTTATAATCTGATTAATATATGCATTGATGAATGATTATTATATTCTACCCTGGAATATTATTTATTGGTGAACCTATGCCCTAGATCCTTTTATATATTATTTTCTCCTTATTCTTGATCTCCGTAGTTTAGTTTATTATTCAAATATAAATTTTGGTTACCTCATAATCTAGATTATAAAAGTTAATTAGGAATAGAAAGATCCGTTTCTCTGTGGATTCAACCCTACTTCCCTATCTACATTAGTTAGAGGATTTAGGAATTACTTTTGATTAGGGGATACGACTTTACCCTGTCACTTGTCAATGCAAAACTTTAACGATCAATAACTTTAATTCTCGATAACTAAAAATTATAAAAGTTATATATTATGATAGTTATTGTTGAGACGAGTTTAAAAATATCTTACATGAATATGTTTTTCTTTAATTATTATTCACAAAACACGGTCAAAGGAGGAATGGTGAATAGTGTAAAAGTCAAAGCGGGTCAAGTAAAAAAGAACGGAGGGAGTATATTATAAGCTTAAAATAAATATCTCTATAGAAACTTCAACAATACTTTTTTTTTTCTTTAAGTTGAATTTTAAAAAATAAAATTATAGTTGTAAAATTAGTGATACAAGGTAAGATAGCAAAAATAAAATAAGGCAATGTGCAAGGGATTAACATCGAACCCATGAATTGGGCAATCAAGAGGTACTAAAATAATCATTACAATCAACTGAGCTATTAATTCTAGCCGACAAATGCTTACGAGCATTCATCTTAATATATGATCCAGGGGGGCCTAATACAAAAATGTAAAGAACAGGGAGTTGGGCCGCGGGGGGCCGGGCCTCTAACAACCCCCCTCGTGGCTCCGCCATTAGTAATGGATAAAGATTTTTTTTAAAATTTTTAATTTTTATTTTTCATAATTGCAATAGAGAATATGGAAATATTATTTTTTGATTTTTTTTTCAAAGACATATGGAAAGATAAATTAAGATATGCAAGATTCGTTTACTAAAAAAAAATACGAGTATACAATATTCCTAAGTATGCAATTGGGAGGGGAGTGGAACCTAACCACCAAAACTGATCCCCGAATTCGGATTAGTCCAAAGGGTGAATCGGGTGTAACATAAAAAAAAAAGGTAAATATTAATTAAAATTAAGATTTTTTGGTGATTTTTATTTTTTATATTTTTTATTTGTGAAAGAAGTTAAGATTTATTTTCCCTCAGTAATACATTACACTAGATGAAGCCCGTGCGATGCACGGTTTGTTTGATTTTTTTTAAATAATGTTTTTTTTTTTGTATTTATGAGCCTAAAATTTGTTATATATTTAGATAAAATTCCTAGTATTAAAAGATAATATTTAATATTTAATTAATTTAAACTTAAAAATCTCATTCGCCAATTTTTCTTACATGGCATTTAAATTATTTAATTCTAAAAGAAATTAACAATCTCTTATTTAATTGGCTACTACTAAGATTTATAATCCTACCTGGCGCGCTGAGAAAATTAGATCCTACGTGGCTCTCTAAAAACTCGGGAAAAAACTCCCATATATATATATATATATATATATATATATATATATATATATATATATATATATATATATATTAGATTAATACTTCTTAGGCCTGTTTACATTTACTGAACTGAGTTGAACTAGACTGAATTGAACTGAACTGAATTGATTGGAGCTGAACTGAAACTGATTGGAGGTGAACTGAACTAAACTGAAATGACTATTTTATATGAGAGGAAAATTATGAGCTGAAATGAACTGAACTGAATTGAACTGATTGGAGCTGAACTGAACTAAACTGAACTGAACTTAAATTAAGTAAATGTAAACAGGCCCTTAAGCATCACAATTTTTGCTACTCCCTCTGTTCTTAAATTACATTCCCACTTTCCTTTATCATGTGAGGAATAAATGCTAGATATAGGAATGTAATTTATAATAAACTAGCATAGTGCCCGTGCGATGCACGGTTTATAAATCAAATCATTAAACCCGTAGGAAAAATAAAAATAAAAACAAAGGTAATTCATTTACTATTAAAGGACTTGTACTAATGGTCAATAAAAAAATTAAAGGAACGTTATTTGAATAGTATTTTATGTTATTTGAATTTCTTTTAATTTTTTATAATGTTATTTTATTAATTGAAAAATAATTGAATAATACTCCACATAGCTATATAAGAAGTGGACTAATTTATTTATATCTCCCGTTGAGAAAAAACTAAAATTTTCTTATCATACCATCCGTATCAGTAGCTACAATCAATCTAATATTGTAGACACCCAATTGTGTCTCCCCAAAACCAAACCCAGTGATGAGTACCTTTCACGTCGAATCATAATCGAATGAAACGAAAGTGTGGAAAGGTCTTGTGTTGCGGAAAGTTTTAATTTCTTTTCTATTCTTTCTGTTTTTGAAAACTTTATTTTAAGAAAACAGCCAATCCAGTTTGGTTGGTCCGTGATATGGGTCCAATAGTGGTGTAGTTGGATAGGGCTTGCAAAGACCTTTCCAACGATATATTATAAGCCCAATTCCGATGAATATTGAGGAAATTATGGCCAAATTACCAAACTGGGCCCGGTTTGAGCTTTATGTACGGCCCAATGATCTTGGGGAGGGCCTAATATGATTTATCATTCCTAATTCAATTAGCATTGATAAGTTGACTTTGTTGACTTTTCAGAGTTTCGATCAAAATCAAATAGCATTTTCGAAGAAATTATATTATTTTATCCTCCAGTACGGTAAATTTATCAGATTTTCAAAAACGCGTCGAAATCAAGCTTGGCGTCCAACCCCAGGCCTTGGCGCCAGGCGCCAAGGGTTGGCGCCAGCTCTGTTTCCTGAGCGCCAGACTTTGTTTTGTTAATTTATCTTTTTTGGCTGATTTTCTCTATAAATATCGTATTAAAAACTCCGTTTTCATTCATCAATCATCATCTACATCTATCATTCACCAACTCTCATCAAGATTTTCTTGATTATTCTCCTCAGTCATTCTTTCCTCTAAACTTTGGTTTTCTTATACAAAATTCCGCATTCGCAAGACTTAGATACACCTAGCCATATTCGAAGTTGCCTTCGCCCTAGACGTGAAAGGTTTAATTTCTGAGGGTTTGGTCCCAAATCTCTATTTCAATTATTTAATTTAACTGTTTGATTATTATTTTCCTTGAAGTTACTAATGCGTGTATTTTGTTATTAGAAAGAGGTACGAGGCATCTAAGTAAGTACTTTAATTGATTAATTAATTTTATGATGTAGAAATCATGTTTACATTGTTATTATGATATTCCTAGTATCATGTCTAGGGTGTTTTTAATATTAAATATGATTGTTATGATGCTTCCTATGTTCTTCCTAATATTTATGATTGTTAGTATCATGTTAGGGTTAAAGATTTGATTTTTATTGCTTAGTAACATGCTAGGGTTTGTTATTAATCTTGTTAGTATCATGCCTAGGATCTTGCTATTTTTATTATGCTTTAATATTAACATGAACATGATATTTATTATAATTGTTATAATTTATGATGATTATGATTATTATTATGATGATATTATTATTTTTATGATTATAATTATTATTCATGATATTGATTATTTATCATGTTGCTTGATATTTATTCTTTATTGCTTGATCACCTTTATGCATGTTTAAAGGGAATTGGTACTTGTAATCATGCTTAATAAGATAATATAATTAATAATCTTATTTAGGGTTAATTGTGATTATAATTCAAGTGATCGCCAATAATAGATTTATTTGTGCATTAATATTCAACCAACATAGATTAAACAGGTTTATGGTAAACCTATTGATTGCATGTTAATTAAAAAGCGCACATGAATACGATCAGAATAAAGTAGAGGCCTATTATTAGGGCAGATTCAATCTCTTTTAGGTTGGATTTGTACCTTCATCCCCGAACCCTTATTTGGTTCTAGACCTTATGGAGTTGACGATCTCTTGGATCGTTAAGGGGTGTAACCTTCATCCTATGAACGGTTTACAAGTTCCTTAAAAACTTGTTGGCGACTCTATATCTTCTTCCCTTTTGGACGCCACCGTACTTTAGTGTATGATCACAGTGGGGATCAAGCTAGTGGGATTTAAAGGCTTGAATTATTCCCTACAAATATATACATGCTTTATTTACCCGTCGCACTCATTAAATCTATAGACACAATAATAACCTTATATTTGACCTACCAAAACATATATTTTTCTAAGTTAAACATTGTGCCAAAAACTATATATTATATAATAGTCATATATATAACCAACAGCTGATTAAATATAGTATACGACACAAATACCATGTATATAGGTATGGATACTGATAGTTTTATATAAATAAAACATAGGGAGTATATATTACTAAGATTTATCCCTGACTTAATTATAAAAAGGTTAATAAAACTCTTATAATAGTGCATGGATATTTATATATCTAAAAATGTTCTTTTTACATATATTTTCCCCCATTTAATTTTAAATTCTTTAAAATTGTCTCTTGAATTCGCTAAATTGATTTAAAAGGTTATGTTTATTACAATATTTAAAGCCATTTACTTTAGTTTGTATATAGGTATTGATTTGGGTATTTTATACCCGGCCATGTGGCCCAATCAGAAAGCGCCACGTGTCCTCCAAAGAGGTGCCATTTGGACCTATGGAATGATGACACGTGGAGGGCGGACACTCCTCTGTCCTACGCAGACTGATAATCCAGCATGGACCATCCAGATGGCGACACGTGTCACCCAAAAGGTGCCCAAAAACCTTTTGGGCTCAGTGACACGTGTCACTCAGGCGTTGCCCCTGGGATGGCGGCCTTCAAAGGCTCAAATCCCGAGGCGCTGCAAAATGGCATGACCTAATTCCTAGGTCACCAGATCCTAGGAGGGGCACACTTTTCAAAAGGACCCTATAAATAAGGACATTCTTACATTTATGACAAGACAGAGAATATACACGCAATACGAGACAACACGTCACTTATCACAGAGCTGTCGTTTTCAAGGAACACACAGCACTTTACCTGAGCTTGGAATCCGAGCAAATAAACTTTACTTCCGCACGTTTTATTACCGAACGCTTACTAACTTAATCTTCGGAGGCGGACCACCGACCATCTGGCGGTCCATTTGCTTTGCAGGTACAGGCGTCCTTTGCTGAATCCAGTCTCAGTGTTGTAACTCTCCCAAGGGACAAAAACCCCTGAAACGTTTGGCGTCGTTTGTGGGGAGAGTACCTCTGAAATGGCTTCACAAGTACCTGTACCGAACCCAGAGGCCGATCGGCCTCCAGAAGACGTATTGGTCCAAACGGATCATGACTCAGGTGACGACGCTGACGTCGAAACCTATGTGGATCCCAATGGATCCCTCATCTCTAAACACATCCGTAGTAAGGAGAGGCGGGAGCGTCACCATGACCAGGCAGGGCCAAGCAAAACTGCTGGTCAGCCAAAGAAGCCCTCGGGGCAGCCGAATGATCCTTCCCAGGCGACAGGTTCAACTCTCGTCACTCGGGATGAACTAATGACACTCCTGAGCAGCCTCAGGGGTGAAATCAAACAACTCGCCTCAAAGAAGTCGTCTGCTCCTAGAAAGGAGCAGTCGGCCAAGAAACCAGCCCAAGCTGGCAAACAGAAGTCGGTCAGGGACCGTCAGCCAACTCCTCATCCTGCCCCTAAGGAGAAGGCCCGGCCCCAATTTGATCTTACTCGGCTACGTTTCCCAGAAACGAGCACAAGAAAACCCATCCGGCACATACAGCCGGATGGTAGCAAGAAGACGTTCTCTGACGCTCGGCATTACATTGAGGAGAAGAGAACCCAGCTATCAGAGTCGGCTTCAACGTCGACTTATCATGATAGCTTTCGGAATACCTCTATGAGGTGTTCCCAGTCTGTACATGAGACTCCAGCAAGCAGCCAACGAGTTCAGTCTGGTCCTCATATGATTCAGTCGGCCTAGTACATGGCACAACCATTGTACCAGGCGCCAGTTTTACCTTACATGCAACCTGCCCTCTATGGAGGACAAGTGGCATACGGCTATCAGCCGATGGACTGGCAGCTTAGGCTGCAACACCTTGGAGATCAACCCTCTTCTTTCTCCAGGGAAATAACTGAAGCCGTACAGCCGGCTAAAGTTAAAAACGTTCTGGTTGGAGCCTACTACGGGACCTCCAACCCAGAAGACTACCTGCTAGCATACACCCACCTCATGTATTTACAGGGGTTGGATGATGTCGCATGGTGTCGTTGCTTTCCAGCCACCCTAAAGGGCATAGCCTAGCAGTGGTTTGGCAATCTGCCGGCTGGTTGCATAAACAGCTTCAAGACGCTTGCGTTCTTGTTTGCTTCAAACTTCTCTATGAACATCCCTGCCAAAAAGACAAGCCTTGACTTGGGCAATGTACAGCAGGGAGATAGAGAAGGCTTGCGTTCCTACGTCAGGCGGTTCAATCTGGTCCGAATCTAGATTCATGGGATGTCTATTGAGGTCGCTTTCACATACTTCTTTAAGGGTCTGAAGGACGGGTCTACTTTTAAGTACGAACTCGTCCGCAAACAAATCTTTACTCTGCAAGGAGCCTTGCGAGAGGCGGAAGCCTATATACAGGCAATCGAACTCTGCTCCTCCAATAAGTAGTCGGACCATAAGAAGTCCGACCGGCAGAAAGAGAGTCGGCCTGCTCAGCCGGCTCCTAAGCCAGAAGAGAGCAAAAAGAAAAAGCAAGTCTGGGCCATTGATAACTCTGATCAACCGGCCCAGAAGAAGAAAAAGGAGTGGAAACCGTACGTCCCAAAGTACGAATTCCACAAGGACTGCTGCTCCATCCTCTTGGAAATTAAGGATCGACTGACTCTTGAAAAGCCGACTCCTATGAAAGGTTCCGCTGAAAATCGGAACAAAAACAAGCATTGCCATTTCCATGAGGATGTTGGCCATGACACGAACAACTGCTTCAGTCTCAAGCGGGAGCTCGACCGTCTGGCCGACAAAGGACAGCTGAAGTTCTATGTGAAGTCCAAAGTGACTTCAAAGGCAAATCCGGGGCAGGCCAAGAAAAAGACTCCCCAGCCTGCTGTGAGTGCCGAAACTGATGAAGATCCGGTATACACCATAGCAGGCGGATTTGCCGGTGGTGGCCCGACCATTCGAGGCACCAAGGACCATCTGAGAAAGATGGTCAACTCTGTTGAGGAAGGGGATGCGGCAGGCACATCCACCTTCCCTAAAGTTGTCATCACCGAAGAGGCAAAGTCCGTCGGCCGAATGATGACCCTGTTGTCATTGAGTGCAAGGTCGCCAACCAGTTGGTTGGCCGAATTCTGATAGACACAGGAAGCTCCTCTGACCTCATCAGCCTCAAATGCTTATCCAATCTCAAGTACAAACCGGATAGCATGATGGAGGTCTCCCACACCCTTGTTGGGTTTGGGGGAGGACTTGTGCACCCAGTCGGACGAATTGACCTACCTGTCCGCCTGGGAAGCAGGGGAGACGGTCGGCACATGACCATCCGTTTCCTAGTGGTTGAAGAGCTCACAGCTTACAACCTCATCTTTGGCCGTCCCACTCTTAACGAGTGTAAGGCCGTCATCATCCCTGCTCTCATGCTACTCAAGTATGAGAAGGATAATGGAACAGTCGGCTCCCTTAATGGGGACCAAAAGACGGCTCGACGCACCCGGTCGGGGCAAGCAAACAATCGACCTCGACGATGTCGAGGAAGAACAGTCGGCCCCACCAGCCGGAAAGAAAAGAAAGACTGATCAGCTGGTGGTGGTCAAAAAAGAAAAATAATAGCAATCACTAACCGGGGAATGGTCGGATGACCTCCGTCCTCAGGCTACTGGTGAGCACATTGATATCCCTCTGGACGACAGCCGTCCAGAGCGGACTGTTAAGGTGGGGACGGTTGCATTTGCAAAGCTGGGTGAAAGCCTTCACCAGCTGCTGAGGGAATTCAAAGACATCTTTGCCTTTGAAGTGAAGGAGATGTCAGGCATAAGCCCGGATCTCGCTGTCCAAAAACTCGCCGTGGATCCTAAAAAGAAGCCAATCCGGCAAAAGAAAAGAAACCACGGCGAAGAAAGAAGTCGGGCGGTAGCTGCCGAAGTAAAAAAGCTGTTAGATGCCAAGTTCATTCGGCCGTGCAATTTCCCTGAGTGGGTAGCTAACGTTGTGTTAGTAAAAAAAGCCGAATGGAACTTGGCGGATGTGTGTTGACTACACAGACCTCAACAAGGCATGTCCAAAGGATAGTTATCCATTGCCTAAGATCAACAGTCTGGTCGACTCAACAGCCGGACATGCCTTGATGAGTTTTATGGACGCCTATTCAGGTTTCCATCAGATCCCCCTGTGGAAAAAAGATCAAGAAAAGACGGCATTCGTCACTGATCAGGGGTTGTTCTGTTATACGGTGATGCCGTTTGGTTTGAAGAATGCACCTGCTACTTTCCAACGAATGATTAACACGGTCTTCATTAATCAAATCGGAAGGAATGTAGAGGCGTACATTGATGACATGATAGTCAAATCCAAACAACAGGCGGATCATCTTGCTGATCTCCGAGAAACATTCGCCACACTCAAGCGGCACAAGGTCATGCTAAACCCAAAAAAGTGTGTCTTTGGTGTTGAGTCTGGGAAGTTTCTCGGATTTTTGATTGACCAAAGGGGAATAGAGGCCAACCCTGAGAAAATACAGGCGGTAATCGACATGCAGTCACCCCGTACTGTAAAGGAAGTGCAAAAACTAACAGGTTGTCTGGCGGCCTTGGGGAGATTCCTCAGTCGGTCAGGCGACAAGTGCCTCTATTTTTTCCAGGCAATCAAAAAGAAGACAAACTTTGAATGGGGGGATGATGCAGAGGCGGCCTTTCAAAATCTGAAAACTCATCTGCACTCTTTGCCGAGGCTTGTCAGCCCTTTGCCCAAAGAGAAGCTCTTCATGTACTTAGCAGTCTCTGATCATGCCCTCAGTGCCGTTCTCTTAGCTGAAAGAGACGGCATCCAGCTCCCGGTGTATTTCATTAGCCATGTTCTGAGAAATGCGGAGCTTCGGTACCCCATGGTTGAGAAATTCGGCCTTGCCCTTTACATGGCCATCAAGAAGCTTAAACCCTACTTCTTGGCGCATGCGGTAGAAGTCTATACTGACCAACCGATCAAACGGCCACTCACAACCTTGGAGTCTTCTGGACGAATGCTCAAATGGGCGATTGAAATGTAAGGATTGGAAATCACTTACGAACCAAGGAAAGCAATAAAAGGGCAGGCATTCGCCGACTTTATTGTGGAAATGACAAGGCCGGTTGCTCCGGATGATACTAGTCAGGTTTAGAAAGTGTATGTGGATGGGAGCTCCACTACGAACGGTTGTGGTGCAGGAATTATCTGTCAGTCTCCTAAAGGAGACAAATACGAGTATGCACTACGGTTCAAGTTCCAGGTCTCTAACAATGAGGCCGAGTATGAAGCCCTGCTTGCTGGCATTCGGTACTGTAAGGCAGCAGGGGCAAAGAAAATTGACGTCTGCTCGGATTCACAACTGGTCGTACTCCAAGTCAATGGGATGTACAAGGCCACTCATCCGGCCATGATTAAATACTTGCAGGCGGTCAAGGATGAAGTTGGGACACTTGAAGAATTCAATCTAAGTCAAGTGCCCAGGTCTTCAAACAATCAGGCGGATGCTCTGTCCAAGCTGGCATCATCCGCCTCCTGTGAAGCGCCTCGATCAGTTTTCTGGGAGGTCATGGAAAGAAGAAGTATATCTGAGGTAGACCCCATTGGAATTCTTGACCGAAGCTCAACCTGGATGGACAGCATCCGGGCCTATCTTGCAGACGGCACGCTCCCTGACTCACCACAGGAGGCGGCTATTCTGAAAAAACAAGCGGCTAACTTCGAGTTGCGACAAGGAGAACTCTTCAGGGCTGGTTTTCTGAAACCCCTGTTGAAGTGTGTAACCCCTGAGAAGGGTAAGGAAGTCCTCGAAGAGTTGCATTCGGGATTCTGCGCCTCCCATATAGGCGGCAGATCCCTCGCTGCCAAGGCCAGGCGGCTTTACTTCTGGCCAACTCTGGAGTCGGATGCAATGGAAATGGTAAAAAATTGTGACAAGTGCCAAAAATTTGGCAAGCTCATCCATCGTTCGGCTACAGACCTGACGGCCATCCACAGCCCAATACCTTTTGCCAAATGGGGCATGGACATTCTGGGGCCATATACAGCTGCACCAGGCGGCAAGCGCTACATACTGGTGGCTGTGGATTACTTTACCAAGTGGGTAGGGCGGAGACAGTCAAAAACATCAAGACAAAAGATGTCATTTCTTTCATCTGGAGGAGCATAATCACTCGTTTCGGGGTTCCCATGTCTATGGATTTTGACAATGGTCCTCAATTTGAGACGCCTCAACTCAAAACTTGGCTGGGAGACCAGGGGGTCTCAAGCTTCTTTGCATCAGTCGGCCGGCCTCAAGCAAACGGCCAGGTCGAAGCCTTCAACAAGTTAATCTCAGACGGGATTAAGAAGAAAATTGAACGGGCTGGTGGCCTTTGGGCGGATGAATTACCACACGTCCTCTAGTCCATCAGAACGACTGCTAAAGGGGCAACTGGAGAAACCCCGTTTATCATGGTGTATGGAGCAGAAGCTGTTCTGCCCATTGAGCACTATGAGCCGACTCTTCGAATCATGCTATATGATGAAGAGGCGAACTGGGAGGCCATGCGCCTAGCATTGGACTCACTTCCAGAGCGCAGGGGCAATGCTTCCATGCATCATGAGATATACCGTCTGAGAATGACTCGGGCTTACAACAAAAGAGTACACAAGCGTCCTCTCAAAGTGGGGGACTTTGTGCTACGGAAAATGGAGGCAGTCGGTAGGGCGAATGAGCAGGGAAAGCTAACCCCAAATTGGGAAGGCCCCTACCAAATCTATGAGGAAGTAAGAGACGGCACCTACCGCCTGGAAGACCCAGACGGCAGGCAGCTGCCTAGAACTTAGAATGTAGACAACTTGAAAAGGTACTACTTCTAAGTACGAATGTAAAGACCTCAAATTTGTTATCTCAAGTTTTGTTAATGAGAATATGCCTTCATTTCCCAACTTGTCTTTTTATTTAAGTTTCTTAGTGTCGCCTGTACAAATTACAGACGGCCAATGCGTTTGGAAAGTGTCTGTTCCAACAGCAGACGTCCCAATCCTTCTGAAGGAGCCGATTGCTTTAGAACAGTCGCTCCTACGAAATTCATTAAGTTAATATCGACACTTAACGAATATTTACCCAACCATTTAAGAGGCCTAAGGCCAGATAAAATCATGATGAGGCCCCTGGCCGGATATTAATAAACAAGAAGAGACCGAATGGTCACAGTCTGCTCCAACATGAGTATGACCGTCTGCTCCAACATGAGTCAGATAACCGGCGACGTCCATTCGGGCGAATTCGTCGAGGAGAAGCATCTCCCATTTGGGTGGCACATTGCTCTACAAATATAACAAGCGGCCCTACCGAATGCTAAGGCAGCATTCGCAGTCATTTGTTTTAATCGAAAGTGAAATCTAAACGGCCTGAATTTTCTAACTGTTCTAGCACAGATCGAAAATGGTCACTGTTTCATAAGTAGAGGCTAAAGAGGCATTAAGCCGGATGCGCCTGTTTTTGCCCAGGGGCAAAGCAGGCAGAACATTCTTGTTAATATACAAGTTAACTACTTAAGCTCCTAATGAGACTTTTGACCGGATGACGCCTGTTCTTTGCTTTTGGGGCAAGACAGGCGGACAATCCTTTTTTAAAGACCATTTGATGAGTTATAAACTTATCTTATCTCAAAAAGGCCTATGGCCGGATGCGCCTGTTTTTAGCTCACGGGGCAAAACAGGCGGAAGTTTTCCCTTAGCGAAATTTGCTAAGTTGGAAATTTGAGTTTTGTTTGAGCCAATGGCCGAATGAAAACTTTAAGTTGCCAATTCTGGATGGACGTCTGCCGAGTGGTTTGGGGCAATCCCCATAGTGATTGATTGACTTAGAAACCATGAATACTCTTATAAGTATCAATAATTTCTTAGTCAATCAATCCAATAAACCGAAACCACTCGACATCCGTCCAGGGGCAAGAACATTCGCATGGTACACAGGTTATAATACTTAGCCAAAAATATGCAATGAAAAATTAAAAAATGCAAAGGACAACAGTATGAATAAACTCAGCCAAATGGGCGAATGATATAAATTAAAAAGACCAATCGCCATCAGACGACTGGTTAAGATTATTTTCTGGCAAAGCCAGAGAAATTGTTAAAGTACCTGACCCCTTGGTCGGTAAAGAAACATCAATACTCGGCACGCAGGCCGGAAAAGCAAGTACATGGCCATTCGGCCGCAGAAACGATAAAAAGCTTAAGTGATCAGGGGAGAGCCTCTTCATTGGCAGCCGGCCTGTTGTCCTTCGGCTGCTCTTCATCATTTTTCTCTCGTCCCTCCACCTGATCTTCCTCCTCTCCACCAGAGGACGACTCCCCAGAAGAGTCGGACCCAGAGCTTTCCTCGGCCTCAGCAGCATCCTTAGCCACATTCTCAGCCTCTTCAAGAAGGCGAGCGTCGAATGCTTTGCTGGCTTCATCAAACTTGGATTTCCAAGTCTGATAGTCCGAGTCCGGCTGCACAGCCGCCCAAGTGTCCCACATGATGGCATCATAGTCGCTCATCATTTGCTTAACAAGAGCCTCTCTCTCTTGTTCAGCCACGGACTCAAACTTGGTCTTCAGCTGATGCTCCTGGTTGGTGAGGCGCTGCTCCAGGCGGCCCACCCTCTGCTTGTCTCTCTCGGCCTCTTCCTTGGCATCCTGAAGAGGCTCGAGCTTCTCCTTAAGATTTGTGATTTCTTTCTTAAGGGAAGTGATGCGCAGGCAGGCCGAGTCCAGGTCCTTCTTCACCTGCATATTGGCTTCCGCCTGCGAATACATCATATCAAGCGTCAGAAACTCATTTTGAGCAATATCAAATTGAGCTCGATCCAAGGCGGACTCGGCCCGAGCTTTAGCGGCTGTTACCTCTTTGGACTTCTCCTTGAGAGGTTGCCTGAGCCCTTGGACGCGCAGCATGGCCTGCAAAAAGAGCCGAATGGTTAAAACCAGGCGGATAAAGACTTGAGCAAAAAAAAAAAAAAAAAAAAAAAAAAAAAAAAAAAAAAGAATTGAATTGCTTAAGTTAAGACTCATACCTCGCAGAGGTTTCCCAAGATGCCATCCAAGTCCAGGGTGTCGACTCCTCTGACAGACGCCTTGTCGTCAGGATCAACCGCCCTCAGCATGGACTTGGCCATCTGGATTACAGTCGGCCTCTACACAGGGACTGAGAAGGAAAGAGAGTTAGAAAAATAACACAAGTATATCTAAATGGAAGAACAAAAAAGGCGAATGGTTTTTACCGTCGTCCTGAGCTTCCTCCTCTTTCCCCAAACTCCCCCTCTCTCCTGCTGAGCCGACAGCAGTGGTGGGTTGCTTAAAGCCACCCTTCGATGTCCTCTGGACATCCGGTTTGCTGATCCCCCTATCAGCTTCGAGAGAAGAGGCGTCTGGGCCTTTCTTGGGCTTGTGAGCAATGTGCTTCCGGCCCCCCTTGCCGGATGCGCTCACATCACCCGCCCTTGTCTTTTGGATTTTAGGGTCGGATGGTTTTGAGGGAGATTTGGTAGGGGCACCCTACATAAACACAAGATAAAACAAGTTAGAAATCATTCGGACAAATTTAACATTGGTCAGAAATGATAAGTATAACAATTTCCCACCTTGGGGGTGCCGCCAGTTTTCTGATCATCCACTTTGGTGTGGGTGGTTGCCTCTTCCCTGTTTAGGACATTCGATCTGTATCGAGCAGCAGATACAACCGGCTTCCTTGTGGCCAAAAGCTTCTCCATTGCCTTGTCTGCAAAAATGAACAAGTGTTAGCACCATCAAACAAGTATTGAAAAGCAAAATGAAATTGCATATAAAACAGACGGCCGACTACCTCTCGGCATTTCAGAGCTTAGCCCACAGGCGGCTAAGAACGTTCCCTCTTCAAACCATTTGTACAAAGGGAGATAGCATTGGGGGGTGACCTCCTTGTCCCCCTCATCATTCGTCCACACGAACACGGTAAACAACCTCTGGTCCATGATCTCCTCCTTTGCCCGCCTAGGAAGAGGCGGCAATGCACTCCTGCCTGCTAGGAGAGGTGGATTCTTATTCCACCTGTTATACTTTTGGTTCAGGCGGCTGTCGGCAGACTTGACTATGTAAAACTTAGTCCTCCAGTCTTTCCACTTGTTCTCTTTTCCAACAGCCATCATGTACCCCTTGCAAGTGGTCAAGGTGTACCAGCCCTCACCGCCCCTAGCAGGCGCCCTGCTCAGATAGTGCATGTGGGCGAACGCTTCAAAGCTCGCCTCCACCTGCAGCATCTCACAGGCGGCAACGTACCCCAGAATATTAATCCAGGAGTTGGGTACAAGTTGCCAGATACCCAGTTGGTATCCATCCAAGATCCTCTCCACGGCCAGATGGAGAGGGAAGCGGAGGCCAGCTTGGAAGGCCGCTTCATAGCAGCCGAATGCTCTGTCCTAATAGCTAGCCAGGCTCGGCCAGGTAATGGTGTCGCCCTCGTTAGGGACCGACAAAGTATAGCCATAGCCTAGAACGACCTTGCGCCTAAAATTGGCAAGGCCGGATGCCATGGAGCTCCGCCTGCTGGGCAGAACATGATGATAGTAGGGGGCTCTCTCAAAGCGCCTGGAAGCGCTCGGCTCGGCCCAGCTTTCCCCCTTATCCACTGCCAGGGACTCCCTGGCAGAATCTATTTTCGTTCTTGCCTCCTCTGAAGTTATGGAGGCGTTCTCTGAAGAAGATGACGAGACCGACTCGTCATCAGAGCTCTCATCAGAGCTAGGGGACCGTCAACTGGTGCCAGCGGGGTCCTCCCCCAGACTCTCTTCCGGCGCCTGTCCAGAAGGCCCGGGTTGATATTCTTCATCCGCCTCCCCCAGGATTCCATCACTGGGAGTTCCACTAGATGTGGGCGAATGGTAATAGGTGGGGGTTGGAGGAAGATAAGAAGGGTTGTCAGGATGTTCCGACAGCTCACTTCGAGGCACCCTTATTGAGCCGTCTGAAAAAACAGTCGACCCATCCGAATGGTAGAAAATTCCATCGGAGCTACATTGTCTTGCTGTTCTTTTGGTTCTGTCCATAGTGTCCTGCACAGACACGGAAACGGTCGGATTCGGAGAAGTTCGCAAAGCAGGGTCCTGGGTCAAGCATTCGGCACTGCTAGTTCTAGATTCAGCCGTCCCCGGTGACCGGCTGATCACTATCCTATGCCGTGCCGCATGCGATTGGGTAACCATTTTTCGAAAACAAAGAAGAAATGAAGAGTAAAAGAAAAAAAAAAACAGGCGTTACCTTTAGAAGAGTTGACTGAAGAACGGTCGGACAGTTGGCCGAGTGTCGGATGCTTGAAAAGTGAAAACGCTTAGGGAATTTTGAGATTCTTTAAGTCAAAAAGTCCAAGATTCTCCAAAGATTCGCAAAGGTGTGAATCCAAGGGGGGGGTCAAACCTCACTATTTATAGGGGGTAAAACCCTAAAAATTTTCCCTCCAACAGTAACTTTTTGAATCTGACCATTCAGATACTGACACCTGTCACAGGTGTCACGTGCAATGCACGTGACCCCTGTGAGGGGCAAATGATTTGGGTATTTTATACCCGGCCAGGTGGCCCAATCAGAAAGCGCCACGTGTCCTCCAAAGAGGTGCCATTTGGACCTATGGAATGATGACACGTGGAGGGCGGACACTCCTCTGTCCTACGCAGACTGATGATCTAGCATGGACCATCCAGATGGCGACACATGTCACCCAAAAGGTGCCCAAAAACCTTTTGGGCTCAGTGACACGTGTCACTCAGGCGTTGCCTCTGGGATGGAGGCCTTCAAAGGCCCAAATCCCGAGGCGCCGCAAAACGACGTGACCTAATTCCTAGGTCACCAGATCCTAGAAGGGGCACACTTTTCAAAAGGACCCTATAAATAAGGACATTCTTACATTTATGACAAGACAGAGAATATACACGCAATACGAGACAACACGTCACTTATCACAGAGCTGTCGTTTTCAAGGAACACACAGCACTTTACCGGAGCTTGGAATCCGAGCAGATAAACTTTACTTCCGCACGTTTTATTACCGAACGCTTACTAACTTAATCTTCGGAGGCGGACCACCGACCATCCGGCGGTCCGTTTGCTTTGTAGGTACAGGCATCCTTTGCTGAATCCAGTCTCAGTGTTGTAACTCTCCCAAGGGACAAAAACCCCCGAAACAGGTATGGATACTAATAGTTTTATATAAATAAAATATACGGAGTATATATTACTAAGATTTATCTCTAACTTAATTATAAAAAGGTTAACAAAACTCTTATAATAGTGCATGGACATTTATATATCTAAAAATGTTCTTTTTACATATATTTTCCACCATTTAATTTTAAATGCCTTAAAATTGTCTCTTGAATTCGCTAAATTGATTTAAAAGGTTATGTTTATTTCAATATTTAAAGCCATTTACTATTTTCATTTCCTTTTGTTTTAATTTTTCTATTTAAAATTTATTAGACTATTAGGTTTCAAGATCGAAGTCAATATCTTTTTACCGTACAATCACTAAATCAAAGTCGCTCAACTAAATTTTGGACATTGCATAGCTACACAACATCCAACACATTTAATGATTACATGCAAATAATTTTAATAAAACTATGCATTCAATATAAGTTATTAAACAATTTAACTATATATACATTTTGATAGCTTTATATATTTCATATTAACAAAAATTTACAAATGTTATTATCATATTTTGAAAAAAAAATTAGACTTTGGAGTTTTGTATAAGATAGATAAAGGATAAGTTAATTCCCGTCATATATGCATTGAGTGTTGGATGTTCAATCCGGTTCACCCTTTGGGCTAATCCAGATTTGAGGATCAGTTCTAGGTTATTAGGTTCCACTCCCCTTCCGATTGTTGTTGCAGGGGAGCACACAGGTCCTCCCTACCAAGTGTAGTCTCAATCACCACTACACCAACAACCAATTGGTGTAGTGGTGATTGGGACTACACATGATATGAAGGACACGTGTTATAAAATATTATATTATATACATATATTTTTTTATATTATAAAAAATATTATATTATATACACATACTATTATAGTTAAAAGTATTATTATGTATAAAACAACATAAATTATTGCACGTGATTGTTGTATATCTAGTATAGTACATGTGCAATGCACGATTTTTTAATCAAAATGTTAGTTTTTCTAAAAAAAAAATCATAAGTAATAGCATTGTTAATACGAATATTACAATTTAAAACATGAGAAATAGTTATATATAATACATTTTATATCTATCCCTTTTCCGTCAATTGTCTAATTCAATTTAACTTTTATTCTTCTTGTTTAGATTGGTTATTGGTTCAATTTTTTTTTTTTTTATTGCAACAAAAACAAAAGGTCATTATAAAAAAACATTGTATAGAAAATGAAAGGCCGATTAAAATTAAATTTATGTTCAAGATTATGTATTTTTTTCCAAGACAACATTTCGGCTCAGCATTCAATATTTGTCAAGGAGTACAACAAACGATAAAAGTAATTTTTACACTATTTTGTATCTTTATCAAAAACTTTTGTATTCATTCGATTACTTGAATTGAATTTAGGATAACTTGTAGACTATTCTGGGTAACTTTTATCAGTAAAGCATAAATCACTTTCACTCATTACAGGGTAGCTTTTATAATAGGTGCACAATATTTTATTGTACATCTGATTTTTTTTAAAATGTTTGTATTGATTTCATAATTGACGTCAAACTAAATATTATCAATTTTATTTAATTTTCATAAAAAAAAAAAAACAATATTAGCCTTTCAAAATACGAAATATTTGTTTTCTTAATTATGTCACTTTAATCATATTGCTTCAAATTAGTTATTATTCTTTAACTTAACTATAAATAAAGATTTGAAAGATTTTATGGATTATTTGTAGTATTGGAAAGTATATATTTATTATAAAAAAATTACAGAAGGTTTTGTATGAGTCTGTTTCACGTGAGTCCACCACCACCGACCAAAGAGCCCAAACCCAGACCTTAATTTTAATTGCGGCATTAAGAGATCGAGAAGCTAAGCAGCAAGCCATTGATGAGTAAAACATTGAAGTCCGCCATTAACCTTCTGTTAATGTAGTAAAAGCTTGAATTTCGAGTAAAACCATTGATGAGTAAAACATTGAACTCCGCCATTAACAGCTCGAATTTCGAACTCCGCCATTGAACTCTGCCATTGATGAGTAAAACAATTGAGTAATAGCTTGAATTTCGAGCTCGATTTGCTTTGATTTAGAAATAATTCTTGAACTCCGCCATTAACAGCGTCAACCACCTGCTTTTGTCGCTTCCTTCTTCGCTTTCTCTAATCAAAAAAATACTAATCGATTCAAATTACATGATTTCAGCAACTAATAATGTGAGTTGCAGAGAAAGATGAGAGAGATGGTGGTTGTTGAGGAGAGAGAAAGAGAAGAAGGAAGGAGGGGTTTTAATACCTGACCATTATACTCTAATTTATGATATATTTAACCTATTTTCTGATATTTACAACATATTTTCTGACAATTATAAATTTATAATATGGTATCTGATATTTATAATTTAATAACTGACCATTACAATATAATTTCTGACCATTATAATCTAATATCTGATTATTATTATCTAATTTATGACCTCAATTTTTTTTTTTTCTGTTTGTATGACCGGACTCACGTGAGTCCGTTCTACACAAAACTTTTACAAAAAATTAAATCAATATTTATGTTAGGAAATCATGAAAATCTTATGCATGTATAGAAACTTGCTTTTATTGTTTGAAGTTTAACAAAAATAACTATGCTTGAATATGTAAACAGTAATTATATAGATATATTTTATACATAAGATAAGCCAATGAGAGAGTGACATTTGTCATCCTCACATTGAGGCGCTTGTCTTTTAGTATAACTAGTTTTGTGCCCGTGCGATGCCCGGGTTGTTTATTAAATTTAAAGATATATTTTAATCTATATGTCAAATTTTAAAACATATCATTGATACAAAATTAGTTAGGAATTGACGTGTTTTTGTGACGATTTAAATTTGTAGGCATGTAATGACAAATAATAATAATATTGGTGAATTTTTTTTTTACCTTGTCTGAAATGACTCGTGACCCGACCTGATTGACAGGTCTATACACAATAATAAAATTATATTAGATTGTGAAGTATATTATTTTAATTGATTAGAATATATTATAAACCATGGACGTGATACATTTTGAACTAATTCCTTCGCTCCAAAAAAAATTATGATACAAAAAAAAAATTATATGATAATTTATGAGAGTTATAATCTATTTTTTTTTTTAATAAAATTATAATTCAATTTGTACATATGAAATATTGGTACTTTATCAAAAATAAAACTCTAAATTAACAATTTTATCCTAAAATTATATCCAAATTTGATTGAAAATAAAATTCTAAACTACCTTTTTTATCCTACAAATTGAATTCTATATAACTCTATCCTACGTGGCACGACACTTGGCGAAAAGTTGGAACGCCAAGTGTCGCTGTCTCGTCGCCTGGCTAAAAGTTTAGCTTTATATATTAGTTACTAGTTTTGTGCCCCGTGCGATGCCCGGGTTGTTTATTGAATTGTAAGATAAAATTTTAAATTATATATCAAATTTAAAAATATATCATTGATACAAATTAGCTTAGTTAGGAATTGGATGTGCTTTTGTGACGATTTTCTATCTAATATGCATGTAATGACTAATAATAATGTTGGTGGAAATGTTCGATTTAATACACTAAAAAAATAACAAAAAATAAATTACATGAAAAAACTTTGGGCAAGAGTTAAACATTTCTTGACTCATAACCCGAAGTGATCCAATTCGAGATGACTCGTGACCCGACACTAATTGATGAGTCTACATAGTAATAAACTCTATTAAATTGTAAAGTACTCATATTATTTTAGCCGATTAGTATACATTATAAATGGATGTTTTACGCTTTGAATTATATTAGAATTATAATCTAACTTTAAAATAGCAATTTTATTCTAATACTCTATCCAAATAGAATTTTAAATTAAATTTTTTTATCTTGTAAAGTCTATTTAAGTCTATCCTACGTGGTGCGACACTTAGCGAAAAATTGGAACGCCAAGTGTCGCTGCCTTGTGACCTGGCTAAAAGTTTAGCTTTATATATTAGTTACTAGTTTTGTGCCCGTGCGATGCCCGGGTTGTTTATTGAATTTTAAGATAAATTTATAATCTATATATCAAATTTTAAATATATCATTGATACAAAATGATTTGTTATCTAGTAGGCATGTAATGACTAATAATAATGTTGATGTAAATGTTCGATTTAATACATTAAAAAAAATAAAAAAAAATTAGCAAAAAAATACATTAAATAAAATAAATGTTCAAAACCCGTTGGGTTGACCCAAATCCAAAACTTTGGGCAAGGGTTGAACATTTCTTGACTCGTAACCTAAAGTGATCCAACCGGGATGACTCATGACCAGACCCTAATTGACAGGTCTACACAGTGATAAAATTCTATTAGATTGTGAAGTATATTATTTTAACTGATTAGTATGTATTATAAAGGTATGTTTTACACTTTTTTTTTTGAATAGGTATGTTTTACACTTTAAACTACTTCCTTCGCTCCAAAAAATATTATGATATAAAAAATAAATTTATTTGATGATTTTCTAATAATTTTTGTAAATAAAATTATAATTCAATTTGTATATTTGAAAGATTGGTATTTTATCGAAAATAAAACTCTAAACTAATAATTTTATCTTAAAATTCTATCTATGATGATATGATATGATATATAGAAATTATTATATCCTAATCCTAGTATGTTTAAGACTCGCTCACGCACACATGAAATAAATTTTCCGTGTGAATTTTTTTTTATCATATAGGGATATGTCATATGCAAGAAACTGAATTAATACACCCAAATTTTGACCGGCTATAACTCTATATATAAGTGGTTGGGTGTATTTTTATCATATACCTTTATATATCATATACAAGAAAGTGATATATTAAGCCTTAGGTTAAACCTAGTTGTAGGAGGAGTAAGTGAAGTTTGAAATATTAGAGAGATCAATTGGAATCATATCATAACAAAGAATTGTGTTTTAGTTATTATATAAGAAGCTAGCATACATATTTTACAAGGAAACATGGGACTCGAATCCGGAGTAGGCGGCAGACTCAAGAACCTAATGATGTCCAAGTTTGGTTTCCATCGACTACCCAAATCGGAATCACAACAACCTTTGCTCTCACATCAAGATTCATATTACGAGGTTTGTTTCATGTTCGAGTTTGATCTAATTAATCTACTTAGTGATTATAAAATTTATGAATTTGTAACCATTTAGTTAATTGTTGATACACTGATGTCATATGATTTTTTATTATATATTTGCGTAATACTTATGATTGAATTGTACATAGAACGATAAGTACGAGTATCAGTCCATCGAAGATGAAGGCAATACATCCTCAAAAAAGGCCATATCATCCTTGGAGAAAAAGGTTGGGTTTTTGGATGAGAAAATTTATCGAATAAATTACGGCTTGCATAAGCTTGAAAACGATTTCCATTCAACATCCGTGGTAAATTCTTTAATTTAGCTTTGTACCATGTTTTCTTAAGTAAATCGCCGTACTTATTTCTATATTATTTGATAAGAAAATTGTTGTACGTATAATTTTCAAGTGTGAGATAAATAATTTTGGCCAATTTGATCAACAGATTGAAACTGTCAATTCATCAATCAAAAAAACACGAAAGGAGGTTGATGAACTCAAAGAAAGTGTAGCGCAAATTTATACTCGTAATACTATTCGTCCGGTTGACATGGTGAGCCAATCATTTAGGGTTTATTTTAGTGTCGCTATATATATATATATATATATATATATATATATATATTTTTTTTTTTTCCAAATTATATCAGTTCATATAATAATGAATTAAAATTGGTCAAACCTATTAAAATTATGATAAGATAAAACTATTCTAATTTCTTGTTTTGGTTTTTATTTTAAAAACAGAAAATTATTGATTTAATTCCCTTCTTGAGAAAGATTTTTAATATTTGTTTTCCTAAAAGAACAAAGTATAAAGATTTGAGTAGAATTTTAGAAAATTTGTTAATTAATGTATTATTAGTTTGATTGAAAAAAAATGTGCGGTCATCATCTTAAATCACAAGTACTTTAAATAATGCATAACGAAAAAATGGAGTATTATTTGTATCATTTTTTTTAATCTTTCTATTTATATTTATTTGTTTTTATTATTTATTTATTTATTTATTTTGTTTGTGGCGAATAAAAAGGTCATTCTAAAGCTTCAAGAGAAGAATGCTACTTTAGAGAAGAAATTGGAGAATATGACCACTTACATTGAACTGCTTAATTCGAATAAAAAAGACATTCAAAAGCTTCAAGAGAAGAATGCTTATTTAGAGAATAAATTGGAGGACATGACCGCTTCCATTCAATTGCTTAGTTCTACAATCAGTGAGGTTTGTATCTAACTTCTGATTTTTACTTGATATAAAATCTATTAATCTAAAGTAAACTTAATAAAATATCAACTTGCATGCACATTATAACTATTACATATTTATATATTTTCTTTCTCATATTTTTATTATTTTAATATATTTCATGCATTTTTATAGCTAATATGTAATGAATCAATTCATTGTCTATATATATACTTTGTGACTATATTTGTTTAAGGTCAAAATCAAATTAGTACGAGTATTATTCAAGAACAAAGTAAATAGTATGTCGATCTAATTATTACACTTTCTCCGTTCTTTTTCAGTTGATCTGTTTTTTTTATCAGCATATCAATTCAAAACTTAAACGATAAAAAACTTTAATTTTTGATAAATAAAAATTATAAAAGGTATATATTATGATAGTACTTATTAAGACGAATTGAAAAAAAAAATTCTTACACATTATTCACAAAAAGACAATAAAAAAAGGGTGGTAAATAGTGTAAAAGTCAAAATGAATCAAGTACAAAAGAACGGGGAAGTACTATTTACTTGATTGGTTATGACTCATCTACTATTAAGTCAAACATACACCCAGGCCCGGCCCTTAGGATGTGCAGGGTGAGCAACTGCACAGGGCCCAAAAGTTAATAGGGCCTCATATCAATTTAAGAATATAAAAAATAAGCTAGCATTATTATTGAGAATCTCTTGTGGGTAGCTCAATGGTCCGATGTTGAAGAGTATTTACAAGTGGTTTAAGGTTCGATGACCGTTGTGAGCTTCACTCTTTATTTAATGTATTTGCTTAAATAATTAGTTTAAATATGTAACTGGTATGACTTTCCAAAATCTCGATTATGTTTGCAGCAACAAGTCGCAATACTTTCATCTTCAGCAATGGAAGGCGTATATGATGATCACCTTGATGTGAAGAATGATTTGCTGGCATGCAAGGTCATGTTAATGTTTCTCATTTGTGTACTTATTGGTTATTTACTACCTATTTAAATCGGATGTTTCTACTATGTCATTTTTCAAAAAATAACACCATAACATGATGATGTGTAATGCTATGATTGGTCCATTTTTTATTTATTTTTAAAAGCATAAATATACTATACATGTATGTATTATTGTAAATACATGTATTTTTTTTAAAGAATATGTAATTATAGCTTTTTAAAATTTATTATTTTTTTATTAAAATCATTTTCCAAAATTAAATTATAATTAAAATCTAGAAATTAAAAAAAAAATCATCATTGTTCATCATCAATCTTCATTCATGATAAAAATATAATAATATTATTAAGGGTTTTTAGGGTTCGATTGATTAATTTGATTAATGTAAAAATCATATTATTTGATAGTTTTGAGAATGAAAAAAGCATTAGGAACGTTTATTATGATGATGTAAAATGCCTATCTTCCATTTTTTTTAAACGATGAATGGATAACGATGAATGTAAAATGTTTTTGGGATTATTATCTTATTATATTTTGGAAAAAATATATTTGGAATTTTTATCATATCATTTTAGCAAAAAATATTTATGGGATAATTATCTTATTATATTTTGGAAAAAATATTTTTGAAATCTTGGCATATAAATTAGTGGCTATAATATTGGGATATTCCTAATTAGCTTTTATTCACCTTGTTTTTTTTGTTATTAGCTATATATTAGATAATGATAACTTTCTTAAATTACGTGTTGTATGATCGTGTACATCTACATCCATAATTTTAGGACCCATCCTTTTTATCATTGTTAAGAAAAACACACACACACATATATATATATGATTTTCCCATTTATTTAGCAATTTTATAGAGAAATATTCTCTCTCAAATCGTTAATGACATTTAAGATAATATTTTTTAAAAAAATATATCAAAAAACCTTCCCATATTAGAGTTTACCAAAAAGAAATTTAAAAATTAGTCACCTTTTCTTTTTTTTCTTTTTTTTTAGTTATTAGCTTTTATTCACGTTGTTTTTTTTAATTTGTTATTAACTATATATTGTTCTTTATCAAATCTTATGTAATGATCAAAGATAGTTTAAGTCATTACCTAACCCACAAACAACTTCGAAAAAACTTAATTACATTTATAAGATCAAACAGGGGTTGCGGTAGGTAAAAAAAATTCGACTCACTCCATCTTCTACAAACTTGACACTTCTTGTTCTTTGACAAAATTGCACAATTTGAGTCCACATAAATCATATTTTTGAACCATTTAAAGCGGAATTTGTCCTTTGCAAATACTTATGAATGAGATTGTTATTGAGATTTATTTACGAACGAACTAAAATAAAAAAATTGCAAAAAACAAAATACAAACACACAATTTGTTTTCGAATTTTTATCACGATTTTAGTTGAGATTTGCAAATTTATCAACAACTAACATTGAATTTGGGAATAGGGGGATAATCTATGACATGATTCATGAACAATGATGAACGATGACGATCGAACAATGATGAACCATGATGATGAAGTACGCATACCAACAAAGATCGAACAATGATGAACGATAATGATAGAACAATAATGAACGATGATGATTGAACAAGGATGATGAACGATTAATGATGATGATTGAACATGATGAACGATAATGAACAATTCTTATCACGATGATTTCTAATTATAATTATAAATTTAAAAATTAATTTATATTATAAAAATACATTTTCATAATTTATAATTATGTATTTTTTTTAAAAATGCATGTATTAAAATTAATACAAAAAATAATACAATTTTAATACAATGTGGACATTAAAAATAATTTAAAATGAAAATAAAAATACAATATATAGGCCAATTATATTTGCCACATCATTAAATTGTGGTGTCATTTTTAAAGAATGACATTGTAGAATTTTTAATTGGATCCGATGTATATATAAATATATAAAAATTAATTAATAGTGTAAGAAGACATGTGGCATTTAGGTTAGAGAAAAAGATATTGAAGTGTAATAGGATAGAGACATGTGTTTTTCTTGGTTATAGTTTTTAAATACTAAAGTATAGATATAGATATAGATGATAGTCAATTGAAGTGGAGTTGATTGAAATTTAGGCCCTGTTATGTTCACCTTATTTCCACTTATTTTAGGGTTAATAAGTTTAGATAAGAGTTAATAAGTTCTGGAAAAAAAAATTCAAATAAGTTGTGGCAAGGGTTAATCATGGCTGCCAAGTTTAATTGATAATTATAATAAGTTCTAATAAGGGTTACTAAGTTCAGATAAGTTATTATAAGATCATATATAAGTTCAAATCATGTGAATTTTTTTTTTTTAAAAAAAAATTGATTTTATTTAATGTCTAAACTTAAAATTCTTATGTGTTGCGTATATATACAGAAATTTATCAAAAAGAATTTCATATTTTATAATAAAAAATTTAAAAACAGAAAAAGTTTATCACAAATTATACCAAGTATTCTATTGAAAGTTTGAAACAATCGATTTTGCATTGAACCAATTTGGCTTCTTATATCTTTTTAAGAATAGTATTTAAAAAAAAAATTCCAAGAACAAATTTAACGTATAATTATAAACAATAATAACTCTCCAATAAATAAATAAATAAAATTACATTGGTCATGTTTAGTGAATAGCTTAAAGCTGAATCTGATTATGTTAGCTGATTTTGACTAACTAATTGTATAACTGATTTGACTAACTTATTTTATTAGCTGATTGTAAGATTTTAAATTAAATGGGATTCTAAATGTCATTTCACCATATATTAATGAATAAGCTAGTTAAATAAGCTCTTTGGTAGAATAAGCTCTTTAAATAAGCTTCCACCAAACATCAGGAATTAGCTTATTTAATACGGTCGTACTACGTAGTCAATAAGGTAATGTTGGTCATATAAGTTAATTTTTGCTCAATGAAGCTATTACCAAACGTCGAAACACAGCCATCGTAAAATCAATAATCTCCTGTGCAGTAACACGATTACAAGTATTAACTAGTAGACGGAGTCCGCCACTCTGGTGAACAAAAGATAAACCCCTAAAACCCTCCCTGAGACACCCTTCGAGTCACCGTACTCATTTTGTTTTTCCCCGCTCAAAACCCACTCAAACCCAACACTCTCGCTCGCTCGCTCGCGTTGCCGTCGTCTTCCTCAACGCCGCAGCTGCCACTAACATCACACTCTCTCAGGTCTACACCATTCTCTTTCATTTCAATTTCATCTCTTAATAGCATATTCTAACTCAACAATGGCAGCAAATCTTCTTTTCAAAAGGGTAGTTTCCTTTCTCCAAAAACGGTTCTTTAATGCACACCCACTTCCCCCAAACCCTAAATTATCATCAAAAACCCGTAAAAGAAAGATTAAATCTGAGTCAATCCTACCTAATTTATCATCTTTCCCAATTCAATACTTAACTAATTCATGTGGGCTTTCGTTAGAATCTGCAATTAAAGCCTCGAAAAGAGTTGTATTAGAAGAGAAGAATAAGAAACAATTTGATTCTGTTGTTTTGTTTTTGAAATCCCATAATTTTACTAATGCTCATATTATTAGACTTATTGAGAAATACCCAGCTGTTCTTAATTGTAGGATTACAAGTAATCTTGAACCTAAGCTTAGATTTCTTGTAGAAAATGGGATTAAGGGTTTGTATCTTCCTAAGCTTGTGGTTAGTTCTCCGGCGATTTTGTTTCGGAGTTTAGAGGCGCAATTGAAGCCTGCAATGGGTATAATTAATAGATATGTGAGTTGCCTTGATAGGCTTTTGGTTACAGTTCATCGTGGGTCTTGGTTACTTACTTCTGATTGGAAAGGACTGCAAGAGAATCTGGATTGTTTGATTGAAGAAGGGGTGCCGGAGAAACGAATCGAGGAGTTGCTTGTTTTGCAGCCTAGGTGTTTGTACCAAGATATTTCAAAGATCAATTATGCAGTGAAAATGATAAGATGTATGGGGGTAAAGCCTACTGATGTTAAGTATATACAAAACTTTCGTGTCATAATGTCGCTTAGTAAGTTGAGCTGGAAGAGGAAGGTTTCCATCTTTGAGAGTTTAGGGTGGTCTACTAAGGAGGTTATATTGACTTTTACTAAGAGTCCACATTGTCTGTCTTGCTCTGAGAAGAAACTTAGGAATGCTATGGATTATTTTGTTAATACTGTAAAGGTTGATAGGGAGACTATTATTGGTTATCCCAAAGTTTTGATGTATTCAATTGAGAAAAGGGTTGTTCCAAGGTTCACTATTTGGAAGATTTTGAAAGAGAGGAAATTGATTAGGCGTACACGGTTCATTTGGATGCTGAATAAATCAGAAAAGGAGTTTATTGATCTGTATGTTACCAAGTACTCTACTGAGATACCTTATCTACAGCAAATCTATATGCAGTCCAAGGGGGGGCTCAATCCGGGCTGTAAGAAGTTGAAGAAGATTGATTATGACAATAAATTGTAAGTTGTTCTTCAGTCAAGTATATAGTGGTGATTTCAGTTGGTACTATTATTTACTTGAAAGTAGGGGTTTTAGGTTTTAGGAATTAATCTTGTTTGATTAACATTTTGAAGCATGATGAACTCTCATCATTGTTAATCATTGTTGTATTTTGGTTCCAAGATTTTCTTAGTTGAATCTAGTTTTTTTTTTTTAGAGAATGCTCAAAATATGCAACAATTATGCAATGATGTTCCTTTAGTTCAGAGTTTTTGCCCATTATATTGTTCACCTAGAATGCTCAAAATATGCAACAATTATGCAATGATGTTCCTTTAGTTCAGAGTTTTTGCCCATTATATTGTTCACCTTCCCATATTATCTTGTATAGATGTTCTTATTAGAAAGTGACCATGTTCTGATGAAAACAAATGATTGTAAGTTTGTAACCGTTGCTAAATTATTCTGAGTGCCAGAGAAAAGTGGTGGAGTGGTGAAATGGAAAAGTCTTTTTCTATTAGAGAAGTGAAAATAAACTTGACTGAAATTAATCAAATTATATTGTACTCCAGAGTTCTTTCGTCTTGTTGACAACCTAGGATTTTTTTTGTGGAAAACATGATAGCCAACTAAGATTTTCTGTTTTCAGTATGTTTGAATTTTATTTGTTCCCGATTGACTAAGTGTTCTTTTTAAAGTTATAACACTTAAAAGCTTTTAGTTATTAATCAACTTTTCTGACTTTTGACTATCTTATAAATCTGTTGGGAAGGGATTAATGTTTGGTTATGTACATCAGATTTGTCTGTTTTCTGAGTTTGCTCTCTTTCCAATATTAAGAAGTACAGTTCCTGATTTCTCTTTCATTTGAAAACATTCTGAATTAGTAGAATAAAATGTCAAATGGTGTTTTATTTCCTTGACTAAAACATGAACATCTTTTATTCATCACTCGCTAGTTGCCAACTTGCCACCCTGACCTATGTACTTGCAGGTGATTAGACTGTTCCGGTGGCGAGTGAGGGGATGATTGTTGCAAAATAGTTATCAGCACAATGAATAATTAATCCATGTTTCTCAGAACAATACTTTTTTTTTTTTTTTTCTGTGGCAGAAATTGGAACTTTTGAGGTGGTAGAAGTTTATTGTCCGTGTGTATTAAGTTGTGAACTAAGGCTACCTTCAAAATACTAATTAACTAGTGGCTGGTAACCAATTATAGAAAAATTAATCCTTCAAAGAAGTGTGTAGTCTTTTCTGCCTTCATTTTTTTCGGTGGAAAATTATTTCAATATGCTTCTGAAACCTTTTGCACTTAGCTACAGAATAACCAGCTGATTTTACCTTTAGCAGTGTTTGTATCTATGCACAGCACTAGTAGAACTTACACAGATAAATGTTAATCACTTAATCCAAGGATGCAGCAACCAATCTTTCGTTTGCATTGGAAACTTGGAAACAGAATCAATCTGTTGCGCTGCTGGCATCATTTTGCAAATGCTGGAAAGTGGAAACAGAATCGAATCTGTTGGGCTGCGACTGATTGCAATTTGTATGTCGAGTGTTGAAACGTATCTGTGCATATGATAGCTTAGTGAATTACGAAGTATATTACCAAGATTTACGCTACTTAAACAAATTGCTAAAATTGGATCAAAAATAAGACTTTCATCTGCATTCCTTTAAATCTTGAAATTTGTGTGCATTATGAAATTGACCGTGTTAGTAGCTTTTGGTTGGAATTGAATAGTCTGTTATTTCTACTTTCATGCCTTCCTGTCTCATCACTCTCATGGCAAATTGGCAACCAAAGCAAGACTTGAAAGAATGTGAAATTTTTTCTGTGGAGGCGGATGCACCTTGGTGTATTCAGTGTTCTTTAAAAAAAGGCGGAATGAACATTTAGCTATTCAGTAAAGAACATATAGTTGTTTTGTAAAGAACATATAGCTATTTTATAAAGAACATCAAGTTTTATATGTTTTTTTTGTAAATCTAAATAACATTTGTAATATTAGTAAAGAACATGATAATATTAAAGAACATTATTCATATAGTAAATGTACATTTGGTATAAATGATCATGTATGTATATGAAAATGTACATTTTACTGTATTATAATGTACATTGTATTATATTGTAATGAACATATATGTTATAATGTTGGTTACATGTTTTATGTACATTGTATTATTTGCATCATATAAGTATATGAAAAAAGAACATTTTACTGTATTTTAATGTACATTGTATTATTTGGATCTACAACTTTTTCTAAATTTGTCTATTTGCTTGCTTTCTTCTTCCAAGATATATTAATCGGTCGATCTTCTTCAAGAATTTCATTTTATTTCTCATTGCAACAACAAAGTTATATCAAAATCGCAATTAATTTTCAATAAAATCAAATATTACAATTTTCAATCAAATTTATAAAAAACAAACACTCAAACTCAAAATAAACAATTATGAATGTTAAATAAACAAGTATAAATGTCGAATTTGGTCTTACCTTTTGTTTTTATTTGTCATCTTGAACAATTTTGGGCTCAAAATTTCGAATTTCTTGAAATTTTGTTTAAGGTTTGAGGAATTTAAATGGGTTTGAAGTTTTGTTTGGAGAGAGAAAGTGAACTTTTGGTAAAAAAAAAATGAAATGATTTGTAATTAATGTATCATAAAAAAAATTAATTATAGTACTATTTATCTATTTCATTATACAAAATTTCTTTTAAAAAAAATATATATACAAAATTGTTGCATAAAAAACTGATGTACATTACAAATGAACACTATGTTCTTTTATGCATATGTCCATGTACATTATAAATGACTAATATGTTCTTTTATATGACCATGTTCATTACTATATATCTGAATGTTCATTCCGCCTTTTGTATTTTGGAGCGGATGCACCATGTGGATCGTGCATCTGCCTCCACGAACCAACTATTAGAAAGAATGACGAGAAGAATGAAAGCTACGGACTGGATCTTGGTAGATTGGCCATGAGCCCATGAGTTCAAGATCGACCCGAACTAAACAAAACTATACTGAAAAGAAGTAACTCTATCTTGGTCCAAATCCGCTTGCACCTGACCCAAACTAATTCAACTTTAAAACTAATTTGACCAATATTGATAGGCATTATAAATCTCTTGTCAAAAAATAAAATAAAAATAAATAGCATTATAAAATGAGTTAATTGACTCATATATAGCACAAATAGCTTAAATCATAAAAACCAAATTGATTATTTATTAAACAAATTAACAAACCCATTTCTAACGCTATAACATGTATCCATAATTAGTTTTTTCTCTCCTTTTTTGCAATGTAATTGGCTCTTGATTTTATTCTCCTTGGTCATTAGGAAAAGTTACTCCAAGTGAAAATGGTGCACAAAAATAAAGTTGATAAATCCTCCATTAAAAAAGAGGGGGGGAAAAAAAAATCATGGCATGACAAGAATTTTGCAAAGGGTCATCCACCAAAATGATTATTAATAGTAGGAAAGTTTTTAAATTACCACCCAAAAATGTAACCATTTTCGAACTAACCACCCATTAAATTTTTTATTTTAAATTACCACCCCTTAAATTAAATAAATGCTTACATTACCACCCATTTCAAAAATCCGGTGGATTTTTTGTTTGTGGGCCCCACTTAACACTTATTTTGACCCTTTTGACTGATTTTTTTCCCCCGATTTTTCTCTTTAAAAACGCACTCCTAACTTCAATTCACATTTTCTCTCTTTTAAATTTGGTTGAATTTGGTGATGAAAATGTAAATTAAAGTATAGAGAGCGTTTTTAAAGAGAAAAACCGGGGAAAAAATAAGTCAAAAGGGTTTAAATAAGTGTTAGGTGGTGCCTACAGACGGAAAATCCACCGGATTTTTTAAATGGGTGGTAATCTGAGCATTTATTTAATTTAAGGGGTGGTAATTTAAAATAAAAAATTAAACGGATGGTTAGTTAGAAAATGGTTACATTTTTGGGTGGTAATTTAAAAATTAACCTTAATAGTATTATTAGTTTGTGTTGTTATTTTTAAGAGCTTTTTTCTCCTAAATTACTACTCCGTAGTGATAGGGAAAAAATGTAAAATGATCCATGAACACGTATTTTCTCCTAAATAATGTTTTCATATTTTATTACTAAACTAGGTAGTACCTAGCGATGTCCAGAAAGGAAAGTTAACTCAGTACATCTATGTTAAAAATGATCGATATTATAAAAAACACAAATGTTTAATTAAAGCCGGTGTACAATATTTTATTGAATGGCGGAAGTTGTGGAAACCAACAACTGCCAATTATATTGTCTCGCACGTGCAATCTCATGATTGCGAAAATAAAACTGCCAACAAATTACACTTTCTCTCTCTTCCTCATTCATTCACTCACCAGCTTCTTTCTCTCTCCTCGTTTTTACTCTGAATTGGCGATTTCTCTCTCTAAAACTTCCGATTTCGAGCGTTTTCTCTCTCCTCCATTGTTGATTTTCGAGCTTTTTCTTTTTTCTCTTTCACTGGTGAAGTTGTTATTTGCTTAATTCAGGTTCATTTACTTACTTGTTTTGATTCTTCGGTTTTTAGGTTTTTTGATTTTGATTTTGTTTTCGATTTTCGTAGTGTTTGATTCTGCAATGGTGAAGAAGAAGATTACAAAGAAGGCTGTAGATGCTGAAGAAGGTGTGTTTATTTAAATTTTTCAACATTTTTTCAAATTTTCAATTGAATTTTCGCTTATATATGTCGAATTAGTAGTGCATGTTATTTTTTATAGTTTTCTGTTGATTTTTTATGCATATTATGATAATTGAATTTTAATTTTAAAGTTATTATGTTTAATTTTGCTTTATTTTATTGTTCATTGTGATAATTGGTTCAAAATTTGTTATACATGTTTTGTGGTGTTGTTATATGTGAAACAAATTTTGCATGTTTGTTTTCAGAAGTTTTATTCATTGCTTATTATTCTTCAAATTTTGTATGTTAGGTTTTAGTTAGATTATGAGAATAGTATGCATATCTGCATTGTGTTTGTGTATATGTGTTTGAGTAACAGTAATATGTGCATTGTGCATTGTGTGTGAGTAATAGATATATATGTTATTTATATGCATGACAAAGGTTACTTTATGCTGTTAAAAGGGTGACTTTATGCTGTGAAAAGGATCACTTTATGCTATTAAAAGGGTCACGTTTTCATTTAAAAGGGTTACTTGTTTAGTTTAAAGGGTGACTTTACGCAGTTAAAAGGGTCACTTTATATATTTAAAAGGGTCACTTTATGCTTGTTAAAGGGTTACTTTTTCAGTTAAAAGGGTTACTTGTTGTATTTTTAAGGGTGACTTTATGCAGTTAAAAGGGTCACTTTATTCATTTAAAAGGGTCACTTTTTGCATTTAAAAGGATTTTATGCATATATTCTGAATTTTCCCATGAGTAATTTGTGAATTTGTAATTTATGGTTATTCTCTGTATTAATTAGATATAGGTGGTTCAATAGGTGGATATCGTTATAAATCGCCTTCAAGGGGAAAAGCAATGGGTAAAGAGCCTGCTAAGGGCAAAACAGTACCTAAAAAGAGCAAGACAGTTCCTGAGAAGGACAAACCAGAGTCTAAAACTGTGAAGGCTAAAACTGTTCCTAAGAAGGCCAAAGCAGAGTCTCAGAAGGTTAAAGCAGCTCCTAAGAAGTCTAAAATTGTATCTAAGAAGGCCAAAACAGTAGCTGATTCTAAATTGCAAGTGGTTTCTGATTCTGATTCTGATACTGTTGTGTAAGTATACATGTTTTTTGTTTTGCATTTTTTAATTATATATATCATGATTCTGATTCTGATATTGTTTCACTTATTTTTTTTTATTATTATTATTTAGGGAAAAACCCTTGATTGCAAGGTGCAGACCACACACATTGGAATTTATGTTGAGTACTTTTAGTCCTAATAAAAAAAAAGTTGTTGAAGAAATAGGTTTTGGTGGTTTATTACATCTGAAATTGAAAACTTTGAATCGTCAAATGCTACATTGGCTTGTTGAACACTTTAATGGTGGTAGCTGCATGTTTACTATTGCTGCTGGTAAAGAGTTTGTAGTTACTAAAAATGATATATGCGATGTCTTTGGCTTGCCTATGAGTGAGATTGTTGTTCCTGAACTTCAGAAGAATCCTGAAGAAGGTAGTGTAGATAAACGTATCATTCAGTCATGGAGACTTGATTATGGTCTTACTGAGAAGCAACCTCTGCATTTGTCAAAAGTGGAGTCAAGGATGGTTGATTTGGATGATGGTGGGGAAGAATTTAAGAGATGTTTTGTGCTTCATGCTATGTCTAGCTTCTTAGCTCCTACTACTAATAAGACTGTTTCATTGAAATTGCTGAAGGCTGTTGAAGAAGTTGATGAAATCAAAACATTTGATTGGTGTTCATATGTTTTGAAAAAGTTAAAGAAGGCTGTTGTGAAGTATAAGAATGATGAAAATGCTCAAAATGTAAGTGGTTTTTTGCTAGCTTTGCAAATTATGTATTTTCATCGATTAAATTTTCAAGGAGAAAAGGAAAGTAGTACCCTTCCTTTGATTCAACATTGGATTGATGCGAAGATTAAGAAGCGGATCAATTTGGAGATCAAAGCTGGTGATTTTGGGCAGGGACTATTGGATACCCTTACATATCCTATTTCACAGCCTCAAATTAGGGATCCTGTTGTTAAGCAAACTTGTGGTCAGGGGGCTTCTACAAGTGGTAGAAGTAGCCGCATTCTTGCATTTGAGCTTTCGGAAAATGTGATGACTGATGATGAAATTAAAGAAATTTCAACTGATGTAAGTGTTCTTTTTTTTTTTATATATTTAGTTATTATCTCTTTATATGCACTAAAGTTACCCTTTATGTGCACTAAAGTTACCCTAAATATTCAGTTAGACACTGATGTAAGTGTTCTTTTTTTTTTTTATATTTAGTTATTATCTCTTTATATGCACTAAAGTTACCCTTTATGTGCACTAAAGTTACCCTAAATATTCAGTTAGAAGGGTTACTTTATGCATTTAAAAGGGTAACTTTATGCATAATAAAGGGTAACCTTATGCATTTAAAAGGGTAACTTTATGCATATATCATGAATTTTCATTTGTTTTTTATTTTTATTTGTTACATTTGTATAGTTTCTTATTAGTTCATATGTTTGCAGGCTGTTCATGAAACATTTCTTTTAGTTAAAAGAAATATGGATGTATTATTGTTGGTTCAGTCACAGGGTTTTCAAGCCTTGAGTGATATGATTTCTTCTCGCAGAACTGTTTCATTATCCTCTGATGATGCTGTTGCAGTTTCTCAAACTCAACAGCTACTCTCTGATCCTCATTACCTGAAGGTTTTAGATGGTTTAATTGAGGAGTGTAATAAGATGAAGTCTGTTCATGAATTGCTTCGTGATTTTTATGAACCTGAAGGTCATAACAATGATGTTCCTGGAGATGAAAATGCACAAAATTTGAATTTGAATAGGTCTGAGGATGATGTCAATGGTAATGGAAAAGGTGTTGTGATGAATAGGTCTGAGGATGATGTCAATGGTAATGCTGGGCCTTCTGTAGAAAATGCTTCTAGAAGTATCATCAGAGGCAATAAATCTTTGTGCTCACTCGACTGTGGACCAGTAGGTGTGGATGTGCCTTTTCTTACACTGTTTTTGAAGGCTAATGCTCGGATTTTCAAGAATTTTCCTAAGTTACATTTGGAAATTCTTGATTATTGTTTACTGAAGGATGATTTAATGATGAGGAAGTTAAGTGTCATTTTTTATGATAATTATATTTTTATATGTTTTTTTTCCTTTATTTTTTTTTAATGCTTATCTTAATTTTTATTGTTGTAGTGAGAACCTTGTTACTTTTGGGATGAATTTTTTAATTCCAAGAGAAGACATGGTGTCCCTGGTAGCTCCACTTAGAATTCGATGGTGCATCATTGATTGCTACTGTCTGTATTTGAATGAGAAGGCATGTTTTGATTCTGGTCCTCGAAAATTCTTCTTTGGTGTGAGGCAAAGTGTAAGTAATTTGATTTTTTTTTTATTTAAACACATTTACTTTATATAAATATATAAACAAGTTCTCATACTTTTAATAGTTTGCATTCTTGCATGTTTGTGAAAACATTGGCAAAGGTGATATTTCACAAGTTGTTAATGATTTGCACGATTTATGGGAAGGTTGGGTGAGCTATGAGAATCCTGAATGTGATATTATGGATGCTGAACTGGTATATTTCATGCTAAATTACTATTAAAACTTTAAAAAAGTTCTGTTTTTGTGTTACTCTGCCTAAATCAGTGTTTTAATTTTTCTGTTTCAGATCTATTTTCCTGTTCTTGTTGAGAATCACTACATTTTGTTTGTTATTGATCATACAAAAGAGGTGGTATATTATCTTGACAATATTATCTGGCGTGATGATGCTCTTGAATATACCAAAGAATTGTCTTCACACTTGGTATGTTTATGTTGATTCATTGTTATGTGTCTGTTTACTTATTGTTTCCATTTAATTTTTTTTTTGTTTTTATTTTATTCTAAACTTTTATATTTTATGTCAGTGTGATCAAATGGGTGTTTTTCTCGGAAAAAGAAATCATCCAAAGAGTTCTCAGCTACCTTCTTATGGGTTTCAAATTGTTGAGTTGGAATGGAGAAAAGAAAAGGTTGACAATTTGGACTGTGGGGTGTTTGTCATGTATCACATGCTCCATTTTGTTGGCGAATCGTTCAAATTAAATGAACTGAAAACAGTAATTATTCATCTATTTTTTCTGTAGTTTTTCCCTTTCTAATGCTTTTATTAATTACATATTGATAAGTTTTTTTTTTTTTTTTTCTGTTGTGAGATTATTGGGAGAAAATTTCTGCGAGGTGAGATCTGTACCACACTGGTGCTGTGTGATTTGAAGGAATCTAGGAATGATGTGTTGTCAGAATTAGAGAAGTTCAATGAGAAGAAGAAAGATCCTGCTTATTGCCAGGGAATTAAAATGAGAAGAAAGGATGCAATTGCTGCAAAGAAGAAGAAAGAAAATGAAGAAAGAAAAATGGCAGCTGAAGCAGAAGCAAAGGCAGAGGCGGAAGAAGAGAATCCCAAAGGAAAAAGGGCAAAAAAGAAGACAGACAAGTACACTCCTTCTAAAGGGTGAAATGACTGTTAGTTATTAGTTGATTAGGTCTAGGAGTATTTTTTGAACAATGAAAAAACTTAATGTATGTGCATATACATCAAGTTAAATGATGTAATTAAACTTAGTGGATAGTTTTTGGTTCTTTTGGAATACTGATGTATGTGCATACATTAAGTAATTTGAAAGGTTCTTATGTATGTTTTTTATGGGGTCACTTTTGTGCATAAAAAGGGTTACTTTGTAGCATAAAAAGGGCTACTTTTGTGGGTAGAAATAATAAGTTTATACATGATAAGGTATACTTTTGTGGGTAGATAGGGTAACTTTTATGCATGAAAAGGGTAACTTTTATTGATAAAAGGGGTAACTTTTATTAACAGAAAGGGTAACTATTACCAAAGAAAAGGTTGATTTAGTGGATAGAAAGGATAACTTTTATGCATGAAAAGGGTCACTTTCATGCATAAAAAGGTTTACTTTGTAGCATAAAAAGGGTTACTTTTGTGGGTAGAAATAATAAGTTTATACATGATAAGGTATACTTTTGTGGGTAGATAGTGTTTCGGGGGTTTTTGTCCCTTGGGAGAGTTACAACACTGAGACTGGATTCAACAAAGGACACCTGCACCTGCAAAGCAAACGGACCACCGGATGGTCGGTGGTCCGCCTCCGAAGATTAAGTTATTAGTAAGCGTTCGGTAATAAAACGTGCGGAAGTAAAGTTTATCTGCTCGGATTCCAAGCACAGGTAAAGTGTTGTGTGTTCCTTGAAAACGACAACTCTGTGGTAAGTGACGTGTTGTCTCGTATTGCGTGTATATTCTCTCTCTTCTCATAAATGTAAGAATGTCTCTATTTATAGGGTCCTTTTGGAAAGTGTGCCCCTCCTAGGATCTGGTGACCTAGGAATTAGGTCACGCCGTTTTGCGGCGCCTCGGGATTTGGGCCTTTGAAGGCCGCCATCCCAGGGGCAATGCCTGAGTGAAACGTGTCACTGAGCCCAAAAGGCCTTTGGGCATCTTTTGGGTGACACGTGTCGCCATCTGAATAGTCCATGCTGGATCATCAGTCTGCGTAGGACAGAAGAGTGTCCGCCTTCCACGTGTCATCATTCCATAGGTCCAAATGGCACCTCTTTGGAGGACACGTGGCGCTTTCTGATTGGGCCACCTGGCCGGGTATAAAATACCCAAATCATTTGCCCCTCACAGGGGTCACGTGCATTGCACGTGACACCTGTGACAGGTGTCAGTATCCGAGTGGTCGGATTCAAAAATTTACTGTCTTGGAGAATCTTGGACTTTTTGACTTAAAGAATCTCAAAATTCCCTAAGCGTTTTAACTTTTCAAGCATCCGACACTCGGCCAACTGTCCGACCGTTCTTCAGTCAACCAAGCGTCTTTCACCCTTCTTCTAAAGGTAACGCCTGTTTTTTCTTTTACTCTTCATTTTTTCTTTGTTTTTGAAAAAATGGTTCCCCAATCGCATGCGGCACGGCATAGTATAGTGATCAGCCGGTCACCGGGGACGGCTAAATCTAAAACTAGCAGTGTCGAATGCTTGGCCAAAGACCCTGCTTTGTGAACTTCTCCGAATCCGACCGTTTCCGTGTCTGTGCAGGACACTATGGCCAGAACCAAAAGAACAGCAAGACAATGTAGCTCCGATGGAATTTTCTACCATTCGGATGGGTCGACTGTTTATTCAGATGGCTCAATAAGGGTGCCTCGAAGTGAGGTGTCGGAGCATCCTGACAGCCCTTCTTATCTTCCTCCAACCCCCACCTATTACCATTCGCCCACATCTAGTGGAACTCCCAGTGATGGAATCCTGGAGGAGGCGGATGAACAATATCAACCCGGGCCTTCTGGACAGGCGCCGGAAGAGAGTCTGGGGGAGGACCCCGCTGGCACCAGTCGACGGTCCCCTAGCTCTGATGACGAGTCGGCCTCGTCATCTTCTTCAGAGAACGCCTCCATAACTTCAGAGGAGGCAAGAACGAAAATAGATTCTGCCATGGAGTCCCTGGAAGTGGATAAGGGGGAAAGCTGGGCCGAGCCGAGCACTTCCAGGCGCTTGGAGAGAGCCCCCTACTATCATCATGTTCCGCCCAGCAGGCGGAGCTCCATGGCATCCGGCCTTGCCAATTTTAGGCGCAAGGTCGTTCTAGGCTATGCCTATACTTTGTCGGTCCCTAACGAGGGCGACACCATTACCTGGCCGAGCCTGGCCAGCTATCAGGACAGAGCATTCGGCTGCTATGAAGCGGCCTTCCAAGCTGGCCTCCGCTTCCCTCTCCATCCGGCCGTGGAGAGGATCTTGGATGGATACCAACTAGGTATCTGGAAACTTGTACCCAACTCCTGGATTAATATTCTGGGGTACGTTGCTGCCTGTGAGATGCTGCAGGTGGAGGCGAGCTTTGAAGCGTTCGCCCACATGCACTATCTGAGCAGGGCGCCTGCTAGGGGCGGTGAGGGCTGGTACACCTTGACCACTTGCAAGGGGTACATGATGGCTGTTGGCAAAGAGAACAAGTGGAAAGACTGGAGGACTAAGTTTTACATAGTCAAGTCTGCCAACAGCCGCCTGAACCAAAAGTATAACAGGTGGAATAAGAATCCACCTCTCCTAGGAGGCAGGAGTGCATTGCCGCCTCTTCCTAGGCGGGCAAAGGAGGAGATCATGGACCAGAGGTTGTTTACCGTGTCCGTGTGGACGAATGATGAGGGGGACAAGGAGGTCACCCCCCAATGCTATCTCCCTTTGTACAAATGGTTTGAAGAGGGAACGTTATTAGCCGCCTGTGGGCTAAGCTCTGAAATGCCGAGAGGTAGTCGGCCGTCTGTTTTATATGCAATTTCATTTTGCTTTTCAATACTTGTTTGATGGTGCTAACACTTGTTCATTTTTGCAGACAAGGCAATGGAGAAGATTTCGGCCACAAGGAAGTCGGCTGTATCTGCTGCTCGATACAGATCGAATGTCCTAAACAGGGCAGAGGCAACCACCCACACCAAAGTGGATGATCAGAAAACTGGCGGCACCCCCAAGGTGGGAAATTGTTATACTTATCATTTCTGACCAAATTTAAATTTGTCCGAATGATTTCTAACTTGTTTTATCTTGTGTCGATGTAGGGTGCCCCTACCAAATCTCCCTCAAAACCATCCGACCCTAAAATCCAAAAGACAAGGGCGGGTGATGTGAGCGCATCCGGCAAGGGCGGCCGGAAGCACATTGCTCACAAGCCCAAGAAAGGCCCAGACGCCTCTTCTCTCGAAGCTGATAGGGGGATCAACAAACCGGATGTCCAGAGGACATCGAAGGGTGGCTTTAAGCAACCCACCACTGCTGTCGGCTCAGCAGGAGAGAGGGGGAGTTTGGGGAAAGAGGAGGAAGCTCAGGACGACGGTAAAAACCATTCGCCTTTTTTGTTCTTCCATTTAGATATACTTGTGTTATTTTTCTAACTCTCTTTCCTTCTCAGTCCCTGTGCAGAGGCCGACTGTAATCCAGATGGCCAAGTCCATGCTGAGGGCGGTTGATCCTGACGACAAGGCGTCTGTCAGAGGAGTCGGCACCCTGGACTTGGATGGCATCTTGGGAAACCTCTGCGAGGTATGAGTCTTAACTTAAGCAATTCAATTCTTTTTTTTTTTTTTTTTTTTTGCTCAAGTCTTTATCCGCCTGGTTTTAACCATTTGGCTCTTTTTGCAGGCCATGCTGCGCGTCCAAGGGCTCATGCAACCCCTCAAGGATAAGTCCAAAGAGGTAACAGCCGCTAAAGCTCCGGCCGAGTCCGCCTTGGATCGAGCTCAATTTGATATTGCTCATAATGAGTTTCTGACGCTTGATATGATGTATTCGCAGGCGGAAGCCAATATGCAGGTGAAGAAGGACCTGGACTCGGCCCGCCTGCGCATCACTTCCCTTAAGAAAGAAATCACAAATCTTAAGGTGGGCCGCCTGGAGCAGCGCCTCTCCAACCAGGAGCATCAGCTGAAGACCAAGTTTAAGTTCGTAGCTGAACAAGAGAGAGAAGCTCTTGTTAAGCAAATGATGAGCGACTATGATGCCATCATGCGGGACACTTGGGCGGCTGTGCAGCCGGACTCGGACTATCAGACTTGGAAATCCAAATTCGATGAAGCCAACAGAGCATTCGACGCTCGCCTTCTTGACGAGGCTGAGAATGAAGCTAAGGCTGCTGCTGAGGCCAAGGAAAGCTCTGGGTCCGACTCTTCTAGGGAGTCGTCCTCTGGTGGTGAGGAGGAAGATCAGGTGGAGGGACAAGAGAAAAATGATGAAGAGCAGCCGAAGGACAACAGGCCGGCTGCCAATGAAGAGGCTCTCCCCTGATCACTTAAGCTTTTTATTTTTTCTGCGGCCGAATGGCCATGTACTTGTTTTTCCGGCCTGCGTGCCGAGTATTGGTGTATCTTTATCGACCAAGGGGTCGGGTACTTTAACAATTTCTCTGGCTTTGCCAGAAAACAATCTTAACCAGTCATCTGATGGCGATTGGTCTTTTTAATTTATATCATTCGGCCATTTGGCTGAGTTTATTCATACTGTTGTCCTTTGCATTTTTGAATTTTTTCATTGCACGTTTTTGGCTAAGTATTATAACCTGTATACCATGCGAATGTTCTTGCCCCTGGACGGATGTCGAGTGGTTTCGGTTTATTGGATTGATTGACTTAGAAATTATTGATACTTAGAAGAGTATTCATGGTTTCTAAGTCAATCAATCACTATGGTGATTGCCCCAAACCACTCGGCAGACGTCCATCCAGAATTGGCAACTTAAAGTTTTCATTCGGCCATTGGCTCAAACAAAACTCAAATTTCCAACTTAGCAAATTTTGCTAGGGGAAAACTTCCGCCTGTTTTGCCCCGTGAGCTAAAAACAGGCGCATCTGGCCATAGGCCTGTTTGAGATAAGATAAGTTTATAACTTAGCAAATGGTCTTTAAAAAGAATTGTCCGCCTGTCTTGCCCCAAAAGCAAAGAACAGGCGTCATCCGGTCAAAAACCTCATTAGATGCTTAAGTAGTTGTATATTGACAAGAATGTTCCGCCTGCTTTGCCCTTGGGCAAAAACAGGCGCATCCGGCTTAATGCCTCTTTAGCCTCTACTTATAAAACAGTGACCATTTTCGAGCTGTGCTAAAACAGTTAGAAAATTCAGGCCTTTTAGATTTCACTTTCGATTGAAACAAATGACTGCGAATGCTGCCTTAGCATTCGGTAGGGCCGCTTGTTATATTTGTAGAGCAATGTGCCACCCAAATGGGAGATGCTTTTCCTCGACGAATTTTCCCGAATGGACGTCGCCGGTTATCTGACTCATGTTGGAGCAGACGGTCATACTCATGTTGGAGCAGACTGTGACCATTCGGTCTCTTTTGTTTATTAATATCCGGCCATGGGCCTCGTCATTATTTTATCTGGCCTTAGGCCTCTTAAATGGTTGAGTAAATATTTGTTAAGTGTCGATATTCACTTAATGAATTTCGTAGGAACGATTGTTCTAAAGCAATCGGCTCCTTCAGAAGGATTGGGGCGTCTGCTGTTGGGACAGACGCGTTCCAAACGCATTGGCCGTCTGTACTTTGTACAGGCAACACTAAGAAAAATAAAAAGACAAGTTAGGAAATGAAGGCATATTCTCATTAACAAAACTTGAGATAACAAAATTGAAGTCTTTACATTCGTACTTAGAAGTAGTACTTTTTCAAGTTGTCTACATTCCAAGTTCTAGGCAGCCGCCTGCCGTCTGGGTCTTCCAGGCGGTAGGTGCCGTCTCTTACTTCCTCATAGATTCGATAGGGGCCTTCCCAATTTGGGGTTAGCTTTCCCTGTTCATTCGCCCTACCGACTTCCTTCATTTTCCGTAGCACAAAGTCCCCCACTTTGAGAGGACGCTTGTGTACTCTCTTGTTGTAAGCCCGAGTCATTCTCAGACGGTATATCTCATGACGCAAGGCAGCATTGCCCCTGCGCTCCGGAAGTGAGTCCAATGCTAGGCGCATGGCCTCCCAGTTTGCCTCTTCATCATACAGCATGATTCGAAGAGTCGACTCATAATGCTCAATGGGCAGAACAACTTCTGCTCCATACACCATGAGAAATGGGGTTTCTCCAGTTGCCCCTTTAGCAGTCGTTCTGATGGACCAGAGGACGTGTGGTAATTCATCCGCCCAGAGACCACCAGCTCGTTAAATTTTCTTTTTAATCCCGTCTGAGATTAACTTGTTGAAGGCTTCGACCTGGCCGTTTGCTTGAGGCCGGCCGACTGATGCAAAGAAGCTTGAGACCCCTTGCTCTCCTAACCAAGTCTTGAGTTGAGGCGTCTCAAATTGAGGACCATTGTCAAAAACCATAGACATGGGCACCCCAAAGCGAGTGATAATGTTCCTCCAGATGAAGGAAATTACATCTTTTGTCTTGATGTTTTTGACGGCCTCCGCCTCTACCCACTTGGTAAAGTAATCCACAGCCACCAGTATATAGCGCTTGCCGCCTGGTGCAGCTGTATATGGCCCCAGAATGTCCATGCCCCATTTGGCAAAAGGTATTGGGCTGTGGATGGCCGTCAGGTCTGTGGCCGGACGATGGATGAGCTTGCCAAATTTTTGGCACTTGTCACATTTTTTTACCATTTCCATTGCATCCGACTCCAGAGTTGGCCAGAAGTAAAGCCGCCTGGCCTTGGCAGCGAGGGATCTGCCGCCTATATGGGAGGCGCAGAATCCCGAATGTAACTCTTCGAGGACTTCCTTACCCTTCTCAGGGGTTACACACTTCAACAGGGGTTTCAGAAAACCAGCCCTGAAGAGTTCTCCTTGTTGCAACTCGAAGTTAGCCGCTCGTTTTTTCAGAACAACCGCCTCCTGTGGTGAGTCAGGGAGCGTGCCGTCTGCAAGATAGGCCCGGATGTTGTCCATCCAGGTTGAGCTTCGGTCAAGAATTCCAATGGGGTCTTCCTCAGATATACTTCTTCTTTCCATGACCTCCCAGAAAACTGATCGAGGCGCTTCACAGGAGGCGGATGATGCCAGCTTGGACAGAGCATCCGCCTGATTGTTTGAAGACCTGGGCACTTGACTTAGATTGAATTCTTCAAGTGTCCCAACTTCATCCTTGACCTCCTGCAAGTATTTAATCATGGCCGGATGAGTGGCCTCGTACGTCCCATTGACTTGGAGTACGACCAGTTGTGAATCCGAGCAGGCGTCAATTTTCTTTGCCCCTGCTGCCTTACAGTACCGAATGCCAGCAAGCAGGGCTTCATACTCGGCCTCATTGTTAGAGACCTGGAACTTGAACCGTAGTGCATACTCGTATTTGTCTCCTTCAGGAGACTGACAGATAATTCCTGCACCACAACTGTTTGCAGTGGAGCTCCCATCCACATACACTTTCCAAACCTGACTAGTATCATCCAGAGCAACCGGCCTTGTCATTTCCACAATAAAGTCGGCGAATGCTTGCCCCTTTATTGCTTTCCTTGGTTCGTAAGTGATTTCCAATCCTTGCATTTCAATCGCCCATTTGAGCATTCGTCCAGAAGACTCCAAGGTTGTGAGTGGTCGTTTGATCAGTTGGTCAGTATAGAATTCTACCGCATGCGCCAAGAAGTAGGGTTTAAGCTTCTTGATGGCCATGTAAAGGGCAAGGCCGAATTTCTCAACCATGGGGTACCGAAGCTCCGCATTTCTCAGAACATGGCTAATGAAATACACCGGGAGCTGGATGCCGTCTCTTTTAGCTAAGAGAACGGCACTGAGGGCATGATTAGAGACGGCTAAGTACATGAAGAGCTTCTCTTTGGGCAAAGGGCTGACAAGCCTCGGCAAAGAGTGCAGATGAGTTTTCAGCTTTTGAAAGGCCGCCTCTGCATCATCCCCCCATTCAAAGTTTGTCTTCTTTTTGATTGCCTGGAAAAAGTAGAGGCACTTGTCGCCTGACCGATTGAGGAATCTCCCCAAGGCCGCCAGACAACCTGTTAGTTTCTGCACTTCCTTCACAGTACGGGGCGATGTCCGGCTGTTGAGTCGACCAGACTGTCGATCTTGGGCAATGGATAACTATCCTTTGGACATGCCTTGTTGAGGTCTGTGTAGTCAACACACATCCGCCAAGTTCAATTCGGCTTTTTTACTAACACAACGTTAGCTACCCACTCAGGGAAATTGCACGGCCGAATGAACTTGGCATCTAACAGCTTTTTTACTTCGGCAGCTGCCTCCTGACTTCTTTCTTCGCCGTGGTTTCTTTTATTTTGCCGGATGGGCTTCTTTTTAGGATCCACGGCGAGTTTGTGGACGGCAAGATCCGGGCTAATGCCTGGCATCTCCTCCACTTCAAAGGCAAAGATGTCTTTGAATTCCCTCAGCAGCTGGTGAAGGCTTTCACCCAGCTTTGCAAATGCAACTGTCCCCACCTTAACAGTCCGTTCTGGACGGCTGTCGTCCAGAGGGATATCAATGTGTTCACCAGTAGGCTGAGGACGGAGGTCATCCGACCGTTCCCCGGTCAGTGATTGCTATTGTTTTTCTTTTTTGACCACCACCAGCTGATTAGTCTTTCTTTTCTTTTCGGCTGGTGGGGCCGACTGTTCTTCCTCGACATCGTCGAGGTCGATTGTTTGCTTGCCCCGACCGGATGCTACGGCCGCGGGCTTGACGTCCGAGAGGTAACACTCTCGAGCCGTCTTTTGGTCCCCATTAAGGGAGCCAACTGTTCCATCATCCTTCTCATACTTGAGTAGCATGAGAGCAGGGATGATGACGGCCTTACACTCGTTAAGAGTGGGACGGCCAAAGATGAGGTTGTAAGCTGTGAGCTCTTCAACCACTAGGAAACGGATGGTCATGTGCCGACCGTCTCCCCTGCTTCCCAGGCGGACAGGTAAGTCAATTCGTCCGACCGGGTGCACAAGTCCTCCCCCAAACCCAACAAGGGTGTGGGAGACCTCCATCATGCTATCCGGTTTGTACTTGAGATTGGATAAGCATTTGAGGCTGATGAGGTCAGAGGAGCTTCCTGTGTCAATCATAATTCGGCCAACCAACTGGTTGGCGACCTTGCACTCAATGACAACAGGGTCATCATGCGGCCGACGGACTTTGCCTCTGTCCTGCTCGATGATGACAACTTTAGGGAAGGTGGATGTGCCTGCCGCATCCCCTTCCTCAACAGAGTTGACCATCTTTCTCAGATGGTCCTTGGTGCCCTGAATGGTCGGGCCACCACCGGCAAATCCGCCTGCTATGGTGTATACCGGATCTTCATCAGTTTCAGTCCCATTAGTGGATTTATGACATGGCATTTGATTGATATTACTCACGTTAAATAAGCATTGTAATTGATGCTTTCCAAAGAAAAAAACAGAACTTTTAATAAGATAGAACTAATTAAGCAATTTTTGTACTAAAATGTAAGATTCCAAATACGGAGTATTATTCATTCTCTTATTTATTTTTTGTGATTGATTCTATATGGTACTAACAAAGTGAAACGGAGGGAGTACTATTTTTTATAATTTCATTTTATTAATTGAAAAATAAATGAATATTACTCCACATAACTATATAAGAGAAGTAGATTCATTCATTTTTCATCTCCTGTAGAAAAAAAAATAATAATAAAATCTTGTCATACATTCTGTTTCAGTAGCTACAATCTAATACGAAGTATATATATTTTACCTGTCCTATGTTGGGGTTTGGTAAGTCCAACTTACCGCGGAAACGACCCCGACCCAAAGAACCACTCGCAATTAATAAAACCATAAAGCATAACAAATAAACATAAAAGGGTAGAATCGTAATTTACCTTTGACGCGTGCTTTGCCCGACCTAATGGGCTCTTACTTGAAAGATTTAGCTCCGCTCACACGAGAGCCTCCAACGATATCCACCCACAAAGGACGAACACCGACTTTTTAGGTCCGCTACCTTGGAGTTAGCAAGGTTCGACCAAAACCCGAGTGATTAAATGAGTTCAAAGGTTTTCACAATGGTGATGCCTTTTTGAACTCTCACTTAAGTGATTTTCCCAATACCCCAACTTGGGTATTTATAGGGAAAACTTGAGAGTGAAAAAACTCTCCCATCAATGTGGGAGAACTTGATTTTTCCATTTTATTTTAAATCTAAAATAAAATAAATAATCAAACTAGTAATAAATCAACAAGTGGCAAGCTCATGAGAGAGGTTAGGTGAGGACCATTTGGAGGAGGGGGGAGACCAAACTTGCTCCCCACTCCCTCTCCAAAAACCGCCACCTCATGCCTCAAGCTTCCCCTCACAATGCTTCACATGGCGCCACACTTGGGCACCAAGGCAACCCAAGGTGGGCTGCCATGTGCGGCTGCCAGCAGGCCCAGCATAAGCGTGCAGGCTGCTTGGCGCTGCTGGCCTAGCACGCCCAGCACTTGCTTGTGCGGGCTGCTTGCGCTGCTGGCCTAGCACGCCCAGCTCTTGCTTGTGCGGGCTGCTTGCGCACTCGGCCAGCAAGCCGCGCATCAATGATGCGGGCTGCTAGCTGAGTGCCTTGCACATTGCGCACATTGGCCCAGCATAGCTAGCATGCTGTGCTAGCATTGGTGTGCTAGCACGCACCAGCCAGCCTAGGCTCGGCTTGGTGCGCATGCTAGCCACCATACTATACCAAATGCCCCTAGCACTCGGTTTGCTCGGGGCATTCCGATGCTAGGGGTATTTCGGTCTTGTTGATTTATTATTTTCGTGTCTCGTCTTTTATTATTTTGACTCGACTTCCGACGCTCGGTTTCGACGCTCTAAGCTCGAATTTCCGACGTCTAAATATTTAATACTCTGGCGACGAATTAATTTCTTCCGAATTAACGTCGAGTCGGTTCGTATATTTGCTAGGGTGTAACCCGAAGGGTTCAGTCAAGATTAAGCTGTAATATTAATTATACATTAATATTACTGATCGGAAGCGGCCTCCACTCAGGCATTCCGATCACTTGACCTTGCTGAATATATTAGCTTTCTAATAATTCTGAACCCGCTAACGGAATAGTACACTTGTTCGAAGGACACCATTCCTTTCATCCTATTCACCAAGATCTTTTATTATTATTATTATTATTATTATTATTATTATTATTATTATTATTATTATTATTATTATTATTATTATTATTATTATTAAATCTAAAAAATAATAGTCATACAACCTACAATAAAGCCTACTCTAGTGAAGATATGAGCTGTCGCACGAGCCCCAATGTCTTACGTCGTCGCGAATTTCTGGACTCGCTTCAGCAATGCTACAGCCTCCTTCTCTAATTCCCCAAGTGAAGAAAAGGAGAAGGGAATAAAACCATATCCATTCGCCTGACAAAGAGCTTCATACTTAACTCGCTTCCGATGAGCCGCGTCAGCTAGAACCCGTCCAAGAACAAAGTCAGCTAACCCTGTAAGTGTCAAAGGAGAAGACCCTTTGAAGTCGACACATATATCACGACCACGATCCCTTGAATAAAGTAACACATCGGCAGGTCTGAGGGCCCCGTCATTCCCTCCAGACAATCCTATGTCTACCTCCTTTCTTGCTGAAATCCTAGATCTGTAGCAAATATCAACAAGGGTATCCCGAACAACTTTATGCTGATATTTTATACCCACAATACCAGCACACGACACCGCGTGGTTGCCGAAATTATCCCCGATAAAAATCCGAGAACAAGCAGAGCACGACACTGAGATAGAGAACAATGGAACACCCAGTCAATAGCACATCACAAATCGGTATGCCTTTGCGTTTATCGTCTGACCCAACCCAGAATTAGGGACAACCCGAAGCCAAGCAGAGGTGAGAACTCCTTGCTGCGATTTCCACAAAGCTGATTGACAAGGAAATAAAGAGAAGGTGGATTCTACAAATGCGGTAACCTTTGTGAAATATATATCTGCCATTTTCTTCATGAGTTTAGGGCAGCAACCTCACTAGGATTATTATTATTATTATTATTATTATTATTATTATTATTATTATTATTATTATTATTATTATTATTATTATTATTATTATTATTATTATTATTATTATTATCATTATTATTATTATTATTAATTTAATGAAATATATTATTATTATTATTATTTATTAATTAATTTAGCATAAATTTTACTTGGAAATTATTATAATTTTTAGATGTATATTTTTAATCTTAGTTAATTTAATTTTACTATAGGTTTGTACATTAAACATTTGAAAACTCTTTATTTATTTAAAATTACATTAGATAGTAGTCTAAAATTACATACCTAGAATGAAAATTATTAATTACATAAATGAAAAGTATATGAATCAAAATAATCACAATTATATTAGGTTGTGTTTGGATTCAAGCATTTCATTTGAAATCTAGAATTTTAAATTTGGAATTTGAATTAATGACATTCAATTCCAAAATCTCTGTTTGGAAAAAACTTAGAATTTCAAATTTATCAAAATTCTCTCTTCCTTGCTCTACTCTCCCCGACATTCAAATCCCGAAAGTTGTTCATCCAAATCTCTCTCCTCCTCATGTTCATCTAAATTCTAAAATTGTTGACCCAATTAGATGAGAAATCAGCATCAATCAACCAAAATCTACAGTCATTATTTAGATTATAACATCAGTTAACCCAAATTGGTATTCAAATTAACATGTCAATGGTGGTCGGTGGTCAAAAAAACCCTTTTAGAAACTTTTTGATCGAGGAGGATGCACACAAACTGCTTTAATGGAGGATATAATCTTCAGTAGAGAATACAAAGTACATCGATGGAGGAGAGATAGCTATGAAGTAACTTCAATAGAGGAGAGAGGAGAAAAATTGGGGAAACGTAAAAGGACCTAAGAGAAATTGGGGTAATTTTTTTTTCTACATGTGAGAATTTGAAATGACATCATATGAGATAGAATTTGTAATTCATTGATTTGGATATTATTATTTAATGGCTTGAATTTGGTCCAAATCAGAATTTCAAATTTTTGGATTACCCAAACAACTCATTTGACCCAAATTAGAATTTCAAATGGAATCCTTAATACCAAACAGACCATTATATGTTTTGGTGAATTTTTTGTGTATAACTTATAATAGGTAATTAATGGCATTGGCTAGAAAAAGGGGGCAAAAAAAGAAAAAAAAAAAGGAAAGGGATTTTGGATGGAAAAAACAGCACTAGGAAATTTTCGGTGTCTGTTTTAGTATTATGTTATTGATGATATAGATTTCATTTTTTTTGATGTGTTCATATTTTTTTTAAATAAATGTTCATATTTTAGGTATAATCCACCTATTTTTATTTAACAATTGGTTTTAGGCGGAAATTTCATCCCGAAGTCAGGTTGGGCTTGGCCAACCCGGATTTTTTATTTTTATTTTTTTTAATTTCCCACGAGCCTTAGTCATGCATTGCTAAGCTTTCTAGTTATTTTATTAGCCCAAATAAAAAAAGCTCGCTAAACCCGATTTAATTTAACGGCTTTTAGACCAGCATTTTCCTGATGAACCTTGTCTTGACCCGACCAAACGGGCTGAAATTTTTAGCCTCGACTCAGCCTGAACCCGTTCTGTCCCGCCCTTTGATCACCTCTAGAAGGTTCCACATCGAGAGGGGCAAAACAGGAATATATTTAATGCTGGCAATTGCAAACAAACTTCCTGTTCAATACCTGCACAATTGACATTTTCACCACCTCCTTCCTTCCTTAAAAAAATCCTATCCAAACAAACACCATTTTCACACTTACTCTTCCCCCGCCATTTTAACACCATCCTCCTTTCATCTCCCTATTTCAGATCTGTTTTTTCAGGTATTATTGAATTTCTTTTATTTATGAAAACAATTATAATTAATCTTGATTTTGTTGTCTAGATCCTATGGTTTATGTTACGGAATAATTTCTTGAGTATTATTCTTTGGTTTCTGCTGCTGTATTTTATAATTGCATGATCTGGGTTACTTTTAATTTTTCTATAGAATGATATATTTCGGGTAATTGTTGAAATTGTATTTATCAAATTAAATGCGAAAATCATTTTTTTTTGGGCAAGAAAGTATTATGGTGTTGAATTGTATGAGTTATAGATGTAATGTCAAAATTAATTATGGGGTTTTCTTATGAGAGGTGAAGAGTCTAATTTTTGAAATTGTGATTTTGATTGTTTATCATAATTTGAGCGGTTTGACAGTGATAAGTTGTATATGCTCCGTAATTTTGTACTCTAAATAAGGGCGTATTCGGCCAAATATAGCTGTGAAGGTAGCTGCAGCTGTGGAGGTAGCTAAGTAGGTAGCTGTTAGCTGTCAACACTGTGAAGATAAATAATTTAGATATGAGTGTTCGGTAAAGTAGTAGTGGTTGACTAGCTGTTACATATAAAAAACAATATTTTATTTTTAAAACTATAAATTAAATTTTCAACAGCTACTTAAAAAGCTACCTCTAATTTCAAAAGCTAATATTTCTAACTTTTCACAAAAGCTACCTCCACCACTAAAAACTACCCTAACCACTACTTTGCCAAACACTCACATTTTTTGTTGAGTAGTGGTTTGACCAAGTCAAACCACTAAAAGCTACCTAAAAGCTACTCAAAAGCTAACGCCGAACACGCCCTAAAAAGGGATAGAGGGAGTAATCCAATATCCGTGGACCAAATTTATATTGGTAAATTTGTTTTGCATATGTTGGAGTATTCTAAGCCAAATTTATATTCTGATAGTAAATCAACATAGTGTTAGTGGCAAGCAGAGAGGGAAGTGATGCGCAGCGCCTGGAGCAGAGGTGCCTTCTCAACCTTGGCTAGATGTGTCGCCTCAGTTATCTCCTTGGTGAGCACAGAACTTTGTTCACCAAGTTTGAGCAGACAGAGTTGCCAGTCCAAAGGTTGGACATTGTATGCCGCTTGACCCCAAAGAGGGTCGGCTACATGAAATGAGGAGAATACGGCAAGAGTCGGTGAAGCTGCCGAAGATATCAATATGATTGCGTTATTTTTTCATTCATTATTGAAAGGAGAATTTAAGTTGGTGCTATAATCATGTATGAAGTATTATAATTTTTCACCATTTTATTGTTGTGATACGGTCAATATGTGCCTTTCCTATTTTATGCCCGATGAATGCAGAGTCATCTTTGGTATGCAAGACATCAAAGTATCATGTTAGTTCTAATTGAATTTTAGGTGTTTTTTTTTTTTATTTTGTCCTGGTCTGAGCAAATTATATCAATTTAGAGGTCTTTAAATTCAACCCTCTTATTTCCCAATTTCCGTTCCACATTAGCTGATGACTTAATTGAAGCACATTTTATATTTACTGAAAAAGAAAATGTTTAGAGTTGTGCAATGTTATTTGCATTAAACCTTTTATCTTTAAAATTCACTGTTGTAAAATGATATAAAGTGACCACTCTAGGACATAATTTTGGGAAGGATTTGGAAAGGAGATCTTAAACTCAAAAAGGATTGGGACATTAGCAAAGTTTGTAATTCTAGGCTGGGAAGAGGGCAATTCAGATCTTAGATCATCTCTTATAAAAAGATAGATGGCGAGGATTCCCCTGGGGAGATTTTTATTATTGTGAGATGAGGCAATATTTTTATCCTGGCTTTCTGCAATTAGAGTGTGAGGGATTATGCTACATTTATTGCTACATAGAATGATTGTTGTCGATTAAGTAATTGCTCATGCGAGAGATGGCTAGACATGGCAGCTCTCTTGCCACAAAACACCAGCCTATCATTTTAAGCAATTGCTCATGCGAGAGATGGCTAGACATGGCAGCTCTCTTGCCACAAAACACCAGCCTATCATTTTAAGCAATTGCTCATGCGAGAGATGGCTAGACATGGCAGCTCTCTTGCCACAAAACACCAGCCTATCATATCTGGCTCTATTGATATCATTTTTCTTCCTTTAGAAAGGGAAATTCTTGGCTATATTCTGGTTTTATTGGAGTAAGAGTTTTCTATATGTTTCCTTGATTGATTTCAGATGTATGTAGCTCTGGCAGAGTAGCCTTTATCACCCTTTTACTGTGTATTTTTAAGAATGCTCCCTATACTCTTGTTTTTGTTGATTGTGGGTAACTTCTCCAAGATTTTTCTCTCCATTCGGTGGTTGCTTGTTTGGTTCAGATAATTAGATTTGACTTTAAACTGAAACTGCTTGGATTTTTATCATGTGCTTATAGGCTAATAGATCATTTAAATGCTTGATCTCTGATACTTGCTTTTTTCAGTGTTGGAACAGATGACCCCAGTTTGCCCATTTGTCAAAGCTACTCGTCCTGATGATGCCTCTTCGAAAAGAAGTGGTGAAAATATATGTAAACATGCTGCAGAACATGAGAGTAAAGCTAAAAGTGAGTCTGTTGATTCTGGCGTAATTGAACCTAAGTGTCCTCTTGGATATGATTCTCGTTCATTCAAAATTGGCCCTCTCAGCTGTGTGCTATGCAAAGCCCTTTTGTTTGAGAGCAGTAAATGTGTGCCTTGCTCCCACATATTCTGCAAGTAAGTTATATTTATTCGTGATCACTACTGCTTTCAACGCCTTTATTTTTAAAGATAATATCACGATTATTATGTTACTGCTCCTTTCTATCCTTGACTAGGTTTCTTATTTTGCTTGGCAATCCAGGGCATGCATATCTCGCTTTAATGACTGTCCATTATGTGGGGCTGATATTGAGAAGATTGAACATGATGAAGAAACTCAAAAGCTTGTTGATAAGTTCATTGCTGGTCATGCCAGGATCAAGAGGTCTCCTGCCAGTACAGATGCCAAGGAGGAAGTTAGCAAAAATAAATCTGTGATTTATGAAGATGTCTCATTAGAGAGAGGTGCTTTTTTGGTTCAACATGCCATGAGGGTAAGTTGTGGTGTGAATAATTAATGTCTAAAAGCATGCCTATGGATATTGAACTTGAAGTTAGTCAACTGTTAAGTTTTAACTTTAAAAGTATGTTCTATCATGTACTTTCTTTTGCATTTATAGGCATTTCGTGCTCAGAACGTGGAAAGTGCTAAATCCAGGCTGTCACTTTGTGCTGCCGATATCAGGGAACAGTTAAAGGAATCTGGTAACAAGCCAGAATTGTGCTCCCAACTTGGGGCTGTGCTGGGAATGCTGGGAGATTGCTGGTATACTCTCTCCCTTTCTTCCCCCCTTTCTCTTACTTACACCTCATAGAACTTCACTATGTGCTAGGAACTGCTCATATACTCACCTGGATTGCTCATTCTTTTAGCATCATCAGAAGTTTATAGAAGGCTACCTTAGTCTAGCACTTTAATGGTTTATATTCAATTTTACTAGATAATAATTTTGAAGAAACCTTCATATAGTTTGATTGTTTGAGGAGTGATGAGGAAAGGGTTATTTACAGGGCTATCTAGATGTTTGACAGGTTATGGCTCTGCAGAAATTTCTAGTTAACAAAGATCAAGGAAGGGTATTCAATGCATGGCTGAAATGTTTGAGATGACTCACTTAATGTTAACTTGTATATAAAAGCAAGGGTGACTTTAATTTATATTTTATTTACACAGCACTAGGGGTAGGCGGAATGCTATATGTGTTAGTCTTTTCTAAATCCTATTATATTGACAATTTCCATAATCTTTCTTATTGAGAGATCTAGTCTTTGTTCAAGAACAATGTATTTGGTACATTAGAATCATTGTTAGAATCTTTCATCCCTTGATTTAACTAATGTAGTAACCTTTGTACATCTTGTGGGCCTCAATAATTATTTTCTATAACTTGTGGCTTACACTGAGTTCTTCCATGGTCAGATGCGTGTATTGTGGCAAGTTCATATGCAACCAATGCATAGATATGACTGTATTTCTGAAACCTAATTGCAGTAATAAATTTGTTTATTACTTTTTGAAAGCGTGAAAGATGGAAGAAGCAATGACACAATCGTTAAAACTCTAATACACGTATTCACTTTTAAAGCTTGAAAATTCCCACTGTTTTCCAAACATTGTCCTACTTTTACGAGCATTTCCCATCATTCTTGGGACCAAGAAGAATCGCTTTGAAGACATTAAGCATGCAATAATTATTTGTATCATATTTAGCACAAGGGGTGAGAAGACTTCCTTTGGCGTGTCAGAAATGCCTGTATCTTTTGTGCTATTTCCTTTGCAGGAGAAGTTAGCGAAAAGATTTAAGTATTTTTCTAGTTAAAAGGATAATGCCGCATGCATATTTGACACCTAATCGCGATCACTGAAGAAGAGGAGTGGAGGGGATCATTCTCCATGTGACTTTTCATTTTGCTCAGCTTGTCTTGTCGTCTTTCTCAGTGTCTGCACTATTACCTGTAGAACTGCAATTGTTTACAGAACTTTGGTCTTACCATACTTTTAATGATCTTATACCCATCACTGGGGCCCTGCAAAAGAACATAGCTGAAGACTTTTAGGAGGTTGAATAATCTGTGAGGAATGGAAATTGAGTAACGCACTTTGGTCTTACTGTTCTCTTAACGATACTATACCCATAACTGGGACCTATCAAAAGCAAGTAGCTCAAGACTTTTTAGCATGTTTAAATGCTTTGTACCATATTAGGTGTACAACCTCCAAAAGCAACCCTCTGAGAAGAACCTTCTTTGACATGTCTGAAGATTCTGGATCTCCCTTCTTTTTATAGCGCCAATTTTCTTCTACAGGCAAAAGAGAGGGGAAGGGATTTAAAGTACTTTTCTGGTTGACAGTGTGCATCTTTGAGTCCTGAAGTAATTGAGGGCATCATCATCATCATCATATATAGGGTAGAATGAGAAAAATAAATGTGCAAAAGTTTTTCACTAAATGTCCATATTTTTCTCACCAAATGTTCTATTTTGATTTTTGAGCTTATAAAATTTTCAATATTCTGGAAAAATGGAGTGTGTATATATATATATAAATTTTTTCAATTTGCACAGCTTGTTGTGATCTTTCACAGTGTCCCTTACGTGTCTATAACTTAAAGATTGCTGTTGCACTCATCATTTGGTTATTTTCTTTATGACTGTACTTGTTAGTTTTTCTTTTCTTTTTTTTTTTCTTTGGCATTTTAAGAAGAATATTGTTATCTTCTTAAACTAAGAAAAATATTCTGAACTCACCAAGTTTATTGCAGTCGTGCAATGGGAGATGCTGGATCTGCTGTCACCTACTTTGAAGAAAGTGTTGAATTTTTGTCACAAGTGCCTCCTGACGATATGGAGGTGATACATTCACACATCATGTGACAGCTGCAAATTTAATCTGCAAATCTTATTGTATTGACACTAATTAATAATGAATATATTATTTGGCAGGTTATACACACTCTTTCTGTTTCACTGAATAAAATTGGAGACTTGAAGTACTATGATGGAGATCTGCAAGCTTCAAGAACTTATTATTTCCGTTCTTTGGAAGTTCGTCGTAATGCCATGTTAAATCACCATGATAATGCATCTCTGGTTAGCTCCTGTTTCTTGTTGTTGCATATGATGTCTTAGCTGCTTAGTTTATTGAATATTCCTAATAAATTTCTCTTTTGCAACTGTTCTTCGTTGTGAAATAGGAAAGCAGAAAAGGTTATATATTATTCCTTTCTTTTTCTCTCTCCCTTTTATGGTTGCAAAACACAGGTTTCTTATCAAGTGGTGATCAATGAGTGATTGTTTCTTTTTCTTTTTTTTTTTTCTTTCTTTTTTCCCATATTGTATTTGTCTCTATGCTCTTATAACTTATTAGGATCCATGAACACATCTGTGTTGGAGTTAAGCAGTGGTAGCTAATTGGGATTTGGTAGTATCTCAATGTTAATCTTTTTTTGTTAAGTGGGAACAATAAATATGGGAAAGGAAACCTTAATGGCAATAATGAGATCAACTTTTATACCAGCAGTTAAAAAGTGTTTATTTTTGTAACTATCTTTTTTATAATCCCTTGATGAATATGAGGATGCTAATTCTTCTAAATTAAAAATTTGTCAAATGAAATGTGGTTCTAATTTAAAATTTTATAAATGAAATGTTGCCGTGACAGAACAACATTTTATTCAACCAATTTTTAGTTTAAAAGAATTATATGTTTTGTCAGAATAACATTTCAACAAAGAAAATAATATCTGAATCCGATTCGAAAAGTTTCGGATATTTGAAAATTTTCAGATCAGATATACCGGATATCCTACATCTTAAATATTATAAAATAATATCTAATTTTATTTTTTTAAAAAGAAAATATAAAATAAACCCAAAATTTGGATATCTGGATCAGAGTTATTCGAAACCCAAAATATAGATATTTTGATCGGATATCCATGATCCAAAATCCGAAATAATTTGGATATATTGGATGTCCGAAAATCCGAAAATTGATATCCGGATACCGAGAAATTCGGATCGGATACCTGATTTGAAATTAATTTTGACCGGATATCCTAAATTATTGGATCGGATCTTTGAATCTTTAGACAGTTTTGCTCAGCCGTACATACAAAAACCCAACTGCATAGCTTTTTACTAGTTACTACCTTGTCTTCTGCTTTTTATGTAGTTAAGCAAATTTTATAATGTCTCTCTTCCTAAGTTATTGCTTCCTGTGATTCCAGACTTTAGATGTAGCAGTTTCTTTAGCAAAAGTGGCTGACGTTGACAGAGGGCTTGGTTTTGAAGACGGAGCTATTTCTGGCTTTCGTGAAGGTGTAAACATGTTACAATCTTTGAAGATAGACGCTAGTCAAGTAGCACTTGAACAAAGGGTATGTCTTCTTGGTCAAGCTCTCTTATTGAAATAATTTTTTTTGGTGGTTTTCCTTTTTCGCTTTTCAATTGATTCCAAATTACTAAGGCCCTTATGTTTTGAAGGTCAAATTTCATCTTCTTGGCTTCTTTTAGATTGCCAGATTCATGTCTCGCTATACTTGTAAATGCTTGTATATGTGGCAATTTAACCAGAAAAATAAAAAATCTTGCAACTTGATGACTTGCAGTCATTTCCAGTTGAGATGGCTGAACTGTGTAAAGTTTTAATCCTCAAAACTATATCTAAAGTTGATTAGCATGCTTTGTAAAAAGACGTCATGTAGGATGATATTCTTCCTGAAAAATACATATTACCTCTATTAAGCTTTTCTCACTTACATCCCCTTCACAACTAGCGCTGTTTGAAAGTTACAGAGTATTATCTTATTAAGCCCATTGATCTTTCTGAACCTATTCTTGTGTCTCAATATTTGAAGTAGTTGGACATGTAGTCAATAGCCTCCTGGTTCTTTAATTCTTGTTGTTTAATTTAGTAGTTTACTTTCATGCAGAAGTAGATAGATAGATATTCTTATATCAAACAAAGCTTACCTTTAAACTTGCCTTGCAGCGACTGTCAGTGTTGGAATTCCTCAATAGCCAAATTACAGAAAATCAACCAGATCAAACCAGCTAGAAGACAGCTCCGTATGGACGAAAGTTGTGACACAAGAGTGACAAGACCTCTGTATGATTCAGCTTGGGCGAGTATGTACAATAAAAGCTTATGTTTTTCGTGGAGATTGAGAATCTGTAGTTGATGGAGGTACCCTTGGTAGAACTATGTGAAACCTTGGGAACTTGGAGATGTTATGCAGACAACCCTTGAATGCCATATTTATCTGCTCTTTAGATGATGACGATATCCTTTGTTCACCTGCTTATGTGACTTTGTATCCTGGGAAAAAATTTGATTCTCTAAATTGTCATCGATTGTAAAGAAAACCACTTTCCTGTACATATAACCTTTATGTTGTAACAAATTCTTCAGTGTTGAAACTTGAAAGTATCATCCTGTGTTTCCTCAATAATAGTAGTCTGGTCTCGACAAAGATTGCTACTCTTTCTGTAGCATATTCGCCAGTGTGTTATACATCCATGTGCTTGTATTATCCAGTTGCAGCTCTGGCATTAAAAAACGAGTTTAGGAACGAAGACAATCCGTTTGATGAAATCATAAGAGGCAAGGTTATTGAAGCTTCTCAAAGCAAGGATCAGTCTCACCTCTTGGGACCCTCTTGGGACACCGAGCAAGGTGGTGATGCGTATGATGTTGCTGTTATGACATTCGTTTCCATAAATTGATGAGTGCAATTTTGATGGAAAATGCATCTTTAAAAGATGCGGGGAAACATATCAATAGGTAGGCAAAGTAGCTGTAGTGGTGCTGGTATATATTTGCTCTGCACTAAATATATACGAAGTATGTATTTTTAGTTTATTTTATACTACGGATCATTGAATATACCAAGAACAACGAGTGGGATAAGCTCTTTTTGAATCAACCACTGAAGAAAAAAAAGGTTAAGTTTTACAAAATCAAATGTGGATATCAAATAATAATAATCTAAGGCAATTCCCCTTATTTTTATTGGTTTTTTTTTTTTTTTTTTTTTTTTTTTTTTTTCATATATGTGTATATATATATATATATATATATATATATATATATATATATATATATATATATATATATATATATATATATATATATATATATATATAAATATATATATATATATATATATATATATATATATATATATAAATATATATATATATATACTAGTTTTGTGCCCCGTGCGATGCCCGGGTTGTTTATGGAATTTTAAGATAAAATTATATTATAATTCAATTTAATTGATTAAAAATAGAATTCTAAATTAACTTTTTTTTCTACAAAGTCTATCTATATTTATCCAACGTGGTATGACACTTGGCGTAAAGTTAAAATGCTATATGATATTGTCTTGTGGCCTAATTATAAGTTTATTATTTGGTATTTTATCGAAAATAAAACTCTAAACTAAACATCTTATTCTAAAATTCTATCCTAATTTGATTGAAAAAATAATTTTTAACTAACTTTTTTATCTTATGAATCTATTTAAATCTATCCAAGGTGGCGCGACACTTGGCGGAAAGTTAGAATGCCAAGTGTAATTATTTCGTGACCTGGCTAAAAGTTTAGCTTTATATATATAAATAAATAAATAATATATATATATATATATATTTATTTATTTATTTATTTTTGTTACTATAAGTTTGTTACTCCCTCCGTTTCAATATGATAGTCCCACACTCCTACATGGAATCAATCACGTAAAATAAATAAAAAAAAATAAAAAAAATATTTGGAATTTAGCATTAAAGTAAAAAACAATTCATAAATAGTTTTGCCTTATTTAATTTTTTTTGATTTTTTTTAGGAAAGTATTAGCTATAATTGCATAAATCAAGGGAGTAATTTTTTTACTTTGAGTCGTGTCATCAATTTACAATTAATTAATCTAACAAATTAGAATTTATTATGTATAAAATAGGAAATAATAACTAAGTAAAAGTGGAATATATTCAATACTAGGTTAGATCCCGTGACCGTTATAGATTATTAATAGATAAATATTATTTTCATAAATTAGCTAGTCAAGGAATAATAAAAGGCAAAAAAATTCGAGCAATATTTTTTTTTTATTTTTTATTTTTTTATTGTAAAACAGATCACAAAATATTTTTAAGAATATAAGTTTTGGTTTATAGTTGACCATTTTTCTATTTTAGAAAAATTATTTGTGAAATCTTTTTATTATAAATATACTACATTAATATGGAATATGTAAAACAAATAATATTACTTTTGAAATTGATTTGTTTCCTTAATTAATAGATTTTATATATATAAAAAAATAATAATAATTAAGGACACACCAACAACCAGGAGATGACACATGTCATTGCTGGTGTGTCTTTTAGTATATAAAAATATAATATAATCTAATATATATAAATAAAGTAGGCATTTTTGGAGAGCATTGGGAGCGCCACATAAGAAAAGATATATTTTCGACCAATTAAAAATTAGATTTCTATTTTATTTTAGAGTTAAAAAAATCACTCGCCGCCTAAACAAAAGTGACAAATGAAATTTTAAATTTTTGCCACGTAGGTAAAAACGACGAATAGTAATTTATTAGGATTTTAATTATTTAAGAACACTAAATTTTATCATTTTTATTTGTTACAAAACTAAAAATTATCTGCTATTCAAAAGAAAAAAAAAACTAAAAATTATCTTTAGATATTAGGATTTATATTATTTAAAAAACTAAAAATTATATTTTGATATTAAAAAATATAAATTATCATTTGATGTTAATGGTTTTATGTAAATATTTGATGATATGATACTTTCATAAAAAATTTTAAAACTTATAATGCAAGAAAAAAATTGAGAGATCACCAAAAAAAATATTTATATACAAAATGTATATAAAAATTCGTGCATCACACGCCACATAAGCAAAAGTAATATTTCGACCAATGAAAAATTATATTTATATATTAATTTAGAATTTTAATTTTCAGTCGCCATTTAAGAAAAAAATTAACAAATGAAATTTGAGAATTGAAAACAAAAAATAATAATTTAAGATTTAAATTATGAAAAAAAAATTATCTTTTATATTATCTTTTACATTATCTTTTACATTAGGATTTATATTATTTTAACAAATAATTAGAAATTTAAAAATATATTTTGATTTAATGATTTTATCTTACCTATCCGATGAATGAGATAATATTTATTTCAATTTATAAATTTAAGTTCTATATACGTAAAATTTGAATAAGAATAATTTAAAACTTAACAAAATATTTTACCTTAAATTAATGTTAAAATAATAGAATAGAAAATAAAAACAAAAAAATTAAGAAATTACCAAAAAAATATACAAAATGAAATATTTAAAAACCGTGCATCGCACGGGCTTACATCTAGTATATACTAGATTAGATATTATAAAAACTAGTTTTGTGCCCGTGCGATGCCCGGGTTGTTTATTAAAGATAAATTTTTAATCTATATGTCAAATTTTTAAATATATCATTGATACAAAATTAGTTAGGAATTGAGGTGCTTTTATGACGATTTGCTATATTTTATCGAAAATTTTATAACAACATTTTAATTCAATTTGTACCTCTGAAATATTGGTATTTTATAGATAATAAAACACTAAACTAACAATTTTATCCTACAATTATATCCCAATAGAATTTTAAATTAACTTTTTAATCTTATGAAGTCTATTTCCAACGTGGCACGACACTTGGCATTTTAACTTATGAAATCTATTTAAAACGCCAAGTGTCGATGCCTCGTGACCTGGCTAAAAGTTTAGCTTTATATATTAGTTATTATATATTTTAGCTTTATATATTAGTTTTATGATATGATTTTTTAAAATAATAATCTAATAATTTTTGTAAATAAAATTATAATTCAATTTGTACATCTGAAACATTGGTATTTTATCAAAAATAAAACTCTAAACTAATAATTTTATCTTAAAATTATATCCAAATAGAATTCTAAACAAACTTTTTTTTTTAATCTTATAATGTCTATTTAAATATATCCAATGTGGCACGACACTTGGCGAAAAGTTAGAACGCCAAGTGTCGCTGCCTCGTGACTTGGCTAAAAGTTTAGCTTTATATATTAGTTATATGATAATTTATAGTTGTGTACATTTTGAAGTCAAATTATCACTCAAAATATGTAAAATCTTTGTATTAACATAAACAAAACTGCAAAAATTAAAATAATATAATCAAAAGAAAATTTATGTGTACAACAAAATTTAGTGGACTTTGTAATTAGGAGGAGTAATCACATAAATACATGGCTAATATTTGCTCTCTTTAAGATTATCTTTGACTCTATGTGTAACAATTTTTTTTAGAGAGAATATAACTTAAGATAATGTATTCTATTAAAGTATGTTGTGGTTAATATTAACTTTTCAAAATTAAAAAATAAATAAATAAAATTAAGAAAGTAATGAAAATTGGAAGAGAAAAAATAAATTTATGCGGGAAAAAATTGAAGGAGAAGCTAACACGTGTACAATTTTGAAAAAAAGGATGATGTCAGCTTGTTTTAGTATTAATTATAGATATATTGATGAATAGATCTTTTTAAAACGTCCAAAATAGTATATGGGACTAACAAACTGAAAGGGAAAAAGTATCATATATTTCAAGAAAAAGTTTTGACCCTGTATTTAGGGAATAACGCATAACAAGAATAATAAAATTAAATAAAAAAATATGATGATAAAGTATAAGAATGTTACATAATACTATAAAATTGAATATTAGCAAAAAAAATTAACCCTAAATCTAAGACTAAAGATTGGCTACTTCGGATGGAAGCAGTTGGGTGCGACAAGTAGGACAAGAGTTTTTGTTAGCCAGTTTACACCAAGAAAACAAACAATCCTTGTGAAATTTATGACCACATGTCTCCAAAACCCATATACTTTGTTGTTCGGGTATATCCCATCCCTCCAAGCAAATCGTGCATTCAGTGCAATTTTGAGTTACTTTCTTGGCTCTCTCTTTGATCATTTTCACCTCTCGCTCTATGATCCTCAATTTCGCGCATCTCTTACATTCAGGATCGGGTTCCGGGACAATATTGGTCCTGATGTTGATCCACCCTGCGCGCTGTTGTTGAAGGCGGTCATTGGTAGGACGATTTAACTCTAGACGACGGAAGTCACATTTATCGGTAGGGATTTTGTTCACCTTTAACCATGTGCTGCCAATGAACCAATCTTTAATAAACAATAGATACAAGATATAAATAGGTTAAGAAAGCCATAATATAGATAATGGAATTAAATTGTGTTGAGGATATACTATATATATATATTGTTGAGTCACTTAAGGTTTTGAGTGATGACAAACAGCTGACTAGCTGGTTCTTGTTGGTTTTATATCATATCAACTGACATTTTGAACAGGAACAGCTATCCCAAGTACTTGAGGCAATATGAAGTCCTTTTGAATCAAAGCATTCAAGAAATATGTATCAGAATGTTCTATCAAGGAAGGCCGTCAAGACTTGAAGATTATGAAGTCTCTCAAATTAGGATAGTTGATCTTTGTAGTCTTTATAATGTTAAGTGTGCATGGATGTTTGTACGTAAGCTATCTGTATCCCTTACTTAGAATATTTAGTGTTGTAGAGATCAGGAAAAGTTGACCTGATCTCTAGGACACTAACAGGTTAGGAAACAGCTGCTTCGTAGCTTGTTTCGTGAACCTGGACATTAGTTCAGTAAATATTTTCTGGAATATATATTTCCTATCCTTGGAGAATATTTACTAAACTAATTGATTCAGTTTATGCAGAGTTGGAGATGAATTATTTCGCATATAACTTAGAATATATTATTCTACCCATTTATGGAAAGTAGAATAATATCTTAGAATATCTCTTATTTACAAAATAAAAGATATTCTATTTTCCTAAGTTATGATCTGAAAAGATCACGAAAGAATTCATCTCCCAACCTTATAAAAGCATAAACTCGATCAGAATTTCGAGTGAGCTTTTCTGAAAAAAATTCTCTATCTTTGAAAGCTCGAAATACACTCTAAGGGAAATAGTTAGTTCATCTCTTACAAACTATTTATGCACACAGTAAGAATTGTTTTGTAATTATCTCTTGTAAGCTTTGAGTGGAAGCATTTAGAGGGAAACAAAGGGTTTGTATTGAATCACTAAGAGGTTAGTGATTGGGTAGCATTTACGAGTGTGAGTGCAAGTGCTTGTGAGTTCAAGTGCGAAGTGACATCTAGAGTTAGGTGTGGGGATCACGAGTGTGATCATTTGTAATTGCTTTTGTTTTTCAGAGTTGATTAATAAAAGTAATTAGGGTAGTGGAGGACGTAGGCTCAGAGTTGAGCTGAACCTCGTTAAATCTTTGTGTTGATTATTTATTGTATTTTCTGTTTCCGCTGCAGGACCAGTTCATCATCTGGTCCCCCTACATAAATAGAAGAAAATCCAATAATTTCTAACACTGCCCTGTACTCAATTCAACCCCCCCCTTCTTGAGTACCAGCTGCACTTTCAATTGGTATCAGAGCCTCGGCTTCTTGTAAGGGTAACACCTAGAGAAGTAGATCATGAGTACTCAGGAAATGAATGCTATGGGATATGACAACAAGACACCAAAGTTCAATGGGAAGAACTATGCATGGTGGAAGAACAGAATCAAGAACATCATCATTGGCATTGATTATGAATGCTGGTTGGTTGTTAAGAATGGTCCCTTGACCATTGAGAAGTCTGATCCAGAAGGGAAGCTAGTCCCAAAGACTGAAGATGAATACATCTCCACTGATTACAAAAAGCTGGAGAAAAATGCTAAGGCTATGTCAATACTGCAACAGGCTATTGCTGAGAATGAGACAAACAGGATCTCAGCATGCACCACTGCCAAGGAGATCTGGGATACCCTTGAACTTGCCTTTGAGGGTACCAGTGAGGTAAAGAGGTCTAAAATTGATTTACTTATGTCAAAATATGAATCTTTTAATATGTTTAAGGATGAAGATATTAATACTTGTTTTGGTAGATTCATGACTATTGTAAATGATTTAAAATCTCTTGGTAAAAGCTTTACTGATGAAGATCTTGTTAGAAAGATTTTGAGAAGTTTGACAGGTGAATGGACTCCCAAGGTTACAGCCATTTATGAAGCAAAGGATCTTTCAATTCTATCAGTTGAACAGTTGATAGGTTCCCTCATGACCCATGAAATGCTGGTTGGATCTAAGTCAGAGAAGGTACCAGCAAAAGGAATTGCACTAAAGGGAACAGTCGAAGATGAGGATGATGAGATAGGAATGATGGCTAGAAGGTTTGAAAGAAGTTTCAGAAACCAGAAGGGAAAATTCATCAAGGGTAAGTTTAATAATGCATCAAATAAAAAATCTAACAACCTCTCTGCAACAGGATGCTTTAAGTGTGGTGAGAAGGGACACCTTGTGAAGAATTGTCCTCAATGGAAGGACAACCAGTCCAAGGAAGCAGACAAGATGGCCTACAAAAAGGCCATGGTTGCTGCTGTCTGGGGAGATACAGACAGTGATGAAGAGGGAGATGATTCAAGTCAGTCAGATGTATGTATGACAGCAATACTGAATCAAAGTTCAGAAGAAGGTACCAGGAACAACAAAGGAACCAGCTCAGATGTCCACTGCCTCATGGCAAAGAAGCACCCCTTGGATCAACATCAGGTAAACATTGATCAGATAAAAAAGGATATGCTCTTTTATGATAGAGAAAACTTGATGGAATGTGCTAGTAGTGCTTTAGATCAATGTTTAGAACTTGGAATTGCTTATCATGATTTTAAGAGAAAGTTTAAAGAAAAGTCTAAAGAATATGATATTGCTAATTCAAGTTGTGATCTGTTGGAAAGTGTCTGTGCTAACTTGAAGCAGGAAGTAGCTGAACTAGAGATTGCTTTAGATCAAAGCAAACTTGAAATTCAGAGAATAAAATCTGATATGGGTTTGTGTGATGACAGTGATGATGAATGTGAGAAACAGTTCACAAGTTGTGTCATTAATGTGCTTGATTATAGTGGTGATGACTTGTATGACTTTGATAGTATAAAATCTAGGGCAAGTGCTCTAAATAGGTCTAAACTGTTAGAAGGATTCAACTTGTTAGTTGATGATGTAGAGGAACTATATAAAGCATATGTCCTAGTTAAGAACAGCAAAAGTACTGGTTCTGAAACTGTTTCTAGTAATATGCATGATGAATGTGAAGCTAAAATTTGTAGCTTGCAGGTTGAGTTAGCCCAGCTTAGAAAGACTAATTCATGTGATTCTGTAGTTTTGCATGATTCAAATATTTCAAAATTGCAAGCTGAGCTTGAAAGAGCTAAGCTTGACTTTGAGATAGTTGTTGACCAGAATTTATCCCTGCATGAGAAAATGAACTTAAAGGACAGAGAGTTCATAGAATTTAAGAAGAGAATGGATAAAGTCCTCCAATCCCAGAACTCATTGAACCAGTTAACTTTAACTGCTAGAAACAGTGGTAGAAGGGGACTTGGTTATACTGGGAAGGGGAACAGGAGGAACTGGTCTCCCAGAGATACTACATGGTTACAGGAATATAAGAAAGGTAAGTATGTCTTAGCAAAAGACATGCATGTATGCTATCATTGTGGCAAGAATGGCCATAAGAAATATGAGTGTAAAGACAGGAAAAATAGATTGGATAAAAATAAGAAAAATGTTAAGCAGATTTGGGTTAGAAAAGACTTGCTTGAATCTGTTGTTGGAAAGGGACCCAAAAAGATTTGGGTTCCTAAAGCTAATGTTTGAATTTCCTGTGCAGGCTGAAGTGAGAGACAATACCTACTGGTATTTGGACAGTGGCTGCTCAAGACACATGTCAGGGGATAGGAAACAGTTTCTCTCACTTACAGCTCATGAAGGGGGAAAGGTGACTTTTGGTGATAACAGCAAAGGTACCATTCTTGGAATTGGTAAGGTTGGTAAGTCACTTTCCCATGCTATTAGTGATGTATATTATGTTGATGGTTTACAACATAATCTCTTGAGTATTTCACAATTATGTGATAAAGGTAATAAAGTTGAGTTCAAAGACAACCTTTGTCACATAGTGAATTTGCAAACAAATGAACTTGTCTGCCAGGGATTCAGACATGAAAACGTTTACATTACTTATTTAAACCAAATCCCTGAGAACAAGTCCATCTGTTTGAGTGCTGTTTCTGATAGGGACCAGTGGCTTTGGCATAAAAGGATGGGACATGTCAGCTTTAGACTTCTTAACAAACTCAGGTCTCAAGAATTGGTGATAGGCCTGCCTAACATCAAGTTTGAAGCAGATAGAGTTTGTGAAGAATGTGCTAAAGGGAAACAGGTCAAATCCTTTTTTAAGCCAAAGAAAACTATCAGTACTAGCAGACCTCTAGAACTTATTCATATTGATTTATGTGGACCCATGAGAGTCCAAAGTAGAAATGGTTCTAGATATGTGTGTGTCATTGTTGATGATTATTCCAGATACACATGGGCTCTATTTCTGTCTTCTAAAGATGAAACTTTTGATGAGTTCATTGTGTTAGTAAAGCAGGTTCAGAACAAGATCAATCATCAACTGGCTGCCATAAGATCTGATCATGGATCAGAGTTTGATAACTCTAGCTTCATAGAGTTCTGCAGGGAACATGGAGTTTCTCACAATTTCTCTGCCCCAAGAACTCCTCAACAAAATGGAGTAGTTGAGAGGAAGAACAGGACTTTGGAAGAAATGGCAAGAACAATGCTCATTGAGAGTTGTCTCCCCAAGTCTTTTTGGGAAGAAGCTGTAAATACAGCTTGTCACATGTTAAATAGGTTGATGTTAAGGCCTCAAATGAAGAAGACTCCATATGAACTACTTAGAGGAAGGAAACCAAACATAGCATACTTCAGAACCTTTGGTTGTAAGTGTTATGTGCATAATAATGGTAAGAACAGCTTGGATAAATTTGATCCAAGAAGTGATGAAGCTGTTTTCCTTGGTTATTCTTCTCACAGTAAGGCATATAAAGTATTCAATAAGAAAACTTTGTGTGTTGAAGAAAGTGTTCATGTAGTCTTTGATGAAGTTAATATGTGTTGTGAGAATGTGCAGGTTGATGACTTAGATGAGATAGGACTTTTGTATTTTACAGGAGAATCAACTGCTGTTTCCTTAGAAGAGCCAGGTTCACCTACTGGTTCACCAGATGCTGCTGGTGAAGGACTTGGTCACAATGAAGGAGATCCTCAACAAGTAGATACTCATGAGGATGGAGATGAAGGCCCCCAAGTAAATGGAGAAAGCAACACCTCAGGGGGAACAGAAAACTTTCAGGACAAGTTTTCCACCCAGGTAAGGGAGGTAGGGGGAACATCTCAGCATACTGGTCCATCTGTGCAAAACCAATTCGATGGCACAAATGAACCAGGGATGCATGATGGTTCTGATGGATTAAATGAGAATGAACCTAGGCCTAGCATTTTTAAATATAAATCTTCTCATCCTACTGAACAAATTCTGAGTGATATCAGTAGAGGTATTCAGACTAGGAGAGCTGTTTATGAAAACTTTTGTGCATTTTTCTCATTTTTATCTAATATAGAACCAACTGACTACAAGATGGCTTTAAAAGATCCTGATTGGGTTTTGGCTATGCAAGATGAATTAAATCAATTTGAAAGAAATAAAGTATGGCATCTTGAGCCAAGACCTGAGAACAGGTCAGTCATAGGTACCAGGTGGGTCTTCAGAAACAAATTGGATGATCTGGGTACTATAGTCAGAAACAAAGCTAGACTGGTCGTGCAAGGTTATAATCAGCAAGAAGGCATTGATTATGATGAAACCTTTGCCCCAGTAGCTAGACTTGAGGCAATAAGGATCTTGATTGCCTTTGCTGCTCATAAGAACATTAAGCTCTTTCAAATGGATGTTAAGACAGCATTTCTTAATGGTTATTTGAAAGAAGAAGTATATGTTGAGCAGCCCCCTGGCTTTGCTGATAGTCAATTCCCAAATCATGTATATAAGCTGGACAAGGCACTTTATGGTCTTAAACAAGCTCCTAGAGCTTGGTATGAAAGGCTGTCCAACTTTCTGATGGAACATGACTATAGAAGGGGAACGGTTGATAAGACCCTCTTTATCAAAACCAGGAATTTTGATTTGATTGTAGTACAGATATATGTAGATGATATAATATTTGGTGCTACTAATCAAATTTTGTGTAGTGAGTTTGCAGATCTGATGCAAAGTGAATTTGAGATGAGCATGATGGGAGAACTAGGATTCTTCCTAGGATTGCAGATCAAGCAAACAGTTGATGGGATCATGATACATCAACAGAAGTATCTAAAGGAACTAATCAAGAAGTATGGATTGCAAGACAGTAAATCATATGCAACTCCAATTCCTACAAATGCAAAGCTAGACAGTGATGATAAAGGAGAGAGTGTGGAAGCTACACTGTTTAGAGGTATGATTGGTTCTCTTCTCTACTTGACAGCTAGTAGGCCAGATATAGTGTTTTCTGTGGGATTGTGTGCACGTTTTCAAAGCAATCCCAAAGAATCTCACCTAAAGGCTGTCAAGAGAATATTTAGATACTTAGTAGGAACAGATGACCTGTACTTGTGGTACCCCAAAGGTGGTTCAATTGAACTATTAGGATACACAGATGCAGATTATGCTGGATTCCTAGTAGACAGAAAGAGCACATCTGGTATGGCACATTTCTTAGGTCCCTGCTTGATTTCATGGGGATCAAAGAAACAAAATTCTGTTGCTTTATCCACAGCAGAATCTGAATACATAGCTGCTGCAGCTTGCTGCTCCCAGCTGTTGTGGATAAGGAACCAGTTGAAAGATTTTGGTATTTTCTATGAAAATGTACCTATTTTATGTGATAATACAAGTGCTATTAACATTTCTAAGAATCCTGTGCAGCATTCCAGGACAAAGCATATTGAGATAAGACATCATTTCCTAAGAGATAATGTTGAGAAAGGTCTTGTAGAGCTGAGTTTTTGCAACAGTGAAGAACAAATTGCAGATATCTTCACTAAGCCATTGGGTAGAGAGTCTTTCTGCAAGTTTAGAGTAATGTTAGGTCTGACTAGGTCAAACTAAGAGACCTCTCTCAGCTGTTTTCCCCAATGATTGGCTAATTAAGTATTCTTTAAATGTGTGCGTGCATCATACCTTTGCAATCTGTCTATTATCTCAATGTTAATTGCTTATCTCTATGTGAGCAATATTGCAGCTAATCACTTTCAGGATTGAAGGCCATATTGAACAGATGAGCAACTGTTTCAGTAACCCTACCAGCAGAGGAAACAGCAGCAAATACAAACGGATTAATTTTGAAATTAATTTCAAATTAAACCGTGAGAAAATATTTTTTATTCTTATTTGATTTTAAAATCTTTTAAATATGGCAGTTATTTTCCTCCAACGGCAATTTGTTCTGACAGTTGCAATTATGGGCAGTTGTTCATTTATGGAAGTTATTTCCAAATTAAAATAACTTCCAAATATCTTCTGATTCTCTGATTTTATTTCTGATTGTCTCTATAATTCCTCTTGCTATATATTTGCTTCCCTTTCCTTGCTCCGTGATTATTCATCATTCATCAAAAATTCTCAACTTCTCTCTCTACACAAGATCAATTCTTCGAAGCTTAGACAAGCAACAATGGTGAGAAAGGCTGGAACTGGAAGGAAAGGAGGAAGGAAAGGAGGTTCCAAAGCAAGTTTGGCTAGTTCCCCCTCGTCAAAATCTCAAGAAACAATCAAGGATGTTCTTATGAACGTCTCTGAGCAGACTCCTTCACAAGCAACACCAGAAATCATCCCCTCTGAAACTGAACCCATCAAGGCCGTTCCCTTGAGACAAACTCCTTCAAAAGAGAATGTCTTGAAGGAAAAACCTGCCTCATCATCAAAGACTAAAACTTTAACCCCTTCTCCACAAAAATCCAAATCCAAAAAGGCCCCAAAAGAGAAATCCATCGAAACCCTCACTCAAATAACTGAAACCGTTTCTTCAAACCCCAAATCACCTTCTGAGGGGGAACCTGTTAAAAAGATAGCCAAGAAACTTGAAAAACAGTTAGAGGAACTGGCTGATGAAGGATTGAATGAGGAGAAGGAGGACAAGAAAATGGAGGAGGATCTAGATGTAGTGGTGACCAAGGTGGTTGCTGGTACCACTACTGGTTCTGTAAGGAAAAGGCAGACTAGGGCTGCTTCAAAGGTCATTAAGGGCTCAGAAGAGAAGGAGACTACACCATCTGAGTCTAAGAGAGGAGAGAAAAGGAAAGCAACATCATCTGTTTCCCGTATCTCCAAGGCTGCTAAAGGTAAACAACCTGTTAACCCCAGTACTGGTGCAACTTCTTTAAGTTCTAGGACTGTGTTATCTGGTTGTGGTGTTGAGAATGAATATTTTGATATTCCTGCTTTGAGTCAAATTAAGGAACTTCTTGCGTTCCAAGGATGGATGTCTCTGTTTAATGATTTAAATGATGCTTTTGTTGGTCCTGTTCGTCAGTTCTTTGTTAATCTAAAGCAAAACATTGATATGTCTGTGGCATCAACTGTTTCTGGTAGTATTGTACATGTTTCTGAGTCTGTTTTATCTGAGTTGCTGGGTATACCTAGAGATGGTTTTGGTAGATATAGCAGTGATGGGTGGCCCCTAATGGGAGGAGTAACACCTGAGGAGGTTACTCAGTTTTTGTTTGGAAAGAAGGAAGAAGCTGGTTCCCCTAGTGACTTTAGGGAGGCAATTATGTTGGTTCTGCACTCCATGTGTTTGAAGGTCTTTCTGCCCAAGGGTCAAGGCAGAGGTACTGTTAGGATCATGGACATGGTCCTGATCTATCTGATCCTGAAAAAGGTTAAGGTTAATCTGCCTGCTCTAATGATGGAGCACATGTTGTACTGCCATGCTTCATCCCACAACTCCCTGCCTTATGGTTCTTTTATCTGCAAAATCATCAAGGAGCAGAATCCCAAGTTTTCTTTTTCTGGTGAGGTGGTGAGTCTTCAGTTGTTCTCCAAGAAAATACTCACTCAGAAGAAGATTGACTACTCTGGAAAGAGGCTGACTTTTGTAGGTCAAGAAAGTAGCCCAAGGGATGCAGGGAACCAGGAGGAAATCACTCTTGAGGATGTGGCAATGCTTCTTGCCAAGTTGGAAAGGCAGGATGAGAGGATCATAAAGTTGGCTGCCAGTCTAGTGCTGGCTGAAGAAGAAAGGAAGCTTGACAAGCTTATGAACAACAGGAAATTCCTCACTATTTGCAGGGTGATTGATCACCTGTTGCCCCTAGAGTCTGGGATGCAGTTTGACTCTACACACTGTAGGATCATTGAGACGGATGATGAGGAATCCTCCAGTGAGAAGGGTCCTGATGCTGAAAAAGGAGAGGGTTCTGAAGAAGAGGAAAATGAATCTGATGAGGAAGAAGAAGAAGAGACAGAGGAAAAGGAGAAGAAGGAAGAAGAAAAGACAGCTGAGGAAGGTTCTGAATTCGAGGAGGAGATCAACCCAGAGGATGAAGAAGAGGATGAAGATGATGATGAATGATCACTTCAGTCTCCCCTTCCCCTTCCATTAACTGCCATAATATTTGCTGTTCCCCCACACTGCTAGACTGTTTTTCATGCAGTGTGGTTTCTATTATGTTTCTAACTTTCTGGTGTGTAATCCTGAACAGTTTTAAGCTTTTTCTGTTTCATGTGATTGAATAACCTGTTTGTGCTAACCTGCAGCATTGAGATTGATCAGTGGTTGAAACTACTGATTTTTGGCTTACTTGCGATATTTTGGTGTGCAATTCTATTTTTTGAATGCTTTTTAATGATGCCAAAAGGGGGAAAAGCAGGTTGAAGTTTCTGAAAAGGCCTTGTTAGACAATTAGATTGAGTCTTTTATTTCCTTGAGTCAGATAATCACAAAAACAAGTTAAAATAGAGAGAACAGTTAGATTAACTAACTGTTTCAGTGTCTTTTTCCAAAAATCCAAAAACAAGTTGTTTCTTTTAAATAAAGATGGCTATCCTGGTCAGTCATCAGTGTCATAAGTCTTTTACACAAGATATCCCTTGTGTAGAAAGTCTAGTAGAAAGTCTTGTCTTCTTAAGTGTAGATTAGAACTTTCTTTACTTTGCTGTTTCTCACTAACGTGCAGGTGCAGGAAACTTCAAAGTGTTTGTCATCATCAAAAAGGGGGAATTTGTTGAGTCACTTAAGGTTTTGAGTGATGACAAACAGCTGACTAGCTGGTTCTTGTTGGTTTTATATCATATCAACTGACATTTTGAACAGGAACAGCTATCCCAAGTACTTGAGGCAATATGAAGTCCTTTTGAATCAAAGCATTCAAGAAATATGTATCAGAATGTTCTATCAAGGAAGGCCGTCAAGACTTGAAGATTATGAAGTCTCTCAGATTAGGATAGTTGATCTTTGTAGTCTTTATAATGTTAAGTGTGCATGGATGTTTGTACGTAAGCTATCTGTATCCCTTACTTAGAATATTTAGTGTTGTAGAGATCAGGAAAAGTTGACCTGATCTCTAGGACACTAACAGGTTAGGAAACAGCTGCTTCGTAGCTTGTTTCGTGAACCTGGACATTAGTTCAGTAAATATTTTCTGGAATATATATTTCCTATCCTTGGAGAATATTTACTAAACTAATTGATTCAGTTTATGCAGAGTTGGAGATGAATTATTTCGCATATAACTTAGAATATATTATTCTACCCATTTATGGAAAGTAGAATAATATCTTAGAATATCTCTTATTTACAAAATAAAAGATATTCTATTTTCCTAAGTTATGATCTGAAAAGATCACGAAAGAATTCATCTCCCAACCTTATAAAAGCATAAACTCGATCAGAATTTCGAGTGAGCTTTTCTGAAAAAAATTCTCTATCTTTGAAAGCTCGAAATACACTCTAAGGGAAATAGTTAGTTCATCTCTTACAAACTATTTATGCACACAGTAAGAATTGTTTTGTAATTATCTCTTGTAAGCTTTGAGTGGAAGCATTTAGAGGGAAACAAAGGGTTTGTATTGAATCACTAAGAGGTTAGTGATTGGGTAGCATTTACGAGTGTGAGTGCAAGTGCTTGTGAGTTCAAGTGCGAAGTGACATCTAGAGTTAGGTGTGGGGATCACGAGTGTGATCATTTGTAATTGCTTTTGTTTTTCAGAGTTGATTAATAAAAGTAATTAGGGTAGTGGAGGACGTAGGCTCAGAGTTGAGCTGAACCTCGTTAAATCTTTGTGTTGATTATTTATTGTATTTTCTGTTTCCGCTGCAGGACCAGTTCATCATCTGGTCCCCCTACATAAATAGAAGAAAATCCAATAATTTCTAACACTGCCCTGTACTCAATTCAACCCCCCCCTTCTTGAGTACCAGCTGCACTTTCATATATATATATATATATATATATATATATATATATATATATATATATATATATATATATATATATATATATATATATATATATATATATATATATATATATATATAATAGGTTTCAAAAAGATACGATATATACAAAATATGTCTTTTAGGTTTTTTTAAATCATTGTGTTGAGGATATACAATATATACAAAATATATCTTTTTTTTTTAAAAAAAAATAGAATGATTTTGCCGTGGTCATCCTAAAAATGACTATCATAATATCATAAGGTAAATAGAATTAGGAGCATTATTATGCATGTGTAATCTTTATTTTTTTTTCTTTAGTAGTAGTGGTAGTTTATTTTATGAGTGTTTAAAATTTGTTTTTTTTTAAAAAAAATATTAGTTTTTTTTTTTTTTTTTTTTTTTTTTTTTTTTTTTGTTTGAGGGGAAAAAAAAAATTTAGTTAAGTGATAACTAATAAAGTTATTAATCTAACATCTGCATACATAGTTACATGATTTATTATTTTTGCTATTTTAACTTCAATTATTGCGTCCCTTAAAAAAAATGTTCGTCATTGTATTGTTAAGGGATTTTTGTCATAAATTACCTAATGAGAAACTACCTAATAAAAAAAATGTTGTAAGAAACTATCTTATAAAAAGTAAAATGTTGTAAGGTACTATCTTTGGCCGAATTTCCACCGATAATCTAATTTTAAGGCGTTAACCTACCTCAAAACACCTTTGAAACCACCACATAGGTTGCTTTTCAACGTGGTAAGGTTATTTTTGCGGGTGGTTAGAAGATATTCCAAGTTGATGAGGGTGGTTTAATTTCGTGATTCGGGATTTTGATTTTAGGGGTTAGAGGTGGTGGTTTTGGGATTGGAGGGTGCTTTCGGCTTGGTGAAGGCAATTTCAAGTAGATTGTGTTGGTTTTAGGGTGAAAGCGGTGGTTTTGGGGGTGTTTTAAGGTGGGTCAATTGTGATTTCCGGCGGAGGTAGTATTTTACAACAATTAACATTTTGTTAGGTAGTTTCTTACGACATTTTATCTTTTATTAGGTAATTTTTTACAACATTTATTTTATTAGGTAGTTTCTCGCAAAATTTGGGCTTTATTAGGTAGTTTTTGACAAAAAGTCCTATTGTTAATTAAGAGCTTGTTAAGCAGTAGAATATTTAGGTTTAATATTTTTGTTCATGGGAAATGGAATAATATATAGGCTTTCATGTGTATTTACAATAGTCATTTGAAATATGACTACCATAATGTTTTCATGATTATAAAGTTTATAATTGATATATTTTTTCCAGATAATTAATTATTTTACTTAATTTTAGGTATAAAATAGTATTATCAACAATTTTTTGATTTATCAAATTTTTAGCAACATTTATGTAATTTTTATTCTAATTTTATAGTTTCTCGAAAAAAAAATTATTATATATTGGATTAAAATTTTCAATAAATATGTATACATAGTAGATATAATAAGACTAATTGTGACCATTTTATAAGGTGAAAAAAAATAAACCAATCATAATGTATACTATTAAAATAATATGGTAGTCATTTTTCAAACGACTACTGTAAAATCATCATTCAAATTTCTATATACATTAGTGATTTAGATAGCCCTCTAATAGACAAATTTCTGTATACTTCCTCCGTTACACATTATGTGCAACAAACCTTGTTGCACATTTTCCAAGACAAAATTTGTTAATAGGTGGTTAACAAAGTATTAAGGGTAGGAGAGATAAAGGGGGGAAATTAATTAACCACCACTACCACCCACCAGCAACATCCACCACGCCCACCACCCACATCTCACACCCCAAAACCACCACCACCACCTCATCCCGTAGTCACCATCTCACCACCACCAGTCCACCACCCCATCTCGTCTCATCACCATAACCACCCAAAACCCACTCCAGACAACTCGCATCAACCACGAAATTGCAAAATCCACCACCCGATCGAAATCGCGGAACCCCACCACTTGAGCGAAATCGCGAAAACCCACCACCTGAGCGAAATCGTGGAACCCCACCACCACCCTCACCTATCTTACCCACCATGATCTTTCACAATCGATCCATCTTTCACCAAATTTGCTTTAGATATGTGATTTCAAGCTTACTCAAATTCTCCTTTTTCCTAATCAATTACCCACCACGCACGATCCTTTTCTCTGAGCGACTTTGAGAAGGGTAGAAAAGGTGGCGGCGGCTCTGTCGCAGGGAGGAGAAACCGGCGGATCTGTTGAGGGGAGGAGAAAGTGGCGGTGAACTTCCTGGGAAAAGGGGCGGCGATCAAATAGAGTGGTGCGTGGTTGTGGTGTGGTGGGTGTGAGATCCAAAAGAAGAGAGAGAAAAGTGGTGGTGGTGGTGGTGGCTGAGAGGGAGGAGAGAGACAACGTGGTGGTGGTGTTTGTGGTAGATGTGGTTGTGAGAGGAGAGAGAATGTGGGTTAGGCTTGAATAATGGATTAACTAATTTAGATTAATAGATTAATAACATGTGATTTGATGTGTTTATTAAAGCTAAATAAGGGTAAATTGGTAATTATGCATAAAAAATTTATTAAAAGAGGAAAGTTTTAGTTTGTTGCACATAATATGTAACATCCATTTTTGGAAATTATTGCAGATTCATTAGTAGGTGGCAAATCTAAAGTACGTGTAATGCAATATTATCCCAACAGTTCTAATCTCAAACCACAATTGAATTTGTCAGACATGTATATGAGAATGCAGAGATTGAATACGCAATCATAATGAAGTAAAGGAAGCATAAACTATTTACATAACCAATGATTCCTTAAAGCCAATGTGCATTGTGTCATGTCTTGACAGTTGACATAGTAGTAGCGTCGTCGCCATTAAAGAGCATTTGTACAATTACCCCAAGGGGCAGCAACCCCAAGCGAAGCAGTAAGGGGCTTAGAGAGGTTTTCGTTGGTCTTGAGACTCTTGACTAGGTATGATGCCTCCACTGCAATACCACGGTTGCATGGATTCCTTATTTAGTAGCATTTCATAATTAGCTAGATGTTATTCATGCTTTATACTTATTTAGGTCAGAAATCAAGTTAATATATGATCTTTATTGCTCAATTAGATCCTCAAAACATCAAGTTTATCTTAACTCAATCAACCCCAGTCCCCAGTTAAGGACTTAAAAACAAAATTCAAATCAAATTTCTATGGATGACAAAACTTCACATACCAATAAACAACTTATTTTCACTAATTGAACAAGATTATTAGATAGCTTAATAAATATATCATCAATCTTGCCTTGATTTGATTTTTGTAATCAATTCAGGATACCAAATAAAGATTTCCATCCGATCATCATTTATGTTTTCTTATTGTATCTACCTAAAATATCCATAACAATTCACAAATGCAGCCCAGTATGGGAAATAAGTAAACTAGTTCGCCACACACACAGTGGCGGATCCACGAAGGCACGCACAAGGGGTAGCCTGAAAAGAGGAAAAAAAATTGTTGTTCAAAGAGACCTGTTATTTAAGATAACCGGTCTCTTAGAGGTTGCCTTCGCCCATAAGGCCCACACCAAGTCACAACAGAGCGCGCTTCTTTTCATGTTAAAAATATAAGAGACGTGTTATATACAAAACAGGTCTCTTAGGGCTTGTTTGGCATCATTTTTGGTTTTTAGTTTAAAAAAAAAAAAAAAAAAAAAAAAAAAAAACTAAAAACCAAAAACAGGAAAAAAGAAAAAGGTGTTTCCACTTTTTTGTTGTCAGTTTTCAAAATTATTATGATTTTAATAAGTTTAAATAATTTTTTATTCATTATATGACATATATCATATATTTTTATACAACAAAAAACCAAAAAATAGATAAACACATCAATGCCAAACGAACCCTTAGATCCTGGGTTTTACTTTTCCTTACATTTGTACATGAGAGACTTGTTTTATTTGAACATTATTATTATTATTATTATTATTATTACTTTTTAAAAATCTCATTTAAGTTATAAGAAATTATTATACATATATTATATACTTATACTTTAATTATTTTTAATTAAATTATTAATACCAAACATAAAAAAAAAAAAAAAAAAAACAGTACTTATTTTTCTTCAAAACTCCTTCATTAGATGAAATACTTCCAATTTTGTTGCACTTTTCAATGTACATATCTATTTGCTAATTAATAATTACTTTTAGTTTTATATGAGTAAACTAATAATTTATATTGAGTAAAATAATTTCATAGTATAGGCTTTGTATGTACTACCCCTATTTAACATCATATATAATCATATATAACTAATATATAAAGCTAAACTTTTAGCCAGGTCACGACGTTGCGACACTTGGCGTTTCAACTTTTCGCCAAGTGTCGCGCCACGTTGGAGCGATTTAAATAAATTTCATACGATAAAAAATATATATAGAATTTTAGGATAAAATTTAAAGTTTAGAATTTTATTTTCGATAAAAGACCAATATTTCAGAGATACAAATTGAATTATAATTTTATTCAAAAAAATTATTAGATTATAATTTTTAAAAATGATCATATATATATCATATAACTAATATATAAAGCTAAACTTTTAGCCAGACCACGAGACAACGACACTTGGCATTCCAACTTTTCGCCAAGTGTCGCACCACGTTGGATGTACTTAGATAGACTTCATAAAATAAATTAATTAGTTTCAATCAAATTTGGATAGAATTTTTGAATAAAATAGTTAGTTGAGAGTTTTATTTTCGATAAAATACCAATATTTCATAGGTATAAATTGAATTATAATTTTATTCAAAAAAATATTAGATTATAACTCTAAAATATTTCATATGCATGAATTGAATTATATATAATTTTATTTACAAAAATATTAGATTATAACTCTAAGAAAAATACCAATATTTTTTTTTGGTGTTTAGAGAGCCCATAAGGACAGAGGTGAGAATTGATCCCAAGACCTGCTAGAATCGGGAGGGAAGCTCTAACTACTTGAGCTATCCCTCACTCTCATAAAATACCAATATTATTATTAGTCATTTACATGCCTACTACATAGTTTAAATCGTTACAAAAGCACATCAATTCCTAACTAATTGCGTATTAAAAATATATTTTAAAATTTGACATTTTGATTAAAAATTTATTTCAAAATTTAAAAAATAACCCGAGCATCGCACGGGGCACAAAACTAGTATATATATATATATATATAAAGCTAAACTTTTAGCCAGGTCATGACGTTCCGTTCCAACTTTTCGCCAAGTGTCGCGCCACGTTGGAGCGATTTAAATAAGCTTCATAAGATTAAAAAAAAAAAAATAGAATTTTAGGATAAAATTTAAAGTTTCGAATTTTATTTTCGATAAAAGACCAATATTTCAGAGATACAAATTGAATTATAATTTTATTAAAAAAAATTATTAGATTATAATTCTTAAAAATTATCATATAAATAAAATTTTTTTATGACATAATATTTTTTTGGAGTGAAGGAAATAGTTTAAACTGTAAAATATCTATTTATAATATATACTAATCGGTTAAAATAATATACTTCACAACTAATAGAATTTTATTACTACATATATAGACCTTTCAATTAGGGTTGAGTCATGAGTCATGAGTCATCTCGGATTGGGTCACTTTAGGTTACGAGTCAAGAAATGTTTCTTGCCCAAAGTTTTGGGTTTGGGTCAACCCAACGAGCTTTGAACATTTATCTTATTTAATTTATCATTTGTTTATTTTTTTAAAGTATTAAATCGAACATTTCCACCAATATTAGTATTAGTCATTATATGCCTACTAGATAGTAAATCGTCACAAAAGTACATCAATAAACTAATTTTGTATCAATTGTATATTTTAAAATTTGACATATAGATTAAAAATTTTATCTTTAAATTGAATAAACAACCCGGACATCGCACGGGCACAAAACTAGTATTAAATAAATTTCTTCATATTGATAACTAGAATATAAATTATTCCATATTTGTGAAATGAAAATTTATCCACGCAAATTGAATGTTACAAAATTTAAAGCCTAATTATTAAACGATAATATATATACTAGAGTTGCACTGAATGCACGATTTTCTTGGAGGGATGGGATATACCTGAAAAGCTATCCAAGTTTTGAAGACATGCGGTCACAAATTTCACAAGGATTGTTTGCTTTCTTGGTGTAAAGTGGGCAACAAAAACTCTTGTCCTAATTGTCGAAGCGATATAGCCTCTTCAGATTTAGGGTTATTTCCAAGATTTGACTTTTCATGCTACTAGTGATAATCTGGTATCAAGGTTTTAATTTGTTTATGATTGTGCCAACTGCCAAACAAAGAATAAAGTAGAAGCCTATTTTTAGGGCAGGTTTAATCTCTTTTGGGTTAAATTTGTACTTCCATGCCCAAATATCCAGTCATGGTTCCAGAGCACTATGGAGTTAGCGATCTCTAGGATCGTAAAGGGGTGTAACCTTCACCCTGTGAACGGTTATATTACTCTAGCTTTTTTCCCTTTGGACACCACCATGCTTAAGTGTATGATCACAGTCGGGCTCAAGTGTGTTATACTTGAAATATTCTCTACAGTAATTTATAACTTACTTCCTCAAATAACTTAATTTAATATATTTTAATAAATTTCTTTTACTAGAGGGTATATATAATAGGGTGACACGAATTATATAATGTTCATTCTTTCTTAAAGTTCTTGAAAGTTGTATGTTTTCCTGATCTTTCGGACTCTATATCTTATGTTCCAACAGTTTGATTTAAGCATATGGTATGTCTTTGGAAAGGTTTACATGTCTTCTATAACATATCAAAATTTGGGATCCATCCAACGTTAAATTAAGAGATAATGAATTTTCTTTAAAATCACTCTAGTTTGGAACATTCATGGGGAATTGGGTAATAATGGTCAAAATACTTCAAAAGTACCATGTCCCTTTTAATGGTATGTTAAGGACATACATATATATGCTCTGCAAGAAATTCTCCTTTTTAAAAAGCTATTTGATATGTCAAATAAAAAAGTTATTCTTGGTTGGGAAGAACAATCTTGAATTAATTTAATATTTTAATACGTTGTTTTGTAAAAATCATAGAAAATAGAGTATTCATCATATGAGGACGTGTGATCCCAATTTAGAAAGCTTAAGGAATCTACTTTCTAGGTTGTCTATTCAAATTTTATTATTAAAAAAATATTGATCGAAATTGGAACATGGGCAGACATGTAGTTAGAAATTTGTGGTGTTAGTAAGCCTTAATGTCTGATTTTTTTGTGGATTGGTTAAAATTTATTTTTATAAAGTTTCAAGTCTCATACTCTCCTAAATATTTTATTTTTTATTTTGGGAAACGATTTTTTACATAATAAAAAGTAAAATGGACAAAAATTGTACTTTGCTAGAATTCCATCATTCATTATTTAGAGCTTCCTTATGCATTTTGTACAATTATCATTGCTTCTATTTCGTGTTCTAAATAATGATGTTACATACAAGAGGAACAATAAAAAAAAAAACCATGTATACTCACTCTCGAACTCACTCGCGGTCGGTCAAATTCTATTTGGTTTCCAAATTAGGAAACCGGCATGTATAGGGCCTTAGGAGGTTATGGAACACACAAAAGTAGAAAAGTTTTATTAAAAGAAATATTTTTTTTACTGAACACAATTTTTTTCTATATTTTTTTTAATATCTAATAATAGTGCCGAAATAATTTAGACTTCTTTTAAGAGTTTTTTTTTCCTTAACTTTTCTCCTCTTTCTTTGTAAAGGGTGGGTGATATTTATAGGAGCAAATGGGAGCTAAAATACAAAATAACAAAAAATACGTATGAATACAAGAGTTAGGTAGAAATTGTAACAAAATTCATCTTATGAAGTAGAAGACAAATGAAGTTAGCCTACTACTACTACATACAAAACTTACTAATTGACTGAATAAATGACAATATTATTAATGACTAAAAAAAATTAAAAGCACTAATATAATTTTAATACAATTATTATTTGGTACTACTCCCTCCATTTTTAAATACTTGCTCCACTTTCCTTTTTCGGCCGTTTTTAAATACTTGCTCCATTTCCTTATTTGGAAAGTTTTTACAATATTAAATTAATTTCTCTTACCTAGTGGACCCAACATATATTCTCTCTCCTCCAATTCTCTTCACTACTTTTAATTTATACAATTTTTTAATCTTCTACCCACCCCACTACCTCCATATTTTATTTACTTTCTCCAATTTCTCCTAAAACTCCTCGCATGGAGAAATGGAGCAAGTATTTAAAAACGGGGGGAGTACTTTCCTTTGAAGAGTGCATATCCTTGTACTTACTCTTGTATTTCAAACTTACCATAGCCAAATCAGACTACAAAACCCACTTATCAGAATATAACAAGGAGAAAAATGTTGTTTGCCTTTGATTGTGGATTGTCATATCACCTTACCGTTTGGGAAGAAACACAGCTCAGTGATACGACGTATTGTCATATCACACCATTTCTGATTTTCGTTGCTAAATTACAACCATGGCTTACCATTTTCTTCCTCTGCATGGATTTGACATATCAAATGAGTGGTAATGACAGAGGTATCTTTGCTTAGAGCCACTTTTTTACTGTCAAATATTGTTGTAATTGAAATAACCAAGAAGACAAATATCATGCATACCTTACACTTGTTATTTATGAGTGTATGGAATAGAGAAAAGATGATTCATGAAGGTACAATTGTAATGGAGTTTTGATAAGAAGTTGAAAGGAAAGAAGAAGATGAAATAATGAAGCATCAGTATGTTATTAACAAAGTAAATTTGGTGAGATTAAAACAAGTTGAAAGAAGTTAAAAATATTAAATAAAATAAAAGTTGGGAGGGGGGAGCCGTGACTTAGCTTTGGTAATTGAATTGTATGCATGCATGTAGTGAGTTAGCGGTTCTAGTATGGTCGTTCAGTGAGTTCAGCTAAACCCATACATGATCCGGGAAAAAAATCAGATAGATGTTTTTTAAAGAAACAAATATATAAATAATAAACATTGCAATTAAGTATTAGTATTCGCCTAGAGGTTTAGTGGTGAGGGAGGGGTATAACTTTTAAGAGAAATGACACGGGTTCAAAACCTAGTAGCGGTAAACTGCACCTTTTTCCTTTTTATTTTTTTATTTATTAACTTTATCCCATAAAAAGCCCATTTATACAAAGCAAGTCATTCAATAATAATGAACCACAACTTATTTCTCTCTCCTAACTCTTATTCAAAAAGGTTTAATTTTTATTTATAGTTGTTAATTTGTTAGTTATTTGTAAAATTGTTGATTGAAGACTTAAGGTTGTAGGATATTGAGTGAAGTTGTAATAAACCAATATTGTTGATTAACGTTTCGACATTGTTGATGGAACTTGTAAAATTTATGATTTAAGATGTTAATTTGTTGATTAAAATAGTAAATTTGTTGATGAAAGTTTTAGGGTATTTTTGGAAAGATCGTGTGTCAAAATCATAACATCGTCCGCTTTTTTAATTTTTTTTTTTCCCAAGTTTAATTCAAATTGATGTCTCCGCTTCAAAATAAACCTTCAACGCCTTAAATTGGTGCACACCTAAATTAAATGATCACTTTTCATTGTATGCATAGAAATCCGAACCCATAACGACAAATTTTTGGAATCGCCACTGATGTAATGCATGTTTTTTCATTATCAAAGCATGCACATTTGTCCTTTGTGGTTTTGTTTTATTTGTTTTGAACCAATTTCTTTTTGTTTTTTTTTAATTATGTACTATAAGGTGATTTAGAATATTAGAATAATAATAACAGTAGGATACATGAAATTAGTAGTGCTAAACTTTTATCCGGGGTTAATTAGAAAGTGATAATATAGAAAGGGTCGCGGTTTTAAAATTGTACGCATTAGAGGGTCAATATTTAATACTCCTGGCCATGATATGTCAAACAGAATAATTGTTATATACATCAGTGGTAACAACATTGTTTTTATTTTATTTTTTAAAGACAAACTTTGTAACACCCCCAAATTACTCTCCAATAATAATAATACAAAACATGATTAAGAGTAGCTTAGGAGTATTACTGCCACGTGATAACGTAAGGCTTTTATAAACAGAGACTTGCAACGGAAGAAATACATCTTTGCTTTCATTAATTAATGAAAAATAGAAATAGTTTTGAAACATAAATCATTTTGAAACATAAATCCAAATGGTACTCATACTAATTCATAATAGTGAACCTAAACTAAGTGATTTTGCCCTTCGTCCCCGATGCAACATTTAGCTTATGTTGAGTCATCGTCATCACCTATCTACTCATCATAAATAAACATGGGCACGGGCCGTGCCGGCACGCGGGCGGCACGGGCCCGACACGAATCCGGCACGACACGGTCGCCGGCACGGCACAGCACGGCGGCCCACCTGGGGGCCGTGGGCCGTGCCGTGAACAAGTTTCTGGAAAACGGCACGGGCACGTCACGTGGCACGACGGGCGGCACGGTGGCCAGCACGTGGGCCGGCACGCTGGCACGACCCGCCGGCACGGCACGAGGCACGGTCGGGCACGGCACGGCACGGCACGAGCCCGCCAGGCACGACCCGACACGGCACGGCCCGTGCCAAATGACCGTTGGAAACTAGCCGTTTTTTGTCGTTTTCCAACAGCTATAAACGGCTAGTTTCCCACCCCATTTCCCACCAAAATTCCCTATAAATACCTCATATTTTCCTCCAAAATTTTCACAAATCATCAACTCATCTCTTCTCTCTTATTCTCTAATTTTCTTACTCTCAAATTCTCAATTCTCAAATTCCTACAAATCCTACAATCTTGCTCTCTTTTGTGAAAAGAAAAAAAAATTCCTACTCTCTTATAAATTTTACATTTTTACTATTATTACTTTTATTAGTCTACTACAAAAAAAAATTGTTATATTTACATTCGGGAAATTATAAATTCGGGAAATTATAAGTTCGGGAAATTATAAATTTGGGAAAGCATTGAAGCGTCATTGTAAAATCTAACTCAACTTTATTTTAATTTGTTATTGTTATTGTTAGTTGTTAATCTTGTTATTGTTATTGTTATTGTTATTGTTATTGTTATTGTTATTGTTATTGTTATTATTATTATTATTATTATTATTATTATTATTATTATTATTATTATTATTATTATTATTATTATTATTATTATTATTATTATTATTATTATTATTATTATTATTATTGTATTCTTGGAACTACTTAATTATATAAAAACTACTTTCTATTTTAATTGTGGGTTATTTGGATTGTTGAAATCTGTCTAAGGCGGGACCTGGGCTCTGGACAACGTCGCTCCTAACCTCTCCTACCGGGATCTCATTGATCCAAGTAATATATTATTATTATAATTATTTTTAAAAATTTAATTTATATAAAAACTGCTTACTAATTCTTATTGTTATTGTTATTATTATTGTTGTTAATTGTTATTATTATTGTTATTGTTACTTTGTTATTGTTATTTGTATTATTATTATTATTATTATTATTGTTATTGTTACTTTTATTGTTATTATTATTAATATTAATCATGGCATCAAACCCGAACTCTTCCTCCGCCTCTAGAAAAGCCAAGTCAAAACGTAGGGAATCACCAAACCCAAACACTTCAATGCCTATGCCCCCCCCCCTTAACATGCCCTTTCCCTCCCCTAACATACCCTTTCCAAACACTTCCACCCCTTTCTTTCATCCCCAAAACACGGGAGGGCAAGAACAAATGGATGATATGGCTCCTTGGACCCAATTTCAACAACATGAATTTCCTTTTCCTCCTCCTTCCCAAGGTAGCCAAACACAAGCCTCCGGGTCAAGTGAACCATCCACCTAAATGCCCAACACCCAAAATCCTAACATATTAGAGTGGTGTACCAAAGAGGATTTTGCTCAAACCAAAAGAAAGAGTGAAGTTTGGTCACATTATCAATTAAGTAAAAATGGACAAAAATCCAAGTGTCGGACTTGTGGTAAAATTTTCTCGGCCGATACCAAGGGAGGGACGGGACACCTTAGTAGACATTCAAAAAAATGTGGTTGACCATCTAGTGATCCAACCCAACCCAAAATTTCTCAATTCCATCCACAATGCTTCATTTACAATTACGAGAGAGATAGGGATGAACTTGGGAGAATGATTGTACATGCCGAACAACCTTTTCTTTTCGCCGAAAATGATGCCTTCAACAACTATATTAACCGAGCACTAAAATCAAAACACAAAAAAATCTCCCGAAAAACCGTTCGATCTGCTGCCATGAAGACTTATCTAGAGTACAAATTGAAATTAGTAAATGAATTAGCTAATCTTCCTAGTAGAGTTTCTTTAACCGCCGATGCATGGGATGGTGGATACGGACTTCACTGTTTATGTGTTACTTGTCATTGGTTAGATAATGAGTGGTTGTTACAAAAACGCATCATTCATTTTAAAATGCTTGAATACCCTCATACCGGTCTTAACATTTCACATCATTTAATGGAAGCCATTGATGCATATGGTCATAGGGATAAAATGATATCTATGACTTTCGATAATGCAACTTCTATGACATATAGTGCGAATTTGGTCAAATCCCAATTGACCGATGTTATATTAGATGGAGATGCACTTCATGTTAGATGCATTTGTCATGTTCTTAACTTGTGTGTGAAGGATGGAACACAAGCAATTGGTCCATTTTATCACAAAATAAGGAATGCTATTATGTCTATTAATAGCTCTAACATGAGATATCAAGAATGGAAAGGTTTTTGCAGGCAACAACGGATAAAAACCATAAAAATAGCACCGGATTGTCCAACTAGGTGGAACTCCACCTATAAAATGTTGAGTCGGGCAATCGAGTACAAGGTTCATTTAACACTTTTTTATAATATGAAATTTCCACAATGTGCTTTACTAGAAGATGATTGGGTTAATTGTGAAAAATATATGCAGTTTTTACAATTACTATATGGTATGACACATTGTTTTTCTTCTGTATATAATCCTTGTTCTCATTCTTTTCTTAGCAATGCATGTTTACTTGCACAACTTTTTGCGGAACACTGATCACAACATGTTTATCGTGGATATCTTCCATCCATGGAGGAAAAATGGCGTAAATATTACACCGATATTCCTATGATTTATAATTTTGCTTCTATTTTAGATTCTAGGAAAAAATATGATGGCACCTTTTTATTAATTGATATTTATTATAGTAACATGAATTTTGAAGATGATGTTGAAACTTTTAAAAATAAGGTGACTAATGAGTTTTTTTCTTTATATAGAGTTTATGAAAGTAAATATGGAACTGTGTCTCGATTTGCCCCTTCTCAAACATCCAAAAATGTAAGTAAACGGGCCAAAGGTTTATTTGCACAAGCTGCTAACATGATGTCCAAGTTTTCAGGTACGGAATCATCATCAACTAAGATAACACAAAGCGATGTTTCGGAGTTGCAAATGTACTTAAGTTACGACTTCATGAAAGGCATGGACGATGAAGAGAAGTTTGGCCTCGACATCCTCGATTGGTGGAAATCACAAACCGTGAAACATCCAATTTTGTCGGCAATGGCTCGTGATATTTTTGCTATCCAAGTCTCCTCCGTTGCCTCCGAAAGAGCTTTTAGGGCGTCGGGACGAGTTTTAGACGATAGAAGAACAAGACTAAAACCCGAAACACTTGAAATGTGTGTTTGCTTCAAGGATTGGTTGGATGCCGAAACTTGTTCTTAAGATCGTACTTATGCACAAAACGACGACGACGATGAAGGAACGTCGACTTCTTTTAGTTCTCATACTTCTCAATCAACTCAATTGGCGGATGAACTTGAACCTCTAGGAGACGAAGACGAAGACGAAGATGAAGACGAAGGCGAAGACGAAGACGACCAATAATAATTACATGATTACATATTTACATTATACACTATTGTATACTTTTTGTATTATCAAACTTCGTATTCCGTATAATAAATGAAGTAATTCAATATTCATACACTATTGTACGATTTTTAATTATCATTACTTATTTTGTATTATTGAATTATCGTACATTCGTACCGGCTACCGTCATATAATAAAATAAGTTATTCTTCAATTTTTTGTGTTTTTGGATTATCGCACTCGTATTTTTTTTTATTATATGCATTGTTGTTTTTTGCTAAATTAATAAAATTGTTTTTATTTGTTTATATAAAATTAAACATAATTATTAATTAGATAAATAATTTATATAACCTAAATTAAAATAAAGTTGTTCAAAAAATGAAAACAAAATATATTA